>NW_022991244.1:247907-1720407 GCF_902827175.1 Gymnodraco acuticeps
TCAGTACGCTTCTCCATGTTTGTGATTGGTCGAATGCTCCAAATACCACCCCTTTCATGTGAACGCGCACCTAACTAGATAGGACACGGCTGGCTTGAGCGATCCACTTGATAACCAGCGTCGTAGTACAGTTTAGCGAGAGCGCGTATGTTTTGGATTAGGCCAACCGGCTAACTCAAACATATCCAGGTTACAGTAGGTTGAACCAGCTTCGTAGTATAGGCCCCAGGCAGTCCACTACAAGACTTGTTGTTGTCCACTTTAAAACTAACATTGTGCAAACAGAGCTCCAGCAAAGGGAATACAACATATTGTATTTCCTTTAAACTGCTCTTTTCCTGCTTCACGCAGCACGCTGTTTACAATGACACTTATCAGTGCAGAGCAAGTACCTTTTAGCTTGAACTTAATCGGGGTCGGGTTTGACAGAAAATGCATTTCTGAGGTAAAACAATCCCATGGAGGCACACGAGTTGTTGTGTCAGCATTTCTCTGGTGTTAAGAGAAAAGGCATTTCTCGTTATAGCTCCGCAGGAAGCCCTGGGGCAGAATTAACAGCGAGAAGGTCTTCAAAAAGACAATTTGTGCTGCAGCACAGTGCATTACACTGGTCATCACCTCTGAATGTGCAACATTATATACAACAATTTAAACAACAACGTTTCTGCATCTGAAATCCCAAACGATGCAGTTTATCAAAGAAGAGGGCAGCTGTGGTGTTGTATTTCTGAATGCGCATTATCTTGTTACATCCAGCAGTGCACACAGAAGTTTTGGATTATTAAAAAACGTTTTTCTTTTATTACCCAGAAAGCCCTCGAATTGGCACGAGCGCCTGAAGAGAGAGAGAGAGATGATGTATGTTGTTATAACAGTACAGCTCAGTTAGGTTTAAAGCTTTAAGTAAAGGACTGCGCTGCAAAGGCCACTGCAGAAATGACACTCAATGAAAAAGACCGGAGGTGTTTTAATAAAGACCACTACTACATAACTACATAAAACCGGCCATACATTGTGAAACAGAAATCAATATTAGAATAGCATTGGAAGTAAGAGGACAATGACCCCGTAACCTCTCAAATCAATAAAGAAACTATACCAGCAGTGCTGTTACCCTAGTTGTGCTAATATATACAAATATTTTTGAAAAGCCATTTCCTCTTCAAGTGTGATAAGCACTTTTATTTTTATGAAGCCAGAAGGGTAAGTAATTTCATAACTGTATCTATCTTTTTCAATGTTGTGAGCCAAAGTGCTGGTTGCACCAGATCAGAAGAGGTTCCAGCAACGAAACACCTGAGGTAAAAGAGATAAAGCTGAGAAAAAAACTCTTGTCATGTAGGTTTGAATAAACGCCTGCAGGTGAGAAGAGTATCTGCTTTCATGAAACACAATCACAAAAAGAAAAGAAAGCAATCCTGGTAATGTCTTCCCTACCTTGAAAGGAAGCCCCGCAGCAAACCGATGGAGAGCTTGGGGCTGAATCCATTTCAAAGACCCCTCTCAGAGGCTGTTATTTTTCTAGAAAAAGGTGCATTTTTATTAAAACTATACAGTGTTGGTGTGACTTGTTCCCAACACACCACACAGAACACACCACACACCACACAGAACACACAACACAGTCAGAGCAGGATTACCTACACACTAAGAGACAGTTATGAGAACAAAAACGCCATCATATTAATGAATATATATTTAAAAGTGTGGTTTTTTTGCTGGTCGTGTGGCTCTGTGGATGTTGCTCTGTGGGTTGGTTTTGTCCATCACTTTATTTCAGGCTGAAAGATCTTAACAGCTACTGAAAGGATTGCCATGACTGTTACGAATGACACAAGGCTCAGGACCCAAATGCACAACACCAGAGACAAGGTACAATTGACAAAGCCTTTCAATCTAGAAGCTGAAAAAAAGACTTGGAAGATAAAAATACAGAATAAGTTATGCTATGTGAAACAAGAGGGAAAGGTTACTTCAAAATAAAACAGGAAGTCAATAGACAAAGCACAAGACAAGACAACAACTACATTAACTTGCCTGGACACACATTCATTGTCCCCAGAGGATTTACAGAACTGTAGGCGATCTTCAGACTTTTCCTCTCGCATCACCACGAGGTGGACAATTCTACACATCTTTTAAAGTCCGTCCTAAACATTGGACACTCTCCGAAACAGTTAAAATCACAATAGTAAAAGTTGGCATAGCAGGTGGTTACACATACATACACTGGTAGCAAAAGCTTGACATGAAAACACATTTAAGTTATTAAAACTAACATCTTCAGTTCAAACGCTCTTTATTTGGAAAAGTCAACAATGATAACCAAGAAGATCTGAAAGCACAGAAGAATCCATTGATTTAAGAGTTTCCTGCTGCTAAAAAGAAGGAGTTACATGGAGGTGAAAGACATATTTAGTATGTATGACTTGAAGCCTAATATCCTATAAAATGTTGTTATTATGTCTGCGAAGCTCTCCATCACTCTGTCTAGACTACCCAGGATAACGGTACATTTACTGTTGATAGGATAATTTTACGTCTGCTTTCTTGGACTCTGGGTTTGGAAAGGATTTTTGGTGAAAAGTGTTTAGTTTTGTCCAAATGTATGTTTAAGTTGCACTCAAGAGCCTGCAGGATAAAAGGCTGCTGTCAAATTGCTTATTTAAAAAATGTTGTGTTCCAAGTTTTGCAAATTTCTGTGGTTGTTTTTGTCCCAGATGAAGAATGTTTGTGGTTGAACATTGTTGTCATGATGCTGCTTTGTTGATCAATCAAAAATGAAACAGTCTATAAAACGGCTGTAATTCTCTTTATCCTTCATACATCCCTGTTTACTCCCCCTGTTCCAGGCACATTTTCATATTATTGCTGCCACTCACTTTGTCCAGGTCCTGGGCAATAAATCCTTCACCAGATTGTGTTATTGCCGGAAATGGCTTTTCCAAAAGAATAATGGCTCAAAATGAGAAGATTTACACTTAAAGTGGCAATCCTTACGTTTTCAGTCCTGGTTGCCGTGGAGTCAGCCTGAAAAATTGCTGTATTACCTTACTAAAGCATTCATTTCAGAAGCACCTTTAAAATAAATTATACTTTTGTTATCAAGTCATCACAGAAAAGGCTAAATGTTTGACAGATAGCTTGATAGTGACAGTTATTTTGCATTTTTTGAGAGCAGATTATTGAAATATTATAGGGAGTAATGTTAGGAGCCACCACAGTGAGCTGTTTGGGTGAGTTGCAGATGAAAGCTGCACACCTCCGAGCTATAACACACATAATTAACTTTCACAAAAGACTCCTGCTGTAAACAACATTAGTATGATCACACAGCTGCCTATAATTATGTAATAAGGCCAATTACATCCTTAATTCTTTATTAAAATGACAATAATAAGGATTTAAGCTATTCCATTGGTTTTGAACTTACATGTACCAGCATATATTAAGGAGGGAAGAGGATTTACTCTTGACAGATTTAGTGCAGGCTTCAAAATATTTGCATTCGCAAGAAATACATTCAGAGCCTCTTTTAGACCTCAAGACACACATATTGTGGTTTGATAAGAAACAGTACATGTAAATAACTTTGAAGGTTTGCCAGAAATCTCTACATGGTACCTTTAAACCTAAAACAATCTGATTTCTTAAACCACTGGAGCCATGGAAATCATTTCTAAACACATCATATATGTGAAATATGTATTTGTTGAACCTGCCTGCAAACACCAAGACTGCTATTTACACAACCAGCAGTTTAGAAATACTTTTATATTCTGAATAGTGTTTCTGCTCACCTTGTGACAAATGAAAGTCCAATATTCAATCTCCCTGGTCTCCTTGGTCTCTACCGACTCCTGAGGGGATCTGGCTCTTTAGCCGAAAGTGCTTCACACGTTATGTTCCCCATGATGTGTGAGCTGTGTCAGTCTGCTGTTTGGTGTCGAGTGGGGAGTGCGAAGTGGATTTTGACATGTTTTTCTCTAAAAACACTTGCATGCTGCAGACAGAATAACAAACTGTTATCGGGGTGAGAGAGAACCAAAAACGAAAATGTCATGAGCCGGACAAACACTGACTCCATATTTAGAATCAGAATACTTTATCTATCACAGAGGAAATGAGGTCCAACTATGTAAAGTCAAGAGTAGATGAAGATACAGCGGTTTCATAATAATTGCTAAGACTATTTCGTGTGTTTTTTTTAATGTGTTTTTTACATTTCATCTATTTTGATTATTGCTGCTGTGAATTCATATGTTTACACGCAATTACAACAAAATCATTGAAGAGGAATCACAATTCAGTCCATCCAGTAGTACATGTTTAGAAATGATTTAAAATGAATAAAACAATTCTGTAGCGTTCAAATGGTTGTACAAAACCATTGAGGAAGGGAATTATATTCTTGTGAAAATAGTATTAAACCAATAATTGTCATTTTGGGCACGTCACATGCTGAAGGGATTTAGTGTGTAGACAAAGGCTGATCCGATGTAATTACTGTGAGAGCAGTCAGATGGTTCTGCAGCAGGCAAATAATGCTCATCTCAGGGACCTTTCAATCTAAATGTTTTCCCGTTGGGCGATTTAAGATCATTGTTGCCTGAATATACTTTAAAAATGATTACATATTTTCTCCTGATAAAAGACTGTTTTGGATAATAATGAAAAAGTATTCTGAGATTTAAGCGGGAAATGTGAGGGAAAGAGTGTTTCTCAACATTAGTGGGTCTATTTACGGACCTGCAGGGAAAGATGTGGCTCAGTTCCACATTAACCTCCTGTTTTGTAGGTTGTCGCAATCAGCCGCTGTACAGATGGTGTGCTGGCACCCTGTCATTTGAAACTTTTTCAAGAGATGAGCAGTATTTTTGTCCCATTAGGCCAACAGACCCGCACTGACCTACATGCATCTGTCTGGCTCTGAATGAGCGGAGAATTACACTCACGATCTGTTCATCAGGATCAGTTTAGTGAGTATTCCTCATTTGTCACAGAGCAGTAAATGTCTTGTGTTTTAAAATTATCGTTCGGATTCATAATGTCTGATTTATGGGCGACATTTTAATATAGCAGCATTGGAAACAAAATTGCCCACCAGTCAGTGTGAGATGTTTATCTTCTGTAATTCACAAAGTGAGACTGATTGTGTCTGGCAGCCGAGCATTAATTACAGTTAAACTGTTTCATTGCATTACGTTTGATTAAGTTCATGGAAAATGTATCATATGTTCTATCTTCAAGGGTCAACAATTAAAAAAACTTGCAGAAAAACAGCAGAAGACAAGCGCAATGCAAAACATTCTCAAATTATGAAATTAGTTAATAAGTCAGACATAAGATAAGAGATACAAATAAGATTTTCCTTAATCAATATGCCGAACAGAAACAATAATAATAATAAATACATTCGTAAATATTGATATTGCACAGACTATTGATACTCCACATCAGTGGTCCCCAAACTAAGGCCCGCGGGCCGGGTACGGCCCGCCTCCACATTTGGCCCGGCCCCCTGAACAATACCAGAGACGCATTATGATTTTTTTTAAAAAAAAATTTCAGTCTGGCCACGCGAATCCTAGACTAGCCCCTGTCAAAAATGTTGTGACCTGCTCTATCGAAATCAGTCGCATTGACCCGAAGACACCTTTTGAGTTGTATACACTGTTGGAAAGAGGATATTCCTAGCTTTCTAATGATATCAGGATTGTTTTTGTACTTCAAATATTAAGCGAAATATGTCACATTATATAATGACTGTCACCGAGTCATCATTTTGAGAAAAAGGCCTTTAAAGTTTCCTCTTCTCTGGAATCCATCGATCTGATTGATTATTAGCGGAGCAAATTATCAAAATACTACTGAGGGAAGATATTTTCGTTTGGAGGGGAAGCTCGCGAGTGTGTGTGTGAGTGTGTGTGTGCTTGTGTAATTTTGCGTTTGTGTGTATTGTGTTTGTTTCCCGGGGAAAACACTCACGAGAAACACCGGCTGTTGTTATGCCTGCCGTTCTCCGCTTGTAATTATGCCGAAGCTTCAAAGTTGTATTTATCATCTGAATTTGCCGAAACAAGTTTAATATTCTGAAAGCCAAGACTTTGTTTAATTGAAATCAGATGAAAACAAACTGTAACGGACCCTGCAGTGTTATGTTATCTATGATTACTATACTCTTACATTCATAATTTCAGCGGAGTGAGGGGGGGGGGCGGCGATGCGGAAGAGCAGATTGCGAGTGAGAAATAAATAAATTGGAAATAAAAGTTTCATATTCTGAAAGCCAAGACTTTGTTTGTTTAAAATCAAATAAAACACCCGAACCCCGAAAAAATAGTTTTGTTTACGTAAATCCACGTTTATTTTGAGAGATTCTGCTCTGACAACTAAGCTAAACTTTTACCTGTTAAGATTGTGCACGGCACAACAGAAAGTTGCAGTAATTTTCAATGGACTTTTTTTCTGTGAAGAACCCAGAGAGGGTTATTTGGTTATTATTTATTTCATAAATAGTGTTATTTATTTCATTAATAGTGTTATTATTTATTTCCTGACTTTTTTTCTGTGAAGATCCCGGAAAGGGTTATTAATATTTGGTTATGTGTGGCTTTCGACAGACAGACAGACAGACTAACTAACCCCCCAGTGTCAGTAGCCTCTGAATTTCTATCCACCAGGGCGTGCAATGATTTTGCCTCCTTCTTCACTGACAAAATTCAGAAAATCAGACAAGCAGTCAGTGCCTCTGCATCAGGAACAGCAAATGTGTTGTCCCTATCTCCACTTAACATCAATTCAGACATCATGACACAATTCCATCAGATTAATGATAAAAACCTAGAGGACATTATTCAACTTCTGAAATCCTCCTCTTGCTGCCTTGATATTATTCCAACAGGATTTTTCAAAGATGTTTTGCCTTGCATGGCCTCAGATCTACTTCATATAGTAAACAAATCTCTTCACTCAGGTATTTTTCCACAGGCCCTGAAAACTGCAGTCATTAAACCGCTCTTAAAAAAGAATAATCTAGATGCTTCAGTAATGAACAATTACAGGCCCATATCAAACCTCCCATTTCTAGGTAAAATCATTGAAAAAGTTGTTTTTCAACAGTTGAGTAATTTCTTGCATTTAAATAACTGTTTTGATGTGTTCCAGTCAGGCTTTCGTCCAAACCACAGCACTGAGACTGCTCTTGTAAAGGTCTTTAATGACATCCACTTAAACACAGACAGTGGCAGAACTTCAGTGTTAGTATTATTAGATCTCAGTGCTGCGTTTGACACTGTTGACCACAGCATATTACTAGACCGACTGGAGAACTGGGTGGGACTTTCGGAAACAGTTCTGAATTGGTTTGAATCCTACCTAAAGGACAGAAACAACTTTGTTTCTATAGGTAAATACACATCTGAGTTGACAAATATGACATGTGGGGTTCCTCAAGGCTCCATCTTGGGGCCTCTTCTCTTTAACGTCTACATGCTACCACTGGCTCAGATAATGAAGAACAACAAAATAAGTTACCATAGCTATGCAGATGACACACAAATTTACGTAACAATTTCACCAGGAGACTATGCTCCAATTCAAACACTGAGTAAGTGCATTGAACAAATCAATGACTGGATGTGTCAGAACTTTCTCCAATTAAACAAAGATAAAACTGAGGTAATGGTTTTTGGAGCCAAGGCAGAATGTATAAAAGTTAGTGCTGAGCTTCAGTGTGCAATGTTCAAAACAACAGATAAAGCCAGAAATCTAGGTGTAGTCATGGACTCTGACCTGAGTTTCAACAGTCACATTAAAACTGTTACTAAATCAGCCTACTATCACCTAAAGAATATATCTAGGATTAAAAGACTAATGTCACAGCAGGATTTGGAAAAACTTGTCCATGCTTTTATCTTCAGTAGACTCGACTACTGCAATGGTGTCTTCACAGGTCTCACTAAAAAATCTATTAGGAAGCTGCAGCTAATTCAGAACGCTGCTGCTCGAGTCCTCACTAACACTAAGAAAGTGGATCACATCACTCCAGTTCTGAAGTCTTTACACTGGCTTCCTGTGTGTCAAAGAATAGATTTCAAAATACTGCTGCTGGTTTATAAAGCACTGAATGGTTTAGGCCCAAAATACATTTCTGACCTCCTGCTAAATTATGAACCATCCAGATCTCTCAGGTCTTCAGGGACTGGTCAGCTTTCTGTCCCCAGAGTCAGAACTAAACATGGTAAAGCAGCGTTCAGTTATTATGCTCCAAATATCTGGAACAAACTCCCAGAAACCTGCAGGTCCGCTGCAACTCTTACTACTTTTAAATCCAGGCTGAAGACTTTTCTTTTTGTCGCTGCTTTTAATTGAACTATTCATATCTTAGACTGCACTGTAACTTTTATCCATGTACTTTTTCTTTTAATGTTTAATTGCACTGTAACTTTTATCCATGTATTTTTTCTTTTAATGTTTATTTTATTAGCTTTTCTTTTTAATGACTGATTTTAAATGCCATTTTCTTAATCTCTTTCATTTTTTGTAAAGCACTTTGAATTGCCTTGTGTTGGAAAGTGCTATATAAATAAACTTGCCTTGCCTTACCTTGCCTTGCCTTGCCTTGCCTTGCCTTGCCTTTCTAGAAAACAATAAATGTTTACGTTTAGACATGCGATCGTCACACTTTTTCTGTTACAAACTGACCCGGCCCCCATCAGAGAAGGGAAAAGTTATGTGGCCCTCACAGGAAAAAGTTTGGGGACCCCTGCTCCACATGAATTAATACATTTTCAGTTTCTTGATCTATTGGGAAATGGAGGACTCTGATTAATTATTCTTTCGGTAACACTTTATATTAAGGTACCCAAATGCACCATCAACTAGTTGTTAATTAACATGCTTATTAGCAGTATATTGGCTCTTTATTAGTCATTATAAAACACTTAATGCCTTATTCTACATGTTAATATTCTACAAGTAATAAGCCATTAGTTGAGAGTTTTTCCTCAATAACCCTCTAATTGGTGCTTATGTATTGCAAGTAAGGAAGTTGTTGTACATGAGTTTGGGTCTTAATATGCTCTGGCTCTGCTCAATATGGGCCTAGTAATAAGGCAGTAGTACCACAATAATAGTAATTCTCCCATAATAACACTTAACAAATATGATCTATTCCTAACAAGACATGCAACTATAAGTGTTAATTGTGTCTAAATAACCCCAAATTACGTATTTCTATCCAAGGTGAGCCGTGTGGGGGTCTTGTGCCTTGCTCACAGGCCCCTCGGTAGTGCCAAGGATGTAACCTGGCACCCATCAGCACACCAGTACACACCAGGGGGTTATAAAAAAAAAGAAATCATAATTTGAAAAATTATTGATTCGAAAATAATATGATGCAGTACAGTACTATTACGTTTGGGTCTCTGTGTTTCATTAAAGCTCGACTCTGTGTGTGTGTGTGTGTGTGTGTGTGTGTGTGTGTGTGTGTGTGTGTGTGTGTGTGTGTGTGTGTGTGTGTGTGTGTGTGTGTGTGTGTGTGTGTGTGTGTGTGTGTGTGTGTGTGTGTGTGTGTGTGTGTGTGTGTGTGTGTGTGTGTGTGTGTGTGTGTGTGTGTGTGTGTGGAACGAGCCATTTTGTGTGCGCGAGCGAGAGAGAGAAATTCCACTGTAGCGCCCGGTACATTAATGGGAAACCCTAAATGTTTGAGCACCCTCTATGAAACGTCAAGCTACCCCACAGCACCCCCAAAATAAATCTCTGGCGCTGCCACTGAGCCTGACTATTTGTGTTGGGGGGGCCCGACTTTCTTTTTTTTTTCTCCTGACAGAAAAAGTTTGAGAACCACTGAAATAGACCAATCAGAATCAAGTATATATTTAGCAATGCAATATGTATGACCAATTATTAATCAATATACTCTTTCTATATATTCTACCATCTCTAGATGAAGTAGTGTAAGAGCATTTCATGTGTTTGATAATCTGAACATACTTTTTTATTCACTGTAAGGTAAAACATTTTTGAAAAGCCTAACCCTAACGTCATAATTCGATGAAGAAAAAAAAAGGAACTATATTTATATGGTTTATAATTTTATAAAATACTATTTATTTTTAAACCTATTTACAGTTAAAAAAACAAGTTGGTCAATTTTTAAGCGGTTACGAGTACATCTGCAATTAGTAGCAGCATTATCTGTCTCTTTTTGTGATTTATTGCAGGTCTGCTTTGATATGCCCTTTGAAATGTCACAAGTAAGACTGCCTTTGTACACAACAACTAACAGTCGTATGTTAGACTTCCTAACATTGGGTTTGAGAGAATGACATTGAGATCACGTCAACACAGGACAGGCGTAGAGAAACTCACATTACACTTTCTGAATCAATTATTAGTGTATGGCCATTTTAAGGAGTGCAACATTGCCACTTTCAACTGTCGCTGTGCCTCAGTAATGTGTTGGCTGTGTGAGTGGAAGATAGTGAAACATAAAAATACTGCTATAAAACAGAACATAAAGATCAGGCTTTCAGATTGAAACTTGAAAATACTGAGTTATCGCTTAGGAATCATACGTGATGAGAAATTGCCCAAAGTATACGTTGTTTGATATACATCAGGGGTCACCAACCTTTTTTAGGGTGAGGGCTACTTTAAAAAAATAAAACAAGTCAGGGGCTACTTTTACACATTTTAACATTATTATATGCTGACCTTTAACCTTTGTGTGCTGTTTGGATCTGTGGGACCAGTTTTCAGTGTTTACTAAAAGAACATGTATTCAATTTAATTAATGTAACCTGCTTTATTTGGGGGTGGACCTCACCTCCTCTAGGCGGGTCCTCACCTCCTCTAGGCGGGTCCTCACCTTCTCTAGGGGGGTCCGGGGGCATACATGGAAGATTTGTTTAAAATGTTGAAGTTAAAAGCATCAATCTGGAGCACTTTGAGAGCAACATGAATGTATAGATATAAAGCTCTCAGTCTCAACACTCAGATGAAAGGGAGCTGTATACTTTTCAATAATCCAAACATCTTTAGAATATGATCACAACCAATAACAAATCATTTAAACTGGTTTATTCTGATTTTATGTTACCTAGTTAGCATTCTTTCTTTTTATTTATGCGTGGAGATTACGCCATGCGTGTGTGTGTGTGCGTCAAGTGGAATAAATATATATGCAAGTTGCAACACACAGAGTAAAACTCTGCCCCTCATGTGCTGTATAGGCTGTTCAATGGGGCTGATGTGTTGTGTAGATTCTGCCAGAAGGAACATCAGCGGGGAGGTGCCACATTGCTTTTCTTCCCGACTGCAACTCTGTTCCCGCAAATCAAGCAAGAACGTGATTGGTCGATATTCATTGGGGGTGGGGGGAGGAGCGGTGTTAGATATAGAGTTGTAGTAGGCCTAAGTAGATAGAGTTTGCTATGATTTAGGTTTTGTTTATGCATAGGGTAGATTCTTTTAATTACATTTCCTTTTTTGTTTTGTGTATTTTATACATTTTGGATTTGCTTGGCGAGCTATTTTTAGAACATGCCCCGCTGGCGACTAAGTGCACCGTGTTGGCTACCCTTGATCTACATGATAGCATGTCAAGACGCAAGGCTATGCTTTGACAGGTGATCAAGCAGACGAGTCTCGATAAAGAATCGTCCTACTTTTGAAGAAGAAACTGTTTGATGTGGGCCCCGGTATCTGTCTGTGTGAGTTCTTCGTGAAGGGAAACTGATATTGTACAGAAGATTGAGAGAGCTCCGTTCTGTCCTCTACACCAGTCACATTTGCGCTCATTTGTTTTGAGAGTGAACATTAAGGTCGGGAAGGGTCACTGCTCAGATCGGCATCAAAAATAAACTGCCACTGTCTTACTTTTCCTCAGCCTTATCACACTCACAGAAATGCACTCACTCACTCACTCACTCACTCACAGACAAGCACCTGCTCTCTGCACGTCGCTCAAGCATGGAGCCAGTACAGCCACAGGCACCGAGTCTTTTCTTAATGAGCTCCAACAATCCAGTTCTGTCAGGTCTGTTGAATAATTGAGACGAAATGGAAATCATGTGCACTCATTGCAATTGGCTGGTGAGAGAGAAAGATGGACTTGAAAGAGAAGGAAAACATATACAAAATAAGCTAATTATGCCAAAGATATGAAAATGATGTCCAGAGAAGACATTGGTAAACCAGTGCTCATAAAAAATGTATTCCATTAGCCTGTCGCAATCTTGTTTCTTAATAAAAAGAAGCCATCAGAAGCTATCTCTACATGATAAATAATTAGTATGTGACCAAGACCATCTTTCATCACAATATTGTTGATGCTAGAAGTATCATGTGATCACAGGGAGACACATAAATACAGATATCTCCCTCCAGAACAGCATCATCTTTCCAACACTACACAGCAATCACAGACAGTGATTTGATATTACATTTTGTCGTGAAGTTAAACTGCAATCATTTCCTGCACGGCTTGATTTTAGTGATAGCGAAAACAATCCTATACTGTAGTAGCAGCTTTCCTCTTATTAACTATGTCCATCGACAGCCTCCACCCTCAGGACTCCAAAGGTGTGTCCAGAAGTTGGATAAAGACTTCCTTCTGGGTGTTGTGATACACAAACACTTAACATTACTGACACAAGTCACTTTTATTAATGCTGAACACAACTAATTGACATTTCCACACTGACATGGGCAAGTGTAATTGTTGTAATGGGTATTTCTAGCAATGCTAACGGGATGGCTCTAGGGATGGCAATGTTAATTTGGTCTACTAAATATCTACCAACTATTACATAGATTGTCTTGACCTTTGGTGCAGATATCCGTGGTTCAGAGGGGGAAATAATAAGGAATTTAAGTAATCCCAAGTGGCAACCTCTAAAGTGCGAGTCATCCCTGAAATAAACATGTTTACAACCTTGTAACACTGTAATTTTCCTGTTAATGAGGACTGTACGAGGAGTGTACGGTTAAATTATATGTTACTTTAATGCAAAATTAAGGGGTGCTTAAAGTGACA
The DNA here is from genome assembly GCF_902827175.1 of Gymnodraco acuticeps. Lineage (NCBI taxonomy): Eukaryota > Metazoa > Chordata > Actinopteri > Perciformes > Bathydraconidae > Gymnodraco > Gymnodraco acuticeps. Next base: position 260,950 of record NW_022991244.1, read on the forward strand.
GGTGGTTGCTGTCAAAGGTCGTTATTTGTCTACTCTGCAGCATCGCCCGGGCCAGCCAAAGCTCCACCCAGAAACCTCCCCCTCACCTATTTCTGGATTAACTGGGAGGCCGTCCGAGTCGTATAGTTGCAGCCACTGTCATTAAGCTTTACAGCCGTTCTACTTCCATATTTCTTACAGTCTGTGGGTAATCCCCTGAATATTTATATTGTGCTGCGATGAGGTCCACATTTTTGGATATTTTAAAGTTTAAAATATTTCATTTTGGCGCTGTCCATCACACATGAAGTGAATTACCTTTGTAGCTCACAGAACTGTTACGTCAACTAACATAGCAGTGGACTTTTGGTCTTTTTAATTTTGTTTGAATGCAGTTTTGCTAATCCCATGCAGCTACTCTCAGTCCTTCTATGGTTGTGGTCTCTGTGTAACACGATTGTTTTAAACAATGATATCGATCTCCAAAGAATGTCCTTTTAAAATAAAGGTCAATTCAATTCAATATTAAAGTCAGATCTTATACTGTACACATGGTACAAAGACCTATTGATACAGTAAGAATGCTGAATGTACAAATTATACGTGACACCTTCTGTATATGGACGGACGCTGTGAAATAATTTCTAGCCATCAAGGTCAGTGGGTGGGTTTCACTTGGTCCCTAACATTGATTGATGGATGAACGTGATTCAATTGTGTACTATAGATTGTTGTCATTCAAGTAGAAGATATATTCAGAGTAGACAATATAAACAATTGTCATTTTTTGTTTGTTTTCTTAGATCAGGTTGGAGTGCCTCTGGTGTAATGACAACAACAACAGTCCTCTTTGTAACACTAATGGAATATCTGTGAGTTCAGTTGCATAACACTTTTACTTCCTTCCCTGTGTTCCTGCTGAATTGGTCTGATCTTCTGATGCATCATGATTGCTTGGGTTCCTCCATGCTAGAGAGATGTGATTGCACTGAAAGTGACCAAGAGAACAGCTTGTGAGTATCTCGGGGAGACTGCTGCTTTTCTGTTTAATAGCTGAAGCTCCTTTTGTTGACAAATTTGATTGTCACATATTTTCTGTTAAAATAGTTTTTCAGAATTTCAGTGACAACATAAATACATAAAAAATAAGGCAATTTGTCTATGATACTTGGTCCCTAGACATGAAAATACATCTATAATTTATTATACGGTAAACTGTCAGAAAGTGAGTTTATTTCCCCAGTAAATAGAAGAAAACTGACATTTTGTATGATTGACAAAAAGCAGTACATTTCTATCAAACTGTCTCTTTCACTGTCAATGTCCGTCTATATAACACATACTTGAATTTCTAATGGATTTTATAAGCTTGACCTTTTGAGGCATGGGGCCGACCCAGAGAACATGTTCTCCATATCTGACTGCAATGCAGACTAGATAGACAGTCAAAGGTATTGTGAGAAAACAAGGATTGACGGACTGTCTTGTTCAATCAGTTGTACGCCTGAAAACATCAGGTGCTCTTTAAGGTCCAACAGAGATCAGCCGAATACCCCCTCCCCCTTAAACTACGCCACGGAGAGGAGAAATTGCATCACTGCGCCTTGTGCATGTCTTGGCATACTAAGTGCAACCACACAGACTTCCTGCGTTGCTCACAGCAGCTGTTTTTCTGTTGAAACGATGGGGCTCATAGCAAGCTCCTTCCTAAACAGAGGGTGGCATTGACCCTTACTGTGCAAGGTTATCTCATGCCTGTGGGGTGAATGGCTGAGATTCTCTCGCAGTGTACTCCCCTGTGTTCATGGCACCATGGCAGAGGATATCATTATAGCAGGCCTTTGACTTGACCTAGCAGGTGTTATTACCTGTTGGATGTTTCCGGATCCTTCGAGGTCAGAGCTGAATTCCTGCAGTTCAGCTTTTTCCCTCCATCAGCTTACGGTCAGAGGGTGAGGTGTGGTGGTTGATTCTGGATGCGATGGTGCTCTCAAGGCTTTGACGTACAGCAGGTGTGGTTCTGTTGCCCAGTATGACTTTCTTGTTTTTGCTGTTTTACATCTTTAAAAAATATGTGAGAGTTAGGTTAGGGAAAATTCATGGTTGCAAATAATAAATGTCTAAGGAATGGATTGGGATGAGCTACTAAAACACTTGGTTATGATTAAGGGCAATATGGGTTATAAACATCAATCCACCACCTAATCATCCATACACAATAAAGCCAAATGAATGCTTGCCAAATTTGTGTAACAACAAGGGTCTGGGTGGGTCTACATGGCATACATATCATCACCTGCCCATGTTCGCAAAGGCATATGCAGACATTACCCACCTGACAGAAGTTTCATAATATCTTTCTTTACATTTCACCTGGAACTGGAATGTCCTTTCTCTTGCTTTAGTGAAATAAGTATACATTTTCTAGTTAATGAAACACATCTGAGTATACAGCCTCCGAGCTGTATAATGTATACATCTTTACTTTCCACTTTGCTGCATAAAATTGAAACAACATCCAGTTCACTGGCACTGAACGTTAGCATTGGACATAGGTCAATAATATTGGATAATCCCATAGGGATACTAGGCTGATCTTTCTACATGTTTCTCTGTGCGAGAAAGATGTTTGGGTAGAGAGGATGTTCTGTACTGGAAGAGCTACCTCATCAATGCTGAGTGTAGGTTTAACCTACAGACTTGGATTTGTTGCATGCCAGAGGTCACGAGTGCAGCAGTGTTGTCTGCCTGTAGCACGCTCATTAGCATGACTGTCTCATTAGCATGACAACGCTGCCGCAGTGGTGAGAGGTGGCGTATTGCTGCCTCACTGTGTTTCTCTTCCTGTACTGTACAAGGTCAATCAGGCATGAACTGGAGCAGTAGATCGTGCCTTCCCCCCCCCAGGTTGGTAATGGTGCACTGTTGCCATGGTTACCGATGCATACATGTTCAATTATATATGGTGGTGTCACAGCATCCGGTGCAGGGGTCTGGCTTTCAGCTCCCCTTTAGGCTAGTAGCTCATTAGAGTGAAACAGTTTGCATATGGGATACTCACCTTGTCACTAGTGGTTCAAGATGTTGCTGACTGCAGAGTGAGATTGTGTGAAGTGAAAACAGGCAGCCCTGAGGAGAGAACAGTCGCCTATAGAGGCTGTTTAACCCTGATAATCAGGTTGAATTTCTATACTTCATTTATTCATCCTTCAGAAATCATGTGTGTATTTGCAGATGTGTTATATAATGGGAACATCTCTAAGTAATGTCATCTCTTAAAGCATGTGTATGGCAGAACACATTAATTTTGAGGACAATAGTCTATGTGGATTTCTTTTTCAGATAGGTAGCTGGCTATAAAGATGAAGTTAACTTTCTTTTACTAGCCCATACAAATTGACTTTATCTCTGAACAGCCCTAAGCCTAATTGGTGTAACAACACATCTGCGATATGGGTTGCAATACAGGGGTTCAAGATTACACAAAAACACAACAACCAGGAGTGGTGTTCATGTGTTTTGTTGAGCTTGGTGGGTTTTTCTCATTAGGCTATCTCTTTAACAGTTCTGGCTGTGAAAACCGAACCAGGGTCGGAGCACAAACATTGTTCCTTCATGTTCCTTTAGGTAGAGCCTATTGTGTAGCTTCTTTTGATCTCTGCCAGAACACATTCACATTTATAATGTAAGGTCAACGTTGATTCGATTGAGGCTCCGTCGTTTGGATTGTCTGCATTTGTTTCAAAGTTTTAATGAGATCATTTTGCAAAAGGTTTCAAATGTAATTGGCCTGTAGGACTCTGAGTAATTTATTCTAACTGTTTCACACTGACTCGCATCACACTGCGTAGTGTGAAGTGATAAAGGGGCAGCGGGAGTTACCACAGTTTCTGATCTTTCACTTTATTGAAATAATAAGTTTGAATGCAAGTTCAAATAAGCTCTTTGTTGCATTACTAACAGGACAGATGATAATGATCTTTTCACGAACACAGACTGTTATAGAAAGTTTCTCATGAGATGACAGCTACTAATGAAGGGAAACTTTGCATCATAGCACTTTCCATTTAGTCTGGTCAACGGTTATGAACCAGAGGAGAAAAAAAGGCTATTCTAGCATGTCACCAGCATTTTTAGATGCTCACTTGCACTTAAACCCACACACAGCCAAACTCCCAGACACATTAGCTGTCTCAATATTGACCTGAGGGTGTCTAAAGCACTGTAGCTCACTTATGGCAAACTAGCACCAGCTAGAGAAGAGCGCAGGTGCTTCAGGGGTGCAGCAGCCTTCTTATGGATCGGCCAGTTGTAGGGCCCTTCAGCTAAATAATTGTTTTATTACTGTAAGTGCAAATGTCAACAAAGGTTTTGAAGCTAAACCAGCCACAACAAACTTGGAATATAAATATACCTCCTCTGCCGCTAGACAGGGTTCAAACTATCAACTGTCAGTCTAAGAAAGATGAACCGAAGATGAATATAACGAGAAAAGTGCCTCAAGAAGCATGTGTGGGAGTCTGCGATGCAACAGGTCAATGTCACTTTGCAACAAAAGCTAACTCATTAAAACATTGTACTGTGTTGCAGAAGACAAGTTAGACACTCATTATACAGTAGACATTTAGTATCCGTGACATTATCAGGAGTCGGATGGCAGGCAAAAACGTAAGATATAAGTAACATTGATTTACAAAATAAAGTGAAGATCTGAACACCGGTTATTTGGTTGTGTGATGGCCTCAGCCACACAGGGTAAACCAACTACACTGCACCCTCACCTTCAGTAGTTTTGCTTCAGTGCAGCTGCAATACATCATGCCAATTAACACCACACATTTGCTTTAAATGGTAAACTCTTTATTTGATTGCAATCTGACATTACTTCAAACATTTTAGCACAGCTAACACAGGTATTTGTTTGTATTAATTACTTTGTCTCTTGAGTTACCATGTCCATTGGGGGAGGTTACTTCCTGGTTCAACAAAGGGCGTGGCCTAGCGCTGAGGACTCATAAATACTGCAAGGGGCCAATTGAGACAGATTGGGACAAACCACCTGCTTCCATGTTAAAAGGGGGATTTGGGTTTTGTCAGTGTCCTTTGTGTATTGTGTTACTATTAATTATCCCTTGGTTTCAACTTGGTTTGGCCAAGCCACTATATAGGTTCCTTGGTTTGTCATTGTAGCAGGTCAGTTTGTTGAGTTAACACCATATACAGTCTATGGTTAACACCTGTTAAGTTGGTGCCATGTTTCTTTGAGGTATTTTTTTGTTGACCTCTATTATAGGTCTAGTTATTAGAAATGATTGATTTGTGATGTTTTCTTTGGACTTTTGGGTAAATAAAGATCCCAGTTTATTTAAAGCACTCCTGTGTCCTGTTGCCTTAATGCTTGGTCCCTGACAGGTAGTGATGGCAGTTTGACACTGAAGCTTCGAACAGAGCTTCAACCTTGGACTTCCTATTCCATAGAAGCAGTGCTTCGAAGCTTGCTTCAAATCACGTGACATATGACGTCCGAAGCAGCAACTGCTTCAAATCACGTGACATGTGACGTCCGAAGCAGCAACTGCTTCATTTCCTGAATGAATCACTTGACTGGTTCGCGTTCCATTCGTCTCGATTCTGACAGGTGACAGGTTGAAACAGTTTCAAATTTGAGTGCTTCAACACTTTATGACCGCTCTAAACAATGCACAATGTGTGGATTGTTGTCGTAGTTTGCGTTGTTGCTGTTGGTATTGCATTTTATATCATTATAGAGCAAGCCAGGAAGAAAGATAGGTCGTTCTGGCTCGGGAAACACTTCAAAATGTGGAGAAGTTGTGAACAAAAAGACAATTATGAGTAATATAAAAACAGTTAAATATTTCAAGCAATAGATAGCCCAGTGGGTACAGCCGGCGGCCCGAATGCGGCGATATCCTCCGCGCAGCTGGTTCAAAGCCCGGAATGGATGTATTTTAATCATTGCTTTTCAACTTTAATAACTGATAAAAGGCCCTCACCGCCCAAAAAATGTCCAGCACTCTCTAGTCTCTTCTCAATAACCCAATACACACAATTATCAATCTTTAATTGCAAATAGAACATGATATTCAGTCTTAGTGTGTGTGTGCATCGAATATTTTTCAAGACAAAGATACGTTAAACCCACTGCAGCCTTGCACTTCGCCAGGATAGGTCGCTGTAACTGAAGCTTCGAGAAATGAACCTATTTCCGACACAATTGTCCAAGTGGTTCGATGCTTCATTCAAAGCTTCATTTTGCCATCACTACTGACAGGTTGATAAGCTGATTTTTGCTTGTCGCTCTTCCTTTTCACTACTGGTGATCAGATAAAGACAACAAATACACAAAGAGTGGTGGTGTCAGCAGGCAGAGAGAAACAAAAGTGGGTTAATCCTTGATCCACTGGAAAGGAAAGACCAAGTGGCACGGATTTTAAGAAGTCTAAAGCCGCAGCTATTCTATTTAACTGAATGGACAAGAGCTGATGTGGATTTAATACAATGAAACGTTCTTTTATACTCACGAATTATCTTCATGATAAACATATATTCCCAAAGCTCCTCAACGTTTTTTTCTTTGCACATGCAGTGGAAAACCAACCCAAGGGAACCCCCTGCTAAAGGCTGTGCTTGATGGTGTGACGTCATCTTGGTCGTGCAAACTCTCACGACCCTCAGGGATGCGTCGAGTATAAACCGGACATATTACATCTGCGCACAGTGAGATGATTAAACTACTGTTTAGTGTTGCAACCATGCATGCAGGGAGATGAAAAGTCTGGATTTGTGTGTTACCAAGTTACCAAGACATCATATATGATGAAAACACATGTATGTAGATGAGAAGAAAAGCATGCAAATGGAGATGAAAAGATGAGAACGACCTTATCAATAAAGTCGCAACCCGAAGACTGCATGATAAAGTGCTTCTAGTTTATGGAGCATATATAATGTTAATGGTTTTGTCGATTGAAGAGTAAAAAGGGACAAAAGAGAGTTGACATATTCTGACTCTTCTATACAGTACAGGACACTGAACAGTGTGGGACCAGCTGAGACAGACAGCCCTCTGCATGATGCAAGCAGCAAAGACATCTGTAGCAGGGTCTTCCTGCTGAGACAGAGTATGTGGAGGCGGAAAGACAACAATGCAGTGATTGACCCATTCACCACTGCAGTGACACACCTGCAGAATAAAGAGCACAGCCTCCTGTCACTGCAAAGCATGATGACATTGTAGATAACCTCGGTCACAGCTAGTCGGATATGGATTACTGTAGTTTGTGAGAGAAAGCTGGCTTCTCTTTCTTCATATCATATCTTTCTTTATAAAGGGATACTACACAAACTGCCCTGATATCATAGGAGTTTATGAAAACAGGATTAAAGACTATCCCACCACTAGTTGTTAAGTGCTGTTAGTCAACCCTGCTAATTCATTGTTTTATGTTAACTACTCATTGTTTTAAATCTCTTTTATGTGAAACTCTGTATGCTGCGCTTATAGAGAGGCGAAGTCACGCCCATATACTTCCGCCCCATGGGACCTTATTTCTGAAAAATGATGTATTGAAGTCAATGGAGAGAGAACACTTATCTTTCGATCCCGTTTGAATTGTGCCATGAGTCAATCTTACAAAATAATTTCCATTTTAAAAAAGTCAGTTTGTCTTAAAACTGTTGAAATATAAGACTATGAAAAATACGCAACTAGAAAGACTACAAATCCCAGAGTCGCGTACATTAATGTTACACATTACACTCGTGTTACTCACCGAAACCTTGGAAAGCCGGTCCCGCATGCTGGCTCTTACGGAACCGACTAACTCCCCTTGTGTGTATGTACAGTTCTCAACATGCCCAGACTTGTAGTGATTTTCACCTCTTTTAAAACGTTTCACTTCATTCTGAAAGAAAGAGGTGAAATGTGCTAACGTGACGGCCATCTTGGTGTTGGTGACGTATGCAAGACCAGAGTTGTAGTTCATTGAGCGCTTCACACAAACAAATGTGTTACTTCACAGTTTTACGACACATTTAAAAAAATTTGACTTGCAAAATTATCTTTTACATTGACAAACATCATATGTGTAATTTGTTGCACAATTCAAACTGGATCAAAAGATAATCTTTCTCTCTCCATTGACTTCAATACATGATTTTTCCGAAATAAGGTCCCTTGGAGGTCCCCCGGAAGGGGAGGGACTTCGCCACTCTATAAAAACATATTCTGAATCTCAATGTGAATCACTCCTGCTTAAAGGGGACCTATTATGCAAAATGCACTTTTTGATGTCTTTTACAGTGTACATAAATGTGTGTCCCCGGTGTGTCAGGGAACTCAAAGTGTCAGAAAACAAAACCCTCTCTCTTTTCCTCCATACCCAAATCTCTAAAAATGGGGGTACAACTAAGGTGATCAAGATTTGTGTCCGATATGACGTAATATTGTAAATGTGGACCCAGAGCACTATCAGAAACGTTGCTATCAGAAACAATGTTCGACGTGTTTTGGACATAATATGGTCTTTATTTACATTAGAAAGCATCGCTAACACTCAGAGCTAACCTGTACTGGAGAGAGTATGTGTAAAGAAGCAGGAAATAAAAAAAGGAACTCACCTTGTGAACTCACCACTGGCAAGAGAAAAAGCATTTGAGCTCCATAATGTTTCAGAAATAATCCTTGATGTGGTTTGGAACATGATATGGCATTTATTCACGGCAGCATTTAGCTTTATCTCCGGTAGAATTCTAAGCAGGCACAAGCTCTCCCTCCTGTTTTTATTTTTTCAAGCTAAGGACCCAAAATCTGCATTTCTCACATACCTCATTCACACCAATGCAACTCCGGTTCAAGCTCCGTGCTAAAGCTTTTCAGGTTCAGAACCAGTTCTTCGGTTTCGCTCCTGCTCTTTTCACACCGCCCAGAGTCCGACTGGTGCTGCGTCATCGTTTGCGTCATGACGTAACCGTTTGCGTGCCTGCTTCATAAAGCCAAACCGCACGGAAACCCCTCACAGCTCACACCGACAACAACAACAATGGCCGATTGTGTTGAAGCACTACTCGTTTTGGTTTCGCTCTGTCAAAACTAAATGGAAGAAATGGGACGACTTTATTACCAACTTTACAGTCGTTACATGCTACATTCAAAACTGCTTTACAATCGTAATCATCAACTTCAACGACGATTCCGATTCCCCCTGCCCCCGCCTCGACGTAAGCGTGACGTATGCGGTGCTTTTGCTCTGGCCGGACCATTTTTTGGTGCTTGAAACGAACCGGATTCCGGAGCTAAGAGTTGTGAACAGGAAAACCCGGTGCTTTTCAAGCTCCAGCTCCAAGCCGTCCCTGAAACACCGTTAGTGTGAATGAGTTATAACAGGCCTGAAACAGAGGGATATGAGGGATTTCTAAAATGCATGATCTGTTTGGTATTTTGAGCAAAACACATCATAGACATGTTTTTTTATATATTTGTATGTATCTGAGACCCATAATATCTGCACAATAGGAGCCTTTTAAATAAAAGTTAAATCAGAAAACTGAACCTGGGTCTGATGGACACACTTCATTACGGGCATCCTCACTGGAGAGCAAAGTTATTCCACAGAACTGGTGACTGTTCAGTTTTTCATCACATCAAAAGAGGGCAGCTAAGCACTTCTGAAAATTAAATGAACACTTGCAATCCTGGTTTAAAGTAAATCTGTTGGGGGTCGTGATTTTCATTTTTGTAAAGTGATTAGGGAGGGGGGAGGTGTGAATTGCTTTCCGATTCTCCCCACCAGCTCCACCTTTTAATAACGTGTTGCTAGGAAAGCCGTTGATTAAGCTTTATAAAGGTTTAAAGGATTACTTCACCCATGAAATTAACTTTTGTATTTCAATTACGTATCCGTTTGATTTCCCAAACAATCTTGCAAAATGTCTATCAAAGCATTCGTTTACAAACTCTCACACAAATTGAGCACTAAATCAGATTCCCAGTGTGAATGATTTATATATATAAAAAAGGTTCACTGAAATTGTGTTAATGACAACTTTGCTGAATACAAGAAAAAAATGCTGCAAACTACATCTCTGTAACATTCCTCTCCAAACATTTATTTTAAGTGCGCCCTTATTAGAGTTGACAGTTGCAGGAATTATACAGCATTGCCTTTTCTTTACTTTGCATAGCGGGAAGTCGATTTCTGAGAGGTTGGACCAACAGCAATATATCACAGACAGCTTCTCTCCACATGCATCTCATAAATATATAGTGTGTATGTATTTTCTGCTTTGAAGTCTCTTAATTGATCGCCCACCTGTAATTGGCGACATATCTTCCTGTCAATTACCCACTAACTAACATCGCTGTGAGTGTAACATGCTGGAACAGAGCTATGAGAGACAACAGATCCAATTATTATTCTTCCCACTGCTCACGCCTGCTTGCCAGTTGGAAAGAAGTAATCTGTTGCATGAGCTCACTGGATAAGATCAGGAATTAGAGTCATGAGGCATTCAAATTTCCTCACATTTCTTCAACAATGCCATTTCATTACATGGACACCCCTGTATCATCGCATAGCACACACAACTTTGTATTTGTGTGTGTCTATGTGGGAGGATGGGTTTTAGTTTTTTTACCAAACCGGCAGTGTCGTACACCCTACTGTAGAGCAAATGAGACTGCTATCCAATGCCACGCTTGTCTGCCTCTGTTCAGATCACCTCCTCCGCTGGCTCCCGCCATCTGGGGGAAGTTTAGCCTTGGTGCCTTTCAGATTTGGAGAGGCTCCAACAAATTGTCGTGTCCCCTTCAGCCTTTTTACTGGGCTCCCCGAGTGGTCTTTCTTTCTCTCTCTTGTTGTCTTAATGGTGGCACAACGGTTATAATGATGACACCACTGTGGTCGGCCAAATATATAAGGGAGACGACGAGTCGGCATACAGAGACGAGATCCTGAAGCTGTCTGTGTAGTGATCAGCAAACAATCTGTATCTGAACACAAGCCAAACAAAATAAATCATCATAGACTTCAGAAAGCACCGTCCAGAACCCGCCCCCCTTCACCTCAATGGAGAGAGAGTGAAGAGGGTCTCCACCTTTAAGTTCCTGGGGGTTCACATCTCGGAGAGCCTCAGCTGGACAGCACACACCACTGCAGCAGTTAAGAAGGCCCAGCAGCGACTACACTTCCTGAGGGTGCTTTGGAGAAACCGACTGAACAAGAAGCTGCTGGTGTCCTTCTACCGGGCGACCATCGAGAGCGTGCTGTCATACTCCATCTCGGGGTGGTATGCAGGATGCTCAGCTGCGGACAAGAAAGCCCTGCAGAGAGTGATCAGGATGGCAGAGAAAACCATCAGCTGCCCCCAGCCCTCTCTGGAACACACCTCCAACTCTCGCTGCCTCAGCAGGTCACATACTGTTCTCTCTCCTGCCTTCTGGGAGGAGATACAGGAGCTTCAAGTCACGGACAAACAGACTCAAAAACAGTTTCTACCCCTGGGCCGTCAGGCTGCTCAACCACCACACATAATGCAATAACTGTAACCATTCTCACACATACACACACTTTTAAATACACTTTATATACTATTTTTTATATCAATATTTGTAACTATTTATTCCCCGTATGATTGTATGTTGTCTGTCCTATTGCCGTGTTTTTTAGTGTTATGTATTTGTTTGTATTTTTGCACACCGGGACAGAGTTGCACTCTGAATCTCGTTATACTCTGTGTATAATGACAATAAAAGGCTTTAACTTTAATAATCCTTCGCAGGGCCGTCCCTGGCCAGCATGAGGCCCCACGCAAAGTTGTATGATGAGGCCCTCTGTTTCGCGAGCGTCGACGGGTGGGTGCTAATGGAGCCTCGCAGCGGCGGAACCGTTGGCCACACTAATTGCGCCGCATAAGCGCATAGGTGCACCACATTTTCGGCTCAGTTTGATGCACCCTCCGCAAGGTGAGGCCCCATGCAGTCTGCATGATCGGCCAGTAGGGAGGGACGGCCCTGATCCTTCGGATATATGTCTCTTCTCAGACACATCTTCCCTTCTCTTATTATGAATCTGCTTTGTGATGACCACAAGGATGAATCTGATCAATATGATGCTGATCTGGTTCCTTCAAAGTAAAATCTCAGCTTTCAGTCGTTCAGGTCCCTTGTAGTTATGAAACTCATTGTATAACCCAGTGGTCCTCAATCTTTTTCTGTCAGGCCCCCCCTTTGGAGAAAAAAAAAAGTTGGGCCCCCCCAACACAAAACGTCATGCTCAGTGGCGGCGCCAGATATTTATTTTGGGGTGCTGTGGGGTAGCTTGACGTTTCATAGAGGGTGCTCAAACATTTAGGGTTTCCCATTTAAAGTACCGGTCGCTACAGTGGAATTTTCTACTGCAACACTCCCCACGCAAATACACAGTGTGACAGTTACAATGAAGGCTCGAGGCATATAGGTGTAAGCAGGGGTAAAGTGTGGCAGCCCCCACCCTCTGGAACGCTCTCCCTGCGGAGATACGCAACATCCCCACACTTGAAGCCTTCAAAAGGGCCCTCAAGTCCCATCTGTTTGCCAAGGCTTTCGGCCCCTAAATCGATCTGTTGTTCTGTTTGTCTGTCTTTTGTTTTGTTATGTTTGTCTTTGCACTATTACTTGTGAAGCGACCTTGGGTCCCCTGAAAGGCGCTATAGAAATCGAAGCTATTATTATTTATTATTATTAAAGTGCTATTTTTATAGGTGGTGTGTGGACCTCATCATGCATCTGATGAACATGCACTCTATGGTTCTATCTCATATCACCTACTGCTTAACAACCTGGTCACATGCCTGCACAACCACTCTTAAACCCCTGGAATCATTATACAAACAAACACTTAAAATAGTAGATAAGAAGTCAGTTTATTCTCATCATTGCCCAATACTCACAAAATATAACTTGTTGAGCTGGGAAAATGTAATGAGATATGCAAATGCTTGCCTCATGTACAAAATAATACACGGCCTTACCTCACCTCCGCTCAGACATTTTATCACCATACCTGTAACTAGGTCAACAAGAGCTGCAACAAGAGGAGACTGCGTTGTTCCATTAAGGAAGAGTTCATTCAGCCAATCTTCATTTTCTTTTAAAGCTGCACAACAGTGGAACTCAATCCCAGTAAAGATTAGAGAACAAAACACCTGCAGTTTATTTAAATCTAACTTAAAAACATGGTTAGTGGAAAGTCAGCTCTGTCAACACTGACACAATCTGTACTTTACAACGCTCTGTTTGTACATGTGCCTTGACCTGTTGCTATCCGTCTGCTTTGTGAATATGTATTTTAGTTTTGTTTTTATGTTTTTATATATGCTTTTATCATTATATAAATATCTCTGTTGAATGTTGTTTTACTGATTATATTTACCTGTTATTTGAAGTGAATTTTTGTTTTTAGGATGACTTTCAACATCTGTCCAGGGACTACAGACGAAAATAGCCTGTTGGCTAACTCTGGCGCATTTACAGAAATGTCAATCAATGTGCACTGTCCCTGTCAAATAAATATATAAATAAATAAATAAAGCTCACTGAGCCTCTCAGTCTGACAGAAGAGGACTCTCCTCCACTTTGTTGTTGAAAAAACTCCTTATATCCGTTAGCGTAGCTCGCTAGCACCAGAAGCTAACAACTACGATCTCCTGTACCGGTGTCAGTACCAGATATGTTCGGGCTACCAGATATGTTCGGGTGTATTTCCGTCGCATCCGCCATCCGTCATATCCGTCATATACTCACCTCCCTCTGCTCCCAGCGCTCTGCTGCCACACACCGGCCGTCTGCGGAACTGCAGCCGGAGGAACTCGGGACAGCTTGTTATGTGTGGGGTGCTATGGTGGGGTCCCATGTACTTTAATGTTTAATGTTTTATTTACCTTTTAGTATTTTTATATAGTATCTGAACTTTGGAGAGGAGTTGGGAGACACACGACACATCAAATCACATCTACAGATCAAGGCGAAGCGAATGGAACTACTCCCATACTCCTAGCGTGAAAATGTTTGTGAAAACGTGTGCAAAGTCTCCGAAAATCCTAAAAATAAGCTCATATTTGAATTCCCCATAAAAAAACACATTATTCAGTAAAAACAAGGCCCCACTGATCATCTACTCTCTGAGACGATTCCAGGGATGTCTGGCTTGAGTTTCGACCACCAGGGAAAGTGGAAAAAGTGCCCGAGATCAGCCTCTTAATTTACCCAGGGCCTAGTGCTTGGCTTTGGGCATGAAAAGTCAGGAAACTCCCCTGAGTATTTTATTAAATATCTGAACTTTGGAGAGGAGTTGGGGGACACACGACACATCAAATCACATCTACAGATCAAGACGAAGCTAGTGGAAGTACTCCTAGCGTGTGAAAATGTTTGTGAAAAACGTGTGCAAAGTCTCCGAAAACGGAGCAGTGGCTGTGATGCTAGCTTTGCGGCTAGCGGTTAGTTGTTATTGTTTGAAGTTGTTGCTATGGAAACAACATGACGGAGAAAAAATTAATATCTTCTACATATAATAAAGGACAAAGTAAAGAATGAAGTGTAGGCTATGCCTGTTTGAAGTTGTTGCTAAGGAAACAACATGACGGAGAAAAAGTATAATCTTCTACATATAATAACGGACAAAGTAAAGAATGAAGTGTCGGCTATGTTTAAATGTTCGGAATTTGACCATGATGGCCCTCTTGAGTTGCCGTAAAATATGACGAATATGACGGATGACGGATGCGACGGAAATACACCCGAACATATCTGGTAGCCCGAACATATCTGGTACTGACACCGGTGTGCTCTCTCTCTCTCTCACTCGCGCATGCACACATAACCTCTTAAACCCGGCCCCCCCGATACCGGGCGGAAAAACACGTCACTGCAGGAGACAGCGTCTGGGGGCTTCTTAATATTTAAAAACCTATGAATGTCTTATACTCAAATAACGGGAAAAAAACTCAGCAACCTAATGATATGAGCCATTTTAACCGAAACAAAACACAAGTCTCACAAGAAGCGTTAGCATTAGCCCTTAGTGAAAACAGGCTGATAATACTTCCGGTGCTAACTAGCAAAAACGATCTTTAAAAATGAATATATTCTGCACAAACTACATATCAGCTGAAAGCTGATACTCCACAGATTATTTTTATATAAGTATCATCACTGTAGGACACAAACTCACTGAGCGAGCAGCCAGAACAGAGCAAGAAAACAACAACAGTGTTCTAAAGCATAACAATAATTATGTTTTACCGTTGCTGTTTTGTGATCAAAAGTCGTGTTCAAGGGAATAAAAACGCTGCTCAAGGTTCATCCAATGTCTCTTAGTCACTTTAGAATTGTTCCTGATAATCCATCATTACATTCATGGCCGCATCGTAGGTATAACGTTTTGCAGTCCGGGTTTAGGCTTTCTCACGTGCTGTTTACGCAAGCCTCTCTCTCCTTGAAGTAAGTGTAAAGCGGGATTTACTAACTCCCCCTCGATTCTATTGGCTCCAAAGTTTCAAAAAATGTGTCAATCACCCAAATTGACCAATGGGTTCCAGAGATAGGATCCTGCGTAGTATGAATAATGCCAGCAGCGGCTGCTTTACGCACAGACGTAGCAGAAGCAGCCCGCACAACCGCTCCAGCACAGCAGCAACGAACACAGCGAACAGAGAACACAGCGAACAGAGACAACAGCAGGCAACCCTGATTATGAACTTCAGGAAAGGTATGTACTCTCTCTGTTTGTATCTATTAGTTGTGTATTTGGTGTAATCTATAGTAATTCCACACTCGCAAAATACAAAATGGACGCCGCTTTGTTGTTGTAGCGTTATCGTTCCGTGAGAAACTAAAACAATGGCAACATCATGTTGGTGAACGTATAAATAGATTAATTGTATTTCGTGACTATAACACGACAGTATATAAATAAAGCTGTATTGTATATCAACCCAGTATATATATATATATATATACTGTTATTCCACACACGCCAAATGGATGCTGTTTTGTAGTTCTACAGACATTGACTATTAGCAGATTATAAATAAAGCTGTATTGTATATCAGTCTATATATATATATATATATATATACTATAGCGTGTGTGAAATAACAGTATACATATATATATATATATATATACTATAGCGTGTATGAAATAACAGTATATATATGTATACGGTTATTTCACACACGCTATAGTATATATATATATATATATATATGAAATAACAGTATACACACATATGTATACTGTTATTTCACACACGCTAAATGGAGGAATTATTTCTGATTTGAGTTACATTTTTGAAAGAATAATCCAGTGAAGTAATCAAAGTTTTTTCCACATTTGTTTTCACAGTGATGAAGACAAGTA
This sequence comes from Gymnodraco acuticeps, assembly GCF_902827175.1. Classification (NCBI taxonomy): domain Eukaryota; kingdom Metazoa; phylum Chordata; class Actinopteri; order Perciformes; family Bathydraconidae; genus Gymnodraco; species Gymnodraco acuticeps. The sequence goes on from NW_022991244.1 coordinate 277,349, forward strand.
TTAAATGGCTTCTGGATCACAGCCATCAACATCTGCCTCATCCGAGCTACGACGTGCATCAGATCAGCATACAGTTGCCCCAGAGCCATCAACATCCAAGCTACGCCGCCGGACGTCTGCACCAGTACTAACTCAGCCTCCCTCTGCATCTTCTGATTCAGTGGACAGACTGTCAGGAGGAAAGTGAAACGGGCTGGTGTGTGGAAGACTAAGGTTGTTACCGTTCCTGACGCTGTGGTGGACTACAACAGAAGCATGGGCTGCGTGGATGTGTCCGATGCTTTGATTGGGTACTACAGTGTTCACCACAAAACCATGAAATGGTACAAGACCTTTTTTTTTACCATTTTCTGGACATTGCAGTGGTGAACAGCTTCCTTCTCCACAAGGAGCTGCACAAGATGAGGGGTGACCCCGGCAGGACGAAGCCACACACCCAGAAGTCCTTCAGGGTGCAGCTTGATGCAGACATGAGGGGTGAAGTCCCTTTTTTTTAAAAACACTTGTATTTGGATGGAATGATTACCTGTAGTGATAATACAATTATTTTTACAGTATGGTACCTGAAAAAGGTCAAATGGCACTGATGGTATCCAAATGTGCCCAAATGTGCCCAAAGGTCAGTCCTTCTGGACTACTTTTAGCTAAACCTCTCTAAAAAGGTCAAATTTAACTTGTTTTGCCTCAATCTTGATACAGGGTACTTATTATATGTGAGACTTTGGATTCCTAAAGCTTTTAGTCTACTATCCCATCATTCAAGGGTAGTTTTCACTATAAGTAATGGTTTTTTTTTTAGGCGGGGGTAAGAATTTACCTTTTTTTACTATGTTCCATCTGAATTTACTCTGACTGAGAAATATCTATATTGATTCTGACACTTCTACATCCAACTCACAGATGTAACCTTGCTTTGATAAAATAAATTATTCATATAACCCTTTTAGAAGTTAAGTTATAGTCATTTGTTTTGGGCATAGCATTTTCGAGCCTGAAACCTTAAAAACAGGCTCAGGGCTTAAGAGGATAATGGCTCGTTCCACACACAGAGCCGAGCTTTAATGAAACATCATATTATTTTCGAATCAATAATTTTTCAAACTATGATTTTTTTGATCTTTTACATTTTTTTTTTTTATATATCCATTTTTCCTCCTGGTCTCTCGTGCCCCCCCTGTCATGCCTCTGCGCCCCCCGGGGAACCACTGGTATAACCCAACATTGCTTCTCCTGTCAGCTGTTCATGGCGTTTAAACTTTTTTAGCTCATTGTTTTCATTTTATCATTCAAAACGTTATTGCTTTTGTTCAGTCTCATTGCTTTCATCAGAGTTGTTTTTGACCACTGGAAGCAGATGTTTCCATGTCAAAACCTCATACTCTGCTCAACACCAAACACCTGATGTTCGGGATAAACTGGTGAAATTAAGTATTTAGTAGCAGCATAAATACCAACAGCTGAAAAAAGAGAATGAAGATTGGAAATTGGTTGACACAGACACAACTCGAGAAGGGTGCTAATGTTTCCAAATCTGATGGAGGAGTACATAAGCCAGGGTATGCTAGCAGGATAGCATGTCTCTACTATCCTATATTAGGTTGGCAAAACCCCCCAAAAGGCAAAAATAATAATCAGTTAATACAGGTCTAAGTTTAATAGTGTGCACATCAACATTGTATGCAAGCCACCCTCAGTCACATTACAATTCCTTTTGTAACTGTTGAATGATTTCCACTATTAAGGGTGTTTGAAATGTATGATTGTTACATACTGTATATTAAACTCTTGTTGGTTTGTTTAATTGTAATAAGAGGTATAAACAAATAATTGCTATTATTTGCAATTAAACTATTATTCCTAAATATTCCAGTCATACAAAATATATAAAAATACCAAAATGCATTGAAACAAAACGATTGATTTTAATGTAATTGACTATTGTCATTAAATAAATACAAACCACATGTCACCCTGCTTACCAACAATTAGTTTGTTAAGCTAGAAAGAGCTCTCCATCTTAATGATGTCCTTTCCGTACATGTCAGGCTTACAGGACAGGACCAGCTCCATCTCTTGGCCAGGGGAGGGGACAGGGATTTTGTTGATCTTGGCAAAGCTCTGACTGATGTCCATAAATGTTTTATTTTTGGTCTCAGGGAGGACGAAATAGAGGTAGATGGATCCCAGGACGCAGACGACCACAAACACCAGGAAAGCAAAGGCCTGCAGCGCCTCCTACACAAACAGAAAAAACACAATAATTAAACACACCAAAATCATACTGTATGTGTCAGGACTCAAAACTCTGGAAATGGATGAAATACCTTAGCCAATCTTTTCACCAATTTGATGGATTATACTATTTTAGCAATCATACTATTTGATGATTGCTGTTCTCTCTCAAATCCTGCCATTTTTAAACCGTCCTAAACTCTTGCCAACTGCAGAGAGACGTCGTCTGTGGCATCTGTTTTGACATCTGTGTGTCATGGTGGGCTTGGCATGACATGCACAATAAAAGGTCCCACATGCTTGTATATAAGAGTATTCGCAAGTCTGAGGAAATGTCTGCTTCAGATTTCTAACAAAATGCGTATTTGTTTGTGAGTTGAAAAATGTACCCACAGTCTGAAAGCTAACCTTGTCCAGTGTGTTATGCTAATATTAGAGATTAGTGACAGATTTAAAAATACACAGTCTGATTACCCAAAGGGAGATTTAGAGTTGGAGAGAGGTTTGTTTGTTTGTGTGTGTGTGTGTGTGTGTGTGTGTGTGTGTGTGTGTGTGTGTGTGTGTGTGTGTGTGTGTGTGTGTGTGTGTGTGTGTGTGTGTGTGTGTGTGTGTGTGTGTGTGTGTGTGTGTGTGTGTGTGTGTGTGTGTGTGAGAGTGTGTGAGAGAGAGTGAGAGTGAGAGAGAGTGAGAGACAGAATTGACTGACCCTCACTAGTCCGTCACAAAGCTATAATACCTTGCTCATGTGAGGACTCAAATGCGTCGCTATGTAACTGGTATTAGATCTGTTGTGTCCAAGCAACCATGACCTCAATGAAAAACTACTTTGATTTAATCCGTTATATCACCACTGCTGTTTGTCTCTGACAGTGTTTTCCTCTGTTCACTGTATTTCATAATAGCACTGAAAAAAATAGAGCATCGTGCAAAACCCCTGACCCAGTTTCCATGCCGCCTCTGTGATGTAGCGCTCATCTGCAAAGTTAGCAAGTTTCCTCACAAAACACTGCTTTCCTCCCCCAATAGTCATATGAGATGAGTCAGGCTTCAAACAGGACATTTCTGCGTCCACTCCTTCTGTCATTAATCGAATTTAAGCAAGCCTAGTGGATGGAGCAGAATGAAACAGTCTCGAGGTTGACGCATGGATAAGCCTTTGATCTGCTGTGAAGGCTCAGCTGGGTTTAGCTTGATTCACACAATTAGACATGCATATAAAGACTTATGATTGGCAGCAAACATACAAATGTGAATTATGTTTCATGTCATTTTGCAGCCAGGGTGACATTAAGAGGGGAGATGGCGCAATAGCCGTGGGCGGTTCTGGTGTGGGGGGCCTGCAACACTGAGCTTGAGCACTGCTGTGGCCCCCCTCGCACAGAATAATCTATGATAATGCAATTTGTGTTACTGTACCTGGGTCAAAAGTGAGGAATGTTTTTTTTTCATTAATGTAATTTAATAAAATTGTAACGAAGTGACTGTGCCAAAATAACTGAAAATAAGTCACTAAAACTAAAATTGTTAGTAAGTTATTGACATAAATTCTGTAAAAAATACACCAATCATGGTATTTTAAGTTGTTTTTTTCACGTTTTAACTTTATACTGAACTAAAAGTGTTGTACTCTGGAACACTGTCTTTGTCTCCTTCGCCAACACATTAAATATGCCCCTCACATTAAATAACTGACCCCAGCATGGCCCCCCCGGTAAAATTGATCATGAACTGCCACTGGCTATACTGTAGCACTAATAGGGGAACCCTGATTCAGGAGACAGGACAGAACAGTGCAGGACTGGATGGAATAGGACAACACCGGTCAACACAAGAATGTTCAGTACCAGGACACGACTGAAAAGGATAGTGGAGAACGACACAGTCTAACAATGTAAGTAAGGTTGGAATAGAACAGTAAGGTTCAGGATATGACATACAGAGCATACAGAAACATATAATGAGACCGAACAAAGTAAGACGGGACACAATAGAAAAACAGAATAATGCAAAGTTGGGATGGGATAGAACAGGAGGGAAAGGACAGTCTAGGACAGAACAATGCAAGGTGGAGCAGGATAGACCACGTGTTTTTGTGGAATGGGAGAAAAGCGGGCAGGACAATACAAAAAAAAGGCTGGTTGCGCCAGGATAAAAGGAATAGTTCAGGATAGTACAGAAAGGGAGAGAACAGAACAGTTCAGGACCCAAGAGGATTGGACGGGACGACACCCAAAAGGACAGGATAGTGCAGGGACAGACAGAACAGTTTAGGAAAGTACAGAAAAGGACAGTTCAGGCCAGTATGGGCAAGAATGACGCGACTTTTATTTAGTGGGAGCTGGCTACAACAGAAGAGTTTAAATTAAATTAGGATGAAGGGCCAAAGGATAGGATTGTACAGAACAGGATGGGGTGGTTCAGTACTCAAGGGTCATAACAAATCAAGCATGTTTTTGTTTAGCAAGGGCTTGCGGTGAGGGTGTGTCATTGAAAGGGCCCATTGTGATGAAATCATCTTGAGAACACTCTGGAGAAGAACTTTGAATCCCTACCTGGCCCCGTTCTTTGCAAACACCACCAAACAAACACAAAGCAGAGGAAACTGTGGGTTTTTTACAAAAGTCATTCAACATTTTTCTTCCAGTAGGCCTCTTCCGGTCTGATAATAGATTACGAGATTTGCCATCGCAGTGTTAAATGAGATTGTTCTTTTCAAAAGTTGATGTTGTTTTAATGTTCAAGGCAGCAAGTTTTTTTTATTAGCATCTTCTGTGGCCCCCACATTTAAATGAGTAGGAGGGTGGGCGTTTTTGCGCAATGCATTATTTTTGGTGCTTCAAGTAAAAAAGAGCAAGGGAATGTTTTACCACCTGCTGTGGACATACATCAAATTAAAGAAGTATATAATTAAAAGGTCCAGGTCCATAGACTCATTCCATGGAGATATGTTGCATGTTTCTAGGCAATTGTAAGTCATTACCGGTGACGGAGGTGTAAACTGTATACAGTGATGGTGGGGGGTTATTTGCATGTGAATGGGCTCTCATAGATTGTGCTGAATCTTCCCAATGGGAGGCACACTCAAGGTCAGTGTTTGTGATGCATACAAGACTGTACATAAGACTACAGTGCAAATGTCCCCCTGGGCTGTTTAGAGATTTATGGATTACCATATGTCAATGCTGTCACATGGGAGCACCACAATGGAAAGACATACCATCCTTTAGCATCACAGTTATGGATCACCGCTACTATAATCCTCACTCATTAGCACCACATACAAACGTATAAACTCACAGTTTACTAATGAATGGGATTGGGTTTGATGGCTCATTAGTCTCAATAGATTTATGATCATCAACCAGAGCCTGTTGTTATTGCTCCATTTTATGTTTTATAGCATCATAAATTATATTCTCGTCAACTGCAATGTTGCAATGTTTTAAATTAACTACAAGAAGCTCATTAAATGCTATAGACTTTTTAAATTGCAAACAAGGCCCCGTCGCTCATACACATTGATTCTAAAACCTTTCAGCTTTGCAAAGAAAACATGTATCGCTAAAGCATAAATTGTTATGGGTTTATGTAGAACCCTTTATTAGTGCTTATTATTTAATTAGACCTTCCTTGAGAAGATTTATAACTGACATCACATAAAACATGATACTTATATGAAACATGAAAAACTTGTTGTAAAGAAAGGATTGTGATTTCTCAGCAATACGTTATTTTGAAACGGAATCCATCTCCTTTGTAATCCAAAGGGACACACCAATCAATGGTTTCTAGCTTGTGGATTCAGAAAAGGTCATACATGCATATCCCAGTAATGTGGTTCTCAACACTCCTATTATCATGGTCGATACCTGATTGGACTACAACAATTAAAGTGAAGGCTTGCTATTTATTGTCACTGTCCTCGTATTTATTTTCTTTCCTTTTTGCCTGCTTTATTAAACAAAAATAATATGTTCTGACATGGGAAATGTGCTATCAGTGTCCTGAAGGTGTGCATATAAATGGTCGGAAAAGGATGAAATCCCAAAGTTCACGCCAGAGGGAGTTTCTCTCCCACATCCTCCCCCCCTTTGCCTTGATTGGACTCCTTTGTTTACTACTGCGATATAGTGACATCACTATCTAACTATACACACATTGTATGTGATAGGCTAAGTGGCAGGACATCTCTAAGCGATTGACCAATCGCAACAGAGCTGGCCAGCTAACCAATCAGAGCAGACTGGGCTCTGGTTTCAGACGGAGGGTGAAAAGAGGTACTGCAGCACAGGCAGTATGAGAAAAATAAAGAGCTTTTTGAACATTGAAGCATGCAACATGTCACAATAGAAGCAAAAAATAATAATAATAAATCCTGAAAATTAGCAGAATATGGCCGATTTAATGGACCATTTCCTCATAATGTGGATCTCTGCCCACAGAATGAGACATAAAAACAAAAAGAAGAAGAGGGCAGGCTAAATAAGATATTTGTGTGGCAGGCAGTGAGTGTGACAAACTGCCATGGGCTGCAGACACCAGGTCAACAGGAAAACTACTGATGGGGGTTGATCTTCAATAGAGTGTTTGACATCAACATTGGGGTCAACTGCTGCACTGTTGTTGTATAACATGTTATTATTTTAAGATGGGAAATATGTAAGAGGTTTATTTTCCAGGAATCGGTATTGCATTGTCGGTATGACCATGGCAACCATGCTACACTTTGACTACACTTGAAAAGCAGAGGCTCTTTTGAATGGAAACAAAGAGATTCCCGCTCATCCCGGGAGCATAACAATGCTCGACACTGTCTCAGTAGAAGATAAAAACATAATTCAAAACTCTGCGGTGGGAGTAAACAAATCACCGATCAGATTGAGTCTAACCTAAATTATTGATGTCAGAAGCTCAAAGGCGGGGCAGACAGTGACAGGGTGTTGGCTTACTGGTATCAGAACTTCTGTGTAAAGCGACCCATTGATCCAATTACTGTCCTTGCTGGTGAGCAGTCAAACAACCGCAAATGACACAAACCTTGCAGAGAGAAACAAAACAACTACGAACGATAAGGCTGTGTCTTTTATGTCTTGCTTCTTTAAAGGAGGGGTTGGGGGACTTCAACAAGTGTTTGTCCAGGAGCCTGATGTCTTGTATTCTGGAATCCTAAAGGCTACAACTTTAGGATTGTAGCCTTTGCAGACCATTTACATGCATATAATACATGCCTATAACACACAACAGTAAAGGGAAAACCCAACAAAAAGATAATAGGGACTCTTTAAAGATGTCTATTTGGCATTCAATGTTTCCTTAAAAAATGTACAGCTTATTAAGTCAAAGTTAGGGCTTTAAATTGAAGTAAAACAGAGTTTAAAAACTGTTTTACATCACAGTCTGCCCTCAAATTCTAGATTCATCCCCCTGCATAACCCAGGATGACGTCAGCGGTGGCGAGAAGAAATGTGACAGGCGAGCGGTGTGATGTCTGAACAGGGTCAGAACATGTTTCAGGTGGCCGTCAGTAAGCTGTGAGTCACTGCTGTGATCTGTGTCGTGGGCCTGGCAAAACCCCAGCAAATAAAACCGACACTGCAATATGTGTGGCACTGGGTGGCACATGTCGCCTTCTCTCTCTCACCCTTGTCTCTGCGTTTCTCGCCTTGGTCTGCTTTGTCTCCTCCGCTCTTTCCTAACCTCTAGATCTATTTATGTAGGTCTCCTGTGGCATCACTACCTCTTTGCTGTTTGCCTCTTCTGTCCTTCAGTGACTGACATCTATTTCCACCAGTCTCATTGTTCATCCATCAAAATGAAGGAGCCATCTATTTTATCATAACATTACATCGCCCCTCTCTGTCTTACTGTTCAGGCCGACATATGTTAAAATATAAATAAATATACACGCTCACTAGTTCCAATCGGGCATCAGGAAATGATGTGAAATGAAGAGACAAAGAGGAGGTGAGTAATTAGTGTCCTGTGGATCTGCAGACACTCTCGAGGTGACGCTCCACATACACATGTAGATCTGGCACCTCCCTGACAAGCCCCTTCTCATCATTATGAACATTGATAAGATAGCTTATAGGATTACACACACCATATGTTTCTGCCAAAACCAGTTTTCATCACTTCAGTTAAAGAATGCTATACTCTCATGGTAACAGAAACTTATCTTTTATAGTGTTATAGTGTTTGCTACACACAACATTGCGTAATAATTCTTAATTGGTCAGCGTTTTATGGGACTTTTCTCTGGAACACTGACACAATCATGTACATTTTTGACACATTTTACTGTAGAACGATAACTGACAGGGTGCATTAGTTGATGTGAAATCATTTGAGTTGTATAACCTTTCATCATGCAATTGTTTGCATGATATCTTCTGAAAAGTTTTAATTTGTTCGTGTGTACTAGTATTTTGTGTCATTTACACTCATAACCTGCATCCAAATCAACTATGGAAGTGGCGTTACTTAAGAAGGGATGTTATGCGTCAAATATATAATTCCTGTTTACTGCAGGACACAAACTGACCGTGGGTGAAAGTCCTTTGAATTTTAAAATCCACAGTGCACCTTTAAGTATTTATATCTTTATAAACACATCGGTTCCTGATGTGAAAAGGAAAAATGTTTAAGTACCGATATGTGTTGCCCTTTGTGATCTGATCTCTTGTCATATTGTTTTAGCTCTGTTGCTGTTTCATCCTCTGCATTTGACTGACCCTGTTAGAAAAACAGCTTCTTTCTCTAAGAAACCACTATCTTTGTGTTTGATATGCCCTTTTTCAGCTATTTTAGTTCTCTCTTTTTCTCCCACATATGACCCACTGGTGCAGCTGGCTGAAAGGACGAACCTTGGTTTGTCTGCAGGGGCTGCAGTGAATACGGGCAGAGAACATTTGATGGAAGGTCAACACAACGTCAGTTCAATGTCCACCATGCTGCAAGCAAAGATTCACTCAGATCTCAAACTTTTGTGCTGACTTTTTTCACTTTCTCGCTTTGAACATGTCCTTCAATTTACAGTAAAAGTTTCATTTCCTGTGTATGCGTTAATGTATGTGTGTCCTAGGATGGAATAATGCATTTTAATATTGAAAAAGTGAATCTACTGCCAGTAGCCTACAGTATGCTACTAGTTGTAACTGTTAATTCTTCTCCTCCTTCCCTCAACCTTGTGCAATATTTTTCCTCAACTCCATCCAAGTGACTACAGACAACTCCCCCCCACCCCCTAGAGTTTTTAAGTATTCAGGTATTATTATTGTTGCTGCGGCTGTCACAAAGACATAACAGTTAGCTTGTCGTTTTCCTAAAAAACCCATCCCACAGCTGCCCTTTTTAGCGACTTATTCAAACCATCATTGGCAAAGCAAGAAATCATTTGTTAATGCATGATATTATAAATTATTAATCAGAGTAATAGGTTCAGGGTTGAACTGCCATCCTCACAAGGTTTCTACTTCGCTGCAAACAACACAACCACTAAGTGTTATGCAACTGAATGCATGATGACGCAACCAATGTGCAAATGAGCATAAGACGTCAAGTGGTGACTTTTGAAACACGTGCTTCCTCCTACAATGGAAAATAGTTGCACTGCACTGAGTTTTTTGAAAAGTGAAAGCAAAGCTTATTAGGTACGATCCAAATAATGATGACGATTGTGTTTCTCTTGGCACGAGATTGTGCAATTACCATTTACTTGATAATGATAGGAGAGGATAAGCAAAACACTGGTTTATTACCACTTTAATGTCTCGAGCTGTATTGTGAAAACTGCACATGCACTTGCAAGAAACAAAGGTCATGCTGTAATGAAGGTGGATGTACTGTGATGCAATGTAATTAGTATAGTTCTGTCACATTAGCTTTATTGTTGGATACAGCACATGATATACATTAATGAATCTCTGAGTCCCTGCTCCGGTTTCTATGACTTAAAAAGATTACATCCTGTGCTCATGTCGTTCTTGCTTATTCTCAGCAGTGACTGTAACTGAATCCTGTTTGCCAAAGTCCCGCTAAATGCCTGGCGCTAAATGCCTGCATTCAGCTGCAATGAATAGAGGTCAAACGCATTTCAGATTTACACTGCCATGACGCTCACGCATGTACACCAGGAACAGAGGGAAGAGGAGTGTTTGAACATCTCATTCAGGACTGGAAAGGCCAAAACGGCACATCAAATATATGTTTCTTTTAGCCCAGAACAAATTCCAGACAGAATTATTTAATAGTAGGCCTAGTTACATTAACAATAATTGATGGCACATAATGTGCTTCATGTGACATCACAGTCCATTAATCATCCTGTTTAATTAACATAAGCAGGTGAGAGCTGTCTGAATGTCTGAAGCCTCGGTACATGCTGCAAATTAAATGTAATTACTCAAGGTGCATTGAGTAGAGACATGAACATTTACCCGTATTAGCAGTCCTTCCACTCAGAGCTTTACATCTGTATTCCTGCATTCAGTTAAAGAGCCAGTGACAGCATCCCAACAACTGTTGTGCAATGAAATATTGGGCTACTAGTAATCTTGAACCGTCAGTTTAAAAAAGAAAAAGCGATACCGTTCCGTTAAATATCAATAATTTCGAACATCGCGGGGAAATTCCTTCGACTCATTTTGAAGTTTTGGGAGAAGCCGGAAGTGACGTCAATGCCGGAACGCTTCACTGTGCGGCGAGAGAGCCAAACACGGACAAAGTGTGTTGTCATGCCTAGAAATGGTGAATTACTGAGTTTAGGCACGTTAATAACATTTTAATGAAGTTGACTACAGTATATTCATATTTGTCAGTGCTTTCATGTCAATTCGGCGAACATAAACATAAATGATCGTGGTGAAGATGATGATTACATTAGGATTAAAAATCGGTAGTGAGAGCTGCTGAATTTCCTCCCGTATGTGATATAAAAACAAATCGATTATTTTTGTAGTTGTAAACTCAAGTGGATGAAACTACATGTATTAGTGCTTTCATGTCAATTCGGCGAACATATGATACATTAAATGATCGTGAGGATGATGATTACAAATCGTTTGTTTGAGCCGGTCTGCATTTCCTGATGAGAAAACAAACCGATGCTTTTTGTAGTTGTAGTACACCAACATGGATTAAACGTGTGGTTTTTTCACCACAATGTTGGGGAAATTAATGGATAAAATGCACGGATTATTATTATTATTATTCCCACTCCGATCGGGACACTAGGTCCACCGTTTCCCCGCAGCGAGGCTCCCCCCGTTGACAGTTTACGTGGGCTGGGCTGGGTGCAGTGGCGGACTGGCCATCGGGACGAATCCCGATGGGCCGGTACCGAAGTGGGCCGGTCGGATAAGTCACTATAGCACATTCCCCATAGGCGGCGCGTGAGGCTCAGGTTTGGGAAGGCTACATCACTTTTTTTACCTGACGCTGCCCGCCTCCGGCGTCTATAGAAAAGAGATCAAGTCAGTGTGCGGAGTTTAAATCTCTCAAGTCATATTACAGGATAAAGGAAATACAGTTTAAACTGCCGTATGCAGAGAAGACGCCGACGTGTCGCACTTATCATTCATATTACATCATCAATCAGATCATCGATCATATAATATCATAATATATCATATATTTCCTTATCTGAGTCAGCTTCTCCAGCCGTATCTGGCCGTGCAACACTTACAGTGTCACATACTGTATGCAGAAGTATTATTTTAAGCAACACATTATGTTGACGAAACACTCGAGTCAAATGTAATTAAAGTCAGATCCACTCGTGTCTTACGTGAACGCGCTCTCAGCTGGAGAGAGAAACCCTGGCTTGATTTACCGAGTTGATAACCAGCGTCGTAGGACCGCTTAGCGAGATCTCGTTTGTTAGTTTGTTGTTGTTAGTTTGTGTGTTACTCAAACATATCCAGGGTCTGTTGAACTGGCTTCGTAGTACAGGGCACATGTGGCTGGCAGCGCTAATGTCAAAGACACAGACATTGCATTATATTTGTATTTTACGAGGATGCAGTGACACAAATATTTACATATTTACATTTACTATCTACAGCACCCGCCGCCCCTGACATCCCCCTCTCCCCCCGTTGACAATTTACTAGCGGTACCGAAGTGGGCCGGTCGAGAGTCCCGGGATGATTTTTAGTCCCATTCCACCACTGGCTACATGACCGTATGACCGCCCATATTGACGCACCTAATTCCTAAACTTCTAACAGATACAACATAAACCGATCCTACAGCCTCATATGAGCTCTCAGACACGTTCAACATTAAACTGTCATCGCTGTCTGAGCTTGCTGCTGTGTGCGCCATCGTGCGTTTACATGCAGATGCTGGGATCCTGAACGGTGCAGCTGGAGCGCTGTGCCCGCAATGACGTCACACATAATTTGGCGGGACTTGAAGAATCCCCGAGAAGATCCAGAAAATGGTCAACATTGAAGGGCAGATTAATGGTTATCAAAGTACAAATATCCAAAATCAGTTCAGTAACGGTTTTCAAGGGGACAATATTTACTCAAATTGATGGGTTTGGATGATGGGGGAAACTCGTGTCACAGGCTCTTTAAGGTCATACAAGGATTTGTTAAGGGTATTCAACAGTGGCGGCGCTAGGGGGTGGCTACTTGGGCTCAAGCCCCGGATGTTTTCTGAAAAGCCCCGGATGTTTCACTTAAAAAAAAAAAAAAGATTAATTAATTTAAAACATTTTTTTTAAAAACGTCTCGGGAGTAATGTGCAGTACCGGAGTCCACCAGAGAGGCAGCCACTGTGGGACATTAGCCTGCGTACTGCGTAGCCTGCCCTGAAGAAGAAGTGATCCTTCCTAGTGCCTGACGAGTTTTAAGCTAATAGCCTATACAGTTATGGATATTAGAAAGTTATTGTCATCGAAGCAGGCCACAAGCTGCAGCAGCAGCAGTATCAGCAGCAGCAGTATCAGCAGCTGACAACAATGTCATCACCAGCAGTCAAGAAATGGATGATGTTTCAGGTTTGTTAATCTAATGGTGATATCTGCACTCTGACTGACTGAGTAAGAAGTGAAAAAGAGTGATGTAACGTTAATGTTATAGCTAGTAAACATGGAGTAACCACACTAAGTATACCCTTATATGTTAGTATGTATACAGAACATGACTAAAAATTATCCTAAGATGTAACGTTAACCCTTCATAACTCAGTCTACTTTTAAGACACTAAAATAACGTATTCCAATTTTATTTTGTTTTCACGCGTGGAATTATACCGGCTCTCGTTTCAGTACACATAACAAAATAACTGACAGGCAACCCTCTGAATCAGACTCCGATTGGCTGTGACTGCATCCACTCAGAGTGTCAGATTCAGAAACGTGACTCTCACGGCCCGTCCACACAGCGGCGTGCGTTGAAGCTTCCAACGCTTCTGCCCATTCACTTTGAATGGGGTGACGTCACTTTTAGCCGAACTGCATCGTGGGAAGCGACGCGGAGCGTTGCTGGCGTGGCTCGCTGCAAAAGTTGAGCAATGCTCAACTTTTGACGCCTCGGCAGAAGCGTCAGCCAAACTAATCATATGCCAGTACAAGCTCTAGCCAATCAAACCGCTGCTTGTGTGTCAGGGGCGGGAGATTCATGTGATTGGTTGTTGGTCGAGTGTCAGACACGCCCGCCGGCAAGCGTCAACGCACGCCGCTGTGTGGACGGGTCGTTACACTCTTTACGTCACAAACAAAGATGGTGGATGAGAATAGATCTATAAAACGATAAGCAATGCGCCAGAATCAAGGTGAGACTATCCGCATCCTTTAAAACTCTACGCACATTCGTTTCACCTTAATAAGTAAACGACTATTTGAGTGAGTTAAGGCATTAGTTTGCTTCATTAAAGGGTGTTAATGAGTGTTCTCCAGTGCCTTTTGTCCGCTTTAAGGTGTTATTAAGGTAGGGTTAATGTTGCTCTCAAAGTGCACCAGATTGATGCTTTCAACTTCAATATTTAAAAAAAAATCTTCCCGGGGGAGCATGCCCCCGGACCCCCCGAGAGGAGGCGACGACCCCCCCTAAAGGATGTTCGGTCCCACCCCCCACTTATAAAAAATAGCACTGTACCCCTGCACCCCTGCACCCCGACCCCCCCCCAACCCAACGACTACTGGGCTAAGCCCCGGATCTCCTACAATCCTAAATCCGCCTCTGGTATTCAAAGCTAAATTGCTTTTTAACAAAGCAATTTACTGCAAGGATGTTTCCAACGTCAGAATAATCATCGGGTTTGTAAAGGACATGCTGCAATATGAAGTAAGAAATGTGTGTACCTTTTTGCTTTCATTTAATCATAAATCAAATATTATTTATTTATTTCCTATGCCCTGCAGAGTATGTGGTTTTCGTGTGCAAACCTTTTTTCAGTCATGTTACTGACTGTGAAATAATCGCATAAAAAAGAAAAATCTCTCCAATATAATGTCTTTGAACGATGAAAGCACTTAAGCAAACGTTTTCTAAGGGCACCAGGTACATCCATTAACAAATTATTTTTTGTAAACAACCAAAAACAAGCCCCAACTCTTCCTGCAGATGAAGACTAGAGTGGAAAAGTAAAGAAGTGTTTGAATGAGCTGAAAAAACTGTAAGTTAGAATGGGTATGAACTTCAGCGTATATTCTTTCAGCTCAGGAAGATGGAAATGTCAAATGCTATTAGGATCTAATGAGGGACAAGTGGGACATAATGACCGAGGGCAGAGTTTGCCTCTAATAAAAGTAGAGCCGTGTCCTCGGCACAGAGGGCAATTATACGGCAGACCGTGGGACTTTGCTCACATTATGAAATATAAACAGAATATGTACAATTCAACTGTCAGTTAGATACATGTAGGTAACAATTATGGTCTGCCATTGTTTTCAGGTTTCTTTTAAGACTTTTTCAGATAGTTTTCAGATAATGGCACCTTGTGTTTCATGAAGGCATGTTTGGAAATTATTAACAATGGCTGAGCTATTACGTACACATTTGTTTGTGAATAGGGATAATTTGATGAATAATCACCTGACCCTGCAGTTCCCCTCAGCTCTATGAAGCAATGATTTTGTTTTACAAATGTATCATTTTAATTCACTCACACTGGTCGCGTCATTATTGGCAGTAGCAGGAAACAAAAATCACTCAAAACACTGCAATGAACATATAGGATTCAGCCAGGTATTTCCCCAAGGAGTTGGTGAGGACCAAAACGGAGCTTAAAGGAAAGTACATTTTGAACTCAAATTCACTAGTAGGACAGATATATGGCACTAAATGAAAGGTCAATGGAGCAGCAGGTGAAGTCTAGTCAGTGAACAATAACCCTTGGGAGAATGTTGTGAGTAGACTGCAAAGGATCAGAAAGGAGGAAGGCGCAACTCTCAGAGAAAAGAAGCAAAAGGCTGATGCAAAAGTGAGTGGGCAAGGAAATAAGAGGTCAGGCTTTTCAGACGTGACCAATTCAAACTTAAATGGCAGATTGGTTTTGACCTCTCTGCTCTTCAATAACAACCTCTAGTCTTGTTTACTTTCTAAAGAGATTGAGCGGATGTATACTACTCGAAATAAATATACAGATTTGACACGCAGAGATGAAACAGATCTGTGAAAGGTTATAAATAAAGCCTCAAAGTTCCTCGAAGCGAGTTGGATACAACCTGGTGAAAAGTGGACTTATTTGTAACACTGACGAGATATTAAAGACGGCTCCAAAACATCAAAGAGAGAGGGAAATTAAGCACGACGCCGAGAGGGTAAGACAGTTAATACAGAATTAACATACCGGCTATGGTTCACTTTTTTCCCCCTAACTCTGTTATCCTTCTCTTCTTCTTCATCCCAATAATAAAAAAAGCAAATCTTCAGTAAGGAGCACATAATCAGGCACATTATTTTGTTTACACATCCTCACTGCAGATCAGATAAATCCTCCGGCTGTTTACTGCTACTTATTCCTTTGCTTTGGCTTTTATCCTTCTCTACGGCACGTCTGATTAAATTTCAGTACTTCACTAAAAGCAGAATTTGTTTGTCTAATGAGGTGGCACTTAATGGGTCAACTCCCTCAAAGTGGGAAGAGCTGTCTACACTACAGGAGTCAAAAAATGCTTTCAACGCTTCGCCCATTCATTTGAATGGGGTGACGTAGGATATTTTCAAACTTCGCCGAACTGCATTGTGGGTAGCATGGCAAGGCGTTGCAAGCATCGCGAGCGTCTATCGGCGTCAAAAGTTGAACAATGTTCAACTTTTGAGGCTCGATGCTTGCTCGAAACTGGCGTTAGCCAATCAAATCCCGCCAGTACAAGCACTAGCCAATCAAACTGCGTGCAAGCTGGGAGAGCCAGACCGCAGTTCATTTCCTCATATTCCAAACGAGAAATTACGGTAGCAAATCACCCGGTTCTTTCCGACTAGAACTATTTACCGGGATACAAACCGGAGGAACCAGGCATGGAGGGAGGTGGCAGAGGCAGTGGGTGAAACTGGTAGGTTTTCGCCTGTTTGGGGATTTTATATCCAGTTTACTTCGTTTTAACATTGCTATTGCTTTGTATGTCGGGGGCGGGAGATTCATCTGATTGGTTGTTGGTCGCGTTGCTCGCAAAAAATCGCCAAGCTTCAGACACGCCCAGCTTCAAGCTTTTTCGATGACTGTAGTGTAGACGGGCCGAGTATTGACAAAATTAATTTGTAGTATTTTATATGTGTGCACAAATAGCTTAAGGGAATTGTAGTCTAACGACATGACACGTCAAACATGTATATGTAATGAAAAACAAATCTTTCCTCAGGAAGTTTTTGTCTGTAGCATTGTAAGGCCATTGTAGTTAACAACAGTGATGGAAACAGAAATTCTCTGGGAGAGTTTTCTTGCAAATATGTCTTTGTAATTTATGAGAATATTTGAGGATTCAGAGAATATTAACTCCCTATCACAGCTCTGTAAATTATATATATATCTGCTCTGAACAAAATTAAGAGACCACTCCACATATTTTCTTAAATCTCAATCTTTAAATGTATGGCAGCCATTCCTGTCCAGTGCCTGTTGAATTCCAACACAGAGAAATGTAGTCAGTAGAGAATACAGAATGAAATAAAAATGTTTTCATCTTACTCAAACATATAGATAGTAAAACCAGAGAAACTGATACTTTTTCAGAGTTTTATATATATCTTTCAGTTATAATGGCCATAATATGTCGTCCTATTTGTCACATCAGAGTCACTTACTTATTGTAAGTCGCTTTGGATAAAAGCGTCAGCTAAATGCATTGTAATGTAATGTAATGGGGAGAAATCTCACGTCAACAGACAAGATTGTTTTTCACTGCCATCATTCTGCAATGATGAAACATAGGAGAACTCAGCAAACCAAAGCTATGGCTAGATACACAGCAGCACACCTCAGTAAAGATTGCTGTAACCAAGCGGGAAGTTAGAATTGAATGTTATAAAAAACACCCCCCTGGCTTTGCGGTGGATGTGCCAGAAATAAATTGCTCAGAGAGTTCAGTCTGGGCTCAGTAACAAGAGACACAGCCGAGCTGCTGGTGTAGTTTCACTTGTCGCATTAAGTTAAGAACAAGTAAGGCTCACAGTGTTCTAGATCCATGGGTTGCTTCTTGCCATAAGAAGACATTATTCCCTGCACTATCATGTGATTAACACTGGGTTCAAATCTGACCCGCGGCGCTTTGCTGCACATCGACTCCTTCTACCCCCTTTTCTGTCTCACTTCAGGTGTGCTTATAAAGGCTAAAAAGCCCCAGAAATAATAAAGAAAACACGAACAAATTAAATAGACCAAAAGGGATACAAAACAAATATGCTGCGGATTATGCACCAGAGCCCTCCAAGTAATTTAAAATGCAAATTGCGATATTACTGGGGTGTTTGTGCTGTAAATTGCATTTTTGTGGATTTTCCTACTTGCATCAACTTATCATCATCACACACATACATATATATTGCCAGATTCAGAGGAAAGATAAAACCTCCCAAACAATCAACCTTAACAACAGGTTACATCTGCTTGTACCCTGAGGAGCAGGGGGCCGACTGAACCAGGCTTGGCTAAGACCTTGGATACACTTTCCTCCCAAACAAAAGCACAGTGCCCTTCTGTCAGGTAGAACATAATTCCCGCAGGTGGCCAGACAAACTGCTGTTTGGCTCTCTGCTCGGCCCAACGCCACCGGCACAGCCAGAGTGATCGAGTTTTTATTTGAGGCGTACAGCGAGGTTTGACATTCTCACTGTGGATAGCCCTCTGGGATCTGGCTTGTGTTGGGCTCAACCTGGATGCTGCTACACAGTGTGCCCACTGGCAGTATGGAAACCATTCAAAGTATTCATACAAAAAGTAGCACATGTTTACAATTGTTCTAACATCAGGCGAGTTTTAGCTCTGATCTGTTGTTCTTACTGGATATGAAAGATGAAGGAAAAGCTTTTGTGTGCTGATCCATAGGGGGGAGTATCACAAAAGGAATACTCTCTAACCCTGTGGTATAATTATCAGATCCGACCTTGGTTTTGTCCGACACCCTCACACAAAATCCTTTTGAGAAATTCCAAAGGAAGATGCTGTTGCTGAAGACAGCCGTGCTGCAGGCGACGGCCGGCAAACTGCAGATGGTCTCAGTGGTCCAGTTTGTCTCAGAGCTGTGAGCCGGGATGCCCGCAAGCTAAGCATGCTTTGGTGCCCACTGTGATGGGTTTCTTTTCATCTGTTCATTCACTGGTCAATGTTGAGAGTTTGGGCTATTTTATTTCCATCTCATTTCAGACTCATGGAAAGAAAAGGTCCAAAATACAAATTAAGGTGTTTATTTCCCTACACTTTGTTTATTGACTTCTAGATTCCTTAATTCAACTAAAGTATAATTTGATAGCCCATTATGCATATGGAATTACATTTCCCGAGCTCTTGTAATACATAAAAGATCATTTGGGAGTTCCGTGTTTTTTTTTTCAAGTTATGAGTTTACATTAATCACATGTGGTAAATGTAACATGAAATACCTTTAAAGGCTTTTTTCTCACTAAGAGATGTTCTCATTCTTTGAGCCAGAAAATGTCACTTCATTAGCACGTATACAAACTTTCCAGTGTCACTCCTATCTATATTCTAAGGGTTTTTACAGACAGGTTTGTCCATAAATCATTCATAGCCTGATTCATAGAACATTTTCCAAAAATCGTAGCAAGAATTTATTTTTCTCTTGGCTGTTGATAGTGTTTAATGATTTATGGAGTTGAGCAGGATATATCTAAAATCCCCTCTATAAAAGAGTGGACGCAAATATGGCAGCAAAGTGAAAGCAACATTTTGTACGTGGCTTTATCCATTGTTCAAGGTTTGAATTGGCCAAAAAAAGGTGAAGAGAAAAAATAAAATCATATAAAACTATTATTATCACTATCAGCACCAAGCGGGAGTAAACTGACACATCACCCATAGTAGGTAAAATATACAATTAATGAACATGAGACTCAACACATGCCTCCTACTCCCTTTTCACCAGGTAGTGTCCCCCTTAAGAAGAATGTGAATAAGCCCCTGACAGTCCAGGGTGTCTACATTGATCTCACTGCTCATTATCGGGCTCTAGAAAGCCTGAGCTCAAATGATGGCTGAGCTGTCATCACTGTTGAACAACATCCCCCCCCCCACCTTAAGGATACTTTGTCAGCACCGAGCAGCTCGTTCAGTGACAGGCGGCTTCAATGCGGTGTCTCACACACAGATACCGCAGCTCATTTCCTCCTGTAGCGGTCACACTGTACAACCACCACAGTCCCCAGTAAAACCCCCCCCCACCCCCCCCCCCCCCCCCACACACACACACAACACACACACACACACACACACACACACGCACACACACACACACACCACACACACACACACACACACACACACACACACACACACACACACACACACACACACACACACACACACTTCTCATTGTAACACCACTGTTGTTCAATTTACTTCTTACTATTTATTACTTTTGTTAGATGCTATTTTGACTTTCTTTCCATATTTTACCACGGATTTGTACCTTTTTGATTTCATCTTAGTGTGCTTGCCCCTTTATTTTATATGTTAGTTTTTTAATGTTTGCCTTTCATGTGTACTGTCCTTTTGCTCCACATCATCGGTCATTTCCAAGATGTGGAAGAAATAAAGGATTTCTCATTTTCTCTGCCACTGGTCTGTGGAGGATGCTGGTTTGGCTCATATGTGTACAAAGAAGTGTAATTACCACATAGGTCACAGTTCCTCCTCTGCACAGGGCACTGCCACATCATAGGTCTTCAAATGGGTATCAGTTCATTTGACCCCTCAGACTACGAGTAGATTACCTGGAGAACTTAATCTCTCTGGGGTTGTGCGTCTGGATGGTCAGGTCGGCAGGGAGCTGTTCCTATCTCCTACAGACACTGAATTCATTTGAACAAATGAACAGCAGATCTGTACTCTGTCCTTTTATCAAGGGTTTGGCAGATTCCACTTGTTTTTATACTAACCTGCTTTGAAATCTACCAACTGAAAATTCTACAGCTTTTTCTCAGAGAGCTCTCTAATGTTTAGTCACATCAGTCAAATGTAAAAAGGCAGCAGAGGCTTGGGGAGCATTAATGGGATAAGACGACAGCACAGAGGGCCCAGGACGTTTATTGGATGTGTGCTTAAGTCCTGTCGAGCAAGAGCCTAAAACACATCAGACAGGTTTCACTATCAGAGGCACAACCACCGCTGGGGCTCAGGGACACTAAAGCACTAAAAGAGAACATCTTACCACCACAACTAAGGATTTATGTTTGTGCCCTCCTCAGGAATAAATGCACTGACAATATTTCCCTGAGAAACATTTAAAATGACTGACATTGTTTTATTGATTAAATATGGCATCTATTTATTCATTCATGCTTATGGATTTGTATTCCCTGTTCACTTTATGGACTTACACTTTTCCTGGCCAACCAGGTGAGGCCGTGGGATTAATAAATAGGAAATGGACCTTGAGTAGAGTTAGATGATGGAGATACATATGTCATATTGATGCTTCTTTGGACATGATCTGTTTATTAGAAACACATGCTGCTGCATCAATAAATTAAACTAACAGTGTATTTGAATTAGATCATAAATTGATAGGAATTTACTAATGATACATTTTTGAATATTATAATGTCTTTGATTTAAATTTGAAATGCAGTGTTTATATCAGAATCAAAGTACTTCATTTAAAGAAGAAATGGGTTTTAGGATAGTCGTTCCATTTTACATTGAAGTAAAATAAAATATAAACAATTAACTATATAAACATAACAAGTATGTGCATACTTTAAGAGGTCAAATATTATAATAATAATAATAATAATAATAATAATGACATATTATGTAATCATAAGAAGTTAAGTGCCAGCACATAGTCTCATAATTTAAACTTTGGAGATTGTCTTTATACCAACTTTTACAGAACTAGCCACCTGCAGAACAGCACATTTAAAACACCAACAAACAACTTTGTAAAAAAAGCCTTTAGGGGCTTATGCTTAACATGCAGAACCAATGACCTAACCTCGCAAGGTTTGATATTTCCACTTCAATTATATTATCTAACGTGCTACCTCACAAATATATATATATTTGCTGCTCTCCTGCCCTTCTATTATTAACACAACGGCACTCAATCTGAAGAACTAACGATGGAAAATTCACTCACTACTCCTGCAGTGAATACAGAAATAAAGAATGAAAGGGTCTCTCTATAGGGAGCAGTTCATATATTGTAAAATATATATATATAGAAATATAGTATATTTTATTCCTATAATTTAACCTCTGCAGAATGTTTTTCTTAAATTCAGATTTGTAATTGCATGTTTTTCTTTTAACACATTTTGGAGTAGCATTGTTGTAGGAAAATGGATTTTATTGATTACAATTTAGTTTCTGTAATTGTTGTGCATGTGACGAATAAAGACTTTGACACATCCAATCCATCGAATTGTCAAAAAAGAGTAACCAACCAATATTCTTTAGCGCAACAAAACCCAATTCAAAGTTGAACAAACACTATATTTTCTTAAGAAGTTTTCTACATTAAAGAGATTACTAAGTGGTAAGTAAAAAGAGTGAAAGAGAGTGTCTGAGAAAAGGAACAAATAAGCCGTGTGGCCAAAGAAAGAGGGTAGAGGCACGGCTGAAGCTGCACTCAGGTTTTAAAGTTGAAAGAGGACCCTGCTGTTTCCAGAAAAAACATTCCAGTGTCAGACACTAATAAGCTCTTGTCTGTTGAATTTATTTAATTGTACTCTTAAAAAACACAACTATCCCCTTCTCAAAGTAGAGATGTCTCTCAGGTCCCATATGAAGCTCTTCAAAGACACTCAGACTTTGTACCACACAAGGGTGAAGTAGCTGTTATATCCTTCATTTAAAAAAGGGACAAAGTCTGGCCCTCACCTGTTATTCTGTATATCACACATGCATTTCCAAACATTTGGACTACCTATGTTGCAAATGTATTATCTTTTCAATTTACACACGGCATCTATTGCACGTCTGTCCGTCCTGGGAGAGGGATCCCTCCTCTGTTGCTCTCCCTGAGGTTTCTCCCATTTTTCCCTTTAAACTGTGGGTTTTCTCCGGAAGTTTTTCCTTGTACGATGTGAGGGTCTAAGGACAGAGGGTGTCGTATTGTCATACTGATATTTTGTACAAACTGTAAAGTCCACTGAGACAAATGTAACATTTGTGATATTGGGCTATATAAATAAACATTGATTGATTGATCTCTGCTTTCATTGATGAGTGTTTTTAAGGGTTTCTTTCATCATGTGTTTTTTGAAATGCTTAATAGGTGAAAAGGTTTTTCGGGCCATAATTAGTCTAAGATAAAACAGCTATGTACTTCAGTTCTGCTGGTAAACAAACTACATTATGTCCTTAAAGCCCTTAGATGCACAAGTGGGTATTTTTTGACCCGGTGAGGTGGTTTTCTTAGAGTATCTTTGTAATTACATTTTGTTATCATTTCATATTCCACACTGTTAGCCCGGAGTTCATATCTAATTAAATAATGAATTACAAATTACTGACATTATTTAAGTTTCATTGCATTACTATCAAATGTAAGCTTATTCTACTTGCTGACTACCAAATGTAAGCATATAATACTTACATATGTTAGTTAAGCAATGTATCAATAATTTTAAGTTAAGTAACTTCACATTATTAAGTTTTAGTCATGTTCGCAATGCATTATGGGAAAGAGAAGGATCTTTTAATGTGCCGCAGCCACGTTTCCAGCTCGCAATTTCTCAGTCGGACGCAACCCCACTTTGAACTACGGACTTGCACCACTTGCAACCTTCCACCGCGCTGTCTACATTTCCAAAGGAAGGACACTGCACGGCTGCCTTATCTACTGAATCTGGTGAGTGATTTAGCTAACAGGGCTTGGTTGAATTCTCGTACTTTTGGGTGTAACACAGCCACAGGAAGTATCAACTGGCGGGAACACGGTGTGGGCTTCTCTCGCATTGTTTAAGTACTTGTTAGAGGAAAATAAAATGTGAACAGACTTTGACAGTTACAGGTAAATTAGAATAATGCTGCAGTTTATTTTCTGAATTAAAGTTCCATTCGTTGTTGCGCCGTGGAACGGACTTTTTATTTTTGGCGGAAGCATTACGATCATTTTTAAGTCAATTAAATCATTTAAAAATCGATATTATGAATAATTTGTTTGTTTTTTTAGTATGTAGCCGTGTAATAAGCGGTATAATGTGCTGCTAGGTGGTCATTAGGGGGGGGGGGGGGATCCCCGCAGTGTGATAATGGAGCCCGCGGAGGGATCTAGATCTTAATAGCGACCGCATTACGTTTTCAGTTGATTTACCTCACTTAACTGCAGCACTTCTACGCTACTGCAGTCAGGCAATGTGTGTTTCCCTCGCTTTTGTTAACTTTTACTGAGCGATAGTAGGCTACGAGGTGCAGATAGTTTTAAACAGATAGTGCTGTACTTTTTTCACTTGTTCGTGTTCACTGAAAGACGTAGATTTTTTTTCACCCAGTTGCTGTTTTTGTCACCTTTCTTTTAGTCGTGTGAGTCGGACACCACCCAAGCGGCAAACTGTGGGGTAGAGCCGGGAAGCCAATACGGAAGTGCCACACACTGCAGTTCATATATTGGCCGATAGGCGATGGCTGCAGAAAGGAGCAATTTCCATAGACCCCCATGTTAAAATGCCCGATTTTACAGCAGAAAAAAACATGTTTCTACCCTTGGCTCCATACATTTTATTATCGATATAGTTAGATTCCACCTTCATGATTATGGATCTGTGAGTGAATTGTTTTCTAACGCGACCCTTTATATTTATATTAGGTCTTAAAGTTTGTGCATACATTAGGGCGTGGTCACTTTGATTGACAGATACGTGCCTCACTGTCAGCTAACAGCAACTTGTCCAATCTGCTAGGCTACAACCATAGAGGCTACAACGTTAGTTAGTTGTAGTTACTGTACTTGATCCTTTAGCTGTGTTCGTGGTGATCGTGCCTGTTAGGGAATATTGTTACAAATACCAGATAATTAAAATGTCGTGCTGTGCGCTTGAATGTACTAACAGATCTTCCAAGAAGTCTACTTTCAGCTTTTTTCGGTGAGTAAAATGATAATATTATACATGTTAACCCCGTTAGCAGGTGTTTGTGTGCTTGTTAGCTTAGCCTGTTATGTAGCTTATTAGCCAGCTAAGGACGTAACCCTTTATACATATGTACAGTTTAGTTTATGATTCAGCCTTGGGTAAGACTTTGATACTATATGGCTATGACGCCCATAATGCTAAACGGGAGCAAATGTTAAAAGGGGTGGGCCGCCGGAGTCCACGCCGCCGAAGCTAACGGGGCTGCAGGGTGCTAGCTCGCTAGCGCGTCCCGGCGGCCGTAGCTAGCACCCTTGGGGCTCCGTTAGCTTCGGCCAGCGGCGGAGTCCGGCGTTATAACTGGAGATCAAGGAATGCATCGTAACGCGGACTTGGTTCGCCTGCAGCCCGCTGTAGTATTAGCTAAATAAATGATGTTGAGCAAGGCTTATTAAGCTGAACACCGCCACAATTATTCTGCTATGTATCGGTACTTATTTTATTTTATTAACGTGTGAATGACAAGCATTAAGAATAATACCAAATAGCTAATTATCTTGCAGATTGTCTCGTTTGATTATGAATGTAACGTTTATATAGTGGAACTACACTGTTTTATCAAAACCAAAGTGCCACGCAGTGACTTGGTATGCATGTATTTCAGCAGGAAATGTGCAACCTAGATGACATTTACCAACACAGACTATATAGAAATATTTGTAAAAGTTATTCATGCGTTACTAAGTGAATATGGCATTAACCCTCCTGTTGTCTTCGGGTCAAATCTGACCGATTTACTACTTTCATCAATCATGTTTTACATTCGATTGATACTGAGAGCATGTTAGCTTAGCTTCTTAGCCTGAGCTAGGACTCGAACGTCACGCTCGTTGGCATCAGGTCCCGCCTCAGCTCCGCCTCTTTGCCCTTATTTGGAGAAGGCGGGAGAAGGCGGGAGTTGGACTTTGACGACACCGTCGAGCCGTTAGTGGCCGACTCCGCCTACTAAGGGCTTCACGGCAACTCTGCAGAATCCTATGGGTGACGTCACGGACCCTACGTCCATTTATATATACAGTCTATGACACCACCCCACATTGAACGCCGGACGCTCGAATCCAGCCACAGGCTGTCTCAGGCTTCCATCATAGGGAGAGGAGGGTGGCGCTTGTACGGCTGCTTTGTGCTACTACATCAGGTGAGACGCCATTTAGCTAACATTAGCGACCACATTACGTTATCAGATGTTGTTGATTAACGTCCCTTAAAGGTGGGGTATGTAATTTATTTCAGAAACACTTATTGTTATATTCCATGAAATGCTCTTAACATCCCGATAGCAATGCATATATGAAATGCTTTGACAATAAATACATACAAAATGTTCATCTGTGGAAGCCGTAGCGCTGTAAAAAGCACGACCAATCATTTTAGCCGGCCCGGCTAAAATAGCTGGATGGCCTACCTGCCTGTCAACCTGAGAGGGGTCTGCCTGCAAGCTCCACTCTCAAGAACCTCCACTCTCACGGAGGTGATGAGTCCGCTCACCATGCACTTTGGGTCGGCCTTGGGCAGGCCTTTTGAACCCCCCATCCTGGTTCTCGTAATAGTTGACTTAGCCATTTTTCGCTCAAACCATGGAGGAAGTTAACAGGGGACTCTGCCCGCCTCACGAGTGCCTATTTTCGGACACTTTTTGTCACTTTTCCCTTTATTTCCCCCGGTTTTATTAATTTGTCTTTTTTTGGCTATTTCACCCGGTTCCTTCTAACGGGGACATAGCCCGGTCTCGGGTGTCCCCTCACGGCCTGTGTCCAGCCAAAATGCACTTATTTGTGCATAAATATATAGATCTATATATCTATTTTTATAGATATATATTATAGATATAACTATATATCTTTATATATAGAGAGATTGCTATTGTTTCATGTGAAAAATGTTCTCAGGAAAATGTATGGTACAATATTTTTGCCACAGTTTGTATAGGAAGCTCAATTTCATTGTATCCAAATGAAACACTCAAGTTTTAATAAAAGGTAAAACTTTATTTTTGTGTCTTTTTTCTTTTTTGTAGTTGACGGAATAAAAAATATAAATACGAAATGTAACCACTTTCAACTAAAAATTCTAAGTTAAATAATTGGAAAAAACCAATTGATATTACACAATATTTTAAGTAAAATCAACTTCACATGAAGTGCATTGTACTTCAAATAACAATTCCAGTCCTTGAATAATTTAAGTTAAATTCACTCAAGTTTTCCTAATGCATTACTTAAAAAAAATAGAAAGTGGTTGACTTAAAAATGTAAGTAAAATCAACTTGACATGAAGTGGATTGTACTTCAAATAACAATTAAAGTCCTTGATTAATTTAAGTTTAATTTACTCAAGTTTTCATAATGCTTTACTTACATTTTGAAAGGCAACCACTTTACGCTATTTTTTCAAGTAGATTCAACTTATCAGGGCTTACGCAGCTATTCCTCAAAAAACATGTTTTGGATATCATGCCATTCAAATTTTAAATTTAAATTTTAAGAAATTGTAGTTTTTGTATTACTACCCCAAGCTTCCATAAGTGGGTCAAAAATTACCGCATGCATTTTCTATGGAATTTTGTTGTTTATTAAAAATGTAAAAAAAAAATCAAACATTTTAAATAACGAAAAATTAAATATAAAGTATTTCTAGTGTGAACCACTTATGGAAGAGTGTAGGGTCCAGTCACTCATGCATCTAAGGGTTAATCGAGCCAAATAGAACAAGAAACAGCCAGCAACAGAGATGGAGTAGGCCTACTGAGTCCTGGACTCGAGTGCCGATTTTCGGGACTCGTGACTCGACTCGGACTCGCGCACTGATTGATGCGACTCGGACTTGGACTCGTGAATTCTCGCGCACGATGACTTGGACTCGGACTCGTGAATTATCGCGTACGCTGACTTGGACTCGGGATTCCCCCCCCCTCGAGCAAATTTTCTCTGGAGTCTGATATCCTCAATCCTGGCGCGTGCACCTGCGAGGCGAGTTCACGTACTGGGCCCCGCTATTCCAGTCTAAAGATGTCTAGAGACACACCCCGCATCGTGCTGTATGCTTTCACACATTCTGCTTCCACATTGGAAAAGAGCAGAGCAAAATGCTCCTTATGTGGAAAAAAAGATTAAAGAGAAGGCTTCGTAACACATTACTCTAAGGATCGAGTTCAGACATACAGTATAGGCTGTGTTGAACACTATCATCAGAGTAACGTGATCTAATCAATAAATAAAGATTCAGCCGATAACATAAAGCACATGGCTACTTAACATGCAGAATCACGTCATTTGGATGCTAAGTAGCAATGTGCTTTCTGGGGCCAAACTTTATCAGTAAACCGATTTAACCGGTAAAAGTTCCTTCAAAATAAGAGTCCCGATCTTATTACTATCAAAATAAAAGTGCAAAACGAAAACTTTACCATAGGAAAATATTGGCATACAAATATAATCACTTCTCTAAAAGGTAACTCATTTCAAATATAGTTTATTTATATATAATAATAATAATAATAATAATATTAATATTAGTAATAAGCTTTATATTTGTATAGCACCTATTACAAGAATTGTAGCCAAACTCGCTTCACAGCAGTTCAATAGACAGTTTAGTATAACATGACAGGATAAAAGCAATGTAGAGGAGCAGCTACATTTCAACACATATATCCACGAAGATTAATACATGAAGACTTGTGACTCGGACTTGACTTGGACTCTTCTTAGGTGACTAGGACTCGGACACTCCTTGGGTGACTCGGACTTGGACTCGGACTCGAACACAGGTAATGATGACTCGGACTCGACTCTGACTCGACTCGGACACTCCTTGGGTGACTCGGACTTGGACTCGGACTTGGACTCGACTACGACTCTCCCTTGGTGACTCGGACTCGGACTCGAAGAGTGGTGGCTCGAGAGTGACTTGGACTCGTGAATTGGTGACTTGACTACAACACTGGCCAGCAACCACTACATCTCCTATCAGGCTCTGAAAGCGCTTCTGAGTACTTCATATTCAGCTTTCCTGTCATGTCTCACATTTCACCAGCAACATCTTGCTTACAAGGCCGAGCGGCAAAGCAGCACAGCAGCAGCTCATCGTCCACTGACACTGGTTCTGTTCGCACGCTCTGACACCGCTCACAACATCATGTACCTTTCTTACCAATATATGTAAGTAATGAAGAAAAGGTTCAAGAGTCAATATAACAGTCATATGAAATAGATTTAAAAAACATAACTATAGCTAGCTGTTGTAAATTACCAAAAATCGAATACATTTTACTTCATTGTGTTAATAACACCTGTTTTCTGTTATAATTTACTGCAATTTATAATCCACTTTAACGCAATTTGTAATAGATGATTGGTTATTAAACATACATGCATTATGTAATAACCGATAAGATGGATGATATCTTTGCCTGCACACGTTATATTTTTAGGAAGGCTTAGGACAATTGTGACACTTTAGTTTCGGCTAGTAAAATATAATCTACCAATTTATTGAACGACCTTCCCCTTTCCTTTGTTTTTCAGTGTATAAAGTGCTTGTACTACCTTGTTGGTGCAAGACTCTGTCTTTTCAGCAGAAATAGATGAAGTCTGTTAAATGCTTTTACTTTTATTGTCTTTATTAAATAACAAAACGTTGCTTTAAACTTCTATTATTTGTTCATTTCTGTCACGATCTTGGTGTTATGTCACGTTTTGGTGTTGTCTGTCTGGTATGGGTTTTGTTTTGCTGTTCTGTTCTTCCTGTCTCTTGTTTTTCTCCTGTGTCGGATTGTCTCATTGTGTTCACCTGTTGCACTTGTGTTTCTGCTTCCCTTACTCAGCTGTTTCTCGTCCCGTGATTACCCCTCTCTGTATTTAGTCTTTCCCTGTGTTCCCCTGTCGGTTCATTGTTTGTCTTTCCTGTCTCCCTCCATGTCAGTCACGGTCAGGTTTTTGGTAATGTATCTTCCTTGTGCTACCGTGGTGTTTTATGCCATGTTATTTGCCATCAGCTTTTAAAATAAAGCTCGCTTTTGTTTTCTAGACCTTTTTATCTCTTTTTGTAGTCTGCTTTTGGGTCCTACCTTTTCCGCGATCTTAACAATTTCATACCAAAGAGGTTGATTTTGTGTGGAATTTCCTCCACAGAATTGTATTTTAAAATGTTTATTTTGAGTCAGTAAGACCCATGCTTGGATAAATGAAATACATGATGTTTTATAATGTTCAATTGTGGTTGCTTTATACCAGGTTATAACATAGTTATTAAATGTATTAACACTATTTGCAATGTTTGTTTAACATGACATTTTAGTGTGGGTTTTATTATTGAAGTGAAGATGTATTACATTTGGTTAGTGATACTTCACAATATGCTGTTACATTACACCCCAATGACCCAGATTGCATCAACAGGTTTTTACTTCACACTAAATACCTCTGCTTATACCCAAAGATAACTGAACAGAACATAATGTGTTTTAAATGGGCAGAGTGCCCCTGTACAGTATGTTTTACTGCCAATATCAGACATTTATGAGCTGAAAAATTCACCGATTCCCACTTTAACAGGGGAAATAAAAAACAATGTCTTGTAATCCTAGTTATAATAAAAGCAGACGCCCGGGGGATCATCCCTTAGCTGCCCTGACAGCAGATCACACTCACTCACAGTAAAGGGAGTAGGACTGGAGTTTTCATATTTATGATCCATAGTGTTATATCAGGTCTGAAAGTTAAAGCTCTCCGCACAAAAACTGAAAAACCCCAGGTAAAGTTTACGTCATAGGTTTAAAGTATGATTCATTAAAGGCATTCAATACAGCTTGTTTGTGTAAAACAGTATTGATGTTCAATTAAATTCAAAAGCGTACAGGAAGTTCAGGCAGGAACACTCGATGAACCTTCAAAGCACAATCATTGGAGCTCAGTACTTGCATATACAGATCATATAAATACACATGTTATGGAGGGACTACAGAAAAATCAAATTGCAAATATGTTGAGAGTCCAGTAAAGAGGTGGAGGTGCTGATGGAGAGCAACAGGCTGTGACAAGCAGCCACTGCAGGGAATAATGAGGGGCTGCGAAAGGTTAAGTGACCAACAAGGACCTGTGTGTAATGCCTCGTTTAGAAAATGTCACTTGTGTCCATTACTGTGTAACTCCAAAAGAAGCTCCAAACCCTAACAGTGTGTAACGTGCAGAGATTTGGGTGAGGTAACTCACTTGAATGAATGGAAACAGGAGGCCCACAGCGAAGTTACACAGCCAGTTCACTATTCCAGCGATCATGAAGGCGGCAGGTCTGTAGGACTGTTCGAACAGTTCCCCTGTCAGCACGAAGGGGATGCCACCTGACAAAGACGGGGAATATCATTAGTTACGACAAATCACAGGACATTTTCTTTTTTGTATTTACTTGCACTATTTTTTCAGTTTTTCAGTTTTATTGTGTTGCACTGGTGGTGGAACCTGTGACCTAAGATTTTCATTGTCATAACTACACTGTAGCTATGTACGTATGACTAATAAAAGCCTTGAACCTTGAAATACAGAAGTTTACATTTGTGTTGAGTTCAATGATCAATAATCTCTCTCCAGAATCGCTGACTCCACCTTTCGGGGATATCATCTTTTTCTGATACAAGAGCCACGTTATGTTATGAATAGTCTGAACCTCTTGTTCTGTTCCCACAACACATACTCCTGTTTATTGGAAAAAAACTCAGATAAAACTCACATTACCGTTTCATGGCCACTGCAAAGATAGAATCAGCAATTTGTTTGACTACATTGAAATCTTGGGTGTATCAAGTTCAACTTGTGAAATGAAAATATAAACTAAACTAAAAGATGTGGATGGTAAGACTAAACTTCAGAGCCAAAAACAACCTCAAGGACCAGATTTAGTGGCATCTGCGGAGGTGGGTATCCGAAAACTGAAAATCATATTCTCAGAAAACCTGGCCTTCAAACAGAAAGCAAAAGGACCTGTTGGTTTATCCTTTCGGGGCTGCTGTAGAAATGTGATTAACTCTGTGAAAGAGAACCAGCAGCCTACATATAAAATAATAATGTAACCCTTGTATGGTATTCGGGTCTGTAGGACCAGTTTTCATTATTTAGCTAAAGAACAATTATATATAAATGATAAATAATTTTTTTAAACCCACACTCAATGGCCTTGGCTCATTTTCTGTGAAGAACATATATCAGAACACATTTTCAATGACCACCCACTGTACCCCCCCCCCCCACACATTTACATTACATACAGGGTGTTCGGGTCAACTGGACCCACGGCTAACTAAAGTGTGGAGATTGTAAGTCCTGTGCACCTGTCTGGGCCTTCTGTGTGTGTGTGTGTGTGTTTGTGTGTGTGTGTATGTGACTTTTTTGTTTCTGCCCCTGCCATTCCCGCACAAGGTTGCAACATTGTTGATAAACTAAAGCACCGACACCTGTCTGCTCTCACATTCCCGCATTATGCCTTGCGGGAACCAATCTTTATTTTTTTCACACTCTATTCAACCTGCAAATTTGGGGCAAGACACAATAAATAAAGCTTCGCCAGTTTGGGTCCTTATCACAACTGATCAAGTTGGCCAAAAGATTCTCTGCTCAGAGGGCCTTGCAAATTATTCTGGACGAAAGAGAACCATTTGATGATGATGTAGAGGAAGAGGCTTCAGAATGTGAGGATCACATTTCTGAGAATTCTGAGTCTGACAGTGACTTTGAAGAAGAGGAAGAGATTGAGCATCAACTAGTGACAAAGAAAAGACGAGCCACAGGACCAGCCGGTCAGTGGGGAAAAAAAACAAGTAGCACTTTAATTCATTAATGTGATCTAACAAATGTAAAAGGGCAAATATTAACCATATATGCTGTTTATATTGCTTGTAATTGAGATGAAGTAAACATCTGTTGAGTATTTTAACATAAAATAGTTTGATTGTGTTGAATTGAAGCCCAAAAAGGCAGCGGGTCCACCAGACCCACGAACACTGGCTGAGTAACACAAATATGAACACCATACAACGGACCACTATTGCGGTAAGCATGTTGTAACTTCCGGTTGTTGTTGTCACCTCCGGGTATCCTGTGTGCCTGTTCTGCTGCTGCTAGCTTATTATCTTAACTTAATCGATCGTTTTAAAACTCTTGATCACGGCAACTGCCTGACGTTGTAATCACACGTTACTACAGCTTAAGCACTCACAACTCTCCTTCTCTTAGCGACTGTAACTCCACAGTTTCCTACACTCTTTTCGGGTTTGCTAACGGTAGCTACTTTAGCTTTACATGGCTCTTTCCCCACCCTCGGGTGCTATTTCCTGCTCTATGTGGAGTCTATTTATAACATTACAAAATTCTTACTATTACATTATTTGCTTATTGTGCTCATTGTATGTGCTGTGACTTTGGAATAAATGGACCCAATCACCCCCCCCCCCAAGTTTTGATGGGGTGGACAGGAACGTAGGGAAAAGTTACATGAGAAAGTGTTTAGCTTGCAATATTGAAAGTAGCAAGGTCAGGTGCAGAGACTGAGAGAATACAAAGAGGTAGTTAGAACAGCACATCGCACCGGCCTTGACTCTGTATGGGAGCCGCGCTCCCCCGCAGAGCTAGGAAGCACCATTATGGTTTTCCGCTATATCTGAAGAAACGTTAGAGAAAACAAATGATGTGTGTTAGAGACAGAGTAGGGAGGGACCTCGCCAGCTGGCCAAATGATGATTGGAGGATCGTGTTGCCAAGAGACTCTATCTGAGTCTGTGCACCAACCAAAGAGAACCAAGTCTAAACCGCGGTATCTCTTCAGCTAGTCTTGACCAATCATAAATGTACGGGCAACGCCCTGTGTAATAACATGTATTGTCACACAAGGTTCGGGGCTCTTGACGGATTCGGTGGTTACAGATTATAGCTTTGCTAGCTGTGATTTCCGAGACGTGACTTGGCCAAGTGAATATATATTTTGCTCTCTTTACAATAAATAGTTAAACTTAGAAGTTGTCTGTCTTTTCTGGAATTCTGAACCCAACATCTACCTGTCTCATGTTTGGTTATTCCCCTACCTCCTTTACTGGTACCGATACATGTATTAAATGTAGTATAGTTGTTAGGTTGGAGGCGGGTATCATAGCCATAGTTAGCCCGGCTCCGCATCTTAGAAAGTAACTCAGCTACAGTAAAGCCCATGTTAGCCGGTGCGGACCGGCAAAAGGTAGCTCCTCTTAGCCGTCCCCCGGCAACTCCCGAGCAGCAGGGAGACTGGGCGACTGTTCAGAAGGGGCATAACGCGAAACCCGCAGGTCCCCACCAACCCGTTCACATATCTACCAGATATTCCCCACTCAGCGAGGCACCCGCTGAGAAGTCAACTCTGGTTATTGGTAGCTCTATTATGAGACACGTGAAATTAGAGACCGAAGCCTCCACAGTCACATGCATTCCGGGGGCCAGAGCAGGCGACGTTGAGGCGCATCTTAAACTGCTGGCTAAAAATAAACGTAAATACAGTAGGATTGTTATTCACGTCGGTGGTAATGATGTTCGTTTACGCCAATCAGAATGCACCAAACTTAATGTGGAGTCGGTGTGTAGTTATGCTAAAACAATGTTGGACACCGTAATCTTCTCTGGTCCCCTCCCCAATCTGATCAATGACGACATGTATAGCCGCATGTCATCATTTCAGCGCTGGTTGTCTTGGTGGTGCCCAGCAAACAATGTGTGCTTCGTAAATAATTGGACAGCCTTCTGGAGAAAACCTGGTCTGATTAAGAGAGACGGCATTCATCCTACTTTGGAAGGTGCAAATCTCATTTCGGCAAACATTTCAGGGCTTTGTGGACTTAATCCATGACAAACGAGTTGAGACCAGGAGGCGGAGTCGCAGTCTTACACGCTTCTCTGCGCTCTCTCCTAGGCAGTCATCCATAGGAATCCCGAACCCAATAAAATACCCAATATTAGCGGTGTGTGTGTCTGCCCAAGGACAAGTTAAGGTAAAACCTAATAGAGGTGTCATACATAATAACCTAATAAAAGTAAATGTAACAACTACTACAGTGCAACAAAACAGGAAGATTAAATGTAGTCTCTTAAACATAAGATCTCTAGCACCTAAAGCAATATTGGTAAATGATTTAATATCAGATTATAATATTGATGCTGTCTCACTGAAACTTTGTTGAGACATGAAGAATATGTCAGCATAAATGAGGCCACTCCACCCAGCCATATCAATACTCATATTGCCCGAGGCACAGGCCGAGGAGGTGGAGTTGCAGCAATCTTTGACTCAAGTTTACTTATCAATACTAAACCAAAATTAAATTATATCTCCTTTGAAAGTCTCGTTTTCAATCTTATTTGTTACAGTGTACCGTGCACCAGGTCCTCGTTCAGAGTTTTTATCAACTTTGGTTCTTAAAACAGATAAAGTAATTATCGTAGGTGACTTTAATATTCATGTTGACGATGATACAAATAGCCTTACTGTTGCATTTAACTCTATATTAGATTCTGTTGGTTTTTGTCAGTGTAAATAAACAAACCCACTGCTATAATCACACTCTCGACCTTGTTCTGACTTATGGTATTGAAATTGAGCAACTATTAGTTGAACCGCATAATCCTGCTTTATCCGACCATTTCTTAGTAACTTTTGAAGTACTGTTACGAGACTACAAAGCATTAGTCAGAAGCTCCTGCAGCAGAAACCTATCTGTTAGTGCTATAGCCAAATTTAAGGAAGAGATTCCACCAATACTTAACTCGATAGCATGTCTGCATGTAAGGGAGGAAACTTATACAAAATGTACACCACCCCAAATTGATCATGTTGTTGATGGTGCCATAGATGCGCTGCGAATAAAATTAGACTCTGTTGCTCCTTTGAAAAAGAAGAAAATAAAACAACATAGATAAGCTCCATGGCAAAATGCCGAAACCCGCAAAATAAAGCAAAAGTCGAGACAATTGAAAGGATATGGCGTTCCACTAAACTTGAAGAATCTCGTTTAATTTGGCATATTACTCTCAATGAATATAAGAAAGCACTGCGTAAAGCGAGAGCAGCCTACTACTCTTCATTAATAGATGAGAATAAGAATAATGCAAGATTTCTTTTCAGCACTGTAGCCAGGCTGACAGAGAGCCACAGCTCGATTGAGCCTTCTATTCCCATAGCACTCAGTAGTAATGATTTTATGTGCTTTTTTAACGATAAAATTGTTATTCTTAGAAACAAAATTAATGACCTCTTGCCTTTGACCAGTATAGTGTTATCAACAGCTCCCGGAAACGTAAGTTCTAATATTACACTAGATAGTAAACTAGAATGCTTTTCAGCCATAAACCTTGAACAATTAAATTCAATGATTCTTTCTTCTAAACCATCAACGTGCATGTTAGACCCAATTCTAACTAAGCTGTTGAAGGAAGTTTTTCCATTAATTAGCACTTCTTCATTAAATATTATGAATATGTCTTTATTATCAGGCTATGTTCCACAATCATTCAAAGTAGCAGTGATAAAACCGCTTCTTAAAAAGCACAACCTCGATCCAGAGGTTTTAGCCAACTATAGACCTATTTCCAATCTTCCGTTCCTCTCAAAAATTCTTGAGAAAGCAGTCGCAAAACAGCTGTGTGATTACTTAAAAAACAATGATTTATTTGAAGATTTTCAGTCTGGCTTTAGAACACATCATAGCACAGAGACAGCTCTGGTTAAAGTCACAAATGACATTCTAATAGCCTCAGACAAAGGACTTGTCTCTATTCTTGTCTTGCTCGATCTCAGTGCTGCATTTGATACTATCGACCATGACATCTTATTGCCAAGACTAGAGCACTTAGATGGCATACAGGGAACTGCTTTAGCCTGGTTTAGGTCCTATCTATCTGAACGCTCTCAGTTTGTACGTGTCAACGATGAATCTTCAATGCAAACCAAAGTTAGCCATGGAGTTGCACAGGGCTTAGTTTGTCGGGGGACATCTTACTTCTTCCTTCTCTCTGTCTATACCTGTGTACTCTCATGTTCCGAATAACCCAGCTTCCCCAAATTTCTTTCTTTTTGGTGTCTATATACGCCGGGATCCGGAGTCATGGATGATCCTGTTGCCGTGGTCCAGAGTCCTGGATCGCGAGTCCTGGATCGCGAGCCCTGGATCACGAGTCGTGGCTGTGCCTGTTGCTGTGGTCCTGAATCATAAGTCCTGGATGGATATCCTCGTGGATTCATCTTCCTACACACATGCATTTCCAAACATTTGGACTACCTATGTTGCAAATGTATTATCTTTTCAATTTACACACGGCATCTATTGCACGTCTGTCCGTCCTGGGAGAGGGATCCCTCCTCTGTTGCTCTCCCTGAGGTTTCTCCCATTTTTCCCTTTAAACTGTGGGTTTTCTCGGGAAGTTTTTCCTTGTACGATGTGAGGCTCTAAGGACAGAGGGTGTCGTTTTCTCATACTGATATTCTGTACAAACTGTGAAGACCACTGAAACAAATGTAACATTTGTGATATTGGACTATATAAATAAACATTGATTGATTGATTGATTGATTGAAGGGTTAAAGGTATCCTATTCTGCTATTTCTAGGCATATATTATGTGTGTCAGATCTATACAAATATATAAAAAACATGTCTATGTGTTTTGCTCAAAATACCAAAAGGATCATGCATTTTAGACATTCCTCATATCCCTCTGTTTCAGGCCTGTTAGAGAACTGCAGGTTCAGGGTCCTTAGCTTGAAAAAAAGAAAAAGAGGGGGAGCTTGTGCCTGCTCAGAATTCTACCGGAGATAAAACAAAATGCTGCCGTGATTAAATGCCATATCATGTTCCAAACCACATCAAGGATTATTTCTGAAACAGTATGGAGCTCAAATACTTTTTCTCTTGCGGGTTTACCACAAGCTGAGTTCTTCTTTTCAAATTCCTGCTGTTTTACACATACTCTCTCCAGTACAGGTTAGCTCTGAGTGTTAGCGATGCTAATGTAAACAAAGACCATATTACGTCCAAAACAAGTCAGGCATTGTTTCTGATAGCAATGTTCCTGATAGTGCCGTTGGTCCACATTTCCGATATTACATCATATCGGACGCAAATCTGAATCAGCTCCGTTGTACCCCCGTTTTTAGAGATTTGGGTACGGAGGGTTTTGTTTTCTGACATTTTGTGAGTTCCCTGACACACCGGGGACACATATGTATGTATAAAATACATCTAAAAGGTGCATTTTGCTTGATAGGTCCCCTTTAAAGCTCAGAGAACAAAAAGATTATTCAATTCAGGTTATTATAAAAGAATGAAAACATAGTTGTGAATATTCTTTTCAATTTCTGCTGAAAGATCTCCCTAATTCCTACACACTGGACCTTTAATGCACAAAAACAGCATGTGAAAAAGGAGTTTAAAGCTGCATCAAGCCGCTACAAGTTAAAGTACTCTGCTGATAATGTTGTTGTATATTACCCTTTATAAAACATTCTTGAGGATTCAGGTTGTTAATAAAGCCATAGGATAAGCAACTATGTTTTAAAATGTTTTGTTCACAGTTTAAACATTTGGATTTAGTTAATAGTCATATTTCTTCCAGCCTCTCCCCGAGTTGGATGTGCAACATTTTCCAAACCCCGAGAGCAGATGTTGACATTTGGAAGTTTCTGGCTGGCAATTAGTCCAACAAGAAGGATGAAATCTAAAAAAAATGGCCCCCTGAGTTAAAAACAAAAGTTCATCATTTATCCTGACAGATTATCGCAAACTCAGTGCAGAGCACCGGGGAGCAATTAAAAAGTCCCAATTTCAAGAAGAAATGCTGATGATGCAGCCTAGTCTCATTACAATAACCTATTATTTAGCATTAGCACTGATTATCCTCTTATCGACTAAATTGGTTGCGATAATAAACCGTCTCATTATTGGAATGAAGATGCCCTGCTGTTAAACACATGTGACCAGATGATTAAAAGTAACTTTGTGTGTGTGTTCCCGCATGCACTGAGTTGGTCAGATTGCACACAGCAGCCATGCATAAGAAAAAGATGCACTACACTACGTGAATGGACACTAACAAGAAGCGCAGATGCCCTGGTTCGTGTGTTATATGTTATGTAATGAGTTATATTTATATTACCTGGGTCCATATGTTCCCAAGCCCATTAACCTTTTATTAAAACATATTAGGAGATTTTTTTAAAAGGGTTTTCTGTTCTCAGCAATCTTTTTTCCCAAGGGCAAATGTTTAATAAAAGTTTCCCTGGGTCAATACGCTGTAATCGCTGACCAACAGCTTAAAGTGTATACTGATATAATACTCCTTGAAACCCACACCTTTAAATTCATGGGGACAGTCCTTTCCAATCTTTTACAATGTTAGATAATATCAAGAAAATAGGGCCCCAGGACCATTGGGAGGACCCTTTTAACAGTAGCATTTCCACAATCTCTCACGTTGTTTACCGAAACGAGATTGGAGTTGGAATAGAGGGAAGACTTCTATTACAAGACAGTTTCAGAAATAGCCAGTTTCTAAACAAATAAAAGCTAATACAAAAAACAGCTTATTAAAAGCAAATTGTCCACGTTAAAGCAAATAAGTTCAATCTATTTCTTTCAGACTGTTTACCTTTATGCAAACAAAGCCTGCTCAAACGTGATTGGTTTATACTATTCAGACTACATACCAGAGCTCTCATATGTAGTTATCTGTTTATAGGGATCAGTGTTTTTGGGTCGTTTTTAAAAAGTTCTTATTCAGAGAAGTACAAAAGCAAAATGAAATGATTTGTTCTCTTTTTCCACTTCTTTTGTTCAGCAAGATTTTTTCATTATAGGGCCGACACAGCCAGGTAACTCAGATCACAGAGAATATTAGGGACAGTAGAAATGTCCCCTTTTTATTTAACAGCTACTGCACCTGAATGCGTCTGAGCAAGTTTGCAGTAGTTGGCAATATTTTTGAGAAGCTCAGTTTTCCGCATTTGCCCCATTAACATCTGATCTGTATCGGATGCATTATCTGGATAATGACATCAAATTCATTGGCAATTCTGCTTATGAGTGATCATGGATCTCAATATGCAATTTAGAAAGGACTGACTTTCCATCAATGAAGGCAAACACACCACCTCCAGTTGTGGTCTGCCTAATATGATCACATAGCAATCACACCTGCATTGTTCCTTATCCAAACACAGATTGCATGCTATAGAGTCTGCAATTTAAAAATGTGAGGTTTTGAAAATCTCAATCTTAAAAAAAAAAAAAAGTAGAGAACAATATTTCCATTTGGACTGGTTCAGGGTGATTGTGCTGTCATCAAAAACCTGGAAACCAATAAAAATAGAGAGATATTAAAAACTGAACTGAACCAGGAGTTTCTGATATTAAAAGCCCAAGGTATTTCAGAAAATCATTTGCAAAGATTTTGCTTCGTAGCTTCCCTTAGAAAAGAAAAATTACAAACATTAACACATTAGCTTTTACAGAACAGTACAACAGGTTTGAATAGTTAATTTATTCCTCAACTTTCCCAACAAAATAAACACGGAAAAGTAGAATTGGCAGCTTCAGTCGTTAACAGCACAGAGCTGCTCTCATGGGCAAATAAAGTATCCGAGTAGTATAAGTGCGTGGGTACTATTCCTGTCTTGTAAGTAACTACATCCGCCTTCTCTCGACTTTAAGAAGAGGAAATGTAACTTAAAACATTTATATAAAAGGTAATGTGTTTTTAATGACAGGATGAGGACAGCAGGAAATATATTATTTTAAAGCCACAACAACAATGATCCCAGTTCTGCTAAAAGAGGACAAATCAGCTACACACGATGCAGGGAAGGGGCGGCTTTGTTAGTGTGTATGTGTGTGTGTGTGTGTGTGTGTGTGTGTGTGTGTGTGTGTGTGTGTGTGTGTGTGGTGTGTGTGTGTGGTGTGTGTGTGTGTGTGTGTGTGTGTGTGTGTGTGTGTGGTGTGTGTGTGTGTGTGTGTGTGGGTGTGTGTGTGTGTGTGTGTGTGTATGTACTGTATAAGGGCTTAGTTTAGATCTGTTTCGAGATAATCCGCTCAGCACAAAGTAGTGTTTTCCAGGGACTTGTGTGCCCCTGTGAGTGTGTGCATGTGTGTGTGTGTGTGTGTGTGTGTGTGTGTGTGTGTGTGTGTGTGTGTGTGTGTGTGTGTGTGTGTGTGTGTGTGTGTGTGTGTGTGTGTGTGTGTGTGTGTGTGTGTGTGTGTGTGTGTGTGTGTGTGTGTGTATGCAAGAGGGAGACAGAGAGAACAGAAAAAGGTCAGGGGAACAAGAACTTGATGGTAGGAGAAAATGCTCAACGATTCACATTTCTCCCTTTTTTTCAAAACACTTATAAAGCAAGCCTCTGCCAGCAGTAAAATTGATGATAGCTGCCGTCTGTATTTGTCATATTTCACACTATTCTGACCCATTATGTTGAAAGGATTTT
Organism: Gymnodraco acuticeps; assembly: GCF_902827175.1. Taxonomy (NCBI): domain Eukaryota; kingdom Metazoa; phylum Chordata; class Actinopteri; order Perciformes; family Bathydraconidae; genus Gymnodraco; species Gymnodraco acuticeps. The sequence goes on from NW_022991244.1 coordinate 318,825, forward strand.
TCCAGCCTTGAATGCCCTTGTTGCCATAGCATGTTCCATGTCGAGCTAAATGTGTCTTGCTTGGGTGACCCAAGGGACCACACACTAATTAAACCATCCATCCATCCATCTATCTATCTTCTCCCGCATATCCGTGGTCGGGTCGCGGAGGTAGCAGTTCCAGCAGAGAGCCCAAAGTTTCCTTTCCCTGGCCACATCAACCAGCTCTGCCTGGGGGATCCCAAGGCGCTCCCAGGCCAGCGAAGAGATATAATCCCTCCACCTGGTCCTAGGTCTACCCCTTGGTCTCTTCCCAGCTGGATGTGCCTGGAACACCTCCCTAGGGAGGCGCCCAGGTGGCATCCTTACTAGGTGCCCGAGCCACCGCAACTGGCTCCTTTCGACGCGAAGGAGGAGCGGTTCAACTCCGAGTCCCTCCCGGATGAACTTCTCACCTTATCCCTAAAAGAGACTCAGCCACCCTGCGGAGAAAACTAATCTCGGCCGCTTGTATCCGCGATCTCGTTCTTTCGGTCATGACCCATCCTTCATGACCATAGGTGAGGGTGGGAACGAAAATGGCCCGGTAGACAGAGAGCTTTGCCTTCTGGCTCAGCTCTCTTTTCGTCACAACGGTGCAGTAAAGCGACTGCAGTACGGTTCCCGCTGCTCCGATTCTCCGGCCCATCTCACGCTCCATTGTTCCCTCACTCGAGAACAAGACCCTGAGATACTTGAACTCATTCACTTGGGGTAAGGACTCATTCCCTACTTTGAGTGGACTACTAATTAGACCGTGTATGTTATTTGGCCAGCATATGTACGGGTCTCACAGGAGTGTGTGGTGAATTGTGGGATAATGTGCAGGTTTTCCTTCCAGCCAAACACAGCAGCACACCGACTGTACATTCAAGCAGAGAGTAAACATGAAATTAGGCCTGCTTTGTTACAAGACTACCTATTAAGCGCTATATAAGTGCTTTGAGCAACAGGAAAAGCGCTATATAAATAACATGTATTATTATTATTATTATTAATAAGACAATTATCCATCACTATTTATTTTGTAGGAATTAACAATGCCTACTGGAGATTTAGCTACGCATGTGAGCACTTGTTCTACAAACCATTAATCTGAAGGCCTATAAATGATGTGGTGTTTCTATTTTGTGGCCCATTTGTATTGAACATTAATTTCCACCAAAGCCACAATGAGAAATGTATATAATATATGTGTTTTTGTTTCCTGCTGGAGGACAAACTGAAAGTCAAACTGGCTAATGAATCCTATATTTATACAGCTGAATGTTTTACATTAAGGCAAGGCAAGTTTATTTATATAGCACTTTTCAACACAAGGCAATTCAAAGTGCTTTACAAAAAATTAAAGACATTAAGAAAATGGCATTTAAAATCAGTCATTAAAAAGAAAAGCTAATAAAATAAACATTAAAAGAAAAAATACATGGATAAAAGTTACAGTGCAGTCTAAGATATGAATAGTTCAATTAAAAGCAGCGTCAAAAAGAATAGTCTTCAGCCTGGATTTAAAAGTAGTCAGAGTTGCAGCGGACCTGCAGGTTTCTGGGAGTTTGTTCCAGATATTTGGAGCATAATAACTGAACGCTGCTTTACCATGTTTAGTTCTGACTCTGGGGACAGAAAGCTGGCCAGTCCCTGAAGACCTGAGAGATCTGGATGGTTCATAATTTAGCAGGAGGTCAGAAATGTATTTTGGGCCTAAACCATTCAGTGCTTTATAAACCAGCAGCAGTATTTTGAAATCTATTCTTTGACACACAGGAAGCCAGTGTAAGGACTTCAGAACAGGAGTGATGTGATCCACTTTCTTAGTGTTAGTGAGGACTCGAGCAGCAGCGTTCTGAATCAGCTGCAGCTTTCTAACAGATTTTTTAGTGAGACCTGTGAAGACACCATTACAGTAGTCCAGTCTACTGAAGATAAAAGCATGGACAAGTTTTTCCAAATCCTGCTGTGACATTAGTCTTTTAATCCTAGATATATTCTTTAGGTGATAGTAGGCTGATTTAGTAACTGTTTTAATGTGACTGTTGAAACTCAGGTCAGAGTCCATGACTACACCTAGATTTCTGGCTTTATCTGTTGTTTTGAACATTGCAGACTGAAGCTCAGCGCTAACTTTTATACGTTCTGCCTTGGCTCCAAAAACCATTACCTCAGTTTTATCTTTGTTTAATTGGAGAAAGTTCTGACACATCCAGTCATTGATTTGTTCAATGCACTTACTCAGTGTTTGAATTGGAGCATAGTCTCCTGGTGAAATTGTTACGTAAATGTGTGTGTCATCTGCATAGCTATGGTAACTTATTTTGTTGTTCTTCATTATCTGAGCCAGTGGTAGCATGTAGACGTTAAAGAGAAGAGGCCCCAAGATGGAGCCTTGAGGTACCCCACATGTCATATTTGTCAACTCAGATGTGTATTTACCTATACGTAGAAACAAAGTTGTTTCTGTCCTTTAAGTAGGATTCAAACCAATTTAGAACTGTTTCCGAAAGTCCCACCCAGTTCTCCAGTCGGTCTAGTAATATGCTGTGGTCAACAGTGTCAAACGCAGCACTGAGATCTAATAATACTAACACTGAAGTTCTGCCACTGTCTGTGTTTAAGTGGATGTCATTAAAGACCTTTACAAGAGCAGTCTCAATGCTGTGGTTTGGACGAAAGCCTGACTGGAACACATCAAAACAGCTATTTAAATGCAAGAAATTACTCAACTGTTGAAAAACAACTTTTTCAATGATTTTACCTAGAAATGGGAGGTTTGATATGGGCCTGTAATTGTTCATTACTGAAGCATATAGATTATTCTTTTTTAAGAGCGGTTTAATGACTGCAGTTTTCAGGGCCTGTGGAAAAATACCTGAGTGAAGAGATTTGTTTACTATATGAAGTAGATCTGAGGCCATGCAAGGCAAAACATCTTTGAAAAATCCTGTTGGAATAATATCAAGGCAGCAGGAGGAGGATTTCAGAAGTTGAATAATGTCCTCTAGGTTTTTATCATTAATCTGATGGAATTGTGTCATGGTGTTTGAATTGATGTTAAGTGGACACAGAGACAACACATTTGCTGTACCTGATGCAGAGGCACTGACTGCTTGTCTGATTTTCTGAATTTTGTCAGTGAAAAAGGCAAAATCATTGCGGATAGAAATTCAGAGGCTACTGACACTGGGGGGTTAGTTAGTCTGTCGATGATAGCAAACAAGGCACGTGCTTTGTTTTTGTTTTTGGTAATGATGTCAGAGAAGAACGATTGTCGTGCGTTTTTCAATTCCAAATTATAAAGGCCAAGTCTCTCTTTATAGATTTCAAAGTGAACCTGGAGATTTGTTTTTCGCCACCTGCGTTCAGCTTTTCGACATTCTCTTTTTTCTGTTTTCACGGTCATGGCCTTTCTCCATGGAGATATTTTCTTGCCAGACACTTCCTTTACCTTAGTTGGACTTGGAGCAATGGCATCTATAACATTTTTAATTTTTGAATTAAAATGATCTACTAGCTCATTTACTGAGATGTTATCAGGGGCAAGTCTGGAAGAAAAATTCTGAGTAAACATTTCCCTAGTATTTTCAGTTAAATATCGCTTTGTGGTTACCTCTTTTTGAACATTTTTGTGAACAGAAATAGAGCTCTCAAAGAAAACACAGGAATGGTCAGAGAGTGCAACATCAGTCACCACAACCTCAGAGATATTCAGACCCTTTGAGATAATTAAGTCCAGAGTGTGCCCCTTATTGTGCGTGGGCTCCGTCACATGCTGAGTCAGTCCATAGTTATCAAGAACACAAAACAGTTATTTTGCCCCTCTGTCCTGGGGGTTGTCAACATGGATGTTAAAATCACCAACAATGACTAGACGGTCAATACACACTATAGACAGCAGTTCGGTAAAATCATCAAAAAAGCTTGCACAGTATTTGGGTGGTCTATAGATATTTAGGAACAGAGCTCGAGAGGAGCATTTCAGCTGAAGGGCCACATATTCAAAATAAGCAAAGTTCCCATAAGATGTCTTCCTGCATTGAATGGAATCATTGAACAGAATAGCAACTCCACCCCCTTTCTTATGCATTCTTTCCTGACTCATAAAACTAAAGTTGGGAGGGGTTGATTCGATAAGAACAGCTGCACTGTTATTTTGTTCAATCCAAGTTTCTGTTAAAAACATAAAATCGAGATTGTGCTCAGTGATTCGTTGAGGGGCGGGGGTAAAGGACATGCTGCCAACCCTGCGTGTCGCCTTCATGCGGTCATCGAACTCCAGGGGGGTGGGCGAGGGTGAAAGGGTGAGCGGAGAGTAGAGAGAGCTGGGGGATGAATGAAGAGTATCCTCAAAGGCGTTGACAGGGAGGGTGACGGGCAGTGGAGACTCCTCCATTTGTGTCATAGGTCTCCCATAATCAGAACATTCCTCAGGCGGGTGCAGTGATACTTCTTCAGGGTTTTGCGATGTGTTGTGTCTTTCTCCTGTTTTGATTCCTCTTGCCGCTTGTCCTTGGCAGAGGGAACAGATTGATGACGCAGGCAGTTGAATATGTTAGAGATAAACAATTTCACTCTTGACTTGTTCAGGCAAACTCCATTTGCCTTAAAAAGATGTCTGCGATCCCAGAAAAAGTTAAAATTGTCAATAAAATGAACAGAATGGTCAGTACAGGCAGTTGAAAGCCAGCTGTTCAGTGCAAACAATCTGCTGAATCTCTCCACTCCTCTTCTGACTGGCGGTAGAGGGCCACTGATGAACACCTCTGCATTTAGAGAGCTGACCGTTTCCAACAAATATATTTTTAGAATATATTAACCCTGTATGTGGAACATAGTGCTGGTAGACACTGCATGCATCAAGTCCTTCATTCCCAAACCACTTATTCAAATGAATAACGACTCAAATCAAGCTCTATAGATTTGCTGTTACAAAGTTCGGAATCCACAGAGATAGTTTTTAAAAAATCCGTAAAAATCAGTGCAGGGAGTATGTTAGATTAATCATTTTAAAGTCAGAGTTACTTAGAGGAGCTGTTGTGGTTTTCCGTTTTTACCCATCAAATAATGCCCTATTTATTTGATTGCATTTCTTCATCTGATATAAAAATAAACCGACACATTGTTTTCTGGGGTTTAAAGAGTATTATATAAATGGGTTTTTAATAAACCCAAAACTATTGGTGGAGACAGGTTTAAAAGCCCATAATTATAAAAGATCTAAATCACATCAGCAGCCCACATGACATAATAACACAAAGTCAGTCAGGCAGAAATAAAACAGCTATTATTTATAGTTTGGATTTGTGACAAGAGCTTGTGTGCTGCCTTCTGTTTCAGCTTGACCTCATACTCCACCACATTTTTCGGGGGGTCGGCCACTCGACCAGTGCCAGGGCGTTGATGTGTGGTTTCTCGGGCAGAGAGCCACAGATGACAGGACAGCGCAGAGAAGGCCCCGGAGGCTCTGCTTTATTCACTTTCAATTGGTTCTGACGGGGTTTCGACTAGCTCATCTGGATAGTTTATCACCAGTGTGTACCAGCAATCGTTTTTCACGGCTGAGGGAAGGTTAAGATTATAAACCATATTTTTAACACCTTGCATTATGAGTAAAGAAATATTAATGATTAGATTTGAATTTGCTGGCAAGATCAAAAACGATTTTCTGGAAACGCTACCTTAAATTTGCCCTTGCAGTGACTCATGTGGTTTATTCCACTGCACACAGATGTATGATTGTGATATTACCCAACATGCACTCTATAAATAAAGGTTTATTATATAATAGGATGATAATGTCACCCTAGCGGAATACTGCCATCCCACACAAGCGCATTAATCAACCGTGTCACACACACACATCAGAGAAACAGACACTTTGTGCACTAAACACGCGCATGCCATATTCGACATGAGTGCATGTGTACAGGCATGCAACACACATGTCAGATATGGCATGAGAGCAGATTTTTCAATGTAAAGCTTCCCATACTTTAAACTCATTGTTAATATCATTAAGCAAAAAGCAACATTTCAATGTATTATTTATACGTATCACGGCAGGATCAGAAATGGCTTAAGCATCATGTGCTGCACCATTATTTAGCTCGCCACACAGCTGAGCACTATGAAGCGCGTTCAGTGGTGCAAAAATAAACCTGACCCAGTCTTTTATTTTCTCTGTACACTGCAACCACCTGCAAATAAAGTAAACTTCTCAGAGAGAAATCTAATTTTTAACGAAATCACGGTACAACAAAAACAAGTGTAAAACTGTTTCATATCTGTTAAGTGATAAGAAAGTCAAATGTGGAAAACCACATGTTGATCTAAACTTGGATTCCTCCATAAAGGGCTCCCACTCTGGGATACACTGAAATCAAGATCATTCAAGATATAAAATATTGTACAAAAGGTGTAAAATAGTGCTGCCTAAGAAACAGCTGTACCCATTTTTAGCTAAATGTACTCTAAATTACCAAGGCATATTGGTCTATTGGTATACACATTTGATTGCATATCCTTATAGCAGAGTATCCTGGTTTTATGATAAAGAAAGCAATATATTTTAATCACAAGAGTTGCAAATAAACAGCAATAAACGATATGCAGCCCATCAGTATCATGCTCTGTATCTGTTAAATGGCATTGTCCCCAACAAAAATGTAAAAGAAGGTGTAAAGAAGAAATACACAGTGACAGTGTTAGTTTAACTGAACACCCATGAAACGAGTTGAATAGATCAATGGTAGTTGTTTTTCATTTCGATGTGACAAAGTGAGATAAGCAGAACATGATTTGAACAGTAACACTCATCGATAAGAGCCCTTTGAGAAAAAGTGTGACACGTATGGCTCGGTAGCAAAATGAGAGGGTGCTGCTACTCTCGCTGCACTTCATTCCAGCAGATAAATAATGTCATTACAGCAGACTAAATTCAATTGAACTCTGACAAATATATATGTAGATAAAGTAAAGCTGGAGGAGTGTGGAGTCCTGCTTTCAGTGAAATATCTTCAACTACTGAATAGATTGCTTTGAAATGTGGTTTACACATGCAGGGTTCTTTCAGGATGAGTTGTATGAGCTTTTAATGTATCGCCACTATAGAGATAAAAAAATGTATATTTAGTTTAAGGCCACCGACCTGTAAAACTCTGTGTTACTGCTATTTATTAAATATTATCATGCTAACATGCAAATAAAGATAACGTTAATGATAAAAGGTTATACTTTGTGAGTGTATGGGAGCACAGTCATAGAACACACTACAGGAAAAGAGAGACCCCAGAAAGCATAATAGAGCCCGTTTAACCTTTCAAAGCTGCAAGCAAGGCTGTAGGCTATTCATTTTATCCAAGAGCCTTGTTTTTTTTCCGCTGCCTTTTCTTGTCAGCATTCATCTTTGCTCATTTAATAAAATATATCAAACTGTTTCTACACAGAATGGTCATGCTGAAAACAAACTCCCATTGTAGAAACTATGCCTTCATAACTTTAACATGATGTGACAGAAACTGGCAGTGCCTTCTCTGAGTACTAACAACACGCTTAAGCTTCTGTGCTGCTGGACCACCAGATCCACATGTTGTTCTCTGAGGCCTGTGATAGAAAACTGCAGGGGGTTAACTCACTTTCCACCCCAGAAAAACTCTGTCTGAAGTAAAACACTACAGAACTGCTCTCTTAGCCTGGACTATAGATCGCATATGGAAACCCGAGGACAGGGTTGTTGTTGAATTGCACAGTGGAGAGCACAGTAGAGAGTGGAGACACTCTTGGTGGTCCTGATTAGAAAAAACATCACTTGGGTTTACATGGAGATATAAAACATGGAGATTAATCACTTTGGGTGTTTCTAGATCAGTGTTTCTCAAACTTTTTCATACCAAGGACCACTTAACCAATAAGAAAACACTCGCGGACCATCTAACTCCACAAATATCAAAAAACACATCGTCTTTCTAGAACAGATTACAAATTGACTGAAGATGGTACAAACAAGTGGCAACATGTGTGATGAAGGTGTTGCGCTGGGCTATATCATGCAATCGTAAGTGAAACGTAAGCTCACTCCATTGCGGAGATATTCGCGCGAGAGGAAAACTTAAATGTATTTATTTATTTCAAATGTGAAATTTTACCAATATACTCACGGACCACTAGGGTCACAAGATCCTGTGAACAACAACCGTGACAGTGGGGGGTTGGGGGTTTGGAGGAAGGCAATGATTAAAATCCAGCCACAGTGAGATCAAGGTTGCAGGCACAGTAAGTCAGGAGCAGTGTTGGGTGTAACGCGTTACAAAAGTAACGGAGTTACAGTAAGTTTTCTTTTTCAGTACGTTTTTTTTTTGCTGTAACAAAGTAATGTAACACATTACTAATGACATGTGGGTAATATACTACCCGTTACAATTCTAAGTAACACAGTTACAACACATTTTAACCCGAAATTAAATGGTGTTTTGTTTTTTAAGAACATCGCAAGATATTCTGACACCAGAGAAAAATTGTGCGGGTAGATTAGTAAACCTGGTGTTTACCCTTCGGGCTCATCAAGATCCCTCCGCTTCGCGTCGGGTTCCCTGATCAGAATTTCGGGTGTTCTTTTCCCCATAATGACTGCCTCGCTGCACATTATCCCGCTTATTACACGGCCATACTAAACAAACTACAGAGCCCATTCCGTGTTCCTGTTATTGTTTACTTCCTGTCTGCCTTCTTCTGGTGATTTATCTGATGTCCAGCGCTCCGTCTTTTAAGCTCTGTTCCTTTCTCTTTCTTGATCCTCCTTAGCAACATTCATTATACGTAGTCCTTGACAGCGGTCTGTACTGCTGTATTAACAACGTGTCACATGTTAAGAAGTTACATTCAGAATCGAGTATTCAACTAAGCCGTGTAATAAAAGTTGTTAGTAGCCTTAATGGCCTACACAGTTGTTATGCTATACCACTTCGCCCTTCACTGGATGTATATGAGCTGCGCTAAACTACATTTTACCATTTAAAATACCTAGCCATTCCTATGCGGTTATTTTGGTGAAAGTAACTCAAAAGTAATATAAAAGTAGTGTAACTCATTACATTTCAGAGACAGTAATATTATAATGTAACTTATTACTTAAAAAAGACAGTAATAAGTCATATGTGCTGTATTACATTTTGGAAGTAACTTGCCCAACACTGGTCAGGAGTATACTGTTTGGAGGACTTTAATGGAGCACTTGTGGAGCTTGCATAAAGCATTCCTCTTTTAATTGAATCTGCTGTATATGTTTGCAAAACTAAAATGTTGTCTGCTTAAAAGTCTAGACTATTTTAGCAATTAATGTTACATCAATACACATTTATATAACTGTTCACGCTAAAGAGAAAATAAATAAAAGCTTTTAATAGTTTTGCTGTTGTAATTAGGCTGCAGACCATTGGCGGAGCAGGGGGTATGACCCTGATGTTTTGGTTCTATAATCACAGCAATTATTTTGGCATTTTACCTGCATTTTTTACTAGATCGGCTAAAAAATTAAGTGGGACTACAATTCCTGGTAAAGTATTGCCAACCATATGTTTGACGGCCCTGACATTGAGGGGTATTTGGTTGAAACCTGGACTCCATCTTCACCTTTGCAGACTCAAAGTCACCGCCATGGTGGACACATAACAGTGTGCCGTATTTATGTCACCACCTCAAGTCTGCGAAGGCGAGAGACTTCAAAGACTTGATTTCATAGGCAGAAAGTCATCGAGATCAACACAAACACACAGCATTACAACTTTTTTCAGCAATAATCAACAGCAGGGTTTCTGCTGGTGTATTGCAATCCTTACCATGTTTGTAAGTTGACCTCCCGTTAGGCTTAAGCATTTGTTTTTAATGTGTTTTTAAGATGTGGTTCAAACTGTACTAATAACTCACCTCACAGGGAGTGTCTTTAACACTAGCGAATATGGTTAGAGAGACCTAGAAAGAGAGCCATTTAGAGAAAGAGAATAAAGAGAGTGTCCGTGTTTGGTGTCAAGTTATTAATTCTCATTTTATTAAACTGCTTATCTGCCACCTCCACCTGCAGATCATCTACATTTAGCCCACGGTACTAAAGTGGCGAAAGCGAGTGTGAGGAGTGGAGGGAGAGAAAGACCAAATGAGCAAGCAGAAGTTAGGACAAAGAGCGGAATGTGTGCGGAGTAGAGCAGCTAGAAAGAAAAAAAGGCAGAAGTGAAAGAGAAGGAGGGAGAAATTAGATGATAGGCTACATCTTGGCAAGTAAAGTAAGGGAGAGACATGGAAATAAAGAAAGGAGCAAAACGAGAAGAGAAAAGGAGAGGAGTCAGGATGTAAGAATATGGTAAAGGGATGTTACTCTTCCTGACTGCAGGCTTATGTTTGATTGAAACACTACAGAGCCCCTCAATGTTTCTTTTGGATGAAATAAAAAACACATCGACCGGTAACATGGGATGAATCCTGAAGTGAGGACATCTCGAGTGTACTCCTCCAAATGTTTTCGGGAGCCCAAAGAGAATAAATCCTCCCTGGCAGGCTCTAACCAGAAGATCAATGTCACAGTGATATGTGATGTGTAAAGCACACATTATTTACAGATTTTGAGTAGGCAAAACTATATTTGTGCGGGCAAACCAGGCAACATCTCATTTTCCTGAGATGTATGATTCAGGTTTATGGTTTTATGCTCAATGTTAATGTAGCAAAGCGTACATTAAAAAAAGAAGCGTGGGACTTTTGCTGAAATATGTATTCTACTATTGATACTAATAACAACAAGACATTATTTAAAAAGTTGGTAATCACAAAGATGAATAGAGCCACAACACAGCCAAAGACTCCCACAGGGAAACAAATGCAGGTGATCAAGAACAAATCTGTCTCACAAAGTCATTACCCGTCAGCCTTTAATCCTTCCTTCATTTATTTTTCAGTTGTAATTGAGTCTCGATGTAACACTGTCTGCCACACATCATTAACTTTCACCTTAGCTGGAGTTCACACTCTTCTTCGACACTTCTTCCTCTATATATTTGGCTTGTCGCTCCTTAAAGGCAGCAAATGCCACTCTTTTCATGTCTTCACAGCTCATCCTGGTATCAATCATTACTTGATAACTCTCACAACAGCAGGTCCGGCCGCCCAACATGTTTGTTCACATCCCCGGGTGAAAAGTGATTCAACGGTCTTCTGTCTTATCCTCTATGACCTGCCTGTCAGCATGCTGTAACCCCTTCTCTATCTATCTTCCACCTATATGGTCTTTTCTGTTCCCAGGAGAATTGAGTTGACTACACTATACACCTTCATGATGAGACCTCAGTGTTTGCTCTACCATGCTATGTATACAACCACGGCAAATAAATCCATAGCTGTCAAGGTGAAATTCACTTACAAAACATGTTGTTGATGGATGTATCCTGCCTTTCTATTATAAATGCATGCACAAGCGTCATGTTGTAGTGAGGAGGGTTACATTGCAGCCCATATTTCAAGCTGGTGTCCTTCAGATTATATACCCATTTAACATGACTGCAATGTCAACTGCACCAGGGAAACTGATATTCTCCCTATAACACTTTTCACAAATAAGTTTATATTCAAAGTCCACAGAAGTGTGCGTATTGAAGAGGTCACGTTGGCTCGATAAGCATTGGTGGATTACTGAAAAGCCAAACATGAAGGGGTCCCATGGCCTTCACCTACAAAATATCACTCTAAGAGACACACACCAACCAGTAAAAAAAACAAAAATGAAAATAACATGGCTAGAAAATACTACATAGAGATTCAAAACAACTACAAAAGATTTAAAACGACCGCAAAAATAATACATTAATAACAAGAGACGCAAAATCACAAATGTGTGAGGAATTAACTATAAAGATATACAAGACAACAATGTCAAAAAGGCAAAATACTGTACAAACTACTGTATAAAGTTTTGTCTCATAATCCCCCGTGTGGTGTTTCAGTTACTTACCTACTTAATAACTAAAAATGTAAAAAATATCTCACAGAAAAAAAAGTTAAATATTTCTCCCATCAATGTAGTTGAGTAAATGTATAAAGCAGAAGAAAATTAAATCATTATACTTAAATATAGTCCACTACTTGTTCTCTATGTACTGTAAGTGTACTGCAAATATAGTTGAGACTTGTAATGATAGGATGTATTTAACAATTAACTACTTTTTCAACAGGTATGTCAAATGACTCAGTGTAATGTGGAAGAGATGTTTGGTGAGTGTGCAGCAGCATAATTAGCTTGAAAAGTTACGCTGAATAAATGAAAAAACATTAATTAGCTGTCATGGCCGATGTGGACTGATAGCAATCAAAACGGGCACATTTAATTCAAATCATGGGACAACCATTGTAATGTAAAGTAGAGGAAAAAGAAAAACAGAACCAGGAGAACATTTGTATCTCGTGATCTGCCTGTAAACAAGTGAGGGCCATTTTCAAATATTGACGCATAATTTACATTAGGACAATGAAGGGATGTGACTGGGAACAACAATTATCACCCAACAATGAGTATCTATAGTGACTGCCCCAGGTGCTTTTCCATATTCATTTATAGGCACAGTCTCACCATAACGCACAAAAGAATAACATTTGCATTTTATCTCACAAATGAATTTAGAAACACCAGGTGGGCTCATTTGTATAAACCAGCAAATAACCACATCACGTAATTGTCAAGATGTTGACGGTGTAACATCTGAGACCGGTCACCTCGCCAGCTTCAGTCTGGAACTAATTATTTAGTGCAGAAAAGGACTGAAGGCGACAGCTTGAGGCTTGAAACACAAGAATACCTGTACTAAGGAAAATACCCCAAATCTTATGCATTCAACGTATAAGGTAGAAAGGCAGTCCCTATTCACATCAAGTGTTAATCAGCCATCGTCCTGTAATTCAATGGTCCTAAAATAAAGCATTATAGTGAAATGAGCTTTGCATAAATTAGAACATTATAATTAAAACATAATTATTATCTGACATTTAGTGTGCATATGAATTATGAGCTGTCACTAATAGCAAAGAGATATGAATCAGAAAGTGTACGTGCCTGTCTGGGTTTGAAACAGGACGTGGTGTGTGTGGCTGACCACACGACCGAGGTTTGGTGGAATTTGCTTTCGCTAATTCTCTTACTACGACTACTTTTAACTCCAGGCTGAAGACTTTTCTTTTTGACGCTGCTTTTAATTGAACTATTCATATCTTAAACTGCACTGTAACTATTAATCATGTATTTTGTTCTTTTAATGTTTATTTTATTATCTTTGCTTTTTTGTAATATTGTATTTATCATTTTCGGGTTTATGCAACAATTAAACATAACAACAAAAAAACATGTAGCATAAAAACGCAAAGCATCCCCCTCTCCCCCCAAAATAACAAAACAAAGACAAACAAAAGTCAGTGCGTAAATCAAAACACAACGAGATACTACACATACACAGTGCTACTGTATATCTAGAGTCCTGTTGGTTAATCAGATGATATACCTATGGTGGCGTCAGTGATGCATCTATAAACTCTAAATAAGGCTGCCAGATCTTCAGAAAGGTGTTCTATCCTTTTCTAAGACTATATGTGATCTTTTCAAGAGGAATACAACTGTTCATTTCTAAAGACCATCTATCAATGAGGAGAGTCAGATTTCCATGTTAGTGTTATGCATTTCCTAGCCACACATAAAGCCATTTCCATACATTTAATTTTGGATTTAGTTAAAGATCTATTGAGACTTGTGAAATCGCCCAGTAAGCAAAGCTCAGGATCTAAAGGGAAGGTAGATCCTGTGATCTTGGTTAAGGTGTCACGAAAATCGTACCAAAAGGACCTCACTTTTGTGCAAAGCCAGGTACAGTGTAGGAAGGAGCCGACCTCAATACCACACCTGAAGCACATCTCTGACAGCTCGGGCTTGGATCTATGTAGTTTCTGTGAGGTGAGGTACAGTTGATGGAGGAAATGATAGTGAACCAGTCTGTACCTGGCATTAATAGTAGCTGACAAACTGTCTTTACATAAATCTGACCAGAGCTGTTCATCAATTGCTACATCCAGATCTGACTCCCATCTCGCTCTAGATTTGTGTAAACCTGGCTTTGGGCCCTCATTCAGCAGTAAAGAGTACATTTTAGAAATACCTTTGTATACATTTCCCTCATGAAGCAGTTTCTCCACATCAGTCAACACAGGTAAAGTCATCCCAGGGCCCAGGTTGGCTCTAAGAAAGGATCTTAACTGAAGATAGCAGAAGAAGGTCTTGTTAGACAAGTCATATTTCCTCTTTAATTGTTTGAAGGACATGTGGAGTCTGTTTTCGTAGCAATCTTCCAAATGTTGGATCCCCTTATGATGCCAAGTTTCCAGAATCTTGTTATTGAGAGTCATGGGTGTTAGGGATTAATTTTGTCTTTACTCCTAGACATTTAACCTTATTTTGTGTGTTGACATTTACGACCATCCCTGCTTCTAATCTCCCTTAAGGAATGTGTTAATGCAGTCGTATGTTGATACTAGGTTTTATGGCCTGACCTGCAGGGCATAGGGGGGTTTTGCGAGTGTGAGAATGCTGGCTTTTTAAGCTCTACAGATGTGAGAGACATCTCCTGTGTCTGCAGATGTTTTACGCCCATCCCCAACATGTGGATTTGACTCTCTGTAAACTACTTAAAAGGTCTACCAAGATGCGAGGCTGATCAGATTTGACTTGGCAAACCACCCGTGCAGTTAGAACCTTTGACTGTGTGACTTGTGATGTGAATTTCTCCGGCCGATGCTTGTATTAAATATCAGTGTTTGAACTCCTGCTCGTCCCGTGTCTCCTTCATGAGTCGGTGACTCCCTCTGCATTGCTACACAAAAGTTTCCTCCACAATGGGTATGAGTTCATTTTGTCTCAGAGGTGACTTTGGTGACAGTCCAACTTTCAGACCCAGACTTCTATGAGTCTCACACCACATTTTAATCAAATGCCTTAAAATAGGGTTGTCTGTCTTCTTGGATATAATCCTGGGGTTCCATTTATAAATAAAATCGCTGAACACTTTTTCTTTCAGGGGGTGTAATTATCTTTGCTTTTTAATGACTCTTTTTAAATGCCATTTTCTTAATGTTTTTCATTTTTGTAAAGCACTTTGATTTGCCTTGTGTTGAAAGGTACAACATAAATAAACTTGCCTTGCCTTACAGCATGGAGGGTATGATCAATACAGCGGAGTCAGGGATATCAAATGTAGAGGGAAATCAACAATCCACAGACATATTTTAAAGATGTGTACGAAGGATTTAAGGTGTGCATATTACATGTCGTCAGTGGGTGAAATAATTGCTTTTGAAACAAGACGATTTGGCAAGCAAGGAGCTTTAGCCCCTAGAGGTGGAGGGCAGGAGTTTTTTTTTTTCATCCTTAGATAGTGCTTCTGTGATATAGTGATTCAACTGATGGGAGGGGGAGCCTTTCTGGAAGATTTATTGACTTTGTGCTGCAGTTTTGTGCGTGAGTGTGACTGTCCACCCTGCCGTCCCAAACAGTTACGGATGAGGGAGTATGGTCTTACTTTAGAAAAGTAATTGACTGTTTCAAGGAACAACATTATTTGCTGGGCTCTCTGTTAATGTTGTCAGTATTGATTACCATTTAAGTGTGTTGCTGATTTGTTTTCTAATAAGACTAAGTAAAACTAAGACTAAGTGAGGCACATTGCTAGCTCCAGCCCAGGTCGCACTTTAGGTGGGATCTGAAACTGCTGACTACAGATTATTTATTAAAGTTGAAGTAGCCGTAGCTTCACACATAATCTCACTGCATGAACCTGAAGTATGTTTGGAACAACTATAACTGTATAGAGAAAGCACAGAAGGTCAATAAATCCTTCTTGGTGTGTCAGAAGATTTTGATGATTAATAACTCTTAATGCTGTGTGTAAAAATGCTCAATAGGTGGCACCCAAAACACAATATAATGACATGAAGAGCCTTTTTTGCATTACATGTTCCACGTATCTCTATCATTATCTTTTAGTCGTGCTCTCCTTCAGTGCCCACAGAGCCTTTGTCGATGCAGACAGTGAGCCTGGATCTATGAAGAGCAGATGAGACATTTACAGGAAAAAAGACAAGAGAGAATAGATTGGAACAACAGGGGTGTATTCTGTGTTTTAAAGAAATGTTTTTCCCTTGTCAAATTGAGTAATAAATCCCAAATTGGGGGCGGAAAAACTCATTTAAATTCAGTTCCAGGGAAACTATTTTATATTAAATTCTTACTCTTCTCCATCTATGGGGGAAAATGCTTCTGTGTTGATAGGGTTGTGATGATTGTAGTTTTAACTTCTCCTCTCTTTCTTCTCCTCTGAAAACCCAGGCAAACAGCCTTGAGAGATCCTTTTCTACCGACAGGCCCTTTCTATGTGCTTGGGCTTCAACCAAAGCTGGGTTTTAGATGTGACCATTAAACCGTCTTTTCTTCAGACAACACCAGGACAGTTGGACCCTGCTGGGACAGGACTTGCAGTGTATTGTACTGATGATTATGCTCTGTGAGGGACAGAGGACTTCAACGTTAATTGACTACAGTGTCTCAGCAAATGTCTTTGTCAATCCTCCAACCTTAACTTCCAATAAATCTTCAGTGTCTGACATCCATTCAAAGCTCTCAAGTACTTCTTGAGTTCTAGTTCTCTGCTCCAAAAGTTTCATTACATGTATCCCACATTTCACTGCAGTGGGAGGGAGGTTGCATAATTCAGACACCTTAAGTTCTATAAAGCACAAGAGAGAACTGACATCAAAAGTATTTTTCACCTATTTTCTATTGCTTGTTGATCATCTCTGTCATTGTTTCATTCATCTTTTACAGCCCTGACCTGGCTGTCATAACAAAAACAAGCTTTAAAGCACTTTAATTACTCTAATAAAGGATGAATGAAAATGAGGAATGCTTCTCAGAATAAGCTCAAAGATTGTTTGCATACAAATGAGTTTTTAAATGTTTGATGACACCATTGTGAATCCTGTAAAAGCATTTTTTTAAGCCCCTTCTTTCTTTAGGAATCGACGCTGTCATCTGATCAAAGTGAGATTGAGTTTATTGTGACAAGACTTGCTGTTTGACTTGAGTTTCCATGAATCCCTCACGTTTGTTCTCTCGCTGACGAACAGAGAGAATCACTATCTTATATCACAAAATGGGCTCAATTAATTAAGGGAAGAAATAAAGTGAGGGAACAAAATAAGGGAGAAAGTTGCACAGGCCCTCTGGACTTTCACGACACACAGATGTAGGTGTTTGGTGTGAGTTGTGGCTTCATGGGTGTGAAGTTTATTTCTATCTGAGAAACCAACCTATGTGAAAAGTGAGTCACCAGGAATTAATTATTATCGTTTTTCATCTGTGAAAAAGTACACACTGATGACACATTGTGATCAGATCTGAAAGTATGATACCTTGATTAAAGAGGGCCGCTGTGCCAAGTCTCTGATGTGTTAGTCTCGCATTGCCAGATCTTTCTACACACTAGATTTGCACTGCTGACAGAACAGGCTGAACACACACTCACATAAATACTGTGTGAGTTGTAGCCCTATGATGAAATAAATAGGAGAGCAGAGGCAGCTCATCCTCTCACATCATTCATCTGAGCTGCACTTTAGTTGAGTTTCACCTCCATCATTTAGGGTTGTGTGTGTTTTCTTAATAGAATTGAAATTATGTGACAGCCTGTGTACTTTGCCTCAGTTCATGTCGTCTTCTGATTGCTTAGTTTGTAGATGGGGGTCGTAAGAGCAGTCACATTGGACACATTTGGTTCTAACGTGCCAAAGCTTTAAATATGCCATGGATGTTTGTCCCACAGTGTTATCTCGGACAAACATTTTGAAATATGGACAACAAATGTTGTAACGATCTACAGTATACTGTTAGGTTGCACCCACCATCTATCCTATTACCCACTTATGCAGTTTCCTGCTTACCTCAACAACATCATTTAGTTACCACTTTGACTAATTTTAAGAGCTGTAAAATCCTGTTTGAGAGTATTATAAATGTAGTATTTTGGATGCTCATGAACACTTCCCTCTGTGGCTACAACTGGACTTTCTGCTTTATATTTCCTTCTTGAACAACATGTCCCTACAGTATGCTGTCTCACTTGTCTTTCGACAGTTTTCAGGTGAATGCGGTCTACACTAGATGTCTGCAGTGGAACAAGAACAAGGGATGAGACTTAAATCCATGTCATTTACACTGTTGAGCAACTGACTGCAGGACCATAAAGTACGAGGATGCTGCACCAAATGTTGGATGAGGCACAAGCCGAGAATAAACGTTACTTCGATGAGATCATTAAGATCTCTTTGACAACATATTAATAAATTGCGAATACATTTGCATTTAAAATACAGTATTAACTGAAAGCCACGCTGAATAAGTCACACATTCAACAAAGCAGCTCCATTTAATGAATCATTGTTCAATCATTTATGTATGATACCCAATCACCTCAGAAAATGGGAAGAACATTGGAGTTAAAGAGGCACTATTATGCTTTTTGGGGTTTTTCACGTTCCTGTAGTGTGTTATACATACACTTATTTACACTTGTGCTTCTATTGGCTGGCGCTCCAACACATTGTAAGTGAGGCTAAGGGGCATCTGTAAGCGGTTGACCAATCACAACAGATTGGTTTCAGACAGAGGGTGAAAAGAGGTGTTGCAGCACAGGCAGTATAAGAAAAACATTAAAACATGTAGACATGTCACGGTAGAGTTACAAAATACAGAAATGTACTTCAAAATTAGCCGAATAGGGCCGCTTTAGTCAAAGGGGAACTTCCGCACTGCCACAGGAAAACCACATTAAATAAACTAGAGCCCCCATCGTCAATATCTCAGAACAAAACGGCAAAGGAAGCAATTAAAGTGCCTTTGTGTCTCAATAATTAGATTACTTGATTTGAAAGTGTCCTTCACAGTATGTCACAGCACATGAAATGGTGTTGGTACAAAATTAACACATCAGTGCGTCTTTGTGTTAGTGTCAGTCTCTGCTGTCACACATGGGAAGCACGACAACCTGTCAGTGGTGGTGATATTTATTTATTGATAGGAAGAAAGAAGCAGCCCTTTGAGGACGACAGGTAATCTAATAGAGAAATAACTCTCCCCCACCGCTGACTTTCAGGAGAATATAATCTATTGAGTTTGTCAAATGTTATTCTGCAGCACTGACAGCTCCAGTTGTTAGAATGTGTACAGTGCAAATCAAATACCAAGTGTCATCTACATCCCTGTGCAGAATACAGAAACAGATCCATATCTGGTCTTGTTGGTTTGTTTGTTAGGTCTTGTTAGGTTTTCATATACAGGCACCAGCATTTCAAGGATTGCCAAAACAGCTTGAGAAGAGATGATTTCTGAGGTTTGAAAAGGTGGCAGAAGTCAGCTCAACAGGAAAGCCAGAAAAAGAAAATCAACCATTTTCCAGGTAACGAGTTGCTAGTGTCAGCACATTTGAAGCAGCAAAAAAGACAAATTCAAATTAAATCAAGTTTTTGGATTTATTGTTCACGGTCTAAAATAAAGTCTAGTTATCGGGTTTTAAAACTAAATTACTTTGGAGGGCAGATTGTTGGTACAGGATTGGAGCTATTGCCACGCCCAAAAATGTCAAAGAATGGTCATCAAACCATTTAATCAGATGTCTCTATGGTAACAGCCGAACAACAGGCTAGCAAATGGCAGTGACTCCTGTGGCTCCCTGTGGCCTCCAGCTGTGAAAGCACCAATTAACCTTAAGTGGACAAATCTGCACCATGGCTACTCTTCACTAGTTCTGGTGTTTGGCAGAAGTTGGGTTCAACTCGGCAGACATCGCTTCCACTTATCACTCATCTCACTCAAACCATCTGAAAACCTGTCAACAAAAGATGTTCTTACAGTTTCTCTCCTGGAGCTTTAGCAGCTGCCAAATTGAAAGTCAGGTGAAAACCCTAACATACAGTTACAGGTTAAAAACAACATACTCCAGTGTTGTATAACTTTTTCAAAGCATCACCTGGCAACACGATCTACTTCTTTGCTGTACATGTATTCATAACCCCTGTTTTTTTACATCACAATATGGCTTTAAAATATGTCCCTGTCACAAGTATTGCTTAACTTTTGAAACTCCAAAGCTCTCAGATAGGGATGACAGTTTATGTGCTCCATTATACCATATTTAAATCTCAAAGAAAGCAGCCTGTCTGTATGAGACGGAGCAGGTTTTCAATTAACTCCAAGGTAAACCCTTCTGCAGCAAGTAATTGAAAACACAGTTAACAATCAGGAATCACAAAGGATACTGCTGTCCGTGTCCCTTGTTGAAATACAATTCAGCATTAGGTTATTAAAAGATACATAAGCTACTGAACTAACTTAACAGCCATCTTTTACTACAGTAAACCTAAACAAGTAGGTTCCTTTCCATTCACAACCGTAACCAAGAGCTTACTGTGACAATAGCAAAGGGTCATAATTTGAAGTATATGGCAACACAATGCTTTTTAAAGTTATGCCAAAGGGTCCTGACCAAGAGTCACTAGGTGATGAGTTTAAAATGTAGAATGTATTGGCGAATCCAATTCCACATCATTTAAAATAAGTCTTCACCACACAGTAGCTCAAAGCCCAATAATTAGAGCTCAGTAACAAACAGAGGTCCAATCCAGGATGATCCTTTTACAAATGTCCTCAGCTCTATCTTTCCCTTTCAACATTCCCCAATAAAGACTAAGGATTATGCTTTGACCCAAAGTCTTCTAACTGTTGAAAAACACATTTTTGAGCCATATTCTGGTGCAGTTCACCGTCATTACAATGAAGTGAAAAGAGCTAGAGTTGATTCTGAAACAACACTGCGACTGGGTTATAAAATATAAATAGGAAATGTCACCCTGATGTGGCTTTTGAAACGTGTTATTTATCGCTTTAGTGTTGCTTTTATATTATAAACTAACAGTGGACTTCAAGGTCTAATAGGATACTTTCATTGTTGGTTTTGTTTCTCGTAAAAATATAAAATAATACAGCTACATCCTTTGACGTTTTTCATAGTTGACCTTATAATACATACATGGATATTATCTGAATGCAGTACTTTGTTGCAGTGATGCATGCTGGGCTGGATTTAATAGGGTTGACTGTCACTATCATTTCACCTTTACAGGATTTCAAATAGCAAGCAGCCAACTACTAAACTGCAGCATGTATTTTAAAACGTTATCCTTACTGCTGAAAGAAATTATTTCTTTCGACTCTTGGATTCTATTAAACATTTCAACAGACCGCAGATGTATGCCTTACATCTTGTTGCATTTTACCCTGCTTATATGTAAATGAGTCTGCTAGTTTGCGTCATTAAATATCTGAGTGGTTTTCCCACACTCACTGGTCTCGGAGTCATTAATCATAAAGCGATTTCTGTTACCGCCTGTGAAGTTACCCTCAGGTGGAAACACCTTTAACAAAGCTCAACCTGCCTGAGGTTTTCTTTCACTGTTACATAAGAAATGTAAGGATGAAATTCAAGCTGCATTGAAAAAGTTTTTGTTGCGATGCACAAGATGTGATTTGAGACAGTGGTTGTCAAAGTGGGGTCCGTGGCCCTGTGTCAGGGGCTTTGCAAAATCATGGTTATATATTCATTATGAAATTGTGCTGTATTAAAAGTGCTAATCCACAGAGGACAATTAAGGCTATAAAGCAGGCTTTTTGTGTCCATTACTCCCACTCGGGTGAGCTTTAGGGCAACAGAAAGTTTTATATGATTTCAACACAGCCATTCTTTTATTCTTTTAGGTTGCAGCACTTATTTAATTTAGCCTAAGCTTAAATGTTTGAGCTTTGTTAGGACTATGCCAGTATTGCTACTGCTTATGTTCTGAAAAACTGAAGAGGTACACATATTCAAACATGTAATAACAAACCATCATATTCCTTTGAAATTCATTCAGAATGTGCTGAAAGTGTTTGAAGAAGCGAATAGCTTATTTTAAAACCCTTTCCTTTATTGCATATGGGCCTACATAGAGAGAGTAACAATAAAGGCAGAGCAGGTAATAATCCTACTGAGATTTGAATCAGCCTTGACAGCTCTAAGAGACCGCAGTGCGAAACTCCACTGGTTACAAAAGGAAGTCAAGTTAAAGGTTTCCTGATGAATTTATGTTATCTCTAGTTCCTAGTCTTCTTTAATACAGCTTAATGTCCATTTTGTAATTTATGGTCCCAGTTGTATTCAAGTCCACTTTCTCGTTTCATTTATGGTTCCAAAAAAAAGATGGCGACGGCCAAACTCAATTACATTACATTACATTTAACTGACGCTTTTATCCAAAGCGACTTACAATAAGTGCATTCGACCAACAAGACACAAACTTGAAGAAAACAGAATCATATAAGTACATCAGGTTTCATAGAGCTAAAACATTTCAAGTGCTACTCAACTGGCTTTAGATAAGCCAGTCCATATATAAGTGCTTTGTTAGCAATTATTTGTTAGCAATTATTTGTTAGTAATTCTATCGCTCGAAGTGGAGTCGAAAGAGATGTATGAATTGTACGAGTAGTCCTGGAGTGTTTTAATAACAGAGCCAAGACTTACGTCCTATTTTTTGCTTGTGCCAGTACTTGTGTCTGATAATGTATCACACTACAGGAAAGGGAAAACCCCAAAAGCATAATAAGACCCCTTTAAACACAGATACCAGCAAATTGATGCTGGAGAAGGTAACTTACTTTGTTCAATAAGCATGCTACTGTGTCAAGTATGTTATGATTTATATTACACATGAAGAGCAGGGAGAAAGAAAGAGAGCAAAAGGTTGTTATGGGTTGCTTCAGAGCAGTGCTGGAAATGGGCCGGTACTCACCGGTACGCAGTACCGGCACTTCTGGTTCTGACCCATGGAGTACCGGCACTTCTTGCTCAGTACTGGCATGCTGGCGGTACTCCGGTACTCATGCACCGTGCCAGTACTCAACACTCTCCCGCCGTTCTTATTATACATCCATATATATATATACAGCCGCCCGGTACTCAGTAGATGAGTCATGAGGTGCCGAACGGACATTCTCATCGCTCTAACCGCTGGAGTTTCACAGCGGCTGTCAGCTGTTTACTCCTGTCATTCAAACAGAACGTGCTGGAGAGGGGGCGGGGCTTATCTTCTCCATGTAAATACTGTGGTGGAAACGACTATGTCAAAATTAACCTATTTGACCGTGATTTAATAGTAATACACGTTTCAAAATAATAATAATAATAATGCCGAAGTAACAACATACTGAAAACTGTTAGTAAAACCATGTTTTACAATTTACATACCTAGATGCACGTGTGTTGTGTTTATGCAGTGCAACTCCCACCCAGTGGGTGGCTATGTAGAGTGATAGAACAGAGCAGGCACGCCCCCGAGAGAAGGAAAGCAAGTCACGTCACAAATTAGCATTTCTAAAATGTTAGCGTGGATTAATAAAAGTGCAAAAAGACAGCGGTTGTCGCCGGAAGAAACTTCAAATACAGAGAATGCTGTGCCTGTGTTGGAAATTGTGTCTGATGGGGAGCTTTCTTTGGTTGATCCTCCTGCTCCAAGTTCTAGTGCATTAGCATTGGCACTAGCTCCGCCGCCTCCTCCAGAGCCTCTAACGTTAGCTGCTGCTGGCGCAACTGCCACCACCAACACCGGGCAAAGCGATGCACCTGACTGCTGGACAACGGACCAGGTGCAATATTTTTGCAAGACCAATGCATGGCTCCTTCTTAAAGATAAGAAGCTAGGATGTCGGATATGCAGAGATGTCAAATATTTGGGAATACACACTGGACAAGGACTGAAACTGTCAACTGAATGGGGTGAGTGTGCAGTGTCTCATTTCGGTGTTGACAAGGGCAAACAACAAGCTAGCCTGAGCAAAAAAATCAAAGAACATAAAGAATCACAAGCCCATGTAAAAGCTGCTGACATCCTTACATCTGCTTCACGTGAAACTATTCAACATCAAGTGCAGTCTATGCATACATCTGAATTAGACACCACTATCAGAATTTTTCGAACGGCATATAAAATTGGCAAACATAGCCGGCCATTCACAGACATGCCAATTGATTTGAATGTACAGAAACTGAATGGGCTGAACGTGGGCAGGGTTTTGCACTCCAATAAAACCTGTGGCGAAATCATCGACCACATAGCTCATGAGCTGAAGAAAAAAATGGCAAAAGACATTACAGAAAACCAAAGAAAACTCTGTGTTTTGGTCGATGAATCTACCACTATTAGTGGTAAAACGGTGCTTGTTGTGTGTCTACGCTCAGCATTAGCTGATGCTGAGCCCGAAACGTTTTTTTGGGAGCTGATCGAGTTGGATGGAACAACGGCTGATGACATCACAAAGGCGTTAATGGAGTGTCTTGGAAGAGATTTTAACGAGGACTTTTTAGGTCAGTGTTTCGTTTCTTTTGCATGTGATGGGGCTTCAGTCATGCTAGGGAAGAGAACAGGCGTTGCTACCCAGTTGTGTAGTAAATTCCCAAGCCTGTTTGTGTGGCACTGCTCCAATCATCGTCTAGAGCTGGCAGTTGGGGATGTGGTCAAGGAGGTCTCAGGGCTCAATCATTTCCAGATCTTTTTTGACAAACTCTATTCCTTGTTCCATGCCTCCCCCAAAAATCAGAGGCAGTTAGCGCAGTGTGCGCAAGCAGTCGGACAGCGTCTCCTGGTGATAGGGCGTGTTTTGTCCATCCGCTGGGTGGCTTCAAGTGAAAGGAGCGTCAGAGCAGTCTGGGAAAACTACCGAGTGCTTCATGATCACTTCACAAATGCTACAAACGACACGAGCAGGGATTCCAGAGACAGAGCAAAGTACAAGGGCCTGGATGATGTGCTCACATCTGCAACGTTTGTCAGCAATCTGGGACTGATGTACGATGCGCTCACAGAGCTCAGCGACCTCTCTCGGCAACTCCAAAAAAGAGAGATGACACTGCCTACAGCAGATAGGCTCTTAACTCGAGAAATACGAGTTTTTGAATCCATGGTCACCATGCCTGGCCCACACATGACTACAGTTCATACAGCTCTAGCTGAGAAGTCCTTCAAGGGTGTTGCCCTGCGTGAGAATGGCAGGCTGTACAGATTCATGCAGGTCAGTTTTTTCCGCAGTATGGTAGAGAATCTGAGACACAGAATGACTTCCACAACCTCCTCTCATGTCAGCACAAGAGAAATCCCATTACATGGCCGGGAGGCCCGGGACAATCAGCTAATCCAGGACATGAAAGTTATCCATCCTGGAAGTTGGCCTGAAGAGGAGTTAGACGTACAGTATGGGGACGTAGAGGTGCTACGTTTGTGCGAAGTGCTGAAAGTGGACAGAAGAGAGACTGTTCAGGGCTTTCGCGAATACAAGGAAACCAGGGCATCCCGTACACCTGCTGCCATGGAGCCTCTACTGAAAGCAGTCCGAACCATCGTTGTCTCCACTAGTGAGTGTGAGCGGGCATTCAGCTGCATGAACGATATCCTTACTGCAAAAAGGAATGCTCTCTCTGTCAGCCGACTGTCCAGCCTGGTTTTCATTAAATGTAATGGACCATCACTAGGACAGTTCAATCCGGAACAGTATGTGAGGTCCTGGCTGGCAAAGGGAAGGAGAAGTGCTGATGAAAGAGCCTGTCCAGCTCCAGCCCCTGATACTGATGTCCCCAAGGCCTTCTGGAGCCTTTTCTAACAATGTGAAGTATATTGCAAAGCAGCTCACCCAGTGAGAAGACTTTTGGCATAATGTGCCGATTTGTACAGATCCTGGAGATAGAAGGACTTCAGACCAACCAGGGAGTTATCTGATCAGCTTGGTGTTCAATGTAACTCTTTACCATGGCTCAGACTTTGTTACTTGCAGTTACAGTTTCTCATTTTAGATTGTGCAAATTTTGCATTTGTTTTTACATGTTCTTTGTTCATGCTCTTTATCATTTTTCTGAGTTGGAAAGTTAGATTGCATCATAGTTTACTTTATACATATTTGTATTCTTCAGTGGTGAAGTATATTGCAAAGCAGCTCAGCCATGTGAGAAGACTTTTGGCACTTTTTCGTTTTCTGAGTTGGAAAGTTAGATTGCATTCAAAATGTACAGAAATACTTAATTTTGTTAAAGCTTTTTATAAAAAATGCTTCTGACCAGAGCTTTGTTTCCTTGTCATTAATGTTGAACACCACCAGAGGGGCTCTCACCTGAAAGGTCTCTGCTTCATGTGTCTTCAGCAGAAGATCTAGACTTTGATTGCTATATTTTCAGTTAATATTGACCTTACTGAGCTTTAGCCATATCCGCTGCCTATCATAAAAAATGTTAAGTACAGTGAACCTTTCTAAAATATACAGTAGTAAAGCGACAAACCCACCAGCATTATAGTAGCCAAATTCTTGTTTGTGGGCTGTATATATAAAATTGACTTGAAAAAGTTGCTGATTTTAGAGTACTGGCACCTTTTTCATTCCAATTCAAGCACTGCTTCAGAGTCAACAAAGATTGAAACGAAAACAGAGGAATAATAATAGTTATTATTTAAATGATTTGAATGGTTTTGAATCACATATAGTAGCTGCCTCCATCAACTGAGAGCAAGATTTAAGTACAGTATGGACTGAGTGTTACAAAAACTGAATGATTGTTCACAGGTTTTCTGCTTTGAATAATTACAGAATGTGTGATGTGCTGGCAATTGAAAGTTAAATTGCTTTCTCTACATCTTGTAACATGTTGTTTACAGAAATATCTCTTTTATGTGACTAACCATGCAGGATTTATCTCTCACATAATTTGGAATACAACACACAAATTCAGTGTCTGGTTGGATACCTAAGCACTATTATAAATGTATTATAGCTATGCACCTCAGCTCGTCAGAAGAACAACTGCCCCAACTGCTTTCATAGTCTGCCATTATGCTTTCATCAAACTTTGATATAACTGGGCCATCGTTGCATGGTAAAATGACTTGAAAGGAAAGGTGGCTCCTCATTTATCCACTGACATGCTCAAAGCACCACCTGGGTTCATCCCTCATGAATTGTCTTCTCTCCCCCTCCCAGTCATTCACTATCTCTAAGCAATGAGGGGCTTCATTTGTTTCAATAGACCATAAATCATCGCTGCACGTTGGAAATAAATGATAAAAGATCTCTCTTCTCAAAATGATTACCACATATGATCACCTGAGCAAGGCACTAAACGATTAAAAGGTGGTGTTGTGCGCTGTACAGCCTGCAGTTGTTTCATTGCAGTTTTTTACATTTATGCCTTCTTTACTTTTAGTTTTTAGCAATGAGGGGTTCAAATGTGCTTCCTCTAGTATGCCGTTTGTCATAGTTGTGAAAAGTCTGCATTTTTTCCATACTTTTTACCACTCCACTGTATTAATCTCACCCTACACTGAAGCACTTCATTGGATTAACCCTCCCTGGAGACATTATAATTCAGAAGAGACGTATACTATATATGTGATGACAGTAGAAGCCTCACCTTGAAACTCAAAGTCAACCTCCCACTGAGGCCCAGTGTGAACACTCACACTTGTCCCCTGTGCATTTGCAGTGCCATGCCATATATAAACTGTATATACTTACGGCTACTCTTTAGTATGCTAACATATGACGGCACCTTCGGCTGTCATTCTCATTAGTGACACGCTAGTTAGCTGATTATTCCACTTGTGTCAGAGATATCGGCCCTAGAAAAGTCTGCCTTCTTTCAAATATGATAGGACAAGATGGCACTAGATATAGTTAGCGGGTGTAGTTTGTGCACTTTGAGCAGCACAAGACGAGTGCCAAGTACTTCCATTATATTTGAGAGAAGGCAGACATTTCTACAGCACATTCTTATAGCACTCTGCAACCCATGCTAAAACAATCTAGATTGATAGATAGCACTCCAGGTAGGAAGAAAATGATCAATAAGTCTAAAAAGGTCTTCAAATACAGCTCTTTCTCCCTCGGCCAGTTTCAAAAGTGAGGACCACAGATGGGTCACTCTCATATATTATTCCACAACGACGAATAAAAGCTTAATATGAAAACGCAGTCCGATATAAGTCTGCAGGGTATTTACTCAATCTCTTTTAAGTGCAGTTCCAAGGGAAGTGGAGCACCAAAGTGGAATTGTAGGGCAGAAAATGAAACAGCAAGAAAGAGAAGTTGAAAAAAGCAGAGCCAGTGATGTGGATGAGTAGATTTACCTGGCCCAGAGCAAAAGGACGCAATCACAGCCAGTATGCAGACGTAACTGAGGTAGGGCATCCATGACATACTGTCCTGGAATAAGAGTGCAAAAAGATGATATTTTAATGAACAAATTGGTAAAAAATATCTAAAGTCAGCTCTGAGTAAGTGTTTAAGTCTTTAAGGGAATTTATGAATTGATCGCCGCATCCTATGGGTATTTTGTTTTTGTTCAACAGCCAACATCATCCAATAAATCCAGGAAAATGTCATCAATCAATCAGAGACACCTTGTAATTTAGAGTATGTTATAAATGAGATCAGTGAAGAAGAGGAAGAGTGGCTTACCTGGAAATGAAGGAACACTGTTAGTAGGCTGAAGAATACAGCCATGGAAACGAAACCAAAGATGAGCAGGGGCTTCCTCCCGATTCGCTCTATCACTAAACCCTGGGAAGAGATTTAATGTAACAGTTTTTAAATCATTTATATATTTTTCTTTACAATGACTGTGTGATCATGAACATATTGGAAGCAGAATCACACTAGGGATGCCATTGTCAGTTTATGTAACAACACTGAAACGTCTCAATATCTGGTTTCTGATCAAATGGAGTACAGACATTTATATTCCCCAGAGGATGAATCTTACTAATTAAGGTGACTGTAACCTGTAGTGCAACCATAAGATTGGCCCCTGTCGTTTTTTGTCTTCACAACATTTCGATTTTTATCTTGAAAACCTTTGATGGATTGCCTTGACATTTAGTACAGATGTTAATGATGCCCAGAGGATGAATCTTAATAACTGTGCTGATCAATTCGTCATCTCATGCCATCATGAGGTCAATGTTTCGACATTGGTTTCTGATAAAATAGTAGTGAATGGACAATTCACTACTAAGAGACCGCAAGAGAACATTCTAAAATGTTAGAATGCTAACAAGTTGATTTAAAGAAGTTGTCTCTTTCTGATTTCTGATCAACATGTTACGATCTATTTTGTGCATTTTCTCAGCTTTGTCTTGCACTGTATGAAAACAATCTTGGAAATGACAGTCAAGGACAACAAAATAACAACTTATTTTAGAACAAAGACTTGCTGAATGGAGAACATCACATGTATTTGCTGAAACTGTCAAACCACTGCTGAAGGTGGAGAACCCCCTATACATAATACATTGTAAAGTAGAGATTTACTCACACACACACAATACTGCATGTGTCTCATCAATAATTCTACAGGCTCTTCCAAGATGTCTTTCTTCTTTGGTCATGGATTCATTGGGGGAAAAGATAGCGAGCCCGGAAAAAATGTTTCCTCCCCCTTTTCCATTGTGGCTCCAGAACATTATAGTATTCATGAGTTTGCCCTCAAACTAGCCTAACCAGTGGCATTTTACCAGGTTGTGGATAAAGCTGTTCCTAAGGCTGACTTCATCTCTGGCTATGCCTCCCTGCAGACCCTGGATTTCCTTGCTCTCACTGAGACCTGGATTACTCCATTCAACACATCCACCCCAGCAGCTCTCTCCACAGCATATTCCTTCTCCCATACACCCAGACCCACTGGCAGAGGAGGTGGCACTGGTCTCCTGCTCTCTCCCAAATGGAGCTTTTCCCTCTTCAAGCTACCTAACTTCACTCCTTCCACCTTTGAATTCCATGCCGTCACAGTAACCCATCCTATACAATTAACCATTGTTGTTCTCTACCGTCCACCAGGCGCCTTGGGGGACTTCTTGGAGGAATTAGATCATCTCCTCTCACACATCCCTGAAACTGGCCCTCCCGCTGTACTTCTCGGAGACTTCAACCTCCAGACAGGGAAGATAGACGAACTAACATCTCTGTTAACCGCCTTTGCTTTCTCGCTGTCTCCGTCCCCACCGACTCATAAAGCTGGCAATGTCCTTGATCTCATATTCTCAAGGAACTGCACTACTTCTAACCTCTCTGTAAACCCGCTCCACACATCCGATCACTTCTTCATTTCATTCTCTCTACCCCTTTCCAAACATAACAAACTAATCTCTTCTCATCCTGCACTTGTCCGCCGTAACCTTCGTTCCCTATCCCCCTCTACCTTTGCCTCATCGGTGCTCTCAGCCCTCCCTTCCTCTGACTCGTTCCAACTCCTGCCTCCAAACTCTGCTGCAGAAACTCTCCTCTCTACTCTCTCATCCTCTCTGGACTCTCTCTGTCCTCTCACATCTCGGCAGGCTCGTCAGTCCCCTCCTGCTCCCTGGCTAAATGATGCACTGCATGCTAATAGAACCGTCCTTAGGGCAGCAGAGCGGAAACGGTGGAAATCCAAACACCGTGACGACCTCCTAACCTATCAGGCTCTCCTCTCCTCTTTCTCTGCTTCGATCTCTCAGGCAAAAAGCACTTTCTTTCAAGATAAGATCCAATCTTCCTATTCCAATCCCAAAAAAATATTTTCCATCTTCTCCACCCTCTTGGACCCTCCCAAAGCCCCTCCCCCTCCTCACTTCTGTCAAGCGACTTTGTTAACCACTTTGAAAAAAAGGTTGATGATATTCGCTCTTCTTTTTCTGACTCACCTTTACTCACCGCTGGGTCACCAGACCCTCCTTCCACCCACACACTAACCTCCTTTTCCCCTCTCTCTTCAAGTGAGGTTCTTACCCTCATTACCTCTGCCCGCCCTACCACCTGTCCTCTGGACCCTATCCCTTCAAACCTCCTTCAGACTATCGCTCCTGATATTCTACCGTTTCTCTCCCATTTCATCAAAACTTCTCTAACTTCTGGTCACTTTCCAAACAGTCTCAAGGAGGCAAGAGTAAACCCTCTCCTAAAGAAACCCACTCTCAACCCGTCTGATGTTATAAACTACAGGCCTGTCTCTCTACTCCCGTTCCTGTCTAAAACACTTGAACGCGCTGTCTTTAAACAACTCTCCTGTTATCTCCATCAGAACAACCTTCTGGATCCGCACCAGTCTGGTTTCAAGGCAGGTCACTCCACAGAAACTTTTCTCATTGCTGTCACTGAGGAACTGCACACTGCCAAAGCAGCATCCCTCTCCTCTGTCATCATCCTGTTGGACCTGTCCGCTGCATTTGACACGGTGAATCATCAGATCCTCCTTCGCACTCTCCAAAAACATGGAGTTTCAGGCTCTGCACTTTCCCTCTTCACCTCATACCTCAAAGACCGTACCTACAGGGTAACTTGGAGAGGGTCCGAGTCCGACCCTTGTCAATTAACTACAGGGGTCCCTCAGGGCTCTGTTCTTGGTCCCCTCCTCTTCTCCCTGTACACAAACTCGCTCGGATCAGTCATTAGCCCGCATGGTTTTTCATACCACTGCTACGTTGACGACACCCAATTAATTCTGTCCTTTCCCCGCTCAGAGACCCAGGTCGTCGCACGCATCTCTGCTTGTCTAGCTGACATCTCTCAGTGGATGTCTGCTCATCACCTCAAGCTCAACCTTGACAAGACTGAACTGCTTTTTCTTCCGCGAAAAGATTGTCCCACTCTTGACCTGACAATCAACATCGGCACCTCTGTTGTTTCCCCGACTCAGACTGCAAGGAATCTGGGTATGATCCTAGATAACAACCTGTCCTTCACTGCAAACATTGCTGCTACAACCCGTTGCTGCAGATACACGCTTTACAACATCAGGAAGATACGTCCCCAGCTGACCCAGAAAGCCACGCAGGTTCTGGTCCAGGCTCTCGTCACCTCACGCCTAGATTACTTCAACTCCCTCCTGGCTGGTCTACCTGCATGTGCCATCCGACCTCTGCAGCTCATCCAGAATGCAGCGGCTCGTCTGGTCTTCAACCTTCCTAAATTTTCCCACACCACTCCGCTCCTCCGCTCCCTTCACTGGCTTCCGGTAACTGCTAGAATCCACTTCAAGACACTGGTACTTGCTTACCATGCTGCGAATGGATCTGGCCCTTCCTACATCCAGGACATGGTTAAACTGTATACCCCAGCGCGTGCACTACGCTCTGCATCAGCCAAACGACTCGCTGCACCCTCGCTGCGAGGGGGACCCAAGTTCCCATCAGCAAAAACACGTGGGTTTGCTATCCTGGCTCCAAAATGGTGGAATGAGCTCCCCATTGACATCAGGACAGCAGAAAGCCTGCACATCTTCCGGCGCAGACTGAAAACTCATCTCTTTCGACTCCACTTCGAGCGATAGAATTACTAACAAAGAACTGCTAACAGAGCACTTATATACTAATAAAGGACTGGCTTATCTATAGCTAGCTGAGTAGCACTTGAAATGTTTGGCTTTATGAAACCTGATGTACTTATATGATTCTGTTTTCTTCAAGGTTGTGTCTTCCTGGTCGAATGTACTTATTAAAAGCGTCAGCTAAATGCAATGTAATGTAATGTAATAAAGGTTACTGGTATATGATCAGTATGCAGACCTGCACCGAGGGGCTTCTGAGTGTAACAGGGAGGAAGAAAATAACTTGAGATGTTTTTACAATGTGATTTATGTGCGGTGTAGGAGAGGTGCTTTCTTCCCTGTTCCTAAGAAAACAGGATCAAGACTTTTCCACAGGTCTAAGTTTACGTTGGCAGCAGGTTATGTGTCTGCTTTAGTATTTGCCTCCAAATGCATTGAAATTCCCTCCGTGTGTGTGAGTGTGTGTAAGTGTGTGCTTGTGCGTGTGCGTGTGTGTGTGGTCCTTGAAGACATTGGGCATGTACACAGACAGAAGCACACACTCATACACCAACCTCCCGCAAAGCTGCAGCTCGTTAAGGACTCTATAAGAGGCTGAATGTGTGTGTGTGTGTGTGTGTGTGTGTGTGTGTGTGTGTGTGTGTGTGTGTGTGTGAGAGAGCCTGAATGATTAAGAGTGGGGACAGAAGTGAAGTGCCTAGGAATGTGTGTTATTTCCATTAAGAGCAGAGTGCTATTGTTCAAGTCCTCTATTCTCTATTCACCTACCCAGGTGTTTCATATTTCGAGCACAAATAATTAATCGAAATTCTATCGAAATCGCAAAATATAGAACTATTTCGAAATCGCAGTGCTATAATTGTTAAATGCGAAATATGTGAACACATCACCTTGTATTGTAATCCTTACCCGTTACGGTGCTGTAGATGATTATGTTAATAATGTTAGAAAAATTGTTATTGCCTCTAATATCGCAAATCGTTTCGCAATAGCAGTATCAGTTTAAATAATCGTATATATAATAGTTATTATTTTTAACTCATGCAGCCCTCTTATAAATGACACTGAACTACTCTATGAAAATAGAATAAGTGACGATAATACACCATCATCCCACAGATCACTACAGAAGTAAGACAATGATATTTTTAATATTTCTTTACACACTGGTGACACATAATCTTGCAGGAAAAGAATATTAAGGGTTTCTAAGATTGTTCCAATCCTGTTAGAGGAGGCTCTGCCGTCTGAGCATAGCTGAAGATAATGGCTTGTGTTTCTGCTTACACACAATGTAATTAGCAGATAATCTCATTAGTACGGCATGGAATAACTTCCACAGGCACAATGAGTCATGCTTCAACATCCATCACAATAAACATAAATAATTTGTTTCGCTTTAACAATGAGTATTTTTTTAATTTCCTTGCGACCATAAGGTCATTTTTCTGTGATAATTTGTTTGTGTTTATACTTGCTAAAGGGCTTCAGAGTGTGACGTATGTGATTTAATAAGGCACACACTCCACAGTTCTTGTGCCAGCCATATAGTGAGAAGTGTGCCGGAGTGAAAGGGCGACGGCCCAGTATAGGTAAGAGGAAGGCAGGAGGTCAGTGGGTAGCATTTTGCATTAAGTACTCGTACATTGTGCCTGTTTTTTGTTTTTCCATCGTGTGTTCCACAAAGATGCTATCATAGCTGTTTCAGGGGAAAACAATAGGAACAGGAAAGGAAACAATAATAGACATTTTCAGCTTTGTGAAAAAAGCGATGATAAACAAGTGCTTGGTTGATGCTCAATGATGCATTCAAATGTGTTGCGAAATTCAAAGGCAGCATACATTTCTAAATGGCCATTGGAAAGAATAGATGTAGAATAGATACAATTTCTCTCCAGGGGGCTCGAATTGTTGTGAAAATGCAAAGCCTCTCAGATCTGACATGAAATCCATTGTTACTACGTGTTTAATGACGTCACTGTTAATGACAGAGATGGGGAGAACAAAAGGAGAAAGCATGGAGGATAATAAGAGAGAAAACTGGGGCTGGACGTTTGTTCTGTATATTCACGACAAAAACTTGATTTCTCGAACTCTAAAAGGGCAGCTTCCAACAACGAATATTATACAATGACAATTTACATGATACATTTTGTCAGTGACCTTCCTCTGTCTACAGGTGTTTACATTGCTGAAAAATACAATAAATCAATAAAAAGGCGGACGGACTCTTCGTTCCCTCCATTTATATTTTCCACACCCACATACTGTTATTCCATCAGCATGCATTGTTAGACTGAAAAAGCATGCTTGTGTGTGACAGGGAAGATGCAAATACAGTAATCAAACACATTTAAAGTTTACAAGAAGTGGAACGGTTACATCATACCTGCAAAATAAATATTTTGTCCTTGTATTGGAGGTGCAAAATTGCTGCGAGCAAATAAGATTAGACAAAAGGTGTGAAATAAGATTGGAAAAAGATAAAATATCTGCTTGTCCTGGTATGCACAGTTTAATGATGTTACAATCCAGGGAGGTGGTTATTGAATTTAGGCATTCATTTCGATCAATTACCACATAAACCAATTATTGCAAAGTCCTGTGAAGGAAATTTGTAGTTGCATTACAGCCTGTTTATGTCAGATATCCGGTTTAATGTTGTTTTCTGTGATGGCGCATAGTGATGAGTGACAGAGCTGGATAGCATCCTTTACACGGATTCAATGAAAGGTGTGCACTTTAACCTTTTTGTAACAAAAATAATTGGAAATCATTTTAATAAATTACATTAAATTACGCTGGTTCAGGCACAGTCAATTCCAGGTAGTCACCAAAACACACCCATATTGATGTAATCAATCAAATGGCATTTTCTGACTAACATGATGGGGTTTGCTTAAAATGCTATGTAGGCACTGAATGTGCTTTCTATTATTTAGTGGGAATGCTGATCAGCAACTACCACGCACACAATTCTTTATTATTATTCCGACGGGTTATTTTGCTGCTCTTCTTCTCCCACATTCCACATCGCAGAAACTCCGTTCAAACATCAAAACGTTCAGCTCGGTCGGGAATCGATTGCTATTACTTTTCTCATTCATAACTTTCATAATTCCCGAGATATATCCCATAATTCATCAAATGTTTAACATTGAAGTCAATGGAGAAACTCTTCAGACTTGAATATTCTTCATGCGACTTCAACTGCTAACTGTTCCTTCATACTTTCACTCAGAAACTTCATTCCAACTTTAACATGTTACACATCTTTCTGATATTATTCATATTAAACAACTTTTAAATCAGATTCATACTTTTAGAAATATTAAACATTGTTCAGACCTTGGTAAAGAGGCCTTCTTCAGATTGTAACATTAGTGTGTATTTTTTTATTTTTTTATTCAACCAGATAAAAGCATTGAGATACAATCTCATTTTCAATGCTGACCTGGCCAAGAAGGCAGCAACGCTACACATAACACAAAAATATAAAATACATAGAACATAACTAAGAAAACAAAAAAGCAGTCACTACATTGAGCACATTAGGACAGTAAGAAAGGTACACTACTTATTACTGCAAGAGCAGCTGGTTGAAAGGACTTCAGACAACATCAATTTAAAACATGCTATAGGGACAAGTGCCCTCAGTTTTAGGTTTGATTGAAGGTCATTCCAAGGACCATAATAAAAAAAGACTCCTTTTTCCAGCCTCAGTCCGCACAGCAGGAACCTGGAACCGTATCCAGGCACTGGATCTGAGGTTGTAAGAGTCACAAACTGGGGCAAATCTGGCACATATGTACAGTGGAAGCTTACCTAAAATGGCTTTATACATTAATAAAAACCAATGCTGCATCCTACGCATAGTCAGTGAGGACCATTCTGTTAGGCTATACAGTTTGCAATGATGAGTCCTATAGGGTGCATTTGATATATAACGCAGTGCAGCATGGTAGAGTGGGTCAAGTTTGGCCAAAACAGTGGGACAGGCAAATCTATAAATGGTATCACCGTAGTCCAGATGGGACAGGAATAAGCCAGAGACCAACCTTTTACGGGATGAAATTGAAAAACAACATTTAAGTTTGAAAAGGAAGCCAAGAGTGAATTTCAATTTCTTTGTTAGAACTTCAATGTGATGTTTAAAGTTCAGATTACTGTCCAACCAAAAGCCCAGATATGTGTAGGTATCGACAAACTCAACAGAGAAGCGCATCAAGGGTGTCAATGGAGAGGCAAGAGGACATTGACTTGGGAGCAAAAAGCATTGCTTTGGTTTTCTTACTGTTCAATAGCATTTTGGAATCAAGAAGCGCATGCTGCAGCGTGATAACATCAGATTTTAAATTGGAAACGGCCATATCCAGAGAAGGAGCACATGAGTATTGTACTGTCCTGATGATGTTTCTAATCAATCTTTAAATACTGGTCTACGGTGCAGTACCACGTTTCAACATAGCGGGTGCTAAACAACACAAAACACAAGATAAGCTGCCTGGAGGGCAGAACAAGTATACAATAGTGTCATCAGCATACATATGATAGGTAGAAAATTGCATCTGATTACAAATATTATTTACATATAATAAAAAGAGCATGGGCCCCAAAATAGAGCCCTGTGGAACTCCCTTCTCCAAGGTGACAGAGTCAGAGACAGTACTACCCAACCTGATGCATTGAGTACGGTCGGTTAGATTACTCTGAAACCAGCAAATGGCGTTATGACCGAAACGAGACACCAACATAACATTAGACATAATGTGGTGATCTACAGTGTCAAATGCTTTGGCTAAGTCAATAAACAATGCAACACAAACTGATTGTTTTATCCAAAGCAGCCTTAATATCGTCTAAGACTTTCAGACTGGCAGTCACAGTACTGTGCTTTGATCTGAATCCAGATTGCATAGGGTTAAGGATGTTGTGTGAATTTAAAAAAAGTTTTAGCTGAGTAGAAACTAGGGACTCAAGAATCTTTGATAACACAGAAAGATTTGAGATAGGACGATAGTTATTCAACTCCGTGCGATCACCAGTTTTCAAGAGGGGCGATACCAGAGCTTGCTTCCACACAGCTGGCCGTGTGAGTGGACAGGGAGAGATTAAAAATATCAGCTACTGGTTGTGCTATAATCTGAGCTGCAATTTTTTAAAAGAACGTGTCGAGGCCGTCAGGCCCCGCAGACTTTTTAGGATCAATTGAGTGCAAACCCTGTAAGACTTCAGAGACCGAGAAAGAAGCTAAATCAAAAACAGGGGAGTTCATCTCTTGACTACGGCTGTGAGTACGACCATTTAGAGAGTCATGCCTTTGCTCATCAAAAATGTGACCAGCCTTTTTGAAGTGAGCATTGAAAGCATTAGACATACCATCTGAATCTGAAATAAAAGCGTCACTGACCTTCAGTTTTTGTGGGAAACTAGAAACCTTCTTTTTCTGAAGTGATTTAATTGTTTTCCAGAACTTAGAATGGTCATTAAAACAATCGGTGGTTAAGCTCAGAGAGTAATCAACTTTAGCTTTTTTAATAAGGGCTGGACATTTATTTCTGAGGACACGAAAAAGAAGCCAGTCATCACTAGTGTTAGACTTTCTAGCTGAGTATTGCGCAGCTCGTTAAGGCTAGAGTGTGTGATCTCAAAGCTAGAGTGGAGGACAGCTTGAAATTCGCCTTCATATATATTTTTTTAAACCTGCCATAATTCCCAAATCCCAAAATTAAGCAAAATTGATTAAACAAAATGCCTCTTGAGGGCATGAAGTGACAAAATCTTTCAACATGTCTCCATTAAATCCCATTGTAAGTTCAGCCTCATCTTTCCCCACCACAGCAGCCGCACACCTTTAGTTAATCTTCCAAAAAGGCCACATTATGAACCCGAAAGTACACAAAAAGCACACTTCAGATGCACAGAGTTCTTGAGATGCTTCACATGTTGAAATTTCACCGATATCTGTTACGGTTCTTCAACAAAACGTTCACATGTAAGAGGTTTATCTCTCATTCAGAACAGTGCAAACGCTCTCCTCTCACTGATTACTGCACATCATCATGGAAACCTTTGATCTCTGGGCTCAAGCACAGGTGTTATGGTAACGTCGTTAGCTCAAATATAAACACCTGTGTCATGGAACACGATGATGTCATAACTCCAACTGACATGCTCAGAGCAGCAGACTTCAGATAATGGTTAACACAGCTCTACATCAAATCTGATGTTACGTAATGTGGTGTTACTATGGCAACGCATCCCTCGCCATAAAACAGCAGCAGACTTCAGATAATGGTTAACACAGCTCTACATCAAATCTGATGTTACGTAATGTGGTGTTACTATGGCAAAGCATCCCTCGCCATAAAACAGCAGCAGACTTCAGATAATGGTTAATGGTCCTGCCCTCAACAGCTCTACGTTAATTATGGGGTGTCATCATATGCCGTTTCCATGGAAACGCATCCCTCGCCAAAAAACACGATGTCGGTGTAACTCCAATGGACACGGTCCGATCGTCCCCCAAACTTCGCTTGTATATCACCGGCACATGCCTCAACAGCTCAACGCCAAATCTGAGATCTCACCATATGCTGTTTCCATGGAAACGCATCCCTCACCAAAAAACACGATGTTGTCGTAACTGATATGAAAATGGTCAAAACACCACCAGACTTCAGATGACAATTAATGGTCCAGCCCTCAACAGCTGTTGCATCCCTTGCAATAAAACACGATATTGCTATAACTCCTATGAACATTTTCAAAAAGTGCTAAAACTTCACATGTGTGCTAACAGTCCAGCCGTGAAGACATCTACGGGACAGTTTTGAGATTTCTTCAAATGATGTTGCCATGGCAACACAATGCTCGCCATGAAACACGGTTTTCTCATAACTTCAGTGAAAATGCTCCAAACGGCCCAAAACTTCACAGGTTTAGTAACGATGCAGCCATCAACATATCTAAGCGTATTATGGAGTGTCATCAAATACCGTTGCCATGGCGATAGATCATTCGCCATCAAGTTAGTTCAAAAGTTTGCAGTTCAAATATTCTGCTGCTTTTCCAAGCTTTTTTACGTTATTTTCTTGTCTCATCACACATTCAAGCCCACAGTGTTCATGTATCATTTCAATCTAAATTCTTCACTTTCTTCTTACACATTACATTTCAGCTTAGCAGTTTAGCGTCAGCTTTTCAGCATAAAGCATTCCCACTAGAAATTCCTGAAGAAATTGCATTCTCTAGTGTCTATTCTCTATGACCTGTAGTGGAAAGTGGAGAATTTCAATTGTATGACACTTAGAGGAGGGAAATATTGATATTTTTCCAAACCTACATTCATTTAATACATTTTGCGGAGGTTATTAACACAACAGATAAACCCACTCATACATTATTATTATTTAAGGTTAAGCTAGCCAATGAAAACGGTATAAAATTAGATCAACCATTCAACAACTGCAACATTAAAGTGATGAAAACAACAATTATAATCCAGTAACGCAATATTATACTAGAATAGGCTCTTCTGCATAATGGGTCTTAATTTCCCTTTAGAGCAATACAAGGTAACATTGTGTCATCTGGGTGCAATCGATGAGTCCTCCCGAAATTCATAAACACTTAAGAACAAAATAAAAAAACACAAGTATAAATCTTTCCTAATATTTAGGTCCCTGAATACACGTTAAGTTTCTTTTGAAAGGGCTTATCAGAAATGTTTGCCTGTGTGTTGCCAGCTTTGTGTGGTTTAAAAAGGCTTTTGTAAATAACTGAACCTGGAGCTACAACTTAAAGCACACCGTTGTGCATCAAGACCTCAGGTTTTGGGGATTAAAACTCACCTTTAAAATGTTGCCATCTAAATGAAAAGTCACATTTTAAAGCCAAGTGTAGATTTTGATCTAAATATCATAAATGTTTGAGGCTCCTTAAACCACAAATCAAATGAATCTTTCTCAACGGATGTTAAAGGGATTGGGAACATGACGCTCATACCAATGGTGTCCGTTCAATAGCAATTCAATATTAATGTATGTCTATAAAACTCTTGAGGTTACCCTCTAAAAGGAAGATGTCAAGTACTCTGCTTTTACACTGAGGAAGTTTTGTCTGTCTTAGTTTGACAGGGGTTGAGATTGTACAGTCCATATAGCTTGTTAAGTGCTTTATATACAAATGAATAAAGCAAAAGTGACTTATTGTTTTTATAATTAGTAAGTCATTTGTTGGATTAATTAATTCAATCAGTTCCACAACCGATGGATATGCAAATGTCATTATACTTTGTTCAACTTATATGTGTATGCCAGATAGCAATGGCTCATAATGATCAGCAGTATATACGTTTGGTCTTCAAAAGGTGATGGGGGGTGACTTGATAGGGTGATGCTGCAGGGCCGAAGAAAAAACTGATATCTGAAGAGTGCACACTGTTGTTTGAAGTGAGTCCCTCGGCAGCTCAGTCGGGTCCTCTCCATGCCGCGGATAAAATAAACTTTAATGTGCTTCTGCTCAGAGGAACCACATCATTTGATAGAAGCCCACACAGGGGTTTTACACTAATTACATGAAGACGGATGAGATCGACTGCATCTCATGAGTAAAGTAGCATTTATGCAAAAATTCCAGATACTAAAGTTTGGTTTTTGGGTTCTGGAGTGAAATATGCTGCAGCTAGTTCTTTATGCATTCACATCACATATCAAGAGCACAGAAGATTAGGCAATTTAGACCAATAAAACATGTAACAGTGACAGATTCACAGTTTATTTACTCTCAGTTGACATGGGAAATTAAACCGCAAAGTGAAAACCTATTGGCTGTTCTTCTTGGTTAATTTATATTGCACTACATGAGCAGATGAAGTTTAAGCTAATTTAATCAATATATTGATATTAACAATGGATCAAATGACAATGTATGGTTTGAAATGGATGGCTTGCAGTAAGAAAGACGAAGAAAATGATCTGCAAATTATTTGCAGAGCTCTGCATCGTCTTAAAAGAGAGTGAATGATGCACTTACATTTGTCAGGTTGTAACCCAGAAATTATCTAGACATTATCCGGAGGAGCTGTATGTAAAAATACAAATGTTCGAATCAGTCTCTTAACGGACAATAAATGGATCCCTCAATTTTTGCTCCTGAGAAATATCTGATTGGTCCATGTGTGAATAGATCTGCTCCTTCTCTGGAGTTTTTACAGTGAGTCACTGTGCATGTGTATATTGTTTCTAGGTGTTGGTGCAAAACCTTGAGAAAATAAACATCTGTTGGTGAAGGAGTTATTCTAATGAAAACACCAAGAAAAATGTTTTACTGGTGGACAACCGGATTTATGAATTCATGCCAGAAAGGGCCCATGCTGAAATCGGCAGACAACTTCGACGCACAGCAAAATTCAGTGTTAGGACCAAATTACATGCCAACTCTGTGATGGCTGGAAGAATCTGGGTAATATCGTCCCTCCTGAATGAGCTATCCATGAACACAGGATTTCCAGTCACTGAAGATGCTTGTGCCTCATACAATATCCTACTGGTACTACATGTGAAAAGGAAACGTTGTATGATGTGCTGACTTGAAACTCTGGGCTTCCTATGATGAAAAGGCATAAAGTCTTAGGGTGTCAGCAACATGATGTAAATTAAACATCAATGACATTAAAGGATATACCCAGCCTTACCCTAACATTGACGTGTAGATCAACGCTCTGAAAGTTGTTGCAACTGTCAAGCAAACTTTAGCACAGGAACTTAAATACTATATTCTTTTACCGGAGTTGCAAGAAAGGATCCTTTCCTTATGTGGTCGAAAAAAGGTTTTTAGTCGTGAGGAATTCAGCCTTCCCTCAAGGTGGTTCCAAATCATTCAGTGTATTCTGAATCAATAGCTCTCTGTTATCAATATGTTAGTATTCCTACAGCAGCGGTTAACTGGATTAAAATTGGATGCAGCAGACTATCGACTCCTGAGCTCTCGAGTGGATGCCTTTTGTCAAAGTAGTTTGTTGCTTAGGAACGGAGGATATGATGGAGATAAGACTACAATGCTACTTATCTCTTGCTACTGCTATACATGTTTGTGAGGTTTGAACATAAATATCAGAAAAGCAGCTTTATTAGGGTTTTTTGATTAGGGTTTTTTATCATTGATGTCTTTCATGTTTTATATTTATAATGTGTTGTGCATATGAATTACTGCTCTAGAGTGGAAAGCTACATTATCTGCGTAACAAGCTGCCAACAGAGACACTCCAACTCAATTAATAGCTAATCAATCCACTCAGCTGTTTGATGCAGTCGGCTCTCTGCTCCGTCATTTAGTGACAGATCTCCTACCAGAGCGGGAACATACAAGTGCCTTTTTACGTCAAGTGGGCTGAGGGTGTTTAAGTAGCTGAGCAGCAGGGAGGTTCCTCCACTTCAAGCAAGAATAGCATTATAATGATGATACAATATTGGTTTGGGAAAAGTGAAATGGGAATAAGGATCACATCGTTCTCTTACTGTATGGAGATCATGTCAATGCACCACAATGACCAATGATGATATTTTAATGTCAACTGTTGCCCATATGTAGTTGTTTGCCTGAGTCTAGATGATAATCATACAGAGAAGAAAACTACTGCTAATTCTTTTTGCAAATCTTTGCTTTTCATTTGACCCTTTTAAGAACTGTTTTCAGAGACGAATCGGAAGACATCAGCATTACAAATAAAGCAAAAGTGAAGTAAGACAAATATTTGGTATGTGCTCCCAGTGGTGTATGCATTCACTTTGGGGTTGCCATTTTATGCAGATAACTGTATTTGCCTAACTTCGTATTCATATTATAAGAAGAGACGTTTCGTTTTAAGCTACAGGGCGAAACTTTTGTCTCCCTCCTGTGAGAGTAATTACCCTACAGCAGTGGTTCCCAAACGGTGTGCCGTGAGGCAAGTCCGGGTGTGACGTGGGATTTTGTGACAAGCCTGACAACCATACGTTATTATTGCAATATACAAGTACACACAAATAATTATTTTTTAATTTACTATATCAGTACTTTGTAGGTTTATATGTACGTAATCTGCGCGACTTGCGCGTCCACATCTCCACGTGCAGTGCTGCATAAACATGGCTGAGTCAGCGATAACTTTCGAGGGGTGGAGGTATGCCCATTATTTTGAGTTCGTCCAAAGAATAGACAGGAATGTGACGGTGAGGTGCAAACTGTGTCCAGGCCAGAAGCTGTTATCCACTGCTGTAAACACCACGTCAAACCTCAACAAGCACCTGCAAAGAACACATGCTAAGGTGAAGCTACTGCACAGCTATTTGTTATTTGTTTATATCACGTAGTCTGTTCTTCTTCTCTGTCTTCCGGTTGTTGCCTGTTTTGAATGACAAATACACACTACCGCCGCCTGCTGGTAAGGAAAGTTATTGCCACTCACGCATGCGCAGTTCGTACGTGCTCGACGAGTAAGGTAACGAGTAAAGTAACGCGTTACTTTATGTAGATAGTAACGAAGTAGTGTAATATATTACTTTTTAAAAAAAAAGTAATATGTAATATATTACATTTTTTTAGTAAAAAAAACCCATCTCTGGAGTTGGCGTTCTCTACTCTGGTTTACATGAAGAACAACAGGAGGCCACGGCTCTCTGTTGAACAGGACCTACGAGTGGCCCTCTCCTCAGTGCCACCAAGGATTAAAAAATTCTGCTCGCCCCGACAGGCACATGTATCTCACTAATTTGTAAGTCGGCAAAAATATTTACAATAGCACATGTTTCAATGCTGATTGCTGAAATGTTACATTTATAATTTGTAGTTCAGGACCATGGACAATGCAGCTTCCTTGCATTGACAGTTCTCTGTGCTGAATTTCTGCTGAGTTTCCTTTGCCTCATTTTTTATTTTGTGACCTGTCTGGTTTAAATGAGTGTGGTGCTGCTTTGATGAAGCCTAATTTGACAAAGTTTCAAAATAATTTCTAAAATATTTAGTTAATAAATATTTCATGATTAATATAGTTGTCTTTGTCACATTTTATTTGGCATTAGTAAATAATTATGCACATTTACAGA
Organism: Gymnodraco acuticeps; assembly: GCF_902827175.1. Lineage (NCBI taxonomy): Eukaryota > Metazoa > Chordata > Actinopteri > Perciformes > Bathydraconidae > Gymnodraco > Gymnodraco acuticeps. The sequence goes on from NW_022991244.1 coordinate 363,415, forward strand.
TATTTTACATGATATGAGTGATAACACAGTGTTATAAGGGCTATTTTGCACAATAGGTGTGCCTTGATATTTTTACTTGTCCTTTGGTGTGCCTTGGGCACAAAAAGTTTGGGAACCACTGCCCTACAGTATGTACATATAATGGCAAACCATGTTAATATCAAACCTTTGAAAATGTAGGTATTTAAATAGTAAAAGAAGAAACAACAGAAGTTCAAATAGCACAAAAATTAGATAGGATTTATTCGCAGATAAAAGTTAAAGACTATTACCCCTGAAACCAAACATCATACACTTGTGTTATTTCTTTTTCATTCAAAGAGCAGTCTGATGCCCAGTTTCAGACAGGTTCAGTTGATTTAAAATGGGAATACTCACCGAGATGATGGCTGCTAAAGTCTCTATGGCCCCGGTGGTCAGGGTGATGTAGGGGATAATGTTGTCGGCAAAGCCTGCGTCCCGAAGGATCCCATTGGTGTAGTACCAGATCTATGAACATTTATATATAGTTAAATATATATACAAATCTATTTGTTTTAAAGATTTTTAATAAGCTGAAGAACTGATCCTGTGACGATGCTTTCATTGCAAAATGTCTCAGCTGTCACCTTCAGAATCAGTTTCATTGCTACACAATAAGCTTCTGCAACAGCACCGAGTCTCTCTCTGACTATAGTATTTACTGGAGTCATTTGACAGGTCTGATGATCAAAATAAAGACCTCCAAAGTGATATAAATTAAATGCCTGGCTTCATGGAAGGAAAGTGTATGCAAATGAAGTCTTGCCCATATCTATGATAATAGAGAAGGAGCTTTGGGATATCTAGCTTTTCGCATTACAGTATTACCAAGAGGACCGTCAACCTATCATATTGGAATATTTGATAATGAAAAAATGGAGCTGATATTTATTCTGAACATGGTTTTGGAGCAAGCTTACGTATACCATTTGCATGAATTTTAAATATGTCAGTCAAGGATCAAGAGTCTTATTTTAAAAATGTAAGTGTCAAAAAGACCGGCTTTGGTTGCATCCTTCCTGCTCGTCGATCCTTATTTAATTATTGATAATTTCATAGGAACAGATAACATAAACATAGACAGACTGCAAACAGAAGTTTCATTTCAGCATCGGTATGTTTGGCAGATGTTTGCAACAGTCCCTAGAAGGGCTTTAAGGAAAGTAGGGGATAAGAAAAGTTAGATGAAAAAACTTTGAGAAGACAATACATAAACACCTCAGGCGAAGGATGGCTCCACATCTCTTCCCTCAACAACGTGCATGACTGAGTGACCTAAAGTGACCTGCATGCCCACAGGTACTTAAAGTTTAAACAGAGGCGTGCTGGGCACATTTGGAAAGATACAATCTATCTTAGAAAATAACGACTTAAATTATTTTACCGCATAGCCTTATTGAATAAAAAAAAAAACGAAATAACCCTATTTCTTTTTTTTTTCTTTTTAAAGAGTCAACAATTACTGGGTCACACCTGTGCACTGCAATTTGCTGCTACACCTGATCCACTGACAAGCGGTCATTTTGTCACTAAAAGGACTCTGATAGGACAGAACAGAAATCAGTTCTTCATGCCCAAACAGATTTAAAATGTTTGCTTGGAGGTGTGACAGAGCATCTTTAAGAAAGTCGAATTGCAGCATGCTTGTCACGTAAATGTTTTAAAAGAAGGTTGTCTATTTTCTTAACTGAATTTTGCAATATTGATTCTTATATAATGCTTACAACATTTTTAAATGATCAAAAATAAATAGCAAAGACATTTCTGATTTTCAAAAATACAATAAAGTATTAATGCATTCTAAAGAACAGGATTTCATTGACTCCCTGAGTAAAGTGAGATAATAACAGGGTCTCACAGCGTTCAGGCCGCAAAGCTGATAGCAGGCCATGCTGACGATGATGGTGATGAGCTGCCAGCGAACAGCCTGGCTCCGCAGCAGCTGCAGCACAGAGGCGGTGTGCATGTTGTCCTGCGCACGAGACTCCGCATGGACCTCCTCCAGCTCCTGAGACACGTCTTTCTTCCCCAACAACCTCTGGAAAGCTGGCACAGAAACACACACAGTGTTAAAATTATCCAAAGATAAAAGCAAACATCATGCTGAGATCAAAGAGGATGAGTATTTATCCAAAGGAGATTAAGATTTATCCTTGTAAATGGATCAATTAGTTAAAAACTGAACGCTAAATAAGACTAACTTCAAATCAGATTTTCTGTATTACACTTGTTTTATTGAGTAATGTGTATTCTAACTGTGACTGGTGTTCCTTAATCTGGCCTCCATAAAGTGGGTAATTTGGGTAATGCAGGCCCTCGGTTCCCAGGTGACAGGCTGCGTGATCGGTGCGGATATTTACATTTCCCAGTTGAATCGTTACTGGAGGGGGAGAATTTCTGCGCAAAACAGAATCAGCCAACTTAGTTATTGTAATGCATGGCTTTGTTTATGCTTTCAAAGTGTAGTCCTGTGACAATGCTAATTACTATGTGTGGTTTCAATATTTTCAGTTTTTAATCTCACCTTTTAATGTTTTCACAGTAAAAAAAAATGGAAATATGTCAATTAGCTACTTTTTACTCAAGGTTGTAAGTGGAGTTACTGACCTGGGGTGGCACTAAGAAAATACATAATGAGTGGATCCAAGCAGTGTTTTTTTTTTTGAAATGAGGGATTGCCTTTCCAATTGGGATTGCATTCAACACATAAATTAGGCCTCAGGAATACATATAATACATGTTGATGAGAACAATTAAAATAAACACAACTCATTGCTAGTTAGGAAACTTCACAGGAGTCCTCCAATTGTAGTCAGAGGGATTTGTGACAAACCCTGAGGCTGCATTGTGGTCCCGACATGTCGTCAATTTAAATGCTTCCTCTCAGATACATAATTCATCAACACTATATTACATTTTATTGCAGCCCTGTCTCCATCTGCTAGCCACAGTAATTGAAGGAAGTGAATGTTCAAATATACTCTATTGTTCCATCTATAATTCAAAGCCATTTCTATGATGAAACAACTTATTTTATTAAACGCTCTGCTAATGTTGATCAAAAATTCAAGCGTGCACTTTACTCTGCATCGACCAATCAGCTTGCAGCCCCCTCACTATGAGTGGGACCCTTTACAAAAAAGGCTGTTTGTTTTCCTGGTTCGTTAATGGTGGAACGATTGATACCGGGACAGCAGAAAGCCTAAACATCTTCCGTCGCAGTCTGAAACCCACCTGTTTTGACTGCATCTTTGCCAATAAAAGAAAAAGAAAAAAACATACTCTTTTATGTACGTAGCACTTTAAAGGTTTGGCTTTAATTGCAATAGCACTTAAACTGGTTTGGACTATAGATCGCTAAATGTACCGGCAGGATTCTTGCTTTTGAGTTTTTTTTTCTTGGTTGAATGCACTGATTGTAAGTCGCTTTGGATAAAAGCGTCAGTTGAATTAAATGTAATGTTATGTAATGAAAATTATAAACGTTACAAAATTGTCATTAATTATGTTTTTCTATCAGTCAAAAGGCGGACAAAAAACAGAAATACATCAATATTCAATATTTGTATGTGTATAGCTGAACGGGTTTCTAGCAATCATTTTCAACTTCACCAGTTGAAGGTTGTTTGAACTTGAAGGTGATGGACTGGAGGCAAATACAGCTGCTCGTGGTGCAGGAATTCGATATTGTATGTCTTGGAGAAAAAGCGTCAAGCCAAAAGGTTTGCTTCACCATAATGTACCTATAATTGATATTCAACAGATGTTATGTACAATCTGCACCATGGGGAAGGACTGAAACAATACTAAAGAGTTGCATGTGTCACATACTGTAACATATAAGTCCTCAAAAGTGTTGAGTTCAGAGAAAGCAGGACTCATCTTTGTAACCATGTTTTACTGTGTTACAAATATTTAGAGTTAATTTCTGTAAAAGGGCAGCATCCATAAAAACAACTGTCTTACCATTTTTCAGTTGTGAAAATGGTAAATATCTAAAAAACCCTATTTTAAAAAACAACTACAGTGATGTAAAAAGGTACATCTTCATTTTAAGTAAAGACAATGTATTTTATCTCATGTAAAAAACACAAGGCAACGAGAAAAGTGTATTCAGTTGAGTGCAGATCCCACCATGCTGAAAATAACCTGTCTCCGAAATACGTTTCCCACCATGACATCTTATCTCAATGTAATTATCGCCGGGATGAGTATATGGAAATTAGTGTTCAATTGCTTCTCCCTGCTGATAGAAACTATGGCAACCTGCTCCAATCCAGGATCAGACTGTGCTGTCAGCTGCTTGACATGATATTGTGTCAATGGTGTGTTTGTAGAGACATGTTTTGTTGGCAATTATTGTACATTGGGTTTTGCGCACCATGAGCGGGACAAATAAAAATGAAATTAAATATTGATGTTTGGAGATGGGACGTGTGACAGTGCCTTTGTCCCCACGGATGGAAGTCTCTTTCATTTTCCCTGCAGGAGGAGAGTTGGGCTCCACTCCCTATCAATCAGCGACGTGCAGTCAGGGGAGGGAGGGGAGGCAGAGCCTCACCTGTCATACTCCAATGTAACGGAAAAACAACTAAAGAAAAACGAAATAGTAATAATAATAATAACATGTCTCCACTGATCTGTGTTGTAAGTGTGATTTCTGTATGATTCCAATCGCTTCTTATAGTCAAAATCAGCAAATTGGCCGAGCTCCGCTACAACTCCTACATGGGAGCGATGAGGAGTGAGGCAGGGACGAGCTCTGCCTCACGTAAGCCCACAGTAACTGGCTGGAGCGCGCGCACTAATGTAGCACGGGCACTTATTTTGTGAGCGCGCTCAAGCCAGTTACTTGTGTGGTGAGGTGAGGCACAGATGAGCTCTGCCTCACCTCAGAATGCGTCACCCCACAGAAACTGGCTGGAAAGCGGGCCCTAAGCGCATGCCTGCACCATCTCACTGTATGTCACCAATGTAATGTTTGTAGATCCCTTTATTACATTTATCCTCGCCATCCATAGTCTCTAAATAACTTATTTCATATGATATTTAGGCCCGCTGGTCTCATCATACAACGGCAATGAAAAAAGCACCAGGAGAGGCAGCCATAACCTCTGCCGCACTGAAGGGGGCGCACGTGAGCCCACAGGTTCTTGTTGCTACTGTTATTCTACGCAGAGACGGTAGACTAGACGCAAACAACAAGCTAGACTTTTGAAACTAGAGGAAGATAAGGAGGACTTTTACAAAAATGTAATGGAGATTGTTGTCCAGAAGGATAGCATGGACTTCATCTTCAAGTCAAGGTAAGACCACAATTGTAATGAACATGGGATGTTACTAAGAAAGAACAATCCAATATTTAGATTGTGGGTATCCTTTTGTTGAACAGTCTGTTTAAAATGAATCGAAGCATCAGACTAAAAAAGCTTTTGAAAATAACCGAACATTTCGATTAAGGTCAAAATATAATATTTGTAAATCTGACTCTGAAAGAGTCAGTGCCTCACCAGCCATGAACCTCACCGCACGTCACTGCTATCAATGATGTGGGGATCACTAGCAGCGTGCACAGTCTGACTGATAGACCTTTTGAAAAATGACAACATTGCTCTGGCATAAAACTAACATTGACACAGATGTTAAATATTTAAAGAGTTTCTGAACGGGATTGAAAATAGGGTTAATCTGGAGGCTTTTTTGGTTGAATTTTTTCAAGGCTGCTCTATATTTCTTTTGTTAAGGGCACCCGGATGGACTTATTGGGATTGACTCGAAAATACACTGATAGGGTTATTGATCATTACCATTTTCATTGTAATTACCAATAAGCTGTATTATGTTGTGGCGTAGTGAAGAGCTTTGGTAAGAACATTTTATTGATTTGTCTGAAACTGCAAGACAAAAAGACACAAAAGGACATTGCTGGATTCAATCCCACGCTTTGCAGTAGGTCAAAGACCGGTGACCGCGGCCACTGAAACACCAGAGAGCAGAGAAAAAGACAACAAACAAGCTCGAGGTATAATCTGTGATTGAATTGGTGTCTTGAGAAGGTGAGACCTCATGTTGTATCTTTTAGTTTAGTCTCAACCCTGTAAAAGGTAGATTTACGCCTTGGTAAACATCATAAACGAGTGAATACAGTGGAGTCGAGGCTCCTAAAGTTAAGTGCAGTTCAGCAATTCCACTGACGGCCTTTAGCTTACAAAATGTTCTGATTCTTTAACCTGTGTTTTTCTATAATTGGAGCGCAGGATAAATACAGATATACAACATGACAAGAGACGGGATGGGGCTCAAGAGAACACGCTGTTCCTCTCCGACAGTGTGTGATAATAGGACACTACAGGGCCACCCTTACAAGTATGCTGACAACAATTCCCCAACCCCAGCGCTGTAACTCAAGATAAAACATCGATCTGTCGCGCTGTTCAGACTCAGGCAAAATGTTCTTTTGCCAGACACTCATCTTTACCTCAAGGACCTTTTCAGACTGCCAGTCACCATCACCTTGGAAATTGTTAAGAGAAACTTTTGTTACGGTTGTAAACTTAAAAAGTGCTTGATTTTCAAAGTTCTCTTATTGCTCACCTCATCTTTTGTTTGTTGTGTAGGTTCAAAAGAGAAGTAGCACATTTCCTGATTGCAATTTGTTGAACAGACTCACGGTTCGAATTATTTATTTGGTGAGAGCAACCAGTTACAAAGACAGATGGCAAATCGAGAGTGAGCTAAAAATAGAACTGCTCCATCAAGAGAAGTGAAAGCACCGTCCTTGAATTTAAAGTTTAAATAAAATAAATCAAGTTTTGTGATAAGCTGCATCGCTCTCTCTATTTATCTGCCATTTTGCCGGTCATTTGTACTGCCCAATTGGCACATTTAGATGCAATAAAGGATTTGAGAGAGGACGTCTACAGCTAACCTCTTTAAACTGATATCTGATTATGAATTCAAGTGAATACAAAAAAAAGCTAGCAAAAAAAACGTGTCCGACAAAACAGATCAAAGACATATCTGAAATCCCTTTTTTTTGTATGACCTTGTTGATACATGCCGTTTTAAACATGCCTTTACCCCATGCTGTTCCTTCCTGTCATCATGTCTTGAAGATAGGACAAATTATTATGTTTCAACACTTCCCTTTTTTTGTTTAAGTTTTCTTTCCTCAATATCTGGTTATGATAGCTTCAGTTTAAAGTATTTAAGATTTAAAGTAGGTAGCTACAGTATTCAACATATTCGGTTGTGGTCATATTTGTGTGGCATATGAATTAGGGTATAAGAAAATAAAGTGTTGTTAAATATAAACATATTTTCCTTATGTAGTTTCACAACATTTAAAAATGATTAAATATTGGACAAATCAATTCAATAAAAAGTGACGTGTGTGGTACCAACATTTCAAACACCTGTAATGTTGGGAACATTGCAACTGTGAACGGCTAATGGCCAAAGTTGGCATAATTTAAATGGTGCAAATTCCCAATAAAAAAGCAAAAAAATTCAGATCTAGTTCACCTTAGATATTTTAATCATTTGTAAGTTCAAAGGTCCACTGGTAAACCCACTCTGATAAGTGTTAATGTATGATTCTGGCTGATTAGACCTCCTCTCTGGACTGTGTAGGCATGTACTAATTAAGTTTCTCATATTTGATGCACAGCTTGAAAAAGGAAAGATTAAGCCTTTATCACACTTATTGGTGCATGGGTTCTAGTGACCATAAATCTCAGCATTAATCCACTTACCTTCAACCTGAGCGGAGGTCTAATCAGTCAAACCTGTGTGGGTGTGCAAAGCCTTTAATTGTCTAAAAAATAGTATTCTACAGTTATACTGCAATGCTTCAAAGCATAAGGTATATCATTAAACTGTGATGACCTCCATCTCAAAGTCAGCAAAACCAAGGAGCTGATTGTGGATTACAGGAAGCAGCAGAGAGAGGGACACGCCCCCATCGCCATCAATGGGACTACGGTAGAGAGAGTCAGCAGCTTCAGGTTCATCGGTGTCCACATCACTGAGGAGGACCTGACATGGACTCTTCACACCACCACCATCACCAAGAAAGCTCGACAGCGGCTCTTCTTCCTCCGCAGGCTGAGGAGGTTCAACATGGACTCCAGGTTACTCTGCAACTTCAACGGGTGCACTATAGAGCATCCTGACCTCCTACAGGTGCACCATAGAGAGAATCCTGATGGGCTGCATCACTGCCTGTTATGGCAGCTGCACCGCCCTCAACCGTAAGACTTTACAGAGGGTGGTGAAAACTGCACAGCACATCACCAGGACGGAGCTGCCATCCATGGAGGATCTCTACTCCCAGCGGCTCAGGAAGAAAGACCACAGGATTATCAAAGACCCCCATCACCCCATTCACAAACTGTTCTGTCTGCTGCCGTCTGGCAGGCGGTACCGCAGCATCAGGCCAAAAACCACCTGACAGTTTCATCCCACAGGCCTTAAGATTATTTAACACCGGAGTTTGCACTATCTTTATTTGTATTTTTGTTGTTTATATATATTTGTTTATGTCTTGTAAATTGCACTGTTCAGGGTTAGGGTTAGCTGCCTTTTCATCCAGTGGACTAGATGTTGCATCAGGGGTCCCCCAAGGCTCTGCTTTGGGCCCCATTTTAGTTGACTGTCTCTGGTAACAACCTGGGTAACATGTTCCCAATGCACAGTTCAATTTCTACGCCGATGATACTATAATTTACTGCTATGGTGCCATCCTTGTTCAATCCTGATTCATCTCCAATCTGCATCTCATACTTTAGAACAGGGGTGGGGAACCTCCGGCCCCCGGGCCGTATACGGCCCACGAGACCATTTGATACGGCCCTTGAGCTAATTTATAAACACACGCAAAAAAGAATTTATTTTAAGAAATCTAGACCGCAAAAGAATTAAACAAGCGAGTGCCTGTTTTTCCTGGCCAAGGTCAGGGTCCATCACGTGGTATATGGGGTGCAGTTCTGACGGAGAGCACCAGAACGCGGCTCCGGCACTTCAGATAAGGAGCCGTACACATGCCGCAGTTTTTGCGTGGCTATGTCTTTAGTTGTAAGCCCAGTGGCGATCTGTTCATCTGTCATACTGATCATACAGTCAATAACTTTGTTGTTATTACAGGGTATATGCAGGAATCCTGAAGTCACATTTAAGACCTTTTAAGACCTTTTTTAAGACCCTTTCCATACATTTTAAGACCTCATCGCAACTTCGAGTTCTAACCGGTTACATTGGCGACACTTTACCTCACATTGACTATATTGATTAGCTAAACAGCACAACTAAACAGAGTGCAGACACACTACTGAAGCCTCCTCTCCACATGAACTTCAACCTCTCTGTGAAGGTCAGGTTTAATGCAGTATGCTGCTTTGTTGCTTCTGTACTCTGTGCTCTTTCATTCCAGTAAAACTCCTCAGAAACCATTAGAAACCAGTATTTGACCAATAAACAAAACTTTGAACTATGAAATATATGAAACTTTGGTGAGCTTCAGCGGGGTAATGCCATATAGGAGCTCCCTCACAAATACCCAGGGGTTCAATTGGGCTGGGGCTGTCCGGGGCTAAGCCCGGCACATAGGACGATGCTCTGACGTCATCACCCTCACACATTTGTCTACAAAAAAAGATATATATGTTAAGACTTTTCTCGTTCTTAATATAGACTATATTTAGGGTCGATATGTGTTGACCTTAATTTAAAATAGCAGATCTCTGTGACCGGATATAGTTTGGCTTAGACCCCGGCCCCACGAGGACGCATACAGTAAAACGCATACGCAAAAAAGTCTTCCGTTCACACGCATTCGATTCATTAACGCATTCGATTCATTAACGCGTCCGTTCACACTAGACCGCTGGAAATGCTGGAAACGCTGTAGTACATATGCCAGGCCTGTAAGTGGCGCTGCTGCCGCCACAAAATACACCAAAATCAGCGAAGAAGACCCCGGAGCATGGTTGCCCTTCTGTTTATTCTCCGCGGTGGACGGCGTGTTCTCCTGCTGTATCTCTCAGGTGTACCCCCCCCCCCCCCCCCCCCCCCCCCCCCACCCACCGAGCGGAGCAAGGCAACGAAACTTAAAATAAGAAGCAGCATTTTATGGCACGCTATGCATGGGGCCACCTTGAGGGGGTTTCCCGACATGTTGTTTCAGTAAATTAATGGGTGTTTCTTGTTGTCGTTGCTGTGGACCTTCTTAATACCTTGGAAAATGCCGTCTAATACTTTTTAATAGCCTTAATTTTCGCTAAATTGATTTATGAACTTTTAATACTTTTTAAGACCCCGCGGACACCCTGTATTAGCATCTGGTTAGCTAGCTATGCTAACGAATATAAGAAGCTTTTTCTACAACCAGTGAGGTAAAGGCACATCTTTATATGATCATTATAATTATAAAAAAATAAGAGAATAAAGTAAACAGATATAAAATACTATTCTTTCACACACAGTGACGTCACAGCTACCCACAATGCAACGCGCGCCATATATTTTTTTATAAAGACGCCATTTTTCTGGAGGTGCAAAAATCCTGGTGATGCTAATATAAACAGCTAGCTTATGTAGCCAGGCAGAGCGCACTAGGTTTTTTTTCTGAATTAACGACCGAAGAAATCGCTGCAAGTCTTCGGATTACATCTCTGGACTTGAGGGGTGTGCTCTAGGTCGTTACCAGCGTAAACTAGAGCTGTGTGGGTTGTTGGATGTACAATGTATGGAATTACGACCCTCAAAAGTGGCCTTCGGTCGATTTTGGCTGCATCTACGTCTATCTTCTGGAAACACCAGGTGAATACCCCACTTGTCACAATAATATTATCATGCCAATGCATATATGTGGTATTTTAGAGTTGACTATATTGATTAAGGCAATCGACTATGATATTCTGTATGCACCTCGTGTGAAATGGTTGATACCGGAAGTACGGTGTCGCCCTCGGCCCAAAACCCGTATGTGTGTGTGAAAGAATATGACATTAAAAAAAGTTGTTAATAAACAAGAATACAGTTTGAAAGGGGAGTGATTTGTAAAATATCCATAAAGAAAAATAAATCTGTTTACAGTTCTGTTTCGTATGGGTGTTGAGAGATATATCCATAGATCTCCTAATGTTGCTCTCAAAGTGCACCAGGTTAATGCTTTTAACTTCAACATTTAATAAAAAAAAACCTTCCCGGAGGACCATGCCCCCGGACCCCCCTTGAGGAGGTTAGGTCCCCCCCACTTAAATCATGTTCACATGGACAGGAAACTAAATACATTAGCACTAGGGATGCTCCGATCGATCGGTCACCGATCGATATCGGCCGATACTCACTCTCTACCGATCGATCGGTGCTCTCTAAACATGCCGATCGCGAGAGCCGATCGCATGACGTAAAATACATGACACTTTTCTCTGTGTGCGGCAAAACAAGCTCGCCAAAATGGCTTCACCGGTCTGGCATTATTTTAAGGTGTCCGAAAAAGACAGTAAAATAGCGGTATGCAACGTGTGTGTGAAGCAGAAATCCTGCAGCTCCGCCCGCCGGACCGGTAAGCGGGACGAAACACACAAGAGTTAGACCTAACACACTTAGCTATTTTATCTACCTCTGGAACAAGCTAAACTAGTTATTATAAATATATGTATTCTTCACTGTCGGGTCACTCATTACTAGATCAGTGAGCTGCATGAGATACTGACAGGCTGTCAGGAGAGAGAGAGGGAGAGAGGAAAAGAGAGCGCTTCCGCTCATTTCTCCCGTGTTATTATCCAAAGCAGAGACGTGCATACATAAGAGGCTTCTCAATACTCAAATGTCCCCTCCTCGACTCCTCGGTCCTCCGGTAGTGACCCGGAAATGAATTTCAGCGCGCCAATTTGAAGGACGTCTCATTTCTCTAAATGCACACCGAGGATCGAGCGTCGAGGAGGCTCTATGGAGGAGCTATAACCGAGGATACACTGATGGTTCCTCCACGGCTCCTCCGCGGATGCATTTCCGGGAACGGTGGAGTCGTGACGCACGGCCGGACTTATCTCAGCCAATGACAGCTCTGCATGCATCCTCTGGATATTATTTTAGAAACTGCTTTCATCGCGTTGCGATGTTTACAGTGAGAACAGCTGTGAGGTCCGTGCAGAAAGCAGAGCAGTGTACAATATCACTCAGTATACATTACTCTCTTTATTTGCTGTAGTACAAAGAGTCGATATTTTTCTAAGACCATTTAGTGCGTCACATAATAAAATACACAACGGCTGTAGCCTGATTATGCTTGAGCTGTAAGTGTGTGTGGTAGGCAGTGTGTGTGTGTGTGTGTGTGTGTGTGTGTGTGTGTGTGTGTGTGTGTGTGTGTGTGTGTGTGTGTGTGTGTGTGTGTGTGTGTGTGTGTGTGTGTGTGTGTGTGTGTGTGTGTGTGTGTGTGTGTGTGTGTGGTACAGTATGTAGGTGTGTGTTTGTACAGTGCGTAGATGCGGCGGACAGACGGGTCTCAGTTGGTTTGGTGTCCTCTGCTTACTTTTAATTTAATTTAATTTCAAATCTTTATTTATACAGATAAATCCCATTGAGATCATTGATCTCTTTTTCAAGGGAGACCTGCTCAAGTAGTTCCACATGAAACATAAACACATAAATAGAACAACAAAAGGACATCATACAGCATCATTTACATAATTATCCACATAAACAGGTACCAATAGCTTCCGATTGAGTAGCATCCAACCGAGCTTTAAAAACATTTAGTGGCACCAGATTGTTCAGTTTCCATTTAATTTGCAAGACTATTCCAAGACAGAGGAGCTGCGCATCTAAAAGCTGTCTTCCCTAAGACAGTCCTAGCAGTTGGCACATTTAATAAAACCACAGCATTCGATCTCAGGCAGTAGCTACTTACAATTCTCCGTGAGATCAGGGAGCAGATATAAGATGGAAGTTTCCCTAACATGGCTTTGTATGTTAGGGAAACTTCCATCTTATATCTGCTCCCTGATCTCACGGAAAATTGTAAGTGGCTTATTATTATTACAAGTTAATACTTGTAAATACAACTGTTGACCCGTAATTTCAATTCCCCATTTCAGCGACCAAAGAGAGGGGGGGGATATATCCAGTCTCTGATTGTGTTACGTTATTATGAGAGTGCTGAGCTCTCATACTTTAAATTGTATATATTTATATAAATATATTTGTGTGTGTGTGTCCGCATCTGTGCCGGTTATTGTCTCATTATACGATATACCGCACTCTCAATTAATTCAAAGTAAATATGTGGGGGAACAATGTTCAGCTGATCTAACAAAGATTATAAAATACAGCGCTATGACAAAACACTCGACAGCTGATGCAGCTGTTGCCACGTAATAATGAACGGACGTCGCTTTAATATGACCGCTCAGAGGAGAGGAGTTCTCATTTCTTTAAACGTCTGCTGCTTCCCCTCCTCTCTCCTCGGTTCCCCTCCTCGGTCCTCCGCTCGCCTCTCCTGTGGGCGGGTCTAAGTCTCGAGGAGGGGAGTCGAGGAGGGGAAATTTGAGTATTGAGAAGCCTCTATAGACTCGAGGTAGTGCTTGAGCACCTGCCCGTTTTGCCCTCTGGACAGCAATGTGCCCTTTCGAAAGTTCGTTTTTTACAGTTTAAATTTTATTTTTTTTACAGTGTACTGTATGTGGCTCATGGTAACATCGATCAATTCTGGATTAAAAGCTTCTAATATAACAATGCCCCAAATGCGCGTTGTAATTTTGTCAGACATCCCCACGCGTGCCCCGCGGCACTCCCGTACGTGCCCTGGCTGCAGCCTCTCCCTTATGGGGGTTATTCCCTATCTTTATTCAAGAGTGGTATTTAAATTTGAGAGCATACTTTATGTATTTATTTCCCTCAAACCCTGTCCTCGCACTCAAATAGTGCCTGCTTGCACTTGGGTTTGAGGGAAATAAATACATAAAGTATGCTCTCAAATGTAAATACCACGCTCTTGAATAAAGATAGGGAATAACCCCCACACTCCCTGCTCTCAACGTGAACGCGCAGCGCGCAGAGCTGACAGTCAGTCACTCAGTCAGACAGGCCACGGCGGGTGTGTGGTGCAGCAGCACGCAGCAACACGATTAAAAGTGCCCTAGTGACGACCAAGTAAGTAACCACCAGGTAACAAATACAACGAGTGTATTGTTTAATCCCCTAAATCAGATGCCAAACTAAACTATACAGGGTTCGTACCGTACGGTCATTGAAAACCTGGAAAAGTCATGGAAATTCAAAATGCAGATTCCAGGCCCTGGAAAAGTTATGGAAAACAATATTTTTCCCAAAGTTTTGGAAAAGTCATGGAAATGTAACTAAAGTTGCGTCAAATATAATTTACATTTTATCTAATCGCCGAAATAATCTGCGGTCGCGAGCTGTTATGTGCCATCATGACGCGCATGGTGTTATTTTTTAATATATGAAGCGCGAGCTGTGTGCTCGAGTCTTCTTGCCTGTCGGGCCGGCTGAACTCTGCTGCTCCGGGATGAGCTGTACTGTACTGTACCCAATATACAAGCTGTTAATAAACTTTTCAATCAATCAATCAATCAGGGTCAGCTACATTAGCTACGGTGCGTTCGTTAACTGTGCGGAGTCACTGTGGCACAGACTGCACCGCTGGTGAACAGCTGTTAGAACGGGCCGTTCAGGTGTTCAGAGCAGAGCGGCAGAGCGTGATGTGAACTGAAACGTTTTTCTATCGCAATATCATTGTCACTATCTGCTAACGTTAGCTTTAGCCTTCGTTTTCTAATAGTTTTTTTCATAGGCTATAAACAGAGGTGGTATAAGTATAGAGATTGTACTAGAGTAAAAGTAGAAGTACTCAGATCTTGTACTTTAGTAGAAGTACTCAGATCTTGTACTTAATAAAAGTAGAAGTACTCAGATATTGTATTTGAGTAAAAGTAGAAGTACTCAGATCTTGTACTTGAGTAAAAGTAGAAGTACTCAGATCTTGTACTTTAGTAGAAGTACTCAGATCTTGTACTTAATAAAAGTAGAAGTACTCAGATCTTGTACTTGAGTAAAAGTAGAAGTACCAGAGTGTAGGAATACTCTGTTACAGTAAAAGTCCTGCATTCAAAATGTTCCTCAAGTGAAAGTAGAAAAGTATTATAAAAATACTAAGAGGCATGAAAATACATTTTCAAAATGCTCAACAGTTCTGCCAAAATTATAAACTGACTGCTACACAATTAAAATAAATGCTTTTATATATTTCTATTAGATGTAACTCTTTGGCGTTTCTGTTATTATTACCTGCTGCTTTAGTTGTTCTGACTGCTAAAATCCTGTTATTCCTCATTTTAAAGCCGATATTCCGTGGGGTCGGGGGGCTCGGATCCTTGTCACCTTTTTCATACCTGATGAGTTTGCATCCCGGACTACAGTTGCTTTAGCGAGTAGAAGCTAGTAAGCCTACTATTTGATTTGTTTTAGATAGGCATCTGCATCAGACAGCATATGGTTATTGAAATAAATATATATGCAATTACGACATACAAGATGTGCCTTTAATAAATCTCACACTACTAAGGCAGCCGGCGGTTCCACCAGGGGCGTCAATCCCGGGGGGGGGGGGGGTTCAACCCCCCCTAGCTTCAGATTGGACCCCCCTAAGTCATTTAGAATAATAAAAATAAATGTTAAAATAATAAAAAATGTGATAATAAATCAGAAAAATCAGGCAAAAATAAGAATTAAATAACATAACCCTAACACCGAAATAAAGTAACCAAAAAGAAACTTAACAAAATCCGCCATTATCCGGCAAATTTTTGCGCACAATTTCGGAGCGCACAATTTCGGCGTGACCGCCACAACGACTCAGAAGGTGCCCCTTTTTTTTCTCTTGAGCACCTGCCCCTATAAATGTCTGTGCACGCCACTGATCCAAAGTGAATGTAAACTTGAATAATGTACATCATTTGAATGTAATAATTAAGTTGATTGTTGTTTGTGGAAGCTCCAGTGAATGAGCCCCATTAACTGAGTTTAAACATCACTTTAAATGGAAGATTTAAAGTGATGTTTAAATCTTCCATTTAGGCCCCGCCCACTCGATCGGATCAGCGATCGGTATCGGCCGATACTGATTCCGGCGATCGGCCCCGAAATTGGTGATCGGAGCATCCCTAATTAGCACACATCTTGTGTCCATATCTTTCTGTTTTGGTGGTCATGCCACAACCGTGCACGTGCATGCGTGAGTCATGGTAAGATATCTGGATTAAGATGTTGCTTTTTCTTTGCACAGCATGAAAGAAAGGCGAAATGAATGGGCTGTGATTTTAGTATTTTTAAGCAGAGGTCAATCATTTGTACGGCCCTCGGAGGATGTTGAAAAAATTGAAATGGCCCTTGAGAGGAAAAAGGTTCCCCACCCCTGCTTTAGAACAAAGATAGCAGCTTATCTTCCTAACATTGTTACTTTTGAGGGCAGATCTGATTAGTTTCAAATCAGATGTAATAAGATATTTTATTTCCTTTAAAATTCTTGTTTAAATGTTGATGCCTTACATGACTTGACTATAGTGATATGTTGCACATGCAAGCCTCGGGGTACGTTGTGCCACAGTGCTCTGAACTTTGTGCCAGGTTGCACATCTCCTTCTCACCAATGCCCCCTTTACGTTTTTTTTAATCTTATGAGATCAGTTGCATTCATTGACCTTGTGTCTCAATAACTGGTGCAGATGTTTATTTAGGTTTAGCATTACGAGGAACACAAGCAACATCATATACACAAAGACATACATATGTGATGTGTGGGAATAAACATCAAAGTAGTCAAACCACCCCAGAGACAAAACAGATCAAAGTCATATCTGACGTCACATTTGTCTTCATGCTTTAAACACATGCAGTTTGAGCTCTGCTCTAGCCCCTGCTGTGTCGTCTCATGACATTTTAACATTCAACAAACTCCCATGATAGTTACTCCCATGAAGTGTCTGAAGTTTGAAAGTGTTGGTTTGTCAAGATCCGGCATATAGATTTAATGTAACTACATTATTTCACAGACGTAACAAGTACATTGCATTAAATGTAATGTGATAAAACATGTAGAACCGATTGATCCTTTAATATCTGCTCATGAAAGCTACAGGGCAATGTCTAATATGAATAGGAATATGGATTTAAATGTGATTTACCACAAGAAAGACTTAACCCTTATCCTTTATGGGTTTGCACAGCGAAACAATTTTTTGAAAACCGAGCAAAAACAATTGTGAAATACTAAAGCCATAAGTCCCAGAAATGGGAAATGAGGCTGTGGTCCTTGTAAACAACTCTATCAATCCCCTGCAGATATGCTATAGTAATTTGTGCAATTGTGCCTTGCCTTGACTTCTCTTTCCCTCCAGAATCATGTTTTAAGCCTGAGAAGAGTGTGGATGTGTTTGGTATATAGACCAGATTAAAACCTTTACAAGAACAATGTATTTGAATCCTTGTGTGGCAGCTTTTATGCATTCTGCAGATAGAATATAATAGAATAGTTTAATGTCATTATACATGTACAATGAGATAAATGCTTTTCCCTTTCAAGAGAGATGCAATACCTCGTTCTGCTCCGGCTGCATCCCTCCTCTCTATCAGCAGGTAGCGAGGACTCTCGGGCAGGAAGGGCATCACACACAGCTGCAGAACCGCCGGCAATGCGAGGAAAGTAAACAGGTAGCTCCATCTAGTTTCCTGCAGTAAAAAAACAACAACAAAAGAACTACATCAAAGCTTCAATCTTTTAATTTATGCCATACAAAGACATGAGATAAAACTAATCTGTGGAAAAAGTGAATGCAGATGATACTCTTGTTAAGAATGAATGCAAGCAGTCATTATTATAAGGTTAAATGCATCATTACAATGAGTTACCATTTCAGTAGGAAAAATGCTTTGGCTTAAGGTAATCCTCTAAATGTGAAAGCATAGTATAAGACTTATGGTATGAAAGTAATGCAATTCATATGCTTCTTTAAAGCAAGAAAGATTTGAATGTGTGTATGAATGAGAGGCTGCATTAAATAAGCAATAACAGTATGTTAGGCTCCGTAGACAAATGGTGAATATGTGAAATGTCCCCATGAATAATAACTGAATAAATAGATATAAGCTGTATTGTGGTTGAATCTTCAAGAACAGGAATGGAGGAAACTGTCTTTTGTCATGGAGACTACACAGATGCAGAGAACATAAATGCATTTGTAGGGATGCACTTACTCATATACTGTCTCAGTTTCATTCACAGAAGGCCTCTGAGGTTTAATATTTATCAAAGCCTGCCAATTGTATGGTAGCTGTTATCAAACACGGTATTTTCGCTCAATCGTCTCAAGGACCAACAACAGCAAAGAGCACCTGATTAATTTGAGATAATAATAATAATAATAATAATGCATTACATTTTTTTATTAGATGACCTTGGTCTTTAAATCATCCCTTCTGGAAAAATCTAGTTGCCGGATTTATACTCAAAAAAGTTATAGTTTGAAAAAGCAAATCCTATATGATACAAAGTATTTATTGAATGCATTGAAAAGATCTAACAGATTAGTCATCATCTTCCTGAGCCTATTATTAACACTAGAAGAGGGTCTGTGTCATTGACGGTCACCACCATCATGCACCATAATGGATCTCTGACTCATGTACTGCAAAAACAAACAGGCTTTGTGTATACAGCATTGCACTCAGGAAATAGGACAGGATGCACAGCTTTATGTACTGGGCAGATCTAGTCTTCATGAACTCACTTGAGCAAACAAGACAGAGATGTTTGTAGTTATGGAGAGAATTTGGCAAAGAGGTGCCCTTTTAGGGAGAAAAAACTCAACTCCTATGAAGTCTGATGATGAACAAATTGCCCAACATTTGCTAGGTGAAAACAAAACTGAAAAGGTCAGTCTGTAAAACTTTAAAATTAAACGGTAATAAACTTCTCTTCAATTCAGCCAGGGCTGCAAATTAACCCTACACTCACAATGTATAATATCAATTCAGTTTAGGGAGTAAAGTATGTGCTATACTATACGGTACAATGCAACTTCCAAAAACAAAAAGTTAAATGCCCAACAGATTTAAAATAACATAACATTCATCTGTTTGCAACTTACATATATCATATATACCTATTCAAATTACTGTATAGACTATTCTGCTCAGTTTCTATCATATTCTGTTTCTATTATATTAAATTAAATTAAATTTACTTGTACTATTTTATCTGTTTATTGTGTTGCACTGTTAGAGGAGCGTGTGACCTAAGATGTTCATTGTCATATCCACACCGTAGCTATGCACACAATAAAAGCCTTGAAAACTTGAAAAACGTGAGTACTGTAAGAATATGTTGGTCAATTCAGGGCAACAGAAAAACTGTAAACATTGGTGTAAAGATGATATGGCAAACGTCAACAGTTGCTTATGTAGACATCCGGCCAACATTATTACAGTAGTCCTGTTTCTGACTCGTGTTCCATATTAATTATTTTTTTACCTCAGTTTTCAGTCTCCACCATATCCAAAGGGAAATATTTAGATTTCCAGCAAGCAAAGCCAGCATTGAAAAGGTAAAACTGAAGTTTCTTAAATTGCCACCTGAGGATGGCTCCACAAAGAGTCAATCCCCTTGGAGTTAAATTGTCTAACTTTAGAGCATAAATTAACATGTTTACAGCCTGGAGAAAAAAAACGCTTTTGATCTCTAAAGCTAATATCAGACACAATATTGCGTCGAGGTGCAGAGGCATTCCCTAAAACTTCAGGAAATGAATATAAATGTGACACAGAAACCCTGTTTGTAACTGTGTGCGGCTATTAGCGCTGATCTTTATGAATTCAAATGCCTTTGCAGTGAGGCACATTTGCATTTTGCACCAAATGTAATTACGTTACCTCATTTAAATATGTTGTTCAAATAGACATGAGCAATGAGGGTGCATTTCCCTCTGCTGGTGCCCTGAGAAACACAACATGTATTTTCAAATATGTCATTAATGAAGAAATATGTGCCGTATGTTCACATGAAGTGTACATCCAGTAAAACGAAGGATAGGTCCTAAGTAACATATCCAACAATGAATGCGGACCTCTACCTCCATGTTGATCTTTAAAAAATAAAAAGGTCTTAAAAAATACTTTCAAGATAGGATTAACTATTAAAAATTAGACAAATTAATTAGATGAACTATAGTTAGTGGGCGAATCTTCAAATATTTATTTTGAAGTTGCAACTTTAGAGACATTTCTTGGAATATGAGAAAATGTAAGCAGTTGGCATTTTTGCCTCTGCCTGATAATGACTTTCTCTACACTGGTAACAGTCCAACTTCTCTATGATCCTCTCTGCACTAAATCCTTGCTGAGCTGAGTAAATGTAAGCACGCTGAACTGATCTGTGGGTCGTCTTATCCCAGCTGGAGATGAGAGTGGGCGTTTGGATCTGACCTCTCTGTGGCTGCTGTGACAAATAGAGTTTTCTGAGATCAATGCTTGCATTACAGCATCTATACTATAAGCATCTTGTAAGAAATCAATGTTTTACTTCAAATTGTGTGGTATGAATGATATACAGCACATTATCACTGGCTGCTGGCAGTGTTTTCTTCTCACAAATGCATACAATAGAAAGAGTCTTTACCAAGGGAGGTTTAGATAATGTAGATGTAAATATATTGACAGTTACTGGTGTAAACACAATCCAACATTCATTGCTAATCAGGTTAGACTAATCTGCTTCACACACACACACACAACATTTCAAGGCTTGTGTTACAGTATAGAAAAAAACGCACCAGTGTGTGCACCAATAGCTGTTTTCTAACTGGGCCAGGATGTTTTGGCCAGGCTGTGTTTGTGGCTGAAACAGACTGTAAACTAGTTGGATACTAATGTGTGATGGATTACTAGGTGCATTACAGCTAATATTTATATTTAAACGTTCTCTTATCCTGGAAGAACAATTAAGTGGTGAAGGCAGTTTATATATATAAAACTTATTTTCTTCTTCCTACTCCAACTGGAAATAAAAAATATAAAAATGGCATCTCCACATTCTGCTTTCCTTTTAAATATTTGGGCTCAGTATTCTGCCAATTATGTGAGGCTACATATTTTCCTGGCATTAAAAAGATAAACACAACAACCCTGCCACATTAAATTCTCAATAAATCAAAATCGTGTTCCTTAGGTCACCAGAATCTCAGGCTATACGACATAGGTGTAGATCTGTAGATCTGCCAGGATCTGAAGAAGAGCTCTGGCTTTAGCTGTTTGTAATGAATGCCAGCTCCTCTATAAAGGCCCGGACACACCAATCTGACAACAAAGAACTGACACAGATGGACCCCGACTGTCGCGTCGCGTCTCTGCGTCTTGGCCAGGGCCGCCCCTGGCCAACTTGGGACCCCAAGCGACAATGTGAGATGAGGCCCCCCCCCCAACCGACAGGAGTGAAACATTTCTTTTTGGAAACAAAGTAGGCTACTTTGCTAATATAATTCCTGTTTATTATTATTATCAACACAGTTACTTTTTATACAGTGAGGTAAATGGTAAACGTGCATGTCGTTCAGTATGCGTTTCCAGGTGAATACGTCTGCATTTTCTGCCAAATACTAGCCTTAAAAAGATTAAAATATAATTAATGCAAATAAACTACTTCTACTAATAATAATAATCAATAATATAAATACTATATTATTTTATTATAATATAGTTGTATAGTCAAGACAAAACATGCTTATGACATGCTCAAAAACTGATATTTCTTAAATCTGTATTCAAATGTAGTTCCCTCTGTCAGCAATGTATCAACAACTACACACACATTTCTATCAGTATTTCTCTGTGTTGTGGTTGACATGATGATGACTGTTAGGAGTTAAGGGGAGAGGCTGAGCATCACCATGAAATGTGCAAATTGACATAAAAATGAATAAAAGGGGACAAAATGCTCCATGTTTTTTAGGCTGTAAACTTTAACTGATATATGAGCCAACTAGACAGACAGTTTATCACTCTTCCTCCTGTACATTAGCAGATAAAAGGCATAACATACTTGAATGAATGGTAAATAAAGAATGCTGGAAATAACTGCATCTCCATTAGCCTATATGCTATGCAGAGACTGCCTTCTTCATGTCGTGAATTGCAGCTGATGTTTTAATATGGCAATTGGCAATTTGACTTGTACAACATTCGCAAGTTGTACATTTGACTCATACAATAACCCACCTTCGAGTGATGCTCTAGTTTCTTCATGTTTTGTTTTTTTCCCGTCTTGCTTGCACCGGACTGAAACTGTCTTTTCACCGACATCTCTTCACCTGCACTAGTGGCCGTATCAAAGCCGTGATTGGTCATTACATTACATTATTACATTACATTGCATTTAGCTGACGCTTTTATCCAAAGCGACTTACAATAAGTGCGTTCGACCAACAAAATACAAACTTGAAGAAAACAGAAACATATAAGTACATCAGGCTTCATAGAGAAAAAACATTTCAAGTGCTACTCAACTGGCTTTAGATAAGCCAGCCCTTTATTAGTATATAAGTGCTTTGTTAATAGTTCTATCGCTCGAAGTGGAGTCGAAAGAGATGAGTTTTCAGTCTGCGCCGGAAGGTGTGTAAGCTATCTGCTGTCCTGATGTCAATGGGGAGCTCATTCCACCATTTTGGAGCCAGGATAGCAAACCCACGTGTTTTTGCTGATGGGAACTTGGGTCCCCTTCGCAGCGAGGGAGCCGTTTGGTTGATGCAGAGCGGAGTGCACGTGCTGGGGTGTACGGTTTAACCATGTCCTGGATGTAGGAAGGGCCAGATCCATTCGCAGCATGGTACGCAAGTACCATTGTCTTGAAGTGGATTCTAGCAGTTATCGGAAGCCAGTGAAGGCAGCGGAGGAGCTGCGTGGTGTGGGAGAATTTAGGAAGGTTGAAGACCAGGCGAGCAGCTGCATTCTGGATGAGCTGCAGAGGTCGGATGACACATGCACATGGTCAGATGTCGATTCATTGCAACGGTGTCGGGTTACAGACGTGCTCCCCTTGTCACCTCTCACTCTCGCGGGTGGTGCGTGGAGAACTGAGCGGAGAACTGCGCACAGCAGCTGAGGCCCTCTGGGCGGGGCCACCTGCAGCCTGCGTGATTGGCCTGTAGGGAGGGGTGGCCCTGGTCTTGGCCATGTGTCGCACTGGAACACACCGCAAAGACTTCAGCCGACGGTCAAGAAGCACTACGAACTGCGCATGCGTGAGTGGCAATAACCCCCCTTACCAGCAGGCGGCGGTAGTGTGTATTCGTCATTCAAAAGAGGCAACAACCGGAAGACCGACTGCGTGATAATCGAGAGAAGAAGAACAGACTGCGTGATATAAACAATCAACAAATAGCGTGTGCGTTCCATTTTCACTCTACACCGAGAAGCTCACGGGGCTTTCCCGAACCTGTGTCGAGAGCTGGAGTTAAATGAAATCTCAGATTTGCCTTCTTAATAGTTTGTTTGGGTCCCTCACTTCCGTTTCACTTCTCATGCACTGATTCACTAGCTGAACAGCCAATCAGAGTGATTTCTTTTGCCGACTGCCGGTTTTCGGCCGAAAAGGCGTCGGCACGGCTGAAAAGACCCGACGGTGCGGGACACACCAATCTGAGTAGGGCGTGTCGACGCTCATCGTCGGCCTGACGCCCACCGATAATCGGCCTGGTATGTCCGTGCCTTAAGCCTATTTTCCTGGTCTGTCAGAAGAGCAAACTGAAACCTGCCCCTGCAGTTGTGTGCTATCCAAATCTGAGAATATTAAAGGGAACATATCATACTCATTTTCAGGTTCATACATGTACGTTGGGGTTCCTACTAGAACATGTTAACATGCCATACTGTGGAAAATGGATGTGTTTTTTTCATACCGTCTGTCTGAATATACCTGTGTATTATACTCTCTCTAAAATGCTCAGTTTCAGTGCCTGTCTCTTTAAGCCCCTTTATTTCAAAAGGCTTATCTGCTCTGAAGCGAGAAATACTCAGGGTCTGCATCAGAGTCCTGCACGGGTCTGATTTTCAAGACCCGCTCCCGCCCCGCACCCGCAACGTGCAATACCGAACCCGCCCCCCGCACATATTACCGCATATATATGAGCAGTGAAAACGTGCAATTATTATTATTTGTCTCAAAAAGCGTGGGATGTTGGTTATTTTCTCCATCTAGGATGACACCAAAAGCCTCCCAGACGTTGGATTTCGCTCTTGATGGAAGTGTTATTGAAAATGCTGTATTCTCCGCTAGAGAGCTTCACCTCAGCCATTTCGAATGTGGCGCGCTCAGCAGCAGATTGATGCGCTGCAGAGGTCATGATTATGCGCGGTCCCGCGGGGGAGAGGTCTGAGGATTTAACACCCGCGACCCGACCCGCATCATCTTTGTCTTACCCAGAACCCGTAAAAAAGCGTTTGAAAAAATACCACCCGCGAATCACTTTTTTTGCGGGTCACCTGTCGGGTACCCGGGGATGCATGACTCTGACATAAGAAGACATAAGAAGGAAAGCCAAATCTAAATAGCTTGTAGACTCTGTTTTAATGACCGAGTCAGCCCACAAATAACTGACTTTTTTCTGAAAATGTACTGAATCATGCACGCTGTATCCACTACAGCACCCTGATTCAAGTTATTTGGTAAGCTACTCGCTCTAAAATTACATTTACAGTGTTTGGTATTAATCGTTATAGCTAACTCTTGCCAAGAAAGTGAATACCCTAACCCTATTGAACTTAAAGGGATAGTGGAAATCCGCGAATTTTGGGTTTAACTTATGTATTTTTATTAAAAATAAGCATAATAAACAATTTTTTTTTATTTCATGCGCCTAGTTTCATTTTATTTTCAATTTTACTGCGCCCTCTCAATGAAACGAAATACTTCGGGAATCGTCGGGAATCTTCGGGTGATGACGAGAGCATAGGAAGACGGGCACAAACAATGGCGGACATTCAATAGCATTTGCATGTGAATAGCCGAGTATATTGCCATAAATATGATGATTGATTATCAGTAAAAAATTCTACGTGACACAACGACATTGGATTAACCTTGAGATGCGTTTGTATTCCGTTGAACACAACTTTTGATCACAAATCAAAAAAGGTAAGACGTAATTATTGTAATATTTTTGGAACCGGATGTTGTTTACTTTCTCTTTTCTGGCTGATGGCTCCAGGAATTCGAGGTCTTACAGTGATGACATTACATGTGTGGAATCTGTGGAGTCTCAGCTTTAAATCGTATATCTTGTTTGTGCAGTTAAGATAGTAATAAGGGCATTTCTACCGTGTGTTGTGTGTAAAAAAGCGTTAGCATTAGTTAGCATTGTTTCGCTCAATGCTAATTCAAAGGCTTGGTATTACGCTTGTGTTTTTTCTAGCTAACAATTGTTCTTATTGTCAGTTAGCGGAGTTTCTTACCTTTAAAAGGGTATGAAACATTAATAGTTTCATAAATGTTAAGAAGCCCTGAGACATGTGAGAGAAAAAACTCCTGTGGGAGGGGTCCACTGGGGGGACCTTCGGGCTTAACTGGTTAACAATGATTAATATTTGTAAAGGCTACAGGTGATCTTAAGATGCGTGAGCTATGCTTAGGGACCTACCAGTCAAGATTATTTGTGCGTAGGGGTGCATCATCTGGCGCCTGGTCCTGGTCATCCTCGCCATTGCCCATGTCGTGAACCATCACCTCGGGCTCGAACAAATAAGGACGTAATGGTCCATCGTCTGGCTCAATATTGTCACCATCGTCGCTTACTGAACCGGATTCAGATTCAGTTCCTAAAACGACATTTTCGTAGGAAAGCCGAGAGGATGTTTCTGACTCGCTATCATCACTGGATACCTCGTACAATCCTTCTTCTTTGTCTGGTATATTTTCCCTTCCACGTTCATTCTGCATAGACGCCATGGTTTGTTATCGTATCGTCTTCCTAAGTGTTCGTCACTTCCGGTTTGGCTGAGTCGAACATTTCGTTTCTAAAAAACTTCGGGGAAGCTGCAATAAAGTGCTTCTAACATGCGTAAGGCATTTATTATATTTTTTTAATCAGGTGTGATTGTTTTGGTACGTAATTATGCTTGTATATAAGTTAAAACGAAACTATTTGAGGTTCCATTTCCACTATCCCTTTAACCTTTCATATAATGTGACTACACAGAACATACACTATGACATAGATTGTTCCTATTTTCCAAATGACATTTTAACAATACCATAATGTTTATCAGATTTGACTGAAATAAAGTCAAATTCCCAAACACAGGCCTTGCAAAGTACTTTTTCAATAGAGAGTTTTAAAACACTGAATGCTTGGCTACGGTTGTTCCTTTCCTGTCAGTGCATGTACATAATACTGTGTACTTTATTGTTGAGGAATTGAAAAGATTCACATGCAGTACACACACAGTAGTTACTGTAATATATATGGTAACAAAAAATACCATATCACTCCGGTAATAGCCTGAAAACCATATACAATGAATTGCACTACATGGACCTCACATATAAGAACCATCGACTTCTTCTGCCCATTAACACAGTCCTCTGAAGCCAAGGCTGGTCTGATGGAGGATTTAGAGTATAGTTAAAGGCACATTATGGCCATTGAGCGATGTTTCGAGTAAGCTTCATTTTAAGCATGTGGATGCATTCAGTGTCTCAGGGGGAGTCCGGTGACAGACCGGCTCGATAAGCCTGTTCTTGATGTAAGGCTGCCTGGAATAAACATGTTTCCCTATACTGGGAGAAGGTCGGTGGCTAAGCATGAAGGTTAGAATAATTATCATTTGTCAAAGCTTATCACCATTTTGCACCCCACAAAGAGTGTCATCTTAGAACGGCTCCCATTAACAGAAGCCTCCACGGAGAGAAAAGTGTTTGAGTCTCATAACCAAAGGCTAGCAAATATCAAGTTGCCATTGTAGTCGTTTATGTCCGAGATGCTCATGGTCCTGAAGGTTGTGGCAGAGGTGACAAGAATACATAACAGAGGTGGCGTGAAGACTCCATATGATATTTATAAAGGTGGTCTGCAGGTCGGAATGATGGATAGGACGAACCAATACTCATAAATAAAGAATGAGTACCGGCTTTGCTGTAAGCTCGAACAATATGCCTTTGTGCAAATGTCAGCAAAAAGGGACAAAGAAGAAAAATAGGAGTGGAGAATTTGGTGAAATCCTCTCTGATTTGACCAGATCAAAGGATTTGACCTTTAAAAACAATACAACTATAGCTGAACGAGGGGATTTAAAGCTTAAGAGGGTAAGGATTGCGTTGAAAATATACATTGATTAAGGGAGGAATAAATTGAATTACTTTCAAGTTTCGAGGCAGAAAATGGCAATCGTGTTTAATCCAAAATCATGGAATAGAAGTGAGGAAGATGACAGAAAACAGATTATTCACATCACTACTCAAGCCTTCATGCAGTACGGATGTGCTTATAGAAACTATTCAAAAGCAGCTTGATCCAAAATTCACTGGTTTAGAAATATGTGTGCTGCTCTTAAATAATCTGTGTTGGATTGAAAACTGTTGGTCCGTCCGTCTGTCCGTCAGTCAGTAAACTTGTTTGTTCTTTAAAGAAAGCTCAGGGCCTGCATTTTTCTATCTATAAATTGTCAATTGAGGGAGGAGATGCAGAAGGAGCCAATTTGGGGAAGGAGGCATGTTACCAAGCTTTCCCTTAAGGAAATCAATGGCCCACAGCACAGAGGGGTTTTACATCTGATAATATCAAGTAAGCTTGAATTACATCATTTGAGCATGTTGGCTTGAAACAAATAAAGAAAAGATAAAAAGCTGCTTAATATTCTCATCGATTTTGATTCCTTTGCTCCTCTCTATCAGTTGTCCTGTGTCTGTCTCACGTAACTCAAACTCATACAACTGTAATGAGCAAACTGCTGGATGCCTGTGTTACGCACATATGTTACAGTACAAAGTATAAGCCCCAAACAAAACAGGATGTGGATGCAGGCTGTTTGCATTTGATAACATTCTTCAAAGCCATGATTTCGTGGACAAACACAGAAGCTGTTCAATACCATGCCATCTTGCCTCATTGTTGCTGTGGTTAATGTAAAAAAACATTTGCATAATTCAGTCAAGAATCGTGACTACAGTGGCATCCACTCTTCTCAAACTAAATGGGGTATTTAAAAGTCTGTCATTGTGTATACAAAAATCTCAAAAGGCAGTTTTACCAATCTAACTGAGGGGATTTGAGACTTTATACAGCAGAAGCAAGTAATGAAAGACCTCCAGCAAACCAATCGATGTGATGTTGAGCGTTGTGTTAACTGGCACAATGACTGAATGTTGTGTAGCCATATTAGCCAGTACAACAATAAAAGTCATGTAATTTTAACCATCACAAAATGGTTATGGCTAAAAATATTATTATGAATTGTGTCAGAGCTCTGGCTTGCCCTTTGGGTGAAACCTCGGGTTCAGTGTCTAGCTTATTGACAGTTCATCACACAATCAGAAGCAGCCAAGGATCGAACTGCCATTTTTTTTGTACTAAAGGACGTAAATACATTGAGCCATTAATCGTTTAATACACAGACATGAGTAGGCAGTGAGCTTGTGAGAACAGACAATGCCAGGAATGGATATTATGGTCCTTCTGTTAACAAATGAATGTGGCTTTCAAAGCAAAATTGTCTGAGGCTAATGTCTCTTTTAAACCCTTGAAGATAAACTGGATATCAAATGAATTATAAGGTGTATCAAGCACGACTGGATCCCTGTCATGGAAGTGTCTCAGCAGTAGGCCGAGTCAGCTGTGGGCAGTGAGGTGAGAAGGGAGGGTAAGTGGAAAACATTCCCTATAGGGTAAACAAGGTGTGATTGAGAATTCCTGCTGCTATCCTAGTGAAACACAGGACAGATAGAGCCAATCAAATGCTGTGCAGGGTAAACGTGACTTTATTACCCAAGTGGCTTGAGACGACACGTGCTATAGATCTGCTCAGAAGAAAAGTGAGGGGAAATCATTAAGCGCATGTGGAGACGTTTGTCTTTTTTTTCCTCCAGTACGATCTCACACTTTGGTGTCAAGTCTAAATGAAACAATGTGCTACACGGAAGAGGTCTGTCACTCTCCATGAGGCCCCCCCGTCTCTACTGATGGATAGAAAGGTGATTGGCATTTCAACCACTACTTGATATCACATGAGCGTCCCTGAGGTTGTCGAACTCGAGACGTGTATGTCACAAGAATTACAAGTCTTAAGATGCAAATTAAAATATATGGGGATTTACGAATGCCATTGTTGGTAGCTGATTAGAGATGAAGGACGTGTTGGCCTTTTCACGCTGTTTCGGAAAAATGCGTGAAAACTGAAGCTTTAGTTGGAAGCAGCGTTCGTTGGCAGCACAAGACGGGGAGAAAAACCAGCAAAATAAGGACAGCACAGACTTCAAATTCCGCAAATAAACAAACTGTTTACTTGAGCCAGTTTTAATTAACTGATAATATTCACTATGTATCCCCATCCTTCCCCACATGCCCGGTTTTTCCCATGCCTTTGGGATTTCAAAAGTTTGCCATTTGTGTTTGGCGCTTTTCATTCAGTGTGATTTAAAGACAGTTCTGAAATCAATACAACATCCTTCACAATGGCTGAACACTTGAGGCAGAACACGAATGCAGCTCCAAGGTTAAAGTTGATGCTCGCTTCAAGGCAAACTCATATTTTCAAGAGAAAATACACTCAGTCCTTTAGTTGAAGAAGATGTATTAGCACACAATGAAGTTGCAAGGCTATCATAAGAATGTTACTTAGAAAAAACATCCTCAAACTTTTCCATGCCACAAAAGTTAATCAATGACTATGTTTTGATTCTACTTTGTAAGGTAAGAAACTAAAGTATGTCATGATATACACATCCATACATCTTCCATCCTCATGAAGCTCCATTTTGTTGTCCTATTGTTGTTTTCAAGGGATGGTGTTTCAGCATCTCAAATGTGAAGATATGCTGTTTTTTATATATATATTTACACATATATATATATATATTTACATTGCATTTTCATAACATAGTTTTTTTTAATTACTTTTAGTCCAAATATTTTAAGCACACATAATAAATAATAATATCAATAATACGTGTATTTAATATAGCACCTTTCACATAAATATAATTCACAAAGTGCTTCACAGGAAAGAACTAAAGTTAAAATGAAGACCACAGAAACATGAATACAATAACAACATGAGGCAGAAATGAAAGGTTTACATAAAAACAAAACACAGACCACGTAGAGTCCCAAAAGGGACAAAAATAAGAACAGAACACATCACACACATCTCAAGTATAAACAAAAGCCAATGTAAAAAGATAGGTCTTCAATAGTTTTGAAGAGACTACAGAGACTGCAGAGCGGATGTCAATAGGGAGAGAGTTCCTAGTGTTGGAGCCAACAAAAAGGCACGGTCACCTTACGTTTTGGTCATGGTCATACTTAAATACTTGACGTTAAGGTCCATTCTCAAAGCTGTTCTTCTCAATGGAGTATTTTTACAGTGTAGTGTTAGTACTTTAATTTTAGGAATGAATACATTTTCAGCCACTGTCATTTTCCGACTATTACTGAAAGATTAGTTTAAAATCCAGCTTTAACACACACAAGTGTACAAATACACTCCCAAATATTTCTCCCATTTGTTCCTACAGTCTACTCTCTGACGTCACTGACCTGTCCCAGCAGCTCGGGCAGCCCCAGCACCTGTCCCGTGAAAACGCCGAAGCAGATCAGGATGGCGTTGAACTGGCCAATGGATCCTCGGATATGTCTCGGTGTAATTTCTCCCAGGTACATTGGGAGGGCGCAGAGAGCTATACCTGTTGAGAAAACAATAAGATATTGTTTTCAAAAGATCAAGACCTATGTTTAATATGATACCGATCAAATTATAGAGGGAACATCACACCTTACGTGATACCGCTCCTCGAGTGCAAAGTGGCTGCTATGAATAGGTAGAGCTGTAGGAACAAATATCCCTACTTATTGTTCCTTTAATCTTGAGAATATGTTCAAATTGTTTCTGAATCTGTTATGTGTTAATACAGAAATACAAAGACATTGCCAACTACTTCAACTCCACTTTGACAGTAGGAAGCAATTGTTGGAGAAATGCTGAACTTTCCTCAATCGTGTGGCAATGTTATGGGTACTTATGTGGATGGCCTATGCATTACAAATTGGGGTATCTGCATATAATAAGGATATTTCTTCAAGTGAGAGTGCTGAGTAGGAAATTGTTCCTGAGGCCTTTAACACTAAGGTCTCAAACTCGCTTGATGGGTTCCACTTGTTTAATGGTAAGATGAGATAAGGTTTGTGGGGAGTATTATTCAAGTGCAAAATGGATACACACTGCTTCAATGTAATACAATACCCAAAAGGCAGAGTTATAATTAACATACTGTAGCCTACAATACACACAGTAAAAGATAATACGTACAAATTGCACAGGCCTTGTTTTCTAAGAGGCTTGTCTGGAGTTGAGGACTTGTCAGACTTGCAAATGAGGTGTAAATATCACACTCACACGTACTCACTTTCTATCAGAAGCTGGTCAAAGTGAAGCACTGTCTGACAACAATTTGATCTCCTGATAATGTGTCTCTGCAGGTGACGCAACCCACCATCAGTGATAATTGAGTGCTGATGTAAAGCTCCTTCTTAATAATCTCAGGAGGGAAAGTTAAAACTGTAATCAAAGTTTTACTGACAGCTGTGTGAATTCAGATGTGTCAAGTTAACCACCATCAATATCTGTCATTTCCCATAGATCTTCTTCCTTGGGCCTACACGCCTGTTTTTGATTCTTCTGATGTGCTTCTTGATCATTGCTCACTTAAAGGAAGTGAAGCATTTGATCTTATTTGAAGCTGCTGATGAAATGAAGTGGATAGTGTTTCTCTGAGGCAGAGTTCAAGTAAATGTGTATTACTGTTTG
Organism: Gymnodraco acuticeps; assembly: GCF_902827175.1. Taxonomy (NCBI): domain Eukaryota; kingdom Metazoa; phylum Chordata; class Actinopteri; order Perciformes; family Bathydraconidae; genus Gymnodraco; species Gymnodraco acuticeps. Next base: position 395,521 of record NW_022991244.1, read on the forward strand.
GAGTCTGTTGGATCTGTTCAGCTGGGATCTAGGCTGTTATAAGCTCAAAGGGAATTCTGTTTGATGGTAAAGATGGTTCATATCTTTGATGAACAATGGGAAAATGGGTTAGTTATAGAAACACAAAACATTAAAGGTGGGGTAGGTAATTTTGGAGAAACCAGCTCGAGTGCGCTAGAATTTGAAAATACACAGCCGGAAAAAATCTGCCACTTCCTTCAGACTTCCTTACAGAGCCCCTCCTCCAACACACACGAACGCGCACATGACCAATGAGGGCACGAGATAAGTTTGTGCACAGATGGAAGGCTGACAAGCAGGTAGGCCATCCTGTTACTTTAGCTGGGCCGGCTAAAATGATTGATCGTGCTTTTTACAGTGCTACGACTTCCACAGATTCAGGTGATAAAGTGGGGGGGGTTACCTTGGTTGGTGATTGGCTAATGGTTACACAAGCCAAATAATCATTATGTCATCATAATGAGGCCAACATCTGATCAGCTCATTTTCAGTCAGGTTTTTATATAAATGGATCAGGACAAAAAGTGAGCGAAACCTTTTTCCTGAAACTTTCAGAACCTCGTTGCACAGAGGGGACACATGGTTGTGAATAAAAGACATGAAAATGTGGATTTTGCATAATAGGTGACCTTTAAAATTGTGAATCCTCCTTGTGATTTGAATCCAAAATGTGATGGATTATCCTTGAACCAAGTGTCCTGAAAATTATGTCAGTATTTTTCTGTAATCCGGCTGACAAACAAACCAGAGGTAAACTTCTAATCCTCCCTGCAGTAATTTGCTCTACACTGGCTTTTGTAAACTGCCCGAGTTGTGAGTAGAAGCCATACTTTTCCAGCCCAGTGAACACTTACCAGAGTCCACCCCGATAATGAACCGACCAATGATGAGCATCTCAAAAGATTTGGCACTTTCACCCAGGGACAGCAGCAGCACAGCTATTAGAGCGAAGATGTTATTCAGCAGCAAGGTTCCCTTTCTGAAGCCAGAGCAGAATATGGTTTTAAAAAGAGAGAAACATCACATTCAGGCAGAGGATAAAATAATATCTGCACATTTATATTGTATTCATTTCAGTTTAATTGTAGAAATGTGCAAATTAATTACTTGTGATATAACTTATTTAAAAAGCAGAACCACAGCTAGCTTGTCTACATCCTGAAAAGTTGATTTAAAAAATAATAGTATTAATAATAAATATGCTTTCTTAATATAGCAATGCAATAAAAAATAATAACTTAATGATTAGAAAACACCAAGATAAACTGTAGCTTTGCAAGATTGGAAAAACTAAACCCAGAGACATTATTACATTTTCTTGAAAACGTTCCTATAAAAAAAGGTTTAAGGAAGGGACATTTGAACATGGTGCTGGAAGCAAAAACCATTTGATCTTGAAGATGATAAGGAGAAGAGTTTAAAGAGGTGTAGGCCTACTACTCTTTATAGCCAGCAAAGAAGAAAGAAAGAAATCATTAGCCGCTTTCACACCAAGTACTTTGCCGTACTTAGTGCCAGCACTTAGTGCCCCGGTACTTAGTACCCCAGGGGACTAAGTACCAATCGCGTTCACACCGGAGGACTTTTCCCTGAGGGAAGATTACGCAAATGAGCCGCTGACGTCACTTCGTCTTCTTCTGCTTTGGGTTTACTGGCAGGCCGCAAACAACTTCACGGCGTATACTGCTGCCGGAAGTCCCCGGCCGGAAATCCCCGGCCGGAAGTCCCCGGAGGACTGGCTTCAGTAGAAGATGCTGGGACTCCCAGCAGCTTCTACTGAAGCCTTCCGAGTAAATCGCCAGAACGCCGACACCTCCTCATCTCCACCGCTCCCATGTTTTTATTTGTGTCGCCATAAGTTAGTCTCTCTCCGTTGGTGCGCGGGGCGAATGCTAATGCCAGAGGCTTAAAAAAACTTTTCAGAGTTTTACGGGGCGTGGTTTGCAATTCGCCCAGCCAATAGAAATGTGTACTTTTTTGGCACTAAAAATGGGGGTAAAAGTTCCCGGTAGTAAGTACACTTTTTGGTGTGAATGCGACATAAGGGGTACTAACGGAACTAAATGGGAAAAGTACGGGGAAAGTACACCGGTATGAATGCGCCTTATGTGTCATCTTCAAGGAGGCTGCTGATGACTGGTCAAGCTTCAGGTGACATTTGTGAGGAAAACCAATTAGTGCATGATCAAAACTAAAATATATTTAATACATATTAAGGACATATTATACTCATTTTCAGGTTAATATTTGTATTTCGTGCCTCTACTGTGACATGTTTACATGCTTTAATGTTCAAAAGGCTCTTTATTGTTCTCATACTGCCTGTGCTGCAGCACCTCTTTTCACCCTCTGTCTGAAACCAGAGCCCAGTCTGCGCTGATTGGTTAGCTGGCCGGCTCTGTTGTGATTGGTCAACCGCTTAGAGATGTCCTGCCCCTTAGCCCATCACATACAAAGTGTTGGAGTGCTAGCCAATAGAAGCGCAAATGTTACATATTGATGTCACTATATGTTACCGAAGTAATCAAAGGAGGCGTTTCAGGCAGGAGGGGGACATTTTGGATTTTAGCCTTTGCAGACCATTTACATGCACAGAAACCTATATAACACACTCTTTAATGAAAGTCATTCTTGGGTCAGAATCCTCATAACAAATTAATCCTGAATCAATAGGAGTGGCAGTGAGTCAACTCACCTTCCCAGTATTTTGAGGATCATGGTGACAGACACAGCTCCGAGGAGGCCTCCGATAGAAAATATAGACACAGTGACGGACCAGAGGAGGGTGGCGGTCTCCGCTCCGAGGGGCTCCCCATACCTCTCCATCCATGTCCTGTTGTAGAAAGCTTTAATGTACTGCAATACAAGAGACACATGGGAAGCAGATATGTGTCAAGTCCATTGTTCATTTTAAACAAAAAATGATTACACCTTCTAATGTTTCATTAAAGATAAAAGGTAAAACCCACAATTCAAATTAGACCGAAAGCAGAATGAATGTAATATATATTCCACAATGCCTTTCAATGTATAATGTAGTTATTATGCTCAACGACACACTGTCACTTTACTGTATACCAACTCAACTCCCCTACCATACATATTTATTTGGAAAAGCACACTTTTATTTTTGAAGTTTTCAGGGCATTTAGTTTGTGTTTCATGTTTTTTAAGCTGGTAATATTTCTGTTTAATACAACAGCTCTCTTAAATGATAGATATGTTAATAATATATATAACATAATGTATACTTCCTGATTAGACTCTAGGTCCCTATTCTAAAGTTTGGGTAGCTTATTTGGTTGTCCCATTTCACATACTTCTATTATATCTTATGCTTGTCCTTGTATTTAAAACTGTGAATGCAATGAATTGAATAGTTTGACAACTAATACATCACATGTCATGTACTCAAGGACTGCATTTAATGAGAACATCGAAGTAAAGCTACACTGAGTGAAAGAAATGGGAGCTTTCACCGAAGGGTCCTTCAAGACACTGTCAGCACAAAAGCAGACGGAACAAAAAACCTTGTGTTTTCATTCTTTTATTGAGATATAAAGAAAGGGCTACATTTTAGATCTTTTAATCTCTCTTGTACATTATGTTCATTAAACTTCAGGCTGCCGACTTGACACATTAAACCCTTTCATAATTAACGAGCTTCTGACTTGGCGGCTGAGTTCAGCCACGCTTCATTCTAATTCCCTGTTTTACAGCAATAACCATGCCATGTACAACATGTCAAAATGGCAATCTAGGTTTTTACTTTAATAACTAAATCCATCCATCTTCTCCCGCTTATCCGTGGTCGAGTCTCGGGGGTAGCAGTTCCAGCAGAGAGCCCCAAACTTTCTTTTCCCTGGCCACATCAACCAGCTCTGACTGGGGGATCCCAAGGCGCTCCCAGGCCAGCGAAGAGATATAATCCCTCCACCTGGTCCTAGGTCTACCCCTTGGTCTCTTCCCAGCTGGACGTGGCTGGCCCAGGTGGCATCCTTACTAGGTGCCCGAACCACCTCAACTGGCTCATTTCAACGCGAAGGAGCGGTTCAACTCCGAGTCCCTCCCGGATGACTGGACTTCTCACATTATCCCTAAGGGAGAAGCCAGGACGGAATCCGCATTGTTCCTCCTCAATCTGAGGTTCGACAATCGGCCTGACCCTCCTTTCGAGTACCTTCGAGTAAACATTCCCGGGGAGGCTGAGTAGTGTGATGCCTCTGTAATTGGCACACACCCTCTGATCCCCCTTTTTGAAAAGGGGAACCACCACCCCGGTCTGCCACTCCTTCGATACTGTTTCCGACTTCCACGCAACGTTGATGAGACGTCTCAACCATGACAGTCCCTCAACACCCAGAGCCTTCAGCATTTCTGGGCGGATCTCATCCACCCCCGGGGCTTTGCCACTGTGGAGTTGTTTGACGACCTCAATGACCTCCCCCCGGGAGATTGGTGTTGATCCCCCGTCATACTCCAGCTCTGCGTCTAACATAGAGGGTGGAGTTGTCGGGTTCAGGAGTTCCTCAAAGTGTTATAATATGTTGCACATCCTTTTAACATGTGTTTCTCATCGAATTAAATTACTAATAATTACTGACATAACTTTAAATATGATGTATAGTTTCCTAAACTGTATGTAACTGTAACTGTATTTTTAATTAATGACTGTTTTTAAATGCCTTTGTCTGAATGTCTTTCATTGTTGTAAAGCACCTTGAATTGCCTTGTGTTGAAAGGTGCTATATAAATAAACTTGCCTTGCCTAAACTAGTAACTCCTAAACGTTGTTCCCTTTCCTCTGCTGTCACGTTAATACTTTCCCTGTTTGGTCAGGTACATGTTCACCAACAGTATGGACTTGTGAACCTTGTGCCTCGATTTCCATCAACTTCCCACTGAAATGCATTGGATTTTAAAATGAGGAGGATGTGAATACGATTTTTTTTTTGTAAGAGGGCAGAAATCATGCTTCTACTCATGGCCGTATCCACCATTGAGGTCACCGAGGTCCGGACCTCGGTAATTTTTTTCGAGCTGTGTATATAACTAAACATGTGAAATAATTGCACTAAACGGGGTTCTTTGTAGTACTTCCATTTACTGACGATGGGGGCGCTGCATAACTACGTAGCCTCGGTCAAAGCAAACAGAAGAAGACGACATGTATATCAACAAACCACCGCAGCTCGGACTATCTAGAGATCTGAGTCCAGCGGGCTGCTTGTGTTTCTGTTCCTCAGGACATCATATGACCAGCAGATCCTGTGTGAACGCTCTACGTTAGTCAGTGGACGTCCGACAACATGCACACTAACTTATATTGCAGCTATAGGCTATACTTTGGTTTAAATAGCGTGAATAAACTAGCTAGAGAGCTACAGTTAATTACATTCATCCAATGTCAGAATTGGATTACCTTTTAACAAACGTTGTAATGCTTTTCTTTCATTTCAATTTGAATAAAAACATTGGAGATATAACATTGTATTGTTTTCTTTTTACACTGACTCAGATATAATGAAAATACTACGTCAGTCGAAGCTCATCTTTGGTGAGAGAGAGAGAGAGAGAGAGAGAGAGAGAGAGAGAGAGAGGAGAGAGAGAGAGAGAGAAGAGAGAGGAGAGAGAGAAGAGAGAGAGAGAGAGAGAGAGGAGAGAGAGAGATAGAGAGAGAGAGAGAGAGAGAGAGAGGAGAGAGAGAGAGGAGAGGAGAGAGAGAGAGGAGAGAAGAGAGAGAGGAGAGAGAGAGAGGTCGGGGAGGAACTGCAGGTACAGTCACACAAAAGAATGTAGGCTTAATAACCCCATCTATACATCTATAACAATAGTCTTCATTTACAATATAGACAATAGGCATAATTTTAAAACAACATACATATATTGCAGTTATGATGTCATAATAACATGCAATTGTATAAAACACAATCTGCTTACATCTTTGTTCTCTTTTGAGAATCAAACAAAACAGATTTTTAAAAAAAAGAATGCAAACAATTAGTGAAATGAACTAAACTGCTGAATTGCTTTTGATTCACTGGCAGGAGCGACAAGTGAGGAAGAGCAACAAGTGAACAACGAGGGAGAGATTGAGAAAGAGAAAGAGTAGAGGACAGAGAGAGTAATTAACAGGAAGAAGACAGAGAGACTCAAAAAGATGGAAGAGAGGCTGCAGGTTATGGAAAGGAGAGAGACATGGAAAATGAATGTTGACAATGTGTTGTGATCATTTTAGCCTCTTCTGCTTCCAGATCATTCATGGTAACAATCAACTGATTCTTATGTATTACACTTTCAAAATAATTTATGCTGCAGCCCACTGACATGGTTAGAAATCAATATATTATCCAATGTGTGACCCCCCACAGGACTTAAAAAGCACCTAACTAGATCATGAAAATCCCCCAAATCTCGGGGGGTATCCCCCGAACCCCCCTGACATATTTGGACCTCGGTATTTAGGAGATCCTGGATACGGCCCTGCTTCTACTCACTCACAAATCACACAGAGTTCACCGTCTGATCACATATTTGATGTGCGAGAGACTACGAGTTAATTAGAATTGAATGTCCATGCATTTTTTAACAATCCATCTAATATTCCTTTGTACCAAGAAAGGGACATGAAGAGGGAAACCATCAAAGGTTAGACAGAATAAAAGTTTACTTTTGTGAACACGCACACACGCACCATGTATACATCACTTCAGGGGACATTACATTAACTTACATGCATTTCCTGGAGACTTATCCTAACCTTAACCAACACATGCCTAACCCTAACCTTACCCTAACCAAGTCTTCACCCTAAAATTAATGATTCCCCTCATGGGGACCTCCAATTTGTCCCCATAAGGGAGGCGAGTCCCCACACGTGACTGTGTAAACAGATTTAGGTCCCCACAAGTATAGTAATGCTAGAACACACACACACACACACACATTCATTGAGTTTAGTTCTTGTAATATAAAGAAATAATATCAGAGCTTGACAGTGATCAAGGTTTTCATATCAAATCTGCAGAGAATAACAACAGGGAACACTGAATATCCTTCTCTGACCTGGTGGTTGGAGTTAAATTAATTAGCAACCAAATTCAGTACTCTGGACACGCATGATGTCGTCTTTGGGGATCTCCCATAACTTTTCATTTTGGCTGATTTCCCAAACGGCCAGGGGAGTAGATAATAAATTACTGTAAGTACATTTTTTCGTACCATTTCCGTCTGAGCTACTCAACATGTTAGTGGCTCTCTGGAGGCACACCTGCTGCTGTGCCTGGGGAAAACTAAATGTTGGTTTACCTGCATCGTGTGGATTTACTATTGTGATTTTAGGGGATAGTTATAACAAGGGGGGGGGTTAAGCTTTCAGGCAAATTTGCAGCACTTATCTTTTTTGGAATAATCATGTCATTTCGGTGAGCCAGTCTTTTTCAGAAAAAAGGTTTGAGAGCGTACAGTCGGTTATTTTCATTTCAATGTGTTTGCCAAACGAACAGTAGAAGAGAGGATATTGCCAGTTGATTTATCTATCACATTTATAAAGACAGAGGGAGATATTTTGGATAAGAGCCAACGCTATCTTAGTGATCAGCAGGTGCTCGAGGTGAGGAGAAGCTAATAAGAGAATACAATAAAAGCAACAGCTCATCATATCAACTGGAGAATTGGTGCATTGACAGAAGCAGATTATTGACAGGAACTACTGATTAAACAAAGATCAACTTGATCAACTTAGCACGTACAGACAACAGTGGAGGTTTCTAGTTTTACGAAAAAAAGCATGCCATCTATTGTGAATGTCCTTCCATATCAAGCATACTAAAGCTGCAGCACTTTTCTCCTAATGGAAGTGTTTTGGGTTGTCGTAATGTGTTTGCACCTGTCAGCCATCGTACAAACAACATGAATACAATGAATAAGAAGCTACCTGAAAATATACCATCAGAAAGGTGGCATTTCCGCCAAGATAGAGCAAATTCTCAGGCAAGAAGAGGCTGGTTCCAACTTAAATGGCTATTTAGATCTATATATCTATATACTCATTAATTTGAGTATATACTGTTTTTTTAACTAAATACAAATCTGTACATTTGACAGTGTATTGATACATGAAAATGATCCATTGTTACACATCAAATTGAGAAAATAAATAACTGTGTCTTCAGATACAATTATTGTGGGGAAACAATTCTTAATCTGAAGGTTTGAAGGACAGCTGTTAACATTATCTGTAAGACGTTTATGGAGGCAGAAATGAGGCCCAGGTTTCGAGGGATCAGGCTATATTGTAAGAGCAGAAAGAGAAGTGAAGCTGTGTGATGGAGGAGTGTGAGAGTCAGCCCTTCAGGTGAAGAGTTAAGAATATAAAGAGCTGAGACATTTAAAGTATATTAAAGCTTTGTAAAACATTTAAGAAAGCCCATGGACTCTGAGTTATTAATGCATTAGCTTTGTGAACATGTAACTGTCCATAATTCATTCATGCAAATTGTTAAACAATTTACTGCTGCAACAGATGCTAATTAACAGTTGCCCCTTTTGGGAATAATAAAGGGTTTTCGAGCCAAAATATGGGAAAGAGACACTTGTGAGGGCAGGAGGGACTTGGTGTGTCCATATGGTGATGGCAGACTTTTATTTATAGACCTTTCTTGTGATATTTTTCTGACGTTCATCTGTTGATAGGAGTCAGCCCGACAATACATAATGGGCATCACAATCATTTTAATTGTAATGGTCCTCTACATTTGATCTGTAAACTGTGAAGCACAGCGTTACTGAAGACCAATCACAGCTATGCTTGTGATGTGTGCTTCACTCAAATCGTAAATAGCAGTCTATGGTAGATAGAGCACCTAATTAAACAGGAATCCTGCTGTTCTGGGATCAGCAAATGGTAAAGGTTTCCTCTTTAAACCTTTGTGCCACTGTTGTCAGCATATTAAAGCAGCGGGGTTCAAGCTAGATGTAAGACTTTTACATAATTATCCCTTGGAACATTTGGTGTTACTGTGGGATCACACAGCAAATGAATTAATACATTAAAAAACCTCCAGCGTTACGTATTTAGGAAAAATCATGGCACAACATAAGCATGTTTTCCCTTAACCTCTTATATCGTTTTTAAAAAGAGCCCTTAGAGACCTTTCTACTTTCTTTTCTATTCCAATGAGGTTACAATATGTTGAGCCATACAGGAGGAGTGGTCTAAGAAACATATCTACAATGTTGCATTCATTTCAGGGTTAGGAACATAATTTAAAACCAGCCCTTCACTCTTTTAGTCACTTGGAGAATGTCCAATTGGCAATATGCCAACAAAGAAAAAACAAATGAAACTTTGAAAAGAGGAAATGTTTCTCAATCAGTTTCTTGAATCTCTCAGATTAAGCAGATAATTCTCCATGTGCTCATTAATATGAGACTCCTCACATATTATTATTATTATTATTATATAAACTGGTAAACTGGTATTAGTGTCTTTAAGGCTTTCAATTTCCAAATTCCATATAATATGATAAATTACGACGTGCCTAATGTTCCTGAATGTTATCAGAAAACATACTTTTCCTCTGTTTTATTTTGTTTGCATTTATCATTATCAAGGCCGGACTGTTAATATGTACTCTCAAAACCACTGAATCATCAGGACTTTAGACACATACAGGTTTTCAGATTAAATGTGTTTTCTGTATTTGGTGCAACATTTAAAGTACTTGTGTTGGCAATACCAGAGCTGAGGGTTGTTTGGGTTATAATACTTATCCTGTTAGACCCCAAGCCTGTTTTTCAGGTCTCAGGCTCGAAAATGACATTTCCAGAACAAATGACCTTAACTACTTCTAAAAAGGGGGAAATTAATAATCTTTTTTCTCAAAGTAATGATAAACCTGTGAGTTGGATGTAGAACAGTCAGAATCAATATAGATGTGTTTTATTTTAAAGAAAATTCAGATTGAACATAGTAAAAAACTGTAAATTATAGTGTCCGTCCAAAATTTATTTTTTACTTATAGTGAAAACTACCCTTGGATGATGGGTTAGTAGACTAAGCTTTAGGAATCCAAAGTACAACATATAATAAGTGCCCTGTATCAAGATTGATGCAAAACAAGTGACATTTTACCTTTTTAGAGAGATTTAGCACCAAAAAAACCACTTCTGGGGTCATTTGGGTGGATTTTCCATATCTCTGGCCCCCCTTGGTCGATTTTGATGATTGACATCTCTTTCTAACCGTCAGAGCCAATGGAATCGAGGGAAAGTTCCCCACACACACACACACACAGGTTACCAAATAAGGAGTGATAGTGACGCGTAGAAAACCCGGAAACTGCGCTAGCCTCTGGTGGCTACCATTAGCAGCTAATTTTTCTTCTCCGAATTTTGCATAAAAATTGAATTATGGACTATCAATAATTTTTTCAAAGTGACAGACACATTTCTATAACCTATGGATTAACCTTCAGCCGCGTTTTTTCTCGTTTTAATGCCATTGAACACGACTTTGACAGGGTTGCCAACCTTGGGTACCTGGCTGGAGTGAGATTTTGATATTTAATTACACATATGCGCACTAAATGACTGCTATCTTGTCAGTAGCGGAACCTTAGCATATATACAATATATACAAATACACAATATTGGACACAGACTATAAAGGGCACAATGTGTCATTCACTAATGAAAGTCAAACACATGTTTGTTTCCACTGTTTTATTGTGTGCCTGTCGCGATAAGCAATTAATTGACTTATCGTACGATAATTAAAAATGAACTAGATAAATTGCCACTTACATGAGGATGTGACTAGCAGTTTGAAAGAATGTACTTGAATTATTATTATTATGTCAGTGGTCTAAAATGGTCATACAACGGTGCCGACAATATTATCGTTTATCGCAATAATTTCCGGGGAAATGTATCCAACAAAATTAATTATCATGAGAGGCCTAGCCTATACATGAAACACACACACAAACAAATCTACAGACTTACTCCAAACTGCCAAATATATTAATTAACACACTCTCACTCTCATATACTCTTTGACTCTATTTTGGCCAAGTAGAACAATAAGCAGCAGACTTTTACTTTTGTGTAAACCTACTGGATCTTAGATCTGCGCATGCGCAATACGGGACGGGGATTGACCAACCGGCTCCCACTGCTCTGCTGTCTGTTAACGTTGTTAAGAGTGGTGGGGGCAGGGAGGGAGCGGATCGAGAGCTTGAGCAGCTGTCAACTCAACATTGTAAATAACCAACCAAAAACGATCTCTGGTTCATCTTGTTTTTGGCGTGAGAGTAGTTTGGGCAGCGTGAGAGCGTGAGATTGAGAGTGAAAGCGTGTGTCACACCGTGTTTTGCTACCTAAAGCTACTCGTGTGTTGTCTGTATTTGCTTCCCCTGTCACGAGTTCTGATCGCTCAGTGATGATCCTTATATTTCTATAATCTGTGGAATCTCAGGATGTTATCTAAGCTTGTTTGTGCAGATCCAATAAGTATATCAATCGGTATAGCTAGAGTTCTGTGCTAACGGCCTTAATATTACTTTTTTTTTTTAAAAGATCAGTTAGCTGAAGCCCTCAGACACTTTTGCTTGCAGATGTTGTGATTTTGGCCCCTTCGGCGGGTCCGTGGGGTTTAAGAGGTTTAATATACCTGGTTGGCTTCCGATGTCCTCATAACAAGTAATTTCGTGGCCATGCGTCACTGGTCACGTATATTGAAGCTATTATTACACTCTGAACTAGCTAAAACCTCGAGCTACAGGAGGGTTCTTCAGAATTGATTGTGGCATCTCAACTGTGTGGTCAACTCGTGGCCCGTGACATGTCTTGTGAATTCTCCGGCCGAAGCTCCAAATAAACCGTCAGTGTTTGCCATCAAAGCTCCAGCTCTCCTCGTGTCTCTCAGAGTCCTGACTCCAATTGCTTCAGAAGTTTCCCCCACATCTACTAGTACAAACAAAGGGAGTGAAACCATGTTGCTTCTAAGCAAGCAGGCAACAGTAAGCAACAGTTTGACTCACCAAAGCAGGAGCGTTGACCACGGAGAGGTTGTAGCCGTAAATGAAAGATGACCCCAGGGCCCCGAAGAAGGCTGCGCTGAACAGACACGCTGTGACTGGCTGCTGGAGAGGGAGCACACAAAACACACTGAGAATACAAACATGAACATGTAAGAGGCCATGTCAGACACATTGTTTTTGATAAATGTCAACTTCGGAACAAAAACAAGGGAATCCAGCAAAGGACGCTTCGAAAAGGCCTTGGTATCCAGTCCAGAATAAACTGGGATATTCCCTTGAGAATGCCACTACTTTAACAACATGTGTGCAAGGATTGACATTGGCTGAGCAAAGAAAGACCACTGAATGAAAATGCAGCGGTTATACGAGCCCTGTAATTGAGTGAGAAATGAACTGCACATGCTGCATAAAAAATGAATGAGAGTGAACAAGTCATAGGCCTAATATTAGATTTAAATTATGCTGTGGTAGTGCAGGTATAACAAATCAATCATAGCAAGACTGAAAAAGTGTTAAGGCCCACAAGCGGTTAATTAAAACCCATTGTACATAAGAGCAAGACAGAGAAAAAACCATAAGGGAAATGTTGCTACTCGAGGAACGTCATTGCTTTTTGAGCTAAACACATAAAGGCTCACGGAAACGAGAAAAGGCCTCAATGTCATGAAATTCAAGACATATCCTTTGAGAGGATGAACATGTAATGGAACTGTGACAATTAGATCATGAGAGCCCATGAGCATGTTGACATTTAGGCCAGAAGATAGTGCGGAGAATTAATGTAATAGAGTCATACTGTACGTTGAGAAGATTGGATGCGTTGTGATTTTCATGGTCATTTTTCCATGGTCATTTTTCCATTCAATATAAATGTGTCTTATACAGTTTGAAAGCTTTGCCTGATATTACAAACTTCATGTTAACAGCTGACCAGAAACAATGGGAATCGTCCTCTGGGGAGTATGATCTCTAAATTATAGGTCAATTCGGTCATTGTACTTTTGAATTTTGCTGATGACCCAAGTGCTGGACATGGACAGTATAGAGTCCGTTTTCATGACCCATTGTTTTGTCGAAACAGCCTTGAGTTTGCATTTAGCCAGAGCCTTCTTGTTTTTTTTGGAACCATAAGTGACACAAAAGGTTGGCACTAAGTCAAACTTAATGCTGAAAGAAATGTTTTAGGTGACCAAATGTTGTAACTTTCACAAAGTCAAAGTCAACTTTAATGTCAATCTTTCAGTTTGTGTGTACAGAGAGAGAGATCGAAATGACGTTTCCAACAATCCCGAATATAAAATTATACAATGTACAGATATGTATAAAATATGTATATCATTATATAAACAATAAACAGACAAATTTACAAATTATGCACACATTAAGATAAAAAACACAACAATCAATATATACAAAATAGTATACAAAATAACAGTAACAGTCGCATCAATATCAATATCTTTGGTGCAAGATTGTCCATAGAATGTACATTTATTGCAGATTGTCCATAGCAGCGTAAAAAAAAGTTCTGGTGCTGGATTTGAGTGTCTGAGTGTGTGTGGGGAGTTATAGTCCAGTGGGGGCAGGGGAGTGAGGGGGGAGAGAGGGGAGGGATGGGACTCATGATGGCAAAACTTACAAAGAGATTACTATGCTGTATTGAAGAAGACTTGAAATTGAGGAAAGAAGGCAAAAAACTAATTGGGAAAATGTTTCTAAGGTAAGAATTAAAGTGAATAATGTAGGGTCATTTTCTCATAGACTTCTATACAATCAGATTTATTTTTGCCATCAGTAGAGTCGCCCTCTGCTGGATGTTAAAGAAAACTAAGGTTTTTAATTCTCTTTTCACAGATTACTAATTTTTCAGTTTTATCGACAGCCTTCCACCACTCCTTGCCTTTTTATGGGGATGGCAATGTCAGCCCATCACTTCTAAAGGTTGCAAGGTTAAGGATTAGAGCACACAGTGATGCGCACAATATGTTATGTGCTTTAATGTTGTGTAGCAAAGTCGAAGAAAGTACAGTTAATTGAAAGTGTCTCCCTGTCCACTTATTCAAATATATGATCGGATGATATTGCCATCAGCATTAAGTCATTAAATATAATGTTGTAAATTACTAAATAAGGCATTAAAGGCTGTGAGCATGCCAGTTTAGCTAGTGGCCTTTACTCCATGTAGCTTTTTAAAAAATGTGATTGTATCTGTTAAATGAATAATCAAGGTAAAAGGAAACATCTGAGTAAAAATAGCAGGTAGTGGCTCCAAGGCCAAACACCTGGTCCTAGGTCTACCCCTTGGTCTCTTCCCAGCTGGACGTGCCTGGAACACCTCCCTAGGGAGGCGGCCAGGTGACATCCTAACTAGGTGCCCGAACCACCTCAACTGGCTCCTTTCGACGCGAAGGAGGAGCGGTTCAACTCCGAGTCCCTCCCTGATGACCGAACTTCTCACCTTATCCCTAAGGGAGACGCCAGCCACCCTGCGGAGAAAACCCATCTCGGCCGCTTGTATCCGCGATCTCGTTCTTTCGGTCATGACCCATCCTTCATGACCATAGGTGAGGGTAGGAACGAAAATGGCCCGGTAGACAGAGAGCTTTGCCTTCTGGCTCAGCTCTCTTTTCGTCACAACGGTGCGGTAAAGCGACTGCAGTACCGCTCCCGCTGCTCCGATTCTCCGGCCCATCTCACGCTCCATTGTTCCCTCACTCGAGAACAAGACCCCGAGATACTTGAACTCCTTCACTTGGGGTAAGGACTCATTCCCTACTTGGAGTGGACAGTCCATCGGTTTCCTGCTGAGAACCATGGCCTCAGATTTGGAGGTGCTGATCCTCATCCCAGCCGCTTCACACTCGGTTGCGAACCGATCCAGTGAGTGCTGAAGGTCGCAGACCGATGAAGCCATTAGAACCACATCATCTGCAAAAAGCAGTGGTGCAATCCTTAGTCCACCGAACTGCAGACCCCCTCCCCCATGACTACGCCTCGAAATCCGATCCAGGTATATTACAAACAGGATTGGTGACAAAGCGCAGCCCTGGCGGAGGCCAACCCTCACCGGAAATGGGTCCGATTTACTGCAGAGGACCCGGACACAGCTCTCGCTTTGGGAGTACAGAGATTGGATGGCCCTGAATAGAGACCCCCTCACCCCATACTCCCGCAGCACCTCCCACAGTAACTCGGTCATACGCCTTCTCTAAGTCAACAAAACACATGTAGACCGTGTGTTACATAAATGTTTTCTCTGCACATATGGTATATCTTCATCCCTTTACACAATGCAATAACTCACTTATAATATTATGCTTGCAATATGCACTCATGTGTCTCAGCAGAGTTCTTCCCCAGTATAGTCCTCCTTTCCTATTTGCATATACCATCAAAGGAGGCATATTCAACAAAATATCTCCACACACGTTTTGCATAATAATTGATTCCAGAATAAGTTGTATTGAAGCGTGATCTTACAGAAAAAGGAGGTTGGAGCAAGTCTATGGCATTTTTAGGCTATTCAAAATGCATCAATTTGAAAGGTGTATGAAGTGATGAAATAAATGCTTTTGCTTTGTAGGACTGAGCTCATTATGGATACATGTTAGAGGCGCTGGCTCAGTATTTGCCAGTGTTTGAAATCTGTACTCACTGATTGATATGAAACAAAAAATTGGTAAACTGAACCCTTTCATCTGTTCATAACCGAGCAGACTCTAAATTAGACACTATACCAGTGCTGGAATTGGGCCGGTACTCACCGGTACGCAGTACCGGCACTTCTGGTTCTGACCCATGGAGTACCGGCACTTCTTGCTCAGTACCGGCATGCTGGCGGTACTCCGGTACTCATGCACCGTGCCAGTACTCAACACTCTCCCGCCGTTCTTATTATACATCCATATATATATATACAGCCGCCCGGTACTCAGTATATGCGTCATGAGGTGCCGAACGGACATTCTCATCGCTCTAACCGCTGGAGTTTCACAGCGGCTGTCAGCTGTTTACTCCTGTCATTCAAACAGAACGTGCTGGAGAGGGGGCGGGGCTTATCTTCTCCATGTAAATACTGTGGTGGAAACGACTATGTCAAAATTAACCTATTTGACCGTGATTTAATAGTAATACACGTTTCAAAATAATAATAATAATAATAATGCCGAAGTAACAACATACTGAAAACTGTTAGTAAAACCATGTTTTAATACTTTACAATTTACATACCTAGATGCACGTGTGTTGTGTTTATGCAGTGCAACTCCCACCCAGTGGGTGGCTATGTAGAGTGATAGAACAGAGCAGGCACGCCCCCGAGAGAAGGAAAGCAAGTCACGTCACAAATTAGCATTTCTAAAATGTTTAGCGTGGATTAATAAAAGTGCAAAAAGACAGCGGTTGTCGCCGGAAGAAACTTCAAATACAGAGAATGCTGTGCCTGTGTTGGAAATTGTGTCTGATGGGGAGCTTTCTTTGGTTGATCCTCCTGCTCCAAGTTCTAGTGCATTAGCATTAGCACTAGCTCCGCCGCCTCCTCCAGAGCCTCTAACGTTAGCTGCTGCTGGCGCAACTGCCACCACCAACACCGGGCAAAGCGATGCACCTGACTGCTGGACAACGGACCAGGTGCAATATTTTTGCAAGACCAATGCATGGCTCCTTCTTAAAGATAAGAAGCTAGGATGTCGGATATGCAGAGATCATGTCAAATCTTTGGGAATACACACTGGACAAGGACTGAAACTGTCAACTGAATGGGGTGAGTGTGCAGTGTCTCATTTCGGTGTGTTGACAAGGGCAAACAACAAGCTAGCCTGAGAAAAAAAATCAAAGAACATAAAGAATCACAAGCCCATGTAAAAGCTGCTGACATCCTTACATCTGCTTCACGTGAAACTATTCAACATCAAGTGCAGTCTATGCATAAATCTGAATTAGACACCACTATCAGAGTTTTTCGAACGGCATATAAAATTGGCAAACATAGCCGGCCATTCACAGACATGCCAATTGATTTGAATGTACAGAAACTGAATGGGCTGAACGTGGGCAGGGTTTTGCACTCCAATAAAACCTGTGGCGAAATCATCGACCACATAGCTCATGAGCTGAAGAAAAAAAATGGCAAAAGACATTACAGAAAACCAAAGAAAACTCTGTGTTTTGGTCGATGAATCTACCACTATTAGTGGTAAAACGGTTGCTTGTTGTGTGTCTACGCTCAGCATTAGCTGATGCTGAGCCCGAAACGTTTTTTTGGGAGCTGATCGAGTTGGATGGAACAACGGCTGATGACATCACAAAGGCGTTAATGGAGTGTCTTGGAAGAGATTTTAACGAGGACTTTTTAGGTCAGTGTTTCGTTTCTTTTGCATGTGATGGGGCTTCAGTCATGCTAGGGAAGAGAACAGGCGTTGCTACCCAGTTGTGTAGTAAATTCCCAAGCCTGTTTGTGTGGCACTGCTCCAATCATCGTCTAGAGCTGGCAGTTGGGGATGTGGTCAAGGAGGTCTCAGGGCTCAATCATTTCCAGATCTTTTTTGACAAACTCTATTCCTTGTTCCATGCCTCCCCCAAAAATCAGAGGCAGTTAGCGCAGTGTGCGCAAGCAGTCGGACAGCGTCTCCTGGTGATAGGGCGTGTTTTGTCCATCCGCTGGGTGGCTTCAAGTGAAAGGAGCGTCAGAGCAGTCTGGGAAAACTACCGAGTGCTTCATGATCACTTCACAAATGCTGCAAACGACACGAGCAGGGATTCCAGAGACAGAGCAAAGTACAAGGGCCTGGATGATGTGCTCACATCTGCAACGTTTGTCAGCAATCTGGGACTGATGTACGATGCGCTCACAGAGCTCAGCGACCTCTCTCGGCAACTCCAAAAAAGAGAGATGACACTGCCTACAGCAGATAGGCTCTTAACTCGAGAAATACGAGTTTTTGAATCCATGGTCACCATGCCTGGCCCACACATGACTACAGTTCATACAGCTCTAGCTGAGAAGTCCTTCAAGGGTGTTGCCCTGCGTGAGAATGGCAGGCTTGTACAGATTCATGCAGGTCAGTTTTTCCGCAGTATGGTAGAGAATCTGAGACACAGAATGACTTCCACAACCTCCTCTCATGTCAGCACAAGAGAAATCCCATTACATGGCCGGGAGGCCCGGGACAATCAGCTAATCCAGGACATGAAAGTTATCCATCCTGGAAGTTGGCCTGAAGAGGAGTTAGACGTACAGTATGGGGACGTAGAGGTGCTACGTTTGTGCGAAGTGCTGAAAGTGGACAGAAGAGAGACTGTTCAGGGCTTTCGCGAATACAAGGAAACCAGGGCATCCCATACACCTGCTGCCATGGAGCCTCTACTGAAAGCAGTCCGAACCATCGCTGTCTCCACTAGTGAGTGTGAGCGGGCATTCAGCTGCATGAACGATATCCTTACTGCAAAAAGGAATGCTCTCTCTGTCAGCCGACTGTCCAGCCTGGTTTTCATTAAATGTAATGGACCATCACTAGGACAGTTCAATCCGGAACAGTATGTGAGGTCCTGGCTGGCAAAGGGAAGGAGAAGTGCTGATGAAAGCGCCTGTCCAGCTCCAGCCCCTGATACTGATGTCCCCAAGGCCTTCTGGAGCCTTTTCTAACAATGTGAAGTATATTGCAAAGCAGCTCACCCAGTGAGAAGACTTTTGGCATAATGTGCCGATTTGTACAGATCCTGGAGATAGAAGGACTTCAGACCAACCAGGGAGTTATCTGATCAGCTTGGTGTTCAATGTAACTCTTTACCATGGCTCAGACTTTGTTACTTGCAGTTACAGTTTCTCATTTTAGATTGTGCAAATTTTGCATTTGTTTTTACATGTTCTTTGTTCATGCTCTTTATCATTTTTCTGAGTTGGAAAGTTAGATTGCATCATAGTTTACTTTATACATATTTGTATTCTTCAGTGGTGAAGTATATTGCAAAGCAGCTCAGCCATGTGAGAAGACTTTTGGCACTTTTTCGTTTTTCGTTTTCTGAGTTGGAAAGTTAGATTGCATTCAAAATGTACAGAAATACTTAATTTTGTTAAAGCTTTTTATAAAAAATGCTTCTGACCAGAGCTTTGTTTCCTTGTCATTAATGTTGAACACCACCAGAGGGGCTCTCACCTGAAAGGTCTCTGCTTCATGTGTCTTCAGCAGAAGATCTAGACTTTGATTGCTATATTTTCAGTTAATATTGACCTTACTGAGCTTTAGCCATATCCGCTGCCTATCATAAAAAATGTTAAGTACAGTGAACCTTTCTAAAATATACAGTAGTAAAGAGACAAACCCACCAGCATTATAGTAGCCAAATTCTTGTTTGTGGGCTGTATATATAAAATTGACTTGAAAAAGTTGCTGATTTTAGAGTACTGGCACCTTTTTCATTCCAATTCAAGCACTGCACTATACAATTAATTGTAATCATATACTGTATGCACAAAAGATTTGCCACAATACACCCACATATTGCCCTCAAAGTATTGTAACTCAAAGCCAGCCATACACAAACGGATCATATTTAGATAATCTTATCCGGGCCTCATAACTTTTTCAGGGGATGCTCAAATGACGCGAGAGAATAAATATACATTTCAAAAGAAGATCACAGAGAATAGCCTTTAGGTGTGTGATTAGGTTTAGAGTGGTAGTTCAGATATCTAGTAGCTTTAGGGAGTTTCACAGCCAGAAACTGATATGTGAAGACTAGAGATGTTAAGATTCACCGATTCGCATCGGTGCACCGGCATAAACGTTCAAGATGCGAGTGCACCGGTTGAAAGAGTGCACATCGGCTACAGTTTGGGTTGAACCGGGTTGAACTCGCGATGCATCGATGGCGTAGCGTCTTTGCATCGGTAAAAAACCGATTCATTCATATAAAATCCCCTCATCTTGTCAACGCTCAGCAGAGACGATCTTTGATATTTGCTTCGCCACTACGGAGGCCGAGAGTCTCAGTTATCAACACACACGGAAGTCGAGGAGAAAGAGAAACACAGCGCACCGAAAAATACCTACAAATCAAACGTTTGGTAACACTTCGGATTGTTCAAGAAAGACGGTGTAATAGTCCTTTATGCTATATAGTTGACCGCAGGTCATGGAGAGTAATAAGGTATCCGTAGACTTTTGTATGAGGTATCTTTATTACTTAACAGGTCTACAGCCATGATACATAGATCCGTCCTAGATGCGGGCTTGCATACACACAGTATCACTCCGCAGCCGCACCCCATCAGTAACGTCCTGATGGTAAACTTGAAAAATCGCTCGCAAATTGTTAACGATGCCGAGCCGATTTAAAGTACACAAGTAGTACGAGGAACTTAGCGACGCACATAAAGAGGCGACATGGGGTCTGCGGCTGAAAAGAGAAACCTCAAAGTTAGACATATGAGTTAAATCACTCAGTGAGGTGTTCTGTCAGAGAGAGTGGTGTTTAGTTTACAGCAGCCTGTGACGGCCAATAATAATTTAAATGTATTCCTCACTGTAAGCAGTTATGAAATACCTGTTTGTGAAAGGTTATTTGTATTCTTTATTGTTCATATAGAACCCACCGCTTTCTGCTCACTGGTGAGTTAGCCTATGAATGAGTTAAGCACATCAGGCTGGCAGCTGTATGGGCATTGCTCTATGGTAGCTGTTATTTGCACATTGTTAATCATGAGCAATGCATCCTTACATTGTTTAACTGTGAGGTGTTATACAATTGTACTCTGGAGAGCTTTTAAAGGTAAACAAATAAACGGCATGATGGGATGTGCAGTACCAAATATGTAAAGCACTTTTTTGTTAATGTATGATTTGCTGCATATAAGGAATAAAACAAAAATCCTCTGTCGTACCAAATTGAAGTATCATTATTTTTGCATCGTGTTGAATCGCATCGTATCGCACCGAATCGCATAATGTTGAATCAAATCGTATCGAACTGTATCGCAACAGGGGTGAATCGTATCGTATCGCATCGCCTGGTGTTTCAAATGTATCGTTAATGTATCGTATCGTGGCAACGTATCGAGATGCGCATCGCATCGGCCTCAGTGATGGAGATGCACATCCCTAGTGAAGACAGATCATTTTTATACCTTTGATTGAGTCCGAAGTTATGTCTAACGAAAAATATTTAAATCAGGAGAGACTTATTTTGGCTTAAAAAACATGAATTGACGTGTGCACGAGATACAAGACATTGGAAATCTTTAAAGATTTCACTCCATGGTGATATTGGGGATCTTAAGGTGGAGGTGCAGCTGTCTAAACGCCAGCAGTGAGGTTGATGCGTGAAGAGAAGCTAAACATCTGGATTTGATGAGATGGTGTAACTATGATTGATGGTGCAACATAGCTTTGGACTGAAAAAAGTTGAACTCAAGTATAACCTTGGGTGACTGCGGCTGTGAGGTGGAGCGGTTATCTAACAATTAGAAAGTTGATAGTTCGATTCCAGCTTCTATATCCATAGCTATGCAGATGACACACAAATGTACGTAACAATTTCACCAGGAGACTATGCTCCAATTCAATAACTGAGTAAGTGCATTGAACAAATCAACGACTGGATGTGTCAGAACTTTCTCCAATTAAACAAATATAAAACTGAGGTAATGGTTTTTGGAGCCAAGTCAGAACGTATAAAAGTTAGCGCTGAGCTTCAGTCTGCAATGTTCAAATCAACAGATAAAGCCAGAAATCTAGGTGTAGTCATGGACTCTGACCTGAGTTTCAACAGTCACATTAAAACAGTTACTAAATCAGCCTACTATCACCTAAAGAATATATCTAGGATTAAAAGACTAATGTCACAGCAGGATTTGGAAAAACTTGTCCATGCTTTTATCTTCAGTAGACTCGACTACTGCAATGGTGTCTTCACAGGTCTCACTAAAAAATCTATTAGAAAGCTGCAGCTAATTCAGAACGCTGCTGCTCGAGTCCTCACTAATACTAAGAAAGTGGATCACATCACTCCTGTTCTGAAGTCTTTACACTGGCTTCCTGTGTGTCAAAGAATAGATTTCAAAATACTGCTGCTGGTTTATAAAGCACTGAATGGTTTAGGCCCAAAATACATTTCTGACCTCCTGCTAAATTATGAACCATCCAGATCTCTCAGGTCTTCAGGGACTGGTCAGCTTTCTGTCCCCAGAGTCAGAACTAAACACGGTAAATCAGCGTTCAGTTATTATGCTCCAAATATCTGGAACAATCTCCCAGAAACCTGCAGGTCCGCTGCAACTCTTACTACTTTTAAATCCAGGCTGAAGCCTTTCTTTTTGTCGCTGCTTTTAATTGAACTATTCATATCTTAGACTGCACTGTAACTTTTATCCATGTATTTTTTCTTTTAATGTTTATTTTATTAGCTTTTCTTTTTAATGACTGATTTTAAATGCCATTTTCTGAATGTCTTTCATTTTTGTAAAGCACTTTGAATAGCCTTATGTTGAAAAGTGCTATATAAATAAACTTGCCTTGCCTTGCCTTCTACTGTCAACATGTCGATGTATCCTTGGGCACTTAACCCCGAGCTGCTGCATATGGCATGGCCAATAATTAGTATAACTAACTACACCTTGTATAACTTGAATAACTATGCATGACATTGATATTGAAGTGACTGTTATTTTGTATATATTGATTGTTGTGTTTTGTATCTTAATGTGTGCATATGTGTAAATGTGTCTGTTGATTGTGTATATAGGATATACATATTTTAATATATATCTGACTGTATATTGTATCATTTTATTTTTGTATTCGGGATTGTTGGAAGCGTCATTTCGATCTCTCTGTCTGTACACACAAACTGAAAGATTGACATTAAAGTTGACTTTGACATATATGTATGTAGTTAATAACTGAAACCTTCTGCATAATAGTTAAACTGGTTTAAATGCATACAGTTCATGAGTCCACAACACCTACTGTAATACAATAGTGTTGCTGCGTCTGTCTGATTCTTAAGATGGCAGTAACTGGATACATTTTCATACTTCGCTAAGAACTTCAGTTTTCTTGGCAGGTCTCTATCCTGGAGGATCGTACTTTGGAAATCAGGAGTGTTATCTTTGAGGTGAGGTTTATTGCTGGTTACTAGTAGGCTGTTGATAAAACTGACATTGCCCTGGCAGCGTGATCAAAGTGATAGCTCTAATGTTTATGTTGCGAGCGGTAGAGAGGAAAGGAGATCAAGTGAGTGGTGTACAGTTCATATTTCTATCAGAAAAGTTATCTGTAACACATAAATAGAACCTAATAAACATGTTTCTTAACCCTCCGGTATCACTGTGGACGTTTTTGTCCATATGGGTCATTTTTCACTTTTCATTTTGCAATAACTTTGGTTGTGTTAGTGCAAATGGCCTGATTTTTTGTAACAAGGCTATTTTCTTGATCTATTTTGGAATTCCAATTTTTTTCAAATCGGTCTTTAATTCACTGTATAACAAATCGACTACGCAAAGTGATTTTCCTCTATTGATGTTTCTGTGTGAAAATATTTGTAATAAATCGTATTAACACAATGTGGACACATACAGGGAATTCTGAATACATAATGTTTTATGATCACCAGGATATAGGCATGTCCAGGGCTCCGTACTCCAGGGCTCCGTAGGCATGTGTAAAAATGTAATTAAAGTTAATGATCAAAGACTTTTGTTTGTCTTTGGTTTCACTTTGTAGTACTATAACTTTCCCGAACTGAGTCCCTACTGTTCTATTTCATTTGTATTACTTAACATCAGTCAATAATTTTTATAAACCTGGCAAATGTTACATCTTACATTTCAGTTTTTCTTTCTTAAAACATGAATAAGATATTGTAATTTTAGCAGAGTAAATATTGCCTCTATTTCAGCGGCAGGTAAAAAGCTCTAATAGGATTTTGGATAACAGCACAGACCTTCTGTGTTTGACCATAACAAAGATCATGTAGTCAGCTGTGGCTTCCTCACAATGACATCCTGCATGTCTAATAATATATTAATAGGTTAAAGTATGACATAACAGCCAAATAACAAAAGCATGTCTAACAGCCATGACAAACCCATTCAGCCAGTGAACTTATACAAAAGGTGTTGTTGTTTGGTGGCTCATTGTATGATTATATGTTGTATTATATGATTGAGTTATCCTAGTGAGTCACTCACCTGTTCAGAGTTCTTCCCAGAGTCCTTCATCTTCTGGTCTGCTGCCGGCTGATCCTTCTGCCGTTCGTCCATCCTAACGTTTCAGCAACCTAAAGGGAGAATGATCATTAGCTCATACAGAAAATACATGTTTCACAACGAAGAGGGGGAAGTGGAACTTATTAGGGAAATCTCTGAGTGAACCATCTGTTGAAGAGGAAAAGACTATATTTGCTGACACACACATACGCATGCACAGAATTGTCACAACTTGGTGATACGTTTAGGAATAACCCAGAAGCCAAATTCAACAGTAAAAACAGCTATCCAACAGGAAGAAATTACCTTCTATTTATCTTGAATACTTAAGTATGGAAGCAAACAAGAGACAGAAGTATTTGAATTTTATTAGACACCGAATTTATAGCATTGAAAATAATTACTTTGAAAATCATGAATCTGAATTTTTTTTGCTCCGAATTTATCTATGTGAAATAAAAATGTAAAAATTCAAGTTAAAAAAATTCGAATGTTCAAATTCAGATCCCAAAAATTCAAGTGAAAAAAATTCGACGTCAAATATTTCGGTGTTTAAAATTCGATGTAAAAAAATTCGGTGTGTAAAATTCGACGTCAAAAATTGCGATGCAGCCTCATCCGGGCTACTCAGACAGGATAAGCAATCGAGCCCTAATGCAATCAAACCGACTTCTGGCCTATCAGAGCCAAGCGGCAAACCCCGGGACAGTGCGGTGAAGCCCAATGCTGCAAACTGTAGGCGATGGATGCAGATGGGAGCAATTCCCGTAGACCCTTTGTTAAAATGTCCAACTTAACATCAGAAAATGAACATGTTTCTAGCCTGGATCTACAAAAACATATTCTGTATATAGTTAGATTCCCCCTTCATGACAACGGGACTGCTGCTCCTAGCTCCTCTCTGCTAGCTCCGTTAGCTCCGTGATGCTACAGCGGCTCAGCGCATGAGGAGAACACTACTTGAACTCGGCAGTGTTTGTTGTGTTGGTTCCTGGTGGACTATTCGTCCTGCAAATATAGGATTTATCTGCCGTTGAAACAGACCGTCCATGAATGCAGTTTCTTCGGTAAGTCAACCCTGCGTACTTTATGTTATGTTACTGGTGTTTTTATTAAGCTAACGTTAATGAATGTTTAGAGTTGGGTTAGCATTTGAGCAATCGTAGCTCCATCTGTGCTAACGATGCTATGCGTAGCATCCAAGAGTGTAAAACATTAAGTGGGATGCTACTGTATACCAAAAGGCTTCTGTGCGAGGTTGCTAAAATAAGGTCATCTTTGTACGTTAGATAGTTAGTTTGCTATTTAGGTTACTGTATGCATTGTTAAGGTTCATTTAAATTCGCTATGCTCTACTATAGCATAACATAGACTAGCTAACGTCAACGTATTGTTGAAGAGAGGCTTAGTGTATATTAAATCAACCTCACAATGAAATGTGTGTATCTTTAAAATATGAACGTCACATTTCAAGATAATAACGCTCCCTTAGATATTGTAATATGGTTTGTTGAACTGGAGTTATTTATTGCAGCTAACCGCCTATCCGACGAACGACCCAAACATTGTTGTTTTTAATATTATTACCAATGCCTCTTTTAATTGTATTATCATCACACTTGAGAAACAGCCTCATCGTGGCTGTAGAACAGAACATGTAACTTAATTCCTGCATTTAAGGACGATGAATAGCGTAGTCAATGCTTTAGTGACAAGGAAATGATTTGTTTAAATATTATATATGACGTTATCTGTGACTTCAGTGGAAATTAAGCTTATCCATTGCATTGCATTTGTTCAATAGGTTTGTGTCTAACCCCTACGTGTGTGATGCATATGAATATGGCATATGAAAACAAATTAATTTGACTGACTCATGAAAACCTCATCCAAAGTAACGGTAAAATAAAAAGGACCTACACAATAATACTCAATCAAACTGATACAGTATAAGGACTGTGATATCCAGCCATTTCTTAAGTATAACAATAAGATTATGACCTGTTTTTAAAAGAAGATAAAAAGTTGTTTGCATGGAAAGAAGTCTGTAACCCATGCATGTAACTTTACATCTGTTTGTTCAAAGTCTCCTTAAGGTGATCCAGACAGGCTGGACCAGAGGAGGAGAGACAGATCTGGACCAGAGGAGGAGAGACAGATCTGGAGTCCTAGCAGCAGAGAACTTCAGCACGGATTCCAAGGTACACCTTTTTCATGCTTTACAAAGAATGCATAAAGTAATGACTCCAATACACTGATAGACATGCCATTAAACATGACTGAAAACTAGATCTCCTACACATCAGTGATGTTGAGTGTACTTTCTTAGCAAAAGGTTACATTTACATTTTACCAAGCAACATCACATAGTGAGAGCTGCGACCCTTTGTCTTTCAGTGAGACAACCGAACAGAGCAAGCTTCCACAGTTGCACTAAGTTTTGATAACAGTTAAATATTATTTTAATAATACATTTATTTTAATGTTGATGAATTTAGAACGGTTTATTCATAATCTGATTATCTTTGTAGTACACTGTTGGATTTAAAAAACACATTCAAATAAAAAAAATCATTATATTTATGAACAAACAAACACACCTCTTTCTTAAATAACACACTTGCTCTGCAATAATATGTTTTTTGATATTTCTGTTAGGAAAGGACACGCCTGAGAGACAGGACTGCTTCACCATGTTCTCTTTCTCTGAGGGTCCAGAAGAACATCCAAGAGGGAAAGGAGAAGCTGATGAGATTTAAGAGCATTACAGGACATTCACTAAGAGACACTTGTATTGTAACACAAAGACCTGCACACTGACTAGTTTTGTAGTCTAACAGGAACTTCATTTGTGTTGTTTTGTGTTTTACGTTGCACAGAGACAGTGTGATTACTGTCAGGCCTATAAAGTTTGGCAAAAAAAAAGTCAGCTGATCAAATGCATTTGCACTTTGAGCTTCACATCACTTGTGCCTTGTGCCGCCGAGTTTGGAACGTCATAAATAAATGGTACCAATCTTCAGTCAGATGTGAATGTGTAATTTAACATTTTCAGTAAGAATAACGGACAAAAGGAGTGCAAATACAATTTATTGAAATGTGAACTAAAAGTTATCAAGCATGAACCATCACCATTTAAAAAATAAATAAAAACGAAATAATATACATAAGTTACACTAAATGTTAATCTGTTAATTGACAGGCTAGGCCTGTGCAGGTGGTAACAGCTATGCCCAGCATGGGCTAAGTTCTGTAGGTGCAGCTGGTGTAAGTCCTCCTCCATCAGGCCTGCAGGGTCTTTCCCTGCGAGGAGGACTCCTCGCAGGGAAAGACCCTCAGCCCTCTCCGGTCAAAGCAACAGACAGGACGTTCATAAAGCTGAGGTCTCCCCCAAAGTCTCTAATCATCCATCCTGTGAATATGAGAGGGGAACAAATAGTGTAATAGATGCTTTGGACAATAAGAAATATAAAGTTAACTGTTGAGTTGCTCAGTTTTTTAGATTGACAGGGTTTAATAACACAAACAAAAGGAGAGAAATAAAGATTGGTCTTTCAATACATTGTGTTGATTTTGTCTTTTGAATTGTTTGTGTGAAGTCAAGTAGCTAGAACTGTTACTTATAGTTTGAATGATACAGTCTGGTTATAATGTGTGGAGGAGGCATCACAGGTAAGAGCACCATTTGTTGTGTTCCATCCACAACACATTGATGTGTGTGTATTTATTTATCTACTATTTCTTGAATCATTACTGTCAGTCCAAAACAAGAGATTTTGTTTTGGTAACATTTAAAAAAAAAAAAACATTATCTCTTTTCCACTACACTATCTTGAATACTTTAGTTTTTACGTCACTACATTTATCCAACAGCTTTAACATTGTAACGGTGTCACTTCGGACTCTGGGTAATTATGACAGCATGTCCTACTCAGAGCCCTAGAGTCTCTCGGGCTCTGGTCCTACTAGTTTGAGACTTTGAACAAACCAGACCTGAATTTGAACATTCGAATTTGTTTCACTTGAATTTTTACATTTTTATTTCACATAGGTAAATTCGGAGCAAAAACATTCAGATACATGATTTTCAAAGTAATTATTTTCAATGCTATAAATTCGGTGTCTAATACAATTCGAATACTTCTGTCTCTTGTTTGCTTCCATACTTAAGCCACAACACAGTGGATAATTCCACTATGGAGCAAATAAATAGCTAATTATAAGCCCGAGTCTGCCACCTTGTGGTTATATCAATATTAACAGTCAGACATACTGGAAAGTCGACATAAAAATGCAAAAGTTGTATACAATCTAAAGGTCTTCTTCCCTTCTGAGCTTGCAAGAGAAACGTGAATGCTGTAAAGAAGTGTTCACAGACAAAACTCAGATTTTCAGGTATAAAAGCCCTTCTTGTTTTTACCAAGATAGCACTGCTACCTTTGAAGAAGGGTTTAACTAAAGCAGTGACTGAGGTCAAATGTGAACTAACCCCAATGACACACATTTCCTCTTTCTTACTCCTTTTTCTTCAGCATGCCCTGACAGTTGCTGAGAAGTCTGATAGGGTTAAGTGAAAGACGATCCAGTCTGTCTCCAAAGAGAAAACCTATCTGCTGTGTCACATTGAGAAAGAAATTACAAAAACTCAGTGATAGAGGATCGAAACAGCTGTTATTACAGCAGTGGAAAAAGTCTCCAATGAGCAGCAAGGACGAGTCTTCTTGAATAGTTACTTTACTGGAGGAGAGGACTTGTACTTCGTACTTACTCTTTGTGGAGCACTGAGCATCTGATGGGTAAAGAAGGATAGTTAATTGGTTATTAGCACATTGACACATAATGATGTGTCATTTTTTATGTGCATTTGTCAACTGCTGCATTTTTCAGTGTCCACTCTGCAGGGGGGGGGCTGCTTTTAATGTGGATTTGGTATGCAACTCAAAATATTGAGATATTAAAAAACGTACTGTTTTTTTGCTGCATTTTGTGAATATACTTGAGAAAAACATTGCTATTTGTAGAAGGCAAGTAATGGCACAATGCCTCAGTAAGTAAAAGGTGCTGCGACAGAAAGTGTTACAACTATTCCCGCTCTCCCCTAAATGGATACCTTCTGAACAAACAAGCATCAAAAGGGTTTTAGACGTTACTGATTGAAGTCGGTGACCGGTAATACTGCTGATTTCCGCTCCTGCTGCACAGTTAACACTTGATGGGATTCGCTCAGCTGCAGAATGTTAATCAGAACCTGAATGGATGATAGGAATGAAGATCAGCAGGACTCGGTGTCCTAAGGAGCTAAATGAAAAGCCTTGCCCTTGGAGTGAATTCATAAGACGTCTGAAGAGCTTCCCGTACAAAAATATCAGTTTGATTCAACCACCTCTTAAAATAAGATAAAATGGCATTTATTCCAATGTCAGTTCAAAATGTAATATTTTCAATTTAGCGTTCAGACACTTTTTACAGCTGTAATTGCGGTTATGCCAAATCAGTCAGTTTCAGTACATCAGGAACAAATTAGCAAAATAAATCATTGTTCATCTTCACAATTTGTCATCACTATTGAGGGTCGAAGCTTGATAGCTTATAATGAAATTCGACTTGACTTTGAAATAGTTTCAAAAACTCTGAACTCAAGGTCAACTGACTACAAGTAGAGCTTTCTGTGGTACAACTGAGCCAATCGTGAAATGCAGTTGAATTCAGGATATTGTACCAATACCTCACACATTGGTTACAATAAACTACCTATACTGTAAATATCTAAAAAGACACGCTCTTACAGCTTTCAAATTTAGTTGTGCATAAAAAGTCAATACTAGAGTCATGAACTGTGTGTCTGAATCCCCAATACAAAAACAAACAAGTTCATCCATGTGCGTCATGAGTCCACCGTCTGGCTGATTGTGTAACATAGAGAGGAAATCAGGCTGGTTGGTTATCAAGAAATTGTCATTGACCTTCGGTGGCTGACAAAGTGACCTGTTTACTTTGTCACATTCTCAGGCTGGAACAGCGTTAGCAAATTGGAATAAAATAAAGTCTACCAATAGAGGTTGTTGCCAATGCTTTATAGTTTAGTCTGAGCAAGGTATAGGCTAATGTCTTATATCAGTCTGATGCCGTTGGACATTAATTACAATAGAACACATTTTATGTAAATACAGTATATTTACATGATAGCAAAAAAGTATATTTTTACATTATCAGTTGAGACGTTCCCATCTGTGTAACGCAAGTTGTGTTTTTATAGATGCTGGGGCTGAGTGATATGGTGGAAATCATTAAGACAATTTGACAGTGGTGTAAAATAACTGAGTACATTTACTCAAGTACAGTACTTAAATACAATTTTGAGGTACTTTACATGAGTAATTTAATTCCATGTTCTGCTACTTTGTACTTCATTACAATTCAAATCGTGTACTTTTACTCCCATGCATTTATTGAATACCTTTAGTTACTTTGCAGAATATAATCAACAATTAAGTAAGACTTTAGTTACACCTGGAGTAAATTCACAAGCTACTTTAAAGTAATTAAAACTAGCTGCACCTTTACCAGCTTTGATAAACACGAATCTCACAACCAGTTAAATGCTAGAGACACTTATTTAAAGGTCACATATCCCACATGATTAAGTAAATAATATATCTAAAGAAAGATTCAGCCCACTTAAATTATAATACTGACAGATCATGACCATAATGACAAAATAAATCAATGTGTTTCCACATTTTTCACCAGGCTGATTGGTTAGTACTTTGGGTAAACTCACCATGCAGGCTGTATATCCAATGCTTTCAGGACGACTACTGACCCGACAGTATACACAGAAATGACTGTCATCTGTCTCTGACAAATGATTAACTTTGATGAGTCACCACATTTGTTTCCTGGTCTGTCTTGGTAATATAATACTTGGGTCAGCAGAGTTGTGGTAAAAAGAAACATTAGCTATGTTTCTGTACTATTTGATAGCACTACTCTACTTTAAAAACATGGCGTTGCTTTGTCAAGAGGCAGCTGAATGTCCTCTGACCAGCTGTAATTACAGAGGGTGAAAAGAGGTGCTGCAGCACAGGCAGTATAGCGACAGCAGGAAACAAACAAAGTCGCTGAGAGGCTGAGGCTGGGCCTGTTTGATATTGTGTGACACGCTACAAAAAAGTACTTGCTGAAATCAAAATCTCTGTTGCAAAATAATGTGGTTTAATGAAAACTGGGATAATCAACTTATACTCCTTGGACATGTACATTGTTATTTTACTCGAAGCAATCATTTAGACTTGCGGTCAACAAAAAAGTACAACGGCCCCGTGTCACCCTCTCTTCCACACACACCTCACACAGGTGAACAGGATTATAATGAGTGCCGCCCATATCCATGTGACCCAAGCCAACCAATCAATAGTGATCAAACACATATCTTATATTAAAACATAAAGGATTACTAAACATGTTTCATGGCTCCTACACACCAGCCTCTAATTATTAGGTTAGTATACATAATAATTACTAACTTTATTCAAATGGGAGACATGTGACAATTATAGTTTAGTAATCAAGTCCATGCAGTTGCAGTTAAATGGTAAATGGACTGTACTTATATAGCGCTTTATTTAGTCTTTAAGACCCCTCAAAGCGCTTTACATACTACATGTCGTTCACCCATTCATACAGAGCAGTGTATGTTACTCTAGGACCTAACATGCATACACACTCACACACCGTTGGCCATGCCATCGGGAGAAACTCAGGGTTAAGTATCTTGCCCAAGGATACATCGACATGTTGACTGCATGGGCTGGGATCGAACCCACAACCTTCTGGTTGAAAGACGCCCGCACTCCCTCACAGCCACAGTCGCAGTTGCAGCTAATGCATGTTTAGTTTTCCTTCTTCTTTTCTGTGTACGAGTTATAAGTCAGTTAGGCCAACAGGTACCACCACCTAGGCTCAGTCAAAGATAATCCTTAGTGTATTTTAAGTCTGTCAGTCGAAAAGAGTCAATACTGTGGAAAATATGTCACTGATGTTGGATGTTCTTCCGTCTCTTCCTGCCGTTTCTGCATCTTCTCCACGATATTCTCGCTTTGATCGCCCCACTCCTTTAACGAGGAGCGCAGCATGTCCTCGTCGTCTTTGACTCTGAGTCCTTCGGCCTTGTAGAGCACGTTGGTCCACTTCATCCTGTTCTCCATTTCTTTGTTTGCAGCGGGGGCCTTTCTGAGCAGCCGTTGAAGGAGAGGGCTTTTGTTGGGATTTGAGATGAGGCTTCTTCTCATCTTTAAAACTTTTCTTTTTACACTTCTTCGACTCTTGCTGAAAAAACACTCTTCGCAAACTTCTTAAACTTGAGATCCTCTCTTGACATTCCAGCTTGTTCCTCCAATCTGCATTCAGGGAAGTCTGCGCCAAACTGCTGTTGCCAAGGTCCATCCAAATTCACAACTGAGATTCTGTTCACAGATACTTCTGGTTTGTCAAAGTCCATTGCATTCCCACTCACTCCTTTAAGTGGTCCATTCACTGTCCAGCCAAGGATTGTCCTGCTTGCATAGGGTCCGTCATCCACACTGCGTATGACTTCCAATGGTTCCAAGGCCTTAAGAACATTGGTTCCTATCAACAGTCCAATCCCTGCATTTATTTCAGGCAAATTAACATTTTTCAGATGAGGCCATCTTTGTAGGTCTGCTTGTCTAGGAATGTTCCCACTGCTGGCAGGCATGCACTCGTGGGTGGCAGTTCAAAGAAATTGTCATTTTTTAAGCTAGCCACTTCTAGTCCGAACACAATATGGCTATTTACGACCCTTTCTTGGCCCATGGTTCGTAAAAGAATCTGAGCCTTCTTTCCAGTTAGGCCAAGCTCGTGCATCAGATCCTCTGTACAAAACACTGCTGTACTTCCTGGGTCCAAGAAAGCATAGGTGGTGACAATCTTGCTGCCCTTCGTTGACTTGACTTGCACTGGAACTATGGGAAGTTTACAATTGTCATCACCAGCCCCTGTAAGGCCACTTGAAACCAGTGTGCTGTCCACTGATAGCTCCGATGTATTCTTGGCTTGAGCAGGATTGTGTCTTGCTTCATTGGAAGGGATGTGAAGTATGGTTGGATGTTTGAAGCCACATTTTGAACAGGAAATTTGTTTATTGCAATTTCTGCTAATGTGCTCCACGCACAAACAGCCGAAACAGACACCTTTTTCCATCAAGAAGCCTATCTTCTCTTTGTGTGTTCCTTTTTCAAGCTGATGGCATGAGTCCAAGGTGTGACTTCCTCCGCAGCACAGACATGTAGGGGTGCAACAACTAATCGACTTAATCGATTAAAATCGATTACCAAATTAGTTGCCAACTAATTCAGTCGTCGATTCGTTGGTGACGTCATCACTTGTGTTTTACGCGCCGTTAAGCTCCAACGTTATTGGTCTTTTTATCGGTACTGGAGACATTTAAAAAATATATGTCATGTATTATTGCTACATAAACATTATATCACAGTTTTAGTGTCGCCAACCATAGATATATATAAACACTAGATGGCTCATGGGAGATTTTCCAGCGTAGCTCACCGGCCGCCATCTTGCTACAGTCAACAGCTACTCTGGTACGCGCTATGGTAGCTGTTGTAAGGTGAGTGATCTGCACAAAAATACTCTTAAATCGCTGAAATCTTGACTGATTTACAAACTGTTTTGTTTATTATAAACGTTATTAGCATGGCTATGATACAGGATGCTTGGACATGTTGAAATTGCAGCTTTTCTTTGTGTATGACGTGGTTGTATTTATTAGCTGGCTAATAACAAGAGGCTGTGAGTGAGACCTAGTATTACAAAGTTGACCCAGCAACTTTACACCAGTGGGAGAGGCAGAACTGCGCTTTCTTTTCAACATAATTTAAGTTACACATGATTTCTTCCAAGTGGTTGGGCTTGTTAAAAACATCTTACATTTTAGATACATTATTATACAGGAAATTGCTGGCTTTGTGTTTACAGAAGTACCTGACTATGCCTGACTTTTGTGCAGCCTACGGCTGCTCTAATCGCCGCAGTCTGCAAACAAGAACCCGTGGAATCACCTTTCACCTGTAAGATATGACAATATTATGACTATAATTAGGATAATCGTTAATTACTTAGTGGATGTATGTACATTACAAGTCCTGCTACACAGGATCAGTGGGGCTATGTGAGATAATAGTATTGCAAGATTGATGTTGACCCAGCCTCTTTAGAATATGTTGCTACCATTTCTTTACACAATTATGTAATGTTTCTTTTGGACACCTTTTGTATTACTCTTAGTGTGGTTGTCTTATTCTTAAAGTATACATCAGTGGCGAGCCGTCAGGGCCCTCTTGGCCCTCCGTGAGGGCCTAAGATATTCTAAAAAATAATATTTGAAAACATTAAAAAAAAACATTTTTTTTTTAAATATTATTTTTTATATTTTTTTGTTGTTACATTTTTCATTAATTTTACCAAAATAACTTGATTTAATTGTATTTAAAATAATATTTCCAAAGAAATAAATCCTTCGAATCTGCCTGTTTGTTCCAATCTTCTGTTGGAATGTGAAGGGTTAAATGCCGTCTCTGTGAGTTACTGTGAAGACGGGAGAGCTTGTTGGTCCCGGTTGGTCCCTCTCAGAGCTTCTATTATACGGCTCTGGTCCCTCTCTACATTCACAGAGGGCCCACTATAGTAACTCAACGAGAGAGTAATGTCAAATGACAGTACAATTGACCAATCATATCTTCCCTCTAAATGGGCGGGCTTTATTTTCGCGGACTTTATGACAGGTTCCGCCCGCTGTGAGGTCTATGCAGTGACGCGTCCTAAAACCCGGAAGTAAGCTTCGCTCGGATTCCCTCGACAGAAAGCAGTGGGATTTCTCCATAGGATTTTGGAAAATAGCTCGAAATAAGGTCTGTGGAAAACGAACCTGTTAGATAAATGCACGTTGTGTTCAGCTGGATAATATCCACATGTCTATCATACTTTTATTATTTTTGAATCATAAATCTGATAGATTTATGATTAGCATAAGTTCGTTCATGATGGCTCACTTCAGCGATAGTGATGACATCGTTGCGAAATTATTAACCGAGTAGTTACAATGATAAACTGGAGTGGCAAATTATCAGCTGAATGACCCGCAAGTGCTTCATCCAAAAGGACAGGAGGATGGACTTTGTGTTTCAGTGATTTAATCATCAAAGGTAGGCCTAAGTCATTTTCAATGTGGGCCGTCGTGCCGACTTAATTCATTTGTAATTGCTACTTGGCTGTGGGTGCCCTGTCATGATAGGTGTTTATATAAATGATGTTGTTTTGTGTGGTAGAGGGTCGCTGTCATTGATGCGTTTTGCACCCCGGACCACTGTTTTGATATTCCGCTGAAGTCTACGTTGAGACGTAATATCTCTTCTTTTTTTTCGAGGGAAGGGGGGGGGGGTCAGAGGGCCTAGGTATAAAAGTCACGGCTCGCCACTGGTATACATACATACATACATACATACATACATACATACATACATACATACATACAATTACCCCAAAAATATGATAATTTCGGTGTGTATTTTTGTCCTTACCCTTAATGTTAAAGGAAAGAAGGGCGGACAATGTTGACAATAATGTATATATCTGGCTACCTTTCTTATGTTTTTAAGGTTTCCCAAAACCGGAGAGAGGAGGAGGCAGTGGGAAGTTGCCCTAAGAAGGGACGGTTTTGTTTCCTCTGGCAGGACGCTGCTCTGCAGTGAGTACTTCAGGAGTGAGGACTTTGACAGGACAGGGCAGACTGTCCGGCTTAAAGATGGTGTTGTGCCAACAGTATTCAATTTCCCAGCTCATCTTCAAAGGGTATGTGTATCATTGGCCAACAAGAATTCAAGGTGTATAAGATTGATTGATAAATATGTGATTAAATGTCACACTTTAGTTTTTCTTTCTGCATGTTTAGGAATAAATAATGTTTTGTGTATTACAGCACATTTTAAACACTCAAAATGTCTTTAATGTTTATTTTAGCCGGAAGCAACAAGAAGCACAACCACTTCTAGAAGAGCGGAAGATGAACCTCAGCCTAATGTTGTGAGTATTCTGAATGTGGCCAAGACCAGAGAGATGGTCATTGATTTCAGGAGGGTGAGGACGTCTCTTCTACCCCTGTGCATTCTGGGAGAGGATGTGGCTGTTGTGGAGGACTACAAATACCTGGGAGTGCACTTAGACAACGGACTGAACTGGAGGATCAACACTGATGCTGTGCACAAGAAGGGGATGAGCAGACTCTATTTTCTGAGGAAGCTGAGATACTTCCACGTGTGCAGTAAGATGCTGGAGATCTTCTACCGGTCTGTTGTGGCCAGTGCACTCTTCTTTGCTCCGGTCTGCTGGGGGGGCAGCATCAGAGCCGGTGACACCAGCAGGATCAATAAACTGATTAGGAAAGCTGGGTCTGTCATCGGCATCAAGCTGGACCCCTTTGAAGCTGTGGTGGAGAGGAGGACACTGAACAGACTGTTGTCCATCATGGATAACCCCACCCATCCTCTCCACCTGCAGCTGGACAGTCAACGGAGCTCCTTCTCCAACAGACTGCTGCAGCTCCGCAGTGCCATAACTCAACAAATCACCTCTGGCTGGAAGATAACTCTCTGCTCCATAGTTTCTCTTGAATATAACCACGTTGTACATTTTACACATATATAATCTATTTAATATTTAACATTAATATTCCTTATATTTATGTATATTATATATATAATATCCTGCCAAACTCAACATGTATATTTTCCTCTTTCTTTATTTTTCTTGCTTATTTCTAATTCATTGTAAAATGCTTTGTCCCTTATGCTGCTGTAACTAAAAATGTTTTCCCAAATTGAGATCAATAAAGTACCATCTTATCTTGTTTTATTTGCATGTGGAATGTCACTAACAAATGAGAGCATCATATGGCTTGTCATATTAAATATCTCGGTGGTACCCAGGAAGGTCTATGATGGTGTTACTAGGAGAGCCCAATATAATTTGAGGTGGTACTCTGTGTAAAAGGTTTGAGAACCACTGGCCATCTCACTTGCTCTATGTCACTCATACACTTGAATAAACATGTGCAAACATTGAAACTACACCCAGGGATTGGCAACCTTTACAATCAAAATAGCCATTTGTGTCCAGAGCCTCAAAACATATTTTTGCCTTATAAGGGGAAAAGCCTATTAAGATCAATTTCTTAAAAGTACGCTGAGTTGTGTTTTCTGTTGGAGAATGTAAACAAAAAAAATCAGGCTCACAGTATTGATAAGTGAACATTGAATTGTTAAAAAAGTAACTTATTAATTTCCATATTACTATTATTTATATATTCGTATAACTGTGATAAATGAGACAGAACTGGCCTGTCTGTGAGCTCATTTTATGTTGGTTTGGTTGTTCTGATAAAGGTGTGTGTAGAGGCTAAGCCAACGCTTTAAGCCTCTGAGGATCCGCTTGGTGAGTGTAATTGACGCACACCTTGTTTGCTGCCGAATAAAAGTCAGAACCAACGTTTCCAGTTCGAAATAGTCCATTTATTTCCCTTTTTTACTGGTTTTTTTGTTTCATTCACCACACGATATTTATGGTTTACACAATACCTTTTGCTTTGTTTTTAATCCTGTGTTTGTGTGCGTGTTCTCCGTGTGTGCTCTCCGTGTGTGCTCAAAAACTGTATGGGCCTTCCGGCGGAACCTCACCAACACACATAGGTTCCTACCTTTATACCCACATTTAATTGGCTCCTACACACCAGCCCCTAATTGATAGTACAGGTATCAATTGAAAACAATTAAGGAGCCAAATGTAAAAATCATATTTCAATACATAGAAATGCACATCCTACACTTCCTGTACTAAACATAGTTTAGTAATAGGTCGCACAATAATGTTGGTCTTGGTCTGTAACTTGACAGAGCGCACCAGTCCTCCTTTGTCAGGAAAAACCTCCAATACTTTGCCAGGAACCGCGGGGAGCTGAGGAATCCATGATGACTACAATATCACCAGCGACTATATTCCTTTTCCTTTGGATCCACTTTTGCCTCTCTTGTAGCAACGGCAGGTATTCTCGCACCCAACGCTTCCAAAATAGATCAGAAATGTACTGAACTTGTCTCCAGCGACGTTTCACATACATGTCAGATGGTTCAAACAATCCAGGTGGCAGAGCTGGTTTCCCTTTCAAAAGAAGAAGATGATTTGGTGTTAGAGGCTCCAAATCATTTGGATCGTCAGACAGCTTGGTGATTGGCCGATCGTTAAGAATGGCTTCAATTTCACACATGACTGTATGGAGTCCATCATCATTCAACATCTGTTGCTGCACAACTGAATTGAGGACGCGCTTTACCATGCGTATCAAGCGCTCCCAAACACCACCATGATGAGATCCTGCTGGTGGATTAAAACTCCATTCAACTCCAGCTGAAATTAGAGCTCCTTGAATCTTCTCATTATTCAATGCAGCGAGGGCCTCTCTTAGTTCTCTTTCTGCTCCAATGAAGTTGGTTCCATTGTCTGACCTCATATGAACAACTTGACCTCTTCTACTGATGAAACGTCTTATAGCATTTATGCATGCGTCAGTGTCAAGAGAGGGTGCAACCTCCAAGTGAACTGCTCTACTTGTTAAGCAGGTAAATATCACTCCATAACGCTTGCAAGTAGATCTGCCCCTTCTGATTTCCACAGGTCCAAAATAATCCACTCCAACATTGGTGAATGGAGGTAGATCTGGAATAATTCTCTCCTTTGGAAGATCTGCCATTTTTTGCTCCATAGCTCTTCCATTGTAACGTCTGCAAAAGTGGCATGATGATATGATCTTCCTTATGGCAGAGTTAGCACTTGTTATCCAATATTTTCTTCTCAAAGCAGACAGTGTATGGTTTCTACCGCTGTGCCCTAGTAGTTGATGAATGTCCTTGAGGATGAGTGTGGAAATATGCTGCTCTTTGGAGAGGATCAGTGGATGTTTCACCTCCAAAGGCATTGCTCCTTTGCTAAGCCTGCCTCCAACTCTTAGTAGTCCATCTTCCAGAATCGGATCCAGCTTGTAGATGGAACTGTGTCTGCTCACTGTTCCTGTTTCAGATGTTAAAGAAGTGATTTCATCCTTAAACCTATGCTGCTGATCGTGGCGTATTATAGCCAACTCAGCTTCCAAGAGATCTTTAGGTGTCAAGATGTGACTCTCCCCGGGTTGACTTTGGGTTTCAGTCTTTTCACTTGACCAGCTTGTGCAGAGGGATTCAAATCCTTTCTTTTACGACTCAACTCCAACAGAATTGTCTTCAGCCTGAGAAACCAGGCCACCGACACTTTGAGCTTTTTCCAGTCTGAGAAGTAAGTCATGAGCTGGTCTGTTGCATCAAGTGATTCATTGACTATGATATTAACCGAGGTATCTTTTCTGACTTCTGGGTCAACCAAATCCAATATGACATCACCGCCATAATATGTAGGCCATTCTTCTTCAGATTTGACAAGAAACGTGGGACCCTCAAGCCAACTGTGGCTTTTCAGAAAGTCAGGGATCTTCATTCCTCTGGATGCAGCATCAGCTGGGTTGTCTTTGGTTCCTACATGCTTCCATTGATATGGTCTTGAAACCTCTCTTATGGTTGTGATCCTATTTGCCACAAATGTGTGGAAACGCTTGTCCTCGTTGTTAATGTACTTCAGAACTGAAGTACTGTCTGTCCAAAACACAGACTCATCCAAATGAAGTTGAAGCTCTGATTTTAACATCATATCCAAGTAGGAAGTACGTCACTGGCAGCCATGATAAGTGCCGTTCCAATTCTCTAAATGAAAGGAAAGGAGGTTTCAAACTTCCTTTATAACCTCCTTTAGCTTAGGAACCACTGGACCTCCCTTACCGAAAGGAGAGGAGAAAATGCTGTTCAACAACAAACAAGTTCAACAAACACCACACAGCTCAGTAAAGACTGTGAGATGTTGACTTTATTTGATCATTTCAGTAAAAACTAACGTTCATATTTCTCTTTTTGATTATAATACCGATGAACGTTCAAAACAAAGCACTTTGGCAACTTACCACATACGTTTTAAAAAGCTTAATAAGCACCGTAAATTTCATGATATAATTTCTCCGTCATAATCGATTGTTTCCGTGAACGGCCGACTGTTGTGTGACGTCAAATGCTGCGGCTGCAAGGCATTGTGGGGCAGCATTTTCTCCTCTCCTTTCGGTTAGGGAGGTCCAGTGGTTTCTGAGCTACAGGAGGTTATAAAGGAAGTTTGAAACCTCCTTTCCTATCATTCTAGAGAATTCGAACGGCACTTATCATGGCTGCCAGTGAGGGACTTCCGGGTCATTTCACTCCGTTAGGAAGGTTCCTAAGCTAAATGGACTATTCGACTGCAGCCATAAGCCTCATCCCAATACCCCTCCTCGACTCCTCTCTTCCCCTCCTCCGGGACTTGACCCGGAAATCGATCAAGACACGCCATGTTGAAGGACGTCCCAATAGCTGAAATGCACACGGAGGAAGGGTGAGGGAGGAGGGAGGAGACGAAAGGGAGGATACACGCGAGCAGACTACGCGGAAGTGTTTTCACTACTCGCATATAAAAACCCCGCCCCCACCTTCACAGCTGGTCAATTTCAACAGAGGAAAACCGACAACTGGAAGATGAGTGGAAAAGCGTCACAAGTGCTATAAGTGCTCACAGCTCCGTGGGAATTATTATGTGCAATTAATTTCTAAAAGGCTTTCACATTACTATAATTATATATTTATTTAAATGTAGGCTACATTTTACACCAAAACGGAACACAAAAGCAGGACCAACCATCATACATTGAATTCCTTGACTAACAAGAGAAAGATTCATTCATTTAAATAAATATTTAACCAGAAATGGGCTGGTTCTAAAGGGTTATTCAGTTAAGCCCATTGAGAGGAGATACAGCTGTGCACGTCATCATTAACAGACATCGTTTAAGAGTTTTGATTGATTGATTGAAAAGTTTATTAACAGCTTGTATATTGGGTACAGTACAGTACAGCTCAACAAATACAATTGTTAAGGGGATGCAGACCAGAGAAAGACTTTCGTCTTGTTTACATCAGGGTCCCCCATTTCCAATTCATCATCATTTAAGACATATAAGACATATTTGACATACAGATGGCTTATTTACAATTTACATACAGGTGGTTTTTTACATACAGATTGCTTATTTACAATTTTCATTTTAGATTTCGTTCTAATACATCCTAACCGGACATT
Source organism: Gymnodraco acuticeps (assembly GCF_902827175.1). Classification (NCBI taxonomy): domain Eukaryota; kingdom Metazoa; phylum Chordata; class Actinopteri; order Perciformes; family Bathydraconidae; genus Gymnodraco; species Gymnodraco acuticeps. The sequence goes on from NW_022991244.1 coordinate 437,122, forward strand.
TAAGACATACCAAGTCTACAGATATACAGTTAGTAACAGAGTCTAAAATGCGAGTATATACATAGATGGGGGGGGGGAAGCTGTCCATTGAACGACAGGTTGAGATTTGTACCATTACCGGGGCCAGTTTTGCAATGCTCTCCCCCGAAGGTGCTCTTTAAGAGAGGTTTTGAAGGTAAGTATAGTTTTACTTTCCTTTACAGTTGTGGGAAGAGCGTTCCACCTTGATGTGGCATAATTGCGAAACGTGTATTCCCCCTTTTTTGTGCCAAATCTGGGTTTCACATGATTTGTGGAGCTCCCTCTGGTGTTATGATCATGGTATTCCCAGTGCTTGAATTGGAATGAAAAAGGTGCCATTACTCTAAAATCAGCTACTTTTTCAAGTCAATTTTATATATACAGCCCACAAACAAGAATTTGGCTACTATAATGCTGGTGGGTTTGTCTCTTTACTACTGTATATTTTAGAAAGGTTCACTGTACTTAACATTTTTTATGATAGGCAGCGGATATGGCTAAAGCTCAGTAAGGTCAATATTAACTGAAAATATAGCAATCAAAGTCTAGATCTTCTGCTGAAGACACATGAAGCAGATACCTTTCAGGTGAGAGCCCCTCTGGTGGTGTTCAACATTAATGACAAGGAAACAAAGCTCTGGTCAGAAGCATTTTTTATAAAAAGCTTTAACAAAATTAAGTATTTCTGTACATTTTGAATGCAATCTAACTTTCCAACTCAGAAAACGAAAAACGAAAAAGTGCCAAAAGTCTTCTCACATGGCTGAGCTGCTTTGCAATATACTTCACCACTGAAGAATACAAATATGTATAAAGTAAACTATGATGCAATCTAACTTTCCAACTCAGAAAAATGATAAAGAGCATGAACAAAGAACATGTAAAAACAAATGCAAAATTTGCACAATCTAAAATGAGAAACTGTAACTGCAAGTAACAAAGTCTGAGCCATGGTAAAGAGTTACATTGAACACCAAGCTGATCAGATAACTCCCTGGTTGGTCTGAAGTCCTTCTATCTCCAGGATCTGTACAAATCGGCACATTATGCCAAAAGTCTTCTCACTGGGTGAGCTGCTTTGCAATATACTTCACATTGTTAGAAAAGGCTCCAGAAGGCCTTGGGGACATCAGTATCAGGGGCTGGAGCTGGACAGGCTCTTTCATCAGCACTTCTCCTTCCCTTTGCCAGCCAGGACCTCACATACTGTTCCGGATTGAACTGTCCTAGTGATGGTCCATTACATTTAATGAAAACCAGGCTGGACAGTCGGCTGACAGAGAGAGCATTCCTTTTTGCAGTAAGGATATCGTTCATGCAGCTGAATGCCCGCTCACACTCACTAGTGGAGACAGCGATGGTTCGGACTGCTTTCAGTAGAGGCTCCATGGCAGCAGGTGTACGGGATGCCCTGGTTTCCTTGTATTCGCGAAAGCCCTGAACAGTCTCTCTTCTGTCCACTTTCAGCACTTCGCACAAACGTAGCACCTCTACGTCCCCATACTGTACGTCTAACTCCTCTTCAGGCCAACTTCCAGGATGGATAACTTTCATATCCTGGATTAGCTGATTGTCCCGGGCCTCCCGGCCATGTAATGGGATTTCTCTTGTGCTGACATGAGAGGAGGTTGTGGAAGTCATTCTGTGTCTCAGATTCTCTACCATACTGCGGAAAAACTGACCTGCATGAATCTGTACAAGCCTGCCATTCTCACGCAGGGCAACACCCTTGAAGGACTTCTCAGCTAGAGCTGTATGAACTGTAGTCATGTGTGGGCCAGGCATGGTGACCATGGATTCAAAAACTCGTATTTCTCGAGTTAAGAGCCTATCTGCTGTAGGCAGTGTCATCTCTCTTTTTTGGAGTTGCCGAGAAAGGTCGCTGAGCTCTGTGAGCGCATCGTACATCAGTCCCAGATTGCTGACAAACGTTGCAGATGTGAGCACATCATCCAGGCCCTTGTACTTTGCTCTGTCTCTGGAATCCCTGCTCGTGTCGTTTGCAGCATTTGTGAAGTGATCATGAAGCACTCGGTAGTTTTCCCAGACTGCTCTGACGCTCCTTTCACTTGAAGCCACCCAGCGGATGGACAAAACACGCCCTATCACCAGGAGACGCTGTCTGACTGCTTGCGCACACTGCGCTAACTGCCTCTGATTTTTGGGGGAGGCATGGAACAAGGAATAGAGTTTGTCAAAAAAGATCTGGAAATGATTGAGCCCTGAGACCTCCTTGACCACATCCCCAACTGCCAGCTCTAGACGATGATTGGAGCAGTGCCACACAAACAGGCTTGGGAATTTACTACACAACTGGGTAGCAACTGGGTTCTCTTCCCTAGCATGACTGAAGCCCCATCACATGCAAAAGAAACGAAACACTGACCTAAAAAGTCCTCGTTAAAATCTCTTCCAAGACACTCCATTAACGCCTTTGTGATGTCATCAGCCGTTGTTCCATCCAACTCGATCAGCTCCCAAAAAAACGTTTCGGGCTCAGCATCAGCTAATGCTGAGCGTAGACACACAACAAGCACCGTTTTACCACTAATAGTGGTAGATTCATCGACCAAAACACAGAGTTTTCTTTGGTTTTCTGTAATGTCTTTTGCCATTTTTTTCTTCAGCTCATGAGCTATGTGGTCGATGATTTCGCCACAGGTTTTATTGGAGTGCAAAACCCTGCCCACGTTCAGCCCATTCAGTTTCTGTACATTCAAATCAATTGGCATGTCTGTGAATGGCCGGCTATGTTTGCCAATTTTATATGCCGTTCGAAAAACTCTGATAGTGGTGTCTAATTCAGATTTATGCATAGACTGCAATTGATGTTGAATAGTTTCACGTGAAGCAGATGTAAGGATGTCAGCAGCTTTTACATGGGCTTGTGATTCTTTATGTTCTTTTTTCCTCCTTATCTTTCTTACAGTGCAGACGCTTTTCTGCTTGCTCTTGCCTCTGCTTACTTTTTATGCTGATTTTCCTATTCTTATTCTCTGAAAACTTCGAGCAGCGGCTCCTGGACATTAACTTATCACTGGGACAGTTCATCTTCGTAAATAGACGGAGGGTTTCAGCCATATTTCAACATTTTTACGACGACGTCAGTCTTACAATAGCGTGGCCTAGCAACAGCTAAAGCCTGGTAGGCTACTGCTATTTAGCTTAAGCTAGTTGGTAGCAAAATGCCTCCGTTCTCTACAGATGACTTCCAGAAACTTATACAGAAGATGGCTGTGTTGGAAATGAAAATGCAACGGTTGGAAGTTAACGTGGAATTGAATGGACTATGTCGTGGGAATGACACGACTTTACCAGTGTTGCAAAGTAATGGAGAAGGGTATGCTAACTCACAGCTAGTTAGCAGCTACAAGGATTCCAAGGAACAGGAGGGCTGTGTACCGGGTAATAAATCTACAAGTGATAGTCCTCCCTGGAACTCTCTGGGTGCAAAGCCTAAGAGTAAATCACTTCCATGGGATTTGGGAGGACGGATAACAGGCAGAGCCCAGAGCTCCGAAATCTGTGATGCGACCGGCTGGCCTGCATTGTTATCACCCAGGAAGAGCGCCTCTTCAACCCCTATTCATACTAGGAAACAGCAGTGGACAGCTGCTAAAGGGAGAATTACAAACAATCCTCCTAAACCACCAAGTGTGCCAATCCAGAACAGATACGCTCCGCTGACCGAGAACCGGAGATCTGATGACCTGGAGAACCTGTCCTCTTCACGCAGCAGGGTAAGGACCAATAGCTACTCTAAAAGTAAAAGGCTAGAGGGAAAGCTAACGACTGGGCCTGAAACTCTGATTGTGTGTGACTCTGCTGTAAGAGATGTAAAAGGTCTGTGTAATAAGAACAACACCAAAGTACTCTGTTTTCCCAAGGATGTGGTCTCTGACTTGGCTGAGAAGATCCTGCATATTGGGGCTGAACATCCGATTGTGAAGAATGTGGTACTGCACATTGGAACAAATGATGTTATGAAACAACAGTCAGAAGTGCTGAAAGAAGACTTTAAATGTTTGTTGGAAACTGCCAGCTCTCTAAATGCAGAGGTGTTCATCAGTGGCCCTCTACCGCCAGTCAGAAGAGGAGTGGAGAGATTCAGCAGATTGTTTGCACTGAACACCTGGCTTTCAACGGCCTGTACTGACCATTCTGTTCATTTTATTGACAATTTTAACTTTTTCTGGGATCGCAGACATCTTTTCAAGGCAAATGGAGTTTGCCTGAACAAGTCAGGAGTGAAATTGTTTATCTCTAACATATTCAACTGCCTGCGTCATCAATCTGTTCCCTCTGCCAAGGACAAGCGGCAAGAGGAATCAAAACACGAGAAAGACACAACACATCACGCAGAAAACCCTGAAGAATTATCACTGCACCCGCCTGAGGAATGTTCTGATTATGGGAGACATATGAGACACATGGAGGAGTCTCCACTGCCCCCCCCCCTGTCAACGCCTTTGAGGATACTCCGTTCACCCTTTCACCCTCGCCCACCCTCCTGGAGATCGATGAACACACAAAGGAGATACAGAGGGTTGGCACCGATTCCTTCCTGGAGTTCAAAGACCAAACGAAGGCGATACGCAGGGCTGGCACCATGTCCTTTACCCCCGCTCCTCAACGACGCCCACCAAAATCACCGCGGAGACGCGCACCATCTCCCCCGTCCTCATCACCGCGCCTACGTCAACCACCTCCCCCCCCTGGCAGCATGTCCTCTACCCCCGCACCATCTAGCCCGTCTCCATCACCGTGCCTACGTCGACCACCTCCCCTCCCTTCGAGGGGGCTTCTGCAGTCTCCGAAGCCTGATAAGGATGTGTGTGTACAAAACACAACAAACTCTTACTGATATGTGATGGGTCCAGGCTCAAGGGCGTATGGCACTCTCAACTCTTTCCAGGACATGTCGGGGCCCTGCCTGCCAGTAGCTTTGCCGATATCTGTGTTGATAGGTAATAGATTAAGAGCGGTGAATCATAGAAACAGGAAGCGCTCAAACGTTTGTGTGAGTGTATCTAATTTAGCAGTGATTCCATGTCAGCCACAGCTTGTTACAAAAAACATGACTGATAGTGTGTTTAACAAACTTAAACTAGCTTTATTAAATGTCAGGTCTTTGGCAGGAAAAACATTTTTAATCAATGATTTAATCACTGAGCACAATCTCGATTTTATGTTTTTAACAGAAACTTGGATTGAACAAAATAACAGTGCAGCTGTTCTTATCGAATCAACCCCTCCCAACTTTAGTTTTATGAGTCAGGAAAGAATGCATAAGAAAGGGGGTGGAGTTGCTATTCTGTTCAATGATTCCCTTCAATGCAGGAAGACATCGTATGGAAACTTTGATTCTTTTGAATATGTGGCCCTTCGGCTGAAATGCTCCTCTCGAGCTCTGTTCCTAAATATCTATAGACCACCCAAATACTGTGCAAGCTTTTTTGATGACTTTACTGAACTGCTGTCTATAGTGTGTATTGACTTTGACCGTCTAGTCATTGTTGGTGATTTTAACATCCATGTTGACAACCCCCAGGACAGAGGGGCTAAAGAACTGTTTTGTGTTCTTGATAGCTATGGACTGACTCAGCATGTGACGGAGCCCACGCACAATAAGGGGCACACTCTGGACTTAATTATCTCAAAGGGTCTGAATATCTCTAAGGTTTGTGGTGACTGATGTTGCACTCTCTGACCATTCCTGTGTTTTCTTTGAGAGCTCTATTTCTGTTCACAAAAATGTTCAAAAAGAGGTAACCACAAAGCGATATTTAACTGAAAATACTAGGGAAATGTTTACTCAAAATTTCTCTTCCACACTTGCCCCTGCCAACATCTCAGTAAATGAGCTAGTAGATCATTTTAATTCAAAAATTAAAAATGTTATAGATGCCATTGCTCCAACTAAGGTAAAGGAAGTGTCTGGCAAGAAAATATCTCCATGGAGAAATGCCATGACCGTGAAAACAGAAAAAAGAGAATGTCGAAAAGCTGAACGCAGGTGGCGAAAAACAAATCTCCAGGTTCACTTTGAAATCTATAAAGAGAGACTTGGCCTTTATAATTTGGAATTGAAAAACGCACGACAATCGTTCTTCTCTAACATCATTACCAAAAACAAAAACAACGCACGTGCCTTGTTTGCTACCGTCGACAGACTAACTAACCCCCCAGTGTCAGTAGCCTCTGAATTTCTATCCACCAGGGCGTGCAATGATTTTGCCTCCTTTTTCACTGACAAAATTCAGAAAATCAGACAAGCAGTCAGTGCCTCTGCATCAGGAACAGCAAATGTGTTGTCCCTATCTCCACTTAACATCAATTCAGACATCATGACACAATTCCATCAGATTAATGATAAAAACCTAGAGGACATTATTCAACTTCTGAAATCCTCCTCTTGCTGCCTTGATATTATTCCAACAGGATTTTTCAAAGATGTTTTGCCTTGCATGGCCTCAGATCTACTTCATATAGTAAACAAATCTCTTCACTCAGGTATTTTTCCACAGGCCCTGAAAACTGCAGTCATTAAACCGCTCTTAAAAAATAATAATCTAGATGCTTCAGTAATGAACAATTACAGGCCCATATCAAACCTCCCATTTCTAGGTAAAATCATTGAAAAAGTTGTTTTTCAACAGTTGAGTAATTTCTTGCATTTAAATAACTGTTTTGATGTGTTCCAGTCAGGCTTTCGTCCAAACCACAGCACTGAGACTGCTCTTGTAAAGGTCTTTAATGACATCCACTTAAACACAGACAGTGGCAGAACTTCAGTGTTAGTATTATTAGATCTCAGTGCTGCGTTTGACACTGTTGACCACAGCATATTACTAGACCGACTGGAGAACTGGGTGGGACTTTCGGAAACAGTTCTAAATTGGTTTGAATCCTACCTAAAGGACAGAAACAACTTTGTTTCTACGTATAGGTAAATACACATCTGAGTTGACAAATATGACATGTGGGGTTCCTCAAGGCTCCATCTTGGGGCCTCTTCTCTTTAACATCTACATGCTACCACTGGCTCAGATAATGAAGAACAACAAAATAAGTTACCATAGCTATGCAGATGACACACAAATTTACGTAACAATTTCACCAGGAGACTATGCTCCAATTCAAACACTGAGTAAGTGCATTGAACAAATCAATGACTGGATGTGTCAGAACTTTCTCCAATTAAACAAAGATAAAACTGAGGTAATGGTTTTTGGAGCCAAGGCAGAACGTATAAAAGTTAGCGCTGAGCTTCAGTCTGCAATGTTCAAAACAACAGATAAAGCCAGAAATCTAGGTGTAGTCATGGACTCTGACCTGAGTTTCAACAGTCACATTAAAACTGTTACTAAATCAGCCTACTATCACCTAAAGAATATATCTAGGATTAAAAGACTAATGTCACAGCAGGATTTGGAAAAACTTGTCCATGCTTTTATCTTCAGTAGACTCGACTACTGCAATGGTGTCTTCACAGGTCTCACTAAAAAATCTATTAGGAAGCTGCAGCTAATTCAGAACGCTGCTGCTCGAGTCCTCACTAACACTAAGAAAGTGGATCACATCACTCCAGTTCTGAAGTCTTTACACTGGCTTCCTGTGTGTCAAAGAATAGATTTCAAAATACTGCTGCTGGTTTATAAAGCACTGAATGGTTTAGGCCCAAAATACATTTCTGACCTCCTGCTAAATTATGAACCATCCAGATCTCTCAGGTCTTCAGGGACTGGTCAGCTTTCTGTCCCCAGAGTCAGAACTAAACATGGTAAAGCAGCGTTCAGTTATTATGCTCCAAATATCTGGAACAAACTCCCAGAAACCTGCAGGTCCGCTGCAACTCTTACTACTTTTAAATCCAGGCTGAAGACTTTTCTTTTTGTCGCTGCTTTTAATTGAACTATTCATATCTTAGACTGCACTGTAACTTTTATCCATGTAATTTTTCTTTTAATGTTTAATTGCACTGTAACTTTTATCCATGTATTTTTTCTTTTAACGTTTATTTTATTAGCTTTTCTTTTTAATGACTGATTTTAAATGCCATTTTCTTAATCTCTTTCATTTTTTGTAAAGCACTTTGAATTGCCTTGTGTTGGAAAGTGCTATATAAATAAACTTGCCTTGCCTTGCCTTGCCTTGCCTTGCCTTCTTTGATTTTTTTTCTCAGGCTAGCTTGTTGTTTGCCCTTGTCAACACCGAAATGAGACACTGCACACTCACCCCATTCAGTTGACAGTTTCAGTCCTTGTCCAGTGTGTATTCCCAAAGATTTGACATCTCTGCATATCCGACATCCTAGCTTCTTATCTTTAAGAAGGAGCCATGCATTGGTCTTGCAAAAATATTGCACCTGGTCCGTTGTCCAGCAGTCAGGTGCATCGCTTTGCCCGGTGTTGGTGGTGGCAGTTGAGCCAGCAGCAGCTAACTTTAGAGCCTCTGGAGGAGGCGGCGGAGCTAGTGCTAATGCTAATGCACTAGAACTTGGAGCAGGAGGATCAACCAAAGAAAGCTCCCCATCAGACACAATTTCCAACACAGGCACAGCATTCTCTGTATTTGAAGTTTCTTCCGGCGACAACCGCTGTCTTTTTGCACTTTTATTAATCCACGCTAACATTTTAGAAATGCTAATTTGTGACGTGACTTGCTTTCCTTCTCTCGGGGGCGTGCCTGCTCTGTTCTATCACTCTACATAGCCACCCACTGGGTGGGAGTTGCACTGCATAAACACAACACACGTGCATCTAGGTATGTAAATTGTAAAGCATTAAAACATGGTTTTACTAACAGTTTTCAGTATGTTGTTACTTCGGCATTATTATTATTATTATTATTTTGAAACGTGTATTACTATTAAATCACGGTCAAATAGGTTAATTTTGACATAGTCGTTTCCACCACAGTATTTACATGGAGAAGATAAGCCCCGCCCCCTCTCCAGCACGTTCTGTTTGAATGACAGGAGTAAACAGCTGACAGCCGCTGTGAAACTCCAGCGGTTAGAGCGATGAGAATGTCCGTTCGGCACCTCATGACGCATCTACTGAGTACCGGGCGGCTGTATATATATATATGGATGTATAATAAGAACGGCGGGAGAGTGTTGAGTACTGGCACGGTGCATGAGTACCGAAGTACCACCAGCATGCCGGTACTGAGCAAGAAGTGCCGGTACTCCATGGGTCAGAACCAGAAGTGCCGGTACTGCGTACCGGTGAGTACCGGCCCAATTCCAGCACTGGGTATTCCTTGACCTTTGGGAAGAATGTTGACATGTACATGGGTACCATAGAGGTGTAGTGGATCTTGTAGACCAGGCCCATTGCAAGTAGCTGTACTCTGTCGTCTACTCTAAGCCATCCTAGGTTGTCAAAGTGGGCAGAGGTGAGGTGGGTTCTAGATGAAAGGTCAAGCAGTAGTCTGACCAGTTTATTTTGCGATGTTTGAAGTTTTATTTTTAGCGCCTTGGAGGTGCTATGGTACCATGACGTGCAAGCATAGTCATAGTACCCTTGAATGAGTGCTCCTGCCAGAGTTTTCAGGGTGTTTTTGTTTACCAGAGAGGAGATCCGGTATAGGAATCTAGTACTTTGATTTACTTTTTTTATTACATTGGATGCCATTTTGTCACAGGAGAGGTTTGCCTCAAGAATAGATCCTAGGTATGTAATTTCCTTCTTACTTGTGACAATAATGTCGCCCACTGCAACTGAGAAGTCGTCAGATTTGCTGAGATTATGTTTCGAACCGAAGAGAATGGACTCTGTTTTACCCAGGTGTAATGATAATTTATTATCGGCGAGCCAGGTGCAGATTCTGCCGAGCTCGGAGCTGAGGGTTTTTTCAACCTGCAATCTGCTCCTGTCAGAGACCAGCAGGGCTGAGTCGTCCGCGAACAGGAACAAGTTGCAGTCACATGCTGATGACATGTCATTTACATAAATTAGGAACAGTAACGGACCTAATATGCTTCCTTGTGGAACACCACAGCTCACTGGGAGGGGGGGGGGGGGACAGAGTACCGTTTACCTCCACCATCTGTTCTCTCCCCTCCAGGTAGGATTGCATCCAGCTCTTGTTTGATGTGGTCGCTCAAATAAAGAAGGCATGTGTCAGTGGAGTGGGATGTACTAAGCCAGATTGAAATTCATAGATTTGTTTCTTTTCCGCAAGGTACTTTTCGACCTGTTCATATACTATTTTTTCCATGACTTTCGAGATGGAGGTAAGTATAGAAACAGGGCGGTAGTTGCCTGGGTCCAATTTGCTGCCCTTTTTGTGCAGGGGGGTTACTCTTGCAATTTTGAAGTCTTTGGGTACTTTTCCCTGTTTTATGGAGAGGTTAATTATGTGAGCTATGACTGGTGAGATGGCGGTTGCTGTGTCTCTGAGGAATTTGGAGGGGATATTGTCGTGGCCAGTGGCCTTGTTAGGTTGGAGGGCGCTCAGTTTAATGAGTACCTCTGCTGTTGTTACCCTTGCTAGACTGAAATCATCTTTGCGTACCCCTAGGTTTTTGTCATGATGTGATCTACTCCAAAAAGCCCTGAGTGGGAGGGTAATTTATTTACAAGAGTTGTGGCTATGTTTGTGAAAAAAATGTTCAAGTACTTGGCCACATCCAGTTTGTCTGTGATGAGCCTGTTATCTGTCTTTATGTTTAAGTTAGAAAATCTCGTTTTGAGTTTTTTACTGCAGCCAAGCTGGTTATTGAGTAATTTCCAAAGTTCACGGGGTTTATTTTTGTTTTCCTCAGTTTTGACATTGATGAAATTCTTTTTGGCAGTTTTGATCATGGAGCTTACGTCATTTCTTAGTCTGTTTCTTTCAATTTTGAGTTCAGTCACGTGGGCCTGGAGTTCACTGCTCGTGCTTTTGGAAAGCATTGACTAACTTTTATGAAACTCAGAGCATTTTTTGTCTCTGGTTTTCATGGCGGTCAGTATGCCGGAGTGCATCCACGGCTCAGCGCGATTTTGTACCCTGGTTGTTCTTAGGGGGGCCAAATCATTGAGTATTGCAGAGAATTTGTTTTTGAAACCAAGCCATGTTTCTTCAACTTGTGTACCACTGAGCTCATCTGACCAGTCCAGGCTCTCCAGTTCTAGGTTAAAGGCCTCGCTAGAGTCGTTTTTGAGGTCTCTAGATATGACTGTTTTGTGACAGCCGGCCCTTTGTTTTAGCTTTTTGCGGGTACAGAATATCATATAATGATCACTTAAACCGCATGCTATAACCCCTTTACTGGAGATCCTGGACTTGTCAGAGGTCAGAATGAGATCAATGGTAGTTTGTGTTGTTTCACATGGGTGGGTGGGTTGGGTGATTAGCTGGCTGAAGCCGTGCAGATCACAAATCCTACTGAAGGACTTGAAGACGGACGTGTCTTTACGTTGCATATCCGTGTTCCAGTCTCCAATAATAATTGTCTCTACATCCCCCACATCAGCCAAACACCCATCTAATGTATCATAAAAGTCACTCTGTTCCGGTGGTCTATAGATTGTCCCGACTATTACAGATTTAGCATTGTCAAAAAGAATTTCAACCTACACAGATTCAATATTTTCATGATGCAGGTCAGTACGGTTTTTGAAATTGGTGTCTTTATGTATGTACATGCAGACACCACCTCCATTCATGTTCCTGTCCCTTCTCACTACAAGATAATCTTCAATTTCAATCTCTGAATCTGTAATGGTATTGTCCAATTTGGTCTCAGAAAAGCATAATATGCTTGCCTTACCGTTCATGAATAGCTGCCTGAGTTCGGCCAGTTTGTGTCTCAGGCTGTTAGTGTTCAGATGAAAAATATGTAGTCCATTTTTGTTGCTTAAATGCACAATGTCGTCAGCTTGCAGATATTTGTCTTTGTCCGTTATAGCAACCGGCTTGCGGCCTGCCGTGGTGTTTGGAGAGGTGGGGTGGTGGGGGGAGGGGAGGCTCCGTTGTAGCTTTAGCCATTGATATGCTAGCAGGGTGGCTAACAACATGGCGGATATGACGTTTGAGTGAACGAGGCCATCCCAATTAATACCTGAGGACTCCTCTGTCCTCGCGTCACCTTCTCGTGTCTCTCGCTCGCATCTTACGGAGGCGGAGCTAAGACGCAAGGAAGGGAAGCGAGTGAGGGAAAGGAGGAGTCGAGGAGGGGTATTGGGATGAGGGTACTGACTGTATATATAAATGGACGTAGGGTCCGTGACGTCACCCATAGGATTCTGCAGAGATCATGTGCTCATGTGATTGGCTTAGAATTGAGGAGACATCTGATTGGCTATAGATAGAAAAAATTACAAGTACGAATCGGCTAACCGTCAGGGGAGTCTCAAAATACCCACACACGAATGCACAGCGATCACAGAAAGCGGTTTGTGTTTGCAGGTGCAGCGGTTTTAAACGGAAAACAAATATGTGTGGATCAAAAATACATATGTAAAACTTTTTTCTGTTTTTTTGGATGTATATGAAACGGAACACATTTGTGTGTGCATTGAAAAACACAAGTGTGGATCCGGAAATACAAGTGTGAATCCTTTTGCGGATCATGAAATACAAGTGTGAATCCTTCTGTGTGCATGTGTGTATTATGAGACTGTTCTGAACTCATACTTTAGACTGTATTCTTGTTTTACTGTCATATATATTTCATACCTGTTTTTCATTTATTCTCTTATTGTTTTATGGCCTAACTATAATGAAGGTGTGCCACAGAAATACTTGTTTACATAAATGGTGATCAAACTGTTTTGAGACCCACTGAGATAACTTAGATTAAAGTTAACTATCTAAACACTGAGAGAGTCCTTTACCTCACTGAGCTGACGTTATCTGACAGGAGAGGGCTTTCCTTTCACTTAGTTGTAGAAACAGCTTCTGCTGTTCCACGCAAACACATGACAATGGTTTGTTGTACTGCCACCAGTGTTAAGGGACCTCTAGTATTATTTCTGCATGTGCAGTTAGCCGGACTAAAATCTCAATGATTTATCAAACGATTTCCGAAAACAACTTGCCCTTGAGCCCTCTTCTTCTCTGTAAAGTAAACCATGAGCAGTGGTGTAAAGTAACTGAGTACATTTAATCAAGTACTGCACTTAAGTACACTTTTGAGGTACTTCAATTTTATTTTACTTTATACTTCTACTCCACAACAATTCAGAGGTAAAATAGTGTACTTTTACTCCATTACATTAATACCTTTAATTACATTGCAGATTATGATTCATAATGTGAATTATAAACAACTGGATTAAATTCACAAGCTACCCAGCAGTAAATCAATTAAACATAAATTCCACCTTTACCAGCTTTGACAAACACATCAATAATTATGTTCCAAATATACAATATATATTATTCTGAAATGGGCCAATCTGCATGAGTACTTTTACTTTTGGTACTTTAAGTATATTGTGATGCTAATATGTTTTTACTTGAGTAACATTTTTGATTGCAAGACTTTTACTAGTTACAGAGTATTCCAACACTCTGGTACTTCTACTTTTACTCAAGTACAAGATCTGAGTACTTCTTTCACCTCTGACCATGAGTCACACATGAGGACAATAGCTCACTACTTTCACTATCAATAATCAATATGAAAGCAACTCTTGCACTTACTTAGAATAGTGTTTACATCCTGGCACTGAGTCGATGTTGAAGTTGCAACGCTTTGAATCCTAATGTACAGATACCATATTGGAAGAAGATCTCCTACTATGAGAGGAACAATGGAGGGTGTCCATCCAGAGTACCCACGCTCCATTGTCCTGCATCATTCCTTGAAGCACCCCTAAATCCTCCCACCCCCCACCCCACCTAACTCAACGCAAAGTCCAGAGAAACGTCCTCAGATCACAGAGTATCTAGATCGAGTCAACGACAGAATAAAGCTCTGCTCTACCAGCTGAATTCCTGATAAATGCAGCGACAAGGGCATTCTCACAAAGAGGAAGAAAGAGTTCCTGCCGCTGGTGGAGCTTTAGCACACAGCCTACAGCTCGTTGCATAAAAACAGCACAAAAGCTTGGTCTTTAATCCAAGAAAAAAAAAAACCTCTCCTCAGGCAACTTTTACCCGGATCAATGGATGCTTTATTCTCCCTTGGCTTCACATTGATTATTTTGTAGGAAGCCATCTTTATTACAAACATGTGAGTGAGCCACAACTCTGCCTTGTGGAAACCGCATGAAAGACTACTTGAAGTATAATTAACAGAGTCAAAAACATGACATATTTGGTGTTTGGGCTAGACTGGAGGATAGAGCAAGTGTATAAAGTGTAAGAACTGCCATGGGAAAAAAGAGATGGCCCAAGTAATGAAACTCAGGCTTGTAAACCGGACACCCCCTGCGTGACCTGCCCTGGAGTCTAGGTAACAGAAGGTTTATTGTCAGTGGGAACAGAACCCCTGGGCAGAGGGTATCAAATAAGGGTCTTGTATTTATATTTAAATTTCACCCATACATTTTGAACAAGTTTATGGAACATATAATGACGTGTGCTCTATGTGTATCATATTTCAAAAATATTGAACTGTATGTCATCATAGATACCGTATCCTTTGTGTTTTTCCACTGTGTAGAGCAAGTACTATAACTACTATCTACAGTTTATTTACCTGAACTGACTATGTACATATTCTACAGCACTGTACTCTATTTATGTTGAGTAATCCTACCCTTGAATCATGTGTCCTAAATCAGAAGGTTATTACAGTCACTATTGATTCAAAATACCATACCATATCTAATGCCCTACATTTGTTTATCTCAGATAACTTTTTTCCCCCTGTGGTGCATGGTCCTTAAAACTGATCTCAGCTGCTGCGTTAAACATTGACCTTCCCGCTGTGAGTGTCACCGATAGAAAACTATGTTTTTGTGAATCCGTTAGTGTGAATCAAACGTATCATAAACACCCAAATATGAACTTGATAGCAAAAACATTGATTCTGTAATCATTGTTATTGTGAATCAAACATATGGAAATATCATAAATACCCAAATATGAACTTGATAGCAAAAACATTGATTCTGTAAGAAAAAGAAAACAATAAAAGAAAGAAAACTCACCGACTACTCGAGACTATGGTTGTCCAAGATCAGGCTTTTCTTGCGGATTTCACATCCAAAGTAACTGCAGGAACCTAATTTAAAAAAGCACCATTATCACATGAGAAATAAATGGCTAACTTAATTTACTCTCACTGGACATGAACCAGAAGCAGTTTGAGCCAGAGTGCTGATAAGAGTCAGTCAATTATCTGCTCCAAGCATTTTGCCTTCTGGCCAAGTTAATGAATACGTTTTGAAAAATCATCAAATAATTACCCAAGTCAACAATGTAATGCATCACAGTTTTGTACACTCTCTGTATATTAAACAAATTCAAACATCGACTTAAACCCATATAAATGCACTTTTATAACCTGACATTTATTGTGACTGAAATGCTGTCATTCTTTCTTGAGTTGACTCAACAATGCACTGCATTGTGGTCAGGCTGAAACGGGGTTCATTTGCTCAGTTCCTTAAAAGCTAACATTAGTGACACATTATTCGTTATAGTGTTACTACATATACACAGGCCTGGGGAGTAACGGATTACCTGTAATGGGAATATAATCAAGATGTATTTTGTTACAGTTACACCAAAAAAAAGACGCAATCAGATTACTGTTTCTATAAAATGGCAATAGCCTGATTACAAGGCATTGAGCTTACACACTCGAGCAAAACAATTGCTGGTCTTCCACTTCATCATTATTTAGCCCTCTAGTCTAAAGAAAGCTTTCATTGGGTGGAAATTGGAATTGGTAAGTGTACCGTCTGAATTTTGTTTTTCATTTAGGCTACTTTTCTTTCTTTTTTTAATAGACCTTTTTTTTTTAAATACAGGTGGAGCCCCGATGTGTTTATCAAAAATACTACCTTTGCATACAAACACAACACAAATGCTAAATGCTACACTGACAACACATTAAACATGTGTGTGTTTTGCTCACCTGTTGATCTTCCCTTACAGGTTGCTCCAACAGACCCAGCGTATTCCAATCTGTCCCAAAAGATAAAGTTATTCAGGGAAATTGATAAATTCTCCACTGCTTCTTCTCCTGAAGGCACAGTAGTGTTAGGTAGGTAAGCTGTGCAGAAAGACTATAGGCAGATAGTTTGGCCCACTAACCTGTGGTGGTGGAGGGGGAAGAATGTCCCTTGTTAATCTTTATAATTGTTTATGGTAGCAAACTGTGCGCATAAACATTGTGAGAGAAATGTGACTGACCCCTTTGACTATTTTTTCATGTTGCTATTTCCCAGGTATTTGCACACCGCCCCCTTCTTCTGTGGAGTGACACGGATTGAAAAAAAACTGGACTTGAGAACACACTCTTTTTGGCCTCTTCCACGTCACAGAGCAAAAATAAAATCTGTGAACTAAGAAGGAACGGACCACCGTCAGTTGTGTCGGCAGCTTGCATGTTTTGAATACAAATATTGATAATTTGCATTCCTGGGTGCTAGAATCACCCAGGCTTAAAATACATGCCATGTTTTTAGAATATATGTGTACCTTCACATGTTCATGTCATTTTTGTTATTTCTATTCATACTATTACTACATGTTTATTCTTTTTTTTTTATTATTTCATTTGGATTCTTATTATCCCATGTGTTTCTGTCCTATTCTGTTGCTGCTATAACACCTGCATGTCCCTACGGGGATCAATAAAGGTCCATCTTTTCTTATCTTATAAGTAAAACTGTTTATAAATATAAAGAAAATGGACCCAGGAGGATGTCAAGCAACTTCCACACACACACACACACTCTTAATTACATAATTTACACTACTGGAAGGGAAAGACACAAGGAGATACGTGTACACAATGGTGAGCAAGAGATAAGGCGGTACCACTTTACAATAAGACTACCCTCACAAAGGGTTTATAATTAGGTTATGAATTAGGTTGTAAACACTTTATTTATCATTAAGAACAATTTACAAACCAGTTCTAACAGTTTTCATACATCAACATAGGCTCACTATTTGGCAAAATGACTAAGCCTTATATTGAGTACTTAGCGAGAATCAACTCAGTGAGCAACATTATACCAAGGATGCTGGCTGATGAAGTGGACGAAGTAAGCTAAGTAGCCAATAGAAGACTTAGCAGTACAGATACATGTGAGCTCACTATTTGGCAAGATGACTAAGCCTTATAGTGGCTACTTAGCTTACTTTGTCTCCTTCATCAGCCAGCATCCTTGGTAACTTGTTCACTGAGTTGATTCCCCCCCCCCCTTCCATCTTGATGTTTCTTGGCATCTCTTTGACCATTTATTTACCAGTTACTAACATTTATAACTGCCAAAAGGGAGCCTTGTTGTAAAGTGTAAAACACATTCCCATTTATGAATGAGTTACTACCATTTCTAATAAGGCTTAGCAGTACAGATAAATGTGGGCTCACTATTTGACAAGCAACCGGTCACAGTTGCCCTGTTTATCTCATGTCTTATAAAAGCTTATCAAGGATTTATAAAGAGTTCACAATCTAATTAATCAATGAAAACTATTTGTAAACCCTTTATAAGGGTAGTCTTATTGTAAAGTGGTACAGATAAGGCTCACGTAAGGCCAACAGTGTGTGAGATGTCTCTAAATATTTTATGTGAAAGTGTGTGTGTGAACATTTATCACTCCACCTTGTATGGTAGTGTCTGCATGAACGTTGTACATTGACGCTGCAGCCAGCTTTTACATTACTTTAGCAAAGTCCTCTTGCTTATCTCATTGAAGGCATGACTCAATGAAAACGTATGTGTGTGTGGGTGGAAGCGAACCTCCCAGTATTGTGTAAAAAAAAAGATAACACGTAAAATACAGTAAGAAGAAAGAAATGCAGCACTAAAAAGAGTGATACAACATTACTACTACTAATCCAGTGAATACATGTGTTTTTTTTTATTAAAGGTGAAATACAGCATGAGTAACTTTACTTCTGTTACGTTGAAAGTATAATTATGTACTTTTACACAATCCAATATAATTTTAAATGTACTTTTTTTATTAAATGTTTAACACTGCCCTTTTGCCACCTTTAATAAAATAACTGAAGTCTTCCTCCGCCACTGCACACTCGTGAAAATAGCTGTACTATTTTGGTATGTATTCTTCTTTGTGTGTCTTTGTACGCACCACATATTCTAAAACAAATTCCTCGTATGTGTATCGGTAATAAAACCGATTGATTATACACAGTATCTATAAGATTGAGACTGTATCACAATAAAGTAAGACAAGTTAAGAACCTTTCTGAGCTCTGCTTCAGACAGGTTACAACACAGAGATAGTAAACATTGAGACACTGATTAACCTTTTAAATATTTCAATTACACAATAGGTAACTTACATTACATTACATTGCATTTAGCTGACGCTTTTATCCAAAGCGACTTACAATAAGTACATTCGACCAGGAAGACACAACCTTGAAGAAAACAGAATCATATAAGTACATCAGGTTTCATAGAGCCAAAACATTTCAAGTGCTACTCAACTGGCTTTAGATAAGCCAGTCCTTTATTAGTATATAAGTGCTTTGTTAATAGTTCTATCGCTCGAAGTGGAGTCGAAAGAGATGAGTTTTCAGTCTGCGCCGGAAGATGTGCAAGCTATCTGCTGTCCTGATGTCAATGGGGAGCTCATTCCACCATCTTGGAGCCAGGACAGCAAACCCACGTGTTTTTGCCGATGGGAACTTGGGTCCCCCTCGCAGCGAGGGCGCAGCGAGTCGTTTGGCTGATGCAGAGCGTAGTGCATGCGCTGGGGTGTACGGTTTAACCATGTCCTGGATGTACGAAGGGCCAGATTCATTCGCAGCATGGTAAGCAAGTACCAGTGTCTTGAAGTGGATTCTAGCAGTTACCGGAAGCCAGTGAAGGGAGCGGAGGAGCGGAGTGGTGTGGGAAAATTTAGGAAGGTTGAAGACCAGACGAGCCGCTGCATTCTGGATGAGCTGCAGAGGTCGGATGGCACATGCAGGTAGACCAGCCAGGAGGGAGTTGCAGTAGTCTAGGCGTGAGATGACGAGAGCCTGGACCAGAACCTGCGTCGCTTTCTGTGTCAGCTGGGGACGTATCCTCCTGATGTTGTAAAGCGTGTATCTGCAGCAACGGGTTGTGGCAGCGATGTTTGCAGTGAAGGACAGGTTGTTATCTAGGGTCACACCCAGATTCCTTGCAGTCTGAGTCGGGGAAACAACTGAGGTGCCGATGTTGATTGTTAGGTCAAGAGTGGGACAATCTTTTCCCGGAAGGAAGAGCAGCTCAGTCTTGTCAAGGTTGAGCTTGAGGTGATGAGCAGACATCCACTGAGAGATGTCAGCTAGACAAGCAGAGATGCGTGCGACGACCTGGATCTCTGAGCGGGGAAAGGACAGAATTAATTGGGTGTCGTCAGCGTAGCAGTGGTATGAAAAACCATGCGGGCTAATGACTGATCCGAGTGAGTTTGTGTACAGGGAGAAGAGGAGGGGACCAAGAACAGAGCCCTGAGGGACCCCTGTAGTTAATTGACAAGGGTGGGACTCAGACCCTCTCCAAGTCACCCTGTAGGTACGGTCTTTCAGATATGAGGTGAGGAGGGAAAGTGCAGAGCCTGAAACTCCAAGTTTTTGGAGAGTGCGAAGGAGGATCTGATGATTCACCGTATCGAATGCAGCAGACAGGTCCAACAGGATGATGACAGAGGAGAGGGATGCAGTTTTGGCAGTGTGCAGTTCCTCCGTGACAGCAATGAGAGCAGTTTCTGTGGAGTGACCTGCCTTGAAACCAGACTGGTGCGGATCCAGAAGGTTATTCTGATGGAGATAACAGGAGAGTTGTTTAAAGACAGCGCGTTCAAGTGATTTAAACAGGAACGGGAGGAGAGAGACAGGCCTGTAGTTTATAACATCAGACGGGTTGAGAGTAGGTTTCTTTAGGAGAGGGTTTACTCTTGCCTCCTTGAGACTGTTTGGAAAGTGACCAGAAGTTAGAGAAGTGTTGATGAAATGGGTGAGAAACGGTAGAATATCAGGAGCGATAGTCTGAAGGAGGTTTGAAGGGATAGGGGTCCAGAGGACAGGTGGTAGGGCGGGCAGAGGTAATGAGGGTAAGAACCTCACTTGGAGAGAGAGGGGAAAAGGAGGTTAGTGTGTTGGTGGAAGGAGGGTCTGGTGACCCAGCGGTGAGTAAAGGTGAGTCAGAAAAAGAAGAGCGAATATCATCAACCTTTTTTCAAAGTGGGTAACAAAGTCGCTTGACAGAAGTGAGGAGGGGGGAGGGGCTTTTGGAGGGTCCAAGAGGGTGAAGAAGATGGAGAATAGTTTTTTAGGATTGGAATAGGAAGATTGGATCTTATCTTGAAAGAAAGTGCTTTTTGCCTGAGAGATCGAAGCAGAGAAAGAGGAGAGGAGAGCCTGATAGGTTAGGAGGTCGTCACGGTGTTTGGATTTCCACCGTTTCCGCTCTGCTGCCCTAAGGACGGTTCTATTAGCACGCAGTGCATCATTTAGCCAGGGAGCAGGAGGGGACTGACGAGCCTGCCGAGATGTGAGAGGACAGAGAGAGTCCAGAGTGGATGAGAGAGTAGAGAGGAGAGTTTCTGCAGCAGAGTTTGAAGGCAGGAGTTGGAACGAGTCAGAGGAAGGGAGGGCTGAGAGCACCGATGAGGCAAAGGTAGAGGGGGAGAGGGAACGAAGGTTACGGCGGACAAGTGCAGGATGAGAAGAGATTAGTTTGTTATGTTTGGAAAGGGGTAGAGAGAATGAAATGAAGAAGTGATCGGATGTGTGGAGCGGGTTTACAGAGAGGTTAGAAGTAGCGCAGTTCCTTGAGAATATGAGATCAAGGACATTGCCAGCTTTATGAGTCGGTGGGGACGGAGACAGTGAGAAAGCAAAGGCGGTTAACAGGGATGTTAGTTTGTCTATCTTCCCTGTCTGGAGGTTGAAGTCTCCGAGAAGTACAGCGGGAGGGCCAGTTTCAGGGATGTGTGAGAGGTGATTATCTAATTCCTCCAAGAAGTCCCCCAAGGCGCCTGGTGGACGGTAGAGAACAACAATGGTTAACTGTATAGGATGGGTTACTGTGACGGCATGGAATTCAAAGGTGGAAGGAGTGAAGTTAGGTAGCTTGAAGAGGGAAAAGCTCCATTTGGGAGAGAGCAGGAGACCAGTGCCACCTCCTCTGCCAGTTGGTCTGGGAGAAGGAATATGCAGTGGAGAGAGCTGCTCTAATTAGTTAACTATCTACAGCTGATGGGCGACAATAGACTGGCCCTGCCTCTATTGTAATGCAGGCTTGAGTGCTGAGACCTGTGCAGCAGGTTTGGCCTGAGCAGATCTGAGATTTAAAATCTCTCAAAAGCGCGTATTAGCTACAATAACTACAGAACAATTATACAGAGTAGAATAAATGAAACCGAGAAGTCTAATTAAACAAGAATATAACTTACAGTGGTTGCTGCGTCAATAGGTAAAATCTTCACCTAAACGTTGTCCATGGTGTCAACAGGAGTGACAGTCCGCACACACACAAGACCGCAATTATGGCAGAAGCAAAACATATATAATTTTCACTCCGAGTGGGAGGATGATTATTTTTGTATCTATACTAATTCAAAGTCCATCTGTCTCATCTGCAATGCGAGCGTGGCTTTATCGAAGAAGGGTAATTTAGGAGCGGCATTTCAAAACAGTGCACAAACGCTACGAGACGGAATTCCCTCCTAATTCTGCCCTACGCTCCCAAAAGGGAAGGGGCCTGGAAGGACAGCTAAATGCACAGCAGTCCATTTCCATAGCATCTTATCGTGTCAGTCACGTTCTTGCGAAACACAAGTCTTTCAAAGACGGCGAAGTTGTGAAAGAAGCATTCCTGGAGGCTACCGATGCGTAATAAAAATAACAGTAGCATTTCAACAGGTTTTTGATATGATAAAAACTCAAGTTAGATACCGTTATTAATCAGCTGTAAGTTTGAGTTTGTTTGAACTTATTCATTATAATTATTGTACAAAATGGTATAAGAATGCAAACTTAAATTGATTATAGTCTATTATCAATTCAGGTTAAGAAACTAGTGTTGCTTGCATCCTATTTTAAAAAAGGCATTTATTTGTGTAATTTACTAAAATGCAACAACAAAAAGGTTTGATTCTATTAATTTTGTCTTCTTTATTGCACTTTGGCAGCAGATTCCTGTGTAGCTTCAGATCTGAGTTGTCTTATTAGTAAGCCTAATTTATACTTTTGTAGCAACACTATTTTTATATAATGGCAAAGAAAGGGTTCAGAGTCTTTTCTTTTTTCCCTGTGTCATATGTGGCAGCACTGTTCAATGTTTCTTGAAAACATTACCCACTGTAGTTTGTGATGTGTGAATAAACTCCAACTCTGTATCAACAACACTGTTGTGTAACTTCAGTTAAATACTTGTATGTGTGCAGATTAGAAAGAGGTAAGATAAAGGATCTGCAGTATTAATCGTACGAAGGTCAGTTTTATACAAGTAGAAGTGTGTATTTACCTGGTAGTAGGCTGTCAGTAATGGCTACGCCTCTCTATTTGGACTGGTAGATCTCGGCAGACTGGCAACTTTAAAAGTAGCTCTCGGTTCAAAAAAGGTTGGGCACCCCTGCTCTATTGTAATGCAGGCTTGAGTGCTGAGACCTGTGCAGCAGGTTTGGCCTGAGCAGATCTGAGATTTAAAATCTCTCAAAAGCGCCGTATTAGCTACAATAACTACAGAACAATTATACAGAGTAGAATAAATGAAACAGAGAAGTCTAATTAAACAATATAACTTACAGTGGTTGCTGCGTCAATAGGTAAAATCTTCACCCGGTCCAGATGCACACTGTATTATGCATACATAATGAGTGAAACTGAGGTTCTCACCTGCTCCTCAACCCACTAGGATCTAAGATGTGCGCTTGAACGCCCTGAAATCATAATAAAGACTCCCACAAAACACCTGCGCATAAACGTGTTCGAGAAGTAGAAAAATACAAAACAGCATGAAAAGGAAAATGCATATAAAGTTTATTTTTTATTATTATTAATGAATCAATTCCACCTTGGGAGTGGATGCATAAAGACATGGGAACAAAAAATAAGTGCGACAAGCATAGTGGGCCCAAATAAAAACACAACAACACACTACCTTCAACTGAACAGACAGCATCTCGATTCAATCCACACTTTGATCTTTGAGTTCCCATTATTACTCCCCAGTCCAACAGGAAGAGTTGTGAAACATAACAAGTTTTGAAATCTATGACAAAGCAACAACACCCATGAAAACCCCTTTAAACCTTGAAAATTAAAAGTGACAGTAAACTACAGTTAGCATCAGATACTTCTCAATACAGGAACCAAAAAGGATTCATTTAATCTTTTGTAGATTAAAAAAAACAAAAGAAAATCTCGCTTTTAATTCATCCATACAGTTAGTTAGATGCACTGAGATCAACCACAGACAAGGATTTCAGGTCAAACTGAGTGAAAGCTATTACCTATGGAATGTTGAGCTTACAAATATTATTGTGGGTCCACAAAGCTCAAAGATGTAAAAGCACTCATGGTTACAATTGTGTATTTCAACAATCTGTCTCTGCGTAAGTCGAGGTTATTCGCATCAAAGAGACGTAGCTTGGATCATTTCTATGGGAGCTTTCCCCATCTATTATCATTTACAATTCATGTTTACAGAACACTGTAGAGAGATAGTGAAAATACAGTAAAAAAGAAAAGAAGAAGAGTCAAAGGAACGATTGAATTCTACAGTAGTCCTTGTCCCTGGAGAAGTGGAGGCTTGCAGCTCAGTATTTGATAGTCCACTGCTTGATGCTGGCATCATGGGAGGTGGTGACCAGAGTGTGCTCGTCCACCCAGGCCAGGCCGCTGACGTGGTGCAACCGGTGGGTGTCTGCAGACAAGGAGGTGACAAACAGGTCTTAAATGTCTCCCATTATGCTATTTCGAGGCATACATTATGGTCTCAGATATATAAAGATATATTAAAACATGTCTATGATGTGTTTTGCTCAAAATACCAAACAGATTTATTTATTTATTTCATTTTAGAAATCCCTCATATCCCTCTGTTTCAGGCCTGTTAGAGAAACGCAGATTTTGGGTCCTTGGCTTAGAATTCTACCTGAGATAAAGCTAAATGCTGCCGTGATTAAAATGCCATATCATGTTCCAAACCACATCAAGGATTATTTCTGAAACAGTATGGAGCGCAAATGCTTTTTCTCTTGCGGGTTTACTACAAGGCGAGTACCTTTTTTATTTCCTGCTTTATTACACATACTCTCTCCAGTACAGGTTAGCTCTGCGTGTTAGCGATGCTTGCTAATGTAAACAAAGACCATATTACGTCCAAAACACGTCAGGCATTGTTTCTGATGGCAACTTTCTGAGATTTGGGTACAGAGGAAAAGAGAGAGGGTTTTGTTTTCTGACACTTTATGAGTCCCCCGGGGACACACATTTATGTATAAAAGACATAAAAAAGTGCATTTTGCATGATAGGTCCCCTTTAAAGCAGGGAAAATGAGTAATATTACCAAATAGACAACAGCCTCACTATAAACTGTGTTAGTCAATGCTACGCAGCGGTAAACATTTTTACTGCTGCTACATCACATTAAAAACTGTGAAAGCATGTATAGGTAGTGTTAATCTTTTTCCACATTCTTTGACAGAGTCCACTTTGAAATATGAAAGGGAGTAATGGAACAACGAGCAAACTTTCAATGCAAAACTAATTGCATGAACCAAATCACTGTATTGCTTTGAATGACTCCATCAAAACTAGGTGTGTTTGGCTCCACTGCACTGTTTTGTTTCTGACACTCTGTAGCTATTAAAGCTGTGTTAGTTGTAGTATTAAACCACACTTGGATTTCCACCAGTAACAGGATTACAATCTTAAGCCTTTATTTCATCCATAAAGCCTATAGCTACATGCTCTAAAAGCATAACTCTCTCAGCTAGAGATCTCCTGTTGCCTTTGCATCTTTTTAAGGGTTTATCCCCCAGATAGAGCAGTGTATGTCTGCGTGCAAGCCAGGCACCAGTGAGTGCACGTGTGTGGCCTACCTGGGACCTTAATCCTCTTGTCTGGATCGGAAACCGTCCAGATAAACACCATCATGTCCATCCCACCGGTGGCAAAGTGCTCGTTGTCAGGTGACCAGGCCAGAGTCACAGGTTTGGCGTGGTGTCCGTAAAAGTTATTTTTGACCTGGTGGAAAAAAGAAAGCAAAAAGGGAAGAGTAAAAAATATTTAGAAAAATAAACAAAATGACTAAAACACTGGATAGTGAATCATTCACAACTACTGCATATTTATAAATCAGACTACGATTAATCCTGGAGGGAATTGGGTTTAATGACTACATTGAAGAATTAAATAACATTTAAAGACAAAACTGAGGAATACAAATATGTATTTAAACATAAGTAAGAAAATGCTTTTTATATAAACAAAAGTAAAATGTCCAATCAAACATAAAATAAAAAAATAGAATAATAAATGAATTGTGCACATTGTACTACAATACATAACATGTAAATGAAAGGAAAAAAATGGTGGTGTATTAGAATTAATAAAATATTAATCCAGCACAGTTTCAAAGGTTTTGCTGCTGATAGTGAAGAATGTCCTGTCACAGATAATTACCGAGTAGTCATCAGCCACGGTGAAAACGGAGGTGACTTTCTTATCATCTATGAGAGCCAGATAGGCCCCGTCGTTAGAGTAGGCCATGTCGGTGATCGCTCCTGTGAGCTCGATGGTTTTCCCCTCGTCCTTCAGAGTGCTGCCCTGAACGGAGTACAGACGGACCTTCCCATCCTGAGGGGGAGAAAGAGGAAATTAATCTCAAATCTAATCTCACCAAGCTGTGGGGGGGGGGGGGGTGACACACGCTGAGGCTATATCTTCCCCTGAACTTAACAGTACTTCCTCAGACGAAGTAAAGCTGACTGAACTCATGTTTGGACAGATGATGTGTGTTTTAAGGTTTGCACTTACTGCTCCCCCCACGGCTGCAGTGGACCCCCCCGGGTGGAGGGCTCCAACCTCTGCTTCGTAGTCCAGATTGTCCATTGTGAAGACTTTCTTCTTATTCTTCAGCAAGACAACCTAGAAAATAGGAGACATAGGACACTTCAAATGGTTGTGGGAGGTAAATGAAATGCAAATGATGATGAGAGAAAACCCATTACCTGTCCAATGCAGACGGCCAGAGAAAGCCCTCCTGCTGCGACAGACACACTTTTAGGCTGGAAATCCATCTTCACCACATCAGAGGCACTGAAAACCACAAGATAGGGTTATGTATAAGATAAGCATTATTACATTAAGGAGGTGGATAAATGATCAATTTCTGAAAGTCATTTTTGAGGTCCAAGAGAGGCAGATTACTTTTCTCCCTCAAGCTGTCGGTGTTGTTTTACTGAGATCTAACTACAACACAGGACACACTGCATTCGTTTCAAAAGAAGGGCACAGTGTATACGTTTATAACATGTTTTCCATCTGTTGGTTTCCATCTTCAAAAAAGGCAGATTTGTCTCCTAGTTGATAAACCGTGAACATGGTTAGGCAGCTTTTGCTGATTACTTATCTAACCTATGAAAAAGATTTGTTTTGCCACATCCGAGAGAGTAGAGTTCCAATGTTTTTGTTGTTGTTTGGATGTCCCTTAGCATTCTCTCTGGTAGACAGAACAGATCGTGTATAAGTCTAGGGCTTTTATTGTGAAAGAAGAGGTCGTCACCCGGAGGCAGGTAGAATTGCGATGTAAAAGCATCTACTTCCATTTCAATTTCAAGTATCAGCTTATGTGTAGAACTTTCATTTCCCCTTCACGTGATACTAAAACATTTACTTTGCTGCATTGCTTTTGGAATTGACAGCATTGCAAAGAAATGTGTATAAATACATGTCCTACGCATACATGTATGAAAGATTCTCAAGTAACTATATCAGGGGACGCTTATAATGATGTTCCGTGCTGACACGGGAAGCATCCCTCAAATATGGAAGAAAGCTGTCATCATACCAATTTGCAAAAAAAACATGCCCACATGACAACGACTTCAGACCAGTGGCTTTGACCTCAATAGTTATGAAGTCACTAGAACGGATTATTGTAAGGAACTTGCGAACTGAGGTGCAACACCTCTTGGACCCCTACCAGTTTGCGTATAGCGATGGTAGAGGTACAGATGATGCTCTGACCTCTACAACTCACTTCATTTTAAAACACCTGGAAAACCCTTCAGCTTATGCTAGATTAATGTTCATGGACTTTAGCTCAGCTTTTAATACTATTCTTCCCCAAATGATGTTAAAGAAGCTCAAACAGATGGATGTGAATCCTTACTTAATGAGATGGTATCACTCCTTCCTAACTGAAAGACAGCAGCAGGTGAAAGTAAACTCGACCCTCTCTGACACACAGGTCATAAGCACAGGGGCACCACAAGGCTGCGTTAGCTCTCCTCTTCACACAAATGAGTGTAGGAGTCAGCACACACACAACCACATCATAAAGTTTTCTGATGACACAGCCATACTTAGTCTACTGACTAGAGACTCAGACATTTCTATTTATAAACTTGAGATTGAAGAGGTCGTGAAGTGGTGTGAGGCGCTCAACCTGGTGTTAAATGTTTAAAAAACAAAGGAAATGATCTTTGACCCCAAGTCAGTAGGTGATCACAGCCCAGTCCTTATCAACAGGGAGGGAGTTGAGCAGGTTACAAGTTTGAAATATTTAGGGATTTATTTTGATGCTCAGTTAGGCTGGGCCCATCAGGTGGATCAGGTATGCTCAAAGATAAGCCAGCGCCTGCATTTTCTGCGTCGGCTCAGGGTTCATGGAGTGGATAAATGTATCATGTTAATGTTCTACAGGGCAGCAATTGAGTCTATTATTCGTTATGGCATCACAACATGGTTTGGTAACTTGTCAGTTAAATCTAAATCGCAACTCCAGAGCTTGATAAAAAAGGGCTGTTAAAATAATTGGTATGCTTCCACCATCCTCTCTTCAGGAGATATTTGAGGAGATGGTGAGAAAGCAAGGCCGTAAAATCACATGCGACCCCAAAAGGTATAGATTACCAAACTGTAAATTGAACAGGAATAAGTTTTCCTTTGTTCCGCTGTCAATCAAGCTGCTGAACAGTCAGAAACAATTGTGATTATGCTGTGTTAGAGTTGTTGGGAGGTACAATGTTTACAGTGTAGTATGTGCAATCGAGAAGGTTAAATGTACAATATTTGATTATGTATGTGTGCAATAGGGAAAGTTCTGTACCTGTATGTTTCTTGTTTGTTTGTTTGCCATGTGATCTCTGTTCTGTATGACTATGACTGATTGTACTAAATGTTTCATGTTTATTATCTCGATGCCCAAGACAAATGTCTCCTAAGGGAGACAATAAAGCTCTATCTAATGTCTAATCTAATGTTCTACATGTGAGAACACTAACCAATAAGACCTACTGCCATTAGCATTAACGGACAAAACACAGGTCATCATTACAATCCCCACTAAGCTCATAGTTGTTATCTGTACAAAGACTCCTAGTACCTGCACTCCGTCTTGTTGATGTTGGTGTAGCGCAGCGTGTCGTCCATGCTGCACGTCACCAGCTCGCTGGAATCGTTGGTCACCATCTGGCTCACCTGGTTGCTGTGGCCCTTCCCTGAGAAGCAGTCGTTCTCCCCAGTTTCAGCATCCCAGTAATGTGAGGCATTGGTTAAGGGGAAAACGATAGAAACTGATACATCACAGGTCAATAGCCACACCGAGCTTCTTCTCTTAAATGCATTGCACTTATTAAGCAAAAAAACACTATTTCACGGACATTTCTTGGGCTTCAAGACCTTCAATATTACAGTCATTGCTTTAACGTGTGCTAAATGACTATTAGCTGCCAGAGCTGCCTAGTCTTTTCTGAAACATTACCCATCAGCATTGCAAATTGGTCAAAATCATGGATAGAATTTCAGTTTTCATTTTTCAAACTTTTTGGAAAAAAAACATCTTAAAAAAAGGCAAATATCTGTAGTTAGCTGGGATTAAGAATGTTTTTTTAATATGTCATTTACATGATGAACAATTAACATATTAAGTAAAATTGCTATAGCTACCAAAGGAGCTCTAACTTTTTTTGACTTATTGGCCATAGTGTGTGAAAAGGATATTGATGTGTCCATCGTGACTCCCAGAGTAGATGTGAGGTCGCCCGTCTTTTTTGTGAACCGTCACACATTGGATGGATTTGCTGTGACCCTGTAGGATGAGCAAGTCAATTTTATTTAGATGTACTGAAATGGCACATAAGAACAGTTAATGTAGAATAATAGCCCGCCCCACACATGTTGGACATTTTCACTGGGAAAGAGATTTGGCAGCACATGATGCTTCTGTTAAAACCTGATTTACAGTGACAGGCATTTTCTGTCCTACTTAAGACACTTAATCCACGTTAGTTTATCAAATCTAGTCTTAAGGCTGGGTCAGTCCACGCTGACATTTTAAAAAGGCGATGGGTTTAAAGAAACATCTCTCACCATTTCTATAAAATGTGTAAACCAATCAGAAGCTTCTAGTCTCTGCTCTAGTGGAAGATTATGTAATATATTGGTACATTTTGATAAACTCAGTATGATTTGCAGAAGCCAAACTATACATCACAAATAAACATATACATGCTTGCATAGTCTGATTATTCATTCATAATATAAACAGGTTTTCAGCAACTCAAGTTTTATGATAATATCCAGGAACAGAGTCCGACCTTGACGGTGCGGATTGTCCGGTCCGGGTTGTTCTTGTCCAGGTAGTTGATGTACCCTGACAGGGAGATGGTGAGAAGGTGCTCGTTCTGCCACAGGCAGCCCAGCTGCTGGTCGGTCACATCAGAGCCCAGGTTGAAGGTGGTGACGGCCGTTCCCGCGCCGACATCCCACAATTTCACCGTCTTGTCCCCTGAGGCGGAGAT
This sequence comes from Gymnodraco acuticeps, assembly GCF_902827175.1. Taxonomy (NCBI): domain Eukaryota; kingdom Metazoa; phylum Chordata; class Actinopteri; order Perciformes; family Bathydraconidae; genus Gymnodraco; species Gymnodraco acuticeps. Next base: position 467,246 of record NW_022991244.1, read on the forward strand.
CAGCTGGGAGCTGTCGGGGCTCCAGCTGATCTGAAGGATTTAAAGCAGGGTGAGGCGGGGGTGAACAAGTTAGGATATCAATGCAAAAAAAGTTTAACATGTGTTCAAGTGCCCTATACATGTTCACCCAACAACAGCATCACCATGTGGAAAAATGAAGAAGTATTTAAAAAAAAAAAAATCAGTAAATTGAGGACGAAATTAGGCTTCTTTAATCCAGGAAGGAAGGACAAGAAGAAATGTCTGTGTTCACACACTCTAAGCCTGTGGTACTTCACTCACACGACCCATGGGCCAGACAGGGCGCCGACAAGTTTCTTATTCACAATGAAAGTAATGTTTTGATTTTTTATTTCTACCTAAACAAAGGAATAGTTTGCCAGAGTGTATCAAAACACAGACTAAAACAATTGGTTAATAAAAAGTGTCAGGATAGGATCCCTGGGACCCCCGCAGAGGTCCGAGCTTAGCCCTGGTAAAAGCCCATAGGCACATTTGCCAAACTGGAGTATAGCTAGCTCTCCTGAAAACAAGTAAATCCATCCAGCAAAACAAACCAGTACATAATTAAGTGTCATTTCTAAGCATAAAAAACAACTCACAGCATAGATTCCTCCTTTGTGGGCCTTCTCTCCTCCCAGTGTGCTAATGAGATTACCATCTTTTCCATCATAGAGGAACATCTGTGGAAATTAGGACATTAGAATGACTTTTTATTAAGATCAACACCCCAATTAGGTTGAGACATCCCAAGATCAGTTAATATCAAAGCAGTAGAAAATCTTTCATATGGTCACACATAGTAATCTTACTCACCTGGCCATCAGCTCCAGCTGTTACGAACCGATTTCCATCAGGAGAGAAACGCACACAGTTGACAAACTGGCTGTGCTCCTAAAGCCATAACCATGAGAGAGAAGGGAAGAACATTAGAAAATTGTGTAAAGTAGATCGTTAACATCATATTTTATTATTTGGCACCATTTTAGACTTTCCTTATGTCATCATAGTTAATAAAAAAGGCATAACATATGTGAAACTGGGAACGGGAACAAATGCATTTATCGTTCTCGTCACCTAATGACAGAAATACCGGGACCTTCCTCCTTTCAGACCATCAGGGTTGAGAAAGGCCTAGATTTCATTTTGCGTTGCATATCTATGGTATGACATGTTTTACAGTTTGAGGTTAGCGTTACATAATGAACCATGAAGAAAACCAACTGCAAGACTGAACTCTAAAAAAAGACCAGAAGGACATTTTAAGTGGAAAGGATTCAATTGGTGCTCAAAATTGTATTGAGTGTTTCCAGAGGGAAGGCCTCCTTTAAGAACAAGGCTCACACTCTCTCCAAGAATTTATGGGGGAAGTTGGTTATGTAATATGGAAACAAACAAGGCCATACTTTCAAAGACCAGCAGGGTATGACAGACTGGAGATGCCTAACAGGCCTTAAAAAAAGGGCCGCTGGTTCAAAGTCACAGAAGAATGACTTACTACTAAGCCTGCAGGTAAAGACATTAAGCCTTTTAATATATTTAGCAACAAATCTATTTCTTTCTTTTTTTAAATGCCTTCAGTGGGGAAAAAGAGCAACTGTTAATCTCTGAAACTCACGCGCATTGTGAACTTGAACTTGAAGGGAGGGCCCTCGAAGAAGGACCCGCAGGTGTCGTCACTGGCCAAGGCGAGGCGGTAAGGGCGTGTCTGCTTAATGTCGACGCTGTTGATTAATTTGGCGTGGCCGGAAAGTTCCCCAACTGAGGAGCCGGAGTCCCACAGGAACACGGCCCCGAATCTACGACAGGAGATAACATAGCTTACTATTGTTCCAGGTTGTAATAATCCATAAAAACAACACCTTGGAAAGAAAACAACTGACAGCAGGCATTAATCAGTGTGATAGCTGGAAAATGATGTGAGAATTGCTGTTGTCTTGAACATATAAAGAAATACTTATTTTACTTGTGGTATAGTACATCCTATTGCTTTTCTAGGCAGGACCCACCCCATGTAACAACACTGTTACTGTAAATTCAAGGTTTTAAAATAACTACATGAATGTGCTTAAGGCACAGCGTGAGGATGAAAATGTAGTCTAATAGCCACTTGTTTGCAAAGGCCTTTATAAAGATATGCAGGAGCGTCACATTTTTTCGACTGGGGTATTTACTTGATTTGTCTTGGCAAAAAGACAGTTCAAATCATTGAGACTCATTTCAGGTATCCAACCAAAAACTTCAAGACATAAAAACCAGAAGTGCTAAAATGCTGACTCGTTTCCTGGTTTTCGCTGCATTCTATTGTTGGTTATTCTTGACCATGTTTATTCTTGTCCCCCTGAAGACCACATGACTTCTAGTTAACTAACACAATGTGCACACGGCATGTGACACACTAGCTTCTCCGTTAGGTCTTTTAATAAAATCAAAACACACTTATTTTAATCATCTTGTTATATTGCCTATTACTAATGCAATACAAGTGGGACTTTTCATTGACGCCAACCATTCGACACACAACCAATGCCTCACTGAGCTTCACCAGCTGCGTCATGCCAACAGATGCAGTGTGATTCAGATTATAAGATCCTCATACTCACTTCTCTCGTCCGTCCCCAACAGCAGCGATCCTCTTGCTGTCCTCGGTCCATGCAATGTCTTTGACCTTGCCTGATAACGGGGTGTACTCGTACTTGAGCAGGTGCTCCTTCTGGGTGGTGTCCCAGATACGGATCCTACCTGATGCATCTAAAATAATAAAAAAGAAATGAAATAATTTAATAAAAAGAAATAAGGCTGCAGAACTCTGTAAAAACTGAAATAACAGAAAATATATTGCAATAGAAAAATATCCAGATATAAAGACTTTAAAGAATATTGCATCAATCTGGTGCACTTTGAGAGGCTAGATAAACAAGTGCTTGCTATTACTAACAGTTCTGTGCGCTTATAAATAATGTAATCGTTCATTGTGTAGATATGAATGGTGATGACACGACAAGAAGTCAGGGTCAGGGGGGGTTGTAGATATCATCACATTTATAGATACATCATGCAGCCTTAGTATTCACATAAATGTGGTAGCAATATACACAGATTTGTTGACATGTGTTAATGACTTTAGTGTTTACCTCCAGATGCAATGTAGTATCCGCTGGGAGCATACTTAGCAACAGTAACTGTGTGGGCATGTTCGGTGTAAATGTCTGCTATGGCCGGGTTCTGTAAAAACAGGAAATGAGACACATCAGCAAGTCTGCAACACGTGAGGCCGTTCTTCGAAAACAGTCAAAAGAAAATGATGTTGCACTTATTTGACCTGGAGATGCTTTTCAGAGTTAAGCCATCAGTGCTCTTGCTTCTAACAATATTGTTCTTATTAGATGAATTGGGGAGATTTAAAAAAGGGATACAGCATTTTAGCTTGACGCAACCCTAAGACTGTGTTTGTTGGAACAAGTTGTCATAATGTGAGTGATCACACGCATTTTAAAAATTGCTCAGTTAAACGCTTTCATCTAAAAGTACTGATGAGAATATAAACTTGTTTCCAAAACTCTTAGTTAGTCTTCACAATAACTGAATACAAGGTAATCTTTTCTGACCACCAGTGTTCTCTCCCCTTGCTGTTGTTTAATACACCCTGACAGCACCCAAAGGTGTGGTTAAAGGTGCAACAATCAACACTCCATTGACTGTGCCATTGTGGCCTGATATGGGTGGCAGGTGGTAAATGAGGCAGGTGGCAAATGAGGCATCAGTTATTACCTTATGCACTATGTGTTTAAGAGCAAAACCATTCTTTATATGCAAACAGTGCCAAAATATTACCTATTCTGTCCACTGGTCAAATGGATTTAGATTACAGTTTACAGATGATCTTTGGATCGTGAGTGGTGCAAAAAACGATTGGCTTATTTTACCCTCATTTGTGCCAATTGTGTGCCCTGTATGAAAACAATTCAGCAAGACAGTGTTGGCTGACCAAGTAGAGTATCATTTGAATCAGAGCATTCATTTCCATATGATTTTGGCCACTACACTGTGCCCTAACAAAGATCCTTTTCAGGTTAGTGTCATAATGCTCTTTATAAATATCATGATCAGAATTCAGTCAAATTGAATATTTTTAAATGTTTTCATCATGCTTTTAGGCAAAAATGGCCATAAAAGTGCCCAGATTTGTCAAATAAAATACACAAGCATGCAATACTTGTTAAATAAAGCTTTTAAAAAGATAAACATACTTCAATGTTCCTGATGATGACACACTTCCCGTTGGTATACAGGAAGTTATTGCCTTTGGGATCGCCACCAATCACTTTTGCGACTCCCCTCTCCATCTGTGGGAGACTGGCGAATACATGTTCTATAAAGAAAAGACATGATGAGAAAGATGTCCGACAGATAACGTAAAGCATTAGGTTAATACAAATGTAAAAATAGGATTAAGCTTTACTATTGCATAAGGGATTATCTGCGGGAATGTAATTACATTGTACATCTAGGGCTTATGAATTAATAGAGCCTAAAATCTTGCAGCGCCAAGACTAATATCTTCTCAGATAGGATATGAGTAAGCAGAGTTATCCATCACAATGTTCTTCTAATTCAGATCATTAATCATTTTAAAAACGTAATGTCTTGAGCCTCATGTTTAATAAGAAGTTAAATAAAGGTGAAAAAAGATGGTAAATATGCTATAATTAATATGTTATCCTGTGTGAAAAAAAGGAGGACATAAATAGATTACTTGAAACTGTGACTGTTTGGGGTATTATTATCATATTGTGACAAGATTATTATTAAAAAGTGAGTAGTTAATGTTGATTTGTTGTGTGGATATGAACCGTTTGGGTTATTCACTTATATCCTTAAAAAAAAGCACACTTTGTCACTGTTATAATTATCTTAGTGAGGTAATACATACATACATACAAGCATGGGTTTCTGTTTTACACAAAAGAAAATGAGCAGTAGGTAAACACCAAAACGCTACCTAAACTAGGAAAGCTGTAACAAAATAGGTGCATTTATTGTGCTTCCGCATTCCCTTAAATCTGTTTTCTGGAATATAATCTCCACCATTTTGACATAAAAATGAGAGCTAAAACTGTTAACTTCAGGCTTATTGAGCACCCACACACCCTGTTCCTGTGAGCTTCAGACACTTCCCCAGCAGAGACCCTGTCAGCCAGCTCTGTCTGGACATGTCAAAACAATGAGCAGCACAACTATTTCCTCTCACTGACGTTAGCTCCACTAGCTAAAGCTAACTGAAAGGAACAGCATGTAATACGCTGCAATTTAATGCCAGAGCAGCTCCACAGCAAAACCTTGATTAGCAGACACGTGTGTATGTTTAACGTGAACAAATAAGTGGTAATGTCTGGAATTTGTCTTTCTTTAGTACGCAAATTGAAGTGTCAAAATCATGCAGCTAATGGGCGAGGCTAGCTAGCTGCCTGTCTGTCTGTCTAGCTCGGTCAGCTGAATAATGTCACAAAAAATAAAGCGATTTCTTGCATTTTCTCTCCGCTATTGTCATTGATATAAAACATACTTACTCAGTTCATACGGCATTTTCCCTGCTGGTGAGTTGCTTAACGTAGCTCTTCACAAATGAATGAAACAGTGAAGCTCCCCGGCTGAGCACTCCCTGATCACACAAACACGGAAGCGAGTGCAGCTCCTCTGTGCCTCGCTTTGCCCTTATATAGTAAACTCACAAACTACGCTGCGGCTGCTGTCACTGCGACAATTTATCCCTAAATACGGTCTTTCAGGCTCCAAGGCAATTATAATTATTAAGCTCCACCAATCAAAGTGGATGTGTCCGATAATTAACACTAGTTTGTGCTTATCCTGCGTAGCTTATATCATAATATGCTGGTCTACTAAGAGTTCGTTTTCTTTGTGAAGACATAAATCCTAGATTTAGAGAAATGTAAATCCTCACATGTTATTTTAAACATCTTATTATAATGTGTTTATACTGTATGTACAAATATAATTTAGATAGATACAAACATTTACTAAAAGACACTGGGTATTCCTAATGGGGGGCTGCCTGAGAGGCCGAGCTCAGGGCATAATTTCAACGAATTATTATATGCCCCACTTTGCCCCAAAAAAGAAATAGCTATGCAAATAATGAATTGAAATTCCCAATAAGGTAAGGGGGATTATTTAAGTGTCTGAGGTTAGCCTACAGATCTACAGTTTCATGGTGTCCTCCTGTGTGTCACCAAAGAGCATCACCTGCCTGGAATAGGTTTGGGAATCCCCTAACCTATGAATGGACCCTCAGACTGGGGCCATGGCAGCAGCAGAGATAATGTGACAGTAATAAGACATGTTAATATATTATACGAAATTGGTAATACATTGGGATTTGTAAGTGACTGGCAACATGTGCATCCTAAAATAAAGGTGGACAGGGTCATTACTACCTTTTGAGCCCCCTTGAGTTCAGCTCAACAAAAGCTCTGACACAAAACACGTAGAAACATAATCCTGACAATGTTCCAGGGGGATTTTCTAGCTTTGGGCCTCCTGAATCATTCAAAATGAAGGGAACGGTTTTGTTTACATTTTCTGCAACATTTTTGTATTGCATAACTGTGTCAGGTTTTCCTATTTTGGACACATCTCTTAATTATTCACCTTTTCTTCAACAAACATTTCTATCTGTCTTCTTATTCAGTTTGCAAATCTCACAACTCATAATTACTGTGAAAACAAGATAATTGAATTAGCACAGGGTTTACAGACAACATTTCCGGCTTATGTATAATGATGCTTTTCCTGTTGGAGATAGCTGATTTATGAGATTGGGCTAGTACAATTCAACCTCTAGCGTTTGAACTAAAATAGTATGTCTGTGTGTCTTTGTGAAGATGGGAATACTCAGAAAAAGTAGTATACAAATACCTCAAAATTGTACAGTAGTTAAGTAAATGTAGATTACTTTGTTCCTGTTCACCATGTGGTTTGAAGCTTATTTTTTGTGTTGGTATTTCAATACTTTTTTCATTTCTCAAAGCTCAGCTGTTTTCTATGTATTAGTACATTGTATGGGGATTTTGGGCCAAGACTGGCTATGTAATATGACTGTGTCAATATGTTTTTATTGTCTTTATTGCACAAGGACCATGCATAAAAATACAATCATCTCTAAAGGAGAAAAGAAGATATATGCCAGATTTGAGCTCATAGCTAATTTCTATCTAGTTTTCGGCAGGTTCACATATATCCATCAACATTGCTCTCTATCACACAAAACATATAGAACAGATCAAAGAACAGATAACATATAGAAAAGTACAAATATAATATTTTTAATTAATGTAATCAAAACAATCAAATTAAAATCAATTTACTGTCAAGACTGGTTGCTCAATATCAATTGTTTTGTATCATAGGATAAATAGTGAAAGTCTGCACGTTTTAATCTCAGTTTGAAGCATATGTTAATGCTTGAAGGCCGTGAAAGCATTATACATCTATTACATATATACATCCATGCGTGAAAGCCATGTCAATTGACGACCGGTTTTCAACTGCTTTCTGGTCTGCAGAAATGTCGTGAAGCAATATCTCCTCTGTCCACTTGGAGGCAGACGCGTGTGCAGACTGCAGCTCTACCATTGCGGCACCACCGAAGGAGAAGCTCAGTTGCTGCGTGACTGAAACGATGGCGTCCGCCTTGAGAGGAAGCTTGGTATCATTGGTCAAGGTGAGCACAAAGATGATGTTTACAATCTTATTTTACATATAAGTCGGTAGGAAAGCGGTGGCAATATTTGAAGTTGTATAAGTTAAACTCAAGAAATACGTTTTCTTTAGCTGTTAAAGAGAGGGTCGGACTGGCTTGTGTCATTCATGATGCTAACCATGAGCCGCCTTCATTTACACTGCGTTTAAAATGTTAATCTTTTCAAAATAAAATTGGTTTTGTGGCTCCACCTGGTTTTGTCAGCTGGTCACCAAGAAAATACATCTCTGGGGCTTGTCAAACAATGAAATCCACATGTTGTTTATAACGGTATCTAGTGAGACAGTGAGCTAAAGAAGCTAACGTCACTTGGCTATCCCAGTTAACCCTGAGATGTAACCTCCATGAACATAGTGTCAGAGGTGGAAGAAGTACTCCGATGTTGTACTTAAGTAAAACTAACAAAGAGCAGGAACACCCTTCTAAAAGTAAAAGTCCTGCATTCAAAATCTTACTTAAGTACAACTACAAAAGTATTGGCATCAAATTATACTCATTATGCAGATTGGCCCATTTCAGAATTATATATATCATGTTTTGATAATAATTATTGATGCATTAATGTGTTTCTCAAAGATAGTAAAGGTGCAGCTAGTTTGAATGACTTTGTATAGTTCAAGGTAGCTTGTGGATTTACTCCAGGTGTAACTAAGGTCTTATTCAAGTGTTGATTCAAATTAATATCATTAATCCAAATCTGCAGATTAACTAGAGGAATGAACAAATGTAGTAGAGTACAAGCACACTATTAAGCTCTATTTACCTCTTCCTATTTTTGTAGTGGGGTAGAAGTACAAAGAAGCAACAAATGGGAATGCTTAAGTCCCTCAAAATGCTACTGTGCAGTGGTGTAAATGTGCTTTTACACCATTGCATAGTGAATCATCAACTGTTTTGAAAAGCACATTGATGACTGTTGACCACATGGTATAATGTAAATTATGCGTGTGGTTTTTAAAATATTTTAGTCATCTCCATTTTTCTCACTTACCAAATTCAGTGTCAGTGGGAGTCATATGATGTTTGTCACCTAGATTATCAGTTCTCATTTAAACATGACAGCTGATGTAAAGTGTTTATTTGATGTATTCCCTTTTAGCTCTCATTTAACCCAGAGGTCAACGGCTGACTGTCATTGAAGATTAGGGATGGGTATCGTTTGAAATGTATCGATTCCGGTTCTTATCGATTCCCCGTTTCGATTCCAAAATTGTAAAAGAAAGAGGTCAAACGTTTTAGATAACAAAAATATCTTTATTCTTTTAAGCTTTAACTGACAGTTTTACAAATAAAAAATATAGATGCAATACCTGTGCTTTATTTGAACTGAGCTATGCCTGTGGCAAGCTATTAACTAGCTTGTCTTTTTTTTTTTTTGTGTAGTAGAGCCTCACTTTAGAGCGTTTACCGCGATCCATCTTTGGTGTTATGAAGTGACTGAGCTCGTGAATTGTCTACGGGAGGGCGGGGGGAACCTCGCTGCGGGGCAACTGTGGACCTCTGTGGCCTGTCAGCGCAACTTACATGATGCCGTTTAAAAAAAAATAAGGGCGGTGCCGGCCGTCAACGGCCCGCCGACGACTGGCCGTTCTGTGATTCTCCAGAACACACAGATGGCCAGTCCGCCCTTACCCTGTATTCCACCGGTGCAGACGGACCCGGTGGAATACAGGGTCTACCGCGTTTAGGAACCGTTAAGCAGAACCAAAATTGTGTATTTTGTATGGGTACCCGGTATTTTCTTATCGGTTCTCATCTGGAACCGAGTTTCGGTTCCCAACCCTATTGAAGATCCTCCAGAAACATGTTTGGAGAGATACAAAAAAAAGTCACACCCATCTCTGCCCGCCTCAATGTTATCTAATCAGATGGGTACACTTGTGGCTAACAGTGTTCGCTGTCATTAAAACCCTTTATCAAATTATAACTATAATTGCAATATCAGTACATATCGGGATCTATATAATTTTCTGGAAAAGCAATAAACTAAAATGTTATAGCTCAAGATTAATCCAAGGGGTCAAGATAGGATTATAGGAAATGAAACGAAAGAAATAAAAACATTCTTGTATTAAAGTAGGGGTCTCAAAAAGTTGATGGTAATCATCAACTTTTTTGAGTTGATGATTACCAACTCAAAAAAGTTGGTAATCATCATTATTACCGGAGATATTAAAGGGACAGCTATTACTTTATGTCTGGGTAATATCATATTGTTTTCATGGTATAGCAGCCTTTTAGTAACTGTGTCTTCTCTCCCCTTCAGGGTCTGAGCGGCCCCCAGTGGCAGCTGCTGGCCTCTCGTCCACTGAGTGTGTCTGCTGCTCTCTGCGGCCCCGAGAACCCCCCGGCCCGCGCTGATGCCACCTTTAAGGTCACCATGTTGCCAGGGGATGGAGTGGGACCTGAGCTGATGACGGCTGTCAAGGACGTGTTTAGGGTACAATGAAATGTATTGTATTTGTTACTAACAAGTAGCGGATTGTTTTTGCAAACATCAGAATCAAAATACTTTAATTATGCCAGGGACATTATTATTTTTTTTTGACAGCTGCCATAAAATCAGAATACAAATATTTATATAATTAAAGTAAGAATTTGCGATTTAAAAGGTTGTAAACATAAGTAAGATGTCCAATAAAATAGAATAAACATGTTTATCTGTACATAATAAGCTAAACTAAAAATGTATATATTGTACTACAATTTATATTATGTTTATTTATCTGTCCGTCTGTCCGTCCATTTATCTATTTATTTATTTATTAAGAGCCCGAATTACACAGTTCCTTCCCACTCTGCTCAGTTTAGGCTCATTCTGCCTTTATAAGTTTGATGGAAATGATGTTGAAGTGGATTTTCTTTTCTGACTTGTTCCCAGGCAGGCGATGTCCCGGTGGAGTTTGAGGAGTTTCACCTGAGTGAGGTGCAGAACATGGCCAGTGAGGAGAAGCTGGAGGAGGTTTTAACCTCCATGAAGACCAACAAAGTGGCCATGAAAGGTAGCTATGCTTTTCTGTCTTCTGTCATAGTTCAGCTACAAAATATCAGTTGATTTGAAAGAGAATGAAATCAACCTAACACACATTCTTGCTCCAGGAAAGATCCACACACCCATGGAGTTCAAAGGGGAGCTGGCTTCATATGAGATGAGACTGAGGGTAAAACTACGAATCAAATTAGGCATTTGTGTGTGTTTATGTGTTTCCTTCCTGATTGTATTTGTTTTAAATATCTCTCCCTCCCTCTCCGTTCCCCAGGCGTAAGCTGGACTTGTTTGCTAACGTGGTGCATGTGAACAGCCTGCCGGGCTACAGCACCCGCCACAACAACCTGGACCTGGTCATCATCCGCGAACAGACCGAGGGCGAGTACAGCTCCCTGGAGCACGAGGTAAACAACACTCCTCCTCCCTGCTGTCAGTTCAGGAAAGACAGTGGTTTCAATGAAAAATACGTTATACGTTACGTCATAAGTTGTTTTTTTTGTCTTTGGTGAGGGAGTTTTCCCTTGAGCACAGCTCAAGCATTAAATAAGTATAACAACAGATATGACTCTCTGTCAGAGGTGCAGAAATGGCAGTATCTTTGATTCAAGTTATTCTCACTCATAGGTAGGGTTGGGTATCGTTTGAATTTCCACGATTCTGATTCCGATTAAACTTTTCGATTCCGGTTCTTAAAGGTTCTCAATTCCGATTCTTTGAGGGGCAGGGTAAACAAATGATACATGCTTCTTCCACCAACAAAATTACATTTATTCGAGAAACTTTTACACAGGTTAGTTTACAGTAATATTCACATTAATCAGTCTGTTTATATTCACTGCTATTACATTACATGTTACATGTTACGCTTTTATCCAAAGCGACTTACATACTCAATACTGTGGGCAATCCCCACAGGAGCAATTTGGGGTGAAGTGTCTTGCCCAGGGACACAACAACATGCTGACTGCAGTGGGGTTTGAACCTGTGACCCCCTGGTCCGAACACCAACGCACATTCCACTGCACCACACGCCTCCCTATGTAACTGTAACCTGAGAACCACTGAAGCTACAACAGTGCAACAGTCCAACTTTTAAAGAACAGTTCTTGTTGAGAAAAACAAGCATATCTGCCTTCTCAGGCATACCTGGAAGAAATGTTTGAACATTTTAAAGTAAAATGCTTCAATCTGGTGCACTTTAAGCAGAATTACTAGAGACTAGTACAACTCTAAACACCCATATGAAAAAGATCGGTTTACATTTTAATAATTAAATAAGTATGTAAACATAACCAATAACCCACCATAGCCAATAACAAATACATGTAACGTATTTTATTTTTGTTGTTCATTCATATCTTATTTTACTATTTTATTTATGCATATTTTTGTATCTCTCCAGTTTAAAACGATATGTCTGGTTACTGTCCTATAGTATACATTGGAATGATTTCAAACCTGTTTTATCCCAATAATTATAAAGGAGTGCCTTGGAAATATGTGTTTACATAAATTGTGATCAAAACGTTTGAGACCCACTGAGATAACTTAGACTAAAGTGAACTATCTAAACACTCAGAGTCCTTTACCTCACTGAGCTGTAGTCATCAGCCTCAGTCTGACTGGAGAGGACTCTCCCTCCACATCATTGTAGAAACATCTTCTTCCGTTAGAGCAGCTAGCACCAGATGCTAATAACAACAGCGCTGGTACCGGTGCGCCCTCCCTTTCTCCCTCGCTCGCTCCCACGCTCACTCGCACTTTGGCTGTGAGCTGCGGGCGCCAGATAAGCCAACATCCCCCATTTTCATCACTTACAGCGCCCATCGTACAGGGCAAATGAAAAGTGTAACCGGGATGAAAAGGGTGTTACATTTACTTAATTATGAATGTTGTTACATCAAGGCCGAAAAAAACATTTTTTTTTTTTCCCAGAGCTGTCAGCGCAGCGCCTCCACAGATCTGGCGCCCTAGGCGAACATGGTTACGCTGTAGGAAGTGTAGGTACAACGCTACATTTCCCGCCCCGCCGCAGTCATACAGTAGGCTACGGAGAGCGGCGAGAAACATTTCCTCAGGCATCGAAAAGCGGAACCGAAATTCACATTTCTAAATGATGCCGTTGGAATCGAAATGTTGGAACCGGTTCCGGTTCTCGGTACCCAACCCTACTCATAGGGGGGGCATAGTGTTAATGTCATTTTAGATAATGACTTTTTATCTGTCCTACAGACTCAGTTTCAAGAGTTTGTTAGTAGTGTGACCACTCACACCTTGTTTTCCCTGTCCACTTAATGGACCTTATGTCACGATCTTGATGTTTTGTCACGTTTTTAGTTTTGTATGTCTTGTTATGGGTGTTGTTTTGTGGTTCTGTTCTCCCTGGCTGCAGTCGAATAGTCCATTTAGCTTAGGAACCTTCCTAACGGAGTGAAATGACCCGGAAGTCCCTCAGTGGCAGCCATGATAAGTGCCGTTCGAATTCTCTAGAATGAAAGGAAAGGAGGTTTCAAACTTCCTTTATAACCTCCTTTAGCTTAGGAACCACTGGACCTCCCTTACCGAAAGGAGAGGAGAAAATGCTGCCCCACATTGCCTTGCAGCCGCAGCATTTGACGTCACTCAACAGTCACGGAAACAATCGATTATGACGGAGAAATGATATCATGAAAGATACGGTGCTTATTAAGCATTTTAAAACGTATGTGGTAAGTTGCCAAAGTGCTTTGTTTTGAACGTTCATCAGTATTATAATCAAAAAGAGAAATATGAACGTTATCAAATAAAGTCAACATCTCACAGTCTTTACTGAGCTGTGTGGAGTTTGTTCAACTTTTAAAAGATGTTTGAATGGTGATATACACAGTGATAGATGTTAAGGACTAACGTTTATAATAAATACATTTTGATTTTAAGATATTTTCATAGTTCATACAATCATACTGGGATCATTTGTATTAATGTGGACCGGAGGGAGAGGGTGACGAGCATAAGTTTCACTTTCCTTTTTTATTTCAATTCCAACTTTGGTCATGAAGAATATGTTTCTCTGTTGTCCCCGTTCATAAAGCATAAAGCAACAGCATCAGAGCACGGTGCAGAGTCTCTAGATGAGTCCCTCGTTCTTATTAAACATCCATGTTGTAGTCCGCTGTATAGAAAACTGTAGTTTCCATAGTTTCCCCACAGCAGCAGACGCACATTCATGACGTCCGCTGGTGCATCATAAACACGTCAGATAGTGAAAGTGCAGTCGGATTCTCTAAAGTACCGCAGTCTCTTCTCCTAAGTCCTTTTGAATTCTCCTATCCACTATCCCTTAACCCCGTGACGTTTCACTCAGAGGTCAAGGAATAGGAGATAGGGTTAGAACTTAGGAGCTGATTTTTAAACTATCCGAACGCAACCCCTGTCTCTTGTCTGCCTTCCTGTGTCTTTCCTCCTGTGTTTGATTGTCTATTGTATTCACCTGTTGCCCTTGTGTTTCTACCTCCCCTGCCCAGGTGTTTCTTGTCCCGTGATTACCCCTCTCTGTATTTAGTCTTGTCTTTTCTCGTCGGTTCATTGTTTGTTTCTCCTGTCTCCCTCCATGTTGGTCACGGTCAGTGTTGTGTGTTTTTTGCTACCTTGTACTATCTATGTTTTTGATTCATGCCAAGTTTTTGTTTTTCAGCTTTTAAATAAAGCTCGCTTTTGTTTATAGAACTTTTCCCTTTTTGTAGTCTGCATTTGGGTCCTACCTTTTTCCGCAATCATTACAGAGATCTTAACACCTTAAGCCTAAAGAAACTATCTGCAGTAAAACATTTGGAAAAACAAACCATTACATGTTGTACATTAAGATCAAAATGAATCTGTTGTGCAAATGAAAAGAGATGGACAAGTGAAAAATGCATGTAAAAGGGGCGTTCACACCGCAGTACTTTTCCACTTTAGTTCCGAAATGTCGTGTTCACACCAAAATGAGCCGGAACTAAAATTAGTTAATGAGAACCTTTTTTACCCCCTTTTCCGTCCTTGCTAGAGTTCTGGGTTGCGTTCCGATTATCCAAAAATCAGCTCCTAAGTTCTAACCCTATCTCCTATTCCTTGACCTCTGAGTGAAACGTCACGGGGTTAAGGGATAGTGGATAGGAGAATTCAAAAGGATTTAGGAGAAGAGACTGCGGTGCTTTAGAGAATCCGAATGCACTTTCACTATCCGACGTGTTTATGATGCGCCAGCGAACGTCATGAATGTGCGTCTGCTGCTGTGGGGAAACTATGGAAACTACAGTTTTCTATACAGCGGACTACAACATGGATGTTCAATAAGAACCACGGACTACTGTAAACTCATCTAGAGACTCTGCACCGTGCTCTGATGCTGTTGCTTTATGCTTTATGAACGTGGACAACAGAGAAACATATTCTTCATGACCAAAGTTGGAATTGAAATAAAAAAGGAAAGTGAAACTTATGCTCGTCACCCTCTCCCTCCGGTCCACATTAATACAAATGATCCCAATACGTATGATTGTATGAACTATGAAAATATCTTAAAATCAATACAAATGTATTTATTATAAACGTTAGTCCTTAACATCTATCACTGTGTACATCACCATTCAAACATCTTTTTAAAAGTTGAACAAACTCCACACAGCTCAGTAAAGACTGTGAGATGTTGACTTTATTTGATCATTACAGTAAAAACTAACGTTCATATTTCTCTTTTTGATTATAATACTGATGAAAGTTCAGAAAAAAGCACTTTGGCAACTTACCACATACGTTTTAAAATGCTTAATAAGCACCGTAACTTTCATGATATAATTTCTCGGTCATAATCGGTTGTTTCCGTGAACGGCCGACTGTTGAGTGACGTCAAATGCTGCGGCTGCAATGCATTGTGGGGCAGCATTTTCTCCTCTTCTTTCGGTTAGGGAGGTCCAGTGGTTCCTAAGCTAAAGGAGGTTATAAAGGAAGTTTGAAACCTCCTTTCCTTTCATTTGGAGAATTGGAACGGCACTTATCATGGCTGCCACTGAGGGACTTCCGGGTCATTTCACTTGGTTAGGAAGGTTCCTAAGCTAAATGGACTATTGGAATGGGCCCCAGGTACTTTTGTGGGAGAAAAAGGTTCCTATGTCTGATTGGCTGGGTGGATTGCAAACCACGCCCCGTAAAACTCCCAAAACGTTTTGTGAAGCTGCCATTTTATTATCCTAGCATTAGCATTATTAGCATTAGCCCAGCGCAGAAACGCAGAGAGACAAAAGAAAACATGGGAGCGGTGGAGATGAGGAGGTGTCAGGTGCTGCCAGTCCCTAACTCCGGGGACTTTGTGCGGCAGTATACGCCGTGAAGTTGTTTGCGGCCTGCCAGTAAACCCAAAGCAGAAGAAGTGACGTCAGTGGCTTTATTTGCCTAATCCTCCCCCAGGGACTTATTCCGGTGTGAACGCGATCTGTACTAAGTTCATCAGAGCTAAAGAGTTCTCATGAACTAAGTACTGATGAACCTTTGTGGGAAAAGTACTGCGGTGTGAAAACGCCTAATGTATTTTCTTTATTTGGTCCTGTTGTTGTGTCAATGCTTGAATAAGAATGGCTGTTTTAAAATGTGGGTACCCTCTCCTTGCTTTGCAGAGTGTGCCGGGTGTGATCGAATGCTTGAAGATCATCACCAGAGTGAAGTCTCGGCGCATTGCCAAGTTCGCCTTCGATTACGCCACCAAGAAGGGACGTAGCAAGGTCACCGCTGTTCACAAGGCCAACATCATGTAAGGGTTCAGCACAGCTCCCTGTTTGCTTCAGAAAAACAATCATATTCCTTTATTTGTTCCTAAAATCTAATTGATTTGTCCTCATGTCTTATTACAGGAAACTAGCTGATGGCCTGTTTCTGCAGTGCTGTGCTGAGATTGCAGAGCTGTACCCCAAAATCAAATTTGAGACCATAATCATTGATAACTGTTGCATGCAGGTACATACAGCCTCTCAATTAATTCCTCCAACTTAATCTTTAAATAATTGGCTTGTTTAAGTGTCCCTTTTCAATTTCTTGTTTAAACTTCTCATCGTCTCTTACCGTACTGCAGCTGGTGCAGAACCCGTACCAGTTTGACGTGCTGGTGATGCCCAACCTGTATGGGAACATCATTGATAACCTGGCAGCGGGGCTGGTTGGTGGAGCGGGAGTTGTTCCTGGAGAAAGCTACAGTGGAGAGTATGCTGTGTTTGAGACCGTAAGTTTAAAAATTCATATTGTTTTTTTAATGTGATTCATACGTTAAATGAGAATGCATGGCAGTAAATGGTATTGTTGTAGTTAGACATAGTCTAACTATTGGTTCAACTCAACCTTTCTGTTTCACTTGGTGATGGAGACGTCTTGTGTCTGTCTGTTTTCTTTCAGGGTGCGCGCCACCCCTTTGCACAGGCTGTAGGAAGGAACATTGCTAACCCCACAGCCATGCTGCTCAGTGCTGCTAACATGCTCAGGCACCTCAAGTGAGTCAAATGTTTATGTTGTGTTTTCAGAAGCACAACACATTTCACACCACACCTCCTAATCCTCGGTCCTGGTCCACATTCAAGCCTTAAGCTGCCTTCTCATGATACACAACTGGCTTAAACCGCTAGTTTAATTTCTGTAGTTTCCTCCCTTGTTAGCTTGTGCTCCTACATACAGCTGTCATCTTATTGGCTGCGCGTCAAAGGTCAGCGACAAACAAGGTCAAAGTTGAAATCATTTAAACTCACCGACAATCTGAGCCGTATGTGAGGCAGAGGGTAGCGCTTCCGCCTAATCAGGTCAGGTTGCACTGCTCTCTAGAAGCTTGAGAAAAACCAGCAAGCAAAAGTTAGCTAGATTAATTATCCAGCTAACTAAATCCCAGCACCTTCCTTTAGGCCTGCGTTTTTTCACATTACCAAAGCATTCTATGCCAACTTTTTTAATTATTTAAGTTTAGTATTGCAGACTTTTTATTGTGATGTTACTGAACTATGAGTTTTTAGTGGTGATGAGAAGCGGTACAAATGCCATCCAATAATTGAATGCATAAATAATTGGACAGGCTTCTTAAAAGTAACAACAGCAACACTTTTAATGCTGTCAGGATTAAAAGATGGTGTCAACAAATATTACTCAAATGATTCCTAAATGAATGGCTTACCCTAGGTGTGACTCTAGGTCTGAATGTTGACATGTGTACAAGAACATCAACAAACCTCCCTCTTTGTCCCTGTTTTTTTTAATGCAGCCTGGAATATCACTCCAATATGGTGTCAGATGCTGTCAAGAGGGTCATCAAGCAGGGCAAGGTAAGTTAGTGTGCGTGCTTGTGAGTGAGAGAGAGAGACACACCTGCTATGACAAAACTAACACTATTAACGGAATGAGAGAGCAAATTAAAAGATGTCCTTCTTCTTCAGAAATGTGAAGATAACAACCTTGTTTACCCTCAGAATGTGTTTCTTAAAGATGATGTTGCTTATCAGTTTGTGGGTCAATAACTGTCATTTCTGTTATTAAAAAGCTGCTTAGGAAAATAAACAATGAAATATAATTATTAGAATAATTCGGTCCTTAAAATTGTAAAATGCACTAAAAGCCGAATCTAGATTTATTTTCTGTCTCCATTCATTCTACTGAGCCGAGAGTGGGAGCTCGGGGGCGGGGCTTAAGGGGTGCATGCTCTGTGAGCGCACATACGGGTTATTCTGCTCTGACAGCCAGGCATGATGGGTAATCTCTCTGACGTTTCGCTCTCTCAAAAGTTGGGCCATTTTGTCTTCATGCGCCAATGAGCAGCTCTCATAGGAACGAAGGAGACCCCGCCTCCGACGCTGTATCCAGTTCTTATTATACATCCATGGTGTGGACTGATAGGATGTGCTAGTTCCTAGGCACTGCCAAGTGGTCCTTGAGTTAGAAAATAAAGGACAGAATTTCCCCTCTGGGATTAAAAAAAAAAAAGATCTAAATCCTAAAAAATCTGGCGAATACCAGAAATAACACCAACACTTTAAGTGTAATTTTAGCAGTTCTTGACCCACATATGACTCCATTTAATAACCTGCGAACTATGAGTTAGCATGTTAGAGAGCCTTTGTTAACTGACTTTCAAAATCTATTTATGTCATCTTATTTTAGCTCTTTTCTGATGCACTGAATTACCAACAACTCATCTCTCCCAGGCAACTGCCTGTTGCTCTTGCTCCTCAGTGACTCTAACCTGTAACATCCGTAAACCTTAGTCTCTCCGATTTATCGCTTGGTCAATCGGCTCTAAATCGCATTTCAGCAATAACTTCACTTCATCGTTCTTCTCAAAAAGTTTGTAAAAGCAGTTATTTGAATGGGGTTAGCATTATATTTGAGGAAACATTGTGATTGTGAGAAATTGTTTGTCGTTTGAAGGCAGAATTTGCCTGCACGTTGTCTGAAGTGCCCTTCCTCTCCCTCTTCCCTATCCTTTAATTCCCTCTCCTTCTACCCCACTACCCTGTGTCTGTCCGTCTTTTTGTGCGCACTTGCACGTCCCAGGTCCGGACCCGAGACCTTGGCGGTTACGCCACCACTAGCGACTTTGTGCGTGTTGTTACGGAAAACCTGCGTCACCGACCTGTTCGATAAGATGTATCGTCACACTGCTTCCCTAAATCTGGACATTGTTCTTAACATGAAGTAGACGCATGTAAAGACTCACCTCCCCTCTGACATGACATAGTGTCTCTCAGTTTTTGACAAAAACCAGGAGCATCATACTGTACGAGGATTAAACTGTGTTTGCAACTCATGAGGCTTCCTCTCATGGATTTGGATCATTATATCTATATAATTATGTTCATGTTTACATTCTTCTGAGTTGTTTTGTCCTTGTGCTTGTTGCGTCAGCCATTTCAGCCTACCTCTCCACTATCATACATTGATAGAAACGGTCAACCCGGCTGCCTTTATCTACAGATTATATCGACTAATCTTTATTTTCGTCACACTTCACCACCGAATTACCTTAGTTTTATCACATTTTCTCCTAATATCCGCTGTGACCTGATATACAGAATGATAACCGTACTGCATCATGACCCACTTATACTGTAACATTTCTGACCCACAAATGTCTTCGTGTTTTCAATAAAACTCTGTTCTAACATTGCATTGCTGTAAACTAACATCTACATTTTGGTTTAGTAAGTTACTGTTAGGCCAGGCCAAACCCGTCATGTGTTTTACCTTAAGATTAATAATACAATTGCTATGTTAACATCAATTAAACAAAAAAGACAGTACTTTCAGGTACTACTTCATTGACTGTCAACAAACGTTTAGGTATTGTTAAAAAATTAGAGGTATTGTTATAATTGTACAGCTTAATAGCTAAAGAAAACCTCTGTGTGACGGCCACAGTGCCCGTAAAGCCAGTCCTGAATTCAAAATCAAATATAAAACAAAATATACTGAAGATTATTTGCTTAATTTAATTTTTTTGTTCTCAGTTTTATTTAAACATTATCTCCAAGGTCTCATAATAAACAAGTTTTGTATCAGATGGTTGATGCCAGTCAAGCTGTAAGACATTTAAACGCTGCTCTACCTCACCAGCGGTCCATGTTTTTGTCAAAATGTGCCAAGATTTCAAAACAATAAAAGATAACGTATTACTCACTGCACTCTTTACTTGAATTTGGGTGCACTCAAATGTTTCTACTTTTTGAATAATGTATACTACCACTAGTGTTAACAGCGTCGTCTTGTCCTTTTTTATTTTTGGTCTATTAAAATAAGTGTCCATGTTGTTTAATAATCCTTTAAGGAGATGTCATGCCTGCATATTAAAGCTTGTTAAAAGTGTGATTAAATAAAAAACACTTTTGGACCTTTAATGACATAACTGGTTGAATACTAATTAATAAGAATGGTTGCATGTTGGACCATGGACAACTGTTTCTGAACATTAATACTTCATCTGATTTAAAGATGTAATTTAAGTGACTGATATATGTAGATTCTTAGCCTCAATTAATGCTGCTAATGATAAAAATATGAGAAAATAATTAATCTCATGGGCGATACTGCTGATTTCTAAAAGCAGTCCTCTTGGGTGCCGTTTTTAAAGGCTCTCTAACAGGCAGGCGGTGATGCTGTATGTGGACATGTGTTTCTGCAGCTGTGCATATAGTAACAAAGTGTCTTTATGTTTGCAACAGGTGCGCACCGGGGACCTGGGGGGCTACGCCTCGAGCGACGAGTTCACCAGGGCTGTCATTGCTAACATGGCAGTGTAAAGCGCTGTGTTGGCAAATCTGTCAGCTGCTGAGACGCACACACGGCTTTTTATTTACATCCTGTTAAACTCCTCTTTTGGCTGATCTACGCACACAGTTTTTTCCAGGAACAGTTAACCCACATGTTCCATATTAAATACCGTGAAATGCAGGTGAAATGTGCAGCTATAACATCAAGAATCTGTATTTTGCGTGTAGCATATTAACCATGACATCTAATGCAAAATGTGGGATGAACTTTTTTTCTTTTACGCGCACAAATCATGTTCCTTATCCTTAATATACTGTTCTCTAGCAAGATGCTCTACTATTTTTCTTAATGGTTTTATGTCGGGACATTAACCAGTGGTCAACACATGGTGTACATTATTTATTTACTTCAGGTTTTAGCTCTATTGCTTCTTCATTTATGATGAGATATGAATAATAAAAGAGATATAACATCATGTGTGCAACATCTTTGCGTGAATGTCAATAAAAGGCTGATGTAGTTTAAGTTAGTCATGGTGGCTTGTGGCTCACTTAGCACGCAACATGAGGAGCCCATATCCAAGCCATATCTCTGTTTCCAAACATGCACGTCAGGTGGACTGCAGAATTTATAAAAATACTTGCTTTGTGAAGGCTGAAATATGATCCAGAGCTGTGAACAAAGGATTATGTGGAGATTAACCTGAACACAATGTTTGCACAGGGTTTCACTTTGTATATATAGTCTAGAGATGCAACTAATGATTATTCTTCATCATGGTTTGATTAATTAATAATTGGTTTGGATTTAATATTGCTTTTTTTGTCCAACAAGCAATCCAATACCCAAAGGTCTTCAGTTATATATGATAAAAGATTGAGATATTAACATGTACTACGGACTTACAAAATGTCTGTCATGGTAGTAAAACTTCCCCATTAAAATGATCTATTTTGATTGGCTTTTAAGGTAAAGGACCTCTCCTGTATGTAAATCAAGCCCCATTCACTATTGACGAAGTGTATTGAATTTTGATAAAACAATTACAAAAATATAACTGAATACATCTGTAAATGGTACTGTTAGTTACATAATAAAACATGTATTTAATTTCAAAGCTTAAATGTTATACCAAGCTCAATATAAATAACTAAAGCATAAAGATTAATATTAGATGTATCACTTCATTTTAATTATTAAACCAACAATATGTTTTATTAATGCGCTGTTATATTTTCAGTTGTCTGATAACCCTTTTTCTGAGTAACTTGGTCTTTATTTCTGAACCTGATAATTTTTGTTTGCAACAAACTTTATAAAAACCTTCAGCTGTCATCGTTTATTTTTAAATGTCACACATTGTTACTATGGACCACACTCCACTTTTAAAACAGGTCATGTCACTGTCCCTTTCTACTTTATCCATCCACCCAGTAGTACATATACTGTATTAATGAACATCAACATAAACATGTGTCAGATTCCAGAAGTACATTTACTCAAGTACTGTACTTGAGTACAATTTTGAAGTACTTGTACTTTACATGAGTATTTACATTTCATGCTTATTCGTGTATTATGACAATAATGTATTGTTACTTTTACTCAATTAAAGCATCTGAAAACATCTTCCACCACTGTCAGATTCAGAAAACAATAAAGACAATCTTATATTTAAAGGTCCCCTATTATACTGTTTTTCATCAATATATAATAGGCATAATATATAGGTCTCAGATATATACAAATGCAGATCATGCATTGTAGCATCCCATAAAACCCTCTGTTTCAAAAGTGCTGATTCTCTGTCTGTTACTTTAGATGAAAATAAGGAGCCACTCCCCACGCCCCTCTGAGAGATATTTGGTTAAAAATAACACAATGTTGCTCTAGGAGGAGATTCAGGTGATAAGGTGGGGGGGGGGGGTTACCTTGGTTGGTTATTGGCTAATGGTTACACAAGCCTAAAACACATTTCACAGGTTTATCTATAAATGGATCAGGACAAAAAGTGAGCGAATCTTTTTTCCTGACACTTTCAGAATCTCTTTACACAGAGGGACACATATTTATGTATAAAATACATGAAAAAGTGGATTTTGTATAATAGGTGACCTTTAAAGAAACAAAAAAATGTTTTTTTTTATTAGCCCTCTGCAGTGTCAGTGTGTGAGCTCCGGCCCGGCCAGCAGGGGGCGCTGCGGGCTGCGGGATCAGGAGCAGAAGAGACGGGGCTGGCCTGGGAATTTGCTGCTCGCTTCCCATTCTTCCTATGCAGACAGACACACAACATGGCGGACTAGAATAGTCGGCCGACGCGCCCGGATACAGCGGATAAACCGTGGGATTCAACACCCAGGAAGGCCAAGAAAGTAACACTCCGCAGGGACGAGAAGTTAGGTCGAATCGAGGACTTTTTTCGTGGGGCTGCCGTCCTTTCCAGGAGGATTTATCGGATAAACTGAGTGCGAAGTGTTGGCTGTGCGTCCCAGATCGTGCTCTGCTATCACCCAGGTCCCCCCACCCCGCTCACACTCTGGTTCCTGGGGTGTGGAGACAGGGGCCGGGGTTGAAAAAAACGTGGAAGAGAAAGAAAGGATACATTCCTACTTGGCTTTGCTGTTTTTTTTTTAACCCCCTCCTCGGGTTTCCTCTGGGCGCTACAGGAGTTGTGGTGAGTTTTCTTGTTTTGCAAAAAGCCCGAATCACACTTGTTACAATGTAGCTGTAGCAGCATGTTTCCTATAGCTGTAACAATTGTGTCACCCACAAACAAGCACTTTGTCCCCCGAGTTTAGCCTCACAGCAGGATACATTACATGATGCCTGTATCACAGTGGAGATAAACCTGCAGCTTAGGTAATGATTAGGGCTGTGTTTAATACTTGTAAACCTCTTTGTGACGCTTGAACATTTCAGAAGTAGCTTGGAGGCAGGGAGGGATTTTTTTCTTTTTTTTGGGCGAAGGGGGCTCTCAAGAAAAGGGGGCTTGGTGATCAGTGCGACAACATTAGAGAAGAACTCAGAGGTTGTTACTAGGCTTGAGCCAACACGGATGATGTTTGCGCTGGCAGTGGAACAAAGAGGGGGTCCAGGTTTGTCCTGCCTCACTGGAAAGTACACTTTATTGATCAACGCTTTGTTATTACACGTCCAGAGAGGGTGGGGAGCAGGCTGGTGGGTTTGGGAGCAGGAGGGGGGCTTCACAACAGGAATTAGGTCGGCCTAACATTAACATGTATGCTCTGTCAAATCACAGCGGCTGCTTTGTGTTTCTTCTTCTGCTGCACTCTGACATGGAGTCTCTCTCCCTCTGAAGAGTCTCCTCTCCCAAAGTTGTTTGTAATGATTAATGTTCTCCTCTCCTTCTGCATGTTGGGTGTAACCGAGCATACCATTACAATATTGTGGTAGGGTTTCTTTCTATTACATAGTTTTTACCTATTGGGCATCAGCTTTAACTTCATTTTAATGGCTTGGTTGTCATTGGAAATGATGACAATTAGGTCAATAAAGTAGGATGAATTCCTCATTGACTCCTTCATTTTGGCAGCTGAATCAACATTTAACTGTCAGAAATGAACACAGTGAAATAAAACTCTGCATTTAACCCATTCTAGTATGAAGAGGTTGGTGATTTCTTTTATATACACCTTGGGGAGTGGTGTTAGGATCTGTAGGCTTGCTCAAGGGCACTTCTGCAGTGTCCAGAAGGCAAACTGGCATCTCTCCCAGTACCGGTCCACACTCCCTACTTGGTTCCCAAGCCATGTCCCTATGGACTGAGCTGCCTGCCCTTTTGAGCCAAGTATCAACTACAAAAACGTTGCACCTGGAAAGAAGAAGTGTCAGAGCATCATCCATCTAGAGGAGGCATGGCAGAGCGTGGCTTGATGTTTCTGACAAAGGCTTTGCTATGTCTGCCTGGAGCTTGACTCATCACGTTTTGACCCATTCACCAAGCTGCAGCACATATCCACCAGCCCTCGTCTCTGTGCCTTTCCACAACACACTTTTCCACTTCAGCGAGGTGGCCGTGTCATGTTCAGGACCATCGAAGTGCAAAACTCAAGCTGCACCTCCTGCGAAACCTCAACGCCACCGCTCTCTGTGCACCAGCAGGCCTGCCTTGACCTCTGCTTGTCAGGCCTGGACACGTTTCCCAGAATACTGTTGAACCATCTCTGGTTGACGAACAGCCACAGCTCCAAAAAGTTGGATTGAGAGAAGAAAAAAGGCAGAGCTGTTATCACCCTGCTCGCTCTGTCCATATCTTCAGCCTATTTTAAGAGAAAGGAGTTATTTCTGTCTTGGGATCTGGAAAGTGTTTTAGCAGAGGAGCCCGAGTGATCCTAACGCCACACTTTCATGATCGGCCTAGTTTCTAAAAATAAGAATAGCTTGAAATGAAGTATAGTTTTGATGGGTGGGAGTTTTTTTGAAATTTCACAATTTCCCGAGTGCTGACGCAATATTATGAGTTGGCGTTTTGGGTGGGGCGGTAGAGACATATATTTTTGTTTCCACCTGTTGGCCGACGTATTTTCCCGTAGAAGAGCACTGTAATTCTGCCCCTAACAGGATCAACACAGCTGCATTTTAGAGGATTATGGAGCCTGATTTCAACTACATGTTATATGTCGTTTGGCCTCCATGACATCTATTTCACAATGCAGGAAATGAACCTGTTTGACGACTCGCCTCTCATAGAAAAATCGCAACTGATTCTGTCGACTTCATCATCAGTCACCCCGCTTTGTTCTTCCCAAAGTAGATGCGGAGTTGTAATTATGTAATCCCTTCAAACTACTCAGTAAACATTTGTTTTACATCCTCCTGACGTGGGATGATTGATGTTTCTGCTTTACCGTGGCTGTGATTGATATTCATAATACTTTATTTAATTTCCGTTTGCTTCAAAGACATGGTGGGATTTTAAATGTTTTAGATGTGAGGTTCTTGTGATCTGAAGCTCACATCTGATCCAGGTCCTTTAAACTCACGGCTCTTGCCATTTTATTTTAGTGGGAGGGGGGGGGCTTCTCTGCCACAAGGATATGGGATAATGGCCCTAAGTAATGGATGTGTGGCTTTGGCTGAAATACAAGCAGGAGTTATGAACAAAATGACACTTTCAATCACATCATGTTTTTGTATTTCAATCAGTTTTTCCACCCAGAGAAAAATATTGATGCACTTTTTAAAACAGTGCCTTATTGGCCGAGGTCAAATCCAGGTCACGTTCAAAACCAGTTGAGAGGCAAAGTTATAAATATTTAGATTTGCCCTTGGCATCGTCCTTCTTGCCCCACTGTGGGGTAGAGCGTGTTGCAATCCTACAGAGTCTTTGAACGCACCAGCTAAAGACGGGCGTGGAGGATTTTGGAGACGCGTTATCACGACAGTTGCCTCTTCATCTTGGATGGGCTTCTTCTTATCTTCCAGAGGAAGAGGGGGGACTGGGTGGTCACTTCTGATATGAGAACCTTGACTTTGGGTTCCCATTGTTACAGGACCTAAATGAATCAAGTAAAGATATAAACTGTGGCAGGGGAATGAACCTAATCGACCTAATATATAATGCTGCTTTCACTCACATATTCTGCCTTTTGCTTACTTTTCATACTTTTATAAGTTTGACATTTTATATGAACGAATCTCAGCACTACCCAACAGCTTATTCAAACATAAAGGAATGAAATACCCATCAGCCAACTGCTACTTACGGATGAATACATCGGTAATCATCATATGTAATAATATCAATGACATACATAAAGCCCTCTGCAAAGACTGCAACAGCGCCCTCAGGATATGTTTGATTTTGAACTGCATTAAAATACAATTTAGCTATCACCTTTTTACTGGTGCATTTTCTGTATGGTTCAATACACAATATACATTACAATAAACGATTGCTGAGAATAATTTTTAAACTCTTTTTTCCATCAATTGAATAAGCAATTGTAATTTGACAGAAAGCAGCAGAACTAAGTACACTTTAATATAACTCAGCTATTGTGACATTCAACAGAGTTTACACGTATCTCCTTTCTACCGGGCAGCCCCAAATCAGAGCTTTATTAGAGTTTAGTTATGCTACTATTAAGGATATTCACACTCCCTTTGAATGAAGCTTTAGTAGTTGTTTACATTTCATTAGACACACTTTGTAATTGTTAAAGGTGGAATAAACACCAGCAGTTCTACTAAGCACTCAAAGTCTAAAAGTGTCAGAATAAAAGTGTAATTAATACATCTCTGGGTATTTGACCAGGACACTAAAACACTCTGGTCAGTACCACCGGTTTGATAGCAAGCCTTATCTGCATGCTGGATGTAGAACTCAGTTTTGTTGCTAATGTTTCTTAAAGCAGAAGTGAATCAGGTTTTGTCGTGGCTCTTGAGATGCCCGTTTGGCCTCACACCACGCTTCAAGGTCACAGTGGCTTCTGTGGGCAGGCCATGCTTTGCGCCTCCACATCCTCTGTGTCCAATGTGGGAAAGCTTGAGAGGCCCCTGGCATGCTCCGTGAGAAACCCCACAACGGAGCAGCAGATGCAGGGCTTCACTGACTCACCACTTTCACTCTCTGAAACAAGTGAGTTTTCTTCATCCCTCCAGCCTGATGGAACCGAATCATCATTACAGGCTTAATAACAGACACAGCGGTCACTCTCGCCTCTGTGATGTAGCCAGAATAGTAATCCCCGGCTTCTCTCCGTCTTTTCATCAACTCACCAGCCCGTGAATGAAGCCAACAGGAACACAAACCACAGCAGCGGGGAGCAGTATCCCTCAGAAAGGGAAGTCCAGAGGATTGTGGCTGTTGTATGTGGCACCGGGGACGTATAATCTGTGGTCTGTTTCGGGGCAGGAGTCCTCACGGCCCTGGGTTAGGCCTACTTCAGTCTCCCCGTGAAGAGAAGCATTCACAGTATTCCTGTTGCCCCATGCCCCCTCCCTTCTCAAGACATAGAAACAGTATTAATATGCCATGAATGGAGACAGACAGACAGGCAAGCATTATCTAGCGCTGCAGCAGCTAGAGAAGCAGGATGCCTTGTAGAAAGCCAGAGGGAAATAGTTCTCTGCATGAATGTTGAAGTCCCCTTGACCACCGCCGCTGGTGTCATGTCAGCAAGACTTGTAGGGTTTGTGTGTTGGTTTTCCAGCTCACCCATTTGCCTAGGGGAGGCATCCTCTTTGAATTATTAATAAGATGTGTTGATTCTTAAGAAAAAACGCTTCCTGCAGTGGAAGTACGGTTACATTGGGATCTAGATAAAACGACACATTATGAACCGAGGAAACGGCTGTTAAGGACTCTCAGGATAAAGTATTTTCTTCCCCTGAGAGATCCCCTTTTGTGCAATCTGTCTTCATTTTGAGCTATTCATTGATTCATGTCCGCGCAGTCGGAGAAGATACTCATTACCTCACCTCGGGTCACAGGTAAATATAAAACCATCGGTGAAATCCACAGACTTGAGTGGGAACTCTCCATATTAAATGACTACCTTGCATTGATCTAATGTCTTGGCCTTTGGTTGTCATGGAGATGTAATTGGACTTCCTTTATATTCTACCTATAAGTGTTCCTTTCACTGTGTGAATGAAATGGCATGGGAACAGCCCAGCCCTTTCAGCACCGTGTGATTGCACTCGTATGAGGTCTGCATTCGCCCACAGGCTGAGAAGAAACTCTTCAATGGTCGGTCGGGCTCACCACTTGAATGCACATTAAAGCATTGAGTTCTGCCCAGTGGTTGTGGTGAAGTTCAATATGTTGCTTTACATGATTAGATATGAGATTACACTACATTATCAGATTAGATTCCCTTTTATATAATGGCTTATTCGTGTACATTTGTTCCCCGTGTATATACAATTGTTACTTTTGTTGTGCGATGCTGAGAAACATTTTTCAAATGCTCTGGAAAACGAAACTTTAGGGAAAACATTTCTATCAGATAAATAGGTTATAATCACAAAATTACATTGGAAGCTTGATAAAAATGTGTATCGGCATTAAAGCAAAACAATGTAACATATTTGTTTCTCCTTCAATTACATTACATTTAGCTTTTATCCAAAGCGACTTACATTCGACCAAGAAGATACAAACTTGAAGAAAACAGAATCATACAAGTACATCAGGTTTCATAGAACCAATTCAATGAAAAACAATGTTTTATTGTAAACATTACGCCATATATATTTACCATCTATGTCTACTACTTCTTTTTATAAAATTCTTTTATTTACTTTTAAATCCCTAAATGGCATGACCCCACCATACCTTGCTGAGCTGCTACAGCATTACACGCCGAACCGCCCTCTCAGGTCAGCGGACCAACTGCTCCTGAATGTGCCTAAAACCAGGTCAAAGCTCAGAGGGGACCGTTGCTTCTCTGTAGCGGCTCCCAAACTGTGGAACGCTCTGCCCCTGGAGATCAGACAGGCCTCCACACTGCCTGCTTTTAAATCGCTTCTTAAAACCCACCTCTTCTCCTTAGCGTTTTAACATTTGGCGTTTCAACATCTTTCAGAGTGTTGCTTTTTTGCATTTAAATTGTTTTTTGTTTTTACTTGTACTTGTTTTATGGTGTGTGTGAGCTGAGCTGTGTTACTTTTTTGTATGCTTTGTTTTATCTATTTGCCTGTACAGCACTTTGGTCTGGAGGTTTAAAGTGCTTTATAAATAAAGTTGTATTGTATTGTACAATATCCGTTTGTATTATTTGCCAGAAATGTCCAATAAAGTGACATGGCGTCTCTAAAAACCAGACATACCCCAGCTTAGGATGTTATACCATTGACACTTGAGAAAAAAACCTGGTAGTATCTGAATTGTCTGTATTTATTTATATAAGTCAGTTGTACACATTTTGTATTCAGGTGAACACGTATTAGGATTCATTTCCCAGGTAGTTAAGGGTCAACGTAGAATGAGGGATTAGCTTTGATGCTCTCGCTATGGTTATACATAGTTTAGCGTACCTGATTTCACAGCCTGAAACCAGGGCTCGACATTGAGGGCTGCCCGATGGCCCGGGGCCATCTAGTATTTAGCCCGGGCAATGAAGCTTCACCTGCTGGTTGCCCGATCGGGCAATCTATTATGTCAGTATCATGCAGCTCGTGGATCCAGTAATGAGTGACCCGACAGTCAAACTAAACATATTTATAACTAGTTACGGTAGTTTGAGAGGTAATTAAAATAGCTACGTATGATCTTCTAACCTGAAGTGTGTGTTGTCCGCTCACCGCTGCATGTGATCATGCAGAGCTGCGTGTCGACTCGTCAGCAGCAGCTGATCTCTCTCTCCCGTCAGATTAGACTTCACTCGCGTTTATGTCCATATCGATCAGATCCAGCTAGTTCTAGCTAATGATATGACTACCTGCTTATTAAAAGACACCTAAACAATAAGCATCGCTATGCAACTGGGTGAGGCCACAAAGTATAGCGCAGCATTATGCATTTGTTGACATGCCCACCGGAACCCCGAGGCATTACCAACCGATCAACGCACAATCAACCCATACAGGACATCTCTTTCTCCACATTACGTGTTAGACATTAGAATTGACTCTTCTTGTCTGTCACATACTCTTCTTGTCTGTCACATAAGTGGCGCAACTGAAGCGGTATTGCGCTAAAGGGAAATTATTTTGACCGAAGAGATTTAGATTTGCCGGCTAACGGGAACTCTGACGTCGCCATTTTGTGTGCTTCGCGGATGCGCTCGGCTCCTCTCGACTGCTGCTGGGGTCTGCTCGGTCAGCTTCCGGATGAGGAGGCATTCGTTCGACCAACTTACAGTAAATAACATTACAGTTTTAACAGAGGCCATAACAGTGTAAATAATGTTTGTTTTGGCAGTTATAACTGAATGTAATGTGTTCTACTTTTTTACATCTGGGAAGGCATTTGCCTTCATCAGATGGAAAGTGTCTTGACCAACAACTTAAGTATTTCTTATAGCTATGCAGGGCATGCAAGCGAGCAAACACAAACAAGAACAAACAAACTAGTGAAATGAAGAATAAAATTGAAATTGTACAATATAATATTGTGGTGGTTCATCTTATAATTCAGTGTTAGAGAATGCACCGGACAGCATCTACATTTTCTAGGGGTAGGCCCCCCAAACCCTTCGTGCGTCATTTCGTCCGCGCGCATTTTTCAGGGCAATCTCTTGGGCTCAGGGCTATCTCTAAATTAGCTTAGATGGCCCACAGGGCCATCTTCCAACATCCTTAATGTCATGCACTGCTGAAACATTCATGTTCAATATGATTGTTGTTCTTCTGATATCATTGTACTGGACACCTGCCAGCAATCAGAAATACATATTTTCAAAGACAATGTTACAGAGTTTAGTTTATTGCTCAAAAAAACATCCCAATGTAGATCAGGACATTTCGATGATGGAAAGCAAACAATCGAAGAATCTTCAAAGCATTCAGTACCGACTTTTTACACTTAACACTTTGTAATAACACTTTATTAATGTGTCATTTAAGTTAGCAATGTAGGTTTGGATACTGAAAGTTAGCATAATGACACATAAATAAAACGAGGCATGAAAAAGAAAGAAACCAGTCATTTTTGATTATCATCAAAGAGGAAGCACATTTCTGTGTTTTTATTCCCTGCAGTCAAACTATTGATTTTGGTTGCTCGTCAGAATCTTGTTGTTGCAGTTTAGCACTTTGCCATTGGGCAGCTTCTCCCCGTGGATTGCTCTGTGTGCTCTTCGTTGTCTGAGAAATATTCACATGGTTGCACAACACAAGCCAAAAGTCAGGAGAGCGTGAGCGGCATGACTAACTTTTTATTTAAAGTACTTGCGTTCGCTAATAGATGGGCATGTACATGTTTCCTCTGCAGGGAATAACATGATGAAACTGTTCGATATTTGATCTCCTTTTTACTTGACTGTTTCACTACGTCTAGCGGGAGGCTGCAGTGAAAGAAAACAGGCTTAAAACATGATAATAGAAAACTAAGCATGTATTTATTCTTTTGAGAAGAAAGATATCTTGTCCGTACAACGAAACTGTATTAACCATCCACAACCCATGTGGAAGATTATTAGTTCTGATCAGGATGCTAAACCAGAGTGTATCACTTGAACTGGTTTTTTCTTGTATAATAATGTAAATGCTCCGACCAAATAACTGGAAATGGTTTCTTTGGGATATCTCCTGCAGCTTCCATTATTTTAGTGTGAGTTACACCAACTGTCTCTTTTTAATAGAGAGCTCTGACAGCAGAAAACTTAAAAGTGGCACAAATAGAAGCACTTGCCGAGTAACTATTAAATTAATGATTTCCTCCACCAACACAAGTCTGTTGAAAAGAGAATTGCGTGCACATACACACACAAACAAACACACACACACTGGATAGCTGCTGCTTCTCAGGAGGCCCAAAACACATTAAGACGTGTCTCCGGGGAGTTGTTCTTCGGGGTCTACAGTCTCTAGATAAAAAGCTCTCGGGCTCCTGCAGCATCTGTGAAGTGAAGGCTAGCAACAGCACCGGCTTATGTCACTTACACCGACACGTCATCCAGCCTCCCAGGGTGGCATGCAGAAACAATGAGTCATGCTTTATGAAGAAAAGGTTAGCAACAAAAAAAAAGCTTGAGGATGTGATCATGCCTACCTTAAACCATCATTTCAAATTGAAGGTGAATACATATTATATATAATTCATATAATGCTAATTTACACAAAAACAACCCCTGAGTTTGACATTATAGCTGAGTCACTTATTTGAATGAGCAGGTTAAAGGTAGTTGAGGTAAGGGTTTCCTGACACTCACAGGTAGAATTTAAAATAATGAATATTATATGAATTTCAAATTGTAAACGTTTACCTTTAAACATATGTAATAACAAATACAAATCCAAGTGTGTGTGTGAAGGTTTGACTTATTTGGCATGTGCATGACATAAGAGCTGCCACAATAATGTATCTATATTTATTTATATTAATTGATCAAATTAATCAGTATTGAAAAAATAATAATTGGTTTCAGGGCAGGCCTAATAGACCAGTGGTTCCCAACCTGGGGGGCCCAAAGATCGCAGGGGGGCGCCAGGCCTCGGATGATTTGAGGCCAAATATCATATTATTTAGACTTTTTTTTTTTTTACTTTTTTTTTTTTTTACATATAATTGTAAGGCAATACATGATTGTCACTAAAAGCCTTGTCTCTACATTACAATAAAATGTAAAACTTCCAACAGGAGTCATTTGGGGGGGCTCTTGGGAAAAAAGGTTGGGAACCACTGCTATAGAAATGAACTTCAGCAAGCTTTACGGCCCGTCTACACTACAGGCGTCAAAAAATGCTTTCAACGCTTCGCCCATTCATTTGAATGGGGTGACGTAGGATATTTTCAAACTTCGCCGAACTGCATTGTGGGTAGCATGGCAAGGCGTTGCAAGCATCGCGAGCGTCGCGAGCGTCTATCGGCGTCAAAAGTTGAACAATGTTCAACTTTTGAGGCTCGATGCTTGCTCGAAGCTGGCGTCAGCCAATCAAATCCCGTTTATGCAAATCTGCCAGTACAAGCGCTAGCCAATCAAACCGCGTGTATGCTGGGAGAGACTACGCAGGTCATTTCCTCATATTCAAAAAAATGGAGGGGAAATTCATTATAGCGGTAGTGAATCACCCGGTGCTGTATGATCAGTCTCTGTTCATCTACCGGGATACAAACCGGAGGAGCGAGGCATGGAGGGAGGTGGCAGAGACAGTGGATGAAACTGGTAGGTTTTCGCCTGTTTGGGGATTTTATATCCAGTTTACTTCGTTTTAACATTGCTATTGCTTTGTATGTCGGGGGCGGGAGATTCATGTGATTGGTTGTTGGTCGCGTTGCTCGCAAAAAATCGTCAAGCCTCAGACACGCCCAGCTTCAAGCTTTTTCGACGCCTGTAGTGTAGACGGGCCGTTAAGGTTAGGGACACTTGTGACCCTTTTTGTCAAATTTAAGAAAAATGTCTTCAAATGGCACAGAAGCACATCCTGCCTTGTGCCAAAAATAAAGTTAACCAAATTATCAAAGGCATTGGTAACCTTTTAAGAATTGTATCGCCTGGATTTTTGTATTTATTGTTTCTGTAGGCATGAATAGATTTTTGGAAGCAGACATTTAGCCTGCATTTGCTGGCAAGCCTCCGCTGGCCAAATGGTCAGTGAGAGAGGGATAACAACAATTGGATTTGTAGGTTAATGGCATCCTCATTGACAAAATAAGTTGCCCCATTTCAGACTGCAGTCATTGCCAAACAGCGCTGAAACCAGAGTGTAAATACTGCAATGAATGAGTTTAGTTCAAATCACCAGAGGATTGGCAACTGGCACTATTAGAGCTTTTAGCACCCAATTTATCCCCTGCCCACTGATTCAATAATCCCTGATGTGAAGCATCAGTTTATGTGCGGTCGAGCTGCGGTGCTGAAGTGTGTCTGTAAACGGCAGCAGACGGCTGGATTATTCCAGGGGCAGGACCGTGGGATTAGGTCGAGGGATTATCACAGTTCAGTGATGGAGACAACAACCTTCTTTGCCTCGGTTATTGCATAAAATAATGAAAATGAGAAAGAATGACCACCCATTCGCCTTCAGGCTTTCTCCACGTCTGTCTCTCGCATATATCTGAGGGTTAAGAGCTTCCTAAATGCTGATTCACTGTTTCTGCAGGAATTAAGATGCAACACTAATTCTGTTTTGGTCATGCTCCTGGTGATGAATGAGTCACATTAAACATTTAACACATTTTGAAGATGAAACACTGTTGGCGATGTTGCAGAGAGAGAAAAGGTGGGAGATAGGGTTGAATTCAGTATGAGAAATAGGATTTCTTTCTTTGCATTTCCATTCATTCTAACATTAACTCATGACAGGCCTCGGTCTATTTATTCATAAAAGCCTTAAAGGTCACCTATTATGCAAAATCCACTTTTCCATGTCTTTTATACATTAACATGTGTCCCCTCTGTGTAAAGAGATTCTGAAAGTTTCAGGAAAAAAGATTCACTAACCCTAACCGTGATCCATTCATATAAAAACCTGTCTGAAAATGAGCTGATCAGATTTTGGCCACTTTATGATGTCATAACGATGTTTTGGCTTGTGTAACCATTAGCCAATCACCAACCAAGGTACCCCCACCTTATCACCTGAATCTCCTCCTAGAGCACCATTGTATTCTTTTTAACCAAATATCTCGCTGGGGGGCGTGGGGAGTGGCTCCTTATTTTCATCTAAAGTAACAGACAGAGAATCAGTACTTTTGAAACAGGGCTGAAACATACCTCATTCACACTAGGGCTGTGCATCTTCACTGGTCTCACGATTCGATTCGATTCGATTACGATTATCCTGTCAACGATTCGATTCAATTCGATATCCCGATGCATCACGATTCATACCAATGCGTTGCATCCTCAATTTTCTATATTACTGCACATGGCTTATTTTTCATCAATGCATACATGCAGTAAATACATATGAACTCTCTTTTTATTATTTAGAAAGTGCTTCAGAAATCAATAACATAAATGTCTTGACATTCATTTATAAACCAAAATAAATGAATTGTATAGGTCTAGCCTCCCTATATCTGTGTGTGAAGTTGTTCCATCCTCAAAAACAAAAAAATAATGCTTCTGCAGTCTAGCTGCAGCTTCTAGCAACGGTCTTCTGTTAAAAAAAGGACACTGAATGTCCTGAATGTGGCATCACACACAGGACTTGAGTCTGAACACAGCAGACAACAGGAGTATTTACAATAGCGTATACAAACAAAAATACTGCATGTGGGTGCACACTTACATTCTCCGTCTTACTGTTACATAAATCCCATGAATGTATGAGATTAAATTAGCTTCATTATATCTCAGTGATTAAGTGAATAATAAAGTTTCTATCGGGTCACTATCAGCCTGTCACTCATTATTTTCAGGGAGGGGTTTGGAGGAACGGAGAGGAGACGGTGATCGCGGAAGCTTTTTTCCTCCTGCCTTCACAAACTTTACACACGTATATATCATCTGAAAATTGCTAGAGGACATTCATACTTTGCAATCCAAGACTTAATTAAATCCACCAAAAACCTGACATGATTGTAACGCGATTATTTTTGAAAAACATAAATCCCTGTGCCGCAGCGACACGGAGTGATTCAGAGCGGGTCCTTCTGCTGTTGGTTCTGGACTGGTGTTCTTGTGTTGGTGGATAAAGCAGACTGCTCCGTGTTTGGTGTTGCTGTGCCGCTGTCACGTCTGTTCCCTGATCTCTGCGTCACCGACCGATTTCATATTAAAGTGACAAAAAAAAAAAACGTTATAGTAAAGCCGCGGCCGGAAAATCAGGAAGCAACGTTACTACGCTATAACCGATTATCTTCCGTCACTACATCGATACCGAATCGTCCGCATCGCAATGCATCGTAGAAACGATTATTTTCAACACTCCTAATTCACACCAACGGTGTTTCAGGGCCGGTTCGGAGCTGGAGCTTGAAAAGCACCGGGTTTTCCTGTTCACACCGCAGCGGAGCAGCCTCTTAGCTCCGGAATCCGGTTCGTTTCAAGCACCAAAAAATTGTCCGGCTGGAGCAAAAGTACCGCATACGTCACGCTTACGTCGAGGCGGGGGCAGGGGCGGGATCAACTCCTGAACAAAAACCCAGCGTTGTATCCAGTTTGTACACAACGATGGAGAAACTTAACAAGCAGCAGTGGTCCACTGAAGAGACCAGCTACCTACTGGGAATCTGGTCTTCTGAAGAGGTACAGAGGAAGCTGGAGCACAATCGGCCATTGTTGTTGTCGGTGTGAGCTGTGAGGGGTTTCCACGCGGTTTGGCTTTATGAAGCAGGCACGCAAACGGTTACATCATGACGCAAACGATGACGCAGCACCAGATGGACTCTGGGCGGTTTGAAAATATCCGGAGCCAAACCGAAGAACCGGTTCTAAACCTGAAAAGCTCTAGCACGGAGCTTGAACCGGAGTTGCGTTGGTGTGAATGAGGTCAGATCAGAGGGGTTTATGGGATGCTACAATGATCTGTTTGATGTTTCAGACAAACACTTCAGAGACATGCTTTGTATACATCTGAGACCTCTAATATAGTGATGAAAAACAGTATCGTAGGGCACCTTTTAAAGGCAACTGTCCATCATATATCCCTAAAATTGGACCTGGTGTCCTTATTTAACTTGTTTAAGTGATTGTTGTTTTCTTGTTTGTTAGTTTTGTGTGTGTATTTATCCTATTTTAATTAAAATGATCATCAACTACATAACATTTGTATTTCTTTACATTTTTGAAACGAATATATAGCCATTGATAAAGCCCTTACTCATCACTGTACCCTGTATGCCAGGGCAGGTCTGCCTTCACTTACTGTTCGGAGGCTCATTGGTACATGTTCATCTATAAAGCCATGTTGGGTAGACTACCATCATATATCTCAGTGTTTCCCCTACCATTGTCTTGGAGGGGCGCTGCGCCCCGCCAACGGAGCCCCGCCAACGGAGCCCCGCGCCCCCCCAGAAATTGAAGGTGTTTTTTTTTTTATAAAAAAATAAAAAAATATTATATATATATTAGGGCCGGGACTTTAACGCGTTAATTAAGATTAATTAATCACACAAAAATTAACGCGTTAAAAAAATTAACGCATTTTAATCGCACTTATTTTTGCACCGCGGAACGTTTCTCACTGGATGAGTTTCAGGCGTACCGATTATACTGGAGCACCAACTAACGTTCATGACTTCAGACAACAACAAACCACAGTGAACAACAGTGGGAAATGTTGTTTTAAAAAACGGACGGATGGAAGCTTCGATAAGAGCACGGTTGTGTGCAAATTATGCAAAAAGGAATTCGCATATCACCGCAGCACATCAAGCCTCAAGTATCACCTCAATGCAAAACATAGAGCAGCTAGCGTGGAAGCTAGCGTGGAAGCTAGCGTGGACGTTAGCCTCTTTTATCGCGTTCACACCAAAAAGCGCCGGTACTAAAATTAGTTCATGAGAACCTTTTTACCCCCACCAAAGTCCCTGCTAGAGAGCAGAGAGCTGCTAGAGAGCAGGGACTTTCGTGCGGAAAAGAGCTATATGTCTGATTGGCTGGGCGGATTGCAAACCACGCCCCGTAAAACTCCCAAAAAGTTTTGTGAAGCCGCCATTTTATTATCCTCGCATTAGCATTATTAGCATTAGCCCAGCGCAGAAACGCAGAGAGACTAACTTATGGCAACACAAAATAAAACATGGGAGCGGTGGAGATGAGGAGGTGTCGGCGTTCTGGCGATTTACTCGGAAGGCTTCAGTAGAAGCTGCTGGGACTCCCAGCAGCTTCTACTGAAGCCAGTTCCCAACTCCGGGGACTTCCGGCCGGGGACTTTGGGCGGCAGTATACGCCGTGAAGTGGTTTGCGGCCTGCCAGTAAACCCAAAGCAGAAGAAGAACAAGTGACGTCAGCGGCTTCATTTGCCTAATCCTCCCCCAGGTTCAAAGAGTTCTCATGAACTAAGTTCTCATGAACCTTTGTGGGAAAAGTACTGCGGTGTGAATGCGCCTAATAAAATCCATGGGAAAAAAATTGCTTCTCACTGTTCTTAGGTCAAATATTTACATGTGATTAAAAATGCGATTAATTTCGATTAATTAATTACAAAGCCTCTAATTAATTAGATTAATTTTTTTAATCGAGTCCCGGCCCTAATATATATATATATATATATAATATATATATATATATATATATTAGGAATGTCAGTCGATTAAAATATTTAATCGCGATTAATCGCACATTTTTGATCTGTTCTAAATGTACCTTAGAGGAATATTTTTCAAGTTTTTAATACTCTGATCAACATATGAGTGGACAAATATGCTTTATGCTAATGTTTATTATCATTTGAACAATGACAAATATTCTCATGAATATTAAACACAACAACCTCTGAACATTACAAATATTCGCCTCAATTCAACCTGGAACCTCTCATACAATTGTGTGTGTGTGTGTGTGTGTGTGTGTGTGTGTGTGTGTGTGTGTGTGTGTGTGTGTGTGTGTGTGTGTGTGTGTGTGTGTGTGTGTGTGTGTGTGTGTGTGTGTGTGTGTGTGTGTGTGTGTGTGTGTGTGTGTGTGTGTGTGTGTGTGTGTGTGGTGTGTGTGTGTGTGTGTGTGTGTGTGTGTGGTGTGTGTGTGTGTGTGTGTGTGTGTGTGTGTGTGTGTGTGTGTGTGTGTGTGTGTGTGTGTGTGTGTGTGTGTGTGTGTGGTGTGTGTGTGTGTGTGTGTGTTGTGTGTGTGTGTGTGTGTGTGTGTGTGTGTGTGTGTGTGTGTGTGTGTGTGTGTGTGTGTGTGTGTGTGTGTGTGTGTGTGTGTGTGTGTGTGGTGTGTGTGTGTGTGTCTCAAGGCATATGCTCGAACGGGAGCTGCCTGTACGCTGCAATCATGTTGCACTGAGTGTGCTGACTTTTCGTACAATGTCCCACTGTCTGGCTTCCTGCATAAAGTCAAGTGCTCGGCGCAGTTGTGGCGAAATGTCGCTCCTCTGTTTTCATTGAAACAGCTCCTTATATCCGTTAGCGCAGCTAGCTAGCACCAGATGCTAACAACAACAATGCACGTAAGGTCTCTCTCTCGCTCGCTCGGGCCACACATACACACACCCTCCCGGTCCTTCAGATGGCCAGTCGGTGCCTGCCGGTGAGCGTGGAAGTGTGGTCTGCCACAAGCGGGCGGCAGGAGCGGGGCTGTCAGCATCAGCTTGTAGATGGTATTTTAAACTCGATGCGCTCTGAAACTACGGGGCGGCCGAGGACAAAAAATACACATGCGTTAATCGCGTTAAAAATAATTAGTGGCGTTAAAAAAAAATTGCGTTATTAACGCGTTAACTTGACAGCCCTAAATTGCACCAAATTGCAACTAATCTCTATCTACTGTCACTTTTCACATTGAACATGTGCTCTTTTATTAAATAAACTAAACGCTTTCATTTTAAGTTATGAGTTTAGTGTTTTTGACCCTAAGAAACACTGATGCATTAATCAATAACAATAATCCACAGCTCCTCTCTCTACTAAAATTCAACGAGGTCCAGTTAGAGAAAATGTCCCCATGCAAAGGTCCGGAACATCAAAATGTCTAAGTTGCTTCATGAATTAGTGTGATATATATTGAAGTAGCCTGTAGCTTTATCAACGTCTGCATGTAATCAACAACTGACTGCCAATCAAATAAAGAAAGTACAATTCAAAAACAACACTATTTATTGTCTATTAACATTGAACTATACAGTAAATACTGTGGATATGTGTAATGTTCCTCTCGGGCTGCATTTAAAAATAACATAGAGAAAATAAATAAAATAGCTTTTGAAAATGTGTGCATCTTAAAAGTGCTTAATTTTAGATGAATACAATAAAGTGTAGCAGCAGCTTGAGTTTTTCTTTTTCTTTGTTAACCGTTTCACATCATGACTTAACAGCTTCAGACGATTATAGAACAATATCAGTCTTTACACATCATCATAACAATTGAACAGTTTTAAAGTTTCTCTTTCATTCCCTCTTATATTGCAGTCCCTCACTCACTTTTTTTTAATTCAGTGCGAGGCTTGAGCTTGTCCTGCCAGGAGTTTGTAAATCTGGGCTGAAATGGTGTCAGGGCCATTCTCATAAACATGCAGGTGCTCATTGGTTAGCCTCGGTTAGCCTGCCCTGGAACGATATTTAGTTTGAATGTTGATCCTGGTGGACTGATCATATCGGGCTCCGAGACTGCTTATTTCTTGTGGCCGCAGTTCTGACTTGAGAGGGAATGTTTGGTCAAACACTTTGTGTTTTGTCTCATAGTGGAGTTTTGGCACTTTTAATGAGCGCCACGGTCTCTGAACTAATGAGACACACTGGCTCTGTGCTCCCAGTGGGCAGGATGAACATGAATGAGTCCACTCAGGGTTAAAAGCTCTGTTCTCACTGTCCATTTTCCTCTTCTTGGAGTGTACCATGTGTAATGATTTGTCTCTCCCTGTCTGCCGCTAACACGCCTGTTCACTCTCCTCTCCGCTTCTCTCCCTGTATCGCTAATTATTGTCTTCACTCACTTTCCTCTCCGCTTCTCTCTGCCGCTGTCTCGTCTCTTCTTCTGTGTTTCTCTCCCTGTATCGTTCACTCCTCTCTTTCGCCCCCTGTCGGCAGCGGTTAAAATAGAATCGCCCCGTCAAAATTGAAATCCCCTATTAATGTATTGATTATAGATCCGGGTCCGTATAGGTCTGGGTCCGGATCCAGGTCCGTATAGGTCCGGGTCCGTCTGGGTCCGGATCCGGACCCCGCCTGTTGCCGACCCCTGACCTAGGGGAAACACTGTATCTGATCTCACAGAGAGTCACAAGTAGCTATTGCCTAAGATCCCAGGATGTGTTTTTATTACATGTGCCAAAGGACTGATTTAGGTACTAAAGCTTTTATGTGCGCAGCTCCTCTAGCTTGGAACACTCTGCAAAAAAAATGGAAACTGAGCATTTTGGTTCCCCTGCATCATTTTAAAGCTCGGCTGGATGAAATGATATTTGATACTCTTGGTACCTGTCATTATGAATAGGTTTGTAAATTGTACCCCTGTAAATTATGTTGTATGACGTCCTATTTTGTTTTCTGTTGTATTGATGTTTACATGTATAACCAATGTGCTGCAGGTCTCCCTTAAGAAAGAGATTGTTGATCTCAATGGGATTTCTCCTGGATAAATAAAGGCTACAAACAATAGATGATTCCTTAAAGGGGGCCTGTACCTTTTATACATGAATGTGTGTCAGGGAACTCACCAAGTGTCAGAAAACACCAGAGGTGGGAGTAAGTCCTACATGTGCAAGTCATGAGCAAGTCTCAAGTCTTGACCTACAAGTATCAAGCAAGTCCCAAGTCACTGTGGTGAGAGTTAAGCAGGTCAAGTCAAGTCATTGCTCAGGTCAAGCAAGTCAAGTCAGGTCATACAAAATTCTGATGAATAAGCCCAGTTTCCGCATTTAAATCAGTTAAAAGACAGTGGTTATGAAAATGGATTCAACCCACACTATGATCTTCATTACATACACAGTTAATCATTTGAAATCTAATTTAGACCGATGACAATCATATTAGATTCATATTAACCCTAGAACTGCAGACAATATAGCTAGGACTAAAAAAGTCTGTTCAAAAAGGCAGAATTCCAGGTAAGAAAATCATATATGGCATTTGCCATTACACTATATTTAATTTAAATGTCTGCTAATACTAGAACCGCCAACAGCGTCAGCACCTACATAGATATAATTTTCAAATCATTTAACTTGTTCCTCTTCATAATTTCCTTTAAGTAGGACGATTTCAAACTCACTTAATTGGGTTCATTTTGAAATTGCTTCAGTTTATCATCATAACAGATCAAAAAGTTCAGATTCATTTTTACAATAAATCAAGGAATGATGCACTTCTACAAACAAAAACAACATAATTAAAACATTTAAACAAACTACTAAAAGTAGATACATTATTCAAAAGTTTACAGTAACTTCTGATAACACAGGGGAAATAAACGAGGCATCTCTTTTCCTCTCTCTCCCTCTCCTGGCAGCCCGTCAGTATCAGGGTTAGTCAAAAATGAATCCCTTGCCGATTCTAGTGTTCATTTACCATTTTGTCTTCTCTTTGCTTAATCGATTTGAAACCAAGTCTGACGTAGCTTAAACTTAACGTTAGCTTTCTAGCTAACACAACACATGCACGCACCTTTCTCTGTCGGTTTTTTTTAGTGACGAATTAAGTTGGATGTTGTGGTGGTCGTGTCCCTGATCTTTATGCTGCAGACCCTGCATACCGCTGTTCTCTTCTGATTACCGTCATCGACAAAATAATCCTTGAATCCAAACTTGACTATTTTTGGAGTAACGCTAGCAGCTGCCATGTTAACTGACACTCCTGCCGTCTAGTGGGTTGCCAGGTTTGCGCGCACAGCGCTATAATCACACAATCACGTTTCGAAAAAACTAAATGTAATATCTCAATACAAAAACGAAAATATTTAATTAAAAAAAGTCAAGTCCTTTCAAGTCAGCTGTCTCAAGCTTAA
Organism: Gymnodraco acuticeps; assembly: GCF_902827175.1. NCBI lineage: Eukaryota > Metazoa > Chordata > Actinopteri > Perciformes > Bathydraconidae > Gymnodraco > Gymnodraco acuticeps. The sequence continues at coordinate 510,438 of NW_022991244.1, forward strand.
GTAAAGTCTCAAGTCATGAATACCAAGTCAAGTCTTTTATCAATGTTAGTCAAGCAAGTCTCAAGTCCAAAAATATGTGACTCGAGAAAACACAACCCTCTCTCTTTTCCTCCATACCCAAATCTCTAAAAACGGGGCTTTAACGGATCTGATACAGACTGATCCAGATTTGAAAATAGTCTGACATCAGTGACGAGGAGCTCCGCCTATATGGGCAACTCTCCACCTATCAGGGGAATGAGAGGTTGCCGTGGCATGGTAACAGCATGGTAACATGCTTCTCTAACTCGGCCCCCTCCTTTGCAGGGGGGCGAGATCAGCTGCAGCAAAGACAGGGGGGAGGAGAGCAAAATAGAGCGAAATGAGGAATGGCTAAAATGCATGATCTGTTTGGTATTTTGAAAAAGAAAACATATACATATACCTTTTTATATAGGTATGGCCCTACAATATATTATTCAAATATAGCATGATAGGTCTCCTTTAAGTTTTAAATAAACTTTAAATTAATTTAAACAATTTTTTAAAATAAAAACATCTTATGGGCATATGAGCATGGCATGATTCTTCTAGAAGTTGCCAGATGATATTAATAATTTTTTTAGGGAAAATACTTGGCATACTAACATTTTTAGTTTCTGAACAGGCCTCATATTTCTGTCTGTGTCTCAAAATAAAGCTGTCCAACATTATTCATCTTGATACTGATCTTGCAAAAATATTCAGATAGGATTTAGTAAATAAATCATATATTTTCAGACTGTCAAAACAAAATAATGACGTCTTCTGTTTTTCTTCTAGGACCCCGCTGGGCGAATGAGTGATTGATGCCAACTTCGCTTCTTCAGGTAAACCAGCATTCGTCACACACAGGCTAATGTTATGCAAGTATTTCATTTCAAATGAGTATTACCTTCCTAAAATGAGCATGTGGGATTAGGATTGAAGAATTGAATAAATACATAGGGGATTATAAAGCACATAAATCCTGACTCCATCATAACAACACGACATGGCCTTGGTAGCCAGTGTTATTGAACTTAATGAGATTTGTTCCTGTGTCTGACCCTCTTGTCCCTTTTGTTGTTCACCCTCCATGTAGGGCAGAATGGGTGTGTGTCCCCTGCTCCTGCTGCTCGCTCTCGCCCTCGGGGCCTCAGCCCAGGATCATGTCCCCATCACAAGTAAGAACCACTTATCTGAAATCCCTTTACTCACAATTGCAAGGATTGAATTAAGAAACTTAAATGTTCTTCTTTTTTCTTCATTATAATTTCCAGGTCCTCCAAGTATCACTGCCAAACCCACAGACCCCCCTGCCGCTCCCTCCCTCAACTTCACAGTGGCACACACACAAGCCCCCACAGGCCCACCCACAACGCTCGCCCCCACAGTCATCCCGGTGACAACAATAATAACAACAACCACAGGCCCACCAGCTGGTGAGGAGGATGTACAACTGCCGGGTCCGAATGCCACCGCGCTGTTACCGATCCCCGCCCCCTCACCTCCGGCTCCAACCGATGCCCCCGCGGCACCACCAAGCATCGAGTCCCCCCCTCCTCCCATCCCGGCGGGGGGAGACAACGAGACCACGGCCTTCCCTCCAGAAACCCCAACTCCAGATTATGACGATGAGGATATATTCAATTTGGAGCCGGAGACCACCACAGAACCCGGGATGGGGTTCACCTCAGACACCAGCCCACATGGTGAGTGTATATTCAGGGTGCTCAGTTTATTTAATGTGAGAGAACATAATATACTCTTGACTTATCTGGAGGGAAAGTCCACCCTGAAGCGGTTTTATGGGACAGCTTACCCCAAAATTGTAGTATGTCTGCCTTCTCTAGATGACGTTTGCTTGTGGTGCATCAAAAACACATTTGAATGACTCATAAATCATGACACATTAACTCGACATAATCCACAGACCTTGTTGTGAGCAGTTTCATTAGGAACTATTTTCTTTCTACCGAACTACACTCCTAAATGTATCGCTGCGAAGAAGGAAGCATGCATCTGGATGAGACTCACCTGAGTTCACCTGAGCTAGCCGACGTAACAGCTCAGTTGACGAGGAGCTTGTTAATTTCTACATCTTCAATGTTACATCAAGCATCTTGTCCTTGACTAGATGCTTGTAATACAGTTGGCATGTGCAGTTTGGCAAGGAGAAAATAGTTCCTGCATGAAACTATTCACAACAAGTCTGTGGATTTTCTCGACTAACCACGTCATGATTTCTTTAAAGAGACATTGCTTTAGAATTTGTGTCGACAACCAATATCTCCAACACTTTGCACACAAACCATTATAATCGAACACTACATGTAAGAGGACTAGAATCCTGCAGCACCTTTTCCTAATCATAAAGGGACAAATCATATACACAGAGATAGACAGTAATCCACCAATTTAAGCCTCAATAGACCAGAACATCGTGAAGCGAAAAGACATGTCGAGTTGTGATCAGAGAGGCTGTGACTCATCTTTATCTTGAATGAAAAAACACTCCCACTTACCATGGCGTGGGTACTGCAATCACACAGTTACCATTCTCACATTAAGTTCAGAGTCATTCAGAGAAGTGAGGGGAATCACCAGGGCTGTTGTGTTGTACCCAGGTATTTCTGGATTGTGTCATGATAAGATTTGTCTTGGTTTGCTGGAAAAACTACACAAACTAGCTTGTTGACTCTTCTTGTAGTGGTTGTTTTTATCCAAGTGTTTTGTCACTGGCAGATCAGCTGTGTATAACCGCCTCAAGGAGCTTTTTTCCTCCTTTGAGCAAACTATAAAGATGGCTGGGAGGTCATTTAATGTGTGCTTATGTGTCACTTCTAAATGTAGCTAGAAATCTCAACACATTTTGGATGCATTCAAGCATGTATTTAGAACCGTCACTTGTCGTCACATCATTCGAGACACATTGTACGTCTACATTGAACAGGGCTTAACTAAAGCAGAAGAACTCTAAAGGTTAAGGGAAGCAACAAGGAAACAAGGCTTAGTGGGATATATAAACATCACAGATTGATGGTGGACTGTAGAACCACATAAGCGTGTCATCTAGCTGTGTGTTATTCATGCAGCCTGGAAGCAGCAGCTACGAAGAGCAAGCATTTGAGCTTTCTGGTCAAGAGTCCACCGTTAATATTTTAGATAGATGGACACGTTCCTGCTTTTAGACTCCTTTTGTAGCAGCGCTGGAAATATCCTGACGTGACATACCTGCATTTGAGCAGCCGTCCTCATAAATCAAAGATCCACCAAACCAAACGAGACACAAAAAGCCAAAAGCTGTTATTTTAAAGTTAAAACCGTGTTGAAGAAGGATGTTTATGTAGTCCTGAAATGCTGCGTTTGAGTTTAGGTTTTAACATTACAAGGCAAGGCATATTGCACCTTTCAATACAAGCGACTCAAAGTGCTTTACAAAAATAAAAGACATTAAGAGCATTAAGAAATTAGTTATTCAAACAGTGAAGCAAAAAAACATTCTTCCAGCTTTATGTTGGGATACTGACCATCCCTGTGAGTGAAACATGACCCACAACTTTGCTTTTACATTCATTATTCATTACGTGATTGTAAAGAAATACGCAAATCACTACCCGATGTGACAGGTTGGTTTGGAGAATGTTTTTCATCATCCAGTACAAAAACAGCAGGTATGTTCTGAGTTATCCCGCTGTCTGTTGTATATGATTTATTCAATAGATGATAATTACCTTGTGGCTAATACTGATAATATGATAAATAGTTAACATTTTTGTTAAATAAGACTAACCTGTAGTTTATGCACACCTAATGGTAAGAACGGCTAAGATGTGTTTTTTTAATATTCTATAGCTCCGACCTAACCAAACATAAGTGACGCATCATTTATTGTTGGCAGAGCAAAACATGTCTGACTTGTCAACATTCACAGATGAGCACTGTTAATATTGTCTGTCCATTATTTATCATAATCACTTCATGTTTCCTAGGTGTTATTGTCTATTGTCCCCCCATTGGCTGCCTTGTATGGAGAGCTGTTCTAGATGGCCCTAGATCCGTCAAGGCTGTGTCGATTCCACTTCCACATGATACCCACCGCCTGTTGTTGTGCTCCTGCTCTGTTCAATGTACACATTGTCCGAGCGTGAACGCTGAAAAGTCCTGGGAATTCTGCCTGAAAATGCAACAAAACTGGGCGGCGTTCCAAACTACTTTCCCCCAGAAAGTGCACATGGAGCATGAAGTGGAATGATGCATTCTTTGCAGCACATTTTGTGTGTAGCGTTAAGAGCTTTCTTGAATTGTGAGTCCGCCCATGGAACAGCTGATTTAGTCATTGCATTGTCACCACCACGGTGCAGTTTTCTAGAAATATCTCTTCTTTTGTTGTGTGTCTTACAGGCCAGGCATCAGCACGCACACAGGGGCCAGCTTTTTGTGCACCAAACTCCTGTTGTTGTCCAGGCCAATCTCATGTCTTTTGTGTTAACTGCAGCAGTGAAATGTCACCAGGAAGAATATAGGATTATCTTCAACTCACGTGTATGGTGGAAACATATACAAATTGGTCAGCTATTGTAATCCACAGCAGGCTTCACAAAGAATAGATAACTCGGCCCATGTAATATTTAATTTGTAGTGTTAAGCCTGTGTGACCACGGTGCTTTTTCACCAGACAGCAGCACCACATGCTTTTCTGAAAGTGTGAAATATTTACACTCTGAATTATTCATACAGGATCCACCACAAACATCCCATATATTCTAGCATTGCTTTTACGGCTGCCCTGTGTCTGCTGTCATCTTTGGTATAACCATTTATAGAAGCCGAGGGTCAACCCCCCCCCGGTTAAACTGTGATTTATCTGTTCACTCAAAAAGGACTTCACATGTCCATTTGTGTTTCCTTTTCTTCGGAAAGTCAATGAAATATTAACATGGATAACCTTTGTGGAAAGGAGCGCTGCAGCTGGGGTTATAAGAGGCAAAGATCACTTTATAACCTCGCCTAGTTGTCTTTACTCGCTTCTAACATGTAACCAAGTTGTAAATCTGTCTTGTGTACGACTTTTAAAATGTAACCCATAATAAAATCCCTTTAGCTATATGTTGCATTAAACATAAAGCCACACCAGCAGCTCTTTTTGCCTAGCTTAGCATAGCAACTGAACATGTGCAACATGCTAGCTTTGCTCTGATCAAATTCTAGCAAAATTCACAAAACGGCACCTTTTTTAAGTTCACTAATGAACAAGTTGTCTCTTGTTCTGCTGAGGTTTCATACAGTATGCTGGACTCTTTCCTGGCTGCTTCAGTGACTTTTGCGCATATTTATAAAAACAGTAAAATTGTAGTTAAATGACTTGTCTATGTTCTGTTTATATTTAATCATTTCTTTATAAAACTATCGTTTAACTAATGCAACATCAACATTTAGCCACTCGTGTGGAATATTGTGATAAGAGAATCATTTGGTAATGGCAAAATAATTTGGCATCTGTGTCGAACCAAAACACTGACTCGCCTCGAGTATCGAAACACCCTTTTTAATTGAGTTTTTTTGTAATCAAAAGCAGCATTGTACAAGCCATTTATTCTCCCTTCGCCTTCTCTCCGTGTCTGCTGTAGATAACAACCAGTCTGATGACATGCCCATCATAGCCGTCATGGTGGCCCTGTCCTCCCTGCTGGTTATCATCTTCATCATCATCATCCTCTACATGCTCAGGTTGGTGGATGATCTTACACACTGACTGCACACAAGCTGCAGACCTGTGGCGAAGGCCTAAGGTGCTCCTGTTACCATGGCAATGACTGATTGGCATTCAGCTGTGAGGCTTGAAAGCAATGTGTGTGTAAGATATAGTGTGTGTGTGTGTGTGTCTATTAATATGATGTGTGATGATCGACAGGTTTAAGAAGTACAAGCAGGCGGGAAGCCATTCGAACTCCTTCAGACTGACCAATGGTAGATCAGATGAAACAGGTAAATCACGTGCATTACCGTGTGCTTTGTATGTGTCTGCAGATGTTTGTCACTGAGCATTTATTGGTTAGTTTTGTGCAAATATGTACCGCCGACTTGACCAAACTTGCTCCCCTGACTAGTTTCTGATAAGACTTGATTGATTTTCTTGCTAAAGATAACATGTCGGCGTCTTTTGTTCGCTGTGATTACCTAACCATCAGGGCTGCTGTCTGCTCCCTCTCAGTGTTGAACCACACCACCCTCTGGTGGCCATCTTTAGACCAGACACCCACATGATGAAGTAACTTGATGTAATGCATCTCACCCCCTTTCTCTTTATCTCCACCTGTCTCTCATCCCCCCCTCAAATGCTTCCTCTCCTCACCTCCTGCCTCCTCCCTTCCTGCCCGCCGGCACAGAACTCCAGAGCGTCCCGCTATTGGCCCGCTCCCCCAGCACAAACAGGAAGTACCCGCCCCTTCATGTTGACAAACTTGAGGAAGACATGAATCGTCGCATGGCCGATGACAACAAGCTCTTCAGGGAGGAGTTTAATGTACGCCACACACACACACACACACACACACACACACACACACACACACACACACACACACACACACACACACACACACACACACCCTCTGATAACACTAGCCTGATAATCACCTTTTACACATATCCGTGTACTAATTAAGAGAGAGTCCCTGCCAGGGGTTACTGTAGTCGGGTAGGGGGTATCTGCAAAAACTGCAGAGAAGCTTTGCTAATTAGATTTTTAGGGCATCAAAACTTAGTTGGCAAGCCAGCAGACAAGTTAAACAGATAAACAGTTGACATTTAAAGTTTGAATATTTTAAGTAATTGATCGAATCTAGACAAATTGAATGTCATTTATTTTTAATATATATTTTAAGCATAAAGCAACTTGATTAGCGAGCCAGCAGAGCAGTTGAAATAGTTAGTTTAAAGAAATTGATTATTGATTCAAACTATTATTCGTGGCTGAACCTGCGGTCCTGCCTTGGGTCTCGCCATGCTGCTTCCCTGATGGCTTCCTCAGGATTGTAGCTGACATCCTCGTGGATTCATCTTCTTATTACAGACACATGCATTTCCTAACATTCGGTCTATATGCTGTAAAATGTATTATCTCTTCGATTTACACACGGCATCTATTGCACGTCTGTCCGTCCTGGGAGAGGGATCCCTCCTCTGTTGCTCTCCCTGAGGTTTCTCCCATGTTCCCTTTAAACTGTGGGTTTTCTCTGGAAGTGTTTCCTTGTACGATGTGAGGGTCTAAGGATAGAGGGTGTTGTTTTTCTCATACTGATATTCTGAACAATCTGTGCTGTTGTATTTGCTGTAAAGTGTCTCTACTGTAGGCTATTTTTATTATATGTACAGCACTTTGGCTCGACCAAAAATCGTTTATAAATGTGCTATATAAATAAAACTTGATTTGATTTATTAGCTAGAGGAGGATTTACAATCAAGTAAAATAACCAAAAGTAACTGATACACTTTTTAAATAATTATAATAATATAAACAACTGAACATGTCAGCCCAGAAATATGGATAAACAGTTTAGACATTACATTAAACTTTGTTTTGAATAATTAGCAAAAGTAATGCTTAAAATAGTTTGCCAAAATTATCGCTAAAACAGGTTAAGTAATTAATAACAGTTGTAAGAGATAGCTAACTTCACAAAAGTTGCTTATTGTCAGAATACACTTAATCAAGATGTTAACATTCAAAATATATTAAAGCAAAGTCAAGTAAAGGTGATTCCAAGATGTTATTAAACCAAATGATTAGATCTCACTGAATTGCATGTTTCAGATAATAAGCCTATTGCTGCAGCACATTCACACAAAAAACATTGATCTGTATGTATATGTCGGACAGATACAGACAACAGTCCCGGCTGTGCAGGGTCACACAGAGAGAAATGAAAAACGGATATCCTCTGTCTGCTCCTCCTCCCTTATCTGAATGTATTTAATTGTTTCTGTTCAGTCGCTGCCAGTCTGCCCGATCCAGGCATCAGTCGACGCTGCTTCCAAGGAAGAGAATAAAGAAAAGAACAGATACGTCAACATCCTGCCATGTGAGCGACAACACTGTGACACTCACTGGCATTAATAAAGCTGCACTCTGAAATCATGTCTGCTGTTTCAAGCTTTCAGAAGCATTTATCAGTCCAGTTGACAGATGGCAATCATTACAATGTGATTTACTGCGTTGTGTTTATGTGCAGTAACTGTTATTTAAAGTCCAGCTCTCTCATTGCTCCATCTTTTCTGTATTTTCTTGTTCTCACTACGTCTGCTTCTTCCTCCCCCAGACGATCACTCCAGGGTGCATCTCTCGTCTCTAGAGGGGGTCCCGGACTCTGACTTCATCAACGCCTCCTTTATAAATGTTTGTACAAGCATATTCAGGAGTCAATTCTGCTCTAACTATTTTGTGGTGCATCCTAATCCCTCATGTTTCACTCTCTCTGTTGCAGGGTTACCAAGAGAAGAATAAGTTTATTGCAGCTCAAGGTAAGGACAGGATTGTGCCTTCAATGGCTGCTGTGGTTTATTTCGCAAACAAACTACCTGATGTATCCTCTGAGTTTCTGCATCCATTTCTGTCTCTCAGGGCCAAAGGAGGAAACGGTGAACGACTACTGGCGGATGATCTGGGAGCAGAACACAGCCACCATCGTCATGGTGACCAATCTAAAGGAGAGAAAAGAGGTAGGAGAGCGGGAGGGATGATGTGTGTTTTATAAGATCATACAACAGCTTCTAAAGACACCATATATGTATACGTGTCTTTATTTGCAACGTACATTTTTTTATCTGTAAAGTATGTTAATCTGCGCACCTTTTTGAAACCTCTATGTATGTTCACAGAACTATATTTTGTGGGAAAAGATTGTCTTTTTTTTCATCTGTTTCATTAGTTTTAGCTTTTTATAATCGTACTATTTTCTTATTTAAATTGTTGGTTACGTATTCTTTCTGTGTCTCTGTATGCAACACTTAAACTAATGCAAATTCCTTGTATGTGTAAACCTACTTGGTAATAAAACTGATTCTGAAATTCTTATGTGAGGGCAAGCATAACTAGTCTTCAAGTCATGAGTCGCCTTAAAGGGACAGATAACCCAAAATGACCTTTAGTGCTATTTATCTAGATTGTTTTTGTCCTGGAGATATGGGTCGTGATGTCTGCCTTTTCTCAAGTACAATGGATCTAGATGGCAAACCAAACATGTTTGAAGAGCATTGTCTCTTTCCAGACATCATGACACAAAATAGTTACTTAAATGATTTGCCCACAACAAGATATGTGGATTATCTTGAGTAAACCGGTTATGATTTTTGGAAAGAGACTTTAGCCTTGAGTGTTTTTTTTTGGCGCTTTGATCACTGTAAGTAGAGGGCCAACTAGTGCCATTATATTGAAGAAGGCAGACATCTCTTCATCACGTCAAAACAATCAAGATAAATACTCTCCCTTTTAACCTCTCTAGATATTGTACTAAACACATTCTGTCATAGACACAGCCTAGTTCATTTGAATCTCAATTGTATACGTTTCCCATTACTGAATAAGTTGAGGCTTGATTTGCTCAATTTTCTATCTTTCTCTCTGTGTTTCAGTGTAAGTGTGCCCAGTACTGGCCGGACCAGGGCTGTTGGACATACGGGAACATCCGCGTGTCTGTCGAGGACCAGATGGTTCTGGTGGACTACACCATCCGCAAGTTCTGCATCCAGCAGGTAATACTTTCAGTGTTTCCCACAGATCTGAAATATGCTTGTCTGTGCTCCTGAATCAGCCTCTCCTGTCTCCCTCCTCTCCCCCTGCTCCTCTTTGAGGCGGTAGCAAAGACTAGTTTTAGCTCTCAACAAGTTTTAAAAGTGTATCTTACCTTTTTTCACCTAGTTAACTTTTTTTAAATTATTCGTGCATATTTGACTAATCACTACCCCCTCAAATGGAAATATGTGTTTACATAAATGGTGACCAAACCGTTTGAGACCCACTGAGAACTTAGACTAAGTTAACTATCTAAACACTCAGAGAGTCCTTTACCTCACCTGAGCTGAGGTTATCCCGAGCTTGAATGACACACAGAGACCAATCAAGGGCTTTGATTTATGATCTGTATGACAGTGGCCATGTCGGCAGGCCACATCATGTAGACAGCCAGTCACCCTGTGTGAGGCAGGCCACTTAAGGGCGGTGGTCGCGAAGTTGGTAGGGAGTTGGCTTGGCAACTGGAAGGTCACCAGTTCAATTCCCGGCAAGACCAAATGCTACCAAGGTGTCCCTGAGCAAGGCACCGTTCCCTACACTGCTCCCCGGGCGCCGTTCAAAATGGCAGCACACTGCTCCTACTAGGATGGGTCAAATGCAGAGAAACAATTTCCCCACGAGGGATTCATAAAAGTCCATCTTTTAACAGGCCATCGGGAAACCCCCCCGGTCCTCCCGATGGCCAGTCCGGGACTGGGTACAGGAGGCGTAGAGTGAGGGATCATTGTCCACAAGTTAATCGAACATGGTCGCAGACGAAAAAACTAAATAAAGAAAAAACCTAAATGGGTCGTGAAATATACTTGGGCGGCCGTTAATATACCTGGGCAGCCCGCCCAAGTAAAGTCTATGTGTGGGAAACCTGACTTTGTTGGTACCAGGATATATTATGTTTAATTCTGTGTTTACCCTGCACACACACACAGGAAACACTAGTGTTGCTTGTGTCTACAAACATCTTTTGATCACACACTGCAGGCTAAAAATACATTTAAGTTTAGATGACACTCACTGTGCCGTGGCTCCGTCTATAACCTGGTTTTACTTGTCTCTCAGGTGGGGGACGTGTCTGGTAAGAAGCCTCAGAGGCTCGTCACCCAGTTCCACTTCACCAGCTGGCCAGACTTCGGGGTGCCCTTCACCCCCATCGGCATGCTCAAGTTCCTCAAGAAAGTCAAGAATTATAACCCTACGTATGCTGGGGCCATTGTGGTCCACTGTAGGTGAGTGCAGCTCAGCTTACACTCTCACTTCTCCTGGTTTGGTTGTGTGTGTTTTTGTTTAATTGCTTCATATTTCTGTGTGTCAGTGCGGGCGTGGGGCGGACAGGAACCTTCATTGTGATCGATGCAATGTTGGACATGATGAACACCGAGAGGAAGGTGGATGTGTTCGGCTTCGTCACCAGGATCAGAGCCCAGCGCTGCCAGATGGTGCAGACTGATGTGAGTCACATGGTCTCTCCCAGTGTTTTCAGAGCCATGTTTTCCACTTGTTCCTCACGTCTTCTTCCTCCGCCCCACAGATGCAGTACGTGTTCATCTTCCAGGCGTTGTTAGAGCACTACCTGTACGGAGACACGGAGCTGGAGGTGACTTCTCTGGAGTCCCATCTGGCCAAACTCTACGCCCCCGCTCCTGGAGCTGGCTGCAGCGGGCTGGAGGCTGAATTCAAGGTGCGTGTGATGTTTTCATAGCACTCGAACAAAAACGAAATATCTTAACTGCTACTGTCCCAGGCATTAGAGATCCTTTTGACTCAAAACTGTATTTTTCTAATGTTTATGTCCACTAACATGGCTTGTATCTGTGTACAATTTGTCACAAGAAAGGTGTTTTCACATTATTCTACTGTGGGTGGAGATGTCTGCCCTAAAATCTGATATTCAACTTGAAAGCTTATTGCTGTCAAATATGCAAATAACTGCAAAGGCTGAGAACTTGAGCGCAGCCCAGACTTGTTGGTAAAGAGAGGGAGGGTAAGCATTAGAGAAATTGACTGTTTGGATGTAAACCAGACCCTGGAGCAATGTCAGTCAGTGGCAGTGACAAGCCAATAAGCTGAAAAATGCTTAAAACGAATTACAGATGCTCACTACTCTTACCTTGCTGATATGTCTTCTAGTTGGCGATTTTGAAAACATATTAGATGTGCTTCCAGACCCTTTTCAGAGTTTGTTTTCTACTTTTTTTGTTGGAAAACCATGTTTCAACATATACATTAATCACAGCAAAGACATTATGGTACTTTAAAACATATCTGGAGGGGGACTTCAAGTTATCTCTTCTTTCTAGAAGCTGACATCAATCAAGATCCAGAATGATAAAATGAGAACAGGCAACCTGCCGGCCAACATGAAGAAGAACAGAGTCCTGCAGATCATTCCATGTGAGTGGTCTATGTGTTTATTAGTGTGGCTACACGCAGTGATGAAAGCCATGATGAAAAGACAGTTGTATAGCCCCTGTGTTAATGTTCCTCCTTCCAACAGATGAATTCAACAGAGTGATAATCCCAGTGAAGCGCGGAGAGGAGAACACCGACTACGTGAACGCCTCTTTCGTAGACGTGAGTGTAAAAGCTCCTGATCATTTCATTAATGCAAGCAATCGATCGGGTGTTTAAAGTCTGCCTTCCTTCTTCCCTCCCTCCCTCCCCCCTGGACATCACTTCCTGTCTGTTCCTGCATATGGTCACAGGGCTACCGTCAGAAGGACTCCTACATAGCGAGCCAGGGCCCCCTGCAGCACACCACGGAGGACTTCTGGAGGATGATCTGGGAGTGGAGGAGCTGCTCCATAGTCATGCTCACTGAGCTGGAGGAGAGAGGCCAGGTGTGTGTTTGTGTGTGTGTGTGTGTGTGTGTGTGTGCGTGTGTGCAGATACAAACACTGGTATTAGATATCGGGTCAATAGCAGGCTGAAAATAGAATATTGATATTAGATCATTTACTCAACACTGACTTGACGACACCGGACTTGTGTAACATAGTAATACGCTGAAAAATATGTCTTGAGCGTTAATGGGTCCCTAGTTTGAAGAACATTTGAAATATGAGGGACTCAATGGTTTAATGCAACAACAAAGAGTCTAGATAATTCAAATTGAGCATTAAGAAGTTATTTCTAGAAAACAAAGTAGACTATTTACTCATGTAGTTAATGGTTGATGTCATTCGAGTAATAGTTTATATTGATACATCTTGAGGATTGAAAATGTAGGGTTTTAGACATCTTAGCATGTCGTTAGGTGTGGTGATTTGACCCTCTGTGTTTTGGTTTCTGCAGGAGAAATGTGCTCAGTACTGGCCCAACGATGGAGCGGTGGTCTATGGGGACATCTCCATTGAGATTAAAAGGGAGGAGGAGAGCGAGAGCTACACAGTGAGGGACCTCGTGGTCACCAACAGCAGGGTAAGGAGGGACTCCGTGGAGCAAGCAAACGCTCCAAATACAAACACAATGCAGGTTCTAACAGAGGGCAGACATGTTTGAATGCTGTAGTCTGAAGCCCTGAATACCATGATGCCACAATCTTTGCAACACTAACGCTTTGTTTTCTGCACAGTTTTGTTTTGCATCACAAATTATGTATATTCCTTACATTGAGATTGTTATTCAAGTTATTGTTCAAAGTGGATGGATTATACATTTGATTTTTTTTTCCTTAACTGTTGTGGGAAAAGGAAGCATGAACTATACAGAGCTTTTATTTAATCAAGATTTGGATTGTACAGGCTATGATAACCATATCTTTTGGCAAATTGAATTACTTTAAACTATCTGAGATCATTTGTATTCAATTAACCACGATTACGATGTTAATATCAAAATATTCAAGCAATTGAAGGGATGAAATGGCCTGTTGGCTGATTCAACAGGGTGTAAGCGTAAATGCTAAATTCCTGTGAGAGAGAGAAGAAGAATCCGTCAGAAAATCCTAATTCTTTTCGCGAACTTCGGGTCAAATTCCAGGCCGAAAAACCCCCCAAATGAGGAGTTTGGAAAACACATTGGAAAACCCAGAGGTTCCCAAAGGACTGAATGCATTTCAGTTTGTCTCGCATATGTACGCAGAGCATTGTGGAAATAAAGCTACTTATCTCTTCTTTTATTTCCTCGTCTGTTCTTACAGGAGAACAAGGCTCGAGCGGTGCGTCAGTTCCATTTCCACGGCTGGCCGGAGGTGGGCATCCCCGCGGACGGGAAAGGCATGATCAACATAATTGCTGCGGTGCAGAAGCAGCAGCAGCAGTCTGGCAACCATCCCATAACTGTGCACTGCAGGTAAACACACACACACACACACACACACACACACACACACACACACACACACACACACACACACACACACACACACACTAGCGTACCAGTGTAAGAACAAATGGGGAAAAAAAACCCCGGCCCTTAAGATGATGATATAGTTTTATTTGTTTCTGTATAGCTGTTGCAAACGGAAATGCTGCTGGTAATAGAGTGTGTGAGTGTGTGAGTGTATGTCTGGGAAATTGTTGCAGCTATTATATCACAGGAAAAAACAGCTCAAGAGAATTGTTCTCTTCTTCCTTGTGACATTTGAACTGCTCCCAGAAATGTTGCTACGCTCCTCATGTGCTCTCACAACAATGCCTCTTGTGTGCGTGTTATTTCTGAACATGCTTACTGCAGGGTGTATATTGAGGTGTACATTGTTGCTTGTGATGTGTGTGTGTGTGTGTGTGTGTGTGCGCACAGTGCTGGTGCGGGCCGGACGGGGACTTTCTGTGCGTTGAGTACAGTCCTGGAGCGAGTGAAGGCGGAGGGCATCCTGGATGTTTTCCAGACGGTGAAGAGCCTCAGACTGCAGAGACCACACATGGTGCAGACACTGGTGAGGGCCCTTCATGGGAAACTACTTTGGATTATTTCATCATAGTGGAGTGATTGACAGCAATTCATACTTTGAAAGAGTGTAAGCTTTACTTCCTTTGAAAAATGAACCTTGGTCAAATGTGTGGTAGCCCCCTTTTTCCACAATAAGCAACAGTTTTATTAAGATACCAAAAGCGTCATTTATTGCCACTGACGAGTATTTTGGGAGAAGTTTATGAATAGGATTTATGTCTTTAAACAGTAGAAAGCTTAACAATACGTCTGGAGGGTCAAAGGAATAGTTCAACATGAGAGGAAACGCACTAACCTTTTTGCAGAGAGAAGGGTAGAAAGATTGACTAATTCAATATGAACCGCGTTAATTAGACAATTTGTCTCCAAGACTATTCATACATGATGATATTAGCACATCCTTTCTACTCATTGGTCTAAAGCAGGGGTGTCAAACTCAATTTCATCGTGGGCCACATTAGCATTATGGTTGCACTCAAAGGGCCGGTTGAAACTATATACATATATAAATACATAATGTATTTATATTATATTATTGTCTCTGCATTGGATTTTTATTGGATAGGGTAATAACTTCATAATTAACTACGTCTGAAAGCAGAAGTCTAGGGTAAATAATTGTAAGTCTCTCTCTTGAAGAAGAAGAAGAAGATTCAACTTATTGTCATTACGTAGTACAGGTACTATGTAACTAAACGGTTTCTCTGCATTCGACCCATCCTAGTGTTAGGAGCAGTGGGCTGCCAGTATGTACGGCGCCCGGGGAGCAGTGTAGGGAACGGTGCCTTGCTCAGGGACACCTCGGTAGCACTTGGTCTTTCCGGGACTTGAACTGGTGACCTTCCAGTTGCCAAGCCAATCCCTATGGACTTCGCCACCACCGTCCCAGTGCAGTCTTCAGTGCGCATGTCACAAAATGAGATGCATTGTGGGACATGTAGTTTATGGGCAACATGCTTCTGTAAGATAGGATAAGATAGTTTAACAGCAACAGGGTGAGATTGAAAAACAGGACAGATTCACACAGATTAATACAATTAAGGATAAATCAAAGATAAAAATAAGAAATAACTATAAAATAAGAAATTAATTAAAATAAACATATATAGATATACTGTAAAGCGGCATGTAACCGTATAATAAACGTATAATATTCTTTGCAAGCTCTTGCGGGCCACATAAAATGAAGTCGCGGGCCGGATTTGGCCCCCGGGCCTTGAGTTTGACACCCCTGGTCTAAAGTCTTGAAATCTAATATTGACAAACTATGTGTAGGTTTCTAACAGTATGACTTGAAACGCTTAGATCACATAAAGAATCATACTTCTTATCAATGGTCAAAGTCGGGATCTTTGAAAACATGTGGAATCTTTTTTACGGCTTAAAATATCTAAGTATCTTTAAGTTTCCTAAATGTAAGTAAACAGCTAGGGAAAACAGTAGAAGGTTCCTAAAGACTAAATAAAGAGTGATAAGAAAACTTTTTTGCCAAAGGGTTTTTAGCAAGTTTTCTCAATTTCAGTTGCGGGCATAAAGGGGTTAGTTAGCTTTAGTAGATCGGTGGATTGGTGGTTATTTGTTACGTTAGAGTTGATATCCACCTTTATTTGACATATAAACGCAAACTGAGAATTTAGAAATGTTCCCAATGCAATAATACTCAAACTACAGCTGTGTTATTGTACTACTGTTTGCACTGTTAGCCGTTGTACAAGGGATAAACAAACTTCCAAGATTTCAAAGGTGTAATGTCCTATACACAACTACAGTATAGTTGGATCACAGGGCCCTCAACAATGCAATATGAATATATACAAGACATTAAAGCAATTAAAAGCAAACAATAACAATAGTGCAAGCTCAGGAGAGGGTTTAGGAAATACAGCATTGTTAGTTTTAAACATTTTTTTAATGAAAATGTATTATCACCAATGGTAGTTCCAACTGAAATAACTCTTCCTCCTGTGCCCCCCCCACACCTCTGCAGGAGCAGTACGAGTTCTGTTACAAAGTGGTCCAGGAGTACATCGATGCCTTTTCTGACTACGCCAACTTCAAGTAGGGACCTGCCGTGGATGGATGTCCGATACGCTTCATATGCACGCACCAGAACACACGCACACACCGCCACGCAGAAAGCTGCAACCTCCCATCTGATGGATTTTTAAAAAAAGAAAAAGACTCATCACAAGTTGATCTGTGGATGGGAGGGACTGCCTGCAGGAAAAGGGACAGAGGCCCGGAGGACAGGGCAGCGCAGTGGGACAGAGAAAATAACTGAGATGCCTTCTTGAATATTTTGTAATATTGGTCTTGTTAATACAGCCCTTAACCCCTTATTTGCTTCCCACCCCCCCCCCCTTCATATGTACATATACTTACTGTGTTGCATCTTATTACTTTGGTTTCAGACACAGTTTTGAGTTTGGCTGCATTTTGGGGTGGCACCTGTAATGTATTTTATTGGTATATATAAATATATATGAATATAAATCTAATGCTTTGGAGGCTTATGTCAAAACAATCCAGAGTCAAGGTAATGAGGTTTGGATTTTCTTTTACTTTATAGGGACAGAGACTTAAAACATTGTTGGCTTGTCCAGAGCCGCGCTGGAGCAACATGAGTTGTAGCAGAACCCTGAATATTTACAGACTAAACCTGGTCTGTGTTTCACTCCTAGACACACACATTATCCTTCACACAGATATGTTTCCATCTATCGAGCCACTTAAATTCCTCCCCTTTAAAGTTTCAGGGGTTCAAAGGTCACTCACGATTGGAGTGAGGTAGCTCGTTGACTCAGGTTGACACACGAAACACACACAGAATACCAGGAGCCATTCTTTCTTTTGAATGTGTGTTTGTTTGAGCTGCAGCTGAAGACACTGTCTTCTATCTGCAGAGTGCCAAAGTCCTTCTCTCCCTCGCAGAGTTCAGTAGCTCGAACAATATCTAGACATTCACTAGACTAAAGCCAGTTTACTGTTTAATGATCTGCTACCAACACTCTGCTTTAACAGGAAATCGGGCTTCTTGTTTTAAAGGTATGGTCTGTTTCAGTATCTGCAGCGTTGGTGATCATGCTGACAAGCCAAATCCCTCCATTATTGCATCATCAACAGATCATATACCCGACATATTTCTTTTCTAGTTTACAGACGCACGTCAGTATTTCTTGTAGATTGTATTGAGTTTTTTTTTCTATATAGGTTTTATTTTGAGTCTGCCTGAATGAACTATTTCTTTTATATCAGCCTCACATCACTACGCTGTACTGTCACACTTTTAATTCCCTTGTTTTTGTTTTCCCACCATGAACACTGATGCCGAAGAATGTCTCTTATAATTTGAATGCTGTTGCTAACATTTTCCTTAAAAATGGATACTTTGTTACTTAAATAGTGGTGGTGCCATGCCATGTTTGCTCAGATTTTATTTTCAATGGCTGTCCTGTGAGGACACTTGGATTACGGTGTGGGTTTCTTTTCAGATGAGGCCGCAATTGAGGCTATGCACTCAGTTGTGATGGATATTGTCAGTTAACCGCTGGGCTTCGGGTCACGTAATGTCAACTCCCGTCAGGAAATGAGCGACGGCTGGATTGTTTAAACTTATAAATCGAGCAAATTCAGCTCAAGCTCACCTGCAGCGCTGACTCACGTTCAAAGATTTAAAACCCCAGCAACGGAGAGTACTCCAATATCATGCCTTGCCTGGATTTTAACAGATTTGATTGCTATGATATTAAAAAACATTTTGTTAATAAATCGTTCACAATTTGCAACCCACACTAACGGTCTAAATCACACTAACAGACCCGGATTGAATGACTTTTCTCAACGGAAGGAGCACAATCAGTACTCATTTATTGATGGTGGACAACGTCATTAAAAGTACATGCTGAATCTTCTTTAGGAAGGGTGATTTGCATCAATAGTGATTGTTTGAACACTCATGCACTATTTGCACCAAAAGCAAAGCCCTTAAAATTACAGAACCAAATGAAAGAAAAGGTTAGGATGATGATTTGGCCTTGATATTGAAATATAAGAGCCTTTTTTCAGGTCTCAAAGCCTTCTGTAAGGCCCCTGCAGGGACGTAAAAGTAGATATTTTTGAAATGTTGGCTGTTTGTGCATCGTCATTTTCCTTTCAGGTCTTTTTTCCCCCAAAGCATCACAAGTGCCCGCACTACTAGTTAGGTGCCGTTATGCTCCTCATTTATCTACTTTGTCACATATTGGGTCTTTCATTAAATAGAGAAGGGGATGCTTTTTGTTTAGCTAATCTATCTGTTGTGTGTGTTTGGATCAATGCGACTTTGAATTTGACAGCAAAAAATGACACTGTGCCATCCCATGAGACCCGCTATTTTGCAGATCTAGTGAATATGAAAAAAAGTGCCTCACTTGTAGTTTAAAACTAACCGTTACATATAGTTTGTGATGCAACCGCTGTCATCCTAAAAGCTGTCCTGAGCATTTTCCTTACTCTGATGACAAATCAATAGGGCCAGAAATAAGACATGGTTGGTCATCCTTCACACTCCCTGTAGTCACAAATACGTAGACTCCTCAATTGTGCAGTTGAAACAAATGTTGTGGCCTCTTTTTAAAATAAATATTGTATTTGTATGGCCTCATATCATTCCATATCAATGACATGTGGTATCCATGATAAGTAATCAATTGTGGGTACCCAAATGTTCAACACAAATCGTTAAGTTTTTCCCCACCACAGTTAAATTGAATCTTTTATGCATCTTCTCCGAGGGAAATCAGACGGTTGTCCCTGTTCCACGTCCCTTTATCTCTGAGCTTTTCCCCAGTGGAGTGTTTTGAATGCCCCCGAGAAATTTAAATAGGTCTCCATTTCTAAATAGTCTGACTTGAGGAAGATTAGAGTCCAACTTTTTCTCTTCTTCTTTCCACCTGCTTATGTCCTTTATGTCTCCTGTCCTTGTCCACTCACTGCTGTCCACTTATCGCTCCCTTTCCTTCCTTCACTTTGTCCTTGGACCATGTGCCCCCAGTGGTCACAGCCCCACTCCCTTTTGTACATAATGTAAGGTTATTTATATTTCATTCCAGCCTGCTGCCTTGCTTATTATATTTTCTTCTCCCCCCCTTCTTTTTTTCTTTTTGAAGAATAAAAAGATGTATATTGAACTGTATCGGGACCATTTTAAAAATGTATTAGAGATGTTTTGTTTTGGCCATTTTTAATTTGGTATAATTGTCTTAAGAAAATCCTATTTTTTAATTTGCCAATGTTTGTTTCTAGTGTTTTGTTATTCAACATTTGAATATATGTATATATAATTATATATATGACAAAATTATATATAATTATATAATGCCAAATGGCCTTTCTAAGCAAGATACTGTTCAAACCTAATAAAGTGCTTGAGATTTTATCAAGTGTGTATTTCTTATGTCTTTAAATGCTAAATGTTAGTAACACGTCAGACACTAATGCTCCATCATGACAACCTGAGGATCATTACAGCTCACTCCTCGATGAAGACCAATTGTAGATGTGCAAAATAATTGCCGGTCGTTCATGTACTTTATAGATCAGGCGGTCCTCCTGAGTGTTGCTCTTGACAGGTATCAATCAGTGTTTAACCCTTCACCCCCATCAAATATTAATGAGTGTTTTGCTCGGATGAATCAAGGAATCATGTAGGGTTACTGGTGAAATGATCGAGCGGAAAGTAATACCTGTTAAACATTTAGGAAAAGATCATTATTATATTAAGTAGTATCACTATTAAATAGATGTGATATTAGTTTGTAGGCTTTAATCCACCAGCACTGCAACACTGAATAGCTTAATTGTAAATAGAAATGGAAAGGTATAATCCTAAACAACATGATGGTGTAAAATGGGCACTGCCCTGATTTTAAAGTCTACTCCTCACAAAGACTAATCAGCCAGTTGAATAATGTCTTCTGAGGTCCTTTCTATAGTTTCCTATAGTTTATAGAAATGTAGGATTTAATCATTTATGTGAAAAAACTTTTTTTTTTATTCAAAGTCTGGAAATCTCTGCATTTGCTTCTTTGATATTAAGCATTCCTTTTTTTATTATGTCTCTTCTGAGTTCCTTAATCTTATTTAGTATCCCTTTTGAAGCTCAAAGGAATTTGCTTTGGGGTATAATGGTGCATACATAAACAGAGTAGAGAGAATACAAATGTAAGAATAAGAGCAAATACAATATCTGAAAAAGGAGAAATAAACGATACAAGGGTAATGCAATAAGAATTATTTGCAAACATATATCGTAATATAAAAGCTGTGCAGTTTTAAAGTAGTATTGTCCAGAAAATGCAGAATTGTGATTGTTAAAGATGATCACAAAGATGTTACTTATATATATGATGTATGTAGAGGAAACTTCTGTGTAGCTATGTAGTGGGAGTCACCGACTCAGGAAGGAGACACGGTAGGAGCAGTAGCTTTGATGTCAAACACATGATGGTTTATTTGGAGTTAACGGCCGGAAGATTCACATCACAAGTCCAAGAGTCAGAGGTTCTGACTCCACGGTAGAGTTGCCACGTCAATTCTGAAGAACTCTACCCCAGACCCATGTATTTAGCTAGTTCAGAGAGCATCATCAACATGCTGCATAACAAGATAGAATGATAACACCTCTATCAGCTGACGCCAACAGGCAGGAACAGGGAGACAAAACACTGAGAGCACAGCAGCCAAGGTTACAGGTGCCTGTGCTCAGTCAGGACAGTTTGAACTGATACACTGGGTCAAAGTTATGGGCCTTGGAAAATATTCCACAACAATGTATATATATGTAAAATGTCCATTGGAGGATATAAGGGTCTGTGTCCGTGGGGGTCCCAGAATTCTTGATGAGGCCAGCAACTGATTTCTTTTATGCAGTATTTCACTATTTTTAATGGTAATTGACAAAGCTCTTACTGTCAAGCCCAGTTAGGTTTGTGTGGAACAAATCAAGAGAGTGGTAATTCAGTAATATATTTAGTTTACTATTATTTATATTTACTATTATAAAGTATACAAGCTTGATGAAATATGAGTTGAATGAAAGCTGTGAAAACTCAGAACGGAATAAAAGCTGACAGGATGTTCAGACCTTAGACATAAATAGAACGTGACAACATTACATTTGCAGAAAACAATAAAGCTATCTATCCCTGTATGTTTAATTTGTAAATGTTAATTCACAGACTTCTGAAGGTTACTCCTCTAGCCTCACATTGACAGGTGGTCTCATCAGTGACGCATGTTGGAGTTTTCTCTCTTCAACCAATCCCTGACAGCACCAGCCTCGTGTCTCATCACTCAGGCGGGCAGCTGACCTGAGTCAACAGCAGCAGCTCGTCACGCTGTCACTCACTTCCTGAGTCAGAGCTGCTCCTGCATGTAAAACTCTGAAAAGGAAATTCCTCCTCTAATTGAGATGGATCTCATCAGGGATCCACTGTTTGTTCCCCTGTCATCAGATGCCAGCGACTGAGAGGGTCATTCAGGTTAAAGTGAGGATGTGTGGTGGGTTGATGCGGTCAAAACGACATCGACCTTGAGAGAGGAAATTGAAACTCCAGAGTTTTTCATTCTGACAAAGACTCCTGTAATTGGGATCTGAGCAATACGGTTTAATACTTTGAGCAATAGCTATTCAATCATCCTTTTAAAATCAATTGGAAAAATCCTTTTTAGTTTTTCCTTAAATAGTCTGGTTGATGGTTATTCATTATGTATACGCTTTTTTTTTTAATTCTATGATCTTTTGTTTCCGTTCACTAATCTTATAAATTAATTTTGCTTGGTTGTTGACTTTAAACATTTAAATGTGGATTCATTAATCTCAATGTTTTAAATGTTTCTTTTATCATGTCTTGTGTTTTTTGTTAACACTATACAGTGTTTGCTTCCTTCCAACTACGTAGACTGAAATGTGCAATATAAATACAATTTTACTAGCTATTAGATAACGATCATTCTTGGCAGGCCCCAGATTTCAGAAACTTTTGAGCCCCAGTATTTCCTAAAACTCATTTTCATGTACACAATTTCATGAGTTATGTCGAAGTGGCCATGTTCTTCCACTTGTAGAAAGTATGCAGTGAATTAACCATTGAGACATTTTTCAGTTTTTAGAATTTCTCTTAATGTGCTTTGTTATACTTGAAATAGTTTACTTAGATGATACAGTTTGACTTTAATCTGCTCATTGAATTATTTGTTTTGTTATTCAGCCAGGGTGTCAGTATTTGGACGTAGATACGTGTGATGCAAGTGAGCAGACGTACATCTCAGGGGTGTCAGAGCATGTTTGCAGGGGATAATTACAATTGGCCATGTCTCCTGGACCTCTTGTCCCCGGGGGCCGTTCCTTTCACCGCCGGGGAACAGAGGGGCCACAGGGGTCAGAGAGGGGCGGGGCTGATAATGGCAATGTGCATTTGGAGGGGTACATATATATTCAGGAGGAGTATGAGGGTGAAGAGAGTCTGTACAGTCGTGCACTTGTGAAACTGTGAGATATCTTCAACAGCCGAACAACTGAAGGAAAGCTGAGGGAGCTTCTGTCAGGACGTCAAGGGACACCTGTAGTGATAAAGACTAAGGTAAGGACACTTTCTTTTGTACCTTTATATACTTTTACTGCTTTCTGTTTATTCTAAATTATACATTATTATTTTTGGAATATAACAATGAATCTTGTTAGAGACTGAGCTTTAACTCCTCTCGGTGCCTCTTAGTTGGATTTTAAGCTTAGTGATTTTCAGAAGTTTAACAATAGGCCTGAAAGCTCTGTATATATTTCATAGCATTACTAAAAAAGGATGTAATGGCAACATTTATTTTTAAGGGCAATACATTAGTCCCTAAAATGATTCTTAAAATGTTACAAATGTTTAACCGTATTTGGTTTATTGATGGTAAGCAAGTCATTGACATTTACATTTGACATTATTACAGTTAAATAAGCTCAAATGTAAACATGAAATGTAAAGGAAACTTGCAGTAACATTCTTGCAAAGAAAGATTCAAATTGTTAATCAACAAATACTCAACTTGTATTGATATTACGGCTAAATATATACCATTTCTGGTGACAGACAGCTTTACTTTCTACACAGCATAATCTCGTTTGATACATTTGTATTGCAGCAAAATCAAATTGCATTTACATCTTAAAGTGTTTGCTACAGAATAGCTATTCCACATTTAAATGAACCTGATAAAGTATTTAAACACTTTGCAATTTGATTTGATTTTCTAAACCAGATACCAAAGGCTCAAATATAATACTCTCTTGTGGTCAGAGCTAATGGAGTATTTTCCTTCAGGGGGAACATCATGAGTGTGTCTCGGCTGGTGTTGCTGCTCGGGGTGCTTCTCTGCGTCGGGGCTCAGCTGTCCAGCGCCCAGCATTGGTCTCATGGCTGGTACCCCGGAGGCAAGAGGGAGCTGGACTCCTTCAGCACGTCAGAGGTCAGGATAGTTTTATCATTCACCCAACATTTCCTGTTGAGAATAAAAATAACCTTTACCTCTATACTCTTCTTTCATGTGCAGATTTCAGAGGAGATTAAGCTGTGTGAGGCCGGAGAATGCAGCTACTTGAGACCCCAGAGGAGAAGCATACTGAGAAACATTATTGTAAGTAAACAGTTCCTTATTCAGGTTGTATAAAACATACTTTTATTTGGATTCATTCGTCTTGTAAGAATGGGTCTTCACATATACACAGATTCCACCCCTGTTACAATAATGTATACATAGCTACACAGTACACACTGTATATATAACAACAAAGAGTATGCTATGGCTATATCATTAAGTGTGTCTGACTCTCATGTCATGATGTATTTCATTCCACAGTTGGATGCATTAGCAAGAGAGCTCCAGAAGAGAAAGTGACAGACTTCCACTCTACACTGCTTTTCTACCTATAATGATCTTATCCTTCTTCGCCGTCTTTGTCTTGATGTGAAAAATGTTTTATGTGGATCCTCTGATCTCGTATTTAAGTTATTTTCCAACATTACATGGATATCACCTGTGACGAACGTTGAAATTGTAATGTCCTAAAATAAAGTATTTATTTTGATATGACCTTTTTTGGTGAATAGTAAATGGAAGTTAGGTTGGTGAAGAAGTAGAAAAACAATATTAAAATCCATGATGAGTGCGTTCAATTTTGATGTTTTGGTTTAAGGTTGCATGCTGGCTCAATGTCTTGGTTTGCTGGTACACTGAGCAAGAATGCACAGAAGGCATATTGACCGCAATCCAATGATATTAGTTGTTTTATTTACATTTTTACTGTAGATTTTTTTTTTAAATAATGTATTTATTTTTCTCATTTATCAAATATATTTTGACAATTATTCATGTTTTATCTCAGTCATGTGTATCCGATACATTAAATCAAGTGTGGTTAATTTGTATTTCTTATTAATAAATACATTTAAAATTGACCTTTTTCTGAGAATTGTCCGTTCAATCATCAGTCAATGTAAATTCTGTATAAATAAGGGAATTAACCAACAACAATACCATTAAAAAAATAGAAAGAAAAAAAATCAGGGGCTGAAAATAAACTATTTCAAATATTAAATCGCTTGTTTTGTCTCATCATAATGTATCTACCGATAATTGGCCTACGAGCTTAATCTAATAGAAAACATACGTAAATCGGTTCTTGGGAATCGTTCCCTGATGAAATGTGTTAAATGTGGAAATGTGTTAACTGCAAGTATAAGATTTACATATTATTTTTTGCATATTATTGTATTTTAATTCAGTGGTAATGTGTTAAAGTATAATGTACAGTATATAGAATGTACAGTCTTGTTATAAACATACAGATATTGTAAAGTGAATTTCTGTAAACACGGGATGGGCTCCATAATACTGTGACGTCACTGCGCCCGCACCTAGCAGCTTAGCCAAAACATGGACGACAGAAGTGTCTGTACTCCGCTGCTTGCGGAGTCAGAGGCTCAAAATAACACAACTAGTACCCCTAACGCGGCTTCTGCCACAGGTGCTGACAAAGTAATAAACACTCAAACAGATAGAGCCCAGGTTGAAGGTGAGTTTTGTCTACAACGTGAACATTAAGCCATACGGTGTCATTTAGCTTCTTTAGCTAACTGGCTAGCAGGCTCAACAGTAGAGTGAGCTAGCTGCTTAGCTAAATGCGCTAACGTCAACTGTGTAACGTTAGCAGTAGAGCTTCTGAAACCGGTCCGGTCGTATATGACATGTCAAATAATAATAAATAAAAGCCCTTTGGGTTGCTGGACAACTCTAAAAGTGAAACTATAGAAAGTCAAAAGATTAACGTTATTTGTTTCTAGAGGTCCGGGAGTGGTTGGCCAGTTGCTAACGTCAATTGTCTTGCAAGCTAGTATCAGCATACGCCCAAAACCAAGCTCCCTGTAAACCTTAGTCATATGTCAACCACGGGTTAAGGTTAGCTTTTTTGGAAGCTAGCATAGGCCACCAAATGTTAATTCCATTCAGTGTTGACGTTAAATTAGGTTTCCCTGGCAACAGTTGGTAATGGTTTATCTGACTTGATTCAGTCAATTAAATTGCATTTCTTTATTGTCATTGTATTGTTAAAAAAGAAATCCTGTCAGTGCATATGTACATATCAAAAGAATGGATTGAAAAGCTTTAGCTTGTTGCGGAATCTACAATTCAGTCTTTTAATCTTTCTTGGTAATGATTTTTTAAGGAATTTGGCCCCCATCAGCTGATCAGCTGTCATGCTGCTGATCTCTAAGACCAGCAGAATAGTTGATGCTTTCAAGACAAGCATGTGAGTTGAAAAAAAAATCAGCAGATATGAATATGTCAGCTGTATAAATCAAAGTGCTAATTAATTGTTGTTTTAATAGTTTAACATATTTGGTAAATCATTTATTAGTGACAATAGATCCTCAGAAATATAAATATTTATTTTGGAGTTCTTTTGTGTATATAAAACAATTTGAGACACTAACTGTCTTACTATTTTTTGTATTAGCCTAATTAATATGGTAAGGTAATTGTTGTGCAATTCGGTAATTAATATGTCATTTTCGTTGTATTCATACATTTCCACTCCTCACCATCATGTTCTTTGATTAGCTCAATGCAACACACCTTGTCAAACCACAGAACAAACCGTTATTATTTATGAAGATTTTATTTTTAGAGCAAGGATGGCAAACAAATCACAGTAACATCTCAGTTCCTATGCATTGATGACATTTTAGTTAAATCCTTAAAGTTGAAACTCTCAAATAGTTTCTTCGCAGTTTTGCTACTTGTTGGTTAAAAATGTTTTTGAAGTAAAAAAATATGCAGAGCACAATGTACATTATTGATGCTATCAGGACAAACTGGGTGATATTTCTGCATACAAAGAATGCAGACATATTTCAGTCAAGCATGAAACCACGATTTCTCACATTGTAGTAAAACGCTACGAGTGCTAAAAGGTTTTACTGTTATGAAGGAGGTTACAGTTGAGTGTGAATAATTCAAGTAGTATTTTTTTGGACAATTTAGGAATTGTATTAGTGGAAGCACAACGTCTATCCCTATCCAAAAGAATGATTTTGGCAGATTTATTTTATATACAAATAATGTTTAACAATAAACTCGACTTACTTTAAATACAGTCCTATGGTGTTGGTACATCTTAATTAAATGTGGAATTAAATATAATTTATACATTTCCTGGTAATGTTGTTACAGTATATATTGCATGCACAGCTGTTTATGCTGCTGTCTTGTTCTGTGACCTTTCACGTTTTCAAATAATGAAAAAAGTTCGTATTAGCATTTTATTCTGCAGCTTCTAATTCTACAAAAGCTAGTTGATCACCATATTTACCACAACCAGCTCACGTAGAGACACAGTCCGATTTTATTTTGGTTTTGGTTTACAATCTAATAGCGATTACAATTAATGAATGTAATGAGATATGATCATTTAGTAGCCTGTTGCTTGTTAATCATGTTAAAATAATCCTTCACGTTATTCTCTGTGGCTCAGCTGTAACAGTATTCTGCCTCACAGGAGACAAGAGTGAAGAGGAGCTGCTGAAGAGTCTCCTCACGTACGACCACTGCCATGTGTGTGATGCTGCGCTGCTCTACGAATCTCAGCGAGTGTCCCACTACGAGGTGTGTGCTGCTTTCCAGGCGCTACTCATGGAACTGTGGTGCCGTTTCAATGAGCTAACAAGGTCCGAGCCTTTGTAATAATGTCTCTCGTTTATCCCCCAACTGCAGGGAAAGAAACATGCTCAGAAACTCAGAGTGTACCTGCAGGCCAAGAGAACCGAGAAGATCCAAGAGTCCACAAGACCGCAGGTCAGCACGCTTTGAGAGATGTTATTATGTACAGTCTGAGGGTCATATCTTTATCCTTCTCTGTAGGATATGATTTCATAGGAGGTACACAAAAGGTTTAAAGGATTGTCATATGCCATCTTGTTTTCTTCTTTATTCTTTTTTTACAAACTACCTCAGGAAACACATATTTGTCTCTTGATAATTCAGTCTTGTTCCTGTTGTTTTGCAGCGTACCATGACGATGGATAAGGACCAGTTCTGTGAGCTGTGCAACATGGTGTTTAGCTCTCAAGTTGTGGCAAAATCCCACTATGATGGAAAAGTCCATGCCAAAAATCTCCGTAAACAAGGTCTACAGCCCCCAGGCAAGTGTGTGATGTGTGATGGAAAAGTAAATAAGTAATCTATATTATTTACACACCAGCAGTAGATTACGTTCTGTTTAAAGGCATCATTACAAAATAATCATTTATATATTAATTATTCTACCTGCTTAAACTACAATTATTGAAGAGTGTCCAAAAAGAGAACAAATACATTTAATTTAATTAAATTAGGGCAGTATCAACAGGAAAACAGGATAAAAGATACTTTAATTATTCTGCAAATTGCATTATCAATTCTAGAGACTTTTTCATTTAAAAAATGTTTTGTTCTCTGGTATACAAAAAAAAAGTTTCTTCATGAATTCACAACAGGTGTGTAATTGATTCACAAATGGTTATTTTGGGGCTGATATTCTTTCATTTCAGAAAGTCCGACACATATGTATTAAATGGATGATTTCTCTTCACAGCTATAGACAGGATGCTCCCAGAGGATGGTACGGAGCATCTTCTGGACCCAACGGCCCCCAACACTGCACCGAAGAAGGATGTTGATCTGAAGGACCCCAACAAGTACTGCGCCCTGTGTGCCGCCTCCTTCAACAATCCCCAGATGGCGTTGCAGCACTACAATGGACGCAAACACCAGAGGAATCAGGCCAGACAGGACCTGCTCAAAGACCTCGGAGACAATGTCCAAGAAGGTAACACGGGGTCCTGCGTCTCACATTACAGAGAGGGGGTCGAGCCTAGTGGCACATGTGTCCATTCTTAATGTCGACGTTAATATATCTATAGATGTTTAAAATCAGAATAACTTTATGTGTCCCACAGAGGGGAAAGGGAAAGATAGACACATAAAATAATACAGTATTAGAAACGGCAGCACATAATATTTAAAATAAAGTTATTTCAATGTATAAGTAACATTCATAATACATTTCCAATGTACATATTGCACACAAGTTTTATTGCACATCAGGTGTGTCGTAGTCTGTGTTGGTTTTTGTGTTTTTACATCAATGCAAGTTGGTGTAATTTCACAACAGGCGTGTCGTAGTCTTTATTGTTGTGTGAATGTGCTGGTCTACCGGGGGCTGTTGTGGCTATGCAGCCTGACCGCTGCAGGAAGAGTCATACGAGGCTAGAGGGTTCCTTGTACACTTGACAGCACGAGTTCTCTTTGAATCTCTTTCATAACTAGCTATATTTGTGTTGTTACCGAAATATCCATAATCAAATCGGAATTGAATGGAAGCGAAACATTGATCAGCAGTGAGCATCTTGTCCCATCAGGTAGGTGTTCGCTTGATAACCTTCTCAAATAAACTGGTATAAGCCGGTAGTCAAACCATAGTTTGTTAGACAATACGTTGTAGCAGAATGTTAGCCTTGGTTCTTGTGTCAGGTTCTTAACCTTTTTTTCACTTGTAGGCTGTATAACATGTCTTTTGTTGAGAATTCTTCATTGTTAATATGATTGTAAACATAAGTAAGAAACTCACTAGAATCTCAAAGAAAGGATTATGAGGGCTTTATTCGATTATTGAAGTTGAATTTTCCTCCTCATTTGCCACCTCACCCACTCTCTGTTATCTACAGCCGACTCCCTGATGTGTCAGATGTGTAGCATCCAGTTTAACTCTGTGGAGATGTACCAGGCCCACATGCAGGGGAACAAACACCAGATCAGGTAAGATGATATCTGCAACACTGCACTCACACACCCTTCCACTACTTTATTTATATTCAAATGATCATGGTGGGATTTATTTAAAATGATCTCTACCAAACAAGGTAAAGCCTTTAGAAAAGATATTACACATATTTTGCTTTTACCAATTATTGCTCTTACTGTGTTTTCTGTGTAAGTGGGACATCAGCATTCATTACACAATTGCATATCTACTTAATTCCTTGTTTCCATGTTGTCTTCCAGGGAGAAGAAGGTGGTTCACCTCTGCAAATCCCAACAGAAAGACTACAGCACGTTTGCGGATGAACTGGCAGATTTCATTCAGGTTCAGAAAGCTCGTGGAATCAAGCCCAAGGCCGGGCAAGTCACACAACAGGAGGAGGAGGAGGGTGAAGAAGAGGAAGCCTTAAACAAAGGGGAAATATTAGAACTGAATAAACTCAGGCCCAACCCCCCTCCCATCTCTCACCCTCCTCACCCTTCCCGCCCTGGGTGTCACTACACAGTTGAAGGGTGGCGTCCTCCGTATCAGGGCCCCTCCTGGCTGTCCCATGGCTGGGACTACAAACGCCCTCCTCCAGCCCTCCCAGGTCCTCCTCTCTTCTCTAGTCAGCCCACTAGGAAGAGGAGGCACAGAAATCAGTCGAGCTCATCCTCCTATACTTCATCATCATCTTCCTCCTCCTCTTATAGCAGCAGCACCAGCGGCAGTGGTGACAGCGAACACCGGCGCAGAGAAAAGAGGAGGATTAAAAGATCCAGACGAGAGAGAGACAGGAGAGCAAGAGATGAGGACAAGAAGAGGAGGAAGCAGCAGCGGAGGAGAGATGATGACTCAGTGGAGGGGAGAAGAGAGGATTCAGGAGGGTCGGGGGAAGAGAGGAAAAAGGGGAAAACTCCTGGCAAGCGGAGAAGGCGGCAAAATAAATTAAAGGAGGAGGACCTCGAAGCGGAAGGAGGGGAAAGGGTGATGGACAAATTGACGCCAGGAGACATGATGAACAACAGGAAAGAGACAGAGGAACATATTCAGGCTGAAATGAATGTTGAGCAGGGGGAAGGAGGACAAGACACGTCCAAAGCTAAATACAATAAGAAGGAGAAGAAGAAAACAAAAGAGACAGCAGACACAAGGACAGAGGAGGAGAAGCTGTGGGACGACTCCATCCTGGGCTGCTGAGCTGCTGACATTTTAAGCAAAACATAGAAGTTATAAATATTAGCAGTTTACAAAGCAGTGTTTACTTTCTACTCCGACAGTGTTGTTCTCCATAGGTGTGCTAGCTGGCTAGCCATGTTTAGCTCATTTATGTTTCTGTTATTGTTTGAAGAAAATTCTTACAGTATTTTACAATACTTTATTTTTCTCTATGACACAAAATGATATTGTTGATTTAGTTCATTTGCACATCTTTATTTACTGGTGATCTATTTTTATTTTTTTTGTCGCCTTAATTTTAAATGATCAGGAAGTTCTCTTCACCTCTCAACACATCGATATGTTTCTGTCTGGGCTGCTGACTGTGATGCCTTCAGCAGCCTGTGGTTGGCACTGTCGAGCTTCACTCAGCATCAGTAAAGCAAATAAAAGCACACAGATGTTAGAAGAGTAGTCCTTTCATTTCTTTTGAAGCTCCGTGTGCTTTTACTCAGAGTAACATCTGCTGAAAGGAGGCCAGCATAGACGGGTTCAGCGCATGTTGGATGTATTAGAAAGATGCAAATATGGCCAGTTCTGGTTCTCATCACAACTATTGCACAAAGACATTGCTTCAGTCTGTAGTGCTGTGTGTGCATGTGTTGGGATGTTTTTGCAGCCCATACAGTGTTTGGGGTCAGACAGGTGCAACAGTTCGAATGAGGTCAGCTCTTCACAAACTTCATATGTTCACATGCAGTCTGTGATAACTTGTACGGAGGCAGTTTAAAGATGACTGAAACATCTTCTCAACTCATAAGGATCCACTCCAAACTACATAGTTGTTCTTAATAAATCCTGAAAAGTAAAAAAATATCCCTAAGAGTCAAAACACGGAGGCTAGGCGAGCCTTTTTGGCACAGCAAACTTATTTTTAAAAGAATGTATTGTCCTTGAACAGCTCTTTTTTCTTACACTATCTGCTGGGTGGTTTGTGGACCACTTTTCAAACCTTCTATGCAATGTCCTATCTAAGGCCGTGTACTTACCTACTTTGGCTTAAAACAAAGATATTTTGTGGAAAGTTTTAGGTTGGCAGGCAATTATGCACTCAGACTTAAGTATTCTGATATCTACAATACGTTAAATAAAGAACTGCCTAAACAGGCCCACAAATTAAATATCCTTAAAACACATATTTTGTACTTATTTGTAGAAGACTTTCTTGACAGTCTGTCTACTTACTTTGACATTTGGCATTTGTGTGATGTATTGCTGTATATTTGATCGCACTAGGATCCTGAGAGCTGATTGGTGCACATTATGTGGCGTGTTTGAACAGGAGGATTAAACCAGGAATCAAGCCAAAGTAGTGCAGTAAATCAAAAACATGCATGAAACAGCTTGCTAGTGTGCGTTAACGTTCAATAACTTTTGCAAAGACTTCTGTATAGGCCTTTAGGATGAAAAGCCTCTTACATGAAGTTTGGACTTTAGGTAAGGTTCTGCAAATGATAACCACTAAACCGTTTGTGACACATACTAAGACATGGACATAATGTGAGTCTGAAAATGCTGAACTTTTCATAAAACTGTGTTGAAAGCAGTAGAGAAATTAAATGAAGGCGGCTTTGACTTAAAGCGTCGGAGCAGCAGACCAACAAAGGCTTCACAGCTCGGCGAGGTGTAGAGCAGCTCTGAAGCCTCCTGAGCTCTCTGAGTTTTCAAAGAATCCTGTGGTCTCGTTCCCTATCTCGCTCGTGTCGTAGACCCCCGTAGAGGTATAAGGTGCCCACATCCTCCGACTTTAAGACCCTCACCAGACCGTTCTCCGCCCTCACTTTTCACACAACACTAAATAATACAGAAACAAGACAATCCACAGACAACACTCATTATTTAAGTGATCATTAGGTTCATCATGGAGAGTTCAAGGCATAACCAGACAGTTGAACCCTCAGTCCTCTCTTTAGCTGTTAAATGGGACGTATATCTTTCATGTGGGGTAAATAACTCAATATAAGGTTTGTTTCATTCGGATATGAACAGCAATCTAATGCAGTGTACCTGTGCAAGTCATACAGTACTGCTCAAAAAATCACTGGGAGAGTATTTTTGGTTTGAGTCGAGATCAGCAACAGTATAGAGAATATCCAAACACAACTGAATTGTAACATTTTATAGTTAAAGTGAGTTATGTAAAAGTGAATTGGTTTAAATGAAATACATCAACAACAATTTTGATAATCAGTTTCCTGTTGATTCCCTCATGGAACGAAAACACCATTCATAAGTCCAAGCTGTTTTATAATTATGAATTAAGTTCCTGAATTTATTAGACAGGTATTTAGCAATAATTTGAAGACCCCCTGCTTTTGGAAGTTGTAATTTTTATCTAATTTTGTATTATTACTGATTTCTGATTCATCAATTATTAGGCAAATTAGACAACGCTGAAAATAATTGTCCTGATAGACTCATTCCAAAGTCAGATGTTGTCAAAAGTTAACTTTGCTGTCTTCCTGTGCTACGTCTGTAGCTACGGGATGAGATGTATCTAGCGTACCCCTGTACATCGGCCTGTCAACCCTGCATTGTCACTCAGGACAGAATAAAGACCGCTTGCCACAAAACTGCCAAAACTTCAACTGTCAAACTCATTTCTACGGAAAGTATTCTTCTATTTTGTTAGGGAGATGTATAAAACAAAAGTCTTCTTATTATCTGTATAAGCATTTGGGATAAAAAAAAGTAGTCAACTAGAGAAATGCACTTTTGTTTTAATAGTTGAACTGAAAAACTTCAAACTAACTATCAATTTATCTAGTTTAATTGAAAACAATTGATTTAATTATTGAAGTATTACTTGTGATTGAATTAATCCAAATGTACCTTGGAGAAGTGACAATATTCAGAATGTAAATGAGTGCTTTCTTAATGTGTGTGTTGATGAACTTATACCCCATACTTACCCAAAAGAAGCCAAGTATACGCCAATTTAAAGAAGTAGGTATATTTAACAATAATCTGGAAAATCTTGAATTAGGGTTTATCATTGATCCTCCGTTTCGAGTAGTTAAGCTTCAGGCACGTGCTGGTATTCCCTCTCCGTGCTCTGCAGGAAGGCATGAAGCTGCGTATGTAGGACTCTGCTGAGCTCTAGGTCATGCACCTGGGCAGAGACCACAGCCATGCACGCTGCTGCTCCCTGAATATCAACTTTTTTCAGAGTTTATGTGGTGTGGATATAAACTCTGATGAGACATTACCACGTCTTCAGATGTTTGGCATCACTGTATGTATGTCAGGTATGTTTTTGAGGGGAGTCAAGAATGTTCAAAACGTTTTTGTTCGGATATTCAGAACACAATAGGCCAGTTGTCTGTTTAATGCACACATTAAGTATTTTTTACTGCTCAGTGTGTGTGTGTGTGTGTGTGTGTGTGTGTGTGTGTGTGTGTGTGTGTGTGTGTGTGTGTGTGTGTGTGTGTGTGTGTGTGTGTGTGTGTGTGTGTGTGTGTGTGTGTGTGTGTGTGTGTGTGTGTGTGTGTGTGTGTGTGTGTGTGTGTGTGTACGGCCCACTCTGATAGGCCCTGTGTGTGTCACACTTGGGTGTTACCTTGACGACTCAGGGCCCTTTCAGCTCAGTTCCTCCCATCATATGTGACAGACAGACAGCAGGAAAAGAAAGTATCAGAAGCGTCCCTCTGCTACACAGCTACAGACGCGTACGAACACACGTACTGGAGACTGGACAAAATGACCCTGCTGCCGCTGGCATGGACACTGTGGACGGTTTCTCTGTGGTCGTTGGGTAAGACTCTCAGTTTCTCAGTTGTTTATTAAGCCTCAGGCGTTATTCTCATCATAACTCACTTAGGGCCTGTAGCGAGGGATGTGTTGTTGACTACTCAAACTTAAGCTCCAGTGATTTATCTTAAATTATGTCTACATTCATCAAATACTGCCCTAACCAAAGTTTGTGCTGACATTTGAGGTGATTTTTTAATACTCAAAAAGACGGCAAGGTTTCAATAAGTTTATGCCTTTGGTGCCTTTGTAAAATCTATAGCTAAATGGCTACGGATGTTACATTTGTTTCATATCTCATAAGAGTACAAAATACACTGGTATAAGTTATTGATATTTTGTATGAATTAACATCAATGTATTCAAATATGGATTGAAGGTACGGTGGTGATAAATGATGAGGATAATACCCTACCTGTTTGTGTTTTTCAGTAGGTCGGTATCGATTGTATATTTCCTTAGAATTCATTTATTAACAATATATATAATAGCTCTATTAAGGCATTGATATATAGGTATTTCTACTGTGTTGGATTTAAGATTAAAACAATTTGGTGCAATCCTAAACGTTACGTAATGTGTGCATTTAAACAAATCAGTCTCTATACGACTTGAGTTAACCTTTCGTACATTGGGAGCCTTTGAATTTCCACTTATCTTTACATACTTCATAAGACTAGTGATTGCAACAGGTATATATGCCTACATTTCTGACTTGAAAACACACAAAACAGGCAATGGAACTGATTCTAAAATAAAATCCCTTAAACATAAATGACAACGCAATCTCCACATATATACGCATTATTTTCAAAATGTCACAGTTTGAAATACGTACAACAAATGTCTTCATAGTTCAACTTAATTTCCATTCTTGCAACACTTTTGGTGATTGTTGTTGTGTTTCTACAACATTTTATAATGTACCCTCTGCCTAGCTCGAAGAATGAATACTTGTCCGAGCTTTTACATTTTTCACAATTAGCCTTATTGTGTTCGGCAGAAAGAGTGCCTTTCGCTGTGACTTAAAAATGTACACAGCAAGTGATCGAAAACTTGCTTTGAGACATCTTAAAAGTTACCCTGTCGGGATAACATACAACTCTAAGGAGTTTAGGTGTTCGGCCTTGACTTCGTTGAAGTGTTTTAGAGCCCTGACTGTTACTGTTGAGGCTGAACTCCCATACTGGACTTTAGCAGTTGTTCAATGTGGTTTTTGAAATCTCAATCATATCTCTATTTCCACTCCTAGGTTTGAGCCAGACCCTGCTGCAGGAACCTCTCAGTGTTCTTTATCCCGAGATCCTCAGTTCCCTGTCTATTGAGTGTGACTGCGCTGACGTGGTCTGTGACTCCGTCTACTGGTTCCGAAGCATTTCCAACAACAGCAAAATGGAGTTCATCGGCCAGGGCAACCATGCTGACCGGATCATATTCGGGAATGGAGTGGACAAGAGACGGTTCAAATTAATCAGCAAGAGCAAGATGCTCTTTGCGCTAAAGATCATCAACTTGACAAAAGAGGACACAGGAACTTATTCTTGTGTCCTGAAGAAGAGAAACAATGAAACCTGGAAGCCTGGGATTCTTCTCCTGCCGGGAGGTTTGTTGGCTAAAATCTCAAGCGCTTCATTCACAGTGCTGAAATCAAATGAAATATCAGGCGGCCCTGAGGGTTTCAGTGTCCAAATTCAAGTGGAGGAAGAAATATGTAAAGGACGAAATGCAGATCAGTACCACATATCTACATTTAAATCTGCTGCATTATGACAACTAATTACATTAAAATGTATTGTACAATGAAGATGTGACTTCAAAAGTAATCGTATGCTGCTACAAGCAATGTTGACTTCATCCAGGGGAGACAGTCTCACATCCTCCTGTCGTTTTATATCAACTCATTCAAACTCCACATTCCACTAGCCTATCTTTCTTTAAAAAAAAAAAAAGTGATGTTTTATCAAGAGTCAGTTCTGACCAAAATCCTGGATCTTCTTAAAGGTTGTCTTGTTTCCCCTGGCTGCGGCGGTCCAATACAACCACGTAGACTAAGTGGACGCTAAAAACAGAAACCTCAGTGACGGCTGTTTTTACTTTTGTTGAGAGACGTCTACATGTAACAGGCTTGCATGAGAAACATTAGTGCAATATAGTTTTCACTTTGGGATTGGTACTTCTTTTTGACTGACTGGTGCCGTCTGTCAACATGAACCAGATGTATTGATGGTCAATGCAATTGAGATCACATATCAAGTATACATAGTGTCAATAGATTAATCGAATGTATTTAGATGTGCGCTTAGAGTTTGTTTATCATTATGAAAGAAAAATCTGAAGAATAGCTGTCCACTAGCCGACTGTACTAGAGAGTCACGCACAGTCATACAACAAACATGAAGTACTGTACAGAGAGTTTGCTGTAGATTATTTTCTGATGGGACAATTGGGAGAGGTTAGATATTACTGGGTTCTCTGCACCATAAACATTTCTTTAAATTCTCGTTTCACTGCTGTTAAGCTATAACTGCTTTTCCTGTTTGCTCTTTATCTGACAGTGATCCCTCAAATAATAAAAACTGACACAAAACCGACCGTCAAGTCAGTCTGTCGCTGCAACAAGTCTCCACAGGGTAAGTTATTATCTATTTTATTAACCCTTATGTTGTGTTCGGATCTCCCGTGACCCGTTTCAAGTTAAAATGATATAATAACTACGCTCTAATTAACAGCTGTATAAACACTACAAAACTGATTTTGACAATTTTAGCCAAGTCTGAAGGTCTCTAAAAACAAAAGTGTATAATTTGGTGTTCGGGTCTGGGAAGACCCAGCAGAATTGTTTTGGGTGACTCTGGGTCACATTTGGCCCAATCAAGATTCATCTTTGACTTTAGACACCCCACCCCCACCCCCTTCATCCACTGTAACAATCATTTAAAACTTTTTTTGGGGAGATTGTATTCTAATATTAGTCTAATATAGTCAGATAACGTAATGTTCCACTGTCTTCACAATAGGAAATATAGTGAGTGAATTTAATCACATGTTTTACTTAAATATGTTAAAAAATTACAACAGGATTGTACGGTTATGAATGCATTATAAGTTAGTTATGATGTAGTTAAAACAATATTGGATGATAGTCATTATTTTTGAGTATTTTGGACTGAGATAAATCATGGGTCAAAATTGACCCCGCGAACACCATGGACGGTAACAGCTTTTGAACACAACACAAGGTTTAAAGGGAAATTAAGTTTGCGTAATTGATATGATGCTCTGTATTTTAAAACTGTGATCTTTTCATGTAAAAGCACTTTCTTCTAGGGATTGGATGCATCTTGTGCCCTGTCAGATTTCGATGATGTAAATACAATAGAAGAGGTCATTTGGAAAAGAAAATGTTACACTGAAAAAAGTAAACATTAAATGATAGATCTTAATGTGTGGCTACAAGAAGTAAGCAATGATACATTTATTTTAAACATGTACTGTGTGTTTGCTGTAGATGGCTGTGGCTCCCTGGTTTTCTGGCCGTTGGTTGGACTTATCGCAGCCCTGGTTCTAACTCTCGTTGGCACGCTGTACTACTTTAGCCGTGAGTATTCATCCAGATTTCCTGCACTTAGTTTGATAAGGTTTTGATGTATCACTTAAGTGTTATTTTTCTTGCTCATAGGGCTACCCAAAAAGTGTCGGCACCACTTTGTGAAGTAAGTACATTTCTGCAAATGGAGGAAATATCCTTTATTTTTCCTTTTTGTTAAAAATAAGATAACCCTAACCCTTCTTTTGTCTTTAACTATTAAGGAAGCGGTAGATGACCTAAACTACTGCATCTACATCTGATACCTGACTCAAGGTATGTACCTCATTTGTGTTAATAAATGTATTCATAGTTATAACAACATTTATTTTGATCTCCAGACATGTTTAGGCCTTAGTAAAAGTGCGAAATGTTTTTGCCAAAATCCCAGGTTACTTATGCAGCATTCATACTTCCAACACACTCACACTTGCCTTTTTGATTTCAGTAACTTGCTCTGACGTCCAGTGGAGCACGAAGGACATGAAAATCACCTCCGCTAACAACATGCCGTCTTCATTAACAGCGAAATGTGCGCCGGTTAGAGAAGAGGTTGATGTGTCCAAGGGCAGCAACTATGTAACATATTGTAATATATTGATTTTTTGTTTTACATATATTA
Organism: Gymnodraco acuticeps; assembly: GCF_902827175.1. Taxonomy (NCBI): domain Eukaryota; kingdom Metazoa; phylum Chordata; class Actinopteri; order Perciformes; family Bathydraconidae; genus Gymnodraco; species Gymnodraco acuticeps. Next base: position 549,655 of record NW_022991244.1, read on the forward strand.
CAAGACAGCTCCAGAGCTGCAACACATTACATTCTAAACTGTTTGTGTTACTTTAATATATAATGTGTTTTTGGTTCGTCAATCATGCAGATGACATCATCATTTATCCAGGTGCTTTTTCAATCTGAAGCTTTTTTTTGTCTTAAAATGCGTACATAACAGAGCAGTTTTTCCTGACAGCCTGAACCTAATCCGTTTATTTACATTAAAACATTGATCACTAAACAGCTTCAAATCAAGTATTTCCTCATTTGCTTTTTCCTGTCTTTGCTATTTATTTGTGTTTTTTGCATTTTTGTTTTAAAACAGCATTGTTGCGTTCCTTTCTCTGTGAGCATAATTATGTTAAATCAATAAAATGTTATATTTCCAATCATTTACCGTGGTGACTGTTCGTTTTATACCATAAACGCGTGTTGTATGTTATTAAAGGCATCTATTAAAACATTTCATAGACAGCGGGGAATACATTTTTTATTTATTGCCTACTGTCTATAAAATGATACATTTGATAGAATGTGTATATACAGTTAAATGCCAAATTCATCCAAAGGATATTGACACTTTGATGATTGCTCCAGAACACTGTTGCAACAACAGGAATGAGCTGGGTTTAGCTTTGATGCCAACCGCTGTGTGTGTCTCCAATGACAGATGACGTGTGTGCAGATAACTAAAAAGCCTTTTGTTTCAAAATGCTCGTATAAACGAGGTATGGAAAAGAAGAGAAAGAGGTTTGGAAGTGGGTGTTGTACATCCATCGTCAATATCGTGTTTTGCGGAAGTTGAGTAGGTGAGTGATAGGGTTTGGTTTCTTTTTTACCTTTGATGTGTAAACTTGCATCACATTCAGTTTCTGTTGAACTGCCACCAGTGTGAAGCAACAAGCTTTATTGTGATCATCTTAAATACAAAGTTGATTTAAAGCAGATATTTATTTTTCTATATATTCTTTTATAAGTGTGTATCTCTTGCTGTCACGTCCTCTCTCTGACACACACACACACACACACATGCACACCTGTGCTGCCATTGAGGAGTGTGAAGAAAGACTGAGTTGGTGGTTGTTCGGGTCTCAGTGAGTGTGCGCGACCCTTTCCTGTGTGCAGGAGAGAGGAGAGGCAGAACCGTGTTCACTTGATGCTATCGCCTCGCTTAGCTTTGAGCTCTTCATGTAGTCTCTGAAACAAAAAGACCACAAAAGTACCACAGACCCAACCACAAGCACTGACAGAGACACAGGGAAAGACAGAGAAAGAGCGCTACGGTTTGGAAATGAGTACAGTAAAAAAAAAAACTTAAAGATACTCCTTGTTGCAGTCTGCTTTATTACATATGATACAGTATTAAACAATTATATCACCAAATCCAATACAGGTTACATGGTTTATAAACCAGGAGGGAATTGGATGATTGTTTAAGTAAAGTAAGTTAAATCAAACAAATGCTGCTTCAACAACTAATTTTCTCTTTTCATTAAACTGTATCTACAGTAGATGTATGTATAGTATTGTTCAACAGTGGTGGTATAAACACATTTTACATGGGGGGCCGTGATGGGGCCAATAATTTAATGCAGGAAGAAAGACATTTTAAACTTTAAGCTATGACTTAGTATAAAGTCATAGCTTAAAGTTTAAAATAAACATAAAATACCATAATCGTTGATTTAGTGACAGAGTTTGTGTCAATTACTTTGTTACAATTTTATATTATTTGTTTGGCCCAAGATACAGAACATAAAAAATAAGTTTGTGGTAATAAATACATTATTTATGCAACCAACTATAGTTTTATTTTATTTCTTTATATTTGTTTTAGTCTCAACATTTGTTTCAGTAACTTAGTTTCTACTCCTTAAATTACATTACTGAAAAAAAACCCCTGTTAACTTTGGCCCAGGTTATAGCACAGTAACTTTGTATTTTACATGAATTGCACTATCATAGATTAATTATTTTGGAAGGGGGCCACAGGGGATCCAAGCTCCTTGTTAGAGGGGCACTGGCCCTTGTTGGCCCCCCTCTAGAACCGCCCATGTTGTACAACCACGCAAAACAAAGAAAAACCAATATAACATTTATTTGCCAGATACATTTCTTTAATTTTCCAAAGTATTGAAACACTTCATAAAATGCATTACAGTTAACCAGTAGCATAACAGTGAGCCTCCAGAAGGACGAGGAAAATAAAGCATTATAAACTGACCCTCATGACCTTCATAGAGTTTTTCTAGGTCATGTTCATCAGTTCCAGGAAACATGAGTTTTGCACGGCAGCTTAAGACTTGTACTTCTGATACAGAGGATTTATTTCTGCTGTTCTCTGCTGACAAATATTAGCGTGGATATTTTAAACACAATATACTGTAGAGATAAAACATATGAAGAGAAGACAAACTGAACCGAATATATGTAGTAAAGTGTGTCTGTGTGTGTGTGTGTGTTTGCGTGTGTGTGACAATTATAAACCCCACGTCTGTCATTTCATGTTCTTTCCACCTACAGTCCACTTTATTGATCATAGTCATATATATATTATAATTACATTTTCAAGCTTTAGACAATGACGCTTATTTTTGTGTTTATGGTTTTTACTTCTTCTGTATGTTAGTTCATAAAGCCCGAACAATGTATTTGTTACTTTTACTTTTTAGCCGTATTTATTTCTGTCTAGGTTAGCCGTGTTGCATTTCCACTCTGGGGATCAGTAAAGGCTTAACTTTCCTCTTAACCCTTGTGCCCTCCTCGGGCATTTTACAAAATACAAAATATAAAACATACACCCTACACTAATAAATGACATAAAAGCATAATGGTTTCTCTAAAGGTTTCAGGATTATAAAAGACAGAGGGGCAAAATGTGTGGCAAGATACTCATCAAAACATTTCTACAATTGTACTTTTGTGCATTTTACATATTACAAAATACACTTATGAATTAATCAACCACGACGCCAAACACCATTTCACGTGATAAACTCCCATCGAGGCGTATGTAATGATAGAGGGTTAACATATATGGGACTTGACATTAAACATGTTTTCCTCTGACAAATGTGCAAGAGATTTATAGTTTGCACCCATTTCATGATAGAAAATATATATTTAAATCCATTACATGTAAATGTCATCAAAACAAGAGTACACACCAGCAAATGAAACAAATATGAATGATAAAAACATCTGGTTTCAAATATATGAATATGAAGCAACATGACTAATTGTACAGATAACAAGACATCTCCGAGAGGATCTGTGGTGAAATCTTGATGACAAAATACGGTGTAACATACATCAGTTTATGCCTAAAACGATCGACTGTCAAATGTGTCACACAATATCTAATAATACATCTAACAATCTAACAATAAAAGTCACAAACAAAAGACTATATTCTACACCACATTTTTGAATGAGAATTATGTTTTTCTCCATAAAATAGACATTACACATTCATTTATTTTCGCTAATGCCAAACAAACATATTTGTTGCCACTAAGCCAGAGCCAAAAAGGTCCATTTGAGTGCAGAATTATTTAAAACAATTCTACATACTGTACACAACTGTGTATTTGTGTTGAGGTATCTGCATGAGTTCCTCCATTTATACTTACTCCTCTCGTTGCTGTTGGTTTCCTCTCCATAACTTCATATCCCATAATGCCAAGAACTGCCATTACAGTAACAGAGGTGAGTCAAAATGATGACTAACAGGTGAATAGTGAATCAGTATTGAAGGTGCTGCTATCTTCAGATTATTACGACGTCTCTTCTGACTGTATTTGAATGTTAAGCTATATGATGGAACTGTACAGGGTTCTCTCTTTCTCACTGGCTTCCCCTGGTCCACCACACACACACACACACACACACACACACACACACACACACACACACACACACACACACACACACACACACACACACACACACACACACACACACACACAGATGTAAGTTTCAGGTTGGAGACCCCCTGTCTGACTAAGATAGGGAAGCCCATGCAGGTGTTTATGAGTGACTAATACCTGAAACAGAGATATGGAAAGGTAGAGTGGGCTTTCAGAGCGTTTTGACTGGGTCTCCCTGTAACATCAACAGAATCCCCTGCGCACTGAAGACGACTTGTGAAACCTCAACCTGGTTTCCATCATTGTTGCATTCTCAAAAAATGTCAAAGTAATTTTTTACAAAGTTAAGTTAATAATCTGTGTCTGCATTTTGAGTAAATCATGTGACGGGGTACAGAAATGCCTTACAGACACCATGCTGTCTCTTACTCTCTGTTATGTCTCTTTGTCGCTCTCCTCCCACCCATGGAACAGATGAATCGCCCACATTAGAGCGAAATGTCAGCACCTATTGCCCATTACTAAATTGGTGCATTGACTTTCCATCACTGAGCAGGAAATAGGACGGGCGCCGGGTTGCGCCATAGTCGCTGAAGCACTCTCAGTTCATGTGAAGGGAGTTTCACTTCCCAACAACTGTGAGACAAGCTTTCACATGAAGTGACAGGTGACATTATGATGAATTGTTGCTAGGGTACAAGCTATGTCCTTTGTTGTTAGTATAAATGGTTTTCCTATATTTGCATCCCAATTGGTTGTGCTAGGATTTCACTTACAAGTTCAATACAGCTTCACACAGGCCACAGAGCAGTAGATCGTAAAACACAGTTGCATCAGGTGAAGTTAACTCTTAAAGAGATTCTACAACCCTTTAATATTTCACCCTTGTAAAAATGAAGCAGCTAATCATGAGTTATTCTGACTTTTGACGCAGGTATAAGTGAAGCCACGGAAAAACTTGACCCTGCTTGTTCCATAATGCATCTTAGCAGCATCCTTTGTTAGAAAAGAAAATGTCACACCTTGAGTTTACAGCAGGTGTTTTCCACTGCTTTGACTGTGGAGCAGCAGTTTTGTGAATCATGAGACAATGATTTACTGTTTAATCAATAAAGAGCTTTTAATCCTGATTCTGCTGCCACCTAGCTGTGATGATGATCACCTCAATGTCGCAGTGATGCATGTTAACGCAGAGTTGCATTGGGGGTCGGGTGTGGCCCTGCTACACGGATGAAACTTTTTTAATCTAGCCTACATTTAATACTTTGTTATTGTGAAATCATTCTAGGTGATTCTACAATTTCAGTTTTCTTTTAAAAATATTGCCTGTTGGAGAGATTTTAATCAGCAAAACTACTCCTACTCAGGGTCGGCGTCATGGGGGGTCATTCGCGGGCCATGCCCCCCCAAATGAGTCACTGTGCCCCCCCAACGCAGGGTTGGCAAGCCTTGCCACTTTGCCGTTTTTTTCTTTTTCTAATCATATAAGTGAAAACGTTTCCACTAAAGGTTTTTTGTGTGAAATACATCAGAAATAAAGAATACAAATATAAAACACAGCCTGAGGTGTGCTCACTGCTGCTCTCTGATTGTTGCTTGACGAATGACCCCCGACCTTTTTTTTGTTATCATTACGTGGCTGTGTGTTTAGATGAAAGCCCAGTGGCGATCTGTTCATCTGTTACACTGATTATACAGTAAAGCCATCGAAAATAATATGATATACAGTACAGTACAAGTACATGGGTCTCTGTGTTTCATTCAAGCTCGGCTCTCTGTGTGTGGCACGAGCGCATTTTGTGAGTGCGCGAGCGGTAACGTGGAATGTTGTTAGCATCTGGTTAGCTAGCTATGCTAACGGATATAAAGGGCTGGAGAGGTGGAGGAGAGTCCTCTCCTGTCAGACTGTGAGGATCTTATAACGTCAGCTCAGTGAGGTAAGGACTCTCTCAGTGTTTAGATAGTTCACTTTAGTGTAAGTTATCTCAGTGGGTCTCAAACGGTTTGGTCACCATTTATGTAAGTATTTTCGAGGAATACCTTTATATGATCATTATAGTTATTAAAGAGAGAATAAATAAAAAACGGGTATGAAATACTATAGGACAGTAACACAAGAATACAGTTTAAAAGGGGAATGATTAGTAAAATATCCATAAAGAAAAAGTAAATCTGTGTACAGTTCTGTTTCATATGGATGCTGAGAGATGTAGGCTATCCATAGATCTCTTCACTTTGCTCTCAAAGTGCACCAGATTGATGCATTTAACTTCAATATTTTAAAAATAATCTTCCCGGGGGAGCATGCCCCCAGACCCTCCTAGAGGAGGTTAGGTCCACCCCCACCTAAAACATGTTCACATGGATAGGATACTAAATACATTTGCACACTTTTATATGGTGGCCTATGTCCATATCAAATCAAATCAAATCAAGTTTTATTTATATAGCACATTTTTCAACGATTTTTGGTCGAGCCAAAGTGCTGTACATATAATAAAAAATAACCTACAGTAAAGACACTTTACAGCAAATACAACAGCACAGTTTGTGCAGAATATCAGTATGAGAAAACGACACCCTCTGTCCTTATATGTTTCTGTTTTGGTGGTCGTGCCAGCCACAACCGTGCATGTATGCACAAGTCATAGGTGCACTATACAATAGCACTACACCCCTGCAATGTGTGTGAAAGACAATAGACTTTACAGCATGTTTTTTTAAATTGAAGTTGCGTTGGTGTTTGTGTGTTGGTTGTTGACGGCAGTGTGTGCCCCCCCTTGGTAAATGATTGCCCCCCCATTCGATTTGTTCTAGAGCCGACCCTGCTCCTACTATAAAGAAAGTTGTTCAAATACATCCTGTAAGACAAATACGTTGAGCACTATAACTGACAATAAATGAATAAAGGTTCAAAGTGAAATGAATTATCCACTATCCATAAATGTATATGTTAACAACTCATGAAAGCATTGTGTGGATTCTTCACAAACAAAAGGTGAAAGAGAGACACCCCGAAAAGGCACTTTTGAAACCAAATCACGCACAATCACACATTTTTCTGCAGTAAGAATAAGACTACAGCACATATTGTTTGAGATATAGTGCAGTCTTTATCTAATACTTTTCTATTCTATATTATGTCTTACACTTGTACTTGTCTGGGGGGGATTGCGTGTTACATCATGTGTGTGCGTCCACCGCTAATCTCACATGAAGCTACTAGCATAATTTTTTTTGTGGTCATTTTATTATCTTTTATGCCATCAATGAATGCCAAATCCTCACTCCTTTTAACCAGCCGGTATAGGGACCACATATGATCAACTACTGCTTCATTAGGTAAGGCCTTTTCTGCAATCGGCCATGTTTCCTGTTTTCGTTATTTTTATATCTTGACCCTAAGGGAGCCATGATAGACAAGATAGACTGAGATCTGACCTCTTCTGAGTGCACTTTTCTCGTTCAATATTAAGATGTGTGTACCTTGTGGTATTTTTAGATCCCTCTGACACAGTGATGTCCCTATGATTGTCTTTTCAATCCGTTCAGCTCTATTACATTATGTTATTGCGAGAAGACATTTACAGAGGACGTTCAACAAATTGGTTATTTTGGGAACTAAGCATTATCAATCCTTTCATCTTCCCCATTTCTGATCAAAATCAGGAGGTGAAACTCCTAACGCACAAGGACACTTCAGCATTAAATATTTTTGCCTAAATTGTGTAAAAGGATTAAATGGATACCTCTTGAAAATCACCATTTGATTCGTGACACAGTAGTGAATATGAAAAAGTGGGCTGCTACATAAATTCTTGTAACGCTTTCTTCCCAGCCTACATAGTGTGTTGTGTTGAGTTTGTGTGTCAGCATCCTATAGATGACAAGGTGCTGTTCACAGCAGTGAGCAGATCGGTGGGCTGCACTTCAAAACACCCTGCAGACCACGACCGTGCAGAGGGCTCTGCACCGCTCTGTTGCAATGATCCCATTTGACAGAGCCGAGAAGAAGGTTACAGCTGGGGCGTGGTTTGATATCTCGCTGAATTATCTCACAACAGGCTCCAACAAACACCACAAAGACGTGCTATTGTTGTCTGCGACAAAAAAAAAATGGACCAAAAGTTGATTCTGGTGATTCTGATGATTTGTCATGGTAGGTTCAACCTGAATATTTAAATTATTTTCATGAACTTTTGGCAGCTTTAAGGTGTCCTTTAGCCTGTTTCTTATCATCTTTCGCTTTTGGGGTCTTGAAAACACACAGTTGGCTGATAACTGCTCCCTTTGTTTCATATTTTCCAGAAATGACTTCAGGAGCTATCATAGACATAGCAGTGAAGGAAGGAAAGCCGGTTCAAATAAATTGTGATCCTAGGGACAAGGGCACCATGGTCGTCTGGTTTCGACATCTGGACACAACTGGCATGGAGTTCATTGCATCTTTCACCAATAACGGCATGCCAAAGTCCACTGGAAACTCCATTTCCGAATTATTCAAGCCCTCCAAGGTTTCGCCAATTTCTTTAACACTGCAGTCTTTCAACCAAATTCGGGACAGCGGCGTTTACAGCTGTGCGGCGCTCAAAGGCAATGAACTGGTATTCGGAAACCCAACACGACTGTTCCTAGGTGAGGTGTTCTCTCATGCTTTTGGGCTAATGGTGATATAATGGTTTCTTTTCAGTATCACCTTCCATCACTTCTGTTATCTCCTTCACACATCTCTCCTCTCCCTTTAGAAAAAGTTAAAGTCCCAGTAGAAGTAACCTCGCAGGCCACTGAGCAAACAAAATGCACGACTGCCTCGCCGTGTGTTTGTGAGAGCGGTAACAAGCCAGGTACATTTCCATACCTCAGTTTCATACCTCTGTTTCTCTGAGCTTTTATTATCTTCACTGTGTTTGATGCTGGTGGCAAATGGATTGCAGGGGAAACCAGACCTGAGATGTTTTGCTCTCTAATCATTCTGGGCCCACTGGCTGGCGGCTGTGGCCTCCTTCTTCTACTCCTCATCATCACCACCGTGTACTGCAACCGTAAGTTCATCTCATATCTAAAGCCCATGATAAAAACCCTGAATATGCTTTGATAACAATTATAAAATTCTGCAAATGTTCCCCAAGATTTGTTTTCTGCTTTTCTTGATTTTGATGTTTATAAAGATTTGTAAAATGTCTGACAATTCTTGATGTCATGTAGACGTAAGGACACGGAGATGCCCACACCATTACAAAAGAAAGTAAGTAGTTTTCTATTTATCCAACAGTGTCTTTCCAATTAGAAATACTAAAGCCACCCCAACCCTGACACCAAAACGAAAGTGTTGTATGTGTTGGTTTAAAAAGTATATATATTTCTGTATTTATTTGGCTGTTTAATATTATATTTAGCATATTTTAAATTAATCTGAAATGTTCTTTTAATGAAACTTCTCTTTAAATCTAAAATTGCTCATAAACGTTACATACCAAACTCTAACTTAATTTCCTGTCTGAACTTCGTCTCCATTTTCCCGTAATAAGTAACAAATTCTAAGCAGATTTTTTTTTCGGGACACTATAAGAAACTGTTACACCCCTAAAATAGTGTTGATAAATACCGTTTACTAATCCCATGATTATTTTTGGAGAAAAGAGAATTCTTATATTTTTTTTAAAGGCAGTGTCACGTTTCGAAACGAGGGCATAACCTCTGTGTTTTTAAATATATCTACGGCCCTGCAATCCTTTTCGATTTAATTTATTCACACCAAAGTAACTGCATTAGTATTAAGTTATTATTTGTGTTATTATTAAATATGTAAATACCTTGTTTATCCCACACAGACCGGTGATGGCTCCTGGAAAACAACTGATGACCAACAGTCATGTTTGAACCAAATGGTGACAATTATTTTTCATTTAATCCAACAGCATTTTTTTTATATTGTTGTTTTACTGTTTTATTTCAGCTTAATCACATTCATGGTCACTGTTTTTCTGCTCAAACATTTTCATTGTTTTTGATAGTTAATAAAGAAAATGCTCAGTTTATAAATACTTCAAATATCTTTATCGTCAAAGTTTTACCTGCATTGATAACGACAATAATTACTGCTTTCACATTTACAGTAGATCGAACTCTAATTGGAATAACTTGAAATGAAATGTCTATTCATCCGAATATTGATCATAAAAACATACTGAAGTCCTGAGAATTTTTGAAGTAAGCCTAGATATGTTTATATTAAAGATTATGACATTTTTTATATAATTAATTTTGCTTTTGTATATAGCCATGTGACAATTTCATCGGAAAACTGTTGACTTGTACTGTACCCTCATGATTTAAAAAAAAAAGTAGAACGGCACCTTCCTTTACTTATAAAATAAAATATATATAACTAAAGATATAAACAGAATTTTCTATTGAACATTTTAGAGTCTTATTTTTATTTAGTTAAATGTCGTTGAGTTCAGAGTTATCAGACCCAGATAGTAACACTTATCCATTTAAATGTTTTAATTGGATGTACAGTTTTTGTGAATTATCCTACTTTTTAGATTTGTTGTAACTTGAAATTCAAATAAAAATATATTGTCACTCAATCAAAAACAACATATTGTTTATTATTTTATGTATTTTTTCACATCAAACTCACTCATTTGCATACCAATTTATCATCTTGGTCTTGGCGCAGAAATATGAAGTTTACATGAATTTTGAGGAAACGCTCTTTTATTTGTGAGCCCCTCGGAGTAAAAAGGAAGTGGGCTGCTAAGTCTGCATGCAGAGTGAAAAACCACAAAGTCAGGAGCAAAGAAAAGTAAAGAAAGATCGTGTTATAGGAGATTCGGTTCCCATTCAGTGCGTATAAATGTCCTGTTGTATTTTTTCACATATTAAAGCGGTTCATGTTAGTTTCTGTTTCTCTCTTTCGACACACACACACATACACACGTCACACACACACACACACCAGACTACATACACACACACACCAGACTACATACACACACACACACACACACACACACACACACCAGACTCTACATACAACACCGTTTTTATATTTTTTAATTTTTTTAATTAGCATTCCCTCATCTAAAATACATCTCACATCTTTTGACTCACACCCACACAAAACCTTTGACATGAACAATTAAAACAAGGGTGCCGTATATTGATTTTGGACTTTACATTTTAAAAGCCTTTAAAAATGATACAGTGTTGTCTTTAATAGAGCATAGTACTGAAATATGACAGAACACCACATTGCACTTTAATAGCAAACATTAAGATTTCCACAGAAGGAGGAACTATAAATGTTAATATTATAAATAACAGTGTATTTCCCGTGCTACCTTCAGGGGCTCTGAGTCCAGCACAGGAGGTTCCAGCGTTGTTGTGGCAGTGTCTGAAGCGACGGGTGCTACAGGTAGAGAGGCAGCAGCAGAGAAGTCACTGGACAGCAGGTCCAACGCTGTCTTATCATCCATAGACTTCTGCAGAGAGACAGGAAGTGCATGTGGTTTATACACAGTACCCAGGGGGCAAAACCCAATTTTTTAGGAAATCAGACATGGAATGTTGTAAAAGGTTGTCCACCAGAAATGATATCTAGGACCTTCAAGGATCACAACCTGGGTGGACAACCCGGTCAACTAGCTACTGGAAAGCTACAGTGAGGGTCCAAACAATGCAACCCCTATATGAAAAAAAGTCACAAATTCTGTCTGGATCAGATGCCATCATTCTCTTTCTGATTGAATATCTCTGTGACAGTTCATGGTAAAGACAAACTGAGCCAACCTATTGAAAGAGCAGAAAATAAGCTTTCAGGTGATGCCTTGGTTAAGCCTGTTCTCAATAAGGTCACTAGATGGCGCTGTGCCTTTTTTGTCTCTCCAAAGCAAATCCATTTCAAGCAATGCACTTGTGGTCCTCTGGATTGTTTGCTGTGTTAAAAATGGGTAAATATACTTAAAAGATTATTTCTATATAACATATTGAAGGGTTTACATTAATATACACAAGGTTTGCTGCCGATGCTAAGTTGAATTGATTCAATGTTTATATATTTTTCAGTTTACAGTCTGGAAAGCTAAAGGCAGCGTAATTCAAAATGGCCGCCACTTTCTTTGCAAAACCCTTTAATTGAAGGTTTTCTATGTTATAGGACAAGGCAAACTGAGTTAAATTTATCTGGAAGTTGACATTAAGTTCAACTTAATGTCAAATCAATACCCTTTTATTATTTGTGCAAATCAATGTCTTTGTTTTTGTGAAAAATATCCTATTTTGATCATGAAATAAACAAAATTCCTGGTGGCAAAACATTTATTTCATATACTCTCTTCTTAGTTATTAACTACAAATAAACAGATATGATCAGAAGTTGAAAACAAAATAGCTAACAGCACAAAGTTAGAAGGTCATGCAGCAGGTTGAAACGGATGGTGTTTCCATCCCAGAAACCATGATGAAAAACAGCGAGATCCCCCATGTGTTTGCCATGGACAATCTGGACTGGAAGAAGAAGACACTGGAGGGTGGGAGTTTGAATGCCACCACTGCAATTATAATTGAAAACCAAAAGATTGTGCGGGTCCAGGAGGGTGCCAGACTCCCCACTTCTACCTCGGACAGAAAGAAGACTCTCTCAGATGTTACTGACCTACCTGCTCCCATGTGACACGTCTCAGCTAAAGACAGGCAGAGGTCCAGGTCACTTGAGCATATTGAGAAGCTAGAGAGTCTGGATACTTCCTCAGATGGCACAGCTGAAGACCTGTTACTTATGTGGCATCTTGCAAGAATGGTTACAACTTCAGAATTGCTGGATGCTCCTCCAGATGCAGAAGCAGGACTGCCTGGCTTTTCTGCCTTCTGTGCAGACCTCCACCCACACAGACCGGCCAGTATCATTGGCTATCTTCCTCTCATCCCAGCATCTCTAACTGATCCTGCTGTCCTGAAAGAAGAAATGAAACGGCTGATCAAGACATCGCATGCACTGGGAGACAAGTATACCATTATCATTGGAGATCAGGCTACATATGAACTCGCAGTTGCCATCAGAGACAAGCACAGAGATGAGTTCTGCAATGTAGTCCTGCTGCTGGGGGGATTTCACCAAGCTCATAACTACATGATGTGGGGGAAACTTCTGTGTAGCAATGCAGTGGGAGTCACCGACTCATGAAGGAGACACGGGGAGAGCAGGAGCTTTGATGTCAAACACTGATGGTTTATTAGGATCTTCGGCCAGAGAATTCACATCACAAGTCACGAGCCAGAGGTTCTGACTTCACGGGAGAGTTGCCACGTCAATTCTGAAGCGCCTCTCTCTTGCTAGACCTTTTAACTGGTTCACAGAGTAATCAACATATTTGAGGAGATAGCCTAAACAGCTGGGAACACTGAATTACTTGCTTCTGACACTTATGGCCTCGAAGATTACACACCTTGGAGTCCACAAACAACAATAAACCATTTGTGACCGAGAGTTGCCCGGTCATAAAATGGGAACAACAACATATGGCTGAAGCAGCCCCTTTACTTAAGGGAGATAACAGACGTCAGGGTTGGTCATAAACGTCAAAGGGCAAAAAGGATAGATATCTAGGAGTCCAGGAGAATTATTCCCTAACACATGAAGGCTGTTTGCAAAATCATCAGGGATGCAGGTGCAGAGGATATTCTTGTTGCAGCTGGTCTGTTTCAGGAAGGGACTGCCAAGAAGATGTTTGGTGAGAAGGCTGACTACTACCAAACCATGCATGCTCTCAGGATCCTCAGTGAGGCCATGTGGCGCTTGTACTGGCAAGCATTTGAGGGATGTGCAGCAGACAGAGAAACACAACACTGGCAGTCACAAGTAGAAAATGTTGTGAAGATGTTGTTTGAGAAAGACACCACTGCTACTGAGAAGTTGGTGATCATCCAGATGTCACGTCCACATATATCAATCCTACAAGAACAGATGTTACTTTTCCAGGAATCTCTGCAGTTTTCTGGTCAATCTTTCTGGAGATGTCAGACATTCTCCACAGGTTCATCTACTACCAGCGGGAAGGTTACTGGGCAGGAGATCTCTGTGAATCAGCACGGATGCTACCTTACCTCACTGCAGCAGGACACTACAAATATGGGCAGCAGTCTTTGCGTCTGTATTTGTCTGAGATGAAGAAACTGCCAGAGACAGCCCCTGAGGCACATGAAGCACTGATGGCAGGTGCATTTGTTCGAAGGAGAGCAGATGGCAACCACAATGGTGTCTCTCCTGACATGCTTCTGGAGCAGACATATAATGCAGATGCCAAGGAGGCAAGTGGTCTGGATGGCATTACACTCAATCGTGCTGCCAGGATGAAGTGGGTCTACACAAAACCACTCACTGCAGCTATCTCTGCAGAGCTCAAGTCTACGCTGCACCTCCATTCCTCCAGCCCCCACCATGAATCTGGCTGGAGTCGTGTCAACAGGGATGCAGAGATGGTAGTCAAGGTCATGGCAGCAGTAGAGACCAACCCATTCACGACAGCCACACCATCCCTGATCAATATATCTACTGGTGAGTGTGCAGATCCCACAGTCAAGGTGAAAGCAGATGGTTTGAAGGCATTGTCAGAGTCACTGTCCAGTGACCAGAAGAAGACAAGTGTTGTAAAGCTAAACACCTTCCATACACAAAACAGGATGAAACCAAAGAAGTCTGGGAAAACCTCTTCACCTTGCAAGAGCAATGAAGTCACTGCCCTTCTGCGCATGACGCAGATCATTGCCAGTGGTGGAGAACTCAACATTGTTGACTTCATAGGCAACCACGAGTGCAGTGACCTTCCCCCATCCCTCTTCCAGGAAGATGGCAGAATGAGTACAGGGACCAAGGCGAGCCTTGTGAAGATCTTGAAAGAGAAAACCAAAGTAAGCAGCATCCCTGATCTGCCCAAAGACTGCCTCTAGACAGCAGTAGTCGTAGATGCCATGTCCGCCATACAACACTGGTCTTTCCACACAGGTGAAGGATTTGGAGTGATCGCTGAGCGATACAGGCACCTGCTGCTGATTGATGTGTCTCCTGGCACTGACATCATACATTTCTGTTGTGACAGATACAGTACAACCAGCCTCAAGTCAGCTGAGCAGGAACAGAGATATGCCAGATCCAAACCAGCGAAAGTGTATGAAGTCAGTGAGCAGTACACAGCTCTGGATCCAAAGGAGTTTTTTGCAGTGTCTGCTAACAAAGCAAACCTGCTGAGCTTCCTTTGTGAGAAGTGGTGTGCGGATGAACAACTGGAACCTGGTCTTGGCCCAACTCATCTCTACCTGGGTGGTGGATTCAAAGACTGTGGTGCTCACAGCATGGTCTGTTATGGATGTTCCTGCTCTTGAATCAACACAGCAGGAGGCTGACACTAGGATCTTCCTCCACACTCTCTGCAGTGTCCAGAATGAGGGAGTTGACAGAGTTGTCGTATGCCAATGACACAGACATCATATACCTGCCTATACATGAAATGGTTGTGGCACTGGGACCTTCACAGTGTTGTGCCAAGCCCTTCATCCACAGTCTGAGTGGTAGAGATACCACTAGTTATCCATATTTCACTGGCAAGAGGGCATGGTTCAAGAGCAGCATGAGTCTGGACATACCTGCACTTGAAGAGTTTGGTGAGAACCCCGCCGATGCTATAACAGATGACCTCCTCAATCAGGCACGAGACCTCACCATAACTGTATATACATCCAAAGCTGATCACTTTGAGGGTTCTGATCTGTGATCAAGTTCCTGAACAACAAATTGACGCTCCTAAAGCTACGACCCCTAACAGAGAATGCATTTTTGCTGCACCTGAAAAGAACGCACACATCGCCAAGCCATAAATCTCCCCATGCACAGAATTTGGATGGTCTCTGGACAATGGATAGTTCCGGTACCATCTACAAAGCCAGCTTGGCCTGTGTCGATGAACAAGTCAATCTCATGTGGCTGTCAGAATAAGGCAGTTCCATGCTACTGTACATAGGGTGCCGTTGCCAAGGACAGGCAACAAAATGCAGAAGGATACACACTGCCACACTTGAGAGCAGTGACAGCAGCTGTGACTCAGAAAATGAATAGAAAGCAAAAAGCTTTCTGGGACACTACCATGAATACCACCATGTGTACATTGAAAACATTTGTACTATATATTCAGTGTAGGTTACTTTTCTCCCTCTTCTTCTTAAAAAATTCACATTTTTCTAGTTATGGGCCATGTGAATGATTGTTTTGTGTTCAACTTCTGATCATATCTGTTGATTTTTAGTTAATAACTAAGAAGAGAGTATGTGAAATAAATGTTTTGCCACCAGGAATTTTGTTTATTTCATGATCAAAATAGGATATTGTTCACAAAAACAAAGACATTGATTTGCACAAATAATAAAAGGGTATTGATTTGACATTAAGTTGAACTTAATGTCAACTTCCAGATACATTTAACTCAGTTTGCCTTGTCCTATAACATAGAAAACCTTCAATTAAAGGGTTTTGCAAAGAAAGTGGCGGCCATTTTGAATTACCCTGCCTTAGCTTTCCAGACTGTAAACTGAAAAATATGTAAACATTGAATCAATTCAACTTAGCATCGGCAGCAAACCTTGTGTATATTAATGTAAACCCTTCGATATGTTATATAGAAATAATCTTTTGAGTATATTTACCCATTTTTAACACAGCAAACAATCCAGAGGACCACAAGTGCATTGCTTGAAATGGATTTTGCTTTGGAGAGACAAAAAAGGCACAGCGCCATCTAGTGACCTTATTGAGAACAGGCTTAACCAAGGCATCACCTGAAAGCTTATTTTCTGCTCTTTCAATAGGTTGGCTCAGTTTGTCTTTACCATGAACTGTCACAGCAATATTCAATCAGAAAGAGAATGATGGCATCTGATCCAGACAGAATTTGTCACTTTTTTTCATAATAGGGGTTGCATTGTTTGGACCCTCACTGTAGCTTTCCAGTAGCTAGTTGACCGGGTTGTCCACCCAGGTTGTGATCCTTGAAGGTACTAGATATCATTTCTGGTGGACAACCTTTTACAACATTCCATGTCTGTAAAATGACTTTGCCCCCTGGGTGTGTGTGTGTGTGTGTGTGTGTGTGTGTGTGTGTGTGTGTGTGTGTGTGTGTGTGTGTGTGTGTGTGTGTGTGTGTGACGTGTGTGTGTGTGTGTGCGTGCGTGCGTGTGTGTGTGTGTCCTTTAAAACAACATTGGTAAACATTAGACTAATAGTAAAATTACTAAAAGCTGTAAGAATCATATATCATGCATATCACAGTAGATATTCAAATCAACAAACTCAAAGAGTTCTGTTTTAAAGCTTAAGGTAGTTAAGGTAGGGACAATAGGCGCTTTCACACCGGAGTACTTTTCCCAGTAAAGTTCCGATATAGTTCCGAAAATGTGCGTTCACACCAAAAAAATCCAGAACTAGAACTTAGTTCATGAGAACCTTTTCACCCCCTTTTCAGTCCCTGCTAGAGTGCAGGTACTTTCGTGGGAGAATAATGTTCCCATTGGCTGGGCGGATTGCAAACCACGCCCCGTAAAAAAAAAAGTTTTGTGAAGCCGCCATTTTATTTTCCTCGCATTAGCATTATTAGCATTAGCCCAGCGCACAAACGGAGAGAGACTAACTTATGGCAGCACAAAAGAAAACATGAGAGCGGTGGAGATGAGTGTTGAGGAAACTTCTGTGTAGCTATGCAGCCGGAGTCACCGACTCAGGAAGGAGACACAGTAGGAGCAGTAGCTTTGATGTCAAACACTGGTGGTTTATTTGGAGTTAACGGCCGGAGGATTCACATCACAAGTCCAAGAGTCAGAGGTTCTGACTTCACGGTAGAGTTGCCACGTCAATTCTGGAGAGCCTCTCTCTTGCCAGCCCATCTAACTGGTTTCGCAGAGAGTAAACAACATATTTGAGAAGATAGCCTAAACAGTGTGGGAACACTGAGCTACTTGCGTCGGACACTTATGACCTCGAAGATTTCACCTTGGAGTCCACAAATACAGAGAAGGAAGTGTCCCAGTGTACCCACAACACAGACCATCTGTGACCCAGTATTGACCGGTCACAGAATGGGAACAATAACATTATTGGCTAAGCAGCCTGTGTCCTTAAAGAAGGTAAACAGACATCAAGGTTTGTCCTGTATGTTACAAATTGGCGTCTATGATAATTATTTCCATAACAGTAGACATTATTCTAATCTGAATTTTAAAGCATTACTTTAGATCCCCTCCCTCTAAATATATCAATAAACATTAGAAAATGATGCTCCTGACTACCATACAAGTTTAAGAAGATAATATTGGTTTTAAAGAATTCAAAGCTATAAATAAACAGCAACAGGCTCTTTAACCAAGGCACTGTTAGCCTAACATGTAAACTAGTTGTTCACACTAATCCTAATATTATCACTTAATATTAGCAAATTCTATTTTATTTTTTTAAAACATATTGATACACATATCGATTTGTTGTATAAATATTGCAAATCAAAACCTTTATTCACTAATAATTACCAAAAATCGTAGTTCTATCTCCTGTTATCAATGCATTCACATTGCCCGCCATGAACTTCCGGGGAACGATCCTCGTCTACATGAACCACGTGACGATAACCGTTTTTGGACTTCCGTTGTCGTAACTCTTCTATTATACGGCTCTGGGTTTGCGGCCTGCCAGTAAACCCAAAGCAGAAGAACAAGTGACGTCAGCGGCTTCATTTGCCTAATCCACCCCCAGGGACTTTTTCCAGTGTGAACGCGATCTGTACTTAAAGAGTTCACATGAACTAAGTTCACATGAACCTTTGTGGGAAAAGTACCGCAGTGTGAATGCGCCTCTTGTTTATCCCACACAGACGAGTGATGGCTCCTGGAAAACAACTGATGACCAACAGTCATGTTTGATGCAACAGCATTTTTTTTATAGTGTTGTTTTACTGTCTTATTTCAGCTTAATCACATTCATGGTCACTCCTTTTCTGCTTAAACATTTTCATTGTTTTTGATAGTTAATAAAGAAAATGTTCAGTTTATAAATACTTTCAAATATCTTCATCGTTAAAGTTTTACCTGCATTGATAACGACAATAATGCACTGCTTTCACATTTAGATCGAACTCTAATTGGAATAACTTGAAATGAAATGTCTATTCATCTGAATATTGATCATAAAACACACTGAAGTCCTGAGAATTTTAGAAGTAAGCCTAGATATGTTAATATTAAAAATGACGTTTTTTATATAATTAATTTTGCTTTTGTATATAGCCATGTGACAATTTTATTATTATTTTTTTTTAAGTAGAACGGCACCTTCCTTTACTTATAAAACAAAATATATATAACTAAAGATATAAACATAATTTGCTATTGAACATTTTAGAGTTTTATTTTTATTTAGTAAAATATTTCCCTTCAAAGTAGCATGTTTTGTAATGTCGTTGGGTTCAGAGTTATCAGACCTAGTAAAACTATTTGATTTATATATTTTTAATTGGATGTACAGTTTGTGTGAATTATCCTACTTTTTAGATTTGTTGTAACTTGAAATTTTGTACAAATAAAATATATTGTCACTCAATCAAAATTGTGTTTATATTCATGTTTATTATTTTATGTATTGTTTTTACATTTGCAACCCCATCTATCATTTACGGTCTTGGGGCATGAATATTAAGTTTTACATGAAGTTTGAGCAAATCATTTTTGTTTGTGAGCCCCTCAGAGTCAAAAGGAAGTGCATGCAGAGTGAAAAACCACAAAGTCAGGAGCAAAGAAAAGTAAAGAAAGATCGTTTTATAAGAGATGCGGTTCCCGTTCAGTGCGTATAAATGTCCTGTTGTATTTTTTCACATATTATTTCACACACCAGACTCTATACAACACCGTTTTTACATATTTTTATTTATTGAATTAGCATTCCCTCATCTAAAATACATCTCACATCTTATGACTCACACCCACACAAAACCTTTGCCATGAAAAAATTAAAACAAGGGTGCCGTATATTGATTTTGGACTTTACATTTTAAAAGCCTTTTAACTTTTACAGTGTTGTCTTTAATAGAGCAAAAACTTTTTTTTGTTTCTTTTTTTTTTTTAACAGTATACAAACAAAGGCAGTTAAAAAAAGCTTGGAGCCACCTCAGTTCACTAAGTGCACCTCTGGACACAAGCAATTATTTTTTCTACAAGGCCAAATGCATACAAAAGACCCTTCTTCTTCTTCTTCTTTTTTTAAAACAGATATTTCTCTGTAGAAATGTAAAAGTATTTGCGAGAAGCCCTAGGATATATAATTAAGCTCCTGGAAACCTCCACATATGTAAACTATGTGTTGTCCAAAATAGAAAGCAAACTAAGCTGTACATTAGTGACTAGTGTATTAATGGCATCTGATCATGATAGAAAAATGTGCTTTTCTGTGTACATCAAGATTGCACAAACATCCCGATACGATACACCCCCCTCCGCTCCAACCAACATCACAACAGTTGTAATATTAGTGTGTGAACAACTGTCAGCTGACATGTTCATCCAGGACTCTGACAGGAGGCGCCTTCCTCTCATCAGCACGCTCAAACCACCAACCAACAAAAACTAAAGATTATCACCTGACTTTCTCTCTCCTTCCCACCAGTTTCCCCCTCTGTCTTTCTCATTCTTCTATTCTCCATCTTGTTTCAACAGTCTTTTCATATTCTCCACAGAAAACCAACATCTTACATACTTAAATACATGTGAAACCAAGCAAAAGAGGCGCCACATGCAGAGTGTGTGAGTGTGTGTGTGTGTGTCTTAGTTTGTCTTTCATCCAGTATACATTCTAGGCGATTTAGAAAAAATAGAATCATTATCCAGAGAGCAGCTCCCTCACTGAAGTCCCTGTGGCCGGGGGGTCATATTGCTCTGACAACCTGCAACACATGTTCAGCAGTCAGCACTTTATCCTCAGATTTTATCAGGAGAAATCGTGCATAAGATGAGAACAATCCTTACCCAGTGGTCTAGCTCCTGCCTCCCTTCCTTGTAGATTTGGGCACGACGTCAGAGCTTGGCGGTGCTGGGAGCTGGTCAGAGTGAGGCTCCTCTGCATGGTGCTTCTGAAATATAAGATTGACGTTTTACAACAAAATATAGAAAGGAAGAGAAGACGCAGCGCCGTTGCATGCAGATTTCACAACATTATTTGACGAATTCACATCGGCTAAAGAGACAGGAGAGTACATCACATGCAGATTTCACAACATTATTTGACGAATTCACATCGGCTAAAGAGACAGGAGAGTACATCACATGCAGATTTCACAACATTATTTGACGAATTCACATCGGCTAAAGAGACAGGAGAGTACATCACATGCAGATTTCCGCAGGAATCCACCGATAGAGATTTTTTCAGAATCCTTTGTACATTATCATGCAAATCGAACGTCATTGTTTTCTTCATGCAGCGAGCAGTTTGCTTACTTTGGACTTTGACTTTGACTTGCTCTTGCCCTGTAACAAAGTTGACACCTTGGTTAGGCCCAACACTCCTCGAGCTCCATGAGGAGGAGACCTCTGATACGGTTTAATGCTATTACATGACCGACAGAGGGCGCCGTGTCACAGTGAAATCTAAAAGTGCCCAACGTCAGTGCTTATAAAATGCCATTAGTCAAAAGCAGATTGATACCATTAGATGTCAAGCTTTACATTTGGTCTCTAACATTTACTTAATCATCTGATGGAGTGATCTTACATCCTGACCTCTCACAGATCTTATTTTACCTTGGGTTTGTCTGACTTAGGTATGAACTCTGGGGCGTCTGGGAGCAGGGTGCTGGACAGGGTGTCCAGGACAGCGCCAGCCATTGGCTAGGAAAGAATGATAAATAAGGAAAATGATAAACAAACACAACAAACCAAACTAATAATACAGTTGTTTAAGATTTCTGCATAAATTAAAATCCAGCTAGCCATTTTCAATTGCTAATTTCATTCTGGAACAACTATTGCACATTATTCCCTACATTGCTTGATTTTATGAATTTTTCAATTTTTTTGATAATCCTTTATACACTTTGGAAATATTATCTTTGTAACATGTCAAAAAAGCACATTTAATTGATAAAGTTTGTATCCAAAAACAGCAGAAAATGCAAAAAGTCTGGTGCAGTACTGAAATATGACAGCACACCACATTGTACTTTAATAGCAAACATTAAGATTTCCATAGAAGGAGGAACTATAAATGTAAATATTATAAATAACAGTGTATTTCCCGTGATACCTTCAGGGGCTCTGAGTCCAGCACAGGAGGTTCCAGCTTTGTTGTGGCAGCGCCTGAAGCGACGGGTGCTACAGGTAGAGAGGCAGCAGCAGAGAAGTCACTGGACAGCAGGTCCAATGCTGTCTTATCATCCATAGACTTCTGCAGAGAGACAGGAAGTGCATGTGGTTTATACACAGTGAACTTTACACCATTTAACAGTGCTCGATTGTCTACTGTCACATTCTGAGACTGTGTGTGTTCAAGGTTCTTTATTGTCAAACTAACATAGCGACAGAGTAATTATGTCGTTGAAAATCTTAGGTCATAGGCTTCTCCAACAATGCAACACAATAATCCAGATAAGCAGACAATATTAAAATATACTATATTAAAAGTAATACAAAAAGAAAAATAGTTGAGTGGAATAGTGCAATACGAGTCTATATACAAGTTATTGGAATGATATATTAGATAATAGATAAATAATTACTAAGTAGCAGATGAATGTTATGAAGTTGTTTCAGCAGTTCAGTTGTTTAACAGTCTTATTGCCTGCGGGATGAAGCTGTCACTGAATCTGGTTGTTTTAGTCAGGATGCTGCGGTAACGCCTGCCAGGGACGGTGTGTGTGCGTGACAGATGTGTGTGTGTGTGTGTGTGTGTGTGTGTGTGTGTGTGTGTGTGTGTGTGTGTGTGTGTGTGTGTGTGTGTGTGTGTGTGTGTGTGTGTGTGTGTGTGCATTCCTACCCCCTTAGGTTTTGGTTGTGCAGGTACTTTTCCAATATCCTTTAAAACAACATTGGTAAACATTAGACTAATAGTAAAATTACTACACGCTGTAAAAATCATATATCATGCATATCAAAGTAGATATTCAAATCAACAAACCCACATAGCTCTGTTTTAAAGCAGGTAGTTAAGGTAGGGACAATGTCTCTTCTTTATTACATCCTCTATTTTATAACTAAATAATATTTCACTGTTGAAACTGTATTTCTAAAACATGCACTAATACTTTGAATTATGCTCCAGCAGCTGCTTACTTAAACCTAAATTGTTAATCAACCAGGCTGATGGGCTCTACTAAGTGGAGATTTAGTTTCTGGGATACACATGTCTGTTGAAAATGTAATGGCAAACAATCATACAGGTCTTTAGATATTTCAGTCTGGACGAAACACTCAACACTTGGCTAGAAACAAATGAAGTACGAAATTGCAACATAAAAATGACTATAGAACTCCTCAGATGCCAATATGAAACAAATTCTGGTGACTTTTTTTTTTTTAAGTCTGATCGATATAGTTTTCTAATGTTTGTGGCTTTAAAATTCTAAGTTAGCTTATTTTACTTATTCCATTTGTTAAAACAAGTAGACAAGTTATGGCCTGTCATAGAAAAGTTATTTTGTGTCTGAATTATTGTCAGTGTTTGTTACTGTAGTACCAATTGTGACCACAAGAGGCTGAAGGGCAACATTACCCATGTTCCAAATAGTAAAAATACATAGTTTTCTTACAAGTTAGGTTTTCATTTCTCCATGCATTTTAAACACAAAGTCCACATATTGTGTGAGAGCCAGTCACTACCTTTCAAACCAAGAACTATCAGGCTTGGATAGTTGATCAATACATGTTTCCCTACTGGCCTCTCAGGGCTTCCGTACTCAACAGAAACACAGGGAGATATAAGACTGTTTTTTACCCCAGTGGGTCGATACTCTGGTGGCAACGTGTCGTCTCTCTCCCCCATCTTAATCAGCCTTTCTTCTTTCAGCTTCTCCTCCTGCAAAAACAAATTGAAATACAGATTACAATCAGAACAGCTAAAGTGACTGGGCGACAAATAACAAATCATTCTCTCTCATGTTGGCTGTGCTCTTGAAGGCATTATTACATTGACGAGGTCTTTGGTAGGAACTGGGGCGGGCATAGGGACGGGTGTGATGTCCTTCAAGGTGTCTGACAGAGCATCCAGAGCATCCAGGGCCTCCAGGGCATTGTCTGCTCCTGCGGCCAGCTGAGGGCACAAACACAGACAAAAAGATTCCGATCATGTTACTGCAGGGATTAATAGAGTCCAAAAAAGGCTTGAGATGTACTCGTGCTGTGTTTACATCTGCGGAAGATTCTGTGGGAGCACATGCAGAGGACTTCACCGTCGAAGCAGCCCTGGAGGAAACAAATTCTTCCGCCAAGGCGTCCAGAGCAAAGTCTGCAGAGGGCTGAAGGAATGACAAAATATAGGGTGTTTAATTTCTATAGGACTTTTCAAATGCATAGAGGTACCTTTGCATCACATTGTATTCTTTAGAGCTACATCAACCAGTGCTGGATCCAGTGTGTACCTGTGCAGGGGGGGCTGAGGGGGTGATGACAGGAGCCTGGACCACAGGAGCTGATGAGGAGAACGCAAAGTCTCCAGATAAAAAGTCCAGAGCATCACCAGTGTTGATGGAGGGCTGCAGGACGAGGGGAAAATCAAGGAAAAAGATGATTAAAGTATGATATTGGGAGATAGATATAAGTTGAAATAAGCGTGAGATGTCTGATTTATCAATACTACCAAGGTAAAGAGTGTTAACCTATCATTAAAGAAAATATATTGCAGACATTCATTTTTCTCACCTCAGGTTTAGGAGCAGGCCTTTTTTTGCTTTCCTCCTCATTGAACCTGTATTCTGGAGGAATGGAGTCATCCCTCTCTCCTACAAACACACCCTTCTCCTTCTTGTGTTTGTCCTCCTGTGAAAACAAGTTAAAGAAACAATTGGGGACATTATTTACTACCAGGCACACACTCAATCCAGTCTGCCCATCTAAACAAAGAATTCAAAAGCATGTATGTATACAGGGAATTGTGCCAGTATGGTCCAAAGTAGGCAAGTTATGTGATTTGCACAAGAATGATTATAATTGGAGTTAACATTTAATTTTTTTACAAAATTAAATGTTTTGATTATCTGTAATTCTTTAATTTATATGTTATTTTATTTGTATCTGCACTGCAGACAGAGTGCAGATCTACCTGGACATACAATAGCAGACAATAGCAGTGTTTATAATATTCATCACATCTTTGCAATATATGTGTCTAATTTAGTATCTATCAGTAATCGGCTACCCTGGTCTCAATATTGGCATCGAACTTTCAAAAAACGTACATCTGTTGACCCCTACTATATCTACCATTGATCATGTAACACATGATAAGGGAACACAATCGTGTGGAATAAGTGAAGCAAAAACCACAGTTTGAGTTTTTTTAATGGGAGTGATTGTGTGTCTGTGAGTGTCCCATACCGAGATGATGTCCTCAGGTCTGAGTTTGGAGAGTTCAGGTTTAGGGAGGTCTTTTGGCAGCGTGTCACTGAGAGCACTGAGAGCATCCAGAGAGAAGGAGTCACCCTGAGGAGACAAGGAGAAGAGGAATATAATGAGACTGTCGTAAAAAAAATAGTGAGATAAGTAAAAGAAGATACAATTTATTTTACTTTGTATGCAGTTTAGACGCATATATAAAAATATGCATTGTAGTAATAGAAGCAATACCTTATCAGTCTTGGGTTTTGGCTCTCGTGGTTGTACATGGATGACGTCAACTTTGTTAGGGCGCTCCAGAGGACAAACCGTTCTCTACAGGAACACAGGGACATACTTTAGGACATGTAGGTGAAGCCGTGGGGTGACCCAAGGACAGGCACAAAAGACCCCGCGATACAAAATCATTTCAATTTGTCATATAAAACACACACACACACACACACACACACACACACACACACACACACACACACACACACACACACACACACACACACACACACACACACACACACACACACACACACACACACACACACACACACACACACACACACACACACACACACACACACACACACACCACACACACACACACACACACACACACACACACACACACACACCACACACACACACACACACACACACACACACACAGCTTTACCTCTGGTGTCTTTTTCTTGGTTGCAGGAGGGGCAGGTGCCTGAACTCCAGAAGCTTTGGTTGTAGACACAAAGTCTTCAGAAAGCATATCCAGAGCTGACAAGTCCTCTACTTTGGTCTGAAAAATAAAGACCACAGCTTTCAGCAACGACAAAGCAAACATATTGGTGAGATTGGTATCATTCTTTTTGTATGACTTTTTACCACAAAATGCTACAAACCCTACAGTTTCTGTATACATGACAGGATCGATGAATACAAGTGGAGGGCCCTCACACCCAATGTGTGCTCATGTGTCTGCACGAGGAGCGTTGACATCAAACTTTACATGAATGGCTATCAGTAGATGTATCTGTTTTCATATTACGCCATCATCAATTTAAAAATTGAAATATGTCCAGTTTGATCAGTAATGTCATTATCAGCCTGGTCTCTTCTTTGTGTTAATAAGCAATTGGGAGAATGCTGACATGCATTATAAACATCATGTTAGCGTTGTTAAGGTGTGCATGTTATCATGCTGATGTTAGCATTTAGCTCAAAGAGTCACTGTGCCGAATTACAGTCTCACAGAGCTGGGAGCATGACTGTAGCTAATCTACATGCTGCTCTACTGGTAGTTTTTTGATGATGTCCAAATGCATGGACATCCAGTTCACGACATGAACTTTTATCCTTAATGGATAAAACGTATAAATATGAAAAAGTGATTTGGCCAGTCTGGAAGAACTGTGGTCGCCCAGTTGACTTGCTGAGGACACACCGCATCAAAAGAAAGTACGTTGGCTTTCTAAACCAACCAACACTGACAGCAGTTGAAAAGAAAGCGTGATAATGTATTTCTTGTACAACTCGTAATTTGTTCTGCCTGTCACAGTAACAGATCCACACTGTAGCTGTAGAGCAGGGGTGTCAAACTCAAATACAAAGTGGGCCAAAATAAAAAAAATCGGTAGGCTACTAGTCGAAGGCCGGACTGGTTCAATGTTTATTGTAAAACTTTTTGAAATAAACTTATTGCACATATTAAACCTGGAACTAACAAAGCCTACATTATTGCCTATAACATCAACATTAAATAATCAGTTGCATTCATTTCTTATGGCTCTATCTGCAGCTTTTCCGGAGTCATTTCTTATGATTACATTTTTCCACAGGCCAACAACAGCTTCAAAAAAAATATTTCCCTCAAAGAAAAAATCAAACATGCCCTGTTGTCTCAAGAAAGAAAGTGCAGAAGGAAACATCTATTGAAACTCAGTTTGCTGCTCTATGATGCTAGTTCAAGCCAGATACTTGGCATCTCATCTTGGGTGCAAGTTCATCAATGTTTGGGCTCAGGCTCTGAGCGAAGGAAACCCTCAGGATGGAGTGAAGGTGTGCGTGCAATATACCGGCGCGCCAGATCTAATAGTAATTAGAAATTATCCTGCGAGCCGAAATTAAATCCACCACTGGCCTGATTTGGCCCCCGGGCCTTGAGTTTGACACATGTGCTGTACAGGAAGAGCAGGAGCCATGACAGCAGGTGGAGGGCCCTTACACACAACCAAAGTGTGCTCAATTTTCTACACCAGACAACAGAGATGACATCAAACGTCATAATAATGGATTTCATAAAAATTAACTCTGTGGATATGCCAAAAAGGCATAAACATCATATAGAGGAATTTAGCATGGGATGTTAGCAATGAGCTCTGAGAGACAGTGTTCAAAGCTACAGCCTCACTGAATCGCTAGTATGACTGTAGACTCTTTGAAGGGATAACAGATTATTTTAATTTTCTTTAATTTTCATGTATGTCCGCTGATAAGTGTTTCACACTGCAGGAACAGGAGTGTGGACAGGAGCCATGACAGCAGGTGGAGGTCCGTAACACACAACCGGTTTGTAATCAATTGGCTATACCAGACAACAGGGATGACATCAAGCCTCATACTAATGGTGTTCTGTTGCTGTATTCATTGTCTTTTTACAGATTCATCAGGTGGTCAAAATTGTAATTTGTCCAAATCTTGGTCTGTGATTAAATATGGATATCATTATCAGTCTCAGCTGTATTTTCTGATGATAAGCAAATGGTATTATGCTAACATGCTAAACTAGGACAGTTGAGGTGGCATTATAAACATCATGTTAGCGTTGTTAATGTGATTATGTTAGTATGGCAAAGTTAGCATTTAGCTCTGAGAGCCAGTGATCCAAAATACAGCCTCACAGAGTAAAGTGAGTACTAAATTACCATACAGCCGCTAGTGTGACTGTAAACTCTTATTTTATTTTAGGTTTTACATGTGAAAAGAAAATATATACTGTTATTGTTTAACAGATCCTAAGTGTACCTGTACAGGAAGACGAACAGGGGTGTCGAGAGGAGCCATGACAGGACGTGTGTAAGGTCTCTCACACATCCAAGTGGGCTCAAGTTTCTATACCAGATAACAGGGATGACATTACACTTTATATCAATTTCCATCAGTAGCTGTGTATGTTTGCTTCTTAAGCTGGTCCTCATCAGGTCAAAATTGCAATTTGTCAAAATCTTGACTTGTGATTAAAAAGTTTCAGCCATACTTTGTGATGATAAGCAAATGGTAGAATGCTGACATGCTCAACTAGGGCAGTGAATATGCCCAGTGGGCATTATACTGTAAACATCATGTTAGCATTGTTAAGGTGAGTATGTTAACATACTCACCTTAACAATGCTAACATGATGTTTTTTAGCATGGCAAAGTTAGCAAATGTAGCTCTGAGAGCCAGTGTTTAAAACTACAGCCTCACTGAGCCTGTAGTATGGGTGTAGACTCTTTAAAGGGATAGTGGATACAGTGTTTAAGTGGTATTCATAAATTGTCCGCTGTTAAGTGTAGTAGTTTCACACTGTACCTCTGCAGTAAGAGGAACAGGAGTTTCACTACGAGGAGCCATGAGAGTAGGTTCAGGTCCGTAACACACAACCGGTTTGTAATCAATTGGCTATACCAGACAACAGAGATGACATCAAGCCTCATATTAATGGTGTTCTGTTGCTGTATTCATTGTCTTTTTACAGATTCATCAGGTCAAAATTGTAATTTGTCCAAATCTTGGTCTGTGATTAAATATGGATATCATTATCAGTTTCAGCTGTATTTTCTGATGATAAGCAAATGGTATTATGCTAACATGCTAAACTAGGACACCGGATATGCCCAGAAGCAATTATAAACATCATGTTAGCATTGTGAGTGTGTTAGCATGGCAAAGTTAGCATTTAGCTCTGAGAGCCAGTGTTTCAACAGTGTTGAACAGTGTTTCAACATCTCAGAGTAAAGTGAATACTAAAGTGACCACAGTCGCTAGTATGACTGTAAACTCTTATTTTATTTTACTTTTATATGTGAAAAGAAAATGTATTTTGTTTTTATTTTTTGCCTAACAATAACAGATCCAAAGTGTACCTTTACAGGAAAAGGAACAGGGGTGTCGAGAGGCGCCTTGACAGCAGGTGGAGGTCTCTCACACATAACCAAAGTGGGCTCAAGTTTCTACACCAGACAACACGGATGACATTACACTTTATATCAATTTCTATCTGTAGCTGTGTATGTTTGCTTCTTAAGCTGGTAATCATCCGGTCAAAATGTCAATGTGCCCAATTCTTTGGTTTATGACTGAATAGGGAATATAATTCAGCTTGTGTTAATCATGGTAGAATGCTTCCATGTTTGTGTTGTCACGGTGAGCATGTTTACAAGCAAATGTTAGCATTTAGCCGCAAGAGCCACTGTTCCAAACTACAGTTTCACAAAGCCGCAAGCAGGACGGCAGAGTGTCACAAATCTGCATGCTGCTTTATTGCTTAGGTCATATACTGTAGCCACAGGTGAAACTGCAGTGGCCGAAAGAGTTAACAGTTGAAGAGATAATCTGTCATATTTTTATATTAGTGTCTGCTCTTAACAGTAACAGATCCACACTGTACCTGTGCAGGAGGAGCTGATGAGGAATCCGAGAAGCCTCCAGACAAAAAGTCCAGAGCATCAGCAGTACCCATGGTGGGCTGCATGTGGAGGGGAGGAGGGAAACATAGGAAGGAAAGACAAAATAGCTTCAAAAAAAATATTTCCCTCAAAGAAAAAAATCAAACATGCCCTGCTGTCTCAAGAAAGAAAGTGCAGAAGGAAACATCTATTGAAACTCAGTTTGCTGCTCTATGATGCTAGTTCAAGCCAGATACTTGGCATCTCATCTTGGGTGCAAGTTCATCAATGTTTGGGCTCAGGCTCTGAGCAAAGGAAACCCTCAGGATGGAGTGAAGGTGTGCGTGCAATATACCGGCGCGCCAGATCTAATAGTAATTAGAAATTATCCTGCGGGCCGAAATTAAATCCACCACTGGCCTGATTTGGCCCCCGGGCCTTGAGTTTGACTCATGTGCTGTACAGGAAGAGCAGGAGCCATGACAGCAGGTGGAGGGCCCTTACACACAACCAAAGTGTGCTCAATTTTCTACACCAGACAACAGAGATGACATCAAACGTCATAATAATGGATTTCAGTAGCTGTATTTGTTGTTATTTTACATAATCATCGGGTCAAAATTCTAATTTGTCCAAATCTTTGGTTTGTCACTGACTTTTCATATCATCATCAGCCTCAGCTGTTCTTTGTGCATAAGCAAATATGAGAATGCAAACATAAAAATTAACTCTGTGGATATGCCAAAAAGGCATAAACATCATATAGAGGAATTTAGCATGGGATGTTAGCAATGAGCTCTGAGAGACAGTGTTCAAAGCTACAGCCTCACTGAATCGCTAGTATGACTGTAGACTCTTTGAAGGGGTAACAGATTATTTTAATTTTCTTTAATTTTCATGTATGTCCGCTGATAAGTGTTTCACACTGTACCACTGCAGGAACAGGAGTGTGGACAGGAGCCATGACAGCAGGTGGAGGTCCGTAACACACAACCGGTTTGTAATCAATTGGCTATACCAGACAACAGGGATGACATCAAGCCTCATACTAATGGTGTTCTGTTGCTGTATTCATTGTCTTTTTACAGATTCATCAGGTGGTCAAAATTGTAATTTGTCCAAATCTTGGTCTGTAATTAAATATGGATATCATTATCAGTCTCAGCTGTATTTTCTGATGATAAGCAAATGGTATTATGCTAACATGCTAAACTAGGACAGTTGAGGTGGCATTATAAACATCATGTTAGCGTTGTTAAGGTGATTATGTTAGTATGGCAAAGTTAGCATTTAGCTCTGAGAGCCAGTGATCCAAAATACAGCCTCACAGAGTAAAGTGAGTACTAAATTACCATACAGCCGCTAGTGTGACTGTAAACTCTTATTTTATTTTAGGTTTTACATGTGAAAAGAAAATATATACTGTTATTGTTTAACAGATCCTAAGTGTACCTGTACAGGAAGACGAACAGGGGTGTCGAGAGGAGCCATGACAGGACGTGTGTAAGGTCTCTCACACACCCAAGTGGGCTCAAGTTTCTATACCAGATAACAGGGATGACATTACACTTTATATCAATTTCCATCAGTAGCTGTGTATGTTTGCTTCTTAAGCTGGTCCTCATCAGGTCAAAATTGCAATTTGTCAAAATCTTGACTTGTGATTAAAAAGTTTCAGCCATACTTTGTGATGATAAGCAAATGGTAGAATGCTGACATGCTCAACTAGGGCAGTGAATATGCCCAGTGGGCATTATACTGTAAACATCATGTTAGCATTGTTAAGGTGAGTATGTTAACATACTCACCTTAACAATGCTAACATGATGTTTTTTAGCATGGCAAAGTTAGCAAATGTAGCTCTGAGAGCCAGTGTTTAAAACTACAGCCTCACTGAGCCTGTAGTATGGGTGTAGACTCTTTAAAGGGATAATGGCTACAGTGTTTAAGTGGTATTCATAAATTGTCCGCTGTTAAGTGTAGTAGTTTCACACTGTACCTCTGCAGTAAGAGGAACAGGAGTTTCACTACGAGGAGCCATGAGAGTAGGTTCAGGTCCGTAACACACAACCGGTTTGTAATCAATTGGCTATACCAGACAACAGGGATGACATCAAGCCTCATATTAATGGTGTTCTGTTGCTGTATTCATTGTCTTTTTACAGATTCATCAGGTCAAAATTGTAATTTGTCCAAATCTTGGTCTGTGATTAAATATGTATATCATGATCAGTTTCAGCTGTATTTTCTGATGATAAGCAAATGGTATTATGCTAACATGCTAAACTAGGACACCGGATATGCCCAGAAGCAATTATAAACATCATGTTAGCATTGTGAGTGTGTTAGCATGGCAAAGTTAGCATTTAGCTCAGAGCCAGTGTTTCAACATATAGCCTCTCAGAGTAAAGTGAGTACTAAAGTGACCACAGTCGCTAGTATGACTGTAAACTCTTATTTTATTTTACTTTTATATGTGAAAAGAAAATGTATTTTTTTTTTATTTGTTGCCTAACAATAACAGATCCAAAGTGTACCTTTACAGGAAAAGGAACAGGGGTGTCGAGAGGCGCCTTGACAGCAGGTGGAGGTCTCTCACACATAACCAAAGTGGGCTCAAGTTTCTACACCAGACAACACGGATGACATTACACTTTATATCAATTTCTATCTGTAGCTGTGTATGTTTGCTTCTTAAGCTGGTAATCATCCGGTCAAAATGTCAATGTGCCCAATTCTTTGGTTTATGACTGAATAGGGAATATAATTCAGCTTGTGTTAATCATGGTAGAATGCTTCCATGTTTGTGTTGTCACGGTGAGCATGTTTACAAGCAAATGTTAGCATTTAGCCGCAAGAGCCACTGTTCCAAACTACAGTTTCACAAAGCCGCAAGCAGGACGGCAGAGTGTCACAAATCTGCATGCTGCTTTATTGCTTAGGTCATATACTGTAGCCACAGGTGAAACTGCAGTGGCCGAAAGAGTTGACAGTTGAAGAGATAATCTGTCATATTCTTATATTAGTGTCTGCTCTTAACAGTAACAGATCCACACTGTACCTGTGCAGGAGGAGCTGATGAGGAATCCGAGAAGCCTCCAGACAAAAAGTCCAGAGCATCAGCAGTACCCATGGTGGGCTGCATGTGGAGGGGAGGAGGGAAACATAGGAAGGAAAGACAAAATATGTATTAATAACATACTCATCACATTACGGTGAAACTATAAGAGCCGTAAACCACATTTGACTCAGTCTCACCTCAGGTTTAGGAACAGGCAGCTTTTTGTGTTCCTCCTTATTAAACCTGTATCCTGGAGCAATTGAGTCTTCCCTCTCTCCTACAAATACACCCTTCTCCTTCTTGTGTTTGCCCTCCTAAAAAAAAAAGTTGAGGAGATAATAATGCCTGTTGAGTCTTTCTGTGAGAAACTGACACAAATGCTACCGATATGCCAACAGCAGAAGGTGTCCTCAAGGCTGCGAGCTCTGAGAGTGTTTGTGCTCCTACCGAGACGATGTCCTCAGGTCTGACTTCGGGAAGTTCAGGTTTTGGCATGTCCGCTGGCAGCGTGTCACTGAGAGCGCTGAGAGCATCCAGAGAGAAGGAGTCACCCTGAGGAAAAAACAGAGATTGTGCTTTATTGATCTCTCATACACAATTTAAATATCAAAGCAAAAGGTCTCTAGCACACAAAAGGCGACTTGGAAAAACACAAAAGATGGAAATGAATTAAGGGGGAACATTTATTTTTCTCTCACCTGACCACTCTTGAGCTTGTCCTTTCCGGCAGCGGTTTTCTCTACTTCGGCTTTCTTACCAGCAGGAGGACCGCGACACACGGCAAAATTGGACTCCACTTTCTACACCAGACAAAAGGGGTGAAATCAAACTTTGTATTAATGTATTGGTTTATTACACAAAGATAACTGGGGTCAAATGTGTTCCAGCAGTGGGTGTGGCCTACATCGACAGTTAACTCAAACATTAACCCAAAAAACGTTCTAAACCTGTGTGTTTTTGGCAATGCTAACACCATGACTCTATGGATGTTTGGTGAACCCCTGACGTTTTGTTGTTGTGCAAGCAGCAGGTCAAAGGTTTACCTGATTCTGACAAATATCTCAATATCAACTGGATTGCACAACATTCTGTAAAAAATCCCAAATAATCTCTTAATTTTTCTATTTAGGACATCAGAAGTTCATTATCATTTATATTTCCTCAAATACTTCGAAAACAAAATATCATCAACCTCAACTGTACATTTTCATTAAAACCTTGAAAATGAATACATTTCGGATTTGAACGGATAAGTAGCACTATGTAAGCTTGAGAGTGTTTAGAAGTGTATTAAATATGACATTTTAGAGAAAATGCATGTGTTTGTGAAGTAATGAGAATTAAATGATACCTCTAAAGTGCACAATTAGTTTGAGAGTTTGGAAATAGATGTTTAGATATTTTTGCTGTTGCCCCCATATAGTTATATGCATCAAACCTTAAAGGCTTGAGAGAAAATATTTGTCTTCATTAATTCAAGGTATCACAGGTTGAGTAATTGGCTGGGTGAATTATTACAGAATTGTTATACCTGCTTGATAACAGCATTTTAGCGTTTCTATTGTGAGCATGATGTTATCTCCAAGAGCCACTGGGCCAGAGTACAACAAAGCTGTTTTTTGCCAATCTGCATGCTGCCTTATTGCTTCTAGTTTCTGTTTGCATGGGGAACACTTTGATACTTTCAAAAAAGTACAAATGAGCCAAAGTCTGAGTCATAACAATCCTCTTTTTCTTTGTCTTGTATCCTTGATGAACGAAGATGATCAACATTACACTGGATCAGAGATATGTGAGTGTGCTGTACCGTGGCAGTTGCAGCCTCCAGAGAGAAATCATCAGGGATTTTCTCCTGCATGAATTTGTTAGCAGGAGGACACACAGCCACAACAGGGGCTTTCTGCAACAACCAACAAAGACCACTTTAAAGAGATAATGTAAGATACTGTA
Source organism: Gymnodraco acuticeps (assembly GCF_902827175.1). Taxonomy (NCBI): domain Eukaryota; kingdom Metazoa; phylum Chordata; class Actinopteri; order Perciformes; family Bathydraconidae; genus Gymnodraco; species Gymnodraco acuticeps. Next base: position 584,787 of record NW_022991244.1, read on the forward strand.
TTCCTGCAATATTTGTACACTACTTTACTCAAAACATATGCATGTGTGAGATATCCACACTGTACCTGTGCAGGAGGAGCTGATGAGGAGTCCATGAAGTCTCCAGACAAAAAGTCCAGAGCATCAGCAGTACCCAAGGCGGGCTGTGAGTGAGGGGGACAATGCAAAAATATATTGTAAATAAATATTCTGCGTTCACTGTATTCATATCACATTTATACTTTAAAGGCCTCAACGGCAACATCTTCCCACTCTCACCTCAGGTTTTAGAGCAGGCACTTTTTTGAGGTCCTCCTTCTTAAACCTGTATTCTGGAGCAATTGAGTCATCCCTCTCTCCTACAAACACACCCTTCTCCTTCTTGTGTTTGCCCTCCTGTAAAAGGAAAACAATAGGAAAAAGGGCATTGTTGTGTTGTCTGTGTTTAAGAAACTGCATCTGGGAGGAGATACAATTGTGTCTTGACTGTACTGTTTATTAGAGAGTCAGAGATAATATGAGGACGAGGCTGTGTTGCTGCTTGTGCTCCTACCGAGATGATGTCCTCAGGTCTGAGTTCAGGGAGATCAGGTTTTGGTAAATCTTCTGGAAGCGTGTCAACGAGAGCGCTGAGAGCATCTAGTGACATAGAGTCACCCTGGGGAGAGAAACAGAGAGGAAAGTTATGAATCTACTTAAATGTCCCTTTACGACATAAGAAGAAGGGACATGGTTTCAAACGATCCACATTAACTCCTGTTAATCTTACCCCATCCGTCTTGGGCTTGGTGTCCACTTTCTTGGTTGTTTTATCAGCAGGAGGAGCTTTCCATGAAGACACAGGAGGAGCTGCTTTCTATCAAATCCGACAAAGACAACATTGAAGAACAACAACCTTTCTGACCGGTCAAGAAGAAAGAAAAGCAGGTGTGAACATGCTGTACCGTGGCAGTAGCGGCAGGAAGGCAAGACTCCAGGGAGAAATCATCCTTCTCCATCTTGGCTTTTTTATCAGCTGGAGGAGGACATACAGACACAGTAGGAACTGTTGCAGACATTTCAGTCATTACCTGCAACAGAGACACAGCATTAGACAATAGAAGTCTTTGTTCTTTCAAACAGAGACTTCAAAGTTAATTTTACAGGATGTGGCGCAAAGTTAGCAGGACCAGCAGATGAGGCTGACGCTGTCAATAAAGTCATTTTTATTACATTACATTACATGTTACTTGTTAGACGCTTTTATCCAAAGCGACTTACATACTCAATACTGTGGACAATCCCCACAGGAGCAATTTGGGGACCCAGGGACACAACGACATGCTGACTGCAGTGGGGTTTGAACCTGTACCAAGGCTCTATCCACTGCTCCACACACCTCCATATTTTGTATGCATATTTCATTAACAAAAGAGCAATTTGTTGGACTGCCTAAAAAGCACAAAGTCTTCAATTGATACTGTCCACAGCAGACATGGCAAACTGGGAATTTTAGTTACAGACTTTTGCCATTTAGGCAACGAGGTGTAAAGGTGGAGAATGGACTAGCAGCTGAGTGCTACGTGTTTAAAGACTCTGACCTCTTGCTTCTTGGGTGCAGCTGGAGCGGCTGGAGACGTAAATCCAAATGAAAGAGAGTCCAGGGCCTCGTCCGTGCTCAGTGGTTTCTAAAATGGAAAACAGACAATGCATCACAACCAAAGAACAACACAATACCGGCAAGATTCTTTAAAATAGTGGAATAGCTCCAAATGATAGTCTATCAGTCACATGATCCTCCACTAGAGGGCATGCCTCGCCAAGTCAAATGCAAACAAAAGAGCAAAATAATAAAAACCAGACCAACAGAGTGGGAAGGAAAAGTACAGACACACCCTTTGCATTCCATGGAGACTAATAATGAAAAACCCACTTGTGACACATACAACTGTTTTGATTTAGCATCAAATATGATAAACATTTACACTAAAAACACAAAACTCACATTGGAGGAAAGTATCTTGCTGAGAACTGATCATGAAACACACAGCTAAAGAAGCCTCTGGCAATATGAAATGCGAAGTGGGAGTACGCTGTGATGCAAGACTGGGTGTGTTGATAGTGTGTAAATAGTAACCTCCATATGGGCGGATATCAAAGTGTGTGACAGATGTATCAGTGTGTGAGCTGTCGTGCGTGTTTGGGTTTGGTCGGACAAGAATCAACGAGCTTGAATAGAGAAGGTGGGTCTGAGCTGTTTGCTGAGACAACACCCGCCATTTAATGCAACATTCCCCACTCTAGAGGAACCAGGAGATCATACAGTGGAAACAGGGCTGCAGTCGAATAGTCCATTTAGCTTAGGAACCTTCCTAACCGAGTGAAATGACCCGGAAGTCCCTCAGTGGCAGCCATGATAAGAGCCGTTCGAATTCTCTAGATGATAGGAAAGGAGGTTTCAAACTTCCTTTATAACCTCCTTTAGCTTAGGAACCACTGGACCTCCCTAACCGAAAGGAGAGGAGAAAATGCTGCCCCACAATGCATTGCAGCCGCAGCATTTGCGTCACACAACAGTCGGCCGTTCACGGAAACAACCGATTATGACCGAGAAATTATATCATGAAAGTTATGGTGCTTATTAAGCATTTTAAAACGTATGTGGTAAGTTGCCAAAGTGCTTTGTTTTGAACGTTCATCAGTATTATAATCAAAAAGAGAAATATGAACGTTAGTTTTTACTGAAATGATCAAATAAAGTCAACATCTCACAGTCTTTACTGAGCTGTGTGGAGTTTGTTCAACTTTTAAAAGATGTTTGAATGGTGATATACACAGTGATAGATGTTAAGGACTAACGTTTATAATAAATACATTTATTTTAAGATATTTTCATAGTTCATACAATCATACGTATTGGGATCATTTGTATTAATGTGGACCGGAGGGAGAGGGTGACGAGCATAAGTTTCACTTTCCTTTTTTATTTCAATTCCAACTTTGGTCATGAAGAATATGTTTCTCTGTTGTCCACTGGCGCATCATAAAAACGTCGGATAGTGAAAGTGCAGTCGGATTCTCTAAAATACCGCAGTCTCTTCTCCTAAATCCTTTTGAATTCTCCTATCCACTATCCCTTAACCCCGTGACGTTTCACTCAGAGGTCAAGGAATAGGAGATAGGGTTAGAATTTAGGAGCTGATTTTTGGATTATCGGAACGCAACCCAGGGCTTCCTGAATGTGTGTGCAACGTAAGTGTTTACTCATTTGCTTAGATATGTTGGAGAAGTTTACATGAGTCTATGTCTGATCTGTAACAAAATGTGCGTAATGCAGGACGTTGTGACTCCACTAAATATGAGTTAGAAAAGATTCACTTACAGGAACATCCTTTGGCTTGTAATCTGCAGGAACTGGAGGCTAGAAGAAAAACAGAATTCATATTAGATTGGAAGATAAAAATGTAAATTCTGACATAACTCCGGGAGTCAATATTTACTGACTTAAAGGTTCAGTTCTCCAAACAAAAAAATCCTCTGAAATGATCAAATGGTCCTCAGATTGTTTTGATTTTATGTGCTTAGTATTTTAAATCTCGGCCTCTCGGGGTGAATATCATTTAAATTTAAAATGCAATACGTTTGCCAATATGTTACATGACTTTCGTTGGCTGGATAAAATAAGGTAAAATAAATCAAATGTATTTAAAAAGGTATAATATTATGTTTATTTCGAGGTCACATATCAACATGCTATAATAAAATTATTTTCCTTTTACCGTCCATATTATTATAGCTGTATTCACCCTCTGTTAGGGAATACTTTGCTTAGGTATTCAACATTTGACACAGCTCATAATTTTTTCTCTTTACTGTCTCCTTTCCCACGGCATAGGTCTACGGCCGTGGGTATTGCTGCTATCTCTCTGAAGGAGGAGCAGCTTGGGCGCATTGTTGTTGCCAGTCTATGACAGAGCACAAGCCGCCATGAGATAGTTTATTGTTCAGGGACATCTAGAAGCCCTTCTTTTTAGGAAGGTAGGTTCCCTGGCGCACATTATTTTCTATGGACGAGAGCTCTAGTTAGATTCAGGGTCCATATTTGTTTAGTCTCGCTGATGAAGAATGTTGATTATTACACTACGAACTAGTTAAAACCTCGAACTACAGAAGAGTTCCTCAGAATTGATTGTGGCATCTCAACCGTGTGGTCAAACCGTGACATGTCTTGTGAATTCTCCGGCCGAAGCTCCAAATAAACCGTCAGTGTTTGCCATCAAAGCTCCAGCTCTCCTCGTGTCTCTCTGAGTCCTGACTCCAATTGCTTCAGAAGTTTCCCCCACACCCTCTGCCTGAAACGCTCAGTTTTAGCGCCCAACTCTTTAAGACTCCATCCAATAAAATCCCAATCTGCTCTGATGTGTTGATGGGGGAAATTGCAAAGATATTTCTCAAACTGTAGATGAGATACTCAGAGGGAGGCCTGGAGCTTTTTCATTTTAGAATGAGTAAACCAGATTATGAAACTTTTGATACCATCTCTGATTTCTTGATAGTTTTTTGAAAGTGCATAATGCATATTTCGTAACCAAAAATGTACAATGTTTGACCCTTATCATCTCTGCCCAATTCAATCAAGGGGATTTGAGTTCTGTTTGGCTGCTTACAGCATTGTCTCCATTACTCTAGATAATCACAAGCTTATTAGTAAACCAGAAGACGTGATGAAGAGGATGGGACAACTGACCATATCATCAAATCTGTAGCCTGGAGGCAGCGTGCTGTCTCTTTCTCCGCATTTCAGACCCGTCTCGGAGATGATGTTATGCTGTGACACATGCAACACAGTTACTCAAAGCAGAGCCATGCTGCAGCTTCGTGTTATCATACACCTGCTCAGATTATATACACACACACGAGCTATACCTCCACGACCTCTGGCCCCGTGTATACAGGCAGGACGGGTGCAGGACCAACTGATGGCAGTATGTTGGCCAGGGCATCGAATGGATCAACCTGCACATGCAACACAATTCAGCACACTGCAGCAAGCACCATGCTTTTCAAATCAACCTCTTACTGCGTCAGTAAGTATCTACCTCTTTGGCTCCTTTAGCTGCTGCCGGAGGGATCTCCGCCTGCACCTGCAGCGAAGATTGAGAATCAGTACACAGATTGAAACAAAATAAAGCACGCAACACACAGATGTTGTTAGCTTAATGGAGACTCAACTGCAGGAGTAAGTTGTTGCAAATTGATAAATCGCAGCAGATGAAACGTCACTTTTCCTCATGATAATATAGTCCAGAAAGAAAATAAATCCCAAAGTTTGACACCAATGAAAAGTCTCACAAGGCTATGAAGTCTATTCTGTCAGACCACCATGAAAATATTTAATACAACATATCCTCTAATATTGTACTGACAGAAAATACACCAACTAAAATTCAGATAGCTTCCACCAAAGTTTATCCAGGATCGTCTACCTTGATTTCTGTCACTTCTTTCTTCCCCTGCACAGACACATTTCCAGCCGTTGCAGTTGGCTTTGATGGTCTAGCCGTATCAACTTTAGGCACCTCGGCCTTGACTGTTGTGGTCGCAGTTGCACTCTAAAATACAATACATTGCAATCTATTATAAGCCAAGTACATGTGATGTAAAACTATAGATCGACTGTATACAAAGTGTGTACAAAGTTGAATATATCCCCAAAGAAACCAATAAAACAGAGGACAGCGATGGACTGTCTCCAGCAGAAGTCCTTCAGCATTTTGATGAGACATTAGTTCAGAAGTTTGTGCAATGAAGTAGAGCGAAAGGACAAGACAACAAACTGTGTTCGTTTGGTGTTGCAAGTGGGCAAGATGTGCAATATTTTCAAATACAATAACAAGTGTAGGCATGCTGAGCAAAGGACTGCAGAAGGAATGAACAAAAGTCCTTTTTGGATGGTAAAAAGGAAGAAACTCCAAAAGTGAGTAATATCCAAAGCCAGAGTGTTCCCAGGTAAAGACAGGAACAAAAACCTGATAAGATCGCCCCACAGAGATGTTGCAGAAGGAAAGCTTTGAAAGTAAACCTCCAGGCAGTCAGGTTACAGAGTCTGAGGAGCAGTGGAGTCTACCTTAGCTGAGCCTTTGGGAGACTCTTTAGGTTTGGTCACTGCAGTGAAGCCAGCGGCAGGAGAGGTAACCGTAGCTTTGACTTGGGAGACGGCAGCAGTCTACAAACATGTCGCCAAATGATTACTCAAAAACACAAGGAGGACAGAATCACAGCACTAATAAATATAAATCCTGTAACATATTTAAAAGAAGTATGAAAGACATGTTAGTGGAAACAGAGCAGGGGAAATGCACATTGATCTCTGGTCAGAGTGCCACTGTAGTCCAACTAGAGCAAGGTTGCTGAGACTAATCTGACCATCGATCAATGTTATTGGTTAAATGATTGTGCTTTTTCATGGTTTAGAATAGATTATATAAAATAAACACATTTTACAGCACTGCTGACCTTTTTCCACACTCCGAAATCACTCACACAGAAATGTGAAGTCAGCTGCTTAGTCTTGTATTTTTATTGAAGCCCTGAGAGGCACCAAAATAATTCGATAATAATCGGATTTCTGATCTATATGATTTTTTTCTCCTGTATTTAATTTTTAAGAAAAGAGGAAAAGTAGGGATGCACTTTAGCCTATTGTGGCCAAAATGAGTATTACAACACCAAACACACAATGATCCCAACAAAAGGAAAAGAAGGACATTTACCAGTCTAAAGTTGTTTTCACAGACAAAGAAATGAAGAGTGAAAATCCCTGCAAAACGTTTCTCACCTTTTCTGAAGTCATAAACACAAGAGAGAAAATTGATCACAAGATTTTTTTTTATGTCCCTTATGGGGATCCCTTGCAACAATCGTAACAATAAGCAATCACAGGTTTCTTGAGAATCATGTGTATCACGTGGATTTACAAAGGCTGGATTTAAGCAGCTGACACATTGTGTATGTCGGAGTTTCCCACATGGCTTGACCAACAACCAAGTGTGTTTACAAGATATTACAATCTGAAACCAATCAAACTATTAAGCTTGCTACACTTTTATATATACCTGCATGCTGCTACCCAATTGGTAGAACATATATCAGTCAAATGATCAGCAGTAATGTAAATAAAGAGTAAAGCACAGATCAGAGGACACCATTACCTTAGGCATCTCTTTAGGAGCAGCCCTCGCCCCAGCTGATGTCATGTCAACAAAGGTAGACCCAGCGGACGACATGTCAATAACAGTAGCTGCCATAGTGTTAGTCTACAAACCAAGGAGCACAGGTTTAAAAGAAAGGCATGGGAGAGTTATTCAGTCATTTCCAAGCATGATGATATGAGAGCTCATTAATGTGAGACAGCAAGTGTTCAGCCTCAGAACGGTCAAGATGTGAGAGAGTTACCGCAAACAGAGAGGAGGTAAACAATGTTTCACAAAGATGAAAAGAAGATGAAGCCAGTGACGTGTAGAGGGAGGGTTCTTGTTATGTGACACCAAACAGCCAAAAAAAAACTCCACTTTTATTTAGGCATCCAGGGCCCGTCTACCTCTGCTTTGGCTTTTCCTGCTGTCCCAACTGAAGCACTTCCTCCCGCCGTCATGCCACTACGAGTGGCTCCACCCGTTGCTGTGGTAACCCCAGGCATGGCGGATCCTGACGCTGCCTTCTGCAAAGCACGACGTATGGGAAATAATCTACCTTTATCACAGCTTAATGGATGCTTGCCTTGCCAATGGATGCTTGTTTGTGGCACTTGCTCTTACTATAACTGGTAAAAAGGGACAATCCACTGATTTTACACACAATGTTATTTATTTTACTAATACTACTTCTGTAAAGAAAGGTTGTTAATGTTTTCTGTGGCTCCAAAGGCAGCTGATTAATTATTAATAATACTGATGATGACATCGCCACAACGTATTCGGGAGTATCTCGGGTTGGGCTTATACACAACACTAATGATGTGTTACATAATTAGATGTTTTCCAGGCAGGGAGCATCAAGCTAATCTATGTTATCAGTTGCATTGTGGGAAATGTAGGATCTGGTGATAGCAGTCGGACAAACTACTGGCAACGGTCATTTGATCAGTTTCCTGTGACATGGGCTTATAATCATATACTACACGGACCCCCAGATGAACGTATAAGGACACAACTTTAAAACGGAATATATCTTAGTTAGCATTAGCAACATGAAGTTAGGAGACAAACCCAGAAATGTAACAGGCCACAAGGTGAATACTGGAGACTAAAGTCAGGATATCTTTGCCTCTTCTGCTTAGATTATGAAAATGGGGCTTCAAATGACTCTCTTGTCTTTATGGAAGTGCAACATTCAAACACTGAAGTGCCACTTTAAGTTGCACCCTACATAGTGGCTGTCTCTACTGTATGCAAATACACTGCGCCACTACTTCACTCTGCCACTGATACATGAGCAGCTGAACCCCACTGTGGCAGAGCAGAGGTATGGAGGGGGCACAGAGGTCAGCTGCTAACGAGAGTCATTTAAAAGCTAAAGGTTGATCCCCGAGTAATACAATACTCTATAAATAACTTGGTTGAAAACCTACCATTGTCTCACAATGTGTTATTCTAAATACTGCAACACCTACTTTATTTCCACTTTCAAACTACAAATATCCCACCAAAGCCTTTCTCTAAAGCCAGTTCCCAAAATAGACGATGTCAAAGTGTTGGAGGCCGAGTGAAAACTCTTCAGGCCGGCCCTGCTGATTTGTCATGTCCAAACTGTCTGGCCTTAAGGAAGTTAAAGATTAGCCAAAGGACTCAGTGAAAGCCCTGTGTTTCACAGCTGTACTACTGAAGTAAGACAAGTATAATTTCTTTATAGTCACAATTCCTGAGTACCTCATTAACCTACTTTAAATCATTTTATTAGCCCACTTCCATAAAGTGAGTCTCATAACTAAATGTGTTTTAATTTATCCTCTTAAATGGCACATTTTGCACATGCAAACTTAAGAAAAATGTCTGCCTTTTGAACTCAAACATTAAGGTATATCTATTCTATTCAAGCCAACATTTAGTAACATGTGAAAAACAGCTACACATTGAACACAAAGCAACACTCACTTTGATCCATTGTTTAGGAGCAGCATTAATGGGTTAAACTGGGCGTTACCTCTCTTTGGCTTGAATAGAAGGAAAAGGAAAGTGTTTCTTGCTTGCTACTGTATTGCTTTTAGGGCACAGTTTTATTCCTCCACTCTATTTAAAACTACTAAAACATGGAACCGGAAAAGGATCTAACAATTCGTTACATTTTCCAGATAATGAGCAGGTCAGAGGTCGGTCCATCTGCTGATTGAACAGAGGAAGTTTACATTTCTCCAAGGAGAAATAAGAATAAGCGGCGCGAGAAGAGGTTAAAGGGTGTTAGAGAGGAATGTGTGATACCTCGAACTGTGCAGGCTTCCCAGTGGAGACCTGGGTGGCCAGTTTGGGTGTGGCCCGGCTAGGCTGCGACTGGAGAGAGAAAGAGACAAACAGAGAGACAGAGATAAGTTAAAATCTGACAAGAAGAAACCATCATAATCATTTCAAGACTCACACAGAGCAACATCTCAGTTTCACAACTTCAAATATTTATGGTGAAACAAAACATTCCATGCAATTCATTTCTGAATAGAGGAGGAAAACAAGCGTGTCAACACAGCTTCAAACTGTGTCTTTTAAGAGAAGGATAGATAAACACAGGAACAGTGACATGATGGAGGTAAAGATATACATCCATAGAGGTGGTTGATTCAATCGCTGTATTCCAGACTGAAGGGTGTTGATGTTGTTTGACGGCAGAAAGCAAAGAGGCCGAGTATTATTGTTTTCTGCAGGTCACCATACTGTAGTAACAAGGTCAAATCATTCAGGAGTCACATCATGTGAAGTTAACACACAGATAATTCACAACAGGCGTTAAAGAGGCCAATCATGGTTGTACATGTGTCACAAAAATGATGTAATGGTGTCAGTGGAGCTTATATTTCCTTTTGATAAGATTTGAGTTTCTGTGGACAATGCTATTTTCTGTACAGGTACAAAGGTTATCATATTAAAGATACATTTTATCTACTGATAATTTACCTAGTCATGTAATTGCTGCAAAAAACAGTATTTGAACTCAGGTGATACCCATATAAAGGAAATCATGACATATTTTATTTTTAAAATGCTACACAAAAGATGTATTAACCTTAGTCATTTTTTCAAATGTCACATTTTCCCAAGAGCCATTCTTCTGTAATATTGTTAAAGTTTACAATACATGTATTCTTGGACGTGTTCTGTAAGCTTTCTTATTTTTAAGGAAATCACAATTTGGTATAACTCCATTTACTTCTAGCCACAAATTCAATTAGAGACAAGTGGAAACAGATTAAGTGTCCATCATTTACTTTCCACCCTACTTTGGCAGACAGCATTTATTTTTATATTTAGCATGTGTTACTATACAAAACAATACAAAACCAAAGCATTTAGGACCAGGGTCTACCCTTTTATTTTATATGTATTATCTGAAGATCTCAAAAGCAATGAATGAAAACACTCATGGATGTTATTATCTTTATAATGTGAACAATAAGAGCACATTATGTTCTCTTTTAATAATATGAATAACACTGAATAAATTAAAGTTATTAAACAAAAACACAGATAAATTATGAGATAAATCCTAAACACACAACTCCAAAGTGTACTCTGCTTGGAGGATTAAGTGAAAGAAATGCATTTTTTGTTGTACACTCACAAAAAGTGTACCAAGTAAACTCCTTTTTTAAAGGCAGCAGTGCGTGCAGTTCAGTATTTTTGAGTCAGCGGTCTCCAGGTGGAGCCCAGTGTGCCTCAGAGCCCAGCCCAGTCTTTTCAGGTGGTGGGAATAAAGCACAAAGAGCCACGCCCTACTGACACCAGGACCCAAATACGGCAGTAAATTATACATCCAACCCAACACAATGATGGTGTTGAATCCAACCCAGCCAGTTAGAGCAGCGGTTCCCAACCTGGGGGGCGCCAAAGATCGCAGGGGGGGCGCCAAAGATCGCAGGGGGGGTGCCAAAGATCGCAGGGGGGGCGCCAGGCCTCAGATGATTTGAGGCCAAATATCATATTTAGACTTTTTTTTTTGTTTACATATTATTGTAACTCAATACATGATTGTCACTAAAAGCCTCGTCTCTTCATTACAATACAATATAAAAAATAATTCATTAATTCATTTGAATAAAAATTCAAGTTAGTAGCTATTAAAGGCATAAAAATACAAAAATGTATAATTTTTTCTTTGATAGAAATGTTTCTTCTGCCCATAAAGTGTCCAAATCAGGCTTTGCTGGATAAGCGCATTTTTAAAAACATAGTCATTGTCCATGCCGGTTTCAGTTGGATTATTTGTCACAGTTGCTCCGACTTATTTCCGACTTTTGAACACATCGGCAAAATCCGGCTTACTTTGAGCATGTGTTTTAAACAGTTTAATCCCTTTGTGAATTGTTTCCACTTGTGCCGTCCTTTAATTTCTTCATACAGCGGGAATCCAAATGAATTAATCCTGAGTCCAATAACCATCAAAGTCACTCCAATAGTGCTCCTTAATTACGCTTTCATCCTCCTTTAACAAAATACTTCACATTCATCCAGTTTGTGACAGTAGTTGTAGCATTTTTGAGACTTTTAAACTTTAATTACCGCTGTTGCGCGCCCCCCCCCCGTGAGTGTGTGTGTGGGGGGGGCAGCCCTTCCAACAGGAGTCATTTGGGGGGGCTCTTGGGAAAAAAGGTTGGGAACCACTGAGTTAGAGGACATTGCTCTGCTTTTCCTTCTGTTCACCAATCTTAGTTCACAGATTAGTTTTTACATCAGTTTGCATGCTTATTGTATATTTCAAACTATTCTTGAGAGGTGCTACAGAGACAAGAAACGATGTCAAGCAACTATCATTATCCTCTGTTTACATACCTGTAATCCTGTGAGTGAGAACACCTGTCAAACCAGCTGTATATTCCAGTCAGCTTCACAAATACAGAATGACTACAGTGAGTGAACAAGAACCACAGAGGTAGAAGAATTGCACCACGCTGAACCATCTGTAATCTGGGACCTCTTATGATTGCGGCTCAATGATTGCCTCACACACTGGTGTTACATTTCACACAAATAAGGTCACTACCCAGCTAAGTGTATGCATCACCTAATGTGTTGACTCTAGCTTTGCCTCAACTACAGGCCAGCTGTGAGGGTTATTGTTTCTTTAAAAACTATATTCTGTATAAGAAAGGAATTCATTTGGAGAAAAAGTGTGAAGAAAATTTGAATAAAGTAAATAAAAAAAGGGTGTTTCAAGAGAGCATAAGGAGGAAGTGGCACAAAGGAGGAAGTGAGGTCCCAAGCAGCCAGGGTATCCCCCTGCCAGGGGAAGTCATGTTGCTCCTGCCACTGCAGGAAATGTTGATTGTGTTAAACTCAAATAACATGAATAACTGAAAGAAAAGGAAGCATAGTTGTCCTGCATGCTTGGCAGGAAAGTACATGATTTGTCACATGTGATTTGCAGGTTGACCTTGCAAATAAAACAGAAACTAATATTTATATCATACAATTATTAAATATTGTTTGGTTATGTTTTGAATTGTGCCAGAGTTTGTGTGGTCCCAGGTAATGCTCAAATGTTGATAGCAGTGCTGAAATACCTGGAATAGAGTATAATAATAATAATAATAGATGTATTTTGTTAGCGCTTTTACAGGTGCTCAAAGTCCCTTTACAGAGATAGTGAAAATAAATACCAAAGAGTATCAATACCCAAATATTTACATTGAATATATAAACAGTTATAAAAACTAAGCTTTTGTTGTTAAGCAATAATGCAACATTTGAGTAAATGTGACAGTCTTTTTGCCTTAGCTTAGCTTAGCCTAGCTTAGCTAAGCATATAGACTGGAAACAAGGGATGGATGGCCTGGATAAACCCCTCCTTGGATACAGCATAATTAAAGACGCGATTGTAAGGTAATGTTATTTGATGAAAGGGATCTAGGTCACCGCAGTACGTCACCTTCTCGTCTAAACATGATGTTTCAATGGAAATAAGCACATCACTCTTCAGTGAGCGAATGAATGACATCATCACTGTGCTCTATACTTTACATACAGTGGCACACCGAAAGCTCTCAACATTTCTATCCAAAATACATTTTTAACCCGCAAAAAACTATGTGTATGTAAATCTCAGGAAGTTGCTCAAAAAGCTTTGTGACTAATTTGCCTTTCTGTCATATGAGAGCAGTCCACACACAGAGTGGAAAACCAAAGCCTTAGCAGCATGTGTTTACTTGCTGATCATGAGGTAACGACTGCGGTCAAGCCAGCCTCCTCCACTCGGGAAAACCTAGTCAAGCCAGCCCGCACGTGATATTGCGGTGCGCGAATATCCTATGCATTACGGTAGAGTCCTGGAAACACTGCCGTCAAAATAAAAGCACTTACTCGGTCAATAACATATACACCAAAATAACATACCAAACATATTAAATTAAGAAATATGTACTATATAATGTGATCAATAATGATTTAAAACAAACTACGTATAACTACCACATTATAAATGAGTGAATGTAAAACTTAAGGAGTTTCAAAATAAAAGACCTTTGAAATATCTATTGTATGAGCTATCATCCCTCTGTTTTTAGATGAGAATAAAACAAAAACTGTCCAGTATCAAAGACTCATCTCACTCCAGAGTGATAGCAGGACACCCCATCTAGTCACTCAGAAAAAATCAGGACATTCTGATGTACAGTTTCAAAATAAAAGACCTTTGAAGTCTCATATATGAGCTATCATCCCTCTGTGTTAAGATGAGAATAAAACAAAAACTGTCCAGTATCAAAGACTCATCTCACTCCAGGGTGATATCAGGACACCCCATCTAGTCACTCAGAAAAAATCAGGACATTCTGATGTAGATTTTCAAAATAAAAGACCTTTGAAATCTCTATTGTATGAGCTATCATCCCTCTGTGTTTAGATGAGAATAAAACAAAACTGTCCAGTATCAAAGACTCATCTCACTCCAGGGTGATCGCAGGACACCCCATCTAGTCACTCAGAAAAAATCAGTACATTCTGATGTACAGTTTCAAAATAAAAGACATTTGAAGTCTCATATATGAGCTATCATCCCTCTGTGTTTAGATGAGAATAAAACAAAAACTGTCCAGTATCAAAGACTCATTTCACTTCAGGGTGATAGCAGGACACCCCATCTACCCAGATACTTTTCCAAAAGGCAAACAAAAAGGCTGCTCATTTCATTCATGGGCCATTAATGGAAACAATGCATTGTAAATGAGACAGGAGGGGCAGCGTGTTTACAAGATGACTCCATCTGTCATTACTAAATCATAATAAAAATGGTTATGAGGTCTGAAATAAGGTGATGAAGTTCAGCTGGTATTTTTATTTGGCCAACATTGTTCACACACAATACAATTAATAGGCTACAAGTAATGTATTTACGTGACAGCAAGCAAAAATATTAGACTGTGAGAAGCTTTAATATTCATGATCTGCTCCTTTACTTGAAGAGTTGTATCTGTATGTCTAAAGCTAGAGACAGGGTTTGTTATGTCAGCAGACTGAAGTCTCTGCACTCACCTGAGACCCACCCAGAGGTTTGCAAAGTATGCCGTGACTCCAAACTGCAGCATTCCTACATTCCTCGTGCAGATGCTCTCTGATTATACAAAACAGACTGTCCATCCACAAAACATGAAACACAATAAACTGTTTTACTTTGATAAAACAAGCCAAAGAATTTTGCTTAGAAGAATTAGAACATGCCAATATTAAACAACGCAATAAATCTCACTAAAATGTATTATTTAAGCTTCTGTTATTTACCTTTTTTCCAATTTTACTTGGTTTTACTTGGATTGTAACTTATAAGTAATATGTTATGATAACCAGCCCTTCCTAAGAGGGTTATCCATGCAACTGCTGCAATGCCAATGCTATGCTAGCGTCAGAGTTGGTCATTCCTAAAAAATAATGCATTTCTGACGTTTGAATTTGGACAAAACGTCATTTCTAATGCCATTCCTATATAGCTTTTTTCACAAAAAAACAAGAACAGAATCTAGCCCCAAGTGGTGCCTGACTTTGGCTTTGTGTAGAGGATTTCTGCAGGACTTTTCTCACGCAACCATGACGAGTGGCCTTTCACGGGGTAGACAAAGTAACAGGAACACCATACAATCCTGAGGTAAACACAAGCTGTATGCGGCTTTTATAGTTTTGTCTACACAGTGACAGTCAATTAAATATTGCAGAATGAGATGTCACTGTGTTACGCAGCATTGTGAGGTGTTCCTGTTATTCTGTCCAGCCCTGCACACAGACAAAATCAAAGAGTGCAGACGGTAGAAATCTCACACGGCTGTACCTGGTAGACATTTTGTCGGGGTAAGGGAAGGGGTCGATACCTGCCTTGTTTCTGTTATCGGGAGGTAAACAGCTGTTTATTAGAAGATCACAGCTGACAGACAGAAACCAATAAGTACAATGAGAAATGTGAATCCACACATTCACACACATGGATGCACAGAGAGCATAATGTATATTCCAACAGTACCATTACAAGACACAGATTCCATTCAGGGGCTCATACAGACCGAGCAGTGCTTGCCTTTTGATTGTAAATTAGTCTGAAGAAAAGGTTTTCAAATTGTTGATATAATATGTCTATGAAATGCAAAAATAAATAAGATAACTGTCCGTCAAAACTTCACAAAGCTAGACTTGACGTCAAATATAGCAAACACTTTGCTCTGTTCCACCAAAAACTCCAATACCCAAAAATATTGCCGGATACCATCTAATTTAGAGGCTGGAATCAGAAAATATGGGAATTCTTCACCATTTCTGCTTAAAAAAATTACTGAAAATATAAATCTATTGCAGTCTTTACCCATAGAGCAATAAGTCAATAGTTTTAACAGTGACAGTTATCAGAAAACAGCCAAGTGTTTATGTGACTGACAGGCGGAAAGCTACTCAGATACGTTTTGAACATCTGCTAAACAGTTTTTGGATAGAGTTGACCATATCATCTCCTGTGGTGAGACACAGGACACACACACACTCACACACACCCTGCATGCTTATGGACAGATAGCTTTGACAGCGAGGACAACACTGAGCGACGGGGTTAGGAACAGGACACTGACATGAAGAGCGTGATCAAAATAGACGCATGATCCTCGAGTGTGTATGATGGCAGCAGAGCGCCATCTGAAATCACTGCTCATTTCAAACTGGCATTTGTTCAGTTTGATACGTCATCTCAGACAGAAACTCTCGGTGCGCTCAAGGTTTTGCCATTTTAGTCCTTGTGGAGTTTGAGACGGGTATAATGCCGGCAATACAGTAACATCACACCATTGTGGGACCTGATCTCTGACATGCGAAACATTTTCGTTATAGAAAAGAAACAATGCCGTATATCCAGGCCTTACCCCACAACAGCGATTCAGCCAGTAGCTTGTGCCTGTATTGAAAACTGATGACTAATGCTGGGCCCCACCCAAACAAACCACAGACACGCACATGTGAATGTGACTGGAAGCAGCTCCTTAGCTTGTGCTACGACTTCAAAATAGAACTGGCAACACCGTCTGAATGGTCAGAAGGGAGATCACCTCAGGCCAAGTGGTGCGAAAGTTGCAGTTTGCGTTACAATGGAAAAATGTGGAGCAGAAGTGCGAAAGACATTGAAACTAGCTGCTGTTTGGAGTTTCAGGGAAGAGCTGCATGAGGGTAATTGCTGTAGGGAAGATTTTGAGAGCAAACAGACAGCTGTTTAAAGTCAAGAGTTGTGTCATTTAACAAATACTGTAATTGTCTACCTGTAGGCTATCAATACTATTTATGATCATATGAAGGCATAGTAGGCCTACTTTTGATATGATCCTTTAAAAAGGAGTTTTTAAATATTGTTTATCACACTGTATTAAACTTCAATCTCTAAAGGGCGAATATATTTTCCTTATCTGTGTTTGGTTTGAATGTAATAGTTTTGTATTGCAAACTAACATGCATTGTTGACAAAATTCAAGAGGATAAAACTAAAAGCAATTGTTTCTTATTTGTCCATCACATGCAAACTAACTGACTTCATCAATAAGCATCAAACCATGTTTTCACATGTTGATGAAAAACAATGTTCAGGCCCTTATAGTATATCCATGTTATGCTACCTAATACTTTTACTTCTTTTCAATTGACAAGCAAATATTGTACTTTTCATCCCGCTACATTTATTTGATACTTCAGTTATGGTATATACTTCAGTTACAGATTATAAAGGCAAAATATAAATCAACAAATAAATGATGATGTGTTACTGTTGATGAAAGTATTTAGCAGTATACAAATGAGTTAAAATGAGACCCCTAACACTGCAACAACAAAGTGATGAACACCAAAAGGATTCTCTCATTTTAAATCCAGTAATATAATACCTATGACTCTGAAACAGGCCATTCAAGTACTTTAAGTATATTTTAATGCCAAAACGACTTTTGCCACTTTTAGACTAACAACAAAGTGTTTCTAAACTGTGGCGTTGATACTTTAACTTAAGCAAAACCTCTGAGTGCTTCGTCCTGTCTGGGTAACATTAGATACTTTTGTTTAAAGACACATTTCAAGACTTGTTGTCAGACACTGAAGACATATTAACTATTAATAAACATTGGTACATCATCCCTCAGTATGTGCAGATGATTATTTGCTGTTTATTTCATCGTTACCTTGGAGACAACTGCTCTCGGGTTCCATAAAAGCAACAATAACACAGTCATATTTACTCTTCTGCCAACATTCCTCAACTTCGCATTCAAAATTCAAGAGGCAGCCAGATCGATCCTTATCACCTGCCTCACGCTGACACAACATGGCTGTCAGATGACAACGCATGAAAAACCAGCCTGTCACTGTCAGACAGTAACCACAGCCATCAAAATGATATCGGTAGGCATCAGTCAAACAGGAAGACCCTCCACAAACAGACAAAAGGATAAAGAAGGGTAAACGCAGTCCAGTTACATACCATAAGTGTGATGCAGGCTCCTCTATACAAGATGCTGTGTATACTACGCTTCACCTTATATTCCCAATGAGGATCGCTGTATGTCAAACACACGCACACATGAATTTAACACATATAAACACACACGCCCAGAAGCGGAAAAACTTGCTGCTCCGCCTTCATGGAAGCGGCACAAAAAGCCTGATCTGACTCCACCTCCCAGCCACAAGCAGCAGAGCCGGCTACATCAGATTGGACAGCAGCAGGACACAGAGACCAACCCACTGCCAATGACTGCCAGAACAAAATAAAGAAGTCTACTTTAGGGAAACTTCATGCATAGTCAGGCCGGGCTTTTGAGAGGACGGATATTGCAGTTTGATAACAGACATGATGGCCTACATTAAGATATCTGCAGGAAGAGTTTTAGCGGAGGAAGAGTTGAAGGATGAAGCACTGACGATGAGGCAGAAGTAGATTTGCTGCAGCAGAGCTGTTGGCAGAGTTTGGGTGTGTCTGACAGACTCACTGCTTAGGAATCTAGAGCAGAGCTACTCTAACAACAGTGTGTGTGTGTGTGTGTGTGTGTGTGTGTGTGTGTGTGTGTGTGTGTGTGTGTGTGTGTGTGTGTGTGTGTGCGTGCGTGCGTGCGTGCGGAAAGAAAAGACGAGAGGGAGGGGGATTAGATCACATGAAGTGCAAAAACACAGCCAGAATAGAGAAAAATTCAAGTATGTTTAACTTGAAGAAAGACACAGTTGCACCATGAACAAGGTGACCATTGATACAAGTTCAGACATGTTTTCTCTCTGGTTGTTACAACTGGACAAAGTATCCCCTAGACACAAAGGACCAGACAGGAAACTGGACAATGGCTTACAGTTGTGAAGGAATTTAAGAAAAAACATAGCAGTGTGAACTGTACCCTCTAAGCACACGCAGAGGATTGATTTGTTGATAGTTCTCCTAAACTTGTAACTACTGCTCAGATAAAGCACGCCACATCAAAAACATGTGAAAATGGGCAGGAAGGGTTTTAGAGAAGAGCACCCCCCTGTGTTTAAAGTTACTCATAACACTTGGATGAAAATGAATGGAGGATTGTGTAGATGTTATCTGAAACTGCTGCGTGGGCTCACTGTGTCTCTGTCTCTGAACTCATGTATCACTATGTTGTGTTTGCTGCATGGATAAGACTGGCCTGCACTGTATGTGTGCCACATGTGTCTGCACTTTAATTATGCAGGAAAAAAATAATTCTTAGCATAATGTAGATTTAAGTCATCACTAATTAAAACCTCCTGTTTTTTCCTTTGCTAAACATTGTGTGTGTGTGTGTGTGTGTGTGTGTGTGTGTGTGTGTGTGTGTGTGTGTGTGTGTGTGTGTGTGTGTGTGTGTGTGTGTGTGTGTGTGTTTCCCTTTAAAACAGCTGCGGCAGCAGGTATAGGACATTAATTCATAGATCAAAGCACACTGGTTTACAGACTCTCCTGTTTTGCCAATCCGGTGCTTAAACAAATAGCTCTACGCCCCTGGTCGAAATGTCCATAAAATTAAGTCTGAGTTCGAAATATATCTCAAATAATGTATGCACTGTCATTTCCCCACGTAAACATAACAGTCTGCAATGAAAGGGTTGTCTCCTGTGTGTTCCACTTCCTCCTTGGCGCATCGGTAACTTTCTTAACAAAAAAGAATTAAGTCAGGATAACGGATTAGTTTCTCGTGCGCACGAGAAACTAATCCGTTATCCTGACTTTATTTTTTTTTCTCATATATTTTTTTTCTGTCTCTTAATCCGTTATCCCGACTTCTTTTTTTCTCTCTCTTTTTTTTTTCATGTCCCTTTAGGGCAGTGGTTCTCAAAGTGTGGGGCGCGCCCCCCTTGGGGGGCGCAGAGGCACGCCAGGGGGGGCGCGAAAGACCAGGAGGAAAAATGGTTATATAAAAAAAAAAAAAGATTTAAAAAAAAAAAAAAATCATAATTAAAAAAATTATTGATTCGAAAATAATATGATACAGTACAGTACTATTACGTCTGGGTCTCTGTGTGTGTGGAACGAGCCATTTTGTGTGCGCGCGAGAGAGCGAGAGCGCACCGGTACCGGAGATCGTTGTTCTTAGCTTCTGGTGCTAGCGAGCTACGCTAACGGATATAAGGAGTTTTTCAACAACAAAGTGGAGGAGAGTCCTCTCCTGTCAGACTGAGAGACTCAGTGAACTAAAGGACTCTTTCATTGTTATCTCAGTGGGTCTAAAACGTTTTGGTCACCATTAATGTAAACAATTATTTCCGAGGCACACATTTATATGATCATTATAGTTATACAAAAATAAGAGAATAAATGAAAAACAGGTATGAAATACTATATGATATTAAAAAAAGAATAAAGTTTAAAAAGGGTGATTTGTAAAATATCCAGAAAGAAAAAGTAAATCTGTTTACAGTTCCGTTTCATCTGGGTGTTGAGAGGTATCCATAGATCTCTTCATTTTGCTCTCAATGTGTCCACACACCACCTATAAAAATAGCACTTTACCCCTGCTTACACCTATATGCCGTGAGCTGATTATCGAGCCTTCGTTGTAACAGTTGCGGGAACACTGTGTATATGCGTGTGGAGAGTGTTGCAGTAGAAAATTCCACTGTAGCGACCGGTACATTAATGGGAAACCCTAAATGTTTGAGCACCCTCTATGAAACGTCAAGCTACCCCACAGCACCCCCAAAAGAAGTCTCTGGCGCCGCCACTGAGCCTGACTATGTGTGTTGGGGGGGCCCGACTTTTTTTTTTTCTCCAAAGGGGGGGCCTGACAGAAAAAGTTTGAGAACCACTGCTTTAGGGGCTCCGTATAAATGAACTTTGGCTGCACCATAAAAAAAAAATCATGTATTTCTTTTATGAAGCATTTCTGAACATGAATGACTTGTTTAAAGGCTTACATTTGGATAATTCAAGATAAAGGTTATCAGCTTAGTATTTTCCTTTCAAAATAAGTGTTGTTTCTAAATTCCTCTGACCCTATTGCTTAATGCAGACATCTTTAAAAAGGACAAAAGGCAAACTCATCACCTTGTTGCACAACCCCTGCCCTAGCATCTCCCTGGCAGAACTATTTGTGGCTGTTTTGTGACCTTTCATTATACATCTTCCTTGACAGCTTTGCCCCAACTGACTCCAATAACACACACCAGAGCCTTTGCTTGTGTGTCTTTGATTCTGTGTGAGTGTTTGTGTGTGTGAGACAAAGCTGGCATGTTTGATGCATGCTTGCACTGGATCCAAACGCCTTACTTGGTAACCCCTGGTTATCTTTGTTGACAACTAATGATCTAAAGCAGACACTGGACCCACCCACCCAGAGCGATGGACCAATCAGAGATGTGGAACTGGAAAAGGAGTGGGTTTCTAATCTGAATTTCTGATACTGTTTCTCGGGGCTCACAGGCAAATTCTAAGTGGGAGGCAGTACGTGTTCTAAGTCTGTGGGAAATAACTCTGGACTGGTTGTGTTTACTTTCCTGGCAAGAGATCGTAGTAAAAAAACATTTCACATTGAAAACACACTGAACTGGTCGAATTTAGATAGATGAAGGAGGTTCAAGGTTCAAGGTTCTTTATTGTCAAACTAACATAGCTACAGAGTAATTACGTCGTTGAAAATCTTAGGTCACAGGCTTCTCCAACAATGCAACACAATAATACAGATAAGCAGACAATATTAAAACAATATTAAAATATACTATATTAAAAGTAATACAAAAATAAAAATAGTTTTAAAAAAGTGGAATAGTGCAATACGATATATATATATATATATATACGATATATATACGATATATATACGATATATATATATATATATATAATATATGCAAGCTATTGGAATGATATATTAGATAAATAGATCAATAATTACTAAGTAGCAGATGAATGTTATGAAATTGTTTAAACAGTTCAGGTGTTTAACAGTCTTATTGCCTGTGGGATGAAACTGTCTCTGAATCTGGTGGTTTTTGTCCGGATGCTGCGGTAACGCCTGCCAGACGGCAGCAGACTGAACAGTTTGTGGCTGGGGTGATTGGGGTCTTTTATAATCCTGAGAGATTTCTTCCTAAGCCGCTGGGAGTAAAGGTCCTCCATGGATGGCAGCTCCGTCCTGGTGATGTTCTCTGCAGTTTTCACCACCCTCTGTAAAGGCTTACGATTAAGGGCGGTGCAGCTGCCGTACCAGGCCGTGATGCAGCCCGTCAGGATCCTCTCTATGGTGCACCTGTAGAAGTTGCAGAGTATCCTGGAATCCATTTTGAACCTCCTCAGCCTGCGGAGGAAGAAGAGCCGCTGTCGAGCTTTCTTGGTGATGGTGGTGGTGTGAAGAGTCCATGTCAGGTCCTCAGTGATGTGGACACCGATGAACCTGAAGCTGCTGACTCTCTCTACCGTAGTCCCATTGATGGCGATGGGGGCGTCTCCCTCTCCCTGCTGCTTCCTGTAATCCACAATCAGCTCCTTTGTTTTGCTGACGTTGAGATGGAGGTTGTTATCCTGGCACCAAGATGTCAGTTTTCCGACCTCCTACGCCGTCGCCGTCTGTGATCTGGCCGATGACGGTCGTGTCGTCAGCAAACTTTGCGATGGTGTTGGAGCAGTGTGTGTTCACGCAGTCGTGAGTGAACAGGGAGTAGAGGAGAGGGCTGAGCATGCAGCCTTTAGGGGCACCGGTGTTGAGGATCAGGGTGGAGGATGTGATGTTTCCCACCCGCACTGCCTGGGGTCTGTCCATCAGGAAGTTCAGGATCCAGTCACAGAGGGCGTGAATCAGGTCTGATTGACAACAGTAGCTGATTGACAACAGGTCTGATTGACAACAGTAGCAGACACTGTGTACTCTATATGAACTTATTAAAGGGAAGCTTTTAAATGATCAAAAGATAAACCTGTCACCAAATGCACTAACGCATCAAGATCATGCAGTATTGTAGATAACAGGCGGAACCAGGGTTCATTAACTTGTCAAACCAAACTACTTCTCCTTTAAGAGAGACAGTAATCACTGTAAAATAAATGTGACAGATTTATGAATATGAAAGCAGAACCTGTACGCGAGGTGAGTAGATGTTGGTATTTGAGGGATTCTAGTTTCCGTTTAACCAATCAAATGTGAACAGGCTTTGGTTGCATGTATGTAATCAGTTTGTGAGAGAGCAAGTGGAACGATGCATTGGCCAAAATGCAATCTTAGATCCCATCGGGGGTTGTCTAAACAATAAAACATTTTATTTTCTTATTTTATCTTTTAACTGGTCGTAGTAATTCAACTCCAAGACCATTCTTGCATCTTAAATTGCTAACCAGAAACATAATATTCTTTCAATAAAAAAAGAGAATGTCCTGTATTTACCTAAAAGTTACTTTCTATCACAATCTTTCTCTCCAAAATGCATAAATAATGCATTTTTAAAATATATTTGTTCTCCCTTTATTTGTTTGGTACATTCTATGGTCTACCAGTCTGATATACCTGCTATATATTTAGAGACCAGCTAGCAAATCTCTAGCACATATTCTGTATTATTTGCAGAACAAACAATAGTGTTTTTGTTCAATGTGTTTTTCTATTGTCTGGTCAGCCAGTAAAGTGTATTAATCAGCTTGTTGAGACTCGATTCTAACTTGAGCAGAGGATTCCTTTACAAAGACTGTCTTTATTTACATTTGTCAGGGGTGCCATACAGTGTAGTTATGCAATTTAAGGTGGAGGTTATTTACTTATGGTGCGTTCGAGTATAGATGAGATGGTTGTAAATCTGAGGCACGAGAGTCGGTGGGTGAACAGTACTCTGTTTATCAGAAAGCTGACCGGTGACTTCAGTTCCTCCATATCCTCAACAACAAGAGTGACAAATGAATAAAACTATCCTTCTCTTCCTCATTCCACGTGCAACTGTATAGCTGTCCTTTGTTTCTGCTGTATGTCCACGTCTTATTTTAGCACCGTACATACATTATGGCATTACCAGCAGACTGTCACTTTGAAGTACAGTATACACAGGCAATACACATTCCCCCCATTACATGACTATTGATCAAAACATTACTGTTCCGAGCTATTAAAGGGGCCCTACTATTCAAATGTCAGGTTCATATATGTATTTTTTTCTCCCAACTGTGACATGTCTCCATGCTTTAATGTTTAAAAAGCTGTTTATTTTTCTCACACTGCCTGTGCTGCAGCACCTCTTTTCACCCTCTGCCTCAAACCAGAGCCAAGTCTGCTCTGATTGGTTAGCTGCCTCTGTTGTGATTAGTCAACTACTCGGAGATGTCCCGCCCCGCAGCAGCGCAACATTACATATAGATGACACTGTTATGGAAGTAAACACAGGCGTCCAATGGAGGCGTTTCAGGCAGGAGGAGTGTGTGGGAGAGTAACGTAGGAATTTCAGCCGTTGCAGACCATTTACATGCACAAAAACCTATAATATTCCGAAATGGGGAATTCGGAAGAATAGCATAATAGGGCCTATTCTCATTTTTATATTTTCCATTTCTCGTACGTATCTTTTTACCCATTTTCGACATATGCTAATTAAATAAACCAACAACCCTATGCCTCACTTTACAGGATAGAAAGAATAAATCTTTGGTGCCACAATTACATCAATATATAGTTGAGACTTGTCAGCAATTTCAACTCATGGTTATCACAACCTTACATGTCATCATTAACTTGAGCCTACCACTTTCATGTGTTTTTGTGAAGCAATACCAAGAAGCTTACTCATCTATCACATTACAATTTCCAGTAAGCGCCAGGCAGCTGGGACTTCATTACCTGCTAGTCTAACGTGTCAGGACAAACATCATGTGGCTACTAGCATTAGCTTTTCCTGAAGTATGGCAGATGTAAACGGACTAAGTTAAGTGCTGAACAACAACGCCTCGCTGAAGCACAGGTGAGCCCAGAGGCCTTGAAACTCTGATTTTATATAACCGACATGACAGAAGCAGTGAACTCTCGTCAAGCTAACAGTGAAGTGAGAAATCTGACATGTCACGATGTGCGCTGGCAAATAACACACAGGGTGGCAACTGGATAAACACCAACATTTAAAAACAAACCTAGAAATTCTTATGTATTTATGCTAACATGTACACAACGGCTCTCCCTCTCTTTCTGGCACAAACACACAACCAGCCTGAGGGTTGTGCCACATAATGAAGCATATCATCAATACAGCTAATGTCCTGCTGCTTTAGACTATTTGAAACATTTTGTTTTTGTTTGCATTCAGAAGCGTTGATTATGTGGATCAAAATAGCAGAGTTATAGTTGAGGCTGTGTACGACATTTGAACTTGAGCATCCAGGCACCTTGTGACATTACGTCAGTAAACTGCATGACCCTGGCTCCAGCTGGTTTGCATCAGAGGGACATTGTTGAATTGTCATTTCCTGACGGTGGACTTAAACACTGTTTTCATACTGGGGTCAAACTGTGTGCTTTATGCGTAAATAATGAAAAACAAACATTATCTTTATCTATGTGTGTGCTTGAGATTCATTTTGACATACTTAAGTATTTCCTATTTATGCTAAAATATACTTTTTCCAGGGAAACATTGATTTGGCTGCTAAATGTTCTTGTTTATATTGCCGGAAAACGATTCAGAAAACAAACAGTAAGCCCACATTAGGGAGTTAGCATTAGTTCCAGTTGTAATAATGCTAATAATAAACCGATGATGTAAATAATGTTGGGCAGCAGATTTTGGGGGAAATCTCCTGCAGGCCAAAAACTATTAGCAAAACTTCTACTAGTGTCATATTGTGACATAGAAAACTATTTAACTGCTATTATACCTGCTTTAAGCAAGTCATTTTGAAATGTATTTGTAAATAACTCATTTTACACTGTGCTATTGCTACTTTAACCTAAGGAAAGGAATCTACAAATATTATAACTGCACTAAAGCAGTGTTGTTAACCAATCTAATTCAATATATAAAATGTTCTTTATACAGCCAAATATCACAAATTACACATTAGTCTTAGGGGGCTTTACAGTGTTTACAGCATAAGACACCCACTGTCCTTAGACCATCACATCAGAAAAACTCCCAAGAAAACCCCACAAATAAAGGGGAAGAAATAAAAGATACATCTGGATATGAAACCATGGAGGGACAGATGTGCAATAGAAGTTGTGCGTATACACTTAAAAGATAATGGATTGACATTCTTACAATACTGATAAGTTCAGAGATATTGGAGACTGTTTTCCGTTGGTTTTTTAATAATGTTTTAATAGTACATAATGTACATAATAAATCAATTATGAATCCACTGCAGTGTGGAAATATTTCTCAACTGTATCACAGCAACGAAAACACTAGGGTCTCAAATGTCAAAACCGATCTATAAAACAATTACTCAGCTCGTGTGCTCTCACACTTTATAATCTCCCCAACATTTTTAGACTTTACACTGCATGTCCAGCCGAATGTGTTTCCTCAGCGGTCATTTCCTGTCAGTCTCACTGTAAGTGGTGGGGGAGGCAGACTGCTGCAACCATGGGCTGAGCATTTCCAGCCCAAAACACACACAAAAAAACTCCCACCACAAATCTGAAGCCTATCTGTGCTCAGGCTTTTCCATATTAACCTTTAACACATAGTGAGTCAGAGCCAACTGACACAGCCCTGATAACAAAGCCCTGACATCAGGATGAAGGCCTGCCAAAATATCAGTCACTTTCTCTGCACGACATGAGAAAAAGTATTAAAAGATGAGGTTACAGGATATGAACTACAGCACGCTACATGCAATTCCTAGTTGTGCACAGAAAAAAAGGCTCTTAAGCTTCTCCTAGCTACACACCCTTTCATATTGCTCCATCTGTGGATTATCACAGGAGAACGGTATTTGGGTGAGACCTATGAAGTCGAAACCCCTGTCCAGAACAATAACTTCATGTTTTTGTTCATGAAAGCAAAACTAGGACACCCATACTCTTTCCCAAATCACCACATACAGTGATCTATAATTTCCCCTGTGGTTGGTACTTGTAGCAACAGGTTGTAAACAAGGTAGGCCTTGTCCCAGCCTTGGTTTAATATCTCACTACACAACTCAAACTAAACTCGCAAAGGCCGACCAGCAGCCTCACATTCCAGCAGACAGAGAGAGAGACAGAGAGGGAGAGAGCGGGAGGGAAGGTCTGACTTGGATAAGAGCCAAGACAGTTTTCCTCCTTATGTGTGTTTCCCCTATAAGTTGTGCAGCTCAAACTCGACTTGAACAACAACATAAAGCAACAACATATAGCATTTTACTTGCAGGCTGACTTACAACAACACAAAAACACACACGTGGATACTTTGGATTAGTTGTTTAGAATAACATGGCACTAACACACAGACAACACAATTGCGCGCACACACCTGCTCCTCCACGGCCACATCCTGCAGGGCCTGGCCGTCCCGTGGGCCTCGGATCCAGGTCAATATCTGGCCCATGTTGGCTGAAAGTGCCTCCGAGCGTGTGTTTGTGTGTGAGCGTTATGTCTGTCAGCCTCTGCCTTGTCTCTCAGCTTGCAGCATGTTTCCAACTCACAGGGAGAGGGAGGGTGGAGAGAGCGGAGGGGAGGCGTGGTCTGGGAGCAGAGAGGGCAGAGGGGGGGGGGGTTAGCCTCATATGTGGATATGTCACAAGAGGCCGTAACTCTCTGGGCTATAAAGGGAAGGGAGCTGACCGTGGACTGACACCCACCTGATGAGGGGCCACATCTGAGCTTCTCTAGGAAGCAGATACAAGGGCACACATGCTTAAAAATACGCCCCGTTAGGTGTGTACAACTTTTTTTTGCAGTGTATTGGGACAATTTTAGTGCTGCTTATCAACAAGCACACCCAGATGTGTGATGGTATACATGCCTTGAGCACACACAGGCATAGAGACACTTTGTGTACACACTGGCTTCTTATGTACACGCAGTTATAAAGGATTTTGCAACCACCCTCCATGGCTGCCTAATTGCCGATGAGAATAAAGGGAGGGGCCAGACTTTAGTTTTATATTACATCTGCGTCAACTGTCTTCGGAGAGAAAACAAGTCTGAGCCGAGAACTTTCAACTCTTTCTCTGTCAGATATCATCAACCCCTGACGATAATAACAGGGACATACAGACATATATTGATAAAGCCCTGGGTGTTTCAACATCTGGTCAACAGGTCAGAACTATGAACCGATAGGCACCGGGTGAGCCAATGATAGACTGTTATCTGTAGCAAATGGATGGGGATTTCGTTGTTTTATAACAGCCGGATTGGCAGCAAGACAATTATTTGTGAAACCAGAATGTAGGGAGTGTTTAAAGAAAACAACACTAATGGATTCACTGAGGCCAAAGGCTTATGGGTGTTGGCTTTCAGAACATTTATCTTTCATCCTTTATCACCAAAATGAATACTTCGGACTTTAATTGAACAACAATCTACAGAAGGGGGAATACAGCAGTATCGTCTGAACAACCGTATACACAAGAAGAATATGTGGATAAGGTATATTCAGGTGTATCCATGGCTGGCGTTTTCATGTCATTTAAAGGAAAAGCAATGCAAGTGCAAAATGCAATTCCATTCATACCTCTGCGGCTTCTTCCTCCCCAATGACTTGGGTGGATTAGAGCGGCCCTTTGGGTGGGGTGTGCCGACAATGCAGTCGTTGAGTGAGTCACTGTGATGGAATAAGTCTGATCCTTTATTCACTTAAAGGTGTTTAGTAGCACACCTCAGCAAAAAATGGAAATCATGTACTGCCGAGTAGTTTCCTCCAGCCAGACCTGACACTCCTGTTTGTGCAGCACACGTAAAAAATGGTTCATCCATCCATCTTCTCCCGCTTATCCGTGGTCGGGTCGCGGGGGTAGCAGTTCCAGCAGAGAGCCCCAAACTTTCTTTTCCCTGTTATTCCCGGTTATTATATCTAAATGTCCAAGTGGAGTGGTGTGCTCTTCCTTTATGCATGCCATATAGAAAGCTTTAAGGATGCTAAATATTATTCCTTGGAACCTCTACCATCCTTGTGCAATATGATAATGGGAGTAAATGGTTAACCCAGGCCCAGGGTTTCAAAACAATCCACTTCCACTAGCTCTGAGTTACATATTTGTTGTTATTGAACAAACCCAATTGGGAACCATTGTATATTTTTCAATTTCTAGACTTGTTTAGTTGATTTTCAGAGAATAATAAGCCTAGTTATGTGAGTGTTGGTCCAATATGCAAGGATTGTGCCAGTAGGAAAGCTTTCTTAAGCGATGGCCAAGTGCAGTGAGAACATCTCTAGGATAGCTTTCCTTAGAACCCCTTGGCGCCCTTTGGCCGCAGTCTCCTTCATAATCCACCTCAGAATCATAGGTCAGTCCAACTTGAACCCATAAACATCACACACACATCTGTCTTTACAGTCAGTAACGTAGACATTCTCAGCTTTGATGGGCTATGCAATAAATATTTTAAATCATCTCAGAAATCCTAGAAAACATTTGATTTGAATCAAACCAAACCCATTTGTGTGTGTGATAACCATCTGTACATCCAGGGGTTCGTTGTATACGGGAACTCTTATTTTACATCAAAAATGTAAACAATTAAGTTGAAGCCCAGAGCAGACTCACTGACACCATGGCAACACCCATGTATGTCTGCAAAGCAACTAAAAGTTAGAGCAGGTCATCCCAAAAATGATTTAAAACAAAGACTAATATAGGAGTTACAGAATCCGTTCATATGCTCAAAGTGATACAAGAAACGTTAGAAGGGCTCAGAATGTCAAGTGGCCCGAACACTGACGCTTTCCTCTACCCATTCATTTCCCCTATTCTGAAACCTTGTGGAAAAGCAGGCAAAACAAGTTGTCTTTGTTTTGTCTTAGGAGGCCCCCGTTTATAGACTTCAAAACCTTGTCTCTGTACCATCTGATCAACGCACAGCAAAGGAAGTAAGTCATACAAGTTTTCTTTGCATTGCCTATCTTTACCTAATGAATAGAAAAAGACAAACAAAGCATGTACAGCACACATTTGAAAAGGCTCATGCTTGCACATGTGTGTACACATGCATACAAGCATACATGCCTCCACATCATGGCACACCCTCTGTCAGACGGACACACCTTTCCCTATCTGAAGTACCACATGACCCAACCTGTAAAACTAGCTTGTGCACCTTGGGAAAGATATGTCTGCTAATAGAAACACCTACAGGAACTAGTATGACTAATATCAGATTTTCACAAAAATAATCTTCTTCTTTAGTGACAAGAACAGCTGATAGTGCAAGCTCAACATTTCAAATAGCAAACCTGAGAGAAGAAAATTAAATATGAATGGAAATGCCAGATGTTTCATAAACATGTATGGAGTGTCAGAGTGAGCATATGTAACTGGACTCCTCTGCTAATCTGTCCCTCTTCTATATATTTAGACCCATGTCGTCCTACAGTCACTACTATCTTCACTACAGCAGTGCAGACATCTACACAAACTGCCCATCACCCCCTCACACGGTACGTCCACTGTTATCAGATTACTAGAGAGATTACATAGTTTCTGCACTAGACAGACAGGTATGAAAGATTAGGAACTCTTTAGCCATTTGCACATAAAACCCAAAGACATCACTACATTAACATAACAGGTCAGACGAAAGTTGGCTCTCACAGGGAAAGTGTGAAAATAATCTGTGAAAAAGTAGGGAGAAGTAGAGCATTCCTTGTAAAGACACACACGTTTACTAATAAAGATAAAAAGCAGCTCAGGAGTTTTTGCAAGAGCAAATAAGAGTCACAGTATTGCAAAAATGTTCCAAGTGCACCAAAAATAAAGGGTTATGCAATAGTTTCCATATGATTACTACGGCAACTAAACGAACAATGTTCACAGACATTTTGATAGCAGAGACCAGGCTTAAAAAAGATCAGGAATGTTAACAGTGTGGGTTAACAGCACCTCCTTGTCAGCACAAGCAACTTCCTCAGGATTTGCACTCAGCAGAGGGAGACAAACACAATACTTCCTTCACATGTACAGCGTTCAATCCAGCAATGAGCATTTACTTCAGAATGGTACGCACTCTCATTTACTACAAAGCAGGTTTTTAACAACGTTCTTCCTTTTCTGACCTGTGGTCCCATTTTTGGGTCCGAAATCCTCAACCATAGACATAAGAAAGTTTGTTTAGCAGCCATTTTGAATTAAACGAAAAAGTAACATTAACATTGTGTCACATAACTGAGTGAGTAATAGTTCCCTTTTATATTGAATTTTGAGAGATTCATCCTTCTACAGCAGGAGGAGGGGAGTCAGTACCTTGCCATAGTAGGACCCTGCAGTGGAATAGGAGTTTGAAGACCTGCCGCTATGATGGATCTGTGGGGAGGCAGGAGCCTCTCCTTTCTACACACAAAAAACACACAAAATAAACACCAGATTGTGCATGCCAAATGATCTGTTGCCAATAAATTCAATGGAAGTTCTGCACAGGATGCCATGACTTTAGACTATTGTGTTGGTAGTTTATTCATACAACATCTGATGAAAAGTATTTCATGTTCAGTCAAATTGCAAATCAAGTCAAATTGTTGCTATTCATGCTTTTTAGTGTAAATCTAATGCTACCAAATACATCTCATTTACAGCAAATGTGTCATTTTATTATATTTGGTAGAACTGTTAGCAATAAAAACTGCATGTCATTCAAATAAATGTCTTACAAAAATCTTACAACATGTGCAACATTAGATTGAAATTTGTTTTGTAGCCAGAATGCTGCATTACATTTAGATCTGATCAGAAATGCATGTCAAAGCCTATCTCAGTTTAAACAGTCACACACCCTGGTATATAAAAACTGCGTGTGTGACAGAATATGGGCAAAGCAATCAATATGATTAACTTATATTCAAAGGGATATCTAGTGCAGCCTATGACATGTTTTAACGCGCATTCAGCAGCAGATTCAATTTCAGACAAGTTTTGCTGGTTTACGACAATAAAAAGAAAGCAGCCGCGTCTCTTTTGGTGCCAATGGATTAGAGAAAATTGCCAGAGGGTCAAAAAGAGAGAGAAGTAGCAGATGTACTCACAAGGCTCATCCAGTATGCTGCATACGCCATGAGAGATCAGGAGGAGAAACTCTGAAAGAAGTTTGTTCCACCCTGCTCTGCCCCTCTCTCCTCACCGCATGCAGGATATTTTCACTCATGCCTCCTCAAACAGCCACTCCCCACATTGATCTGATGATTACCACACATGGCTGTCTGGAGCCCTCTCCTGGACCTGGCTCTTCCGAATAACAATAGAGAATCAAGTCCACCTGCAGATAAACTCCCCCTCCTCACTTCCATGACCACTCACATACAACGTTTAAAGTGACATAGTTGTATCTTTGTTTGGCGATGTGGGCATGCAAACAACCGAAACACGACCATCAATATGTTCAAACACTGCCAACAGATTGATCGATGCTGACTTCAAGACCAGGTTAATCGATGCTGCTGATTCATGTCGCACACACTCAAAAAGCACAGAAAATGTGACGCTTGTGAATTGCAAATTACTTGCAGCAATCATATGGAAAATATTGCGGAGTTATCTGAAGTTATTTGGGTGTTTTGGAAAGAATGTGCATCCATAAACACTTTCAACTTGATACGTCGTGCAGTAAAAGAGAACACTTACTTCTTTCGCCTCCTTGTGGTCTTTATCGTGACCATGGCCTTTCTTCTTGCTCTTGTGTGGCATCTTGAAAACACGGGTGGATCGACGATTTTAATTGTGCTTCTGCGTCCTTTGTTGTGCACTGTTGTGGAATCTGATTATTCACGCGGATCTGCCCCTTGGAACAAAATTCAGTGGCCCCACCTGCTGAGAAAGCTTTCGGCTCAGATGATTGATCGAAGTGAAAGCTGGCACCAGCAAATGTTTTCGCGTTTGTATGTAGGCCAATTAAACATGGAGCTGCAGCAAGTAAAGTATTTTTTCTACTTGATGTTCACAGAACTTGGTGGTACTAGTTCAGACAAGACGAGGGAAATGCTGAAATACAGATGTGATCATGTGAAGGATGTTGGATCGAAGGGTCTTTACAAACTGAAGTTACTGTGTGATTCAATGCATGTGAAGCAACAATATTAAACCAACATGAAACACAGGAAGAACACACACAACCACACGTACACACTGTTTTGGGGCATGACGGACACGCCCCACAGTCCGAGGAACAGTTGACTCACTGCTGATGTTATCCTCTTCCTCTCAAAGAGCTGGAGCCTTTATTTAGAACAACACTGCCCTCTGGTGGCCAACAAAGGGACTGCCAGCAGGCACAATAAAGAGGAACAGGACACCGTATAATGTAAACCAGGGGTGGGGCACCTCCGGCCCCCGGGCCGTATACGGCCCGCGAGACCATTTGGTGTGGCCCTCGAGGTAATTTATAAACACACGCAAAAAAGAAAAAAAATTAAAGAAATCTAGACCGCAAAATAATTAAACAAGTGAGTGCCTGTTTTTCCTGGCCAAGGTCAGGGTCCTTGAACACAACACAAGCCTAACGTGTCATCACGTGGTATATGTCTCGTCTGACAGGGGTGTAGTGCTGACGGAGAGCAGTGAGCACCAGAACGCCGCTCCGCTCCGGCACTTCCAAAAATGTCAGTACCCATAAGGAGCCGTACACATGCTGCAGTTTTTGCGTGGCTGTGTCTTAGTTGAAAGCCCAGTGGCGATCTGTTCATCTGTCATACTGATCATACAGTCAATAACTTTGTTGTTATTAGCATCTGGTTAGCTAGCTATGCTAACGAATATAAGAAGCTTTTTCTACAACCAGTGAGGTAAAGGCACATCTTTATATGATCATTATAGTTATAAAACAAATAAGAGAACAAAGTAAACAGGTATAAAATACTATATGACAGTAAAAAAAAGTTGTTATTAATAAACAAGAATGCAGTTTGAAAGGAGAGTGATTTGTAAAATACCCATAAAGAAAAAGAAAATCTGTTTACAGTTCTGTTTCATCTGGGTGTTGAGAGATGTATCCATAGATCTCCTAATGTTGCTCTCAAAGTGCACCAGATTGATGCTTTTAACTTAAACATTTAAAAAAACAAATCTTCCCGGGGGAGCATGCCCCCCGGACCCCCCTAGAGGAGGTTAGGCCCCCCCCCACTTAAATCATGTTCACATGGATAGGAGTCTAAATACATTTGCACACATCTTGTGTCCATATTAGTGCTGTCAAAATTATCGCGTTAACGGCGGTAATTAATTTTTTGAATGAATTGCGTTAAAATATTTAACGCATGTGCAGAATGGCCCGCCCCATACGTGCCACCAGTGGCAGCGCCAGGGTATGGCTGGGGTAGGCTACACCCATACCAAGAAATGGCTTAGCCCCACCATGAAAAATGATGTTAAAGTAAGCAAAATAAAGTCTGCCAACTCGCGCGGAGTAAATTGCACAGACAGCAGTTAGTAAGATTGATTTCAGTAGCCACGGTTTTGAAAACTTTTGTCAAGTAGTGATCGTCTTCTCAATAGAACATCTTTGATAACGGCGTGGTGTTGTTGCAGGAAGTCCCGACGGAGAATACTTTTGCTGTAGTACAGGGGTGCACATAACTGGTACGCAGGTTATGTGCAGTGCTGGAATTGGGCCGGTACTCACCGGTACGCAGTACCGGCACTTCTGGTTCTGACCCATGGAGTACCGGCACTTCTTGCTCAGTACCGGCATGCTGGCGGTACTCCGGTACTCATGCACCGTGCCAGTACTCAACACTCTCCCGCCGTTCTTATTATACATCCATATATATATATACAGCCGCCCGGTACTCAGTAGATGCGTCATGAGGTGCCGAACGGACATTCTCATCGCTCTAACCGCTGGAGTTTCACAGCGGCTGTCAGCTGTTTACTCCTGTCATTCAAACAGAACGTGCTGGAGAGGGGGCGGGGCTTATCTTCTCCATGTAAATACTGTGGTGGAAACGACTATGTCAAAATTAACCTATTTGACCGTGATTTAATAGTAATACACGTTTCAAAATAATAATAATAATAATAATGCCGAAGTAACAACATACTGAAAACTGTTAGTAAAACCATGTTTTAATGCTTTACAATTTACATACCTAGATGCACGTGTGTTGTGTTTATGCAGTGCAACTCCCACCCAGTGGGTGGCTATGTAGAGTGATAGAACAGAGCAGGCACGCCCCCGAGAGAAGGAAAGCAAGTCACGTCACAAATTAGCATTTCTAAAATGTTAGCGTGGATTAATAAAAGTGCAAAAAGACAGCGGTTGTCGCCGGAAGAAACTTCAAATACAGAGAATGCTGTGCCTGTGTTGGAAATTGTGTCTGATGGGGAGCTTTCTTTGGTTGATCCTCTTGCTCCAAGTTCTAGTGCATTAGCATTAGCACTAGCTCCGCCGCCTCCTCCAGAGCCTCTAACGTTAGCTGCTGCTGGCTCAACTGCCACCACCAACACCGGGCAAAGCGATGCACCTGACTGCTGGACAACGGACCAGGTGCAATATTTTTGCAAGACCAATGCATGGCTCCTTCTTAAAGATAAGAAGCTAGGATGTCGGATATGCAGAGATGTCAAATCTTTGGGAATACACACTGGACAAGGACTGAAACTGTCAACTGAATGGGGTGAGTGTGCAGTGTCTCATTTCGGTGTTGACAAGGGCAAACAACAAGCTAGCCTGAGAAAAAAAATCAAAGAACATAAAGAATCACAAGCCCATGTAAAAGCTGCTGACATCCTTACATCTGCTTCACGTGAAACTATTCAACATCAAGTGCAGTCTATGCATACATCTGAATTAGACACCACTATCAGAGTTTTTCGAACGGCATATAAAATTGGCAAACATAGCCGGCCATTCACAGACATGCCAATTGATTTGAATGTACAGAAACTGAATGGGCTGAACGTGGGCAGGGTTTTGCACTCCAATAAAACCTGTGGCGAAATCATCGACCACATAGCTCATGAGCTGAAGAAAAAAATGGCAAAAGACATTACAGAAAACCAAAGAAAACTCTGTGTTTTGGTCGATGAATCTACCACTATTAGTGGTAAAACGGTGCTTGTTGTGTGTCTACGCTCAGCATTAGCTGATGCTGAGCCCGAAACGTTTTTTTGGGAGCTGATCGAGTTGGATGGAACAACGGCTGATGACATCACAAAGGCGTTAATGGAGTGTCTTGGAAGAGATTTTAACGAGGACTTTTTAGGTCAGTGTTTCGTTTCTTTTGCATGTGATGGGGCTTCAGTCATGCTAGGGAAGAGAACAGGCGTTGCTACCCAGTTGTGTAGTAAATTCCCAAGCCTGTTTGTGTGGCACTGCTCCAATCATCGTCTAGAGCTGGCAGTTGGGGATGTGGTCAAGGAGGTCTCAGGGCTCAATCATTTCCAGATCTTTTTTGACAAACTCTATTCCTTGTTCCATGCCTCCCCCAAAAATCAGAGGCAGTTAGCGCAGTGTGCGCAAGCAGTCGGACAGCGTCTCCTGGTGATAGGGCGTGTTTTGTCCATCCGCTGGGTGGCTTCAAGTGAAAGGAGCGTCATAGCAGTCTGGGAAAACTACCGAGTGCTTCATGATCACTTCACAAATGCTGCAAACGACACGAGCAGGGATTCCAGAGACAGAGCAAAGTACAAGGGCCTGGATGATGTGCTCACATCTGCAACGTTTGTCAGCAATCTGGGACTGATGTACGATGCGCTCACAGAGCTCAGCGACCTCTCTCGGCAACTCCAAAAAAGAGAGATGACACTGCCTACAGCAGATAGGCTCTTAACTCGAGAAATACGAGTTTTTGAATCCATGGTCACCATGCCTGGCCCACACATGACTACAGTTCATACAGCTCTAGCTGAGAAGTCCTTCAAGGGTGTTGCCCTGCGTGAGAATGGCAGGCTTGTACAGATTCATGCAGGTCAGTTTTTCCGCAGTATGGTAGAGAATCTGAGACACAGAATGACTTCCACAACCTCCTCTCATGTCAGCACAAGAGAAATCCCATTACATGGCCGGGAGGCCCGGGACAATCAGCTAATCCAGGACATGAAAGTTATCCATCCTGGAAGTTGGCCTGAAGAGGAGTTAGACGTACAGTATGGGGACGTAGAAGTGCTACGTTTGTGCGAAGTGCTGAAAGTGGACAGAAGAGAGACTGTTCAGGGCTTTCTCGAATACAAGGAAACCAGGGCATCCCGTACACCTGCTGCCATGGAGCCTCTACTGAAAGCAGTCCGAACCATCGCTGTCTCCACTAGTGAGTGTGAGCGGGCATTCAGCTGCATGAACGATATCCTTACTGCAAAAAGGAATGCTCTCTCTGTCAGCCGACTGTCCAGCCTGGTTTTCATTAAATGTAATGGACCATCACTAGGACAGTTCAATCCGGAACAGTATGTGAGGTCCTGGCTGGCAAA
Organism: Gymnodraco acuticeps; assembly: GCF_902827175.1. Classification (NCBI taxonomy): domain Eukaryota; kingdom Metazoa; phylum Chordata; class Actinopteri; order Perciformes; family Bathydraconidae; genus Gymnodraco; species Gymnodraco acuticeps. The sequence goes on from NW_022991244.1 coordinate 622,434, forward strand.
GGGAAGGAGAAGTGCTGATGAAAGAGCCTGTCCAGCTCCAGCCCCTGATACTGATGTCCCCAAGGCCTTCTGGAGCCTTTTCTAACAATGTGAAGTATATTGCAAAGCAGCTCACCCAGTGAGAAGACTTTTGGCATAATGTGCCGATTTGTACAGATCCTGGAGATAGAAGGACTTCAGACCAACCAGGGAGTTATCTGATCAGCTTAGTGTTCAATGTAACTCTTTACCATGGCTCAGACTTTGTTACTTGCAGTTACAGTTTCTCATTTTAGATTGTGCAAATTTTGCATTTGTTTTTACATGTTCTTTGTTCATGCTCTTTATCATTTTTCTGAGTTGGAAAGTTAGATTGCATCATAGTTTACTTTATACATATTTGTATTCTTCAGTGGTGAAGTATATTGCAAAGCAGCTCAGCCATGTGAGAAGACTTTTGGCACTTTTTCGTTTTTCGTTTTCTGAGTTGGAAAGTTAGATTGCATTCAAAATGTACAGAAATACTTAATTTTGTTAAAGCTTTTTATAAAAAATGCTTCTGACCAGAGCTTTGTTTCCTTGTCATTAATGTTGAACACCACCAGAGGGGCTCTCACCTGAAAGGTCTCTGCTTCATGTGTCTTCAGCAGAAGATCTAGACTTTGATTGCTATATTTTCAGTTAATATTGACCTTATTGAGCTTTAGCCATATCCGCTGCCTATCATAAAAAATGTTAAGTACAGTGAACCTTTCTAAAATATACAGTAGTAAAGAGACAAACCCACCAGCATTATAGTAGCCAAATTCTTGTTTGTGGGCTGTATATATAAAATTGACTTGAAAAAGTTGCTGATTTTAGAGTACTGGCACCTTTTTCATTCCAATTCAAGCACTGGTTATGTGCGTAATCTGAAATGCGTACTGTCACTTGTGTCACAAAGCGCATTTGCGTACCGACGTACTTGTGAAGCTTTTCCAGAAGGCGGTTAGATCACCGGACGACAGAGTCGGTCTCTGTGTGCACAGACAGGGCTGCTGTTAACGTCGGTCTGTACAACGGAATTGTGCCAAAACTACGCCAACCGGCTGCGGAGGGAGACTCCCCCCCTTCACTGGAGAACTGCGCTAAAACAGCTGATCACAACGTTCACACTGTGGTCACGAAGTACTCCACGAGCCGCCGCCGCCCCCCCCTCTGTCGACTTTCCTGAAGTACTTGATAGAAATCAACACACTGAATTAAGACCCCACGGTTTGATGATTGATAGGTGTGTGGGTTGTCTTTCATTTTGACACGCAGAAAATGTTATAATAAACATAGATACTGTATGTTAAATGGATATATCCGCCATCTTTCCATACCCACAACAATATACATAAATAAATGGCATATTTTGGAAAATAGTTCGAATGGTGATTAATCATGATTAATTAATTTTTAAGCTGTGATTAATCTGATTAAAAATTGTAATCGTTTGACAGCCCTAGTCCATATCTTTCTGTTTTGGTGGTCATGCCACAACCGTGCACGTGCATGCGTGAGTCATGGCAAGATATCTGGATTAAGAGGTTGCTTTTTCTTTGCACAGCATGAAAGAAAGGTGAAATTAGTGGGCTGTGATTTTAGTATTTTTAAGCAGAGGTCAATAATTTGTACGGCCCTCGGAGGATGTTGAAAACATTGAAATGGCCCTTGAGAGGAAAAAGGTTCCCCACCCCTGATGTAAACACAGTCTATGGTAAACACCAAAATAATGGAACAAGCTCCATATTGAAAAGAAAATCCAAACCTATTTATATTAACTGATATTAAATCATGGGACTACTTTCTCATGGCTGACATCGTTTTTTATGATCTTCTTTTTATAGCAAGCATTATTTTTCTCTGTGCACATCAATTAATATGATATATATATGGGGGATTTCTAATGTTGGTTCTTGGACTACAGTGTACTGTCATAAGCTCTTACTGTCGTGTTTATTGACCTTTGGCATCTGTTTTATCAGTATTTCTGCACACATTTTAGAAACTATAAAACAAATATGTGATTTAACAAATCTTGACCACTGTATGACAGACATGATACATTTCAACAAATGTATCCATCTGTTTCTTACTGGAGCAGTTTTTTTCTATGAGACAATATCTATGAGATTTTAGACCATATGGTTGTTTGCTAAAAGGAAAGCAGACTTCAGAATAACAACACCGAATTGAGTGACATGTAAATTGATCTGTATCAAGGCAGGATATGAGAGCCAACTGATTACACACAATAATAATAATAAATGCAGCACACTTCCTGTCAGATTGGTGCACTTCCTGTGGGTCCATTGTCCTTTATCTCTGTCTTCAGTGGTGGATGAACGTGAGGTCTTGTATGTCTGAGCATCGACCTGTCGCTCTGATGCCCTTCAGAGACACAGTCCGTCTGACCTTCACACCTCCTGATAACTCTGTGAACCCTGTCACGTCTCCCCAGAGAGGAACAGTCTATCACCTGCAAAGTGATGCCAATCGGACTGACACCAGGACGACATCTTTACAGCAGCTTCTGATAACAGATGACATTTGTAACACTGCTCGAGCGTTGTGGACATGAATGAATAAAATATCTGTAACCTTTGCTCGTTCTGTTTATAGCCTTACTCATACAACAGCTGAAACATTTACACAGGGAGTTATTAAACAAACAATGTGACTTCTGCTTCTTCTCTATATTAACTAACTTCACTTCTCAATGACAGCAGGTAGTCCTTTAACAATGATTAAACAATTTGTTGTCTTACTTCTTAGCAGCTTTTGTAATATATATTATTGATGTATTCCTTACCATTGTATGTGTCAATGTCAATATAAGTGTATTTTTATTTCCTTCTTTTCTACTTTTGTTGTTTTACTATTTACTGTTCTCCTTGTCTTCCCCACCATTTATGTTTTTTCCACCATAAAATACAGCCTTTTACATTCCTATAATATGTAACACAGCAAAAAAAACACGCACAAAATCCACATTGACACTAAACAAAAAAGAGAGAAAATTACACCTTTTTTGTAATGCACTTGAATTGTTTAGTGTTGAAAGTTGCTATATAAATAAACGTGCCTTGCCTTGCCTAATAATTATTAACGGAAATAATGTAAATCGTTAATAGAAAAGAAAGGGCCTCCATAAATGTCCTGTTTAGCCTTTAATAGGAAAGTTATCCAATCTAATGAGAGGCTGGAAAACACCCGTTCATCCATTAGGAGATAATCAGGCAAAGTAATTGAACCTCAGTGTACTGCATCATATATGACAGTAACTCTTGTTTGGAGAGATGTGGCGCAGTGGATAGAGCCTTGGTATTCGGATCAGGGGGTCACAGGTTCAAACCCCACTGCAGTCAGCATTTCGTTGTGTCCCTTGGCAAGACACTTCACCCCAAATTGCTCCTGTGGGCATTGCCCACAGTATTGAGTATGTAAATTGCTTTGGATAAAAGCGTCTAACAAGTAACATGTAATGTAATTTCTCACACAGTTTCTGTCTGATGGCCACAACGACAACAAAGATGACAAAAGGAGGAGGTTGGCATGGCAACAATGAGTCCTTGTTGAGTGTCACAGGCAGCCGATTTCACGGGGTCGACGGGTGACATGGAGTCCAATCAACTGCTGTTGTGTGTCTGATAATGAGTTGTTTCAGCATAAATTACTTTGAATATATGAAACAATTTCAACATCACTTTTAAAAATCTTGCAAAAAACTGTATGTAGTATACACTCAAGTAGTAGTAGTATTACTCGTTGAGTAATTGTGAAAAAGCTATATAACACTGTTATCGTCACTGGACCATATAGTGCTCTGAGATGAGCAGGAAGTGCAGTCGAGGTCCTCACATATTTGCCACACTTAATTGGTTTTGGTTGAGTTACCGTCTGTCGAGGTGGCAGCTTCATCTGCGTCATCCTCCTCCAGCTAAAAGCCAGGACTTTCCTTCACATTCTGGAAAGATAATTAGCCCCAGCTCAGACCTCTGACCTCATTTGAGTGAAATAATGTGTGTGTGTTTCTGTGCGTTGGTGTGTTTGTCCTCACAGTGCATGATCAGCCTGTAGGGAAACACACACCCTCACAGCTCAGAGATAAAGACAGAGGCAGCCGAGAATCAATGAAAGTCAAAGATTCACTCCTCTGTAATGAAACCATGCCCACCTGCAACAAAGAGTGTCCATCTTAGCTTATATTTCTGTGGCTCATCAGCCGTGTGTTTCTGTGTGACGGAGTGAGTGCCTCAGTGTAAAGCAAACAGTTGTTGCTAGGTAAACGTGGATTATACTGCAGATCTGGTGCAGACCTGTTTGCACACAGCCAGGTGAATGAACGTATCGGCCATTATCGGTCCTGGCAAGTTCACCTCACAGTGACTAACAAGCTCACTGTATTTTTAGACAAACATTGTTCATCTGAATTAAACTGGAGAGTCCATTTGATTATGTGGCTCTTATTGTTGTGTTTGTTTGAGTCTGATGTCTACAGTCTGTCTGCATGAACCCCACCTACACAACCTCCATTGTGTTTGAGAGGGGGGGAAATAACATCCACTCTTACAACATGTTTATTTCTGGACCATTGTGCACTGTTCAGTCAACAGCTTGAACAGAGTCTGTTGTCATGAAAACAACATTAAAAACAACTGGTAGCAAACACTGGTGGATTTAGGTTGGTGAAATAAAAGAAGGACATATTTGGACAGTCATTTTACAATAAATATGCAATGTACCTTAAATGCAGATAGTATTTTTGAATGAAAGACAGAAAATATATTATGTTTGCTTTAGTAAAAGTAAGCTTGTTGTCTTTCTTAGCAACTAGGGTTTTTTACTTTCTCAGTATTTGGGAATTTTTTTCCCTCTAGTATTCCTACTTGTTTTCTATTCATTCATCCTTTTACATATCAGTATTGCATCTCCACACCAATCGTTTGATAACAGCTTTACAGCTTTTTTAGAGATCTTCTTTTATAACATTAGGGTTTACTAATTTACAAGTGAACATTAACCAATCCCTATGCCTTTACCTGAGATATTATAAAAACATATAAAATAAAGAGTGAGCTATTAGATGCCTAAGAGTAAAATAAACGACATGTTTTATGTTAATTTGATTCTGTAAACTACAGTCTGACTTCACAGGTTTAATCTACTGGTTCTAAGTCTAATACAAATATTTCTGGAATTAAAAGGAAATTGACAACATAATTTTTTATGTTTTTTCATACATTATATCCAATAATAAGATAAGATAAGATGGTACTTTATTGATCCCAATTTGGGAAATAGTTTTTGTTGCAGCAGCATAATATTCTTATTTTAGTACACAATATGAATATAATACAGGTCTCCCTTGAAAAAGAGATCAATGATCTCAATGGGATACACCTGCAAGGTTTGAAATGAAATGAATACTGCTTGCCTGCAAATGAATTACGTAATTGCAAATTTCTCTAATTATTATTCTCTTTTGTGCAGTTTCCTGGCTGGGACCCATTTCCACTCACATCCCAGTGCTTGGTTTCAGTTTCATCCCCTGATGAGGATCTGTGGCGTGGGAGAGGAGCTGTCCGCGGTGGAGCTGTCCCCCCCCCCCCCCCCCTCTAGCCGTCATGTATTATTGATTGAGACCAATTCCTCTAATCGATAAACTGTGGCACAAACATCAGTCGAGCTTTGATTTATCGCACAGATTGTCTCTCACAGTGAATGAACGCTGCAGCCAGATGATAAACATCATAAGTAAGCAGGATTCATTTTATTATTGTGTTTCTTCCCAATGTCTCCTCCTCCTCTCCCCTCTTCTTCAGGGACAAACAGAGGGTTATTTTTAGTCGAATCTCCTCATCCTCCTCCCGTTCAGAGTTTCTCCTCCAGGGACTCTAACTCACATCTTAGCAAAGGTAGACGCCAAACTGACGTCAGAGCAGCCGTTATTTGACGTGTGTGCACCCCCCATCGAGACCACACACACGCACAGACCAGCCCTCCTTATCCTCAGTGTTTCCTCTCCTTGGCGGACCAATAACGCGCAGATCCTCCTTCCATCCATCTCTCAGCAAGCGGTTTCTTACGGAACAAGAAGGGAAACAAACAAGGAGATCTCTTTATTATCTTGACAAAATATCTCGGGTTTGGCTGCTTTCTTGGGAAGCTGTTTGTACATATATATTATTTTATTTATCTGGTTGAATTTCCTCTGAGATGGAAGTGAGATGCCGTCCAGCGATGATGTGTTGTGTTTTCGCCGTCCTCTTCTCCGTGGTTCCCCGGTCTCTGGAGTCCTCTCTCGCGGACAGGCAGTACCTGAACGAGTGGGCAGTGGAGATCCCCGGAGGACTGGACGCAGCAGAGTCGATCGCCAAAGAGCTGGACTACAAACTGGTCCGACAGGTAGGCACCAAAATGTCCAACACCGGCTACACTTTCACTGAAAAAGCTTTAAATGATCCTAAAATGAAGGTGTGTGCTGGCAGTTTGAATGAATATCAGTGATTTGGCGTGTTGTCAAAGCAAACTGGGACCTGAATAATGTGTCATTTTAATATAAAACGTCTGATTTAACAGCAGAAACCATAAAAGCAAAATGAATCATGAAATGTTAATAAAGCCTGCAGCCTACAAAATCAGCAGGCAATAGCTCCATCAATTATTCTGCTGTGTTTGAAAAGGCCATTATAATGGAAACTCATTGCTTTTATTATAGCCCAAAAGCACACTGATAAATGAAAGCAGGAGGATTCAATCAATCCATGACTCACTGTTTACACACTCCTGATAACTCTGGTTTCTAATTTCCCCTGTTCTTTACATCCCTGTGTTTCCAGTCATTTGAGACTGACTCGTGCCGCTTTTCCTTATACAAACACATTATAGGGAATCTTAAGGACATTAATGTGAAACCTGTAGCTCTGAGCCGCAGCGGTCAATGATTAACTCAGCTGTCATGGATACTGAGGCAAACTTCAATCTTCTCCTTCTTCTGCTCTGTCAGTAACATAATCACACATATATCTGTGTCTATATTATCCCACATGTGTTTAAAAGACACTTCAGTCAAGACTAAAACATCAGCGTAAAAGTATATTTAAACATTATTTTAAAAAAACAGTGTGTGCATATTCAAGATATTTTTCTGTTCGTCCATGGCAATAATGTTGATAATAATTGCTCTACGTTTGCCAAAGATGCACATTAAGCCTGCATCCTCAGAAAAGCATACACACATAGACCTTGTGCTTTGCTTGTTTCCAATGGGATTGAATTAAAATAAAACCTGAAAATAATCTCTCTTCTAGAAATGTAATATCCAACTCATGGCATCACTCAAAATGCCCCACATATGAAGATGTAACCCTGTGGTGAACTGATTCTTTCTGTCTGATTATTCTTTGTTGCTCTCCCATACAACTGAATACCTGGAGATTTCTTTTTGAGAGATAATAATGTTTTCAGACCTGTGCGACTGGCTTCCTAGACCAGATGGCTGGTTTTATGTCATTTTCTATCAAATATTCAGACTGTCTCGTGCCTTTGTCTCCGCAGATCGGGGCCCTGGAAGACCATTTCTTGTTCAAACATCGCAATCATCCTAGCAGAATGAAACGAAGCGCCAACCACATCACCAGGCGGCTGTCGGAGGATGATCGGGTGAGTGGCCACTTTTAGCTATCAGCTCGTCCATGCTTAGTCTGTGCACAACCTGTTGTTACATTTAAAAAATATTAAAGGGGACATCGTCTCGAAAAAGATTCTCTTTCAGTTATTGTCCACATACATTTGGGTATATCCAGTGCCAACCAGCCCACACATTTTAAATTAGGTTCAATTATTCCGTTCTTGGGGTTCTTGTTATAAAATATAGGATTCACTCAGATTTGGCTCCCCTTCACATGCAGGCTAATTTCAATATACGATCCACCAGTAGCTAAACTTGAGAACCTTTTCCAAGGTGCGTCAAATTGTTCTCACTAGCCAATCAGAGAAGACGGGGCTGTTTCTGGAAGGTGCTACATTAATGAAACCTAAGAAGGGGAATACAACCTCATTAAAACAGACAGAATGAGAAAAATGTTGGTTTTCTTTTAAACATTTAACATGTTAATATGTTCTAGTAGAAATCTAACGTATGTATGATTCTGAAAATGATCATATTTTGTCCCCTTTAAAGTAAAGTGTCACCTGTTGTCTGTGTGTAGGTGCTTTGGGCAGAGCAGCAGTACGAGAAACGTCGCAACAAGAGAGCGTCCCTCGGGGGGTGCAGGGACTGCCCGGTGGACAAGCTGTTCGATGATCCTATGTGGAACCAGCAGTGGTACCTGGTGAGTCTGCAATAATGCTTGAATGTCACACAACACAAAGCTGGACTGGAAATTCAACAAGTGGTTCAATAATTGACATGGTTCTTGCTAGTTTAAAGAAGTTGGTTGGCTTATCTTATCTTGGTTCCCATTTTAAAAATAGTTGAAAACTTTCCAGATCTCTAAAAAACAGATTTAGTTTAATATCCAGCCTTCTGTTCATGTGTTGTACTTCTGTTGTGTCTGGTTGAGCCTTCTGCCTGCATGCAGCTGGTCTGTTCTCCCCTGAGACTCCCTGAAGCGCTGAGAGAGCTGGACAGCTCCACACAGCAGGCCATTGAGAGAGTGTGTGTGTGTGTGCAGTATGTGTGTGTGAGCACTGTATGTGCATTTCAGTCAGCAATTGAATGCTTGCATGTGTGCAGAAAATCAACAAAACAATGAAACATAGCATGCCATCAAGCAGTCCAAGCCAAAAGAGCCATTTGCTTAATTGGTGAGAGAGGAGAGGAGGGAGAGCCGGTAATCCTGCAGGATGGAGCAGAGCCTGGCATTAGGTCCCGATGCACCCTGAATGACAGGGTTGTCAGACCTTAGAGGCTAAGTGGTAGCAGTGATCTGTAGATTGTCAGAGCTCTGCATCATCTTCCAGATCCTTTACTAACACTTTCACTTCATCCTGACCTCTTTTGTTTTCCACTGTGAATGATATCTTTAATGGTTTTGATCCATAAGCCTAAAATAAACTGGTGACTGAGCTGTTGACCACAGCACTACTACATATATTTGGATGCTGTTTATATTTATTAAAGTCAAGTTTCTCCATTTGGGCTGCAACTAACAATTAGATTCATAATTCATCTATGTGCAGAATTATATTTAGATTAAATGAAAAATGATTTGATTAATTGCTTTTCATAAAACAGTGAAAATAGTGGATTAAAAGCTATTTAATTAACAATAACATAAAACGGGAAAAAAGATGTGTTAAAAAAAATAAAAAGTATGAATTATTACAATATATATACTAACATACAACAAGGACCAGCAACCTTGTTTTTTTTAAGCCAAGCCATTTAAAACAAAAAAACTCAATGCAAAACTCATATGTAATATAAATACAGCAGTAAAACACATTTAAGAAAGCTTTAAGAACCATACATCATCATGTACAATACAAATAATTTAGATTTAGTGAGGATGTTAATGTGTGTTGCATCACTGTTTGTGTTTGTGTGTGCTTTCTGGAGAGAGCTTCACATATTCTATCATCTTCCACTTCTCCGCACCTGCGCTAGCCGAGCATGAGTCACAGGCTTGCGGGGAATAAGAAAACAAATTGAGATGAATCATTTTTGCCTATGAGGGATGATGACACTAATGGAATTGGCCTTAAAGTGCCGTTTAGTGTATTTCCACATCAGCCTGTGTCACTGCTAGAGCCTCGTGACTCATCCTCCTCGTCTGACCAGGAAGGACAAAGCCATTTAGAAAAATACTGGAAAGAGATAAAAGGTTTTTTATATCTGACATTATGCTGTGATGTTATTTTCCTACCTCTAGTATTTCACAAATGATAATGAGGGAAAGGGGTGGAGGTGAGAAGGTAGTGACGCTGGCAGATGTGATGATGAGAGTGAGGGTGGAGCTGTGTGACGGAGGCAGAGGATGTGTGTCGTTATCCATCAGGAGTGGGAGCCTGATAATTTAATCCGGGAGTGACTCATACTTGGAGCTAGAAATTCCTCTTGCTTGGATTGCAGTGTGTGTGTGTGTGTGTGTGTGTGTGTGTGTGTGTGTGTGTGTGTGTGTGTGTGTGTGTGTGTGTGTGTGTGTGTGTGTGTGTGTGTGTGTGTGTGTGTGTGTGTGTGTGTGTGTGTGTGTGTGTGTGTGTGTGTGTGTGTGTGTGTGTGTGTGTGCGTGCATGCGTATGTGAGCGTGCGCATACGTGTGTATGGGTTTGTGTGTGTAAAAGACAAAGTGTGTCAGTCCGTGTTAATGGTGCATTAGGGGATCTCATTGTGCTTGAATGTGTGCGAAAGCTGCAGAGAGACTTGCATAAGCTGCTGTGTGTGTGTGTGTGTGTGTGTGTGTGTGTGTGTGTGTGTGTGTGTGTGTGTGTGTGTGTGTGTGTGTGTGTGTGTGTGTGTGTGTGTGTGTGTGTGTGTGTGTGTGTGTGTGTGTGTGTTTTTTTGGTGTAACATTAAAATATCTATCCTTGTACTACTGCCAGCATCAACAAGTGAGTCATTTGGTCACAGCAAAACAGTGGAGATGCAGATCTGTGCTGGTCGGGAGTCAAATCCTCTCTAGAAAATAGCCATTGAAACACATTGTATTAAAGTGTGACATCTGTGGTGTATTTACATTGAGGTTTTAATCAGCTGGAAGTGATACTGTCCAAAGAGAAAGAGAGGTACTGACAGGAAGCTTTAGTGAGACAATGGGTTGAAGACGGGGCGATAAAGTGGTTGGGGGGGGGGGGGGGAGATACATCACAGAGATGAGTCATGTATTGGTGTGGCACTCTGCAGTGTCTGTGCATAATGCGCAGAAGTCTTTTTTTAGTCTTAGCTTTTTCCACACACTCTTCCCAAAGCAGGCAGGCCTCTTCCCTTTTCACTCTCCCTCTCCTTGTTGATTTTCCATTTTAAACAGGCCCCTCCAGGAAAGCCAGGAAATTGTGTGGCTTGAACTGCATCTTTTCATCTTGCGGGTTAAATGAATTGGAGCACAAGCCTGTATAATTACGACCCTCTGGTAGCAATCTACCTACAAGTAGGACTCAACAATGAAGGGATGAATTTAGGTAAAGGTCAGTGGAGGAACTGAGGTAACTGGAGGACTGCCGCTGACCTTTCAAACGAATATAAGAATATTTAAAGTGCCTTTTTAGATGAAGCACTCTGAGGTAATCTGTATACACTTTAGATTGAATTACAGAGGATTCATCTTTCGAAATGTTTTATCTTCCAGCAAGACACACGCACTTCCTCCTCGCTGCCGAAGCTCGACCTGCATGTGATCCCCGTGTGGCAGAAAGGCATCACAGGGAAAGGAGTGGTCATCACCGTGCTGGATGACGGCCTGGAGTGGAACCACACAGACATCTACTCCAACTACGTAAGACACCGTTTCCATGGAGACAGCCTCCGTCGTCTGGGTCTGCCGTTACCATAGCAACGCTGCTGGTGACACCTTACAAGGCGATTCATAAATACTTGTAATAGATCTTCTGTGTGATAATGTCCTCCTTCAAAGGGGGTTTATGCCTTTTAATTCCTGGATGCATTTAGCATTTTTTGATGCACATTTAGCTGTGAATGAATCCTTTTTATGGCCTGAAAGCAGCATATGTACATAATTACAAGCAAATGAAAGCGAGATTGACTTGAGGTTTGACTTCGGGATGGTTTCTCCTGTTGACAGGAACGCTAAAAGCCTTAAAAAGCCCCATCTGTGGTTTAGTTTCAAACATCGCTGGTGCTGTTAAAAGCTGCTGCCTCGCCTGTGCAAATGAGCGGAAGAGGGAAAAAAGGGATTTAAGGAGGGAGGGGGCGGGGAATAATGTGTGACAACAAGGCTGATGGAAACAACTCCCACTGTAATTAAGTTAAAGCTGATTAATCAAAGAAGCTCAATCAACCGCGACGCTCGTCCTTAAAATCAAAGGCGTTCATTTGCATAACTTAATAGCAGTCATTCTGACAGTCACAACCATCTCATTTAAATTGGATACTGAGTTTGACTGTGAACCAGAAACTTACGGATGCAATCATTCTGATTTCCTCTTTGATTAAAACCTAATTGGCGCATTTAATCACATTTTATAGTGCAAGGAAATGATGGGAATGACAAAAGAGATTGTCACACCAAATATTATTAATACTCCCACGGTTTGTTGAAGTAGGACACGAGCCTGAGGCAAAAACTGCATTTATAAGCAATTTGAATGGTTTGAAAGATTGTTGTAGATAAGTGCCCCTTCGTGTGAGGATTTCATTATAGAAACATCCATCTCTCCCCTTGTCACCTTTCATAATGGTCTCCATGACAGCAGATTGGCCCTGACAGATGTGCGCTTGAAGCCTTTCTCACTGGCGTACACTGACGTCACCCCTGATGGTTTTCTGTGTGTTGTTTTTAAAGGACGCAGCAGCTAGCTATGACTTCAACGACAACGACCCCGACCCTTTCCCCAGATACGACTCCACCAATGAAAACAAGTGAGTTAACAGTTGAGATATGATACTGGAACATTACCTGGTCATATTGAGGCTTGGTTATTACCATGAAATTGTAAAAAAAAAAACACTAAGTGGACACAAATTAATAGAATATGGCAGAAGTTAAGGACTGGGAGCTTACTGCCCTTTCCTTTTCTGCTCTTATAATTATCTCACCATACCTGAAGTGAATGACTCACCCTCTGCCTGCTGACACACACACACACACACACACACACACACACACACACACACACACACACACACACACACACACACACACACACACACACACACACACACACACACACACACACACACACACACACACACGTCATATGGAGTTAAAGTGGCCTTTTGTGATGAGTTTAGCATTCTATAGAATAGTAAGGGTAGGTCAAACAGTTAAAAATAACCTCTGGGAAAACATTTAAATTATTGAAAAACGGAGCACATGATAAATTGTGTATACTGTTCTACAAACTCACAATTTTTTACTTAAAGGATTGAGAGAATTGGTGCAGGATTAGTGATGCAAACGTAAGTGAATGCTTTAATTAATATGTTTTTTTTTTCTCAGGCATGGAACCAGGTGCGCTGGTGAGATTGCTATGCAGGCAGACAACAATAAATGTGGTGTTGGAGTGGCATACAACTCCAAGGTTGGAGGTAAGAGTTTATTTTTATTGTTGTTGTAAATATGTATTTGTATATATACAGCTCATTAAAGGTGGGGTAGGTAAGTTTGAGAAACCGGCTCGAGATACACTTTTTGTTATATTCCATGGAATGCTCTTAACATCCCGATAGCAATGAATATCTTAAGTGCTTTGACAAAAGATCCATGAAAAAATGTCATCTGTGGAAGCCGTAGTGCTGTAAAAAGCACGACCAATCATTTGAGCCGGCCCGGCTAAAATGATTGGATGGCCTACCTGCCTGTCAGCTTTCCATCTGTGCGCAAACTTATCTCGTGCCCTCATTGGTCACGTTCGTGTGTGTTGGAGGACGGGCTCTGTAAGGAAGTGGCAGATTTTCTCCAGTTGTGTATTTTCAAATTCTACCACACTCGAGCTGGTTTCTCCAACATTACCTACCCCACCTTTAATTGTCATTCATATCAATTTCTGTGTGTGGCAGAGAGTCACTTTCCAAAATTGATTGGCTCCTATCTAACTATACCATACTTAGGGCTACAACCACGAAGGGGAGCAAGCTGGTCCTTAGTGCATCTTAAATTATGAATCACAAATCTTGCTACCCTAAAACAAAACCATTATTATCATAACATTCAAATTAAGGGTGTTTTCTCCTTAAATAAGCCACCTGCTTAAAATGTGGCCATAAATTGAGGATATGTCCATGAGTTTCAATCCCAGTATTTAATTACAGTAGTGACCAAAAGGATAACTGGTCACTGACATTCCTGCTTCTCTGCTCAGGGATCCGTATGCTGGATGGGATCGTGACAGATGCCATCGAGGCCAGCTCTATTGGGTTCAATCCAAACCATGTGGACATCTACAGTGCCAGCTGGGGACCAAACGATGATGGCAAGACCGTGGAGGGCCCAGGCCGCCTGGCACAGAAGGCATTTGAATACGGTATCCAGAAGGTAAATGATTATATTCACACTCGGCTGGTGTGATCTCAGACTGAGGCTCCTAATGGGAGCTGTTATCTGCTGCAGTGACGTGAATCAGATTGAACAGAATCAATAAGGACAATTTAATCCGTAAAGATTTACCTTGGACCCTTTATTTGTAATGCTGTAGTAGAACTTAGTATATGCAGTAAGATTTGTAGTGTTTCTTGTCGACTTCATCTCTCTCTCTCTTCGTCTCCTGCAGGGCCGTGGTGGGAAAGGCTCTATCTTTGTTTGGGCTTCAGGTAATGGTGGGCGCCAGGGCGATAACTGTGACTGTGATGGTTACACAGACAGCATATACACCATCTCAATCAGCAGTGCCTCCCAGCAGGGTCTGTCCCCCTGGTACGCAGAGAAGTGCTCCTCCACCCTGGCTACAGCCTACAGCAGTGGAGACTACACCGACCAGAGGATTGTAAGAAATACGGCTGTTATGTCAATTTATAATGTTTACATTTTATGTCAAGCAATGTTTGGTCACATTAGACAGTTTGCATGTTTTGATCAAAATGCAGGCAGTCGATGATGGTCCAGTTTGGAGGAACAGGCAGAAGTCATGACACAGAAGCAAAGCCATGTATTGCTGTGGCAGGGGGCACTAAACACTTTTTTTATCCACCTCAAAAAGGCCCTCAAATGAATGTCAGATTTAAGGATTCATAAAAAACATTTTTTATTCTTTCTTGGGAACATGGGAGTTTATTGTCTACTGCTGTCTCGATTAGTTCGTTTTTTCCTGTTATAGTATGACTTTAGTGAAGTCACACAATAACACAAAACAATCTAAAGACATCAGCAATTTCCTATTGTAATTAAATAAAGCAAATGAAATGGAGTATGTTGGCTATCGAGAAAGCGAAGATGATGGATTCCTTCTGATGTTGAAAAAGGCTGTCTGACTGCAAGGTAATGCTGTAAAAAAAATCTAAATATAGCATTCACTTAAACTGCTTTGATATTTTGTAGGTGGCTAAAAGATGCCCACAGCTGTGCATTGCTTTGCTTCTGTGCCGGTGCTCTATTTCACAGACTGGGGGCGTGCCAACTGCCATGAACTGTACTATAGATAATACAGTGACTGTGGATAAGTACCTCAAACAAGCCCACTTCAAACAATCCATTTAATGCATTAATTAATTTTTAATGTTGTATGTTTGCTTTCAGATTAGTGCTGATCTGCACAATGAGTGCACTCAGACTCACACGGGAACGTCGGCCTCTGCCCCACTGGCTGCTGGAATATTTGCTCTGGCACTGGAACAAAAGTATGCACCACTGCAAATCAAATGCAATCTTACACTCTATATAAATATCAGTAAATACTCACTGGTCTCCCTCCATGTCTATCTTCCCTCCTTCAGTCCAGAACTTACCTGGAGAGACCTGCAGCACATTGTGGTCTGGACCTCAGAGTTCGATCCTCTGGCCAATAACCCGGGCTGGAAGAGGAACGGAGCGGGGCTAATGGTCAACAGCCGCTTCGGCTTCGGCCTTCTCAACGCCAAAGCCCTGGTGGACCTCGCTGACCCGGCGGTGTGGAAGCATGCGCCTGAAAAGAAGCAATGCATCGTCAGGGATGACTCTTTCCAGCCCAGGTATGTGTCAGCTGCTCTCATCTAGTTAGATTTGTTTTGCTTTGCCTATGGCCCAGGAGTAATTGCCATCATTGGTTAATCTTGTACATCATCAAATGGGTTTATCATCAGATGCACATTCAGGGTTATGTTTGTGACCCAATGCAATCATCATTCCTCGTGATCACTGTTGAGAACATTTACATTTGATGTCAATCATCAGCTCTGAATACTCATAATGCTAATTGTTTAACAATAGGATTACATATCTTAATCCAGAAACTGCCACCCAAGGACAGAAAGTCAGGGGAAATAATCCCCCCTCCTGTTGTCTCAACAGATGTTCCGTTTGCATTCCTTCATGGATTACAGGCCCAAGAGCGTCCAGGGCTAACGCTTAGCAGCCATTCTTTGTCCTTGAAACATCCATTTAATTTCACCAGCAGACAACAGCTACGGTTATTTTCCTTCAAGTGTCCATCTTGAAAAAATAAATAAATACATTTAAAAAAAGTGTCCATCTTGCAATTTGTTTTGGATTATGATGCTCCATACCACCGACACCCAGTTTCCCCATTACCTTACTACATCCCTGTCTAATCCCGAGGATTTGGCTCGCTTCCGCCAGTGCTAAATGGACTACAACCCCCTCCTTCATGTCTGGGAGAGTTTGGGATTAACGTTTTTTTGCAAATGAATGACCAAAATCGGTCTTTGCTTATTAAACACGCCTGTGATGTGCTAAATATTTCCTAAATGTGGGACTATCATTGAACTATCAGGCAAAAATAGGACATTTGCGCAGTACTGTATAGGTGTGTCCCACCCTGTTGCTGTTGCTGAAAAGCCATGAGAACACGTCAGGTGTTGCTGCTGTTTGTGTGTCTCACTCCCTGCTATTTTAATGCATCCCTCAGGGAGATAAAAGCAGCGGGGGAGATCACAATAGAGGTGCCAACCAAAGCCTGTGCCGGGCAGGAGAACGCAGTCCAATCCCTGGAGCACGTGCAGGTGGAGGCCAGCATCGAATACACCAGGAGAGGGGACCTACACATAACACTCACCTCCCCAGCCGGTAAGAAGACTCACACACACACACACACACACACACACACACACACACACACACACACACACACACACACACACACACACACACACACACACACACACACACACACACACACACACACACACACACACACACACACACACACACACACACACACACACACACACACACACACACACACACACACTTGAGTAAAATAACAAAGTGGTAATTTGATCTAACCCTCTGTGTTTCCTCTCAGGTACCAGTACAGTGCTGCTGGCTGAGCGAGAGAGGGACACCTCCGCTAATGGCTTCAGAAACTGGGACTTCATGTCTGTGCATACATGGGGAGAAGACCCTACTGGTACATGGACCCTGAAGATCACAGATACAGTAAGTTATACACACTTTTTTTTAATGAAGGAGCCTATTTGGCTGGTTTGTGTAGCTTCCTGAGATCTGACCCACATTGTTTCCCCCTCACAGTCGGGCCGTATGCAGAACGAGGGTCGGATTATGAGCTGGAAGCTAATTCTTCATGGGACGTCGGAGAAGCCAGAGCACATGAAGAAAGCTAGAGTGTATGTTCCCTACAACGCCGTGCAGAACGACCGCCGTGGTGTGGAACATATGGTCGACATGTTGGAGGTAGATGCAACGCAACACGGCTAAGGGTTAATGAGCATGATACAAAAAGCACAGGGGTTAGTTAGTTCATAAACCACAGTATGCAACACATTGAAATATGTACCTGTTGATGGTGCTTGAGGAAAGGCTAGGTTCACCAAGTGGTTGCAATAGCTGTAGAAATATGTGAATGTGCACAAAGGTTAATGACAGTGTATCAGTTGCTAAGGTATCTCAGTTTCAATCAAAGGGTCTGGATACATTTGAATGCCCGAAGATGTAATTTATGCTGACCCAAAGAGGTTTAATCACTCGCTGGAGTCATGTCAAGTGTACTACATGGTGTGTAGTACTCTCAGACATCACTGTTGGGTGTGTTTACAGGCACAACAAAGCCTCCACAGTAGCATATAACAAGAATATCAAGTACAATTGACAGACATTATTCATAAGGAAGGGTCTCTATGTAGGCGGATAATTGTTTTATATTGCAAAGACCTGACATTAACCTTGTTTTGGTCTGATCGGTAACGTTACATTTAAGGGACCCAATGTCCCTCCCACACATGCAAAAAAATGGTCATTCAAAATCTCAATATTGTCCTTTTTAAATCATATTCAAGGACATAGCAATAGGACGGAAAACTGAAACAAATACAATGTGGTGTTACTATAGTGTGCATTGCGAGATTATAATGTTTCTAGCCATTGATTGTCATTTGAAATGAAAACATGACTAAGTGTTGACTTTCAGTTCACATTTGAGACTCTTTACAACCATATTTGGAGAAAGAAATTGCAGTACTGTGCATCAACAGAATGTTTGCAGTCATTTTTGTCAGATCATTTTAGATTTATTGTGCAAAGCCCACTCACTTTAAAATAGCTCACTGTCCAGGGCCTTTGGGACTGCATCTTTTAATACATTACCAAACTGTAATGTGATACCAAAATAAACAGAATAGAACAGAATTATAGCGTCTATCTTTAGATGCTCACATTGTGGATCTTTTGTTATCTAACAATTTGCGTCACATATCAATAATCTGCCTCCTCTCTGTCTGTCCGGTGACACAGGAGGATCCCACAAAGGTACCTCCACCTCCAAAGACTCCAGAGACTGCACAAGCTGAAACTGAAAAGGAGCCCAGAAATCCCTCAAACCCACCTTACTCCCCCTCCCTGGCCCTACTGCGCCTCCTTCAGACGGCCTTCAACAGGCAGACCCCGGCCCTGCAGCAGCCCCAGTCTGCACCCGCCTGGAGGAAGAAGGAGCCGAGCCGGAGCCTCTCTCCTCCCGCAACACGGCTCCCCCCTCAGACGCTGTACCAGGCTCTGGACCTGATCAACAAGTACCGAGGCCCCGAGGACAGTGTCTACAGCGACTACTCTGATGGCTTCTACAGCAACAAGCCGTACAGGCACAGAGACGACCGACTGCTGCAGGCCCTGTTTGAGATGATAGATAATAATCGCAAGTGAAGGAGAAGGGAGGAGGGGAAGAAGAAAGAGGCGAAGAAATATATACGATCAGAGAGGAGCAAAGGGACAGGAGGAGGGGGAGAAGGAAGTAGAAGGATGAGATCGGGCAATGGAGGAGGCGATGAAGAGAAGAAACACAGAAAATAAAACTCTTCCACTTAGTTCTTTTTTCCCCCAAAATGCTGCATATCTGATCTTTTTACTTTTCATTTGCCAATCAACATTCATTAATTTATTCTTTCATGTAAAATGTTAAGTCCACAGTTAATTCAAAACAGACTTGCTTCAGGCCTCTCTGCTACAAACTGTATCTCCATGTTGTGAAAGTATTTAAATCATAAGAAAGGAGGGGTAGGCCTCGTCTTTCTCCTCTTCAATGCCTGCTCAAGCATGCCACTTTTAGAATATACGTTTTGTATTAGTATCTATATATAATACAAAGACAATGATTGTAATTTGGTTTTGAAAACAATTGACATCTCTATTTTCCCTTTCAAATACCTTTTGTTTCTTTTCATACTTATATGTCCTACATAGTTTTATTTTTCAGTTTTTTCACACTATTATGTGAAACATACTCATTTTAATCACTTTATGAGAACAAATTCATCCTTTAACAACTGACACAAAGTCATGAAATTAGAGTTAACATACATTCAAAATTCAAATAATTTGATTTGAAATCTCAAAAGTTTAAAATGATTTGGCAAGGATGTATTCTCAGGGTGTCAACAACAAAAACATAATCTAGACTCTACTAAGTGTAGAATTATAAAAGAATAAGTGTGAAAGATTATATAGTATGAAAGTATGCAGATGAGACAATAAACTTGTACCAAAACACTATTAAAAAGAGAAAACCTAACCAATAATTCGACACATGAAAGTTGGAGTAGCGATACATTCAAAATGAGAAACAGATTAATCTTCTTCTTGTGCCGTTAATTTATTTTGTATAAGTACAATGCTGCATTAAATGAAATATTTTTCTAAGGATCCTCATAGTTTATGGAAATAATATATAATATACAGTATCAAACCCTTGAATAGTTTATTTTCTTGTGACGTTGTTCACTCAACAACTACACAAGTCAGTGTAGTAATCAAAACTACAAACAAACACTGCCAAAATGTTTGCTGTCAAAAAGCTTCTGTGTATTTCAGTGAATGTGCAAATGGCATGTTGTTTGATAATCGTCTGCAATATGCCAACTATTAACAGTTCCTTAAATCATGGGGAGATAATTTTATTAATATGACTTTTCTGGTGATATTTATTTGACATTAATGGACCTAACACTCTTCAGAAACGGACCAGACACTCTGTAGAATAGGGGCTCTGCACCTACAACTTTCAAGCACACTCATCTTGAACGCCTTAATATATGCTGTAATAAATGTGCATTCTCATCTCCCCGTGGTGTAGATCAATTTACAGATGCTCGTCTTTGTGTTTATGACATGAATAGTTATGAATCCTCTCTATGCAGAGTCTCTATCCTCCAATCTGGAACTGCCTGCCCCGCTTCTCTTCAAACAAGGTGACAGGGAAAACGATGTTTGGGACAACGCTTCACCCGCATCCTGTCATTTATCCATTGTTTAGTGTTTCCCCCATGCTGTTTTCTTTATGTTTTGACTGGTGCTTCAGTCCAATGTTGTTCACACAAACCAATATATGTTGCAATTGCTGTATGGATATACATAAAAAATAATGAGATTTATCGTAATAAACTGCAAAGTGATCTCTTGAGTCTGTGTGAGTCTCTGTCAGCAGACACACATTCATTGTTGGAGTTGATAGCAGCTGTGAGTAAAGTAATAACCTGTGGCAGATAAATGAGAACATGGCCTACGACTTTGTGAACATTTCAATTAATTTGAATTACACATAAATGTTATGTTCTGTTGGACTACAGAGCCAACTCAATAAACAATACATAGTGCAGTATACTGTGAATACATTGTCAAGAAACAGCAGACTTTCAGTTTCTGTCTGTTTTTAAGCTTCAGATTTTCCTCTAGCACCAACATCAGGTCCATATGTTGCCCGACTTTGGTATATGACCCACATTCCCATCTGTACCATCCGTTCGAGAAGGGTCTATCTGCAGTCTCATAGACTACTAGACCACCAACACAGGCCCCCTGAGATATGTGCTCGTATTGTCATATTGATATTCTGTACAAACTGTGAAACGGGCTATATAAATAAACATTGATTGATTGATTGATTGATTGATCAATATAGGCTACCTGTTTCATCCCAAACCATGATGTTTTCCTCATCCTAACCATGTTTTCTTGCCTTAAGCTATAGTAGTTGTAGTACCTTTAGGTTTGGCGCCTAGGTAACACAGCACTCTGGGGATATATATCCCTAAGCTTGAAAAACGGTAGAATTTAATATTTTGTCAACTGGCCCAACATTATTGAGACACAAGATCTGTTAAACAATAAACACAGCACCGTCACTGTGTATCTAACTGGTCACATGAGTTCAGGAACAATGAAACATTAGTTTATTGTCTTTTAATATCCTTTTAATTATAATGTCTAATAAAAATGTGTTGCTTTATAATAGATATTATCTCTAAGTATGTTGTCTCATAATGTTTCAACTTTGCATTTCCTATTGAGTGCCTCCACCTTGTGGACAGAAATAATACAACACCCTGCTGACGTGAACTGCTGCCTGGTCGCTACTTGATACTGACTCTTATCTTTACAGCATGAATAACCCCTTGAGTTGTGTAAAGTATGATTGTTTTTCAGGAGAATGGCTTTTACTGAGGTTCCCCCAAGAGTTTTTTTTAGTTACCACCGTTACCACCCATTGTCTAAGGTTCATTGTCATACTTTAAACATGAGTAGGAAAGAATGTGAAAATCCTCTTTCCCCTTGACTGTATATTATTTCTACCATGTTTTATCCTCCACTCCTTAGCCCCTCCCATTAGCCCAGATTCCCCACACATCTGGTAGCTTTGGTTTTTCTTCAAAAGAGAATACTGCAAAAGTCTGAGGAAGTAAGTGAGAAGGGGGGCGATAAAGAAGATATGTGAACAAAAGGGAGTGGAAAATATTACTAAAACAACAACGTCAAGAGTTAGAAAGAGGGAGCAAGGTAAGAAAATAACCATCGGTGGAAAAACTGCACATTTCAAGGAAGAGGCAGAGTGAGCAGAAGAGAGACAGAGAGAGAAAAAAAGCACAGATTTGTTTTGTCAAAAATAGTGGCCTCAGACAAAAGTGTGTGTGTTTATCCACCAGCAGGTCACAATATGGCGCTGTTCCCATTCTGCAAGACGCCTGCAGGTCAGTACAACCTCAGCCACTGTTCCACCTCTTCTGCTCGTGTCAGGATGTTTTACCCTAATTCATACACGCTCAGTTAAAATGAACTTGCTTTAAAGACTAGCAGATTTGGATTGAGCCTGACAGATTGAAGTGCAAAGACCGTTTAAAGCTGGAGCTATGTGTTTTCCCTTTTGTAATTTGATCCTGAAAATATGTCCAGGAAAGCAACATAAGTCTTTTTTTAATAAAATAACTTTTGTGCATTTGTCCAAAATCTATTGGCAGATGAAAGAGCATGCACATGAGGGGACTGCATGGGGAAAATATAAAAATAGACATACAGCCAATCACATGTGCTTCGACGTAAGTTTAAGCCCATGCAACGTGTAACTTTTGTTCTACCCTGTGTATATTTCTGTTGGCTCAGCATCACAGATAAAGATCAAGCAAGTTATATATTGTACAGCCTTAGAAATTACATACAGTTTATCGGAGAAGTATTATATAGCACATGATGGGATATTTGCGTTTCAACACATTCTTTTGATTCGAGCTTCTTTCAGTCTCTCAGAGTCTCTTACAGAATTCAAGGGAATATTTGTAGGTGAAATGTGCTTACTAGAAGAGCATTGTAGTTTCCTGTAATTGAATGTCCATGTGTGTTTTTGTCTTTCAAACAGGGTCAGTTAGAGTGAGCAGGATACAATTGGTCCTGTACTGTTTTCTCCTGTCTCTTATCATATGTGAGTATAAACCATGATTTTCTTAAGAGAATGTATAAACACTACGGTATAGGCATAACCATTTCCAGACACAGCCATATAGTGAAAGGTGAATTGTAAAAAAAGTCACTAAATGTCAATAAAATATGAATTGCTAAATAAGTTTGATAAGTTCAGTTGTGACCTCCAAGCTTTACGAATCTTAATATGTACTTCTCATAAAGTGTCCGTGACTACCATTTTGCCATGTTTTCCCCCTCAGACCTCCTCTATGAACGTAAAGCCGGTGTCGGTGTGAAGTCACCTCATCCTATATTTCATGCATTGGGAATGGACAGGGGAAAAGTAATGACAGATATGAATGTCATCAAGGCAACAGAGCCACAAACTCCTCTGGAGACACCATGGGGTGATCCTATAGTGTGGGGAGACAATCGAAAGTCAGCTAAGCGCAGGGCTAAATTTGCACATCAGGGAATCCGTACAGGTCTTCTTGCCCTCGTGGTGGGAACTTACGCTCGGTTCGTGCATCGTTTCCTCTCTTCGGCTGAGACCCACTTCCTCCCCGGTCAGATGGTCACCTACTACATTCTCACGGACAATCCCAACTGTCTGGACCCCCCCATCCGGTTGGGACCTAACCGAGAGCTGAAGGTGGTTCCTATCGCAGAGCTGCCTGGATGGGACAGGTTGGCCCGTCGTCGCATGGCCCTTTTGGTTGAAGCCATCAGGAACCCTATCGGTAGAGAGGTTGATTACATCTTCTGTGCTGACATCGATCAGGAGTTTGTGGCCCCTGTGGGAGAGGAAATCCTCGGAGACCTGGTGGCTACTTTGCACCCAGAGCTCTATGAGATGCCACGAAATGCGTTTCCATACGAAACTGAAGAGGTGTCGTCTGCTTGCGTGGACGACGATGAAGGAGACTATTACTACACCTCTGAGTTGTATGGAGGTTTGGTTTCTGAGATACACAAACTGGCCCGAGCCTGTTCTTTGCTCATTCTGCAGGATCACGCTAACGGGGTAACGGCCAAGGGCCTTGAGGAGAGCTACCTGAACAGATACCTGATCGACCACAGGCCCACATGTGTGCTGTCCCCAGAGTACAGCTGGTGGGACTCAGGCCTGGCTCCTGAAGTGCCTGTGCAGAGGATAGTGTCTCTAGGAAGGCAACGAGAGACTTAAGAAAACCAGATAAGTGAATCAAGGGTTCTGTTGGCTGAACCCATTGAAACATGGATGTAGATCTCATTTCCACACGAAGTCTACGTTTAAAAATGTAGTGATATGATATAAAGAGAAAGCACATATTCTAATAATCTTTATTCAATTAATTATTCATAATTTCCATTTCTTGTTCTGCCCTGTTAACCAATACCCTGCAATCACACAGTAGCAAACTCCAAAATCTGCTCTCACTTAAAGACCCATTATTGTGAACATTGTCTCCGTGTGCTATCTCTTCCACAGCCGACAAAAAATAAATTGACCTGTCTCTTTAAATGAAGCTCTGTGCTCTCCATTAATGTCACCCTCGGAGATGCTGCTCCAGTGGCTTTGTGGTCAGCAGCGATAAGAGTCAACAGTGTAAGTGCACACTTTCCCCGCATTGGCCAATCATTAACTGGAAGAGCTGCTGTTTCAAGGTCTTTAAATACCAGGTGGGGGAAATATGGATAAAGCGGGATGCTGTTTTTCCAGCATGTTTAAACTTTGACTAAAACTATAAAACTTTGGAAATTGGTGAAACGTTTCCATCAGAAACTGTAACGTTACCTATTATGTGTTAAAGTAAAAGGTATAATCAAATGACCTGTGTTGGCAGGCATATTATGTTTTTCGTGAGGCTGCCTATCTATCTCCCCCACATACACAAACTTACTTCCACGTTCACACTCCACTTTCTCTCTCTTGTGTGCTGTGTTTTAATGGCAGGGTTAAACAGCAGCAGATGGCTTTTTCTCACTGCCAACAAAATCTGTCCTCAGGGCCAGATCGCCACGTTGAGTGAAGTTGGAGGTAAACTATAGATAATCCTTTTAGTTGCAGAAACATTTTCAGTTATTTCACGATTATCAACATTTCCAATGCTTTCCACACAGATGTGTAATGTGGACTCATATTCATCTCAATTCAGATATTTAACACTTTAAACTAAGTTTGTCTGTAGCTTTCTGTCAAATATAACTACATTTCACAACAACATTCCCATTTAACACAATATGGTGCGAAAATGCTCCTAATATCTATATGTCAATTAATATAGTTTGTTTTCATTATTATATATAAAGGCTCTTTTTTATGTAGGCTACCTGATCCATGCTAACTACCCTTTTCATGGCATAAAGCAAAGCAGTTTAAAGAATTATTGTGTTAATCCCTGTCATGTGATTTACTGGTGACCATGAGCCTATATTGAGAGCATCATATCCTAAGGCAAAGAAAAGGGAAGAATAGAAATCCCATAAAAGCCCACACAGCTTCTATGATTAGTGATGATGTGTTAAAAGATTACATGTATAAATGTCACTTGTGCAGATTAAAGGTGGAGTTGGTAATTCACTTCAGAAACACTTTTTGTTATATTCCATGGAATGCTCTTAACATCCCGATAGCAATGAATAAATTAAATGCTTTGACAATAAATACATAAAGAAATGTCATCTGTGGAAGCCGTAGCACTGTAAAAAGCATGACCAATCATTTTAGCCGGCCCGGCTAAAATAACTGGATGGCCTACCTGCCTGTCAGCCTTCCATCTGTGCACAAACTTATCTCGGGCCCTCATTGGTCATGTGCGCGTTCGTGTGTGTTGGAGGAGGGGCTCTGTGAGGAAGTCTGAAGGAAGGGGCAGATTTTTTCCGGTTGTGTACTTTCAAATTCTAGCGCACTCGAGCTGGTTTCTCCATTCTTACCTACCCTACCTTTAAGGAGATACACAGGCATATATGTTGGAGGAATGATGTGGAAGTGTCTAAATGCAAACACTACAAACCATAATTTTCTGTCTTGAGTATCCAGTCAAAAGTGTATATACACAAGGCCTACATTTTAATCTAAATTTACTTTGATATTAGTCAGCAGCTCTATGTCTGTGGCCTTCGCCCTTTAGACATTTTTAGTCTTTAATTTGATAGCATCTTTTATTTTGTGATGATTTAGCATGTCTCTTTAAATACAATGATGACTATTAATGATAACCCCCTTGCCCATTACCTCCCCTGCTGACACTTTGACATGTGCCTAACTGCATATACACTATAGCTAATCAACTAAATTAATTCAGATGCTAATATGTATGGGGGAGGAATCCAGCAAATACATTTGAATTGTGATACAGATTATAAAGTGTGGGTGTTTGTTGTCTAAGGTTATGGTTATATACAGTATACATAACTTGTTCTTTATTTTACTTTTCGTTAAGAAAATGCTTTTTATATATTTAGAATCCTTAATTATTTTCATCTGGGCATGGCAGGTATTGGGACACTTTGCACAGGAAGTCAGTTTGGAGCAGGTAAGGTAAGATTGAAATGGAAGTAAAGACAGTGGCGTTGGGACAACTGACATTCAATTAAAGGTGGGGTATGTAATTTATTTCAGAAACACTTTTTGTTATATTCCATGGAATGCTCTTAACATCCCGATAGCAATGAATAAATTAAATGCTTTGACAATAAATACATACAAACATTCATCTGTGGAAGCCGTAGCACTCTGTGCACAAATGTATCTCGTGCCCTCATTGGTCATGTGCGTGTTTGTGTGTGTTGGAGGAGGGGCTTTCTAAAGAAATGGCAGATTTTTCCGGTTGTGTATTTTCAAATGATAGCGCACTCGAGCTGGTTTCTCCAAAAATGACCCACCCCACCTTTAAGGAAACCTAGTCCAATATTGCATTTTAACAAAACAACAAATGCAACAGGTGTTTTTCTTTTGGCTCGTGGCTCACCATTCAGTTTTAGTTTTGACAAAACATTAATGCTGCATTAATCCACATTTCTCTGTTAATCTGCTTGTAATCAATGATGTTTATTGTAAGCCAATGGACACCTATGCTACCTACCTATGAACAATAAACTCAAAATAAAATACAATTACTAATTTACAAGTTTGATTAGGTCCTTTATCCACGGACACATGTGTCAATGTACTAAAGGAAGAAGCAGCATCTGGATAAGTTCCAACCCAGGATGTTGCTGTGAGGCAACACTTGCTAATGAGCTGCTGTGCAACTGCCACTGCCATGCCTGCTTATTAATGTCAATTACAGGTCACTAACAGTTAAACTGCTGGAGCCTTTTTGATGATGGTGCAATTACTCACTCCTGAGTAAGTGTTGATCATTTAATTCCCCTTGACTCTGGTTGTGGTAAACTATGCCTGATCATTTAGCTACATTACATTATTGTAAATGTTTTGCATATCTGCAAATGTTATCCCACATCTAAATGCAAAGACACTTTTATTAAATTTGAATAATATGCCGACAGGCCTATTTATACTTTTGGATAAAACCTTTGACTTTTAGCCGAGCTGCCATTGATTACCTTGCTTTGAATGTACAATAAATGTAGAAAACAAATAAAATCATTATTTCCAATCATTAGCAATATCTACAACGTGTGAATAGAGCAATGTGTTTGTGTTCATGGCCGCTGTTTTTCCTTCAAATTAATGCATAGCAAACCTTTGAGTATTTATTGGTGATAAACCCTTTAGTGGATGTTGGTAGCACTAATTGTTAAAGATTACCTCATTAGCATAGTAAAGGATCACATGGTAAGAAGAAATACAATTCTTACTTTAAATGTAAACCCTTTGATCTAACAAAACAAGAGGAGCATCTTTCATACTGAAGGCTCCAGATTCCTGCATGTGCCTCTGATTATCACCAACATTGGAGCCCGGCCAAATGATACAACTATCAATCATTAACCTAGATGTTTCTCAGAATTGCATAAGGTAGAAGGTTATCCCAGGCATAAACACAGAACTATGAAAAGTAATTTAGGGGGAATAAAATGTGGTGATGAAGGAGGATGTAACTGTGTTGAGAAGAAAATGAGACAATGAATTGAAAGATAAGTGTCTCTGGTCAATCATCATAGCAAGCTGGTAATACAATTAAGGGGGGACTTCACAGTCAATTAATCCATAGTCTCCTAATGTTTAGCCTTAAGCAAAGGGTGTTTAATTTTTAAGTATTCTTCATACTGTACTCTTGAGCTTCTATCAGGTGACACCTTCAGGGCCTCTGTAAACAAAACATCTCTACAATCAATCCAGCCCAAAGGCTTTATTTAATTGTTTGCACAGCAGGTGACCTGTCAGACAAACCAGAACACAGAGCACCTCTGGAATTAAACAGACTTAAAATCTGTGTGTATTCAAACCAAGAGAAGTTTTAATATAGGTACTGTAATGCTCTGAAGCAAAGTTTGTCAACCCAATAAGGCTTATGTGTAACTGTTGTTGAGTAGAAGAAGGGTACTATCAATGATGTTATTGATTTTAAGGGCGAATAATATTGTTTCAGATTTACATTTCACACATTAACTAATATTTTCTGTGTGTTTTTCAGGTAAAAATAATAACTAATTTGTACGTGTGTGTGACTTGTTAGGGGGATGGGTGGGGTTAAGAGCTATGGTAATCTGCTGGATTCACACCGGCCTTTCCCCACCCTGCATGGCTTGCTCTACAACATGCTGCCCTATCACCAGGTCAAGGGGACTGACACTGAGAGATAGCGGAGGAGCAGCTCACTCGGGGACACGCTTGTGCCCATTGTGCTGATGTCACATACAGTCTATCACATATCATTAAAGAAAACCACCCGAAAGATCATTACAGCCCAAAATTCATTATTCACTATAGTTTTTGGCATTGAAAAACTGTCCTGGTTGACAATGCCATAATACAAGAATTTTGTCAGAATGTATCTGTACAGTTCTTAAAGTAATGAAACAATCAAAAGCATAGCACTTGGTTTTACTATTAAGCATTACATATTAGTACATTCACCTCAGAATTCTAGGCAGTTTATTTGTTTAATTAGTAGGCTAGATGCAAACATAGTCCGAGAAGTCCTTTAGTACATTTTTTAAGCTGGTATGTATTATAATGACAGCTAAAACTGTATTTAAACAAACCGGAGTTCACACTGAAGTATAGTCTACAAAAGCTACCTTTAACAGTTTCACCGGGCTAGAATTAGTTCTAGCGTGTCAGCAAAAACACAGCAGGCAGGGGCAGTTTAGCCAAGAGGTAACTAATGTGTGTGTGTGTGTGTGTGTGTGTGTGTGTGTGTGTGTGTGTGTGTGTGTGTGTGTGTGTGTGTGTGTGTGTGTGTATGTGTGTGCGCATGTGTGTGTGTGTGTGTGTGTTTGAGAGACAGGCTGTGCCCTTACAGAGAAAGGGATACTAGCAACTAGAATGTTTCCTCCAATGAGGCTTTAAAAGAGCAAAATATGACAGCAGTCTGGATTCTGTAAATGGAGTTTAAAGCTAAATAAATCATGGTACACTTGTTATGTGTGAAATCATGAAGGCCTAAAGCAAATATTGGAAGATATTTTACTTATAAAGTGGCAGAACCTCTCTGTAGAAATACTATTTTACATGTTAAAGTAGGCTACAAAGTAACACAGGCCCAGTGATGAATAGTAACAAAGTACATTACCTGAGTATACCTAAGTACAATTTTGAGTTACTTGAATATACTACCTGAGTATTGTCAGTTTATGCTACTAATTCTACTCCACTACATTTTAGACGCCAATATTGTACTTTTTACTCCACTACATTTATTTGACAGCCTTTGTTACTAGTTACTTTTTAGGTTTGGATTATTAGCTGATACAACATTTAAATAACTTATTAACTAAACGTATATCAAGTTATTCAAACTAGCTCTACATTTGTGATAAAAACACATGAATACTCATAATAGAAACCCAGTAACTCAATATAGGATTCTGAAATGCACCATTACACATAAGGAGTACTTTTACTTTTGGTACTTTAAGGATATTTTTTGATTGATTGTACTTTTACTTAAGTACAATTTTGAATGCAGGACTTTTAAAGTACTTTTTAAACTTAGTATTGCTACTTTTACTAAGGTAACAAATCTGAGTACATCTTCAACCAATGAAATATGTAAGAAGGCTACAGTAGTTAATGAAATGTTTTGAATTACTTTCCACCATAGCGTCCTAATACCAAATGCAAATAGTATTACTAGCAGCTTGACATACTTTGTACACTGCAGGGTAGCTTTTGAATGTTCCTCAAACTAAAGTCCTTTTTAAGTGTTGTTTAAATGTCACATTATTAATCCAAATCTGCAAAGTATCTTAACGTATTAATCAAATGTAGTGATGTAAAAGTAAACTATTTACCTCTGAATTGTAGTGGGGTAGAAATACAAAGTAGAAACAAATTGAAATACTAAAGTAAAGTAGGCCTACAAAATTGTACTTTAGTACAGTACTTGAGTAAATCTACTTAGTTACTTTACACCACTGGCAGTATACCATAGTTAAATACATGTTTTTGAATTACTTTCCACCATAGCCTTAAGCAGAATGATATATGATTTATTGTGAGTTTACTGTAGTTGGAAAGTGAAAAACTTACGAGCAAGCAAGTCAAGACCAATCCACTAGTGTCAGCCTGAAGACAGCAGCAGCTGTAGTCCCTCCCCGGGCCAGAGAGAGCACCTCGGCTGCTCAACGCTCCAGCCTCAAAGGGACGATGGTGGAGGGCTGGTAAAGATGGCGGCGCTCTCCGAGGATGGGAGGTACGGATTGAATTGTGGCCGACAGAGCGCTGATAGAGTCACCGTATTACATGTCAAATTGACCGAGACAGCGCTGAAAGCCATAGAGAGCCTCCAACATTGTAAGGTGAGTGAAACGACCGGTTATTCCCGTTAAAATGAGCCATCACTGCGGGGCTGACACAGCTCGTCTCAGCTGGGAAGCACCAACTGCCACGCACAGCTAAAGCTACAAAGTTAGCTAAGCTGTTGACAGAGCGACTTTCTTCTTGTTTTTTTCACTGATTTTGTCGTGTGTCGATACATTTACCAACTGGATGGTTTTAATGAGGGTTTCGCCTAATGCTCTAGCCGGGTTTTACGAACTGACAAGTGTTATTTAGTCTAGAAAACCTGTTGGTAAAGTTGGACACTGATTAGCCAGCTAGCTACTTTAGTTTGAATCCTCTGTACAGGCTGATCCATTTTTCTCTTGGCAAACTAGCATTACTTTGACCAAATCAAGAAAGTTGTAATTTAATATCGACCAATAGACTTTTCGCTTGCCAAGTTTGATAAACTAAACGCTCACCCACTCATACAAACTTATCTTAGTTAACTATCATGAACTTTTTTTTTTCTTTTTTTTTCTCCTTTTATTCAAGAAAATATATATGTGAATCACACATTTTATACATCCAACACATTGACCTCAGGGATATATAGGTACATATACAGTAACAATATGTAATATAAAGAAATGCATATAATTAAGAAAATAGTGAAAACAGCTAACATTTCAAGTAAAAAGTTGTAATACACATTTAGTCTTGATGTCTTCTTATTGTTAATAGTGGTGATATATTGTTGTAATTCAAAGTTCAAATGTGCTAAATTTGGTTTAGTCATTCCATTTCCAGTTGTATAGTTTGTCCTGTTTTACTTTTGAGAAAATACTGAACATCAGATAAAAAACATTTGAGAGTACAAACGGTGATAGATTAACTTTCATTCGACAAGGTAGTAACATTATTTCTGTGTCCGGATGGAAATCTGCAGATCAATGAAGGCCAAAGTAACTAGTTAGTGGTTGTGTGAGCGTTTCTATGACTGGTCATCTTAGCATATGGTGAGAAGTTTAACCCATTTGGACAACGTCACATCACAACCTGCAGAGATATGAAACTCCCAGCAGGGCTCATCCAGCTATTTCAGTTTTTTATAAACTGTTTCAGTCAAACAAGCTTGCCACATTGTAACTACAGGATGCTTAAAGCTAATGCATGTTTAGGCCTCAAAGGTGTACACTGGACACACATTTAATATGGGTTTGTTTGCAAAATTGTTGAAATGGTTTTACATACTTTACTTCAAGCTGCCCGAGAGGGCAATTGTCACATAGTATCTGAGAGCGACAAACCTAGATAAAAAAAGATAATAGGAAAATGGCTCTTGCTATCAGTGACATTTATTTTAAATAGACTTTATTTGTGTACTTGTAGCTCTCATCAAACTACCTCATGACATGTACTGCATTTCACCCCCGAGCTTGACGCCATCTGTCATTGTGAAGCTTTTAAAACTGAGTGTGCTAATAAGTCATTTGCATACCTGTGCAAATAAATATAACTTGAATGAACTGTACACATGGTGTAATCTTGTTGAGGTGCCACACATACTAATCTGGACCTTTTACGGTCTTGACTTGCGGAGACCTAGAAGCCGAGTTACCTGACCTTAAGTCAGCCAACAACAACGCTGTTACATAACACCCTGACTGACTGGGCCTAGGTCTCTGCTTAAGGCAGATGCACTGTAGCTTAGCGCTAGGCTGTAGTGTTCAGAGGTCTCTATGTGACTGCTTTTTATGGCACATGGTGTGTGTGTTTCAGTATGTATGCCACTCACTGATCACACGCCTGTATGTGAAACCATGGCTCTCTTTGAGACCTGTATAATAAATTCAAATGTGGATCAATAGCACAATTTAAAATGAGTTTGGGACATCTGGCAAACCAAGTCATCACTAAGTTGAAGGAATTATTTTGTGACAACCCATGCTACAACCTTATTGGATGGTAATGTTGGTCTGACGCTGCATTGAACGGCAGCCTGCCATCTCTTGCTGACTGAGCAGCCAAAACTGCCTGCTTTTTGTTCCTCTCTCCCTCTCAGTAACGTGTGATGTAGCTCAACCAGTCATCGAACTATGGAAGCTGGCTATCTTTGTCTTTCTGTGGTGATGTGAAATGTGATCAGAACGGTGTGTGTGAGGACTGGTTGGTGTGAGTGTATGGATGGTGGGTGGGGGAGGGAGTCAGTCAGTGGCTTGGAGTAGCTTAGCTTTAACAACCATGACATGGTTCTTTCAGTCTGGAAAAAAAAAGAACACATTTGATCTAAGATCTGCATCTTGTTTCATGTTGAGTAAGCAAGCCTATTTTCATGTACAACAATGCAAAGAAACTGTTGTTGATAAAATGCACATTCCACTCAAACCAAAGGATGCAACTTTAAATAAATGTATATTCAGGCCAACTGGTTTCTCGGCCTCAGATGTGTAAAGTAGAAGAAGCCGTTCCTGTGCTTTCCCTTCCCAACTGCCCCAGAGCAACCACTGCATATTTGTGGTTGTCCACTCCATTTCAAGTAGCCATCAAACTCAAACCTGTAAACTTACACAAAGAGAGACATTTCAGAAATACTTACTCCAAATATTTGCTGTATTTGAGTTTTGTCCAGGTTCCACATGCTTGTGTGCAGATAAAACACTTTCACCTACCACCCACCTCTTAACCTCTTAAGAAGATGCAGGTAAAGTTGACTCACAAGGTTTCTATTTAGAGACCTAGCCATCTGACTTCATTAAGTATTTTCGGCTGACAGTTACCATTGTTTCTGCAGCCGGACCTTTATGTCAGATGATCAACGACAAAACACTATTTTGGGGATTTTATTTTATTTTTGTCAAGATTGTAATGTTTTTCTGCCAAATGCCCAACATGTTCTAGCCTGAGCCGCTCGTATGTGAAGGTCCGCGACTTTTTTCTGTGATTGTAAAAGGAATGTATTACATTGTTAGACTGGTTGTCACACAACAAGCAGTTGGACATCACATTGGATTTAGCATTTTTACTATTTTCAGACATTTTATTGAACATGAAAATGAATCCATTGTTTGATTGAATTGTCTTCAGATTAATCAGTGATGAAAATACATCTTTGTTGCTGCCCTAAATCAGAAATACTCTCAATTCATAAAACTAGCACAGCACAACACTTTTAACAAACAGACAGGCATTTAAGGCATTTGCATGTTATCCACCAGCTATCTGTGCTCTGTATTTACATGTTCAAATGTAACATTTACTAGATGTGTTGTGCTGTGCTAGGACCCCAAGGCTCTGCTGTTTCTACAACCAAATGTTTGTATTGTCAATCAAATAGCGTGGCATGTTCTGCAGGTTCTTCACCAATGTGTCTTTTTGTATCTATTTGTTGCTTCTTACCTAACTGGTATTTCTCTGCCAATACCACTTTACATTTTCAAAGTGATGCTATCAGTAAAAATGTTGTTTCTCTTTACTTACAGAATGTACCTTCTCAGCGGCCCACAATACAATTCAAGGGACTCCAAGGGGTAAGGCCCGTCTCGCTAACAGCTGTCTGCTGTCTGTGCATCTTGCGCTCTCTCTCTCCCTTTTTTTCTTCTTAACCAAACACTTCTCCACACACAGTTTGCACACACTTTTAAATTAACTATATCAACAAACCATATTTTTTCACCTGGTGTGGTGAGTCAAAATAGTGAACAACAAATCTGTGTTGTAATCGACAAAATAGCTAATTAGCGTTAGCCGCTGTGTGAGGTTTTCCTTTAATGACAAGTTATTCATGTTTATTAATCCTTCACATTTGTTAGTGGCATGTGCTGATTTGTATCGAGACGTCCCTACGCTTGGAGCCAGTAAACCTACTGACTTGTTCTGACTTGTCTAGTTAATCAGATGCTCAACTACTGCTCGGCTTACACTTATTAAAACACCACTATTGTACATTATTTGTAATACTAGTGTACATAATATTTAAAAGCCAGTGTAGTAGCTTTGTAGGACTACTTTTAATGTGGTTATTAATTTATATTTGTTAATATAAACCCTATCCTCTATGCAAACTGTCTGCTGAACTATTCAGAGGCACCCATTTGAGACCCTTATGAAGTCTATGTACACTGTTTTGACTCAAATACGGCCTCCTCCTAGCTGCTGAGACCTCGGAGACCTTCCTGTGTCATGCTAGCGAAAGGGTATTAATATATGCATACACTAAGGTGAAAGCCTAGGGAAGAGTTGAAGGTGGTTTGTCATATATGGCAGTTTTATAGACCATACTGTTTGTATGAATGTCATTCTCCCATCATTTAATAATCATCCCAGGTGTGAATAGATGGTATAACTTGTCTTTTTCTCCCTTACAGCGCATTAAAATTCCCAAGAATGATTCCTCCCCAGACCCTTTCAACAGTTTTGATTTCTACCTGTCTAATGTGGGCAAAGACAACCCTCAGGGAAGCTTTGAGTGCATCCATCAGTATGTTGCGAGGTAACGTTAGTCAGCTGAATCCACTGTTACTGGAAGGTAATCTCTCCCTTCCTCCCAGTTCTCTCTCACGCTCCCTCTTTGTCTCCAGCTCAGGGGCCTCACACCTGGCAATGTTGGCCACAGTACAGGACAAAGTCACCGTGTGTGCCACTAATGACTCCTACCAGGTGACCCGGGAACGCATGACCCAGGCCGCGGAAGACACTCGTGAACGTGGGACCAAAGTCATCAAGCCTGGGGGCCAGTACAGAGGTAAGGCCCCTTTCTACCCTCAGATGCCAAGTCTGATCCCTGGACACCAGCACGGATTTACATCCTATCAACACCTCTCATGTCTTTTCAAACTTGGGGGGGGGGACTTTGAGGGACTGAATGGGTGAAAGCTGACGGCCTGGCTCCATTCAAAGCCATTATTACAACTGAGTAGGCAATTTTGCTGTCTCAGTCTTTTCCAGATTAGCAGTCTGACTGATAAGGGCCAAAGGTTGCTTCTGAAGCTATTTCAGTTTTTTTTTTTCAGCACATAGCCTGCCAACATTTATACTGAAAGTGTTCCAGGACAGGCAACAAGTGCTGTTGTGATCAGCTCCATGCAGGACTTAACTTGTATTTCCCTTTTATACTTGTCACCATGCAGGGTTACTTGCTTTTTGAATCTCAAGCGCAAGCTCATATGGTAAAAACAGAGCAGGCCACAGAGAAGGAGAAGCGTCACTCTGCTCTCTTATCGTGTGAAAATGGTATCGCTATCAAAGGTCTAACAAACCACAGGGAAACACTGGAGGAAAATAAATGTGGTGGTATTTGTTAAACACTGCTAGTAAATGAGTAAACAGGTTTCTGTTAATAACATGGAGGTACTGTTAGTTCTTTTTTTATTTAGCTTTTGGAAGTGATTTTATACCCTGTTAAAACATCATGTAATCTCCGGTAAAGAGCTCCACTGTGCTCCTTTTGAAAAATAGCAGACCCTCTGAACTTTAGATACAGGTAGCTATTTTAACTTCTTAAATAATGTCCTAAATATCATATGAATGTGATATTAACAAGAAAATTATGATTTGATAAATATTTCAAGATACTCCATTTAATGGCTCTCTTGTCATTTATGTATACAGTAGGTTGAGTGGTGGGATAACCTCATCAAACAATGGTGTGAAAAAAACAATATTATACATTAGGGATGTAACGATACCAAAAACTAACGGTACGATATTTATCGCGATATTGAAAAATAAAGAAAATAAATGTGAATTTTTTTTTATTTTTTTACTTGAATATTGTTTTCCTTATTAAATAATAAATCTGATTTGTACAGCATTTTAGTAGTATAGTAGTATTTTAAAGTGTCAACAATATAATAATCAGACCCTGCAATAGAATAAATCAAGTTTCACTTTAGTTTTTCAAGTAACTCAACTCTAACTCACTCACTCGGCATCATCAAGGTTATCTTTTAGGAATATGAGCATGTCCACATTTCCAGGTAGAAGCTGGGATGTTTGGGCGTTTACAAATATCCCCTGCTGTGGAAAAAAACTCTCTTGCTTGGTACTGATGTTGCTGGGACAGAGAGATATGCTTTGGCCATGGGTGACAGCAGTGGGTAAAACTGCGCATTGTCTCTCCACCACTTCAAAAACAATACAGTGTTTGCCAAGAAGGTGAGGCTTGTTGACAGGGCGAGATATAAATATACTGTTGGTACTTGTCAATGTCTCTAGGTATGTAAATGTAGCCCTGTAAATACGATGTCCTTTTGTGTTATCTATTGTTTTATGTTCATGTTGTAACCTACTTGCTGCCATGTTGGACAGGTCTCCCTTGAAAAAGAGATCGATGATCTCAATGGGACCATCTGGTTAAATAAAGGTTTTTAAAAAAAAAAAATTGTTTAATCGCGGTAGATTTTGTCAGTTTCTTTTATTTACCGCAATATCCGATATATCGTTACATCCCTATTATACATACTGTTACGCCTAACTTGGGTTCAGTAAGAAATGTTTCAGTTGTATCCACCATTTTAGCCATGAATGCATGTTTGGAGTCAATGAGTATGTTAGATCTGAGCATTTGTCAAAGATGTCCTTGTTTTAACTCGAATCAAAAGTGTAACTCAGTCCTCAAACCTGCTACAACTAAAACCTCATCGGGCCTGTTTCTCTGGGCCCCGGGGAAACATTTGCATAAGCTGTAGTGGCCCAGATAGAAACTGGGAAACGAGAGGCGGCCGAGGGAACGGGTGTGACAGGAGCATGTAGCAGCTGGTCGGGAGTCTGCACCCTATTTACTAATGCAAAAGGGACCATTAGCTTCTTATTTTCACAGGCTGTAAATTACTATACTCTTGTTCTGCATACGTTTTCTATGTATAGAATGATTTTTTCCGAAAGAGGAAATATCGTTACATAAGCTTTCCACCTGCAGCACCCTGTCATTATACTTTGCAGAGTGTGTAACCTCTCTAAATGGATCCTGATCCCTTTTTGTCACGTATAGGGGTCTTTCAAAACCTTCGCCATAGGACAAACAACTATGACCAAGACTCTCAAGCTATACTTAGTTGATACAGTGATTTTCAATCGAGTAACAGTGTCCATTATTGGTGTCCTTATTTCTTGGTAACTGCCATTTAAATGGGACTTCTTTGTTGTAAACACTGAAAGTAGTAATGGTTATTGGTGCCATAAAAGCACGCAGTGTCTGCCCGAACTTAGATATGAGGAACGACCCGTAATTTCACCTTGTGTAACCTTCATATCTAGTTTCCAAGGTTCAAGTATATGTTTTGTTTGGCCATCTGAAAAAAATAAAATAATAATAACTTCTTAAAGCTTAGTGCCACATGTTTTTAGGTTCATTTGAGGCTTTTGGCTTCAGTAACTGAGTTGAAGATGATAGAAAGGTGTATTGTTGAGGGAAAATATGACGGCATATTAATGTACGATGATGAACTTCCATGCAGAAAAAAAAAAACGTTTCAAATTGTATTTTCTTTCCCTCTAGGAAAGCAAGTCCATATCCGTAAGCCAGCACTATCGGGCCATGACGTGGTCCCCGAGCGCAAACGCTCCACACCCATCAACCCAGCCAACACTATTCGTAAGTGCCTTTCCAATAACCCCGTGTCCCAGCGATCCTTCAAGGACCGCCTCATCCACCTGATGGCGCTCCGGCCCTACAAGAAGCTGGAAGTGCTCGCACGTTTGCAGCGGGACGGAATCAACCAGAAGGACCGAACCTCATTAGGAACCACCCTGCAACAGGTACTGTAAGGTGTCTGCCACAATATCAGGGTGTCCGCGGGATCTTAAAAGTTGATAAATCAATTTAGCGAAAATTAAGGCTATTAAAAAAAGTATTAAACGGCATTTTCCAAGGTATTACGTTTTGTAGCTTGTTTTCAATAAGTATATCAATTGTCCAAAGAGGTTGTATTCTACAGTCTGCCTGAATGTAATCATTGCGTAGGTGTGTAGTGTGATTCTGTGTAGTTTATTTATGGCATCCTGTTGGGTTTGACGTCATCTGAACAGGACATCGCACGCTCACTGCTTGATAGCACGCGAAGCTCCGTTTACGCCGGTTGTTAAACAACTTCGTTATGGGGAAATGCAAGTCTGCGTCCAAATGGTTGGAAGATAAGGAGGAAGGACAATCAATACTGTATATAGTCAATGTGAGGTAAAGTGTGTCGCCAATGTAACCGGTTGAAACTCGAAGTGGCGATGAGGTCTTAAAACGTATGGAAAGGGTCTTAAAAAAGATTCCTGCATATACCCTGAATATGATTATTAGCATCAACATGTCCTCCATTTTAGAGTTTCAAGAATCATATATTGTTGTTTTGCAACACAGGTTTGCACAACGAAATGTAACTACATTAATGCTTCACAGAAAAAAGCATGACAAAGCAAAAATGTAAGTGTATTCCTGTTGATTAAAATCCAGAAGTAGTCACTTCTGTTTTTATAAAATATGACATTTAGTAATTTCACCCTAATTGTTGTGTCCAAAAGATCACCTTCCCCCCATTAAACACAAGATCAAACAAAAAGCAAGACACTGTATTGGTCAATTTGCATGCACAGATGGCCAGCACAGGAAGTGTGAAGTTTCTGTACATGTATCATGCTGTCAGTTTAACCGTCCTGTGTTCCTGTGTGCTCCAAACAGGTGGCCAACCTGAACCCCAAAGACAACACATTCTCACTGAAGGACTTTATTTATCGAGACATCCAGCGCGACTGGCCGGGCTACTCTGAAGATGAGAAGACCCAGGTGGACCGGATCGTGGCTCGGTACTGATGTGGCCTATTTAGCATTTTATTTTCCCTCTGACTCTAAATACATACCTGTCTGAACTAATAAAGCATCTGCATCCCATGGTGTTGAACCACACTTAAGTACTAGTTGAAACCCCCTGCAGGCGGCGGCTAGGTAAAGCTGGCTGTCAGGTAAACAGTGCTGTGTGAAGGAAAAGCAGCAACTGTAGTGTAGGCTGCTGTGGATCCCAATGTTTGTTTTGGAATGATTTTGTTTTTGTTTGCTCAGTGTTCTGTGTTGTAAACGTGCCATCGTCAGGGCCAGAGCTGACATGAATTCACCACTAGCAACCTTCAGTCCGTATGTTAAAGGAATGGCTCAACTTTAAAGTATTATAATAGCTCATGTAGCACACCATCAGGTTTAGTTTTTACACTTATCATTTTCCTTATTTTGGACAAGTGTTCATGTTATTTAGTCTTAGCACTTCAGCAGTTATTATTGTGTTAATTATATGACAATGTAATTGCATTAG
The DNA here is from genome assembly GCF_902827175.1 of Gymnodraco acuticeps. Classification (NCBI taxonomy): domain Eukaryota; kingdom Metazoa; phylum Chordata; class Actinopteri; order Perciformes; family Bathydraconidae; genus Gymnodraco; species Gymnodraco acuticeps. Next base: position 662,555 of record NW_022991244.1, read on the forward strand.
CACTAAATGAGCACTTGTAATGCTTTACAGACTTTCTGATAATTTCTTGTAAAGTATTGTAAGCTGTCTTAGTGTTACTCACCAGCCCAGCATTAGGTGAAACCTTAAGACCCGACAAACATGTCAAATATTTTCCTTCCTAAAACTTTTTCTAATGTGTCCTGTCTGGTCTGTTTCGCCACACTAACCACGTTGTCTTTCTCTAACAGAAAATTGGGTCTTCCTCTGGAGACCCTCTCCTCAAGCAGTCCTTCCAAAGACAGCGTCCCCACGTCCCCGCAGGTATCTGAGCAAATGCACACTGACACACACCTCTACGGTAAACCATGCACTTTCTTAGCTTCATCCTGTATGTTTGACTTGTAGAAGCTCCAGCCAGACTTTGACTTCATCGACCCTCTGGCCCCCAAGAAAGCCCGGATCTCCCACCTCAGCAGCCGGGGGCCCGCCGCCTCCTCCTCCGACCGCCACGAGGGAAGCCCCAACTCCAAGCGCTCGTCCCTCCCCTCCAACGTCGCCTCGGGCCCCCCCGCCCATCTCCCTGTCCCGTCCCACCCCCCCGCCCCGTCTCACCAGCAGCCCAGCCCGGCCTCCCACTCCAACTCCCCCAGCACCCCCGAGGGCTGCGGCACCCAGGACCTGCCCATGGACCAGAGCTCCTCCTGCAGGGACCCCTCGCCCAGCCCCTTCTCCTCTGACAGGACCCCGCAGGACCGCTACCGGACCCCCGTCCCCAGACCGGCCGCCTCCCCCAGCCCTCCTCCTCCTCCTCCTCCTCCTCTTCCCCCCTCCTCTTGCACCTCCCTCACAGTCACCTCCACTGTCATCAGCAGCCCCCCCTCGTCCAGCAGCGCCAACAAGAAGGTGAAGAAGAAATCCAAGAAGCACAAAGATAAGGATCGAGAGCGGGACAAAGGGAAGCGGACGGACAAAGGTAGCAGGAGTCCGCCCGGCACCGCTGAGCCCGCCGTAGACTGTCGCAAAGCCAAAAGGAAGCGCAACGCCGAGGAAGAGACACGAACTCGAGAAGAAGTCATCAACAAGGTCCCTCACAAAGAACAAGGTGTGTTTCTGTCGTCACTATTAATCATCAGACTCACTGAACCAAAAGTTTTAAGACATTGTCTATCAGCCTTTTTGATGCTTTACACACACTTCAAAGTACTGTCACTTACTGTTTGTGGGAATTTAGTTGGGAAGAGATCTTCAAAAGTGTATTTATCCAAAAAGAGCAGTAATATTGACACTGCATTAGATTAAGTACATGTTATGGAACAGGGCTTGTTTCTTGTGTCACACCCACAGAATGAGCATCATTTCCAGATAGCATTTCAAACCCACACATTTCTATAAAAACAAGCTTTGATTAACACAATGTGCACCACTCCCTTTTCAAAAAGCAGACAAAGTGGACAACCTCAGGTTACTAGCTGCTAAATCAGGATTTTCTCAAGTTTGTACGGACCAAAGCAAAAAATGATTGTGGAAATACATTTTTTTTATTACCTGTGAAATAACCTGACAGGGTGTCCGCGGGGTCTTAAAAAGTATTAAAAGTTGATCAATTTAGGCTATTAAAAAGTATTAAACAGCATTTTCCAAGGTATTACATGTTGTAGCTTGTTTTCAATAAGTATATAAATTGTCCAAAGAGGTTGTATTCTACAGTCGGCCTGAATGTAATCATTGCGTAGGTGTGCAGTGTGATTCTGTAGTTTATTTATGGCATCCCGTTGGATTTGACGTCATCTGAACAGGACATCGCACGCTCACTGCTTGATAGCGAGCGAAGCTCCGTTTACGCCGGTTGTTAAACAACATCGTTATGGAGAAATGCAAGTCTGCGTCCAAATGGTTGGAAGATAAGGAGGAAGGACAATCAATACTGTATATAGTAAATGTGAGGTAAAGTGTGTCGCCAATGTAACCGGTTAAAACTTGAAGTGGAGATGAGGTCTTCAAATGTATGGAAAGGGTCTTAAAGGGTCTTAAAAAGTATTACATTTGACTTCAGGGTTCCTGCATGTACCCTGCCTGAGAAACCTGTGCGTTTCCCATCATGACGACTTTAAATGTCCGTTGTGTAAAAGAGAAAACATTGGTGGGGTGATTTTCCTGTCTACATTTTTCAATATGACTTGCGGCATTAGAAAGAAACTATCATTTTAAGATAATTGTTTTCATTTGAATAATTGTATTAAAACGATAATGGTGTGATTTCTTCTTCAAACAGATCTTTTTTCTTTTTTTTTAATATGTAGAATTCTCCAGTTATACTGCCAGCTCGTTTTGGATTTGCACTGCCTCCTAGTGTCCACAAATCAAAACGTGTGTAATGTGTGTACTGTCCTCATTAGTTCTGCTTTACCTGATCTTGCAAATGTTGTGGTTGTTATTTCAGAGACTATTTTCTTTTTAAAGAGAATGCTAATGCAGGTCATATACGCAAGTAGCGCTTATTTGATGTATTCCCTGTACAGGAATTCATCATTTGCAGTTTATTCCTTATATGTGACGGATTATTTGGCAAAGATAGCAGACCAAAGCAACTCTACCAATACAAAGGATCATTTGTGATGTTTTTCAGTCATTCTTCACATGTTAACCCTGTACCATGGATTATCAGTGCAGTATATATTTTTGCAATATACTTTATGGACATTTCTGTACATGCATCCCCTATCACTTGTTCTGCTTATTTACTTTTTAGCTCCTATAACGAGTACGTTTCCACGGTATCTTATCTGAGAGTCTCAAACGTTCCTCTCTTTCTTCAGACTCTTCAGATAAAGACAAGCCAGAGAAGACGGAGAAACCGGAGAAGACGGAGAAACCGGAGAAGACGGAGAAGACGGAGAAGACGGAGAAGACGGAGAAGACGGAGAAGATGGAGAAGACGGAGAAACCGGAGAAGACGGAGAAGACGGAGAAGACGGAGAAACCAGGGAAGACTGAGAAGACAGACCAGCCCACCAAGTTCTCCTCTACAATTGAGATGCCCGACTATGTTGTGTGAGTCACCTCGACCTCTTTACCCTTCAGCCCTCTCATTTCACAGTTCAAAACATTTCTGTTCCTAAGAATTAGGACACAGAAAACCCAGAAACAAACACAGATGTGATTCATTTTCTTTCTTTGCTGCACGTTAAATGTTTTGCACTTTCCACCTCATTGGTAAAAAGTCTATATTATTCACTGCACAGATAGACAATCTCAACAGGATCTCACCTTTCAGTAAAGATCACGACCTTTAGCGAGGTGTATTCAAAACAAGGAAAGTCAGGGGAGCTTTGAACACACTGAAATGACCTTCTGTGTGTCTACAGGAAGTACATGCCCATGGTGTCCATCGACCAGCGGCAAAGCTACAAGGATGACTTCAACGCAGAGTACGATGAGTATCGCCTCCTACACGCCCGCGTGGAGAACATCACCCGCCGCTTCACCCAGCTGGACGCCAAGTGCCGGAAGATGACACCGGGCACCAAAGAATACCAGGTCAGACCAGTCGGCGTGAAACATTTCTACATGCCAGTTTCTTTAAAGCCACTTACTGTGTAATCCTTATCGAGCATTTATGGTGGGTTTGTGTCGTTCTAAATGGCAAGGTCGGATAAACTCAGTAAAAAGTAGCGGACCCCTTTCCTATAAGCACTACAGAGATTGTTGAGTCTCCTCCAGAGGGGTTATTATATTGTCCATTCCTTGTAGCAGTTAACATGATGATTTACTTTTTATTCTAAGATTTAAGTGTTTTGTAGATATCTTTTTAACTAAACACCATTAGACCAGGGGTGTCAAACTCAAGGCCCGGGGGCCAAATCCGGCCTGTGACTTCACTTTGTGCGGCCCCGCAAGAGCTTGCAAAGAATAAAATACGTTTTTTATACGGTTACATGATGCTTTACAGAAGCTCGTTGCCCATAAACTACATGTCCCACAATGCATCTTAAATTTGTCTTTTTCTCAGAATCTGACTTTTTTTCAAAATGTCCATTTTTCTTTTTTCTTTGACTTTTTTTTTCAGAATTTCACTTTTCTTTTTAAATCATTTTGTGACATTTTCACTGAAGAGACTTGCAATGATTTGCCCTAGACTTCTGCTTTCAGACGTAGTTAATTATGAAGTTATTACCCTATCCCATAATAATCCAATGCAGAGGCAATCATGTAATATAATACATTATTTTATATATAGTAAATATTTATATATGTATTTTTATATAGTCTTATATATATATATATATATATATATATATATATATATATAAAACTGGCCCTTTTGAGTGCAACCATGATGCTAATGTGGCCCGAGATGAAATTGAGTTTGACACCCCTGGCTTAGACTGTTTGGTCATATATTTGAATACACAGGAAGGAAGAAGTGATGTCTTTTTGTTTGTATTTTAAATGAATAAGTATATATTATTATTATTTACTAAATCGGTCTCCATAATTGTTTCTAGGTGCTGCTTTTGTGCCATGTTATCACACGGATATCACTTTAGAGTTTGGATTTCTATATCAGCTAAATGTATACGCGTTGTCCTTTTACAATGAATGTAATTGTACTGTTCAAATGCATTAAAAGTGATTTTTCCTTTTTACAGAAGGTGCAAGAAGAAGTGTTGAAAGAGTACAAAAAGATGAAACACGTGAGTGCTTCTACACTTCTGTCTGTTTTTTCTAAACACTAACAAAACACTTGCTTGTTGTTTCTCATGTTAATTCTGCTTGCTGTCCTTCTGTCTAGCGCAGCAGGAGTCTGATATTATTTGTGCGTTTGCTTTACAGCACAGCCCCAACTACCACGAGGAGAAGCAGCGCTGCGAGTATCTGCACAACAAGCTGGCCCACATCAAGCGGCTCATCGCTGACTTCGACCAGCGCAGATCCACGGCCTGGTGCTGAGCACATGCCTCCACTGTCAGTATTGAGAGAGGAGCGTGGACCCAGGAGGGGGTGTCCGACCGGCTGTTATTTATTAACACCCCTTCAGTTACTGCCTCCACATCCACCAGTCTTCCTTCTCCCATCATCCTTTTTTCCTTCATTCCTTACCTCTTTTCCCATCTTTGATTCCACTGGCTTCGTTGTTGCCTGCAATCTTTAAAAAAACTTACTTTGACTTTACCTTCCGTCTTTTTGCTTTCTCCTTTGTTTATTTCTCAAAGAGCTCCTGTGGAATTTCAAACCACCGGTTCAGTGGAAGGGGCTGCCTGCATGTGTGAAGGGGTTGGTGGGGGGAAATCTTCTAACCTTTTTTTTGAAGGACTTTATCTTCAGGCAAAAAAAAAGAACAAAAAAAGTATTTTTGAGCATCAGAGAAAATATGAACTTGTATTTAAGTAAAAAAAAAAAAAAAGAGGGAGATCTTATTTATTTTTTATTTTGGGACTCGTAGTGCAAAGAAGAGTCTGCAGATGATATATTGTTTAACTTTTGTTGACAACAATGCAAAAAGAAATACCGCAGGCCTTATGTGTTTTGACTTTGTGAAGCCATTTTGCACGTGAGATCCATTGTCATCTAATTTGGGACAGACGTCTCTCCTGCCTCATTTCCTCTCCTTTCATAAAACTGTACTGGATAACCTCGCTGACTTTGAGGATGAAGGGGAAAGGAAACGAGACGGCAGGAGGGCTCTGACCTGAATGAGAAGCAACAACAGTATGTGTGCATGGATTGTACATTTAGTTGTAATGGCCACATGGGGTGGAGAGGGTTGGGAAACTAAAGGAGTGCGACTCCCTGTCGGTGAGGGGAAGTACTCCCTGCACCATCAGTGTTTAGTGTTCACATTGCATTATGGGTGCCTTAAGGTGTTTACACTCGGAAAACGTCGAGTCTGGCGACCCTTAGGGGGGCTACACAAAGGAACTATAACTGCCTGGAAACAGGTTGTGTGTGTCTGTGCGCATGTCGGAGCGGTGAAGGAAGAAAGTTTAGTCTGGAAGGAGTGTTACAAATTGTATGTGTGTGTGTGTCCGTACGGATGTGACAGGTGTAAGGAAAAAACTAGAAATGTGGAGAAAAAGTGATAAACGTGAAAAACAAAAAAAAGCTGCTATATAGTGTTTGACCAGCCAGAGCACTCGGGATCAACCTGGCTGACGTCGCCGATCTTAATCGAAGAGATTTAGAAGATCCTTATTTTCCGTAACGGCGCAGAGCCTGGGAAAGGAGCGCGCCGAACCTCTTCAGCTTTACCCGGCGGAAAACCCTTTCTGTTCCTAGAAAGAAGCAAAACACATCCACCAGAGAACAAATCTCTATTAGGATTTCAAATGTATTTGATTCTCAGTTTGAGTTCTGCAGAGTAGTGGAAGATTTTTTTTTTTGTCAACATTGATAGGTTTAGTTCAATGGATGGCTTCTATGAAAAGTCTTTATTTCAACAAGGGAAAATGTGTTTACAAACCTGTGTTAGACTGTTTGCCAAAAATTAAATACTTCTTTGGTTCTGCATCACTGGAGTAAAATGTATGATTGGGGATTAATTTAAAGAGACACAAATACTGGAATATGTGTCTCGTTACATTTGGGGATGTAGAGAGGAGTCACTGTGCCCGAGATCACAACTGAAGGTGTTGACTATCTGCCTTTTTGAAGTGGTTCGCTCCTTCTCGGCTAGTCAGCTGCTCCTGTGTTAGGGAGAATATGTAGCCCCATGTTATCCCCACAAATTGATATTTAAGTAGCATTGGCTGGATCTATTTGAAATATATTTTGGGTTGTGGCATTCTGTCAAAGAGTCAGTCTCTGCAGCAGACTGGCTGTTTTGTTCGGCTGTCAGAATCAATTTAATCTAAAAACAGACCTGGCTTATTTATTTTTGTCTCAAGTTGATATTGACAGAAAATCAGCACTTGTATCTTGGATGTGTCGCATTAAAACAAAGACAACGCAGATTAAAATTGTTCAAGATTTCAGGCTCTACTTGAGATGTACTCTTACTTCGGTCGCGGGCTGCAGGGTCAGTGTATTATTATTATTTTGATCCCCTTGAATCGGTCATTCCCCAAAATATAAAGCATAAAATGCCATTTCAGCAAATGTATGATGGGCTAGACCTTCAGGGTGTCCTCCATCATGTGTCCTCTTCCTCCGAACATTTCTGTCTTTATCAAATACAGATGCTTAAATTGGGTCTGAGCAACATGAATAATGTGACTCATTGTTGTGGGAGGGAAGAGGTTTGATCAAGAGTCTTAATGAGGAAGTAACAAGGTTAAAAACCCCTGGCAGTGTTTAGATGTGAGAAACCACTGGAAATGAAGTGACGTCTTATCCTGCCCAGCCGAAAATGTACAAGACATTTCAATAAAAATCAATTTAGTTTTACCTGGAAAATGGCTTTTGTTGTTCTTTCTACTCTCCTTTTCAGCCTTCGAAATGTTTGCATGTCTAAAATGTGGATGACTTTTGTGAACCTACGGTTATCGAGAAACTGTTATTAAAGATGCAAATAATAGTTGTTATTAGAGCCACATCTGAATGTATGAACATCTGCTTTCCATGTTTCAAGATAAATATGACGGCTGCATATATGCCCTCAGTCTACTTACAGTTTACTTCAGCACAATGAAAAACTGTTGCAGTTGGTTTAAATAGGTGCCACTAGATTCAAAATGTCAACTTTAATTTGATATTATAAAGCTGTTCTTCTCATATAACAAATTGCTCAATGTAAGGGTTTTAGTTACCGAGAACAGGGTTAAATGATGTTGAGATTACAGAACATTTCAGAGTTGTGTGTGTTAAAGTTTGTTGGATGACGGTATAAGAGCAACAACTGAGAACCTATTTACTACCACTACTAGTTACGTGTGTATTTGTACATTTCAGGTCACAAAAATGCTTTGATTTGCAAACCAGTCTACTAATGAAAGTTCTCATATGCTTAGATTTTAGAGCAACAGTTGCTGCAATAAGGAGCTAAATGTATTTACCCAACTGTATCAGAAATGTAACCATCTGCATTTTGCATATCAGTGTACTGTATGTGAATTAGGGCTGAACGATTAATCGATTTTAAATCGAAATCGCGATTTTTAAATGATGCAATTATCAAATCGCAAAGCCTGCGTTTTAATTTAAAAATGTACCAGTCATTGTTAACCAATCAGAAGTGGCCCATGATAGAAGGTGATAGACAGATTGATCCAATCACCTGCCAAGTATTTTTGAAAGTGCCTGCCCCTTTCCAAATGGCTTCCAATTGAGCTTTACTAGATCGTTTGGTGAAACAAACCATCTGAGTCGGGTTAGTAATGCTCCATCCAGGGCCGGCCCTTCCCACTGGCGAACTAGGCGGTCGCCTAGGGCGCCAGATCTGGAGGGGCGCTGCGCTGGGAGAAAAAAAAAAATTAATACTTTTTTTTTTTTTAATGTTTTTTTTTTTTATTCTGCCTAATTGTATGCCCTTGATGTAATACGTTTACATTAATAATTGAATAAAGTAAACACCCTTTGCACCCAGGGCCGGCGGCAACATTTTACATTTGCCCTGTACCATGGGCGCTGTAACTGAAAGCAGTGCTGGAATTGGGCCGGTACTCACCGGTACGCAGTACCGGCACTTCTGGTTCTGACCCATGGAGTACCGGCACTTCTTGCTCAGTACCGGCATGCTGGCGGTACTCCGGTACTCATGCACCGTGCCAGTACTCAACACTCTCCCGCCGTTCTTATTATACATCCATATATATATATATATACAGCCGCCCGGTACTCAGTAGATGCGTCATGAGGTGTCGAACGGACATTCTCATCGCTCTAACCGCTGGAGTTTCACAGCGGCTGTCAGCTGTTTACTCCTGTCATTCAAACAGAACGTGCTGGAGAGGGGGCGGGGCTTATCTTCTCCATGTAAATACTGTGGTGGAAACGACTATGTCAAAATTAACCTATTTGACCGTGATTTAATAGTAATACACGTTTCAAAATAATAATAATAATAATAATGCCGAAGTAACAACATACTGAAAACTGTTAGTAAAACCATGTTTTAATGCTTTACAATTTACATACCTAGATGCACATGTGTTGTGTTTATGCAGTGCAACTCCCACCCAGTGGGTGGCTATGTAGAGTGATAGAACAGAGCAGGCACGCCCCCGAGAGAAGGAAAGCAAGTCACGTCACAAATTAGCATTTCTAAAATGTTAGCATGGATTAATAAAAAAGTGCAAAAAGACAGCGGTTGTCGCCGGAAGAAACTTCAAATACAGAGAATGCTGTGCCTGTGTTGGAAATTGTGTCTGATGGGGAGCTTTCTTTGGTTGATCCTCCTGCTCCAAGTTCTAGTGCATTAGCATTAGCACTAGCTCCGCCGCCTCCTCCAGAGCCTCTAACGTTAGCTGCTGCTGGCTCAACTGCCACCACCAACACCGGGCAAAGCGATGCACCTGACTGCTGGACAACGGACCAGGTGCAATATTTTTGCAAGACCAATGCATGGCTCCTTCTTAAAGATAAGAAGCTAGGATGTCGGATATGCAGAGATGTCAAATCTTTGGGAATACACACTGGACAAGGACTGAAACTGTCAACTGAATGGGGTGAGTGTGCAGTGTCTCATTTCGGTGTTGACAAGGGCAAACAACAAGCTAGCCTGAGAAAAAAAATCAAAGAACATAAAGAATCACAAGCCCATGTAAAAGCTGCTGACATCCTTACATCTGCTTCATGTGAAACTATTCAACATCAAGTGCAGTCTATGCATAAATCTGAATTAGACACCACTATCAGAGTTTTTCGAACGGCACATAGCCGGCCATTCACAGACATGCCAATTGATTTGAATGTACAGAAACTGAATGGGCTGAACGTGGGCAGGGTTTTGCACTCCAATAAAACCTGTGGCGAAATCATCGACCACATAGCTCATGAGCTGAAGAAAAAAATGGCAAAAGACATTACAAAAAACCAAAGAAAACTCTGTGTTTTGGTCGATGAATCTACCACTATTAGTGGTAAAACGGTGCTTGTTGTGTGTCTACGCTCAGCATTAGCTGATGCTGAGCCCGAAACGTTTTTTTGGGAGCTGATCGAGTTGGATGGAACAACGGCTGATGACATCACAAAGGCGTTAATGGAGTCTTGGAAGAGATTTTAACGAGGACTTTTTAGGTCAGTGTTTCGTTTATTTTGCATGTGATGGGGCTTCAGTCATGCTAGGGAAGAGAACAGGCGTTGCTACCCAGTTGTGTAGTAAATTTCCAAGCCTGTTTGTGTGGCACTGCTCCAATCATCGTCTAGAGCTGGCAGTTGGGGATGTGGTCAAGGAGGTCTCAGGGCTCAATCATTTCCAGATCTTTTTTGACAAACTCTATTCCTTGTTCCATGCCTCCCCCAAAAATCAGAGGCAGTTAGCGCAGTGTGCGCAAGCAGTCGGACAGCGTCTCCTGGTGATAGGGCGTGTTTTGTCCATCCGCTGGGTGGCTTCAAGTGAAAGGAGCGTCAGAGCAGTCTGGGAAAACTACCGAGTGCTTCATGATCACTTCACAAATGCTGCAAACGACACGAGCAGGGATTCCAGAGACAGAGCAAAGTACAAGGGCCTGGATGATGTGCTCACATCTGCAACGTTTGTCAGCAATCTGGGACTGATGTACGATGCGCTCACAGAGCTCAGCGACCTCTCTCGGCAACTCCAAAAAAGAGAGATGACACTGCCTACAGCAGATAGGCTCTTAACTCGAGAAATACGAGTTTTTGAATCCATGGTCACCATGCCTGGCCCACACATGACTACAGTTCATACAGCTCTAGCTGAGAAGTCCTTCAAGGGTGTTGCCCTGCGTGAGAATGGCAGGCTTGTACAGATTCATGCAGGTCAGTTTTTCCGCAGTATGGTAGAGAATCTGAGACACAGAATGACTTCCACAACCTCCTCTCATGTCAGCACAAGAGAAATCCCATTACATGGCCGGGAGGCCCGGGACAATCAGCTAATCCAGGACATGAAAGTTATCCATCCTGGAAGTTGGCCTGAAGAGGAGTTAGACGTACAGTATGGGGACGTAGAGGTGCTACGTTTGTGCGAAGTGCTGAAAGTGGACAGAAGAGAGACTGTTCAGGGCTTTCGCGAATACAAGGAAACCAGGGCATCCCGTACACCTGCTGCCATGGAGCCTCTACTGAAAGCAGTCCGAACCATCGCCGTCTCCACTAGTGAGTGTGAGCGGGCATTCAGCTGCATGAACGATATCCTTACTGCAAAAAGGAATGCTCTCTCTGTCAGCCGACTGTCCAGCCTGGTTTTCATTAAATGTAATGGACCATCACTAGGACAGTTCAATCCGGAACAGTATGTGAGGTCCTGGCTGGCAAAGGGAAGGAGAAGTGCTGATGAAAGAGCCTGTCCAGCTCCAGCCCCTGATACTGATGTCCCCAAGGCCTTCTGGAGCCTTTTCTAACAATGTGAAGTATATTGCAAAGCAGCTCACCCAGTGAGAAGACTTTTGGCATAATGTGCCGATTTGTACAGATCCAGGAGATAGAAGGACTTCAGACCAACCAGGGAGTTATCTGATCAGCTTGGTGTTCAATGTAACTCTTTACCATGGCTCAGACTTTGTTACTTGCAGTTACAGTTTCTCATTTTAGATTGTGCAAATTTTGCATTTGTTTTTACATGTTCTTTGTTCATGCTCTTTATCATTTTTCTGAGTTGGAAAGTTAGATTGCATCATAGTTTACTTTATACATATTTGTATTCTTCAGTGGTGAAGTATATTGCAAAGCAGCTCAGCCATGTGAGAAGACTTTTGGCACTTTTTCGTTTTTCGTTTTCTGAGTTGGAAAGTTAGATTGCATTCAAAATGTACAGAAATACTTAATTTTGTTAAAGCTTTTTATAAAAAATGCTTCTGACCAGAGCTTTGTTTCCTTGTCATTAATGTTGAACACCACCAGAGGGGCTCTCACCTGAAAGGTCTCTGCTTCATGTGTCTTCAGCAGAAGATCTAGACTTTGATTGCTATATTTTCAGTTAATATTGACCTTACTGAGCTTTAGCCATATCCGCTGCCTATCATAAAAAATGTTAAGTACAGTGAACCTTTCTAAAATATACAGTAGTAAAGAGACAAACCCACCAGCATTATAGTAGCCAAATTCTTGTTTGTGGGCTGTATATATAAAATTGACTTGAAAAAGTTGCTGATTTTAGAGTACTGGCACCTTTGTCATTCCAATTCAAGCACTGACTGTAAGTGATGAAAGGGGGGGATGGTCGCTTATCTGGCACCCACGGGCCGCGGCTCACAGCCAAAGTGACGCGGCAGCTCCAGCTGAAAGTGTCGGAGATTGCAATGATGCAACAGCAAGAGGCAAACAAGTAGAAAGATGAAAAGGTCCAAGCCTTCAGGGGCAACGGGAAGGAAACGGAAAAAAGAACAGGAGGAATCGAAAGTCAAAGACAGAGGTACGTCGGCTTGTGTAAAAAAGAAAAAAGTCAGTATGTACTGTACCGTTAGACATTTGATTTTAAGCTAGCTAGCTAGCTAAGGAGGTAGCCTGCCCACGATACAGCTTTGATGCCATGCTAGCCGCGAGCCTCTGATACAGAATGATAAATACAAATGATTTAAAGTTTTTATTTATGTGTTATTATTCTTATATCATCTTTTTGTAAATAATATACTACTTTTCTATTGTGATAGCTGTAAATTGATCCTCCAATAGTGTTTAATTGGTCAGATAGTTTATTTTCACGGTCAACTTGTGTGTATATAAAAATATATATATTATATATTTATTTATTTTTCTATTATATTTTATAATTTGTTTATGTTCTGCTCTTTTTAATGTCTAATTATTGTGCAATGCTTTGTTTTATATGCATCTGTAACGAAATAATGTGAATGTTAGCCAGAAGAAAGCTATCTGGATAACTGCTCCTTTGTATAAAGTGAGGCTGGCCAACAAATATGGGCATGTGTTATTATTTACATTACATGTCATTTGTTAGACGCATTTATCCAAAGCGACTTACATACATTCAGTACTGTGGACAATCCCCACAGGAGCCATTTGGGGTGAAGTGTCTTGCCCAGGGACCAGTGTTGGGAGTAACGCCGTTACCTTTGGCAGTAACTAGCAGGCCCGGACTGGCCATCGGGAGGACCGAGAGGTTTCCCGATGGCCTGGCCTGTTAAGTGGCCTGCTGGCCTGCTGGCCTGAGGATTTTTTTTTTGTATGTATGTATTGTGAACGCAACGCTGCGCAAATGTGGGTCTGACTCTGCCTCACAGAGGGTGACTGGCTGTCTACATGATGTGGCCTGCCGACATGGCCACTTTCATACAGATCATACACTAAAGCCCTCGATTGGTCTCGCATTCAAGCTCGGGAGGGTGTGAATGTGTGGCGGGCGCGAGTTTGCGCGAGAGAAAGCGCGCGCACCGGTTACGTGTTTTGTTGTTGTTAGCATCTGGTGCTAGCGAGCGGCGCGAATGGATATAATGAGCTGACTGTCAACAAGGTGGAGGAGAGTCCTCTCCTGTCAGACTGAGAGACTGATAACTACAGCTCAGGTGAGGTAAAGGACTCTGAGTGTTTAGATAGTTAACTTAGTCTGAGTTATCTCTGTGGGTCTCAAACGGTTTGGTCACCATTTATGTAAACACATATTTCCATTTGAAGGGGGAGTGATTAGTAAAATATGCATGAATAATAATTTAAAAAAATTAACTAGGTGAAAAAAGGTAAGATAAACTTTAAAAACTTGTTGAGAGCTAAAACTAGTCTTTGCTGCTGCCTCAAAGAGGGGGAGAGGGGGGAGACAGGTGAGGCTGGTTCAGGAGCACAGACACACTCACAACTATAAATGAACCAAAAACAAATAAATAAACAAGTTTCAGTGTTTTTTCATATTGGATATGGTGTTCTTATGATTTTATGATTATTTAAATGTATACTGTTCTGTTTCATATGGGTGTAGTCAGGCGCTGGTGTAGTCTCTTTATTTCCCCCTCAAAGTGCACCAGATTGATGCATTTAAGTCCAACATTTAAAAAAATAAAAAAAATCTTACCGGGGGGGGGCATGCCCCCGGACCCCCCTAGAGGAATTGAGGTCCACCTCCACTTAAAATATGTTCACATGGAGGTTCCTAAATAGATTTGCAAATTTTTTTTAAATAGTAACCCATGTCCATATGTCTATTCTGGGGTAGTAGATTTAAAGTTTAGGGCTATCACTATGGGCAGCAAGGCTGTAAATATTGACAAATAAATCCAGGAAAATGGCACAAAAGAAAACTGGTAGTGGCCTGGCTGGGTGTATAATTCCCGGCCTGACTTATTGTCCCAGTCCGGCCCTGGTAACTAGTACTCTAACGCATTACTTTTTAAATTCAGTAACGCAGTTACCATTACTACATTGTGCGTTACTCCGTTAGTTTTTTTATATAGTCAACAGCCAGGCGAACAGAGATGAGAACTGTACTTAAGTACAGCACTTGAGTAAATGTACTTAGATACTTCCTGTGTCACATGCGGAGATGGGCTGTGGGCGTGTTTGTGTTGTTTACTAACAAGACTATCATGGCGGCGGCGGAGCTCAAGTCTAGTTTCTCCACCTGGAGATATTCTCACTATTTCACTTTTGTCGAGCACAAAGAAAAGAACGTTTTAGTTAAATGTAAGTTGTGTCTTGGCGGGTCAAAGAGCCTATCTACTGCCCAAACCAGTCATTCAAATATCTTAAAACATCTGCAAAAACAACATGCTGGGACGAAGCTAGTAGCTAAGACCACAGAGACTCAGCCGACGCCACTCCACCTCCACCTAAGCAACAGCGGCTGGATTTTAACCAAAGGACTGCTAGCCAGGGAAAAGTCGATAAAGCCATTGCACGGTATGTTGTAGAGCACATGCAGGCTATAGCTACAGTGGAGTCACCCGCTTTCAGGTAGCTAGTTAGCATGATAGCATGTCCGGGCGGCACACTTTTTCCAACTACCTGGAGAAAGAATATACAAAAATGGAAAGCCAGCTAATATCGATGCAATCCAGATTGCATATAATGCATGTCAAGTTGATCAACAGATTGTATTATTTCAAGTAACGAAAACGTTACTTTTCACAGTAACGCATTACTTTTGGATGTAAGTAACTAGTAAAGTAACTGAGTTACTTTTGCCATGAAGTAACTAGTAATGGTAACTAGTTACTGGTTTTCAGTAACTAGCACAACACTGCCAGGGACACAACGACATGCTGACTGCAGTGGGACTCGAACTTGCTACCCCCTGATTCAAAGTCCAGACCTAACTTTTATATAGGCTAGTTGTGAACTTGCATATAGCTGAGGCAGATTGCAGCAGTTATTTTTGCCTGACTGTATATACATGTTTTTGCTTGTAATGTGCTAATATCTACCCTATAATTTTCCAGCTGCACTTGAGAAATACCTCAAAAAGCCCCCAGTTGCTGGAGAAGGAACATCTGATCTCCCATGTACATCACACTCTGAAGAATGTAAGTTTTGCCAAACATTTATGGTCTCTGTGTAATCGTTAATACACTACTTTTGTCATTTTTATTATTGTTATTATTATGATAAATAATGAAAACTGAAGCATGAATAACTTCTTTGCATGTTTGGATTGCCTGCCTGCAGGTGAAGGAATAACGAGCACAGTATGTGAGTCCACCATTGCAGCCCCCTCAGATCCTGCTGACTGCCCAGGCCCATCTGAGTCCAACATTGCAGTCCCCTCAGATCCTGCTGACTGGCCAGCACTGAGTGATACAGTGAGAAAAGCCATGTGAACATCACATTGAAATCATGGTCTGATACCAGATGGGAGAGTCGGATCAACAGCATAGAGGCTGTAACGTATCAGGCTGCAGAAGTCAGAGATGCACTTCTAGAGGTGAGGGATAAAGCTACAGATGGAGTTGTAAAAATTGAGGCACAATCTTTGGCTGAAGAGGTTGGATCATACCGCTTTGCAATATGCACTGTGGTATGGTATGACATCCTGACCAACATCAAACATGTCAGCAAAATGTTGCAATCAGTGTCAATGCAGCTGGATATTGCTGTTGACCTCCTGAGAAAAACAGAGGTTTCTTTGGTCAGCTACAGAAGCAATGGATTTGCTTCTGCCCAAGCATCTGCCAAAGACATCTGTGGCCAAATGAATGTGGAAGCTGTTCTCAAGCAGAAGAGACTGAGAACAACCAAGAGACAGTTCTCCTATGAGTCCCCGGAGGAGCAAGTGAGTGATGCACTATAGAAACTCAAAGTTTCTTTTTTCAATATGGTCGTGGATGTTTCCATTGCATCACTGCAGGACAGATTCAAGGCCTTAGGTGAAGTAGAGGAAAAGTTTGGGGTGCTACTCAACTTCCCTGACCTGCCAAAGGAAGATCTGACGAAGCAGTGTGAAACACTCAGCAACACTCTGAGCTGGGGTGGACAGTCAGACCTGGATAAGAGGGAACTTGCACTGGAGATGCAGAATTTCCCAGCTTTGCCAAAAGCCAACATGACCACCCTGGAACTTCTGACTTTCCTACAGGAGAAGAAAATGAACGAAGTGTATCCAAATATGTGGGTGGCCCTCAGGATCGCTGTCATTATTCCAGTGACAGTTGCTGCTGGGGAGAGGAGCTTCTCCAAATTGAAGCTCATTAAAACATACCTGAGGTCGTCAATGGCTCAAGAACGCCTCAATACATTAGCTTTAATAAGCATCAATCGCAAGGTTTCGGGGGAAATATCATTTGACGATACAATAAATGAATTTGCAGCAAGGAAGTCGAGACGTGTCCGACTTTAAGGATGTGGACTAATTAAAGGACACAATAACATAGCAGAGACTTGTTGTTCTGATTGCCTGTTTCATTTGATTTATAGTGTGTGTAATGTTGTTCGTTATCTTAATTTATTTGCAATAACCTCAGTTGTAAGAGCTCCGTTGGCTATATTTGTGTCCACGTTTGCACTTTCTTTTCTTAAAGTTTTAAGAGAAGCTGCTTTTGTTTGATGAGTGATTTTCATTTAATAACTACAATATTAATAATAAGGATAAAATAAATAAATATGTTACATTTATTTGTTATTGGCTGTGGGTTATTGGTTATGTTCACATACTTATTTGGTTATTAAAATGTAAACCGATCTTTTTCATATGGGTGTTTTAGAGTTGTACCTCCTATCAGGTCTCTAGTAATTGTGTGCTCAAAGTGCACCAGATTGAAGCATTTTACTTTAAAATGTTTAAAAAAAATCTTTCCGGGGGGGCATAGGGACCCCTCTAGAGCAGGGGTGCCCAACCTTTTTTGAACCGAGAGCTACTTTTAAAGTTGCCAGTCTGCTGAGATCTACCAGTCCAAATAGAGAGGCGTAGCCATTACTACCAGGTAAATACACACTTCTACTTGAATAAAACTGACCTTTGTACGATTAATACTTCATAAAATACTGCAGATCCTTTATCTTACCTCTTTCTAATCTACACACATACAAGTATTTAACTGAAGTTACACAACAGTGTTGTTGATACGGAGTTGGAGTTTATTCACACGTCACATACTACAAGTGGGTAATGTTTTCAAGAAACATTGAACAGTGCTGCCACATATGACACAGGAAAAAAGGAAAGACTCTGAACCCTTTCTTTGCCATTATATAAAAATAGTGTTGCTACAAAAGTATAAATTAGGCTTACTAATAAGACAACTCAGATCTGAAGCTACACAGGAATCTGCTGCCAAAGTGCAATAAAAAAGACAAAATTATTAGAATCAAACCCTTTTTTTGTTGCATTTTAGTAGATTATAAAAATAAATGCCTTTAAAATAGGATGCAAGCAACACTAGCTTCTTAACCTGAATTGATAATAGACTATAATCAATTTAAGTTTGCATTCTTATACCATTTTGTACAATAATTATAATGAATAAGTTCAAACAAACTAAAACTTACAGCTGATTAATAACGGTATCTAACTTGAGTTTTTATTATATCAAAAACCTGTTGAAATGCTACTGTTATTTTTACTGTCCCCCAAAAGCGCGTCAGCAGCCTCCAGGCAGGAATGTTTCTTTCACAACTTCGCCGTCTTTGAAAGACTTCATGTGTTTCGCAAGAACGTGACTGACACGATAAGATGCTATGGTAGCAGCCTTGCTCTTGTTGTTGGGCCTGGTGAAAATGGACTGCTGTGCATTTAGCTGCCCTTTCAGGCCCCTCACCTTTTGGAGCGTAGGGCAGAATTAGGAGGGAATTCCGTCTCGTAGCGTTTGTGCACTGTTTTGAAATGCCGCTCCTAAATTACCCTTCTTCGATAAAGCCACACTCGCATTGCAGATGAGACAGATGGACTTTGAATTGGAATAGATACAAAAATAATCATCCTCCCACTCGGAGTGAAAATTATATATTTTGGGCTTTTTTGCTTCTGCCATAATTGCGGTCTTGTGTGTGTGCGGACTGTCACTCCGACACGGACAACATCAGCGAAATAGTGCCCACTGCCCAACAGCCACGCCCAGACACATGGGGTCACGCCGGCCAATCACAAAGCTTTGATGCGATCAAGTACATTATTCTGGCACAGGAAGATTATGTTATAGGACATTAACGATAAAACAGAATATTGTTGTTCTATTTTTAGACACATCTCGCGATCGACTGGGAATCTCCCCGCGATCGACCGGTCGATCGCGATCGACTGGTTGGGCACCCCTGCTCTAGAGGATGTGACATCCACCCCCCAATTAAAACATGTTCATACAATAATGAATACATTTGAAACCTTTATGTATATTACCTATGTCAATACGTTTCTGTTTTTGTAGTGTATTGGTCTTTTGTAGAGATTTTTCATTTATTCTTTATATATTCTATTGAGTATTGCTTGGAGGGGCGGGGGCACCAAATCATAATCTCGCCTAGGGCACCAAAATGTCTAGGGCCGGCCCTGGCTCCATCACATGTGTTACATCTATTACAGGGTGAATCTTAAACTGAAGCTTCAACCCAACGGAAGTTTAATGTAAGTTTAGTTATTTGCGGGGGTGCTAGAGACGGGAGCACGTTGATACAACCTTCCTAGCCGGAGATATGGCCGCATTTTACAATAAACTTCCGTTGGGTCGCTTAAAAACAAATATCCAATCGCAATCGCAATATCTGTCAGAAAAATCTCAATTACATTATTTCCCCAAATCGTGCAGCCCTAATGTGAATTCATGCAAGTACTTTCTTGCTATAGTAATACCTTTACTACCAAATGTGACCCGCGGACCATTTTGAATCAGCCCTTAGCAAATTCAAAATATATAATGCAGTATGGCCCTCAAATTAAACTTGTGCTTGCCTTTCACTTCTTAAATCTATATGTAACATATATTACACAGTAGTATTCATGTGTTAATAAGCCCACTTTTCAAATACATCCAGTCAATTACAGCTGAAAACATTTTCTAAAAAAGCTCTAACTTATTTTCATAACCTTGAAATATACCCTTCATATTTCCTCTTATAAGCAATCTGACGCTTCTGTTGTAAGGAATGAGGTACCAACAAAATAATTGAAACCCTAACGGCCTGTCCACACAGCGGCGTGCGTTGACGCTTCACCATTCACTTTGAATGGGGTGACGTCACTTTTCGCCGAACTGCATTGTGGGAAGCGACGCGGAGCGTTGCTCGCTGCAAAAGTTGAGCAATGTTCAACTTTTGAAGCCTCGGCAGAAGCGTCAGCCAATCGAATCATATGCCAGTACAAGCTCTAGCCAATCAAACCGCTGCTTGTGTGTCAGGGGCGGGAGATTCATGTGATTGGTTGTTGGTCGAGTTTCAGACACGCCCGCCGGCAAGCTTCAACACACGCCGCTGTGTGGACGGGCCGTAAGGAGAGCTGTGATGTACGCTGATTAAGCATCCTTTACTTACATTTGATTGATTTTGCCGACTTATAACTTAAAATTGACCTATCATGCTATATTTGAATAATATATTGTAGGGCCATACCTATATAAAACATGTCCGTGAGGTTTTTTTTTTTCAAAATACCAAACCGATCATGCATTTTAGCCATGCCTCATTTCGCTCTATTTGCTCTATTCCAGCCCTGTCTTCACAAGGGCTGATTCTGTGGCAAATGAGCTGCAGCTGACCACGCCCCCCTGCAAAGGAGGGGGGCGAGGCACGAGCGTCATGTTACCATGCTGTTACCATGCCACGCAACCTCTCATTCCCCTGATAGGTGGAGAGTTGCCCATATAGGCGGAGCTCCTCGTTTCTGACGTCAGAGATATTTCAAATCTGGATCAGTCTGTATCCGATCCGTTGCAGCCCCGTTTTTAGAGATTTGGGTATGGAGGAAAAGAGAGAGGGTTGTGTTTTCTGACACTTGGTGAGTTCCCTGACACACCGGGGACACATATTCATGTATAAAAGACGTACAAAAGTGCATTTTGCATGATAGGTCCCCTTTAACTTATGAGGCAATATACATCACCTCTAGTGAGGGACCCAGTATATTTTTCTCTATGTGGCCCTCGGTGAAAAAAGTTTGGACACCCCTGCTTTAAACAGTCACTGCTCAACATGGAAAACGAAACGTACTTTAAGTCTTCACTCTATCCTCTTTAACACATTTTATTGGTGAACCAGGACAGGTTTTTACCTTCAAAACAAGTCTTTACTAGGTGACTAAAATAATATGTATCTTCACTTACCTTTGCTTGTACCAGCTTGAGCTGCATCCCACATTTTGTATCTTTCAGTCTCTCCTGAATTAGGGCCGGAGTGGCTGAATGCCTGAGGGCCCCTAAAACCCCCAGGTTCCTGCATGGTCATATGATTAATAAAGATTTGCTAGGGAATTTGTTCTCCTTCAGTGCTTTATCACTGTAGGCCAGATTTGGAACAATGGCTAATCTGGTGTGACCCTTTCCCGTGTCAAATAGTTTATTTGAGTTTACATTGTCCTCACATGCATTCAACATGGGTCAGAAGTTTGGAGGTTATGAACTCATAAACTGGTATCCTAAGCCTTGGTAGTATTATTAAGTAGTATATCTCACTTTATCACTTTACTATGCTCGAATCTGATTGGTCAATTTGGAAATTCCGGGTTGTTACTTTTAGTTAACAGAGAGTTGCTAACGAGAACATGACCGTTGCTAAGGAGGATAAGGGACTGTGTGCATACATCAATCCGCAGAAAGAATTCTGTTAAATGTAACGTCAGCTGTGCACAATTATTATTCATTTATATTTGTGGAGAGCAAAACACTTTAGATTCATGGTGTCTAAAAGGTCTGCAGTAAAGAGAAGAAAAACAGTGCAAGAGAAGTAAAGAGGATCAAAGAAAGTGCTTGATGTCAGAGAAATCAAAATAAATAGACTGACAGGAAGTCAACACTAATGGGTTTGGGCTCTTGACTTGTTGACAGTTTGATGGAAAATAAACTGTGAACAGACTTGGACAGTTACAGAAACCCTCGATCAGTGCTGCCCCCATTTTAAGACGCTGTCGCCGCAATTCCAGCCACTTCTACACAGCTGTACTGTCATTTTTTATTATGAAAATAATTTTTAATCAATATTTTCAGTCAAGTCGTTGGTCTATTTTGAATACACAGCCATGTAATAATAAACCTTCATGGTGATGGATCACCATGTTGGAGTTGTTTTTCATTAACGGCCGCCTTGCTACACATTAATCCTTACTTAGTGGTGCAAGAAGTACTCAGATATTTGACTTCAGTAAAAATTGAAATATTACAGTGTAAAAATACTCGATTACAAGTAAAAGTCCTGCATTTAAGATCTTACTTAAAAGTCCAAAAGTATTGGCATTAAAATATATACACAAGTAGGCTACCAAAAGTAGAAGTACTTGTTATGCATAATGTCCCATTTTAGAATCACATATATTAAATTCAACCCGATATCACGGCAAGACGTAAACATGTGACGATTTACCATGCTGGGAGACGTGAAGATGTCACGATTTCGTCCCTTCAAACGTGACAGTTACACGGTATTGTATGTTAACCCATGTTAACCAGTGGAGAAATAACCGGAAATGTCAAGCAAATAGAGAGGCGAAGTCACGCCCATCTACTTCCGGTCCATGGGACCCCGGAAGCGAAAAATTATACATTGAATTCAATGGAGAGAGAAAACGTATCTTTTGATCCCGTTTGAATTGTGCCACGAACTACACATATGATGTTTGTCAATCTTAAACAATCATTTCCATGTAAAAAAAGTCACATTTTGTCGTAAAGCTGTTGAAATATAAGACTATGAAAAATACGCGACTACAAATCCCAAATCCCATTCTGGGTCGCGTAAGTGATGTCACAGGCGATAATGCTCCAAGTGGTTGGTTCACTTTTACAATTGATTGATTGATTGATTGATTGAAAAGTTTATTAACAGCTTGTATATTGGGTACAGTACAGTAAAGCTCAAAACATACAATTGTTAAGGGGATGCAGACCAGAGAAAGACTTTCGTCTTGTTTACATCAGGGTCCCCCATTTCCAATTCATCATGTCATTTAAGACATATAAGACATATTTGACATACAGATGTCTTATTTACAATTTACATACAGGTGTTTTTTTTTACATACAGATTGCTTGTTTACAATTTTCATTTTATATTTCGTTCTAATACATCCTAACCGGACATTTAAGACATACCAAGTCTACAGATATACAGTTAAAAAGTTTAGAGAGTCTAAAATGCGAGTATATACATAGATGGGGGGGGGGGGGGGGGAAGCTGTCCATTGAACGACAGGTTGAGATTTGTACCATTACCGGGGCCAGTTTTGCAATGCTCTCCCCCGAAGGTGCTCTTTAAGAGAGGTTTTGAAGGTAAGTATAGTTTTACTTTCCTTTACAGTTGTGGGAAGAGCGTTCCACCTTGATGTGGCATAATTGCGAAACGTGTATTCCCCCTTTTTTGTGCCAAATCTGGGTTTCACATGATTTGTGGAGCTCCCTCTGGTGTTATGATCATGGTATTCCTTGACCTTTGGGAAGAATTTTGACATGTACATGGGTACCATAGAGGTGTAGTGGATCTTGTAGACCAGGCCCATTGCAAGTAGCTGTACTCTGTCGTCTACTCTAAGCCATCCTAGGTTGTCAAAGTGGGCAGAGGTGAGGTGGGTTCTAGATGAAAGGTCAAGCAGTAGTCTGACTAGTTTATTTTGCGATGTTTGAAGTTTTATTTTTAGCGCCTTGGAGGTGCTATGGTACCATGACGTGCAAGCATAGTCATAGTACCCTTGAATGAGTGCTCCTGCCAGAGTTTTCAGGGTGTTTTTGTTTACCAGAGAGGAGATCCGGTATAGGAATCTAGTTCTTTGATTGACTTTTTTTATTACATTGGATGCCATTTTGTCACAGGAGAGGTTTGCCTCAAGAATAGATCCTAGGTATGTAATTTCCTTCTTACTTGTGACAATAATGTCGCCCACTGCAACTGAGAAGTCGTCGGATTTGCTGAGATTATGTTTCGAACCGAAGAGAATGGACTCTGTTTTACCCAGGTGTAATGATAATTTATTATCGGCGAGCCAGGTGCAGATTCTGCCGAGCTCGGAGCTGAGGGTTTTTTCAACCTGCAACCTGTTCCTGTCAGAGACCAGCAGGGCTGAGTCGTCCGCGAACAGGAACAAGTTGCAGTCACATGCTGATGACATGTCATTTACATAAATTAGGAACAGTAACGGACCTAATATGCTTCCTTGTGGAACACCACAGCTCACTGGGAGGGGGGGGGACAGAGTACCGTTTACCTCCACCATCTGTTCTCTCCCCTCCAGGTAGGATTGCATCCAGCTCACCGATAAAGATGCCTGTGTGCTTTGTACCAGGTTGTAATCACAAAAGTGATCATACCACTTGCTCGTTCTATCGCTTCCCGTCTGATGAAAGGACCAGGAGTCGCTGGATCAGACATATCAGGTAATATCATAGGTATCATGTTATGCATGGAACATAGTCAAGTTAGCTACCTAGCTAGTAGCGACGAGTAGCGAGCACGTTAGTTAGCATTACATTACTTAGCCTTGTCATTTTTAGTAGCCTTACCATGAAGTTATTATTTTTATTACATGAAGTAAACCAAAATGTTAAACAGTAACCAAACATGATGGTAAGTATTTCGTGAAACTTTTGAAGAGTAGCCTACTGCGCCCTCCACCGGGTGCTAAGGAAGCAGTTCAGGGAGAGTCGAAGGCAGGCATGGAGCTTTGCATGACATTCTTCTGGACGTGTTTCATTGTGATGACAGTGAGGGTGAGTCAATCTGTTTGTTGGAAAGACAGTCGTTGTGTGCTTATTGAGAGAAAATTGTTAGAAGAGATAATTATTCAAAGTGTTGTTACTTTAAAGTGTTGTTACTGACCTTTTTCTCTTTTATTTTCTTTACCTCACCTGTAACTGCTGAGACGTTGAGGAACATGCACACTGACCTTCTCTGGCATTTGGTTATGGTATATTATTTATATACATCAAAGGCACAATGCACCCCCCAGAGACACACATGTATTGAGTGTGATATTTTGCATAGGTCATGTGAAATCATCTTTACATACCAGGGCCGGACTGGGACAATAAGTCAGGCCGGGAATTATACACCCAACCAGGCCACTACCAGTTTTATTTTGTGTAATTTTGCTGGATTTATTTGTCAATATTTACAGCGTTGCTGCCCATAGTGATAGCCCTAAACTTTAAAACTACCCCAGAATAAATATATGGACATGGGTTACTATTTTCTTTTAAAAGTGCAAATCTATTTAGGAACCTATCCATGTGAACATATTTTAAGTGGAGGTGGACCTCAAATCCTATAGGGGGGTCCGGGGGCATGCTCCCCGCGGAAGTTTTTTTTTTTTAAATGTTGGACTTAAATGCATCAATCTGGTGCACTTTGAGGGGGAAATAAAGAGACTACACCCATATGAAACAGAACTGTATACATTTAAATAATCATAAGAACATGGCCATAACCAATAACATACCATATCCAATATGGAAAAACATTGAAACTTGTTTATTTATTTGTTTTTGGTTCATTTATAGTTAGCATGGCATAGTGTGTCTGTGCTCCTGAACCAGCCTCTCCTGTCTCCCTCCTCTCCCCCTGCTCCTCTTTGAGGCAGCAGCAAAGACTAGTTTTAGCTCTCAACAAGTTTTTAAAGTTTGTCCTACCTTTTTTCACCTAGTTAACTTTTTTTTTTGTATTATTCATCTATATTTTACTAATCACTCCCCCTTCAAATGGAAATATGTGTTTACATAAATGGTGACCAAACCGTTTGAGACCCACAGTGAACTTAGACTAAGTTAACTATCTAAGCACTCAGAGAGTCCTTTACCTCACCTGAGCTGTAGTTATCAGCCTCTCAGTCTGACAGCAGAGGACTCTCCTCCACCTTGTTGACAGCTCATTCCGTTAGCGCCGCTAGCTAGCACCGGATGCTAACAACAACAATACACGTAACCAGTGCACGCGCTTTCTCTCTCGCTTGCTCGCGCCACACATACATACCCTCCCGAGCTTGAATGACACGAGACCAATCAAGGGCATTAGTGTATGATCTGTATGAAAGTGGCCATGTCGGCAGGCCACATCATGAAGACAGCCAGTCACCCTCTGTGAGGCAGAGTCAGACCCACATTTGCGCAGCGTTGCGTTCACAATACATAAAAAAGATTCCTCAGGCCAGCAGGCCACTTAACAGGCCAGGCCATCGGGAAACCTCCCGGTCCTCCCGATGGCCAGTACGGGCCTGTTACATACTAGAAAACTGTAGGAGCGGCAACTTGTTTTGAAATTGAATTTTTAATATCCGATAATAAAGTTGATCTGTTTTCTTTATTCTTCTCTCTTCCCAGCTCCATCCATCACCATTCTCTGTTCCTGCAGGTCCTGCTTGCTAATCAATGCTCATATTTTTGTACACAATTACAAATAAAGTCATTGTATTGTATGACATGAAGTTGTGCTTCATTCGGAGTCAATAATAAATTCATTCTGCCTTCAACTGCACAATGATTGTGGACTGCACCGACATCCATGTAGCTGCCCCCCAGTAAGATGAACCAAGCAAAGAGGGTCACCATCATGCCCAAGGACATCCAGCTGGCCCGCCGCATCCGCGGAGAGAGGGCTTAGACTGACCTGAGACCAGCACACCCAAACACAACGGCTCTTTTAAGAGCCACCTACAGTTTCAAAGAGTTGCAATCCTACGTTATTATAATGATTAAACTGGTTCATGTATCACTTAGTTTACTGAACCGTGATGAATGAAAGAAATTAGTGAGGTAGTGGTTTACTGAAGTTACAAAGACATTAATATATGAGTAACAGGTCAGTGTAAACACAAGCTTCTGTCAATTATGGATCATTCAAACTATTTATATAAAAATATGTAATAAAGTTCTCAAACAAGTATTCGGTATATTCCTTGATAGCTTTTGGAGAAGGTTTTTTTTAAGTTTACTAAAATCTATCGTTTCAACTGTTTCACTTTATAAAAAGGGAACAGGTGAGTAGAGCATCATTGAGTTTCTTATTCTGTCAGTAAATTATCCAAATGAAATGTTTTTCATTATTTTAGTCAACCCTAAACAAATTGATTGTACCTTTTAATAATGACCTTACATGGTCGGCAAAGTTAAATTAACTTCAGAAAATCAAATCTGTTCTGAGAAAAAACTAATAAATGTTTAAAGATAGGAACTTGCCATCCCACTGAAAAACAGTCCGTAGAGATTTAAAGGCGTAGTTGTAGTTCAGTCCAACGTTTCATTTGGATTCATTTGACAAGTCAACTATTTTCCTAAAAAAAAATAAAAATTTCAAAGTCAACTTTATTGTCAATCTTACTCAGTTTGTGTTTATAGACAGATCAAAAAGACGTTTAAATAAAATTATACAATTTACAGATATGTATACAAATATATATATCCTATATACACCATCATGTATAATGATGGTGTATGATGTAGAATAGGAGTGCCCAACCTTTTTTGAACCGAGAGCTACTTTTAAAGTTGCCAGTCTGCCGAGATCTACCAGTCCAAGCGTCCAGGCGTAGCCATTACTGACAGCCTACTACCAGGTAAATACACACTTCTACTTGTGTAAAACTGAGTAGTGTTGCTACAAAAGTATAAATTAGACTTACTAATAAGACAACTCAGATCTGAAGCTACACAGGAATCTGCTGCCAAAGTGCAATAAAAAAGACAAAATTAATAGAATCAAACCCTTTTTTTGTTGCATTTAGTAGAGTATACAAATAAATGCCTTTAAAATAGGATGCAAGCAACACTAGTTTCTTAACTTAACCTGAATTGATAATAGACTATAACCTTTATCTTATACCATTTTGTACAATAATTATAATTAATAAGTTCAAACAAACAAAAACTTACAGCTGATTAATAACGGTATCTAACTTGAGTTTTTATTATATCAAAAACCTGTTGAAATGCTACTGTTATTTTTACTGTCCCCAAAAAGCGCGTCGGCAGCCTCCAGGAATGCTTCTTTCACAACTTCGCCGTCTTTGAAAGACTCGGGCCTGGCGCCACGAGGGGGCAAAAGGGGGCATTGCCCCCTAAGTTGTTTTATTTGCCCCCTCACTTTGAGCATCATTCAGCCATCGAAAAGTTAAATAAATGTCACAATTATTAAATAACTTTAAATAATTATTTTCCCCAACACACGTTACTATATTTAGATCAGATATGTGGGCAGGCAGTCAAGCAACGTGTAAACAAGCCTCAACCCCAAGTGAGCTTGTAGTCTTAATTAATGTTAGCATGTGTGATTAGCTGTAAACACAGTCGGATGGGGGACCAAAACGTCCCTGTTTTCCGGGCAAAGTCCCCATTTTCGGAATGTGCGTTAAAAAATATAGAGCAAGGTGAAATAAAATGTTACATGTCAGTAAAAACAGAGTGACAGTGTTGTGCCTGTTTGTAGCGTTAGTGTATTTCTTTTTCTAATACTTCTTCTTCTTCTACCTCTACTTCTTCTTCTTCCTCTACTTCTTCTTCTTCTACCTCTATTTCTTCTTCTTCTACCTCTACTTCTTCTACCTCTACTTCTTCTTCTTCTACCCATGGATGTATAATAAGAAGCTTCTAATTCAATGTACCTTCCCGCAAAATATTGGACAAAAGAAAGTCGGCTAGTAGTGTCAACTAAATCCATAGTATTAGAACAAAAGTGATTTAAACGAGGTAAATTACGAATGTATGTTCTCAATCGCCAAGTGTGGGATTGAATATTAAATTAGTTTAGATTAGATTTATTGTCCCCAGGGGGAAATTCATTTCCACAGCTCTGTGAAAACAAGATGAAATCGACAAAAAATAAGACAACTACAGATAGCACCACACATGATGCTTACCTGTTATTATTTAGGGCTGCCTGTATGGATCAGGTTTTTGCCAAAGCGAGCCCTTTTACTATAATAATAATATGTTATTATATAATGCACTGCGTGCTAATAGAACTGTCCTTAGGGCAGCAGAGCGGAAATGGTGGAAATCCAAACACCGTGACGACCTCCTAACCTATCAGGCTCTCCTCTCCTCTTTCTCTGCTTCGATCTCTCAGGCAAAAAGCACTTTCTTTCAAGATAAGATCCAATCTTCCTATTCCAATCCTAAAAAACTATTTTCCATCTTCTCCACCCTCTTGGACCCTCCAAAAGCTCCTCCCCCCTCCTCACTTCTGTCAAGCGACTTTGTTACCCACTTTGAAAAAAAGGTTGATGATATTCGCTCTTCTTTTTCTGACTCACCGCTGGGTCACCAGACCCTCCTTCCACCAACACAGTTACCTCCTTTTCCCCTCTCTCTCCAAGTGAGGTTCTTACCCTCATTACCTCTGCCCGCCCTACCACCTGTCCTCTGGACCCTATCCCTTCAAACCTCCTTCAGACTATCGCTCCTGATATTCTACCGTTTCTCACCCATTTCATCAACACTTCTCTAACTTCTGGTCACTTTCCAAACAGTCTCAAGGAGGCAAAAGTAAACCCTCTCCTAAAGAAACCCACTCTCAACCCGTCTGATGTTATAAACTACAGGCCTGTCTCTCTCCTCCCGTTCCTGTCTAAATCACTTGAACGCGCTGTCTTTAAACAACTCTCCTGTTATCTCAATCAGAACAACCTTCTGGATCCACACCAGTCTGGTTTCAAGGCAGGTCACTCCACAGAAACTGCTCTCATTGCTGTCACGGAGGAACTGCACACTGCCAAAACTGCATCCCTCTCCTCTGTCATCATCCTATTGGACCTGTCCGCTGCATTTGACACGGTGAATCATCAGATCCTCCTTCGCACTCTCCAAAAACTTGGAGTTTCAGGCTCTGCACTTTCCCTCCTCACCTCATACCTGAAAGACCGTACCTACAGGGTGACTTGGAGAGGGTCTGAGTCCGACCCTTGTCAATTAACTACGGGGGTCCCTCAGGGCTCTGTTCTTGGTCCCCTCCTCTTCTCCGTGTACACAAACTCGCTCGGATCAGTCATTAGCCCACATGGTTTTTCTTACCACTGCTACGCTGATGACACCCAATTAATTCTGTCCTTTCCCCGCTCAGAGACCCAGGTCGTTGCACGCATCTCTGCTTGTCTAGCTGACATCTCTCAGTGGATGTCTGCTCACCACCTCAAGCTCAACCTTGACAAGACTGAGCTGCTCTTCCTCCCGGGAAAAGATTGTCCCACTCTTGACCTAACAATCAACATCGGCACCTCAGTTGTTTCCCCGACTCAGACTGCAAGGAATCTGGGTGTGACCCTAGATAACAAACTGTCCTTCACTGCAAACATCGCTGCTACAACCCGTTGCTGCAGATACACGCTTTACAACATCAGGAAGATACGTCCCCAGCTGACTCAGAAAGCGACTCAGGTTCTGGTCCAGGCTCTCGTCATTTCACGCCTAGACTACTGCAACTCCCTCCTGGCTGGTCTACCTGCATGTGCCATCCGACCTCTGCAGCTCATCCAGAATGCAGCGGCTCGTCTGGTCTTCAACCTTCCTAAATTCTCCCACACCATCCGCTCCTCCGCTCCCTTCACTGGCTTCCGGTAACTGCTAGAATCCACTTCAAGAAACTGGTACTTGCTTACCATGCTGCGAATGGATCTGGCCCTTCCTACATCCAGGACATGGTTAAACCGTACACCCCAGCGCGTGCACTACGCTCTGCATCAGCCAAACGACTCGTTGCGCCCTCGCTGCGAGGGGGACCCAAGTTCCCATCGGCGAAAACACGTGGGTTTGCTGTCCTGGCTCCAAGATGGTGGAATGAGCTCCCCATTGACATCAGGACGGCAGATAGCTTGCACATCTTCCGGCGCAAACTGAAAACTCATCTCTTTCGACTCCACTTCGAGCGTTAGAACTATTAACGAAGCACTTTTATACTAATAAAGGACTGGCTTACCTAAAGCCAATGGAGTAGCACTTGAAATGTTTGGCTCTATGAAACCTGATGTACTTATATGATTCTGTTTTCTTCAAGGTTGTGTCTTCCTGGTCGAATGTACTTATTGTAAGTCGCTTTGGATAAAAGCGTCAGCTAAATGCAATGTAATGTACAGGGTTTCCCACACATAGACTATACTTGGGCGGGCCGCCCAGGTATATTAACGGCCGCCCAAGTATATTTCGCGACCCATTTAGGTTTTTTGTTTTTTTTGTTTTTTTTATACGTCCGTGACCATGACGCCATCTGCGATCGATTAACTTGTAGACAATGATCCCTCGCTCCCTTGCTCTGATCTCGCCTCCTTCTGGCCTGTTAAGTGGCCTGCCTCACACAGGGTGACTGGCTGTCCACATGATGTGGCCTGCCGACATGGCCACTGTCATACAGATCATAAATCAAAGCCCTTGATTGGTCTCTGTGTGTCATTCAAGCTCGGGATAACCTCAGCTCAGGTGAGGTAAAGCACTCTCTGAGTGTTTAGATAGTTAACTTAGTCTAAGTTCTCAGTGGGTCTCAAACGGTGTGGTCACCATTTATGTAAACACATATTTCCATTTGAGAGGGTAGTGATTGGTCTAATGGAGAGTGAGGTGGGCTGAAGATCGGAAGGCTGTGAGTTCAAATCCCGCCAGGAACACCACCACTAGTGTGCCCTTGAGTAAGGCACTTAGCCCTTAGTTACTCCAGGGAGAATGTCCCTGTAATCGGTCATTATAAGTCGCTTTGGATAAAAGCGTCAGCTAAATGAAATGTAATGTGATTAGTAAAATATGCATGAATAAATAAATAAAAAGTTAACTAGGTGAAAAAAGGTAAGATACACTTTTAAAACTTGTTGAGAGAAAACTAGTCTTTGCTGCTGCCTCAAAGAGGAGCAGGGGGAGAGGATGGAGAGGGGGGAGAGGAGGGAGACAGGAGAGGCTGATTCAGGAGCACAGACACACTCACAACTATAAATGAACCAAAAATAAATTAATAAACAAGTTTCAGTGTTTTTTTCATATTGGAAATGGTATGTTGTTGGTTATGGCCATGATTTTATGATTATTGAAATGTATACAGTTCTGTTTAATATAGGTGTTTCCATAGATCTAGTCTCTTTATTTTCCACTCAAAATGTACCAGATTGATGCATTTAACTCCAAAATAAAAAATTAAATCTTACCGGGGGGGCATGCCCCTGGACACCCCCTAGAGGATTTGAGGTCGAGCCCCACTAAAAATCACATGGATAGGTTCCTAAATACATTAATAAATACATTAATTTTTTTAAATAGTAACCCATTTCCATATGTTCATGTGTGGGCAGTAGATTTAAACTATAGGGCTATCATTATGGGCCCTGCCTGTACCTGTACCTGTTCGCTCTGCCATCGCGTGAAGGGTCTGCTAACAAGCGACCAACAGAAAGGTTAATGTTAATGTTGTTGCACGTCACCTCAACCCCCCCCCCCCCCCCCCGCTACCACCACCCCCTAAAGTATATTTCAGATCTGTGGGAAACACTGGCAGTTAATGGACCAGCACCAGAGGCGTTCCCATACACACAGGCGTTGGAGCTGTTCTTCATGAAATCCCAGAAGGATGAAGTGCTCTGACAAACAGTGCCATCTTTGCGCAAAATGATTATACCGGAATGAAAAGTCAATAAATAAACATGTTGTTAAAACTTTTTTTTTTCTTTTTTTTCGCGCACCCCCCCCCGCCTGCTGCCACCACCCGCCCAAGTATATTTCATATCTGTGGGAAACACTGATGTAATATAAACCATATTGGTACAATGAGCGACATCTAGTGACGGATTATTAATCTGTGTCTGTCCATTTGGTGTTGTATTTGATCCAATATTACATTTGGTTTATATATTAGTCACTTTCTTATGGAATGCCAGGTTTTAGGTCTTGGTTTGAACATTCAATCCTGAAAATAAAAAATCAACCAGATTAATTTGTCTTTAATCCTGACATGACTAGAGTAGATAGTAAGTAAATAAATCTGTATAGGAAGACGAGTTAAGGGATAGAGGAGAAAAGGTTATGGTATAATTACAAAGCCTGTCCATTTATAAATTGAGGAAATCAATGTTAGTCTGTTAACGTGAATAACAAAGTGCAGGCATCTAATAATGTACTATCTATTATTAAAGATCAGAGGAAAAGAACAGAATGAGAGGGGTCAATCCGGAATACAAATAAAGAAGCAAAGAGATTGTAGAGCAGTGAGAATGAAAACAACTTGGTGTGTCAATTCATTACATTGCCAGTATTTTTCGTTGTTGTGAAAAAACAGTCGCCCCCTAGGATTTTTGAACAGCCCCCTCAGTCATTTCAGCCTGGAAAGACTTCATGTGTTTCGCAAGAACGTGACTGACACCATAAGATGCTATGGTAGCAGCCTTGCTCTTGTTGTTGGGCCTGGTGAAAATGGACTGCTGTGCATTTAGCTGTCCTCTCAGGTCCCTCACCTTTTGGGAGCGTAGGGCAGAATTAGGAGGGAATTCCGTCGTAAATGCCGCTCCTAAATTACCCTTCTTCGATAAAGCCACGCTCGCATTGCAGATGAGACAGATGGACTTTGAATTGGAATAGATACAAAAATAATCATCCTCCCACTCGGAGTAAAAATTATATATGTTGGGCTTTTTTGCTTCTGCCATAATTGCGGTCTTGTGTGTGTGCGGACTGGCACTCCTGTTGACACGGACAACGTCAGCGAAATAGTGCCCACTGCTCACCAGCCACGCCCCGACGCGTCTATCGTTATTCCAACCCAGTTTAGATTTTGCTTCCGCATTACGCAAGAACGTAGCTCTACGCGATAGCGTCATAGCCTTCTTCTTCGGCTGTTATGCTTCGGCTGTTATAGCGGTCGCAGAAGGATGAATAGTTGTTTTTTGTATTTCCAAAGGATTTGTTGACTGAAAGTAAACGATCCTGTAATCAAAGCCATATCGAAGATTCCTGAGATTGTATTACTGGTGTTTTATCATCTATAAATAGCCTGTGTGTATTCTCAAATGTCGTTTTCAGGACAAACAAAAGACGTTTTAAATATCTTATCTTATCAGCAGAATATTGAATATAACCTTGACTATTACTGTGCACTTCATTTATTTGACAGCATTATTTAATGATACTATTTTATATATATATATATTTAATGATACTATTTTATATATACATTTATTCATATACACACACACTTATATGTACTCACACATGTATTTATTCATAAATATACACAGATGTATTCATTCATTTATACACACACAGCATTATTTAATGATACTGTTTTATATATATATACACACATTTATTCATTTATAAACATATAAACACACACTTATATGTACTCACACATGTATACACACAGATGTATTTCTACACTCTGGTACTTGTACCTTTACTCAAGTACAGTACAAGATCTTATCACTTCTTACACCTCTGGTAAGCACTTTTATGTAAAGGAATACATTTTTATAAATGTCCCAACATTTCATTTTTATATTTTACAAACGTTTATATGTTATTAATGTCAAATGTTATATGTTGTATTATATAACAAAATAGACATTAAATAAAATATTAAATAGATACCTTTACATCCTAAACAGAAGGTCAAAACGTTAATATGTTACATGACAAACAAAAAAACGAAACATTATATAGGCTATATATACAGATGTTTGCTAATGTATCCCTCTTATATCCATCAGGAATTAATATTAAATGATGAATTAACATTACCTCAGCACTGCATAAGTGTGGTCGTCAGTCATATTGACAAAGAAGCACTATTATATTATTATAATTATAATTATGGGCGTTTAAAAGGACGGTATTTCGCTTGTCAGATTCATATTTGCCGCCCATAGAGATGTAACGCCAGGTTGCTATAACAGCCGAAGAAGAAGGCTATGACGCTATCGCGTAGAGCTACGTTCTTGCGTAATGCGGAAGCAAAATCTAAACTGGGTTGGAATAACGATAGACGCGCCAGGTTGCTATAACAGCCGAAGAAGAAGGCTATGACGCTATCGCGTAGAGCTACGTTCTTGCGTAATGCGGAAGCAAAATCTAAACTGGGTTGGAATAACGATAGACGCCGCCCCGACACATGGGGTCACGCCGGCCAATCACAAAGCTTTGATGCGTTCAAGTGCATTATTCTGGCACAGGAAGATTATGTTATAGGACATTAACGATAAAACAGAATATTGTTGTTCTATTTTCAGACACATATCGCGATCGACTGGGAATCTCCCCGCGATCGACCGGTCGATCGCGATCGACTGGTTGGGCACCCCTGATGTAGAAGGAAGTGTGGTAGATAACAAGTAAATATAGAGTTACATACAGATCCATGTTACAGCAAAAGATGGAATAACTAAGAAGCACGCAGTATAATCAGGGGTGCACATAACTTTTTTGCCCTGGTTCTCAAAGGAGCACCTGGAGATGTTGCTTGGTGCTCATCCTTAAAATGAAATAAATAAACCGGTCTTTATTTGTCAGACACACGGCCAGTGCTTGAAATGGAATGAAAAAGGTGCCAGTACTCTAAAATCAGCAACTTTTTCAAGTCAATTTTATATATACAGCCCACAAACAAGAATTTGGCTACTATAATGCTGGTGGGTTTGTCTCTTTACTACTGTATATTTTAGAAAGGTTCACTGTACTTAACATTTTTTATGATAGGCAGCGGATATGGCTAAAGCTCAGTAAGGTCAATATTAACTGAAAATATAGCAATCAAAGTCTAGATCTTCTGCTGAAGACACATGAAGCAGAGACCTTTCAGGTGAGAGCCCCTCTGGTGGTGTTCAACATTAATGACAAGGAAACAAAGCTCTGGTCAGAAGCATTTTTTATAAAAAGCTTTAACAAAATTAAGTATGTCTGTACATTTTGAATGCAATCTAACTTTCCAACTCAGAAAACGAAAAACGAAAAAGTGCCAAAAGTCTTCTCACATGGCTGAGCTGCTTTGCAATATACTTCACCACTGAAGAATACAAATATGTATAAAGTAAACTATGATGCAATCTAACTTTCCAACTCAGAAAAATGATAAAGAGCATGAACAAAGAACATGTAAAAACAAATGCAAAATTTGCACAATCTAAAATGAGAAACTGTAACTGCAAGTAACAAAGTCTGAGCCATGGTAAAGAGTTACATTGAACACCAAGCTGATCAGATAACTCCCTGGTTGGTCTGAAGTCCTTCTATCTCCTGGATCTGTACAAATCGGCACATTATGCCAAAAGTCTTCTCACTGGGTGAGCTGCTTTGCAATATACTTCACATTGTTAGAAAAGGCTCCAGAAGGCCTTGGGGACATCAGTATCAGGGGCTGGAGCTGGACAGGCTCTTTCATCAGCACTTCTCCTTCCCTTTGCCAGCCAGGACCTCACATACTGTTCCGGATTGAACTGTCCTAGTGATGGTCCATTACATTTAATGAAAACCAGGCTGGACAGTCGGCTGACAGAGAGAGCATTCCTTTTTGCAGTAAGGATATCGTTCATGCAGCTGAATGCCCGCTCACACTCACTAGTGGAGACGGCGATGGTTCGGACTGCTTTCAGTAGAGGCTCCATGGCAGCAGGTGTACGGGATGCCCTGGTTTCCTTGTATTCGCGAAAGCCCTGAACAGTCTCTCTTCTGTCCACTTTCAGCACTTCGCACAAACGTAGCACCTCTACGTCCCCATACTGTACGTCTAACTTCTCTTCAGGCCAACTTCCAGGATGGATAACTTTCATGTCCTGGATTAGCTGATTGTCCCGGGCCTCCCGGCCATGTAATGGGATTTCTCTTGTGCTGACATGAGAGGAGGTTGTGGAAGTCATTCTGTGTCTCAGATTCTCTACCATACTGCGGAAAAACTGACCTGCATGAATCTGTACAAGCCTGCCATTCTCACGCAGGGCAACACCCTTGAAGGACTTCTCAGCTAGAGCTGTATGAACTGTAGTCATGTGTGGGCCAGGCATGGTGACCATGGATTCAAAAACTCGTATTTCTCGAGTTAAGAGCCTATCTGCTGTAGGCAGTGTCATCTCTCTTTTTTGGAGTTGCCGAGAGAGGTCGCTGAGCTCTGTGAGCGCATCGTACATCAGTCCCAGATTGCTGACAAACGTTGCAGATGTGAGCACATCATCCAGGCCCTTGTACTTTGCTCTGTCTCTGGAATCCCTGCTCGTGTCGTTTGCAGCATTTGTGAAGTGATCATGAAGCACTCGGTAGTTTTCCCAGACTGCTCTGACGCTCCTTTCACTTGAAGCCACCCAGCGGATGGACAAAACACGCCCTATCACCAGGAGACGCTGTCCGACTGCTTGCGCACACTGCGCTAACTGCCTCTGATTTTTGGGGGAGGCATGGAACAAGGAATAGAGTTTGTCAAAAAAGATCTGGAAATGATTGAGCCCTGAGACCTCCTTGACCACATCCCCAACTGCCAGCTCTAGATGATGATTGGAGCAGTGCCACACAAACAGGCTTGGAAATTTACTACACAACTGGGTAGCAACGCCTGTTCTCTTCCCTAGCATGACTGAAGCCCCATCACATGCAAAAGAAACGAAACACTGACCTAAAAAGTCCTCGTTAAAATCTCTTCCAAGACTCCATTAACGCCTTTGTGATGTCATCAGCCGTTGTTCCATCCAACTCGATCAGCTCCCAAAAAAACGTTTCGGGCTCAGCATCAGCTAATGCTGAGCGTAGACACACAACAAGCACCGTTTTACCACTAATAGTGGTAGATTCATCGACCAAAACACAGAGTTTTCTTTGGTTTTCTGTAATGTCTTTTGCCATTTTTTTTTCTTCAGCTCATGAGCTATGTGGTCGATGATTTCGCCACAGGTTTTATTGGAGTGCAAAACCCTGCCCACGTTCAGCCCATTCAGTTTCTGTACATTCAAATCAATTGGCATGTCTGTGAATGGCCGGCTATGTTTGCCAATTTTATATGCCGTTCGAAAAACTCTGATAGTGGTGTCTAATTCAGATGTATGCATAGACTGCACTTGATGTTGAATAGTTTCACGTGAAGCAGATGTAAGGATGTCAGCAGCTTTTACATGGGCTTGTGATTCTTTATGTTCTTTGATTTTTTTTCTCAGGCTAGCTTGTTGTTTGCCCTTGTCAACACCGAAATGAGACACTGCACACTCACCCCATTCAGTTGACAGTTTCAGTCCTTGTCCAGTGTGTATTCCCAAAGATTTGACATCTCTGCATATCCGACATCCTAGCTTCTTATCTTTAAGAAGGAGCCATGCATTGGTCTTGCAAACATATTTGCCCGGTGTTGGTGGTGGCAGTTGCGCCAGCAGCAGCTAACGTTAGAGGCTCTGGAGGAGGCGGCGGAGCTAGTGCTAATGCTAATGCACTAGAACTTGGAGCAGGAGGATCAACCAAAGAAAGCTCCCCATCAGACACAATTTCCAACACAGGCACAGCATTCTCTGTATTTGAAGTTTCTTCCGGCGACAACCGCTGTCTTTTTGCACTTTTTTATTAATCCATGCTAACATTTTAGAAATGCTAATTTGTGACGTGACTTGCTTTCCTTCTCTCGGGGGCGTGCCTGCTCTGTTCTATCACTCTACATAGCCACCCACTGGGTGGGAGTTGCACTGCATAAACACAACACACGTGCATCTAGGTATGTAAATTGTAAAGCATTAAAACATGGTTTTACTAACAGTTTTCAGTATGTTGTTACTTCGGCATTATTATTATTATTATTATTATTTTGAAACGTGTATTACTATTAAATCACGGTCAAATAGGTTAATTTTGACATAGTCGTTTCCACCACAGTATTTACATGGAGAAGATAAGCCCCGCCCCCTCTCCAGCACGTTCTGTTTGAATGACAGGAGTAAACAGCTGACAGCCGCTGTGAAACTCCAGCGGTTAGAGCGATGAGAATGTCCGTTCGGCACCTCATGACGCATCTACTGAGTACCGGGCGGCTGTATATATATATATATGGATGTATAATAAGAACGGCGGGAGAGTGTTGAGTACTGGCACGGTGCATGAGTACCGGAGTACCGCCAGCATGCCGGTACTGAGCAAGAAGTGCCGGTACTCCATGGGTCAGAACCAGAAGTGCCGGTACTGCGTACCGGTGAGTACCGGCCCAATTCCAGCACTGCACACGGCACAGAACACACAGAGGTGAACACAGAACACACATGCAGAGGCGAACACAAGACAACATTAGCACGACCAGTAATCCTACAAGCTGTCATCACTACCCTCCTGACTGTTCTCCTCACTGTCTTCCTCTCTGTCAGACATGGTAGCTGATGATGTAGGCCTACTACTTTCTCTCTGGTTGAGTCTGCGATTAGCTGCTTGCATCCACAAGTCAACAGCTGGTTTTGGGTCGAAAGTCCAGTTTTAAAAGGATATGTTGGGTTACTGTCCTATAGTATGTTGGAATGATTTCAAACCTGTTTATCCCAATAATTATAAAGGAGTGCCTTGAAAATATGTGTTTACATAAATTGTGACCAAACCGTTTGAACTTAGACTAAAGTGAACTATCTAAACACTCAAGAGTCCTTTACCTCACTGAGCTGTAGTATCAGCCTCTCAGTCTGACTGGAGAGGACTCTCCCTCCACATCATTGTAGAAACATCTTCTTCTTATATCCGCAGCTAGCACCAGATTCTAATAACAACAGCACCGGTACCGGTGCACCCTCCCTCTCTCCCTCGCTCACTCGCATTTTGGCTGTGAGCTGCGGGCGCCAGACAAGCCAACATCCCCCATTTTCATCACTTTAGGATGAGCACCAACAGTCAAAAATGTTTTTTTCCCCTCCCAGAACTACCAGCGCAGCGCCTCCACAGATCTGGCGCCCTAGGCGAAAATCAACGCCAGTGCGACGGGCCGGCCCTGAGTTCATATGCAACTCGCAAATATCTTTCTCTCTCCTCTCTTCTCTCTTTTCTCTTCTCCCTTCTCTCTCCCTCTCTCTCAATGTTGGTACGCAAATGCGCCTTTTTTCAAATGATCCGGTGCTCTTTTTTTGGCCGAGGTGCGCATGCGCACCTGCGCACCAGTTATGTGCAGCCCTGAGTATAATAATAATTACATGCAACAATTAAATAACTGCTCAGCATCTCCACCACAATCCCAATCTGCTGTGTCCTGTTTTCCTCCCCTCTGCATAACACCCCATCACACATACGAAACACAACGCAGAGTCCGAGGGTGTTAAGAGTATGTTTATTTAAATGTCCTCCTCTCTACTGGCCAACACAGGGAGCATATGCTGGGTGTAGAATTTTTCCAGGAGGAGGAGATTTCCATGCCATGCAGGGTCTTTGGGGATGGGGATGATGATCGCCTCCTTCGTGGTCCACACAACAAAGTAGCAGAGACTCCGGTCTGTGATGTGCAGCTGCCCTTGGACCTGGTGCCAGTATGGGTGATTCTCCTTGAGAATATATGACCCACCCTCCTCACGAAGACAGAAGGATGGTAACTGGACTGCCTCCGCGATGGTCATGTTCCTCTGGCTGTGTGGACACTTCACCTCCAGCAGGGCAGATGGCTGCACAAGTCCATCGGGTGATGCTCCCAAAACACCCGACTCACTCACAAAGAGACCAGACTCGATTCTAACACTGTCACTTGATAGGCCTCCACAAAAGCCTTCACCCCTTCGGCCTCGTTTACAACCCCCCAGTTGACAGTTGGCGATGTCTCTGGCCAGTGGGTTGTATGTCTCCTCTCGCTGTTGGTAAAGTTGAGACACCGGCTGGACTACTTTTTAAGTGCCAGGCTTCCTCCACTGACACTCAACATCTGTGGAGCTGATCTGCCACATGGCAAATATTGCCAATGCTGCAGCTTGGCTGCATTTGTACATCCCCTGTGCACAATCACAGACAGCGCTCTGCATCGCGCCATCGTCTCCCATGCAGATCTGTAAAAATAAAGTAAGTACCATTTGTTAGCATGCTATAATAGATTGAATGAGCAATAATACAAGGATGGTCCGGATCTGGGGGTGGGAGGGTTTATTTTTCCATAGTTTTGTCCTCTTGTCTGATTGTTGTTATTGTTTGTTTTTTCTGTATTTTTTGTAATTTGTGCTGTATTGGTTGTGATTGTACATTGTATTTTTCTAAATGTGTATGAATACATTTTTGAAAAACATTTGATCAACAATAAAAAAGGATTTGGTCAGGATCTAGACTCAGTGTGTAGTTTATTAATTAATCAATGCTCTCTACATTAGGAAAACACATACCAGTGTACCAGAGGGAGTCACACACAGCTGTGCCTAGATAACCAAAATCCTTGAATCTACACACAGCAAATAAACTCAAATGACACAACGAGAAAAAGGAGATCACACATACAGTATAGTGTGGTGACCACCTATTTAACCACTGGGACATAATTCAAACTTGGAACTACAGTTGCGGTTATTGTTCCCACACGGACATGTTATGGGTTACCTATAAATAGTGTGTACCCTCTTGGCTCTTTCTTGTCGACCCGGGCTGCGACCCGACAACATGTCCTTTGCAGTTTGTGAATAAATCACTATTCTTGCACCTTCCTTGCACCACCTCTGACTCCATATCTCTCGGCACTACACTGGTGACCCTGATACGTCTTGAGAAGTTTCCGGGACGGAGCCGAACACGGCAAAAGGAACTCGAGTTCCTTTCTCGAAATGCCGGGGTTTGATTGGAGACGTCCGTGGCTGCCACCGGCACGCGGACTGAGGCTCGGTGCGCGCTCCGCAGAAGGCTGGAGACGTTGCTCGGCTTTCTATCCAACGGGGGGACGATGCACGACCTGCTGGGTCGACCAGCAACCCCATTGCTACCTCATGGGTTTGTTCTTCGGGGCGTGCGGCTGCACGTCCCGGCTGCTAACCACGTGGGGCTAACGACGGCTGGCAGCTACCCATGGCTGGCAGCTAGCGGCTAACCACGTGGGGCTAACGACGGCTAGTGCTAACGGCTATCAGCCCTTTTGAGTTTTTTTTCTTCTTTTCTGGTGCCGGAGAGGAGGTTTGACCAGCCGGTTGACCTCATGTGGACACTCTCACCTTTTTCACCACCTCCACGGCGGTTCCAGACGCCACTCACGTTTTCATCGACGCCTGGGTGGTGCACTCCTGGACCTCGCCTCGACGGTTTTGGACGTCGCCCATGCTCCCTCGGCCCATGGGTGGCGCGCTCCGGGACCCTGTCTGGCCTCTCCTGCTTCCCGGGGATGCATCAGCACCTGCTGAGGACTTCATGCCCGCCGCCGCGGCACGTCTGCCTGCGGCCGGGTTGCTCTCCTGCTTCCTGGGGATACCTCGACACCTGCCGAGGACTTCGTGCCCGCCGCCGTTGCACCTCTGCCTGCGGCCGGGTTGCGCTCCTTCCTCCCGGGGGGACTGCTCCTCTCCTCCGGGGATACCTCGACGCCTGCCGAGGACTTCGTGCCAGCCGCCGTTGTGCGTCTGCCTGCGGCCGGGTTGCGCTCTTTCCTGCTGGGTTCTCCGCGACACCTACTGCGGCCCCCTTACGACGGCCCGCCCCCGGTGTGGGTGCCCTCGCCCTCGTTAGGGCCCCTGCCCTCTCCTGCGGCCCCCTTTCGTGGCCCGTTCCATGGCCCGGTCCTCACCTGCGGCCCCACCCTCCTCGGCCCTTGTGGTGCTTCCTCCACGGACGTGGGGATATATATTTTTTTGCCATGTTTGAATTCTGGGGGGGCTTGTGTGGTGACCACCTATTTAACCACTGGGACATAATTCAAACTTGGAACTACAGTTGCGGTTATTGTTCCCACACGGACATGTTATGGGTTACCTATAAATAGTGTGTACCCTCTTGGCTCTTTCTTGTCGACCCGGGCTGCGACCCGACAACATGTCCTTTGCAGTTTGTGAATAAATCACTATTCTTGCACCTTCCTTGCACCGCCTCTGACTCCATATCTCTCGGCACTACAATAGTCGATATAAAACTGGCCGCTTCAATCTGAAGAGCAACTAAAACAAAACACGGGAGTGTACCTTGTTCTTGTGAACACTAATGTTATCCACAGCATACACATAGACCACGAATTTCTTAAGGAGAAAACTAGTTACTAAAACAAAACACGTTAGTGTACCTTGTTAGCTAATGTTAACTAGCTGACATTAACGTTACACATTGCACTCATAGATATTACTCATCGAAACCTTGTAAAGCCGGTCCCGCTGCTCTTACACTACCGACTAACTCCCCTTTCGTGTATGTACAGCTCTTAACATGCCCAGACTTGTAGTGATGTTCACCTCGTTTTATACTTTTTGCCTCATTCTGAAAGAAACAGGTGAAATTTGCTAACGTGACGGCCGTCTTTGTGATGGTGACGCGTTTTGTGCGAGACCAGAGACCTGTAGTTCACTGAGCGGTTTCACACAAAAAAATGTGTAACTTCACAGTTTTACGACACATTTTGATTTTTTTGACTTGTAAAATGTTCTTTTAAATTGACAAACATCATATGTGTCATTCGTGGCACAATTCAAAGGGGATCAAAAGATAACCTTTCTCTCTCCATTGACTTCAATGTATAATTTTCCACTTCCGGGGTCCCATGGAGGCTCCCGGATTGATTGATTGATTGATTGAATTGATTGATTGATTGATTGATTGATTGATTGAAAAGTTTATTAACAGCTTGTATATTGGGTACAGTACAGTACAGCTCAAAACATACAATTGTTAAGGGGATGCAGACCAGAGAAAGACTTTCGTCTTGTTTACATCAGGGTCCCCCATTTCCAATTCATCATGTCATTTAAGACATATAAGACATATTTGACATACAGATGGCTTATTTACAATTTACATACAGGTGGTTTTTTTACATAC
The DNA here is from genome assembly GCF_902827175.1 of Gymnodraco acuticeps. Classification (NCBI taxonomy): domain Eukaryota; kingdom Metazoa; phylum Chordata; class Actinopteri; order Perciformes; family Bathydraconidae; genus Gymnodraco; species Gymnodraco acuticeps. The sequence continues at coordinate 706,000 of NW_022991244.1, forward strand.
AGATTGCTTGTTTACAATTTTCATTTTAGATTTCGTTCTAATACATCCTAACCGGACATTTAAGACATACCAAGTCTACAGATATACAGTTAGTAACAGAGTCTAAAGGGAGGGACTTCGCCTCTCTATACCCTTTCCGTCCAATGTGAAATGCTGTGGTGTTTTCTGAAATGCTGCGGCGTTTTGTGAAATGCTGTAGTGTTTTGTGAAATGCTGTGGTGTTTTGTGAAATGCTGTAGTGTTTTCTGAAATGCTGTAGTGTTTTCTGAAATGCTGTGGTGTTTTCTGAAATGCTGCGGCGTTTTGTGAAATGCTGTAGTGTTTTGTGAAATGCTGTGGTGTTTTGTGAAATGCTGTGGTGTTTTCTGAAATGCTGTAGTGTTTTCTGAAATGCTGTAGCGTTTTGTGAAAATGCTGTGGTGTTTTCTGAAATGCTGTTGTGTTTTGTGAAATGCTGTGGTGTCTTGCACTTCAGGGCCACCGTACAATACCTATGTATCATAGTTTATTTATTTGTGTATTTATATTTTGTTTTATCTTATAATCTGAATCTGTAAAGTAACAAGTTTTGTCAAATACATTTAGTAGAGTAAAAAGTACAATATGTAGTAGTACAATGGCTTCAAAAGTGTAGCGGTGTAGAAGTATAAAGTAGCATAAAACAAAATAGTACCTTGAAATCGTACTTAAGTACAGTACTTGAGTAAATGTACTTCACTAAAAAACACCACTGCCCTTACTCACTTTGGGGGAGGGTCTGCAGACCCTCCCCCAAAGTCCTTCACATGCAGAGTGTGTACTGTCTCTTTAAGAAGGAGGAACCTGCCTCTGACGTCATCCTCCTGAACACCATAATTGACCAAAGGAAGAGCGATCATCTTTGTTCTTGATTTCACTTTACATCTTCTGTCCACTTCTACCCAGCGACTGAAAAATGGCGCAGCAGTTTGTGCAGACCAAAATTAAAGGAGACAAAGTGGTGCTTTTTATTAAGCCCACGTGCTCGTACTGCGTTACGGCCAAAGACGTGTTGTCCAAGTATAAATTCAAGCCAGGACATTTGGAGTGCATTGATATAAGTGGCCGCACCGACATGGACAACATGCAGCAGTACTTCCTGGAACTCACCGGAGCCCGCACGGTAAACACGAGTTGCTTTGTCATTGTTTGAACAACGCAAGTGTCATTTTAAAACCCGGGAAACACCACCGTTTACATGTGTTTATCTTATAAAGTCAGTGTGCCTAATTGAGGAAAAAGGTGAAGGTTTTTAACATACACATCATAGAGCCTTGTTGTCTATATTAGCTGTGATGAATATGTTAACACTTCTGATTAATTCCCTGCTTTTGACCACAGTTTCCCCGTTTAATCCATTAATGAAGAGTCAGTACTGTGAGATCAATAAGGGAGTCTCCCAGATGCAGCAACACAACCCACTAGCCTCACTTACATGTTTGTAGCAACATTACATCATGAAGATCCAATATGTCTGATCAAAGAATAATGGTCAGCTTTTGAAAACATGGTTTAAACCTGTGTGTCTGCATGGATACAATGAATCATGGTACAGTTATATATGCAGTGGTGGAAGATGCAGAAGAAAGTACCAGGCCTATTACTACTCTCAAAATACCACTAAAATAACTCAAAACTATGCTCCCTGTACTAGTATAAATGATCACAAGATTATTATGACTCATGCATTTATTTTAAAGCAGACTATGTCTACAACTACAACTATAGATTACTGTCTTTTTATTATAATATATTTTAAAGCCTAATGATCCACATCGTTCATACATTTTTAATTCTAATTAAAATGTTTCATTTATAATAATTAAACAAACTCTTCCTACTTTTTGACTTTCTTCTAATAGCTTATTTAAGCTGACTATTCAGTGTAATGTCAGCATTCACACTGCAATTTCTTTAGTCATGCACTGTTTGGTGTGTTAAACAGAAAGTGACAAAGTCCCAGCACAACCACTCAGGGCTTCGAGTGACATCATCAATGTGTGTCGTTGCCCAACCCGTACTACAAACCTCCAAATTACTCCAAATAGTAATCAGAAAATATTCATACTCGAGCAGCTGGAACCATCCAAATGTTGCCGATTTATCCTTTTTCTGTCACTGTACAATACGTTATGTGTTTGATACGATACAATATGTTAAAGGGATTGATGGTAGAAAAAAAGGTCTCGTTATCTTCATAGAGTCTATGCACAACACAAAAAATCGATGCCTGCATATTTACCAGTTGCATCCCTGGTTCTCGTGTATCGATTTGAATGTAGGTCCCACGGGTGTTCATCGGAGAGGATTGTATCGGAGGCGGCAGCGACGTGATGGCGCTGCATCAGAGCGGCAAACTGGAGAGCATGCTGCAGTCTATTGGAGCCCTGCAGTGACCCGCTGCACTCCTCCAGGTACAACACACACACACACACACACTCTCGTATAGCTCAGCCTTTGCAATAGCAGGGAAGCAAAAGGAGGTAGGTGTTGCCCCTCAGAAAGTGATTAAGAGCATAAATTAGAAGCCGTAAATTCTCATTAGGGTGGGAATAAATAAATGATAGGAAATAAGACGCCCGAGGTGGTGCTCAAAGAGATAAGAAGTAATTGCTTAGTGGTAAATCTGCTCCAGGACCACACCGTTTTAAATCCTGATTGAAATGAGCAGATGGGGATAAATGAAAGGAAGCCCCTGAATGATTGAGCGAGGAGGCAGAGTGACTGCAGGGGATTTTCAGCCATACAAGATTTTGACACTTGTTATAATTAGAGAAGAGTTTATAAGATTGGCAGTATAATAGCCTGACTCAAAGGCAAAGGCTAGTCCAGTTATTTTCTGCCAGTCCATCGCTGTCTGTCATGTCTTTAAGCATCTTCACAGCACAAAGGACTGGCTGTGATCAACTAATCTGACCTAATCTAAGTTTGAAAGACATCATGTAGTCTGATCCTACCAACATCACCAAACCAGAAAATGAGGGACATTTATTTTAGAAGAATGATGTTCATCTCTCTGAAAGCGTATTAGGGCTAATGGGTTAAAATGGTTAACAAATAGTTGTTATTATGGTGCTGGAGAAGGGTAGTAGTATTACAAAAAAAATTGTTTTCAAAGTGGTTAATCAACAATGAAAAAACCCACACATTTGAAATAAAACGTTTTTTTTTCCGAAGAACTACAACTTGAAGAGGCCCTATTATGCTTTTTGGGGTTTCCCCTTCCCTTTAGGGTGTTATTTTTGTTGTTGTTGAATGTGGTGGAGTTTCTCTCCCACACACTTTATGTTGTTTTTATTTGAACCTGTCAGCAATCTGACGACAAAACAGGTGGATTTTCTAGAGGCAAGAGGAGGGAGACGCAGAATGAGTTCTGCCAAATAAAATACAAACACAGCAGAGCGCACACATGGATCAAGTCTGTGATGTTGTTCATTCTAAAACATGTCTTTATTTAAAGTCAGACGTCTGTACAACCCCAGCCCACACTGAGTGCAGCGCTGGACTACACATGTTTACAGTCCACTCTTCCTGCTGTTATTTACTCATTTCTTTTGAGGAGTAGATTAGGATTTATGTGATTTATTAGTGGGATTAAAGTTGATGTTCCTGTTGTGATGCAGCAGCAGTACTATCTACAGTACTATACTAACAGCCTGCTGCTACACCTCTGCTAAAATACCCGATACAAATACTATTACATGCTGTTTGATTACTGTTAAGGACTAACCTACTGAATAAAAAATAGCTGCAAAATGTCACAATTGATTTTTCATTTTGTTGAAGGTCATTCTGACATAAGTTGCTGTCTTCCTGTCCCCCCCATGTTTTGTTTTTTAATATAATCATGCACCTTTTTTAAGTAAATACCAGCGAAACAGCAGACTGTAAAATAGCGAGACCCTCTACTCCGAATGTAAAAAAAAAAAAGCATGTCATAATGTCCACATACAGTTTAGTTTACAAAAATAATAATTTGCAGCACCAATAAATCATATTCTTGGTATGATTAAAAACAACCCCTCAAATAAGAAAAATAGGATCAAATAAATATTGTTATCCATCCAGAGGCATTGTGGTTTTTAGTGTTCCAACGTATGTTCATATGGTTGCTTTTCCTACATTTGTATGTAAATGCTACAAAAGTCTTGTTTGTATTAATGAGACAGACCATTATCAGGTGTTATTGCAAATAGAAAGGGAATACTGTCAACATCATTTCATTGGAACCTGCTAAGGAAGTGGTACGAGCTTACAGGGTTTCAATGAAAGTTTTAAATATACATTTGTTACTGTCCTAAATGTATTGTAACTTTTGATACAGGCAATATGTAGTTACATTAAAATGACATTTCAAGTCTTTTCGAAATAAAAATATAAGGGCCTCTTTTGACGGACAACGACCGAAATGTATTCTCTTTTTAAAATGTTAAGAAAAGTCAGTCAGTCCGACAGTGATCTGAGATAATCTGAATAAGCAAATTGTGATTAAATTGGTCCTGCTGGTCTCATAAAGGGCATCCTGACTCCTGACAGACTACAGATGGAGATGACTCACTTTCTCTCTTAATGAACGTCACCGCTGAAATACTGATCGAGCCACAGAGAAGTCAGAGGCTTGGGAAATATTTCACTTTTAGGGACATAAATGCATCATGGGTCATGTTCATTTCTCCAGCGTGCAGATGATAATCCAACATCCTCCGAGTAGAGGAACAGTTTCCTTCCTGCAACGATCCCGGCAAGTTTTCCAACAGATGTGCGGTCTTTTAATAATTATTGTGTAACTGTCTTTTGTAGAAATCCTCAGCTAATGTAAATATAATCTTTCACAGAGCCTCTGGTCATGTTTAATATTGGGGTTTGAGGCATTTTGTATTGCACATGATAGTAAAGTCATTCATTAAAGGATGCACAGCCATTCCTTCAGGGGGAGGAGAGGCGTGTCACCGCTCCACAAAGCGTCCTATTGGTTAAGAAGTCTGATGACGTCAGCAACAATCAGCCAGCAGAACAAGTCAGTTTCTCCACATGATGAGTGTCACTGACTCTCTTCTCTCCTCCCTCTTGTTTCAGGCATCCAGGTGAGGTCACATGACTATGCAGCGTGACTTGCGTAGCTTGCGTCTCCGCTGCTGGTACTCGCTGAGCTCCTGCAGGTAGCCTCTGGACGGCCAGCGTAGCCTCTCCACCTGTTCCCGCTCCTCCTCTGGAAACACAACAACATAGAAACTGTAACCTCCTGCAAACACATCTCAATCATTACTACAATATGTACTGTTCCTGACACACACAGTACTCACTCTAACAGCATAACACCTTGGATTGTTTCCAATTCAGTTTACACCAACAAGCTACAGAGGATTAGCGGTGATCGACTACTCTGGCCTTTACTTCTCCTGTGCCCTTAAGTACCCGTCCAATGACCTTAAAGGATTATTGTGTGTTTGACTGATGATGATAATAAAATGTGCTTCTGCCACTAACCTGTGTGAGGTTGCTGTTTAACTGCTCCTATGCTTCTATTAAATACATATGACTATAATAACTGAGAAGCAGTTATTATGTAACTCAAGCATAAACTTATAGTATAAGCATACTATAAGGATGCATTATTCAGAGGGGCTGACAGCTCATAGTGTCATCCATAAACCCTGCTATATTGTGCAACACATACAAAAATAACTGTTTATCAGGCTACCTTCTTTTAGCACTTTTATTAGAGAAGGTGGGACATTTTCTTACATTTACTGTGAGAAAAACAACAGATGCTTAACAGCCTGAAGGCGTTTGGACTTAATTATTATTTTTAAATAGTTGAAATCAGCTGTTTAATGTTTCTATCATTCTCTTCAGCAATTTAAGTGTGCACAACCCTCACAAGGCATGTTTGATATTAAAATACATTCTTTTTTTTCTGGGGACAGCAGTCTGAATCACAAAATATACCTCCACACTAAATCAGTTTTATGTACTCTGCTGTACAGAGATTTTAGTTTTAGAAATGTAGTAATTCTGTGCATTTTGGGAGAGTAAACGCAAGAGCAATGAAACATATCAGGAGACACGAGAGAAAATATATAAAAATGAAAGGTTGCTAAAATAAAACACCACAGTGGCACACAGATTCTCCTCACATCTAGTCATAAGGGCCTCGTATTATTTACTATATATATTCACTCCTGTGTTGAGGGGGAATCAGGGACTAACCTGTCACCTTGTGATTGCTTTGATACAATTTACTACATTTAAAAAACATCCCACACTGACCTGAGAGCTCCAGGAAGTCAGGTTTGTGACTGAAGATCAGGTAGTTGTTGGCGATAAAGTGGAGGAGCCAGATGTACAGCTGCTCTGCATTGTGGCACTGAAAACCCAAACACACACAAATAACAATCACTCTCTTAAGAATGAATGCTTTTGGACAGATAAACATGAATATCTGTTGCACATGGATTCCTACAGCTAAAAGATGAATTGCTCCAGCAAAAAGCATTTGGCTGAAGTAGCTTTTTTCTTATGGCTGAAGTAAATGTTGCATCATAATGAAGAAGTAATCAGTTTACACAGCAATATGGCGTCTGCTGCAGGTATTTTAATGCTCTCCATTCATCCCTAAATTCAAAGCCGTACTGACCTTTGCTCGGCGGAGGAGTCTGATCACGCTGATGCCCGTCGACGACAGCTCTCTACTGGGCATGCTCTGAAGGTAGGCGCACACACACACCTCACACAGGTGCTGCAGACGCTTCACCTGGTACATCTCGGCACACACCAGCACGGCCATGGCCTGCAGCACACTGGCTGTGTACACACACACAGTCACAGGTGTTACACTTACACTGCTGAAACATCATGTAGAGAACAGTTTATTCCAGATGTATACGATAGCCTGACACGTTTTAAGAGTTTAGTCCCCCAGAGGAAAGCCAAAACGCTCCCTGAAGTAAAGTAGCTGTTTTTATGATTATTGCTCAATATGTGTTTGGAAATGAGCCATACCGGGATTGCCTTGAGAAGCTTTAAACTACCCTATAGTTATACAATGATTTAGTTTGTCTATTTCACACATGCTGCTTTCAACATCCAGCAGCATCTTACATGAGAATGTTACAAAGCCCTGAAAGATCTGTATTCATTAATACTGTTATGCAATGGGGAACAAATATTATGTATGTGAAAGGAATTGCTTATAGTAACAAACAAACAGAGAATGATACCTGACTGCAGTTCCCTGAATCTCTACCGAACATTTTAGCGGCTTTCAGCTCGTTTTCCTAGTTTTACACCAAACAACTTTGCAGTTTTGATTCACTCTCACTGCTTTCACAAGTTGCATTTCCAGCACAAGCAGCAAGCTGTTCTGAGCTAAAGGTTTGTAAAACCCACCATGCCTCAGAGAGAGGGTTAGCGATTAGGCTGCTGAATATAGTGGAACATTAAGCAGCTAAAGAGCCAGATATTAATTTCACGAGTTATCAAAACACTTTTATTAATGGCATTATCTTGAGATAACAAGTTTATTTTTTAGCTATCTCAGTAAAAATAAACTTTGTTATCTCAAGATAACAATACAATCAATCCGTTATCACAAGAAAACAATTGTTATTAATACTTTCAATGTTTAACCGAGACCAGGAGTGCCTTGCCTTACTGTAGATGCAGCTCGACAACACATTTAAGATAAAAATGTCAGGAGCTGCATTGTTTTTTTATGTTATTAGATCAGTCCTCATCTCTTTAATAATCAAGTCATAAATTGCAGATGTATGCCTTCACTTACTTTTCTGTTATTAATCCCTCAGACAGTCCCCATCTTGATGGCAGACATCCTGATTTCGTGAGAGAACTAGTTGTTTTCTGTTTATAAATGATCTCCTTATCTTCAAAAATGGGCCTTTTGTTTTACTGAGAAAGGGCATTAGAAAAAAATGACTGACGTTTTTGGCTTCTGCACAGAAAACAGCTAAAAGGAGAGTAAACTGTAAATAGCACTTCACTCAATATTGTTTACAATAACTGGTTTGAAAAGGTAGCTAAGGTAACTAGCCCTAGAAGTAATACTGACACAAACCTTAAATCACAAAACAAGAATAGTATTATGTATTCATGACTTTATACTTGTGTGTTATTTTATATTTACTCTGCAGTCTTCTTTCTTCTTTCAGTCTCTAAGATTGAACACCAGTGTGATGGATCCGACTGATTTAATAGAAATCCCTTTTTAAAACCACACCATTTCTTAGATTAAAAGACACATTATAATCACACAGACTCAATCTTAATAGCTCAGTGTCAAATCTGTGAGTCAGTGAAAACAGCAGATGCATCATTTCCTGTTGCTCTTTCCAAGCTGTCAAATGACGTACTTAAAAGCAACGTCAAACAAGTAATGTCAATCCTCTTACGTAACGTCAGAATGTCAAATCAAACTAGAGAATGCAATTCCTGAAGAAATTGCTAGTGGGAATGCTTTATGCTGAAAAGCTGACGCTAAACTGCTATGCTGAAATGTAATGTGTAAGAAGAAAGTGAATAATTTAGATTGAAATGATACATGAACACTGGGGGCTTGAATGTGTGATGAGAGAAGAAAAGAAAGTAAAAGGCTTGGAAAAGCAGTAGAATATTTGAACTGCAAACTTCTGAACTAATTTGATGGCGAATGACCTGTCGCCATGGCAACGGCATTTGATGACACCCCATAATACGCTTAGATGCGTTGATGGCTGCATCGTTACCAAACCTGTGAAGTTTTGGGGCGTTTGGAGCATTTTCACTGAAGTAATGAGAAAACCGTGTTTTATGGCGAGCATTGTGTTGCCATGGCAACGGCATTTGAAGAAATCTAAAAACTGTCCCGTAGATGTCTTCACGGCTGGACTGTTAGTACACATGTGAGGTTTGACCACTTTTTGAACATTTTCATAGGAGTTATAGCGACATCATGTTTTATGGCGAGGGATGCGTTTCCATGAAAACGGCATATGGTGAGATCCCAGATTTGGCGTAGAGCTGTTGAGGCATGGACCGGTGATATACAAGTGAAGATTGGGGGACGATTGGACCGTGTCAATTGGACTTACAGCAACATCCTGTTTCATGGCGAGTTGTCTGTCGCCATGGCAACGGCATTTGATGACACCCCATAATACGCTTAGATGCGTTGATGGCTGCATCGTTATCAAACCTGTGAAGTTTGGAGTATTTTTACTGAAATTATGAGAAAACCGTGTTTCAAGGCTAGCATTGTGTTGCCATGGCAACGGCATTTGGAGGAATCTCAAAACTGTCCCGTGGACATCCACGGCTGGACTGTTAGCACACTGCTATCTGAAGTCTGCTGCTCTGAGCATGTCAGTTGGAGCGATGACATCATCGTGTTCCATGACACAGGTGTTTATATTTGAACTAACGAGGTGTGCAGAGATCACAGGTTTCCATTGTTCTGAATGAGAGATAAACCTCTTACATGTGAACGTTTTGTGGAAGAACCGTAACAGATATCTCTGAAATTTCAAAACGTGAAGCATGTCAAGGAAGTTGAGTATCTGAAGTGTAATTTGTGTGTACTTTCGGGTTACTAATGTGGCCTTTTTGGCAGTTTAACTAAAGGTGTGTGGCTGCTGCCGTGAGGAAATATCTGCCTGAAATTACAATGGGCTTTAATGGAGGCATGTTGAAAGTTTTTGTCACTTCATGCCCTCAAGAGGCATTTTGTTTAATTATTTTACTTAATTATTTGTCATTTTTAAGCTACGAGATGTTTTCCTACGTTTGTCATGATAAATTATGTCTCAGGAATGTAGGGTTTGGGAATTATGGCAGTTTAAAAAATATATGAAGGCAAATTTCAAGATTTTCTACCCTCTAGCTGTGACATCACGCACTCTAGTTAATGTTAAAATCTGAAGAAAACCTCTTTAACAAGGTCTGAACAATGTTTAATATCTCTAAAAGTAAGAATCAGATGTAAAAGTTGTTTTACACGAATAATGTCAGAAAGATGTGTAACATTTTAAAGTTGGAATGAGGTTTCTGAGTGAAAGTATGAATGAACAGTTAGCAGTTGAATTCGCATGAAGATTTGTTGAAGTCTGAAGATTCCTCCATTGACTTCAATGTTAAACATTTGATGAATTATGGGATGTATCTCTGGAATTATGAAAGTTATGAATGAGAAAAGTAATAGCCATCGATTCCCGACCGAGCTGAATGTTTTGATGTTTGAACGGAGTTTCTGCGATGTTCAATGCGGGAGGAGAAGAGGGCCAAAATCCCGGCGGAATAATAATAATAAACTTTTTGTGCGTAGAATAATATATAGTGGGAATGCTGTATCAGCATTCCCACTAAATGACTCCTGATGTGACTTCATTCAGTTAATTCTCTGCACACACTGCACAGTCATCCAAACACAGAAGAAGGCAGTGGAAATGTATTCTACTATCACACACCATCTACAGGATTCACCATATTCCTCCTACTTTGATTCCACTGCCTCAGTTTTAGTCGCTGCTGGTGGAGTTACCTTGGGTTGACCTTGAGCGCTGAGCTCTTACATAACAGTGCAGCAAGCCTCTGGAGCTGCTTCATTCCTTTCATTTCCTGTTCACATGATTCAACCTGAAGCTGTATCTCTGCAAACAGCGGGCTCACCCTCCCTGCTCCTAAGCTGCATCTCACGGGTTGTTTGTTGAAGGATTTTCATGATTTTTTTTTCATCAAAACATCTCATTCCTCGAAATAATGGGATTGCCAGTTCTCTCTCAGTAGCTGGTGTTTCTGAATGGATTATTCTGAGCTTTTTTTATTGTCCATTCAGCCGCTTCGTTATATAAGAGTACAGGAAGAGAAGATGATAGACAGTGTTGTAATTACATCTGTAATTGTTAGTTTACAGTTTGAAGGCTTTATCTATTAATTAGGGGTCGTAATGGATTGTTCTTAGTGCCTTTTTGAATCTGTAATCATCTGTTGTTGGGAGGCTCCATCCAAGCAGGACTACAGTTACTTATGATGTCACAATGGACACACACACAGTAACACACACGCACACACACACACACATACACTCACTGCAATCACAGCCCCTTTAAGCATGACTGCATAAGCTTGTCGTTCAGAGCTGCATTAAGTAATCTTGCATCACTAGGGGGCAGACAAACTCAAAAATAAACACAAGAAGAACCCTTTTTTTCATATTTCAGCTCATCCAGTTGTTTTGGCTAAGCTCTTAACAAAGAGTCAGCAGACACAAAGCAAAGCAATACAATGGAGTCCCTTTGGTCAGTAGTCACTGGCATTTCTAAAAAGTTTTGGGGGTTTCTGTCTTTTACCGTGACTCGAAGCAATTTTGTCACCGGACAGGAAGCAAACAATCTAGTGTGTAAGTCTGTGGAGTGAGAACTGCTATTATCTTGATTGTCTGGGTCAGGGGTGGCCAACCCGCGGCTCTCGAGCCGCATGCGGCTCTTTGCCTAGTTTCATGCGGCTCTTCAGTTCATATCGAATTTTATATGTGTGAGTTTGGGGGAGAGACACTGACTCCTGACTAGTGTTGCACGGTGTACCGATACTTGAAAGGTACCGCGATACCCTGCCGTTAAAAACGTTACGATTCCTCCGTTTCATTAGTATCGGTACTTTAAGAATGACGGGGGAAAGTACTCCGGTGAGAAAGCGCCGTTTTAATAAGAGCCGTGTGTGTTCAGCGCTCTGCTTCCACTCCCTGCACTGCAGCCGTGCCTGCAGTCCCGCCCCTCTCAAGCACGCTCTAAGTCCCTCCCCTCTCAAGCACGCTCTAAGTGCCTCCCCTCTCTCGTGCACGCGCTAGCTGCCAGAGCATGTGAGAAAACGAGAAGCATGGCTGCAAGTGGGAGTGCAACTGCCGCTGCGCCTCGGCTTGTTGACAAAAAAGACGCCAGAAGCGAAATTTGGAAGTATTTTAGCTATATCTCTGACAGTGAGGGCAAGCCTACGGACACCACGAGGCCTGTCTGTAAGACATTTATTAATTTGATTTAATACGAATTCTTGTCATTTATTTTATTTATTGTTCTCATTGTTTAAAAGTTTGTGTTATGGTTATGGTTCTGGTGTGAAATAAAGCACAATAATTACATTTAAGACCGTTTCCCTTTTTTTAAGAAAAGTATCGAAAAAGAATCGGAATCGTAATTCTTGACTTGGTATCGAAACCAAAATGTTGGTATCGTGACAACACTAGCTAGCTACGGCTGACAGTTAAACCTGATATTTAGTAGGTCTGTTAAGTATTGAATGCTGATAATTCTGACGTAATTTGGCCGGTCAAAGTTGTTTGGGCTCGGATAAAATCGCTCCGTTACTTTCGTCCCGTGTTATGTATGTTGTGTATGTGTGGTGTCAGTATGAGAGGATGACAGCGCGTATAATTTTGATGTGGCCCAAGAGCCAATCACAATAATACCTGCGATGCAGTGAACCAATCACCTTTGAGGGGGGGAAAACCTATCGTTGATTAAACATTATCCAGTGTTTCCCCTACCATTGTCTTGGAGGGGCGCTGCGCCCCGCCAACGGAGCCCCGCGCCCCCCCCTGAAATTCAAGGTGTTTAAAAAAAATATATATATAATTTTATTTTTAAATATATATATAGCACCAAATTGCAAATAATCTATAACTACTGTCACTTTTCACATTGAACATGTGCTCTTTTATTAAATAAACTAAACGCTTTCATTTTAAGTTGTGAGTTTAGTGTTTTTGACCCTAAGAAACACTGATGCATTAATCAATAACAATAATCCAAAGCTCCTCTCTCTGCTCCAGAGGATTTTTAAAAAAAAATATCCCAATGCCACAAAAATGCATCAGTGACGTGGTTGAAATCTTGTCTCCAGAAAACAAAAAACGGAAACAAGCGGTATCAGTGACTGTGTGTTTGATGTGGCTCTTTGCAGTAACATAGAAAAAATGTGGCTCTTAACCTCTGACTGGTTGGCCACCCCTGGTCTGGGTGAACAAGGTAAAAATTGCCAAAGATACTCAGAGCTGTTGATTTTCAGAGGGATCAAGCACAACAGGGAAAGCTACAAGTACATTGTGGAGAGGAGGTGCAACAGTTTGTTACATGGAGATATCCTTCATCTGGATACAGTGGCGGACTGGCCATCGGGACGTTCGGAACGAATCCCGATGGGCCGGTACTGAAGTGGACCGGTCCGAAGATGTGGGCCGGTCGGATAGGTCACTAGCCCCCCCCCCCCCCCCCGTCGACAATTTACTAGCAGAATTTACTTGTGGTACCGAGGTTGTGCTCCCTATCTCTGTTTCTTATCCTATATCTAATAGAACTGCTCGGGTCTTGAAAGATTGAGTGGGGAAGTTCATGAGATCTTTCTAGAGGGTTATCAAGAATAACTTTTATCCAATGACCTTTTCCCTCTCTGTCTGTGTCTGTGTATTCTCTTGTTCCGATTAACCCAGCCAAATCTTTTTTCTTGTTTTGTATCTATATCTACGCCGGGATCTGGAGTCGAGGCTGATCCTCTTGCTGTAGTCCTGTATCTTGGATCCTCTATCCTGAGTTCTGGATTAAGTCGTGGACTTCGGGTCGTGGCTGAACCTGTCTCTGCGGTCCTGCCTTGGACTCGTCATGCTGCTTCCCTGATGGCTTCCACAGGATTGTAGCTGACATCCTCGTGGATTCATCTTCTTATTACAGACACATGCATTTCCTAACATTCGGTCTATATGCTGTAAAATGTATTATCTCTTCGATTTACACACGGCATCTATTGCACGTCTGTCCGTCCTGGGAGAGGGATCCCTCCTCTGTTGCTCTCCCTGTGGTTTCTCCCATGTTCCCTTTAAACTGTGGGTTTTCTCTGGACGTTTTTCCTTGTACGATGTGAGGGTCTAAGGATAGAGGGTGTCGTTTTTCTCATACTGATATTCTGAACAATCTGTGCTGTTGTATTTGCTGTAAAGTGTCTCTACCGTAGGCTATTTTTATTATATGTACAGCACTTTGGCTCGACCAAAAATCGTTTATAAATGTGCTATATAAATAAAACTTGATTTGATTTGAGGTGGGCCGGCGGTACCTAAGTGGGCCGGTCGAGAGTCCCGGGCTGATTTTTAGTCCCAGTCCGCCCCTGTCTGGATATATTGTTTTAGTTCCTTACGCAGAAAGGCTATCACTTAATTAGCATGAAAATACATTTATATGAATTATGCCTATTCAGAACGAATCAATACAGTCTGATTTGGGGCTACAATTACAACTTACTTATATTACAAAGTATAATTTGATAAGGTGCCCACATAATACACAAGGGGAGGCAACTTCTTTGAGGTGAAGAAACCTTGGGATGTGGTTTCCTAAACAAATTCTCATGAATTTAAAAGTTTTTTTATTGGAAATGTAATAATGAGTTATCTCCGTAAAATAATGTATTACGCTACAGTCACCCTTGTAACGCTTGATTCGCGGGTACAATACAAATATGAATGAATGTATCTTCAAGGTTGTAGAAAGATAATGTCATCGCCTCCACCACCAGTGAATGATCAACACTAATTACTTTTAAAAGGCATTGTACGCGGTGAAAGTGACAACCACAACAACACGTTTGGGGCTGAGAGTTGGCACCGCTAAAAGCAGACGATGCCACGGGTTGATTTTGTCATCACTAATTCTAATTTAATTTCAAGCCTGCTGCTGTTCTCCGCGGGGCCCCCTCGAGACTGACACTGGCAGCATGTCGCAGTCACACAGATGGTTGATAGGACTTTTCATCTGCGCTTTTGTTTTGGGCTGCGCTTGGGGAGCGAGGCGGGAAAACACCGCCGTGCCGCTCTCAAGTGTTTCTGTAATGGTGCTTATTTCTGCGGTAAATTAAGAGGCCATCAAAGGTCCATTGTCCTTCAGATGATGTTGGTCTGATCCATGTCAAGCAACTTTTATCTCAGTCACAAATCCATGACCTGTCTATTTAGAGATTTGATCCCTCATAAAACTCTATTTTTATTTACAGCAGCAGCCTGAGAGGGTAGTTATAGTGGAGTGAATGAATGACACGCTGACTGAGGGTTTCCCAGTTCAATCATCTCACGACTGTAATAAATCTGTTACGGGATTTAATTAGTCCACAACATAAAGAGGAAAGCAGGGACATTTCCTGACTATATTTAGGCCTCCCGTCGCAGTTTTTATATCCCATAAGGGCACCTAAACTGGCGACCTTTAAATGTAATTGTAACCCAGCAGTGGGGGTCACAGTGGGCAGTGTACTCACCAGGACAGCAGGAGTCAGTGTAGAGATACTCCAGGAAGGACAGGAAGGTGTCTGAGGAGACTCCATGGATGGGCACCACTCGGCTCCGGGCCTCCGCATACTTCCCGCTGAACATGGCTGCCATGACGTCGCAGCGAGCCACCAGCACCGCTCGGTGGGCTGGCAACACACTCCCTAAAATCACACACACACACACAAACACACACATGCAACATTTAGGTTTAGAATTTCATAGTAGCGTCCCTAAGTCCCAAAGAGCTGCGAGAGGAAACGCCTGAGAGAATAAACAGTTTGTAATTAATGTATTGAATCTTGAGTGACAGAAACAGAAAGCCTCTTTGATCTAATAATGTTTGGAGACGTTCACAAACCCATACAGATTTTGTATTATTTTCCACAAGCCAAACCCTTTGAAGGGGCCCTATTATGCTCAATTTCAGGTTCATATTTGTATTCTGATCCTCTACTGTGACATGTTTGCATGCTTTAATGTTCTAAAAGCTCTTTATTTTTCTCATACTGCCTGTGCAGCAGCACCTCTTTTCACCCTCTGTCTGAAACCAGAACCCAGTCTGCTCTGATTGGTTAGCTGGCCGGCTCTGTTGCGATTGGACAGTACTACAGGAAATGGAAAAGGCCTAAAAGCATAATAGGGCCTCTTTAATATCACTGACACGTCTGTTTTCCCTCATTGCAGAAGAGTAGAGGTCAAACGTGACTCCATTTGGCTTTGGTTATGAGTGATGATCTCTTATAATGGGCCATTTAAATGAACAGGAAACCAAAAACATGTAAATCATCGGCACAAGTCCTGTTATTAAGTGCCATTAACAGCCAGTGACAGCTCCCAAAACATTACGTTAGAAGGCTAGTGTGAAAAAATCATAGAAGAAGCGTAAAATATTCTTGTAGACATTTGTCTCTGTGACCTCCATGAGTTTAACTCACAGCTCAGGGGTGCAAGGACACGAACGGCTCGCTGCACTTCTTATGAGATAAATATTGATTAGAAGAGGCCTTAGGACATTATTTCTGGATTTGATCCTTTTAATAGAGAATTGGAAAAATCGCCCCCTGGACCATTCCTCTTTTAATTTGCCTCAAAATGTATGCCCAGACCCTGGACTGACATCATAATTCAATCAGGGCTAATTAAATGTGACCTTCCTCTGCGGTGTGACGGCGCATGCATTTGTGAACGTCTCCAACAGATAATACTTGGCCCACCTTGCACCATGAAGATGACGTCAGAGTAGAGAGGAGAATTGAAGAGGTTGACAAGAGTCTGGGGGCCGAGCTGAGCCGCCCTGGCGCTGGGGGTGTCCCTGGGGCCCTACACACACACACACACACACACACACACACACACACACACACACACACACACACACACACACACATACACACACACACACACACACACACACACACAGAAGAAAAATAAGCCAAAAGGAAAGTACAGAGAGAGTTTACATTCCTCTGCTGGATGTCAGGTACTAGTTAGCAGCTCATTTGCCATTCCATGCATGTATCCCACCTCCTCCGTTGAATACAAATGAACCCTCTGCCAGTCTTTCTTAGCGCTACCCAAACATACTTAAACTGCAATGCCAAGATCGACATGACGGGACGGGCTTTTGCTGAGAACAGACTGGCAACCACACACTTGTCCAAACTGTCAATTTATTAACGTGTTCCTTTTCCATTTAAGCATTCAAAGGATGCACGATGTGTATTTGCTGCAGTGCACAAGAGGTGGAGTTAGCAGCTGTCAGGGTGTCTTTTTTGAGAGCTGTTTTTAAGTGAGTCTCGTCAAAGCACCCCATTTCCATCCTGTGACCTTTCTCAGTCAACTGGAGCACAAAGAACTTCATATTCTCGCACTGCTCTGCTGCAGAGGGAGCGCTCGGCAAACACACGGTCCTCAGTAGAAGGCAGCAACAGAATCAAGACTCTTCGATTTTGTACATCATTAGAACAGCTTACAGAAAAAAGCTAATTTCAGCCGGTTTCCGCGCAGAGCAAGGGGACCCCGAGGTGTTTTCAGAGGAGGAGATCACATCACGACAGGACATTATGGTGTCTCATTGCGTTAAAGTAGCCCAGCTGTCACTCGGTGTGTCAGCACCGCCTCAGGTAAAAGACCTAGTTCCTTACAGATGGGTTGGTGGGCCGTGCATGGTGCCAGGGGCTTGTCAGGCGCAGATATGTCAGCTCTCCTGACGTCTCTAATGTCAAAATCTGCTGCCTGCCTATTACACCTCGTGTTCCCAAATAGACACAATACATTTAAGATGCGACGCTGCAGATTGAAATCTTCCAGTAATTGTGATAATGTCCTTCTCTTTTGAAGGCATCTCTTGTTTATTCTGTCCTAGTTCCCACAGTATCTGAGGGGTGATGCGGGCAGATAATATGCAAATAAGCTAATTATAGCCACTTATTACTGGGCTGTTTGTCAAACATGGTCTTGTTAATTAAGGCGCTGTTAGTCTGCAGCTATGAAAACAAGTGTTCATAACTTCAAAGATTTGAAAAATAGTAAATATTTAACCTCTTTTTGCAAAGACAACTGTTATAGCATACACACCACAATATATTCTTGTTTTTCTTCCTCCGTCGTGATCTATAGTTGTCCAAACAGAGGTGAGTTAATGTTATGTATTTTTCAGTATGTGCTTTGTCGTGAATGTAAGTGTCAGAGAGGTGATTTTAAACATTGAATTCCTCACCTTTTCTTTGCCGATGAGGGATCGTATGCGCTCAATCAGCTGGGCTGCAGCGAGCGTATTCTTCAGCTTCTCTTCCAGCGCCTCCTGTAGGTGATCCCACTCCCACGCTCCTGAAACATCCACAAACACACAGACTCTTCGGACCCACAATAGCACCGTTTACAGAAACACGCAGGCAAACTCTTTTGGAGCTGGCACTGTGTCCTAAAACACCCACATACCTTACTCTGGTGCTGACAAAGTTAGGTCCTTCTAAAATGTGTCTGCTTATATCCTCTATTGTGGTTATGGGTGGAACAAGCTGTCCAGATTCCACGAGTATCAGAAACAGTGACCCAGGCGTTTGTAAAACACACAAGTGGCCATAACAAATCTGCCTCCCTTTTAATTGGATAATAGTTCGAATTGTGTTCTACTTTAGGTCAGTTTTTTAAAAGCTCAGTCTTTTTCCAGTTGGTTGCCGTCTAATCATGCAATTATTTGCCAATCAAAGCACTAGGCCTTAATCAAATGCATTAGGATGTGTACAACTTTGATCCACATTTTGCACATTTAAATTACAGGTAGTCAATTAAAGTTTCTGCATTTTACTCAACTTTAATCCGATCACATCGATAATATGGACAAGTTTTACAGGCTAAAAACACAGTTTGAACACTAGTGTGTTTAAACAAGAGTCTGCCACCTTACTAGCAGCTCAGTGAGGTGTATTGAGGGAGGGCGCTGCTTGTAATCTACACCATGCTAACATGCTCCCATTTACAATGCTAACATACTGATGTCATGTTTACATTGTTCTGCATCTACCTTTAATGTGTTGCATGCCATCATTTGCTAATAAGCATTCAAACAAAGCACAGCTGAGGAGGATGAAAGGTCAGGTGAGCAGGTATTTGGTCATAAACTAAATGTTACTTGCACATTGTTGTTTTATCACATAGTATGTGCAATCTTTTAAGTAAGTGTATGGTCATTGTTATATGTATGTACTTTATGAGTATGAATATATATATGCATGTACATATATGTAGATACATGTATACATTTGCATAATAAATGTATACATGTTTTTATTATTCATGTGAATTCAGTTGTTTACTGTGAGCATGCTTAGAAACTCAAACTATCACACCAATATATTATTATTGAGACATTCCACATAAACAAATGTGAACCTCATGTCCGCGCGAGAGGATTATGGATTCCACTATATGGCTTCAAATATAAGTATGCAATAAATAAATAGGGAAATACACATTTGGGCTGGAACACAAATGAAGTCACCATCAAAAAAAGATGTGAAATATAAAGACTCAATGAGAAAAAGTGAAATGTTTCACTCTGCATCTGTGCTGCATGTGTTTACTTAAGAGGGATCCTCCTCCCTCATAAAGCGTGCAGCCCTGCAGCTGATTGAGGTGGCGCACTTTATCTCAGTGGGACACATAAACAGGCTGTTGAGGGGAGAGGGAGCCGGACCGGGCTGGATTTATCTCATCATTAGTTCATAATGACGGTATTTGGGCTGATTGAGGGATTACCTCCACACCCGGTGCCGGATAATAACGCTGCATGGCGCAGACACCTCAGAGGCGGGGAGAGAGATTAGCTCAGGAGCTTTGGAGCTGACAAACCCAACACAAAATAAAAACACATGATGCCGACAAACTCAACAGGATACACTGGAATTCATATGCAAAAGCTGCAATGATGCTACATCATTTCATTCATTTATATTCTCACAAATATGTTTCTGTGGTTGTGTATTCCTTTGCAGTCACCTACACAAACACATCAACACAAATGCTGACAGAATAGATCTTTGGGGAACAACCGCTGATTTCCTGTCTTTCCTAAACCTTTTCCATACCTACTGATACATTACAACAACTGGTCTCTCGTCTAAATATAGCCAAGATGAGCACAATCACAGAAGGATTCATCTGAGCCTTACACATTGTATATGTACTAAACATGCACACACACTATAGAACCCAAGTGACAAACTCAATAATTCAGCTGCTCACTACACAAAGAGACAGAGTCTCACAGAGTTAACATCACACAAGCTCAGTCATGGCCTCTGTGACTGTGAACACACTGCAGTGACAAAAAAAACAAGCACGGAATAATAGCATGAGTGAGCGTTTATAGACATGATATTGTTATGGAAATGAGTTCTTCCAAGCCAATACAAATGAGCCACAGCTGACAAATGAGTGGCATTGAATTGCCTGCAGAAGAAATGCATCCCATCTTGAGGAATGCTGAGTGTGGCATGTTGTGGATTTGCTGCAAAATGAATGCTAAGTATTGGCTCTGTGCTACAACAACACAGAATACACTGTGTGTGAGGTCAGCTGCTTTAAACCTACAATCTGACCCACTATTTTGAAGGTTCAGCATAATTCTTCACACAAGACTTAACAGAGTCTCCCTGCAGTGTTTTCTGGAAACGTGACATTGGTATAATGCCTTGCACATGAACGCATTTCCCTATTTCCGCTATTCTCTCAGAGCCCCACACACACATTTACAGTATGTTCTAGTGCCCAGCTCTCCCGGCACCCAAACACTCCACCTCCAGCATCTCAAGCACCCCCGGTCTCTCACCCTCACCTCCGTTTTTCCACCTTGCTCGCAAATGTCCACTCCTGTATGCTTCCTATCTTACCCTGAGAAAAAGCCACTCCATGGAAGTGTATATGCGTGCATGAACACACACACTGCACACTCCGTCTTTCCATTGCTGGCTTTCTTATTTTTATTCATACAGTCACTCAGTCTAACCCTATAATCTTCTTCCCTTCACCAGCGCACACACACACTCAGCCTATGTGTGTCTGCCTCTGGTGTATATGTGTGTCGGACCAACAGTGTTGCTCACATACATGCTGAGAGGCGGCCATGAATCATATGTGAGCGCAGCTTTTTTGCCATTAGGGCTCCGGCACGGCATGCAGACTGCACATGAAGCACTGCAGCCCCTGAGCTGCAGACCCAGAACATTTTCATTAAGGCACTGATGTTGCAAAGAATATCACAGGGATGTTTAAATAGGACTAATATGCCAATAGAGAACCTTTTTTATGCAATTTGCAAAGATTTTGGTTGCATGTGAAATACCTGCATGTGCCTGGGAGTTCATAAAAGTTAATGTAACATAATGTTAATTTTACACCACAGTCTCATCACAGAGTGAATCATTTATGAATGTAAGGCCACTGTAACTGTGTCAGATTCTATCAACAAATCTCATTAGCCATTGCTTTGATGGAGGCTCTGCTAAGACGTTGCTCAGTGTCCCGATCCACGTGTCCATTGTGTTTAATGCCTGAGCTGGAGACAAAGGAAACAGGAGTGGCCTGGGGGCATCTAACTACAAGTAAGAAATCAGCATGAGATCACAGAATTACATGATGAATGATCAGAAACTAGATTAAAATACAACTGCCGCTTAAAATCAAGCACTTTCAATTGACTGATTTCTGTTCCTCACCATAATGGAACATTGGACAGGATCCAATAGCCTTCTGCTGCCAGGGGGGGACATTCATCATCACATCTAAATTATTGGAAAAACAGTAACTGCATCTGGAGGGGAATATAAATCCCAGGCTGAATGTCTAGCTCTATCCATCCAGTTGTATTTAAAGCTTTAATATATAACATTGAAATATTTTAAAAGCCCATCTAGACCTTTGTTTTTATTTAGTTAGATTGTGAACATTATCCCAAATGCTTCCATCAGTTCTCAAAACTAAAGAAATCTGTAATTTTAATCAAGCTAGCTATCCATTTCATTCGGTTGCTTGTAATGGAAAAATCCACTTTGCACATGTCCACAGGTTGGAAGCTGTCATAAATGGACTTTTTGACCTCAATGATCCCTTTTTTCTTGTGACCGTATCATAACAGTAATTTTTAAAAAGTGATATTTATCTTAAAACATGATTTTACCTATTTTCATTCTATTGGCAACGTAAGGAAACATGTCTTAAAGGCGGGGTATGTCATTTATTTCAGAAACACTTTTTGTTATATTCCATGGAATGCTCTTAACATCCCGTTTTTATTAATTCCAGAAAATAATTAAAGATGAGGTGAAGGCCAAACTGTATTTTGGGAGGAGCAGCCTGCCCCATAGCGTAGGTAATCATTAAATGTAATGTGATTAATTATCAGAGTTAGTAGTAACACCCATGCTGTTTCTTGAGTTGAGGAGAGGACTTCTGGGGATGAATCTTCCCCTGGTGAATACCTCCAAAACATCTGGATCTTTAGTTGTCTGAGAAACAATCTGAGGAAACTTTATACACAGTGCAACCTCTGAGAGACACTGATTCTAACCTGAAACAGCTTTAGGGTAGGCGTGTATTGGAGAGGAGGAGATCTCTGCAGATATTTCAGTAAAAAAAACATCCTGAACGATGATCCCTGAAGGAATCCTAACCAGGAGAAGATGACTACAATAACAAAATGGTGTTGAAGACAACGTCCCCCATGATCCCGGACTACATCATTGAGCCACCAAATGCTTTAGTTATTGTTTTGGTTGAGACTCCTAATGGCAGAACATGTTGTACGTTTTAACTCATGTAATATAATGTACAGGCAAAAGACCAAGCCAATACGATATTAAACTAATAATTAGTTATTAAAATAACAATGAATGCAAGTCAATGCCTTGAACAGTTTGTGGCATTTAGAAGCAGGAAGTGATTGATGACTGCAATGCAGAATGGGATGCATATAATTTCCTAGAAATCATGTGGTGTGATGGGAGTTAACTGATGAGCCGGATTTCTCTGGACTAAGTGCATGTTGGCTGCTGTTTTTGGAGACGGTGCTGAATTCTGATCTCCACCTCATTTGGACCTTCCTGTACTTCAGATCCTGATGCCAGGGAGTCGGGTTGAGCATCTTCTAGCAGGGATGGGAGGCTCCTCTGTATTGTTGTGATTTAGGTTGGAACATCTTTTAATACAGTCAGAATTTGGCAGCCTCCCCCAGAATTCACTTCTGATGATCTAAGCCTATGTCATATTTCAAGATTATACTTTGCAGTGCAATATATTGATTTTTCTTTTTTTTCACGGAGTGCTCTTTTTGACCCCAATGACCAAAAAAGTTGTAGAGATATTAATCTTTCTGAGGAGAGACTGATTTTAGCAGATCAGGAAAAAGCCTTAGAACCAGCTCCCAACCATAAAACAACATAAACAAAACATTAACCTGGAGAAACCAATCTCAAACGTGCTTTCACAATGAAAAAATGCTACCTTAATAATAATGAAAAAGGCCTCTTCAATTATAATAAAATGTGTATGATGGGGGCTTGGATAATAACAATTTAAAACATAACAAAATAAATCCTGCAGGTGTTAGCTTGTTGCGAACCAAGCATAAACGTGTACACAAATAGCACTTAAATCTGCCCAACGCAGGTAACAACGTGAAAATATTTAAATGTTAACTTGAGCTAGGTTTCAGAGTGCTTCAAATATCTGAGAAAATCTCAAACCGGCCTAAAAGCAGAATTGTGTGACAATATCTGCTCTAAGGGGGTTTGCATTAAGTCGAGAAAGGACCCGAATGCTCTAGATGTGAATTGTTCTACCTCTCTAAGCCCTGCTGAGGGCAGACCGCACTGGATGGATTGCCATAACATTTGACATGGATGATCACTCAGGCTCTCTTTGTCTGATACAAGACACTTACATTTGTCATCTTTGGCTTTGGAAAATTATAATTTGGGGCATTTTGTGACAAAATGATTTATCAATAAAGAAAATAATCAGTACATTCAGCTTTTAATTAACTTTTCGTAGTGAGAGGAATCTACATAGGGCAAATGTATCTAAAGCAAAAACAGAGTTAAAGGGGCCCTATTGTGCTTTTACCTTTCCTATAGTGTGTTATATAGGTTTTTGTGCATGTAAAGGGTCTGCAGAGGCTAAAATTGAGAAGTTGACTCTCCCACACACCCCCCTCCCTGAAACACTTCCATTGGACTCCTTTGTTTATTCTGCAAAATAGGGACATCGCTATGCGCTTCTATTGGTTGGCGCTCCAACTCGTCTTTAAACCGTTGACCAATCACAACAGAGCCAGCTAACCAATCAGATCAGACTGGGCTCTGGTTTCAGACAGAGGGTGAAAAGAGGTGCTGCAGCACAGGCAGTATGAGAAAAATAAAGACCTTTTTGAACATTAAAGCATGGAGACATGTCAATGTAGAGGCACAAAATAGCAAAATGAACCATAAAATAACTATAATATGACCTCTTTAAATGGAAATGAGCATTTTCTGGAAAAGAAACAAAATATTTGTTTGTTTTTTTGCTCAGTTGCATCTAGTGTGCTGTGTGTGTCTGTTATTTACCTCTATAAATGAACATGAGGGTCTCCCACAAGCACATACACAGGAGGGGGTCCTTCACCACCAGACGAGAGAGGCGTCCTGTCGAGTGCGCCTCTGATCGTGGCATGTCGTCAATAATCGCCCCATCCCAGTTGGAGAGCAGCGAGTTGGGGCCTCCATCGCGCTCTCTGCAAACACACCGCGACTGGGGGCGTTCCCTGTCCAATCAGGGGGCAACATTCAGGTGGTTGGTGGAATAGTTTGTAACGCTCAATCGTGTGAACAAGCCAATGTGGCTCCTACCTGGTCTTGGGCCCCAGGAGCAGCTGTCTGAAGTACGGACTGACGGCACACAGAACCGCAGCGTGCGCCCATCCCAGCTCTTTCCCAGAGTCCCCGGCGTAGAAAGCCACATCGGCGAACTGCACACCGCGCTCCAACAACCACTGCATGTCCTGGGAGAAGCTGGACTCCTCCACTCGGATGGGGGGGAGACGTGCTGAAGGGAGGGAGGAGGAGGAAGTAAGGAGGGGAAGATGGATAGGATTATTGTGGAAATGAACAGTCACAGCTGAAATTCAGCTCACCTGCTTTTTCATGTTGGCAAAACCACCAGATATGCTATGTTCAAAGCACTTCAAAAGTGTGGTATTTTGCACTTTTTGGTGTACTTGTTTCTCCTCAATCTACCTTGTCTTCGTCTCCTAGTGTTATCACCTTTTTAGATGATGAATTTGGGTGAATAGTGACAGAGTTGTGATGCAGTGATAGTGACAGACAAAGTGCAGTGAGATATTTTAGTAAAGAAAGAACTAAAGGAGAGACCAATGTGAGGTTGTACCATGCCCTTCTGTTCAAGTTGGAAAAACAAAAACGCTTTCAGATATGTTTGTCTTTGCACTGATGACAGACTGTATTTGTTCCTCCTTGTTTTAAACTTGGTGAAGAATAAGTAACACAGAGTTCACAATCACTATTATTTTGATGATAACACTTTTTAAATTGAAGCAAATCACATCGAAAAGCTTAAATAAGGTTTATGTTTAAAGGTCAAATGGGAAAAAGCTAGGCAACAGATAAATGATTTGCAGTGAACTATGTAGCAGTAAAACACTGCAATAAAAAGTGTTATAATAAAAATAAGGAGACAAAACATATAATGCACGTCTATTCATTTATTCCGTTTAATCAAAAGTGAAAAGGAATGAGCAGCGAGGGGAGGGGGCTTCACAAATCATTGTCCTATTACATTCCTATCCTTGCTCAACACACACTGCTCCCTTCTCTGTAGAACTCATCTCCTTTTTTATGGCTGCTCAGATTTGGCCGTGAAAATTGTGCTGTTCCTGAGTCAGTGCACGTCATATTTAATGCAGGCCCCAGCATAAACAGAGTTAAGTAGTGTTGGACAGGCACGGATAAATCTGCCAGCACTTGCAGCCTTTCTGGTGGGACTCAAAGATGTCAGTCATGCATCGGATATAGCTGGCCAGATCGTTATTTAACAGCGTAGTTTGTGTTAAATAAGGTGGTTTCTTTTGTAAAAACTAACTGTATGAGGAAACGAACAGGAATGGCAGTAGTAGTCTAGTTGTAATGGAAGGAGACAGGAGTGTAGTTATGAATTTAGCCCAATATAAACTACTGGACTCCCATTTTTTTAATTGATTGTACAACTAGATCTGTTTTTTTTCTTTTAATCAATTATTACACTCAGAAAGGTTTCAATTGTTCTAACATTTGTGAGCCAGGAATTTCAATTGTTTGCAGACTTAATCACACCAATTTTAGGCAATTGGGATAAAAAACAAGTCTAAAGTCTTAAAAAATAGAGCATTAAAACACAGGAAAAGCAACAGACATGCATCCGTCAAGCTCTCCAGCTTGGTTTGTTTATTTTAATATTTTCTACAATAACCAACCTTGGTGCATCTCTGCTGCTCGCTGTGTATGAATGTCTCTTGATCATTGTCCACTGTGGTCCTTTATCTCTTGTATTGATAAGAGTTTTGTGTTATCTGAGCAGTATGATTCAGTCTGCAGCTGCAAACTGACTGCAAAATGAAATATTTTGACACAATTTGGCTTGTTCTGAATATAACTATAAATGCAATCTGAAATTCTGACTTTCAAATAAGAAGATTACAACTTAATTAGGGTTTGAACCATTTAGTTTAGGGAAAGTTTTGGATTATCAACTAAGCGTGTCATTCTCAGACATTCTCTAGTTGCAGCTTCTCAAAGAGAAAAATGTGTGAAATGTTCTTGTCTATCTGCTGAATACCCCAAACATGATATAAGCATCTTTACCATTATTCATCTCAGAGATTTGCTCTGTTTTCAGACAGAAATTTAAAAAAATCAAATGTCATTTTGCATAAATCTTGCATAGCTGACATAAATATTTAACCTTAATAGGATGGATTAAAGTTAAAGACACATCCCCCTACATTAAGGATGTTACTGAATGGACACGGCACCTTTAAAGACACGGCTAATAAGTCATCTTAAAACCATAATCAGTTAAAAAAAGCATGGTTAAAGGTGCGTTAATAGGTAATCAACCCCGACTACTATCACTGCGATGCCTCAGAAAAACCCACTGTTGCTGAAAACAGCTCAGTCTTAAATTGATTCAAACGTCGTTGAATGAAAAGGAGTCTACCTAGCTCTTTGTGTCTTCCCTTGTTTTTCAGTGTGGTACAGAGGATATTGATCTGGATCAATATCTATGGTGCTCAGCTGTTTTTATGGCTTTGTAAGCTGTAGGAGTAACAATCCAGTCAGTCCGACTAAATGCTCAAAAAAGACAGAAAACAAAAAGTACTCAATCATTTTAAATACAAATACTAGAAAAGAAAAAATTGCCATTGATCGTATTTCCTCATAGGGGTATCACAATGAAATGCCAGTTAAAAGCAGTATTAGTTTTGAGATAGCATAGCATTCCTCTGACCTGGTTGCTCTAAGTGAGGAGGGCGAAGATCGTTCACTTTATTTCCTCTTCTCTTATCCGGCCTCTCTTTGGCTTTGTGTTTCAGACACTGAATCATGAAGTACTCCAGCTGGACAATGCAGAAATGCAAGCGTTAGTACAATTACAAGGTACCAAAATAGTGATGTTACGTCATCAACTCTTTGCTTTCTTCTTGAAGAAACCAACATAGCCACCTGTCCTTTTCTCCTCTACTCAGTTTGCGAAGAAATGCAGAGTTTATCGAGTGTAACAGACAGGGAGAGTTGGAAGGTTTTAACACATTTCTGAAGGGTTATTGTAAGGAGATGTCGGGTGAAAAAGTCATGTCCTTATGTGACCACTCACCACGCTGCCGAAGTAGCGTCCCACAAAGACGTGGTTGAGAGAGGGCAGCTCGAGGTAGGTGGCCCCCAGGTCCCGGGACAGCTGCAGACCCTCACTGTGAGGCACACAGCTGCTCCAGTCGGACGCACACAGCGGACAGGTGCACGGAGGGCCTTCATCTAGATTCAAAGAGCAGAGTTTATTCTACGATGAACCTTGCATGACTTGAACAGCCAGGGCTGGAAATGCTTGTCACAAAATGAGCTCCACTAGGCCGTGAAATACAGCCCATGCATGGTATCTAACTAAACTAATGACCAGATGTGCTTCAGATGGCAGCATTGTAAACCTTAATGTTGCTGTCCAAACAAGACATAGATGAAAATATGTTTCAAAGACAGAAATCAGACAAAGAATTGCACACTGAGCTAATATCTCTCGATACCTTTTTATCAGAGAATGTTTGAATGTTCATTCAGACCATGTCTAGTTGACAACACCGTGAAGTATAAGACCTATACTGTATAGGGTTGTAGGACATTACTGGAGAATAAAGGTTTTGAAAATTAAATATCAGCCAGAAATGGAAAATGTTTCCAACATGATTCCATGACAGGTACCTCCATGTAGCAAACATGTGCATTATTGGTTTCGGCAATCGAAATCGGCCCAAGTTTGTTAGAAAATATTGGCTTATTGACAAAAATCCAATAGAGTGCGTCCCTAACTGTGAGTAGTCCCAGCTTTCACAACGGTTGTTGTGATCTGCATGATTAAGAATGAATCCACTCCCAGAATGGACCAATCAGAGCAAAGCTGCGTAACAACCAGAGTTTGACCCTCTCCAAATGGACTATGTACTGACAACTAAAGAAATCAGCTGAATGTGTCAACACCATCACAACAATTCAGTAAAGTATTGTGTAAACAAACTATTGTAAAACTATTGTGTAAATATAATATAGTTTCAGTGCTTAAAAGGTCCTTCTAAACAGGAGAAACAAATAGATCCTATGTGTGACAGAACACAACTTGTCACTTACTTAATTCAAAAAGAAAACGAATTTCTCAAAGCAGAACAGACGCCACAGCCTGTGCTTTGATGATGTGAACTAATAAGGATCTCAAAAGGAGATAGGTGTATTTATTTTCTGAAAGATTGTTGTTTTCTGCTCTGTTGTTTGTTCCTGAAATATCATTAGGTTTTTCTTTGATTAAATACTGATGCATTTTGCACTTCCATTTCCACATGATTACTAATTCCAACGAAAAACCAAAGAACTCTCTTGCAACAATAGATCAAATAGATCATCTAACTAAATGAATTCTGCAGAGCGTGTGCAGCAGGACCATCCACACTGTGAGCATGGGGACCAAAGACACCAAATCACACAACATTTGAAGGGATTAGCTTGAGGCAACAAAAAAAAGACAGCACAAAGGAGGAGAGAGAGAGAGATTCAAAGGAGAATGAGCGGGACATACAGCTGAGGACAAGTGCTGAGGCATTTGATCAATCATACAGCTAATAATCCACAGGCATGACATAGAGACGGACTGTGTGAGAGAGGGATGGAAAGCACAGTGTGTGTGAGCGGCTGACAGGCGGTGACTTGGCATACTAGTGGTATGTTTGTGTGTGTGTGTGTGTGTGTGTGTGTGTGTGTGTGTGTGTGTGTGTGTGTGTGTGTGTGTGTGTGTGTGTGTGTGTGTGTGTGTGTGTGTGTGTGTGTGTGTGTGTGTGTGTGTGTGTGTGTGTGCCCTTGGATAAATCTGTCTGCGCTCCTGCGTTCAGCACCGGTTTATTGGCTGTGTTAATGCACGTACAGAAGCGCTCTCTGCCACAGCTGTGCCTTAGGTGGTCTTAAGTCGAGCAGCGGGAAGCGCTCGGAGCTCAGCCGTCATTCTCTGCGATCATGGGGGGATAGCATGAAAATACTCACAGTAGTCAGCCACAAACAAAAAACACAAACAAAGGCTCTGGTCCACAGCTCCAGAGTCCCTCTCTTCCTCTCTATCTCTCTGGCAAAGACTTGACTTCCACTGTGATCATTCTGCAGCGGAGCTCTGACAGGATCTGAAAGTATGCTGTGCAGATAAGCTAAAAATACTACCTGGTGCATTTGATGAGCGTCTGTACAGAATCTGTGTGTGTGTGTGTGTGTGTGTGTGTGTGTGTGTGTGTGTGTGTGTGTGTGTGTGTGTGTGTGTGTGTGTGTGTGTGTGTGTGTGTGTGTGTGTGTGTGTGTGTGTGTGTGTGTGTGTGTGCGTGTGTGTGTGTGTGTGTGTGTGTGTGTACAATCACATGCAGACACACTGAGGTACCAGCATACATGTTTGTAATTTGTGATGCATTAAGCTGCCGCTGGTAAAGTCCTCTTTAGGGACAAGCTACTGTTGTGTTGCACTTTTCAATGAAACGACAGCTGTACAAGTTCTTGTCTGCTTGCAGGGCTTTTTATGGTCATAAACGATCAACTTAGTGTCTTTCTTTGGCGTGTTTCCTGCAGGAAAGCATGTGAGCTGACCGCCCAGAGGCAGCCAAGAGGAGATGTAATTGTGAGCATATCCTCCACATTGCTGGAAGGACACACTAGAGGACGCAAGGCTCCGGCAGTGATCCCACTGACCAGGCAAGAAGAACATGGTATTGTCCTGCAATCAAACTCAATAACTCAGGCAGCGGCTTATCACCCCGCAAACACCAGTTTATCAAATGCAATGGCTGAGAGATAAGTCGTTTTGTTCCTGTACAACAATGCCTGTTTGAGGAGTCATTAGTTCTCAGAGTATTGTAGGCTAATCTCAATTTACTCAGAAATAAGAGAATACTCACCGTTTAGCCGTGCTCCAACAGCAACCAGGATGACCGGCACACCCCAGTGTCTCAGGAGAGGGCGGAGTCTCGGGGCGTAGCCGTTTCGGACCTGCTGGAAGGCCAGCTTATCGGTGACTGAATATTTAATGACCAGGATGTCTGCCTGCTCAAGAACTTTCCGTACACTGGCCCAATCACTGTCCAACAAGTCCTGCAAAGGCAAGAGGAGAACAGTTATGAACAAGGCAATATAGAAAATGGTCAGAATACCCAACCTTTACCATCATGCTTACCCTGGGCAACTCTAATCCTTCCCCTCTGAGTCTCCCTACGAATAAATACCTCAGTGTAACACTTGGGACTTTACCCCCAAGAACATGCAAGGCTATAGCTGCTAACTGTAAACCAGCCTGAGCAGAACAAACCTTAAAAAAAGCTTTTAGCGCTTTGAATAAAGAACAAGGACAAAGAGCCATAGAATTGAGACTGACAGCCTTATAATAGGAAGTGTGCACTGCTGCTTTAAAAACAACAGTCAGATTTATATTCCATTAAGAACACAAATGTATTTAATGTTTGTGTGTGTGCAGTGCATGTTAAAATAGCACCCTGCTAAGAATAGAGTGATTTCTATAAAGCCTGCAATCAGAGCTGGAACTAGCAAGTGGCCTTGGAATTTGAAATGTTGTACAGCTTGTGAGAAATAGAAGCAGAGTGAGAAAGTAAATAGCATGTCATCAGGGTGACACTCTTTCACAATGACAATGATGTGACAAAATTAGACCTTTTGTATGGCGTGTTTTTCATTCTCTAACTGTCCTGTGCAAATCGTGACTTGTTTAGTACCACACAAGCAGAACGGTGTGAAAGAAACACAAAGTAGATCTGATAGCATTTGCAAATCAAGAAAAAGACACATGAATGAGCAGGGCAATGATTCACACTGTATCAATCCATGCAAGTGGTCTCTTTTTCTCTTCTATAAGCATCTTACCCAGCTGGGGCAATCCCGGACCACCACAGTGACATCTCCAAACACAAGGGAGCTGTACTCCATGAAGGCCGGGTTGTGCATGCTGCTCTCCAGGTCGCATGGTCCCACCAGAGCTCCATGGCCCAGGTAGCTCCACAGCAGGCCTCCCTGCAGCTGCCCCTGGCCCATGATCTCCTCCCCAGGCCCCACTCCTCCGGGGCACTCGCTGCCCAGAGCCACGATGTGGATGGACCTGTAAGCCATGTGGTTTGTTGTAAGTGACTTGAATCAAGCTGCACATCACCATGATGGTGAACCAGATGTATAGCACTGAGGCAGAGCAGGCACCTCTGTTTGCTTAGGTCCTTATTATTCATGTCTATCACGGAGCCAGTGCATCACCGTTATGTCACTAACAATGACTGAGAAGAAGCTAGTTGCCAAGGCCCACCTGAGAGAGGGATTTATGGTTCAATAAATCACACACTTTGACACATATTTTCGGTGATGGATAATATCAAGCAGTGATACTGACAAGAATAAAGCATGCAACCCTACCAGGAAGCCCCCCTCTCCTCCCATGCCTTAATGAGTTGCCGCTCCAGAGCAACTTACATTGTGGTCACCGCGGTTTTCTGTTCACGCTATGGAGCCCGTTTCCCTCACAGTGCGTTTCCAGTCTGCAGTCGGCTTTTCCGCAATGAGCCGCGGCTCAGCTCCGTCCTTAATCCCTCTCATTGATGGCTGGCCCCCTGGGAGCACGGCTGCTGGGGAGTTTTGCTGTCACTCGCATTTCCCCCCAGTTTTGTTATTCATTCATAAAAGGAAGAGCCCAATACCATCCCGAACCGACCGCAGAGGCGCACCGGACAGCCGGCGGAGCAGCAGCAGCAGCAGCAGCAGCACGGTGTGTGTGGACAGCAGCGCCCATGGGCAGTCAATGCGCTAACACAAAAACAAGTTGTCAGACGGTGGGAAATACAATTAGCGACGAGGAGAGGGCAGCCTCGCGCCTCGGCGTCCAGACCATATGAATGACGTCGGCGGATAAAACAAAGTCTCACTGGCAAAAGAGCAACTGGAGAGAGAGGGTAAGGATAGAGAAAGAGAGAGAGAGAGCGGTCTCGCCTGACTCAGCAACACGCACGCGGACACAGATGTAGAAGCAGCGCGCGGCAACACACACAAACAACCTCGTGCAGTAGACATTCCGGAATTTCTGGTTATTTCTCCTCCAAATGATAGTACAACATGAGCTTCCTCGGGTGAATGCAATACAAAATCATGAGTCCAACAGTGGTTTAAAGTAACTAGTAGATGTACTCACGTACAATTTTGAGGTAACTGTACTTTACTTTCAATTGTTTGCTACTATCAGGGGTAAATATTGTTCTTTTACTCAATAACTTTTATGGAGTACCTTTAGTTACTGTACATTTGGAATAATAATGGGAAATATTATCAACACTTAAATAAGACTTGAGCTACACCTGGAGTAACATTCACAACCTATATGCTGCAGGTCTCCCTTGAAAAAGAGATCTATGATCTCAATGGGACCAATCTCGTTAAATAAAGGTTTGAAATGAAATGAAATGAACAAGCTACCCTGCAGTATAAAGCAATTAAAACGAGCTGCACCTTTACCAGCTTTGATAAACACATGAATACATCAATAATTACAATCAAAACATATCATATAATATTATTCAGAAATTGACCGATTTGCAGAATGAGTACTTTTTTTATATCAATACTTTTCTACTTTTACTTGAGAAACATTTTCTTTTGCAGCGTTACTGTAAGAGAGTATTCCTACTCAGTGGTAATTCTACAAGATCTGAGTACTTATTCCATAACTTCAATTTGTGCCATATACACTGAACCTATCCACATGAAAAGACTTGCTAAGATGTATGAGCATGGGGTTGAATGTCAATCATAGTGATAATACTGACAACCATAATATCTAGAGAGAATTTGCTGATATAGCAAGAATATAAACTTTAACAGGCTTTAGGGGTGTTTTGTTTTTTGGTATTCCCTCTTGGAAAAACTCCAGGGTTTTCCGAGCTTTTTGAGAGGAAAAATAGCTCAAGCCTTAAAGGTTTTATCAGAGCCTCTCTTGTTGATAATCACAATGAATAATGCAAGACATAACACCTACAGAGAGTATGTAGGCCTTTGGTTTAAAAGACTTATTTAGTGCTACATGGTGTGCCTTACTCTCCCTCTGGAATAATATCCTCTAGTCCTGCTAAGCAGTTTCCCCCAGGTTTCCCCTGACAGTCTGCTCTTTATCTTGACAAAGAGTCCTCCACTTGACCTATTGCAAATGACCATCTGCGCATAATAATACCTCCAGATTCTCAATTCAACTTTGCAGAAGTGCTCACCCCCTTGTTCCATGTAACCCAGTGCCCTGTGCATTTCGTGATTGTATTCGATGCGTCACATAGACAGAGGAGTTTGCTGTAGGCCAGCTAGAGACCAGCAGCATCATTCATGCACAGAAGAACATCATAAACCCCTTAGCCTCACGGTTCTTGACCCATGGCTTTGCAGTTCTTCTTGGGTCATGTCAGGGTTACACTGCACCATGGCTTTTAAAAACAAATAAATAATATGGATGTGACTGGCTTGACTCTTTACTTCAAATGCTCAACAAACTATCACAAAATTACTTGCAACAAATTATGATTAATAATATTTATAATACTATAATAATATAAATGTAAATTATTGGTATCAAAATCCCGTATTGTACCATCATGTCAAAATATAGTAGCACCAATTTTGACAGTATTAAAAAAAATCTGTTTCTTGGTTGCACATTTCCTGAAAAGGTTTTGAATCCCTTTAGTTATTCTTTAAGTACAACATTACTGCATCAGAAAACAATCAGATTTTGAGATGATTCTGACATCATGACCATGAAAGGAAAAGTTTGACGTTTTGGGAAATACACTCACTGGTTGTCTCGGCAAGAGTTAGAGGAGGATGTTGAATGTTCAAAACAAAACTGAGTTTCTGTTTGCAGCACGGAGCCCATGAGCCAGCCACTGTATACCTGACTGAAGCTGCTGTCAACAAACATTCAACAACCTCAGGGATTGGTACGGCGTCCTCAGCAAAGTTATTTATTTTATTTGTTGCGTTTGCTCAAGGAATTATTTGCCAATGTACGGGAAAGATGTCACAAACGAAACCCATGCAGCCTGCGACCTGAGACTGGTGCTTTCTGATGTAATCTCAGGGAATGAACAGACAGTTATTACCAGAAATGGCCATCATATGATCTTTATATTTTACATTAAGGATTTTCCACTTTAGGACATTATCGACCAGACTAAACCTTTTTATCTTATTGATTCATTCGCTGTATGCATAATACATGAGAGATATTGTAATGCAGAGGGATACACCAGTGTGGTTACGCATTTAGCTGCTCCATGCCACTATAGAATCAAAATCACTCGTGAAAAAAAGTTTATTCTGTGAAATAAGTTGACACTCTCCACCTTAAAAGATGGGACGTTATTTTTAAGTACAACATTTAAATATAATGTAAGCCACAAATACAAATGTAAACACTATGATCAAGATAAACAAGACCCAAGTAAAACTACTGTATCCGTCATTAAATATCTGACACCAAGTAGATTCATCATACAATAATTTAGAGGAATCATTGACTTCCGTCTTTTACACTATTTAGTTTTCTTCTTCTCAGCAGCCGCAGCTTTTTCCCTTTCCACCTTGCCCTTCTCTCCCTGGTAGAAGTCTGACTCGATGAAGCCTCTTTGCTCAGAAAGCTTGACATAGACATCCCCATTGTTCTCAGTGACCGTGTGAGTCCGCTGCTTCACACCCTTGGAGAACCATCTGAGCACAGACGGCTTTTCCTTGGGGTCTCTGGTCTTGTAAATGCCCTCCCCTTGGGCCAGACAGATCTTGTACTTGTGGTTCGGACAAACTATGCACATCTTGCCGTCAAATTCCTGTAAGAGTGTTGACAGAAAACAGGTAAACAACCTTATGTTGGATAAATGTAGGTCATTTAAGTCATTCAACATTAGCATAACATTAATTTTATTCAGGTTTGATGTCTTAATTAAGGTAATAATATGTATTAGCCCAGCAGTCGCTTGCAAGGACTATAATGCAGATGGAATAGCTGGTAAAAGCATGACTGTGGTGAAAACACAAAAGCACTGTCAAACTTGGCATTTTTGGCTCCTTAACCCTGGGTCAGACACAAAAACAACCTCTAATCTCTTCAATAAATATAAACTTCACCTCAATGTCTCCATTTTGCAGTGTTGCCCCAGCGTCTGTTGAGAAGGGAACAGGATCAGTGTATTGCAGAATAAGCAAACAGAGCACACACAACATTTTGCTGAGTGGACACATTTTAAAAGGTGAAATGTGCCTAATTGTTCTTTGGCTAAAAAAGCAATTTCGCTCAGAGTTAAACGTCCAGGACTGTCTGTTCAGTGGAAGCCAGCATGGGTAAACACCTTAGATTTAGACTGACTGTTGGTTGGATGAAGTTTAACAGCCAATTATATATCACCATCTCCCTCTATAAGAATTAATTGTTTTGAGTTATGCACAAGAAAAACTGAACTCACGATAGCAGTAAGAGTCGATAGCATAGAAGTCGTTCTGGTGGTAGATGATCAATATGTCCCGCCCCTCTAGTGTTCTGAAAGAGCGCTTTGCTTCAATCAGTTCATCCTTCTTCCCCACAAGATAAGGCCCTCCTGTGGGCTCCATGGCTCTGTGAAAGGCTGCTTGGTAAGAATGCAAAAGAAAATATCACAACTTTGTATTTATAATAAATAAGCATGTTTTTATCTTAAAGGTCACCTATCATGCAAAATCTAATTTTTCATGTATGTTATACATAAGCATGTGTCCCCTCGTGTAAAGGGATTCTGAAAGTGTCAGGAAAAAAGATTCCCTCTCTTTTTGTCCTGATCCATTTATATAAAAACCTGTCTGGAAATGAGCTGATCAGATTTTGGCCACTTTACGATGTCATAACGATTTTTTGGCTTGTGTAACCATTAGCCAATCACCAACCAAGGTAACCCCCCCCCCCTATCACCTGAATGTCCTCCTAGAGCACCATTGTGTTCTTTTATCCAAATATCTCTCAAAGGGGCGTGGGGAGGGGCTCCTTATTTTCATCTAAAGTAACAGACAGAGAATCAGCACTTTTGGAACAGGGCTGAAACAGAGGGGTTTATGGGATGCTACAATGGGTGATCTGTTTGGTATTTCAAGCCAAACACTTCAGAGACATGCATGTTTTGTATATATCTCAGACCTATAATATATTGATGAAAAAGAGTAGGCTATAATAGGAGACCTTTAACCATCCATCCATCCATCTTCTCCCGCTTATCCGTGGTCGGGTCGCGGGGGTAGCAGTTCCAGCAGAGAGCCCCAAACTTTCTTTTCCCTGGCGACATCAACCAGCTCTGACTGGGGGATCCCAAGGCGCTCCCAGGCCAGCGAAGAGATATAATCCCTCCACCTGGTCCTAGGTCTACCCCTTGGTCTCTTCCCAGCTGGACGTGCCTGGAACACCTCCCTAGGGAGGCGCCCAGGTGGCATCCTAACTAGGTGCCCGAACCACCTCAACTGGCTCCTTTCGACGCGAAGGAGGAGCGGCTCAACTCCGAGTTCCTCCCTGATGACCGAACTTCTCACCTTATCCCTAAGGGAGACACCAGCCACCCTGCGGAGAAAACCCATCTCGGCCGCTTGTATCCGCGATCTCGTTCTTTCGGTCATGACCCATCCTTCATGACCATAGGTGAGGGTAGCAACGAAAATGGCCCGGTAGACAGAGAGCTTTGCCTTCTGGCTCAGCTCCCTTTTCGTCACAACGGTGCGGTAAAGCGACTGCAGTACCGCTCCCACTGCTCCGATTCTCCGGCCCATCTCACGCTCCATTGTTCCCTCACTCGAGAACAAGACCCCGAGATACTTGAACTCCTTCACTTGGGGTAAGGACTCATTCCCTACTTGGAGTGGACAGTCCATCGGTTTCCTGCTGAGAACCATGGCCTCAGATTTGGAGGTGCTGATCCTCATCCCAGCCGCTTCACACTCGGTTGCGAACCGATCCAGTGAGTGCTGAAGGTCGCAGACCGATGAAGCCATTAGAACCACATCATCTGCAAAAAGCAGTGGTGCAATCCTTAGTCCACCGAACTGCAGACCCCCTCCCTCATGACTACGCCTCGAAATCCGATCCATGTATATTACAAACAGGATTGGTGACAAAGCGCAGCCCTGGCGGAGGCCAACCCTCACCGGAAATGGGTCCGACTTACTGCCGAGGACCCGGACACAGCTCTCGCTTTGGGAGTACAGAGATTGGATGGCCCTGAGTAGAGACCCCCTCACCCCATACTCCCGCAGCACCTCCCACAGTAACTCCCTGGGAACTCGGTCATACGCCTTCTCCAAGTCTACAAAACACATGTCGACCGGATAAGCGTACTCCCAGGCCCCCTCCAGGATCCTTGCGAGAGTAAAAAGCTGATCCGTCGTTCCACGACCAGGACGGAATCCGCATTGTTCCTCCTCAATCTGAGGTTCGACAATCGGCCTGACCCTCCTTTCGAGTACCTTAGAATAAACTTTCCCGGGGAGGCTGAGTAGTGTGATGCCTCTGTAATTGGCACACACCCTCTGATCCCCCTTTTTAAAAAGGGGAACCACCACCCCGGTCTGCCACTCCTTCGGTACCGTTTCCGACTTCCACGCAACGTTGATGAGACGTGTCAACCATGACAGTCCCTCAACACCCAGAGCCTTCAGCATTTCCGGGCGGATCTCATCCACCCCCGGGAATTTGCCACTGTGGAGTTGTTTGACGACCTCAGTGACCTCCCCCCGGGAGATTGGTGTTGATCCCCCGTCATACTCCAGCTCTGCCTCTAACATAGAGGGCGGAGTTGTCGGGTTCAGGAGTTCCTCAAAGTGTTCTTTCCAACGCCCTAACACTCCATCAGTTGAGGTCAACAACGTCCCATCCTTACTGTACACAGCTTGGATGGTTCCCTGCTTCCCCCTCCTGAGGTGTCGGACAGTTTTCCAGAACAACTTTGGTGCCGCCCGAAAGTCCTTCTCCATGTCTTCTCCGAACTTCTCCCACACCCGCTGCTTTGCCTCGGCCACGGATGAGGCTGCTGCCCTTCGGGCCTGTCGGTACCTTGCAACTGCCTCGGGAGTCCCCCGGGATAACAAATCCCTGAAGGCCTCCTTCTTCAGTCGGACGGCTTCCCTGACCACCGGTGGTACCAGGAGGTTCGAGGGTTACCGCCCCTTGAGGCACCTAGGACCTTGAGACCACAGCTCCCCGCCGCAGCTTCGGCAATAGAGGCTTTGAACACCGACCACTCTGGTTCAATGTCCCCAATCTCCACAGGAATGCCCGAAAAGCTCCGCCGGAGGTGTGAGTTGAAGGCCTCCTGAACTTGGGCCTCCTCCAGACGTTCCCAGTTCACCCGAACTACACGATTGGGCTTACCAGGTCTATCCAGAGGCTTCCCCCGCCACTCGACCCAACTCACCACCAGATGGTGATCAGTTGACAACTCCGCCCCTCTCTTTACCCGAGTGTCCAAAACATACGGCCTCAGGTCCGATGATATGATAACGAAATCGATCATGGACCTTCTGCCTAGGGTGCTCTGGTACCACGTACACTTATGAGCATCCTTATGTTCGAACATGGTGTTTGTTATGGCCAATCCATGACTAGCACAGAAGTCTAGTAACAAACCACCACTCCGGTTCAGATCAGGGGGGCCGTTCCTCCCAATCACGCCCCTCCAAGTGTCTCCATCATTGCCCACATGTGCGTTGAAGTCTCCCAGCAAGATTAAAGAGTCCCCTTCAGGAGCCCCATACAGGACTCTTTCCAGGGTCTCCAAGAAGGCTGTATACTCTGAACTGCTGTTGGGTGCATAAGCACACACAACAGTCAGAGTTTTCCCCCCCATAACCCGCAGGCGTAGGGAGGCGACCCTCTCGTCCACTGGGGTAAACTCCAACAACGAAGCACCTAACCAGGGACTTTTGAACCAATCTTAGTCTGGCCCCTTGCCTGAGACCAATTTGCCATGGGAGACCCTACCAGGAACACAAGGTTCCAGACAACACAGCCCCCAGGTTCATCAGGGCGAGACCTTTAACCATATCACAATAATAGCAGTACTATACCCCAAAGAAGGCCAATGGTGCAGCATGTTGTGTATTTCCGGGTCAGTACTTACATATAATAATAATTAATATAAATATTAGGCTTTTAGATTTGCCACTGGGATTATTGTGTTTTGGCACCTCACATCAGAGTTGTCATCTTAAATTAAGTACACCTCCCAAACATTCAGCTTGAAGAATCAGAGTAAAGACATCTATTGGCACATCAGATCTGCTCAGACCTGCAACACTAATTTGCTTATATATGCCTCATTACTGTATGAATAGTCGAACCATTGAAGCTTGGGGAGGTCAGTTTCTTTTTGGCAAGTCATTAGGGCAAAAATTCAATGATTACCTTTCAGTGTTACTATTGGAAATAAAGCTCCACGTGCCTTAAGATTGTGTAAGCCTGATTTAACACTGGGATAGCCTGCAGGAAGAGTTTATATTCAAGCCTCTTTTTTTAACAATAACAAAAATGCAAAGCAACCCAAAAAAAGAAGACCCCAATATATTCACAGCATTTCTGAGAAAGAAAATCATGCAAACAGTTTGCTGCTCCCTTAGCAGCGGCTAACTTACAGCAACTCAATTATATGGTTGGTAGAAGGCAAATTGAACAACTAATAACCGTAGCAGTCATGGCTGGGCTGCAGCAGTGAGGCTAAACTTTTAGAGACATGAGGCGCATTTACACCACAGTACTTTTCCCACAAAGGTTCATCAGAACTTAGTTCATGAGAACTCTTTAGTTCTCATAAACTAAGTACAGATCGCGTTCACACCGGAATAAATCCCTGGGGGAGGATTAGGCAAATGAAGCCACTGACGTCACTTCTTCTTCTTCTTCTGCTTTGGGTTTACTGGCAGGCCGCAAACCACTGCCGCCCAAAGTCCCCGGAGTTGGGGACTGGCTTCAGTAGAAGCTGAGCAGCTTGCTTCTACTGAAGCGATTTACTTCATAGTCCGCCCAGCCAATCAGACAATAGGCGCGTTCACACCGCAGTACTTTTCCCACTTTAGTTCCGATATAGTTCTGAAATGTTGCGTTCACACCAAAAAGAGCCGGAACTAAAATTAGTTCATGAGAACCTTTTCACCCCCTTTTCCGTCCCTGCTAGAGAGCAGGGACTTTCGTGGGAGAAAAAGGTTCCTATGTCTGATTGGCTGGGCGGAATGCAAACCACGCCCCGTAAAACCCCCAAAAAGTTTTGTGAAGCCGCCATTTTATTATCCTCGCATTAGCATTAGCCCAGCGCAGAAACGCAGAGAGACTAACTTATGGCAACACAAAATAAAACATGGGAGTGGTGGAGATGAGGAGGTGTCGGCGTTCTGGAGATTTACTCGGAAGGCTTCAGTAGAAGCCAGTCCCCAACTCCGGGGACTTTGGGCGGCAGTATACGCCGTGAAGTGGTTTGCGGCCTGCAAGTAAACCCAAAGCAGAAGAAGAAGAAGTGACGACAGCGGCTTCATTTGACTAATCCTCCCCCAGGGACTTATTCCGGTGTGAACGCAATCTGTACTAAGTTCATGAGAACTAAAGAGTTCTCATGAACTAAGTTCTGATGAACCTTTGTGGGAAAAGTACTGCGGTGTGAATGCGCCTATCGCGCCTATAGGAACCTTTTTCTCCCACGAAACAAGAAGAGGGGGTGAAAAGGTTCTCATTAACTAATTTTAGTTCCGGCTCTTTTTGGTGTGAACGCAACATTTCAGAACTATATCGGAACTAAAGTGGGAAAAGTACTGGGGTGTGAACGCGCCTTATGGTGTGAACGCAACATTTCGGAACTATATTGGAACTAAAGTGGGATAAGTACTGCGGTGTGAACGCGCCTCATGAGAAAATGTTTTGCTAATAGTTTAGCCATTAGCTGCTGTAAACTAGTTGCAGCCATGAACCTTTGGCTATGGTTCGCAGGAGGCTTAGCTTTAGCAATGTTTCTCACTATCTTTGAAACACTATGATGGTATTTTAGCTAGCTAGAGACTCTAATCAAAGACAGTCATTTTGAAATGTCTTTACAGAATCACACGTTTGCAAATAAATCAGGATGGTAATTGTAATGGAATTGCTGCTATATAATGACATTAGGCTCTCATGATGAATGTATCCTGATGTGTGTAAACAACACATTACTACAGGTTACTGTATGAAGCACATAAGCATACTAAGACAGAGAGGGGAGAGCTGCAGGATGAGAACTAATAATATGAAATATGCTCAAAGGTCACCATAAAATATTTGCAGAATAACGTGAAAAATAAACTGCCAACCACAGCTTTAAGTGAACCTTTCAGAGTAAAAGACTAAGGACAGCGCGAAGCTTTAGCATATCAGAATGGTATACATCCAAAGTTGAAGGATTTGTTTGCCAGTTGGGTGTTCCCAGAGACAAATCAAGTGCATAGTGATTACAGTAAGCCTACTGTAATGTATGACCTATATGAATGTCATTATTTTACAAAAGCATTGGTCACTTTAAAGTGAGTCTCAGACAGTCAGTATCCACAATTCTATCTGGATGCAGGGGAAGCTGACCCCAAATGTGAATCCTGTATAGCGGAG
The DNA here is from genome assembly GCF_902827175.1 of Gymnodraco acuticeps. NCBI lineage: Eukaryota > Metazoa > Chordata > Actinopteri > Perciformes > Bathydraconidae > Gymnodraco > Gymnodraco acuticeps. Next base: position 748,292 of record NW_022991244.1, read on the forward strand.
TAGAGTAACGAGCATTTCAGTGCAGCCTAAGTAAGCACAGTAGTACGCAGTCAAGTCACATGTCCTGAGGCATCTGGCTACAACGCAGGCAGCTAATATTGAGGAAGAGAAGCAAAAATAATTGTTTATGTCAGGAAAACTACACATTTTTCATTAAGTGTTCCATGAGGGACTAGAGGATACATTTGAGCAAATCCATCAAAGTTACATTGTGTTCTTGCATCCCATCTATGTGTCTGTCTGATTATCCCTGTCTCTATATATTTTTCACTTGACTTTAACAACAATGTTTATTTTGGGAGAATTTTTGTCTTTACCTTGAAACTCAACAGCAGTGTCTCCTCCGTCAAGCCGAACAACCATACTGCTGTCAGCTCGGTGTGCAGGGAAGGAGGCCCCATCTCTATTATCTTCACACACAAGCAGTCTTCAGTTGGCCCTATCTACTCTGGGTACATTTCTTATCTGTCTCCCACAGGCACAGCAGCTAGATCATGGAGAAATATATGAGTTCATCATAAAGGCTTTGTTTGATCTGTCATTGAGTAACAGGATAAATCTCTTCATTATTTTAATCATTGCCTGCACTTGATGTGTAGTAGTAGTAATAGCAGTAGTAGTAGTAGTAGTAGTAGTAGTAGTAGTAGTAGTAGTAGTAGTAGTAGTAGTAGTAGTAGTGGAAATAAACTATATACACCTACTCACTATTTTTGATTGATACAAGTACATTTTTAGCATATTTTCAGCAAAGATTTCCATTTTTCACTTTATACTTTTACTGCACTATATATTAGAGGGGGAAATATTATTAAAATATCTACATATGGCCTATATCTAATGTACCTTTAGCAGTGTGCAGGTAGTTACAAGTTATTTTTTACTTAAAGTGGACCTATTATGCTATATTGGAAAACATATGCAAGAAAAAGTATGTGAACCCTTTGGAATTACCTGGAGAGAGGGTTTTATTTGCTGACGCTGCGTGAGTTCCCCGACGCACGGGGACACATATTTATGTATAAAAGACATCACAAAGTGCATTTTGCATAATAGGTCCCCTTTAAGTAAAAGTAGAAGTACCAGAGTCTATGAATACTCTGTTAAAAGTAAAAGTCCTTCAGTAAAGGTTACTCAAGATCAGTGTTGTGCTAGTTACTGAAAACCAGTAACTAGTTACCATTACTAGTTACTTCATTCAAAAAGTAACTCAGTTACTTTACTGTCCACTTACCCCAAAATATTGCGTTAGGCAAGGCAAGGCAAGGCAAGTTTATTTATATAGCACTTTTCAACACAAGGCAATTCAAAGTGCTTTACAAAAAATGAAAGAGATTAAGAAAATGGCATTTAAAATCAGTCATTAAAAAGAAAAGCTAATAAAATAAACATTAAAAGAAAAAATACATGGATAAAAGTTACAGTGCTGTCAATTAAACATTAAAAGAAAAAAGTACATGGATAAAAGTTACAGTGCAGTCTAAGATATGAATAGTTCAATTAAAAGCAGCGACAAAAAGAAAAGTCTTCAGCCTGGATTTAAAAGTAGTCAGAGTTGCAGCGGACCTGCAGGTTTCTGGGAGTTTGTTCCAGATATTTGGAGCATAATAACTGAACGCTGCTTTACCATGTTTAGTTCTGACTCTGGGGACAGAAAGCTGACCAGTCCCTGAAGACCTGAGAGATCTGGATGATTCATAATTTAGCAGGAGGTCAGAAATGTATTTTGGGCCTAAACCATTCAGTGCTTTATAAACCAGCAGCAGTATTTTGAAATCTATTATTTGACACACAGGAAGCCAGTGTAAAGACTTCAGAACTGGAGTGATGTGATCCACTTTCTTAGTGTTAGTGAGGACTCGAGCAGCGGCGTTCTGAATCAGCTGCAGCTTTCTAATAGATTTTTTAGTGAGACCTGTGAAGACACCATTGCAGTAGTCGAGTCTACTGAAGATAAAAGCATGGACAAGTTTTTCCAAATCCTGCTGTGACATTAGTCTTTTAATCCTAGATATATTCTTTAGGTGATAGTAGGCTGATTTAGTAACAGTTTTAATGTGACTGTTGAAACTCAGGTCAGAGTCCATGACTACACCTAGATTTCTGGCTTTATCTGTTGTTTTGAACATTGCACACTGAAGCTCAGCGCTAACTTTTATACGTTCTGCCTTGGCTCCAAAAACCATTACCTCAGTTTTATCTTTGTTTAATTGGAGAAGGTTCTGACACATCCAGTCATTGATTTGTTCAATGCACTTACTCAGTGTTTGAATTGGAGCATAGTCTCCTGGTGAAATTGTTACGTACATTTGTGTGTCATCTGCATAGCTATGGTAACTTATTTTGTTGTTCTTCATTATCTGAGCCAGTGGTAGCATGTAGATGTTAAAGAGAAGAGGCCCCAAGATGGAGCCTTGAGGAACCCCACATGTCATATTTGTCAACTCAGATGTGTATTTACCTATAGAAACAAAGTTGTTTCTGTCCTTTAAGTAGGATTCAAACCAATTCAGAACTGTTTCCGAAAGTCCCACCCAGTTCTCCAGTCGGTCTAGTAATATGCTGTGGTCAACAGTGTCAAACGCAGCACTGAGATCTAATAATACTAACACTGAAGTTCTGCCACTGTCTGTGTTTAAGTGGATGTCATTAAAGACCTTTACAAGAGCAGTCTCAGTGCTGTGGTTTGGACGAAAGCCTGACTGGAACACATCAAAACAGTTATTTAAATGCAAGAAATTACTCAACTGTTGAAAAACAACTTTTTCAATGATTTTACCTAGAAATGGCAGGTTTGATATGGGCCTGTAATTGTTCATTACTGAAGCATCTAGATTATTATTTTTTAAGAGCGGTTTAATGACTGCAGTTTTCAGGGCCTGTGGAAAAATACCTGAGTGAAGAGATTTGTTTACTATATGAAGTAGATCTGAGGCCATGCAAGGCAAAACATCTTTGAAAAATCCTGTTGGAATAATATCAAGGCAGCAAGAGGAGGATTTCAGAAGTTGAATAATGTCCTCTAGGTTTTTATCATTAATCTGATGGAATTGTGTCATGATGTCTGAATTGATGTTAAGTGGAGATAGGGACAACACATTTGCTGTTCCTGATGCAGAGGCACTGACTGCTTGTCTGATTTTCTGAATTTTGTCAGTGAAAAAGGAGGCAAAATCATTGCACGCCCTGGTGGATAGAAATTCAGAGGCTACTGACACTGGGGGGTTAGTTAGTCTGTCAACGGTAGCAAACAAGGCACGTGCGTTGTTTTTGTTTTTGGTAATGATGTCAGAGAAGAACGATTGTCGTGCGTTTTTCAATTCCAAATTATAAAGGCCAAGTCTCTCTTTATAGATTTCAAAGTGAACCTGGAGATTTGTTTTTCGCCACCTGCGTTCAGCTTTTCGACATTCTCTTTTTTCTGTTTTCACGGTCATGGCCTTTCTCCATGGAGATATTTTCTTGCCAGACACTTCCTTTACCTTAGTTGGAGCAATGGCATCTATAACATTTTTTAATTAAAATGATCTACTAGCTCATTTACTGAGATGTTGGCAGGGGCAAGTGTGGAAGAGAAATTCTGAGTAAACATTTCCCTAGTATTTTCAGTTAAACATCGCTTTGTGGTTACCTCTTTTTGAACATTTTTGTGAACAGAAATAGAGCTCTCAAAGAAAACACAGGAATGGTCAGAGAGTGCAACATCAGTCACCACAACCTTAGAGATATTCAGACCCTTTGAGATAATTAAGTCCAGAGTGTGCCCCTTATTGTGGGTGGGCTCCGTCACATGCTGAGTCAGTCCATAGCTATCAAGAACACAAAACAGTTCTTTAGCCCCTCTGTCCTGGGGGTTGTCAACATGGATGTTAAAATCACCAACAATGACTAGACGGTCAAAGTCAATACTTTACTGTGAAAAGAACGTTTTCGTTACTTATAAAAGGGTCTCCCATTAATGCCCTTATAGCCTTCATTTCAGTACTGTTATTACATTGGAGAATAATACAATCTGTTGATCAATTTGACATGCATTATATGCAATCTGGATTGCATCGATATCTGGCTTTCCATTTTTGTATATTCTTTCTCCAGGTAGTTGGAAAAAGTTTTCCGTCCCATATGCCCTGTGCCGCCCGGACATGCTATCATGCTAACTAGCTCCCTGAAAGCGGGTGACTCCACTGTAGCAATAGCCTGCATGTGTTCTACAACATACCGTGCAATGGCTTTATCGACTTTTCCCTGGCTAGCAGTCCCTTGGTTAAAATCCAGCCGCTGTTTTAAGAGATTTGAATTACTGGTTTGGGCAGTAGATAGGATCTTTGACCCGCCAAGACACGACTTACATTTAACTAAAACGTTGTGCTCGACAAAAGTGAAATAGTGAGAATATCTCCAGGTGGAGAAACTAGACTTGAGCTCCGCCGCCGCCATGATAGTCTTGTTAGTAAACAACACAAACACGCCCACAGCCGGTCTCCGCATGTGACACAGGAAGTATCTAAGTACATTTACTCAAGTACTGTACTTAAGTACAGTTCTCATCTCTGTTCGCCTGGCTGTTGACTATATATAAAAACTAACGGAGTAACGCACCATGTAGTAACGGTAACTGGGTTGCTGAAGTAACAAAGTAATGCGGTAGAGTACTAGTTACCGCCAAAAAATAACGGCGTTACAATAACGCCGTTACTGTGTACCGTGTTAGTCCCAACACTGCTCAAGATAAAGTAGAAAAGTATTGGCATCAAAATATACTTAAAGTACCAAAAGTAAAAGTAAAAATTGGTCAATTTCGGAATGATATATGATATGTGTTGATTATAATTATTGATGCATTCAAGTATAATCAAAGTTGGTAAAGGTGCAGCTTTAATCACTTTGTGTACTGCAGGGCAGAGTCCTGCACGGGTCTGATTTTCAAGACCCGCTCCCGCCCCGCACCCGCGACGTGCAATACCGAATCCGCCCCGCTACCCGCACATATTGCCAATTAGTTCCGCAACCCGACCCGACCCGTCGGCACAAGATCCGCAACCCGACCCGAACCCGCATATATATGAGCAGTGAAAACGTGCAATTATTAACACACGCAGTTGCATATTTGTCTCAAAAAGCGTGGGATGTTGGTTATTTTCTCCATCTAGGAATCAAAAGCCTCCAGACGTTGGATTTCGCTCTTGAGGAAGTGTTATTGTAAATGCTGTATTCTCTGAGCTTCAGCTCAGCCATCTCGAATGTGGCGCGCACAGCAGCAGATTGATGTGCTGCAGAGGTTATGATTATGCGCGGTCCCGCGGGGGAGAGGTCTGAGGATTTAAACATTAAACTAAATTATTATTATTTTAATATATTTATTATGCAATACCCACGACCCGACCCGCATCATCTTCGTTTTACCCAGACCCGAACCCGGAAAAAAGCGTTTGAAAAAATACCACCCGCGAATCACCTTTTTTGCGGGTCACCCGACCCGATGCAGGACTCTGCTGCAGGGTAGCTTGTGTATCTACTCCAGGTGTAACTGAAGTATTACTTAAGTGTTGATTATATTTCACATCATTGATTATATTTCACATCATTGATTATATTTCACATCATTGATTATATTTCACATCATTGATTATATTTCACATCATTAATCCAAACCAGTAACTAAAGGTACAAAATAAATGTAGTGAAGTAAGAGTATACAATTTACCTCTGAATTGTGTACCAAGTAGCAAAACATTTAAATACTCAAGTAAAGTATAAGTATCTCAAATGTGTACTTAAGTACAGTACTTGAGTTTATGTACATAGTTACATAGCTCAGATTATTTTATTATATACATTTATCTTTCATTACTGGCAGTGGCTACGAGTAGCCTACTGTCAAATCAGTTTTACAAAGCGGAACTGTTTATTTCCGTTTTCAGAGAGGACCGGACACTATTCCAAGAGCACCGCTGAGCTCCGCAGTGCTGTCTGTCGTGAGGAACAGACAACGTTTTAGCAAATATTTCACAGTGAACCGTAAGTAAAACACTGACATATTTTAAGTTAAGTCACTGAGATAGTCGTCAAACCAGCAGCCTGTGTTCATTGACGGTAGAACAGCGAACATGTATGTAGAGTTAGAACAGAAAGTGAAGCCTGCCAAGGTTTGACAGCGAATCTGTGCCAGTAGAGAAGTGAGATACTGTTGCATGTTATCAAATCTGATCATTGTTTTGGTCTGGTAAATAATCCCACTGTTGCAGCAGTGTTGGGTCTGTCTCGCTGTAAAATCCATCACAGAATCAGCACAAGTTACAACGTGCTAGCTAACGCCGGTTTGAAAAAAACTACAGGTGGAATAAGTCACGTCACTGTTTGGAAACCCTCTGTTGCAAGTAAAAGTCCTGCATTCATAAACATACCTAACCAAAGTGCCATGGTAACAATTTTAAATAAACTACCAAAAGTTTAAAACAATTAAAAAATATGTAGCTCTAGTCTATATGCACAGAATATGCATTGGTTTAACCAGTAAAATACACTTTAAACTACTCTGCTTTTCCTTGCCAAACAAACAGCATGTTGAACATTTTTGTCCATCTACCATTACAACATTGTGAAAAAGTAATAACCAATATTGCGTGTAATATTATTTTATAATGTAACAGTTTCCCCCTCAGCAGTGCAAAGGTCTTCTCTTGAAGAGTGGTGAGTCTAATATCTACGTTAACAGGTGAGCTCCACTGACAAGGGGTTTGACTAAGTAGCTTTTTGCTTTCTATAGGGGGATTCCATAATCAAACATAATGCGAAATGTGCTTGTTTGTGCATTTTTCAAACAGGGAGATGGCGCTGCGAGCCTGTGGCTTCATAGTGTTTCGTCGTCTCGCCAGTTGTGTCCCTCCAGACAACATCGAGTACCTCCTCTTGCAGACCTCTTATGGGCAGCACCACTGGACCCCACCCAAAGGTGTTTCCAAGTTAAAAAAAACCTACAGATTCCTCAAGTAGTTTGTATAGACACTAATGAGCTAACTTTAAATGTTCTTTGTCTAAGTGACATCTAACCTGTTCTCCATCAGGTCATGTGGATCCGGGCGAGGACGACCTTACCACAGCCCTGAGGGAGACCAAGGAGGAGGCGGGGCTTGGAAAGGAGCAGCTGAAGGTTGTTGACGGATTTTTGCAGGAGCTGCGCTACGAAGTGCGAGGCAAACCCAAAGAGGTGCTGTACTGGCTGGCCGAGCTGAGAGACACAGGAACAGCTGTGACTCTGTCTCACGAGCACCAGGACTACCGCTGGGCCCGGCTGGAGGAGGCCTGCACTCTGGCCCAGTACAAAGACCTGCAGGACACTCTGAGAGCAGCAAGCACACACCTGCAGAACAAAAAGCAATGAACCCAAATGTACACGCTGCAGAAGGGATGGTTAAAGAAGGGGAAGCGTCTGCTGGTGTGAGGGACCTCAGACTTTGGTTTATCAGAGCACTAATGTAACGGTGTCTCTACTGTATAAGGTAAAGCTGAGTATATTCTCTTTTTTATAAGACAAAGGTTAAATTGAAGAAAATATACAACAATACATGATTCTAAAATAAATTGGCTTCCCTAGTTTTGAATACATAAATGTGAACAAGTAAATAAACCATAACATAAAGCAAGGAGACAGTTACTCACTGGATACAAATACAATGTAAGCAGTAGATGCTGCCACAGGGTGGCGACAAAACAAGCAATATCTTTGATGTACATTGGTCACCAGATTACAAAACCCTGCAAGCTCTAGAAACACACCCCAGATGTGCAATGAGCTCAGAAACAGTCTCAGTCCTTTTTTCAGCTCTCAGTATCCAAATAAAAGCGAGAGATACATCAATCACCTTTCCAAAGGAGTTTCTGTCAAGACATTTTAGAGAGGCCATTATTATGCAATGACTCTGGGAGATCATGCATCTCAAACAATGGATATTAGGTTAACCATTATTTAGGGTTATATATTGAACTATTTATTATATAGCTCTTTTACAAATATATTTTATAAAGCCATTTGCAAACATGCAGCATTACCACATCATAAATTAGATTGTGGGATTTGAACTAGGTGCTGTTTGCCACTCATGATAAAATGATGAAGATTGATAGTACTACAGGCAGGAGGAACATATCTATCTTTGATTTTGAGGTTAACTGTCCCTTTAAGCTAATCCTTAAAACAAAACCAAGTTTTTAGGACAAACAATAATGTTATAAAAACAACAGGCAGCATTGACACATAAATCTCATTTTACGATGGCACGATTGAGCAGAGGTTTTATGTACGGTCACTGTGGACATGTTATTAATCCAGGCAGAATCTGTAGATTCAAAGTATTTTTTAATCCAATCTGACCCCCTCATGTTGTTCAACAACCTAAAAGTAATTTGAAAATTAGATGATGGAATATAGTCATAAAGAGCGGGAAGAACCAAAAATACATTTAATCAACACTGCTTTTTCTCTCACTAGGGAAGAGTGAAATTAAAGACAGGCTTTTATACTTGACCCTGGTCACTGTGACAGTCACATTGTACTACAAACAGGAACATTCTGCTCTCAATGCCACACACAGGATTAATGGCCCCTGTCGAAGGGATGAAATTAAAGTAATTAAAGAAACAATTGTCTTCTTGCAACTCATAAGTACTCTCCTCAATTAACAGACACTTTTCTTCTGGGTATTTTAAGGACACGGGATAGAGCAGTGAGCTGGAGGTCAGTGAGAGACTTTCACGAGGCATAAACATTATAAAGTAACACTGTGCATCGAGCAGCTGAACTATTGCTTTGAGACCCATCAGGGCGTCATTAAAGCAGTAATTAATTCCGTGCCTGGTTGAGCAGAAAAGCTCCTCTCCCGGTTCTAAAACACAGCTAATTGTTCTGAATTGAAATGAGAGTTCCCTTTGCGAATACACATTTTGCTTTGCACCTTACTAGTTTATGTATCATCTTATAAGCTGTGAAATATCTTAAAATCATCTCAATGCGTTCAGTGTCATGATCAGTTGTAATCAATGGAGGAAAAAGTACTCAGAATTTATATTTTAGGTAAAATAGCAATACTAGATTGTAAAGATACTCTGTTACAAGTGAAAGTCCTTCATTCAAAATTCAAATTGAAGAAGTATTGGCATCCAAATAAATGTATACAAAAGTAAAGTACTTGTTAGACGTATTGACCCCTTAAGAATGATTACCATTACAATTAATCAGAATGGCATGGAGGCAGAAATATCAGGTATCTCAACATCAGGACAAATAACCCATGGCTAGATACCACTGATTAGGTAAATTGGCTGATCCAACACTTTAAGCTAATACATTAATTAAAAACAACTAATCATCCATCATGACCAGAGTACTAAATAAGGTAAGAACTTTTCAAAAGGCCTCAATGACATACCGTTTTATTTTTGAAGGAGTTTCCAGTAACCACATTAACTGTATGCCCCTCATTTGCATATCACTCACTACAATATTTCCTATCCAAAAACCAACTTGCTGTGCTTCGTCCTTTTTCCGTGACGTTCACTAAGCGACAGTGATCAGAGCTACAATGAAAATAAACCCAACAATGTCATTTATTTATTTTTACAATAGAAACTTTATGAGTGACATTTGCATCCTATCAAACACAAAATGATAAGGAAAAAATACATAAAAACCAAAGAAAAACCCAACAAGGACAGCATTAACATCAAAAGGTGAGGACGCATTGTGGACACACACAGGTCAGTCCATGTGTGTGACCATGTGAAGGCCCATACTTTAAAAAATGACACTTGTGCACACACATGCTTACACACGACCAGATTAAATGAACTAAATGATTTCATTCAGTATGGAACTGTTTGTGGGGAAGACCATCTCAACATCTTAGACCACAGTCCTTTTTAGTGTGTCACTTCTTAGGTTGAGTTAAGAAAATTAAAATCCCTCGGAGATAATTGTTTTTTTTGCTCATTTCCCTCAAAAGGCCTCCTGAGCTTTTCTTTTCCTGTCCTCGTTATAAAACAAGGCATACATTTGACTAAAAAAAAGAAGGAGCATTTAAGATTGCTCTAAACTGATCATTGAATTGCTATCATAAGGGCAACACTAAGCCTAAACAATAACGCCGATTCTGATTTCTACATTTGTGATAGGACACAACTGTTAAATTAAAGAGGATAACATTATTGGAAACACCCTTATTTGCTTTCGTGCCTGGAGTTGGTTGAGAAGACAGATACCACTATCACATCTGTCTGATAAATGTGAAGCTAATGCCAGCAGCCATTTAGCGTAGCTTAGCACAAAGACTGGAAAAAGAGGGAACCATACAGCCTGGCTCTGTCCAAAGGTAAACTACAGGCCAAGAAAACGGCCTTCTCTTTTTCACAATTAGTTTTTTATCTTTTTCAGTTTCCCTTTATTTGGAGCTAAAACATGTGATTTTTGGTGCAAAGCGAAGCTAACCAGCTTATGGCCTTGGCTTCATATAGAAAAGGTGAAAATAGGTGCGGTGAAAAAAAGGAGTTTGACATTTTGGGAAATACGCTTTTTAGCTTTCTGGTAAGGAGTGTGATGATGACAATATAATTAGCTTGTTTCTCTGTTTAAACAATGCTACAGCCAGCAACCTGTTATCTAAGTTTAGCATAAAGCTAGCCTGGCTAGCTTCTCTAAAGCTTACTCAATAAGACGTAACAGCTTGTTTGTTGAATCTGCACACAACTCATAAAAGTAAAAAGGGACAACTTGCTGTTTAATAGGGGCTGAGGTTAAATAGCAAGACAAAGCCAAGCTAACTCTTTTCAGCGAAGAAAGTGGTATAGATATTCGTTGCCACCAAAAATCAGCATACTTCCTAAAATGTCAAACTAGTACATTAGCAGATACACATGAATTCAGTACATGTCATCACTTTTTCTACTTCTTCTCTGTATGATGAGGGAGTGGCAAAAAAATGTGGACCACATCAAGAAAAGTTCAACATCTCTGGCCTTAATCCCTTTCCTGTTGTGCCTTGATATCAAATCCATTAAAGATCCGGTTCAGGGGTAGATTTCCTCTCTGTCCTCAACAGAATCCAGTCTCTGTGAGCCTCCGAAGCGCAAGGCCAGGAGGAAATGTTTCACTCCTTTGGCTTCACATTAAAATCCAAAAGGTAGAGTAAATTCACACAGCGTTAAATCCACCACATGCATCCATTGCTCCGTAGTCTTTAAAATGAACCTTTGTGGGGCTGCACTTGGTTTCCTTGGCATAAAATCCATCTGTTTGAGTCAAAGGTTTGCACAGTGCTCTGCTCTGTGAAAAGGGCAACAGATTTAATACCCACAGCCATAAAAACACAACTCAAAATGTGTGTGGTTTACTCGATGCCACGCGAGTACTATAATCACATTATGCTGTTCAGTGTGTCCAAAAGTGTAATACTCAGAGGGCGTTTTCTTTTTTCATTCGGTTAAATCCTCAGCCAGTTCAGGCCTCACCAACACGGCACTAGAACACTGTGCAAACACACAATGGTTTCTCCACTGGACAAAGTCTAAAAGGTCATTTGGACAAACTCACTGGTTTGACACAAGTCTGCACTTGTTCCAGGGACCGGAACAAGAAAACCCTGACATTGTTGTCGACAGATGAATAGTAAATGTAAATATACACGCGCACACACAGAAACACACAACACGCAATCAGTGTTATAATCATTCAAATGCAAATGGATAGCTAAGTTGCATGTTGATTCCTTCCCTGTCGTTAAACGGACAGCCGCACTTAAGCTTAGTCTGAGTAACGGAGAAAAAAACGTAACATTTTCACATCTATGGAAAGATAGTGTGAGCATTATCTGACAGAAAATGTCGCTTCAGGTGTGTTTTGATTTTCTAATGACATTTGCATACAAAGAAGCAAACACAAAAAGGAGCCAAATCAGGACCAACAGCAGCACCCAGTCATGTGTTAACACGCTGGCTGTGGGTTTAGAGACTTTCACTTCACTCTCTGCCCTCGGCAACCACCCAGTGATGCAGAAAGTAAGAAGATGAGGTGGAGGTGAGGAGCAATTGTAATGTAAGAGTTTCTCTTTTTTATCTCTCAGTGAAAGTCTATTGAGGCCCTGAGGTTTAAGAGGCAGAGAAAGGTATAGGAGACGACAATCCCTAACTGAAAGACGCTGCTTTGAGGGATCAAAAGGGAGCAGTCGTGATGAACACTACTGAAGGGGGGTTCAAGAGGACGGGGACTATGTTGATTGCATTAGTCGAACAGACAGGCGGGAGAGGGACAGAGATATTCTGCCACAATGATGGACAGTGACAGGACGAACTGGCCAGCTCATCGACTGGTTAATGAGTCAAACAGCAAAGAGTCCATCAGTCTAAGCCCACCGATAATTCAAGGGACAAGTCTGGAACGACACTCTCAACCAACCAAAAGAAGAACAATAAAAAACAGCAACAACTAAAGACACGGGTGGATGGAGACAATCTATTACACAAAACCAGACAATCTGACTAACCAGACAAAGAGCTGGCCAGCTACAGGGGTTCAGGAGACCACCACATGGACAGCTTGTTTTCATCATTTATCAAGACAATTTTGTTGATTTGCGGGAGGTTATTTAGAGCTAACATGTGATTTTTATCTTTGGGAAATTCTTATACGTAATGAAAAGCTAGGATTTTCCACCATACACCTAACGGCTATGGCCTCTCCCATGTGGTAATTACTCTAACTGCTAGAAGTTTTGCACTTCAGCTTTCATAAGTAATAAACCGTTATTGTTACTACTGAAAATGCCGAATCATAAAAGCAGAAGTGATTAAAAGACCTGGAAAGATTCCAAAAACAAGAATTTATTTTTGTAAATTAAAAACGAAATTGAAGTAGAGATGGCACTATTGTTTAAAGCCTACATCTTTATGCATCTGCATCCAAGAAGCAAGACCAACCCAACTACAGTTAAAAGATAGACAAACTGGCGCAGTTACCAAAACAAAAGCAAGTCAAATGTTATACCAGTACCGACAATTTTAATGACTGACGAAATTCAACCATACGAATGAAAAAAAAACAAAAGTTTAAAAACAGGGCAATAACTAGAGTTAAAAACAAAGATGGATATATTTCGTTTTTGGGCTGTTTTGCCTCATCTAGAGTCAGTAACTTGTAATGTGATAAATCGCGCAGTAATACCGCTTTATTGTGCAGTGGCATGCTAACATTTCTGCGATTATAAAAAGGTGAAATATAATGTTAACTCAAAACAATTGGGGGGGAAGGGGGTGCTCTCAAACAGTGCTGGAATAATTTCAATTCTCAATCTCTGCGAAACATCTGATGGCAGACAGAGTGCAAGCTGTAATTAAGGCAAACGGTGGAAACACCAAAACTCTGACGATCATTGAAAACGGTACCAAAACTTTTCTGAAAAAGTAATAGCACTACTATTTGACCATTTGTATTATTTTAATAAATGATGAAACGTTTTTGGCAGTTTACCTTTGACCCCACTGTATGTGCAAACACACACACACACACCAGACGAAACACACACAAAAAGGAGGGCTTTGGGATGGGGGAGTTGGCAAGGAGGAGTCATCATCCTGATCATCATGAGTCCTCGTTGCCGGAGTCGTCCTGGTTGTCGTAACGTCTGGTGGACGTCCCGCCGTCCTCTGTGGGGCTCATCCCCCCGGCTTCACCTACGGACTCCATGTCGCTCTCGTCTTCGTCCTCGTCCTCCTCCTCCATGTCGTCGTCGTAAAGGTCGTCGTAGAGAAGGTCTGAGCTGCTGTCCTGGGAGGGGACCCTGGTCTGGACGCAGTACTCCGCCAACGTGGTCGGCACCTTGACGCCGTCACGCTCAGCCTCTGCCGCCGTTGACATCACCTGCTTCCTGTGGGCCAATTGGGAAATGGATTTAAAGCTTCTGACATTTGTCTTTGTGAATGGATTCCCTGTCTAACGCCTTAGAAATGTGTATGGGAGGCTGTGGCTCAGTGGAAAGTGTGCTGGACTTCGAATCAGGGGGTAGCAAGGTCGAGTCCCACTGCAGTCAGCATGTCGTTGTGTCCCTGGGCAAGACACTTAACCCCAAATTGCTCCTGTGGGGATTGTCCACAGTACTGAATGTATGTAAGTCGCTTTGGATAAAAGCATCTAACAAATGACATGTAATGTAATGTATGCACATGTATGAGATCTTCCACATCGTGTATTACCTGATTATCTCTGCATACTCTTTGTCCTTGCCTTTGCTGTCCCTCCATTTGCGGAACATGACAGACGCATCCACGTTAGCTGGGGAAAAGGTGTTGGGCTCATTGAGCAGAGAGATCACACTGAGCAGGATCGTCCTGATGGAGACAGAACCACACAGACAGGAAATGAGGACAACCAAACAAATTAGATCATGTATTTGTATAAAAGACAAGCTCTACATGGGCTTTTTGAAACCTGTAACCAAAGCAGAGGCTTCACCATGCATCTTTCCCCTTGTGGCTCCAGTACATGCTGCACCCAATGTGCTCAGGTTTTCAAATACAGACTCATCACTTAAGCTCTCTGCTTATCAATACTATTTCTCATACCAGTCTTGGACACGATTGACAAGCGGTCCAACCTTTATATTCTTTTATTTCTTGGGGGATCTTTTATTGTATAGCAGATGCCGGATGGACAGTTGGTTCGGATTCATCACAGTCACTCAATAATACAAACAAACCAACCAATATATAAATAAAATGCATATCATCATTTTATTTAGATAACAGAAAAGTATGGTTTAAGTGCGTGCAGAGGTGCAGGTCGTGTGTTAGGGATTACCTGACGTTCTGGGTCGGGTTCCACCTTTCAGAGGGCAGCTCCCCACTCTGAGGGTCATCCACAGGAGGGTGCAGGATGGAGATGCACACATCTCCGTTCTGACAAATGAAATGTATAACATATGGCAAAGAAGTATGTCTAAATGTAGCCTTTAATGGACCCATTTTATAAAACCTACATATAGGCCATTGTATAGAATGTAATTGACAAACTAAAAGTATTTTACCTCGTAGATGTTGGGGTGCCACATCTTTGTGAGGAAGCGAAAGGTCGGTGGAGAGTACGGGTAGTCCACGGGGAACTTGATGTGAGCCTGGAAGAACAAACAAAGTCTGACAGTCAACATGTTGACTTCCATAATGCTAAGTTTATGTCCTTCAATCTTTGGAGGTTGGTGAAGCACATTGATAGGTAGAATATGTAAACAAATAAAAACAGGCTTTCCAATTAAATCAAATACATTTGATATATTTCAAGACATACTTTTCCTAGAGACATATTAAGTGTTTCCTTCATGCCTCCCTAAAATAAAAATGAAGTGAAACAGCGTGAAACTGCAATGTTTTGGCGGTTTCTAAGAAAAATGCTATTTGCTTTCAAATTCATTTTTAAATTCAGGAACTAGAGCAAGAGTAACTGAGACAACGTTGTTAACTGTAATGTTCAAATATTCAAAAGGTTTATTATCATATCATATACACAACTTCAGTGTAGTTATGTAATCGATGAACGTCAACTTCAATGTTGCATTAAAAAATAAGTTCTCTCTTTGCCGAGTTGTCTAGGTTTACAAGTTCCCTAATAACCAGCTCATACACAAAGACGCTTCCTGTAGCCTTTTTTTATACATTAATCACAACAGTGACATTGTATCATACACTCTCAGCCATTTGTCTAATCACATTGCAGTAGAGCTAGGCATTTGGCGACACGAGAAGTTGGTGCTTATGTTTCTGTGTTTTCTTTCCATGGTATTGTGCAACTAGGTGAAAGGCATGTAGGTCTGGGTGTGTGTCACACCACCCAGCTCTCCCTGAGCTGCTACCCCTCAGATAGGACTATCATTGCTCCACCACTAGTCAATACACTAGAGCAGCCTTGGAATATCAAAAGACAGACGTCATGACAAACACGTTTCCATGTTGAACAAATTTCATTAATTACACCTGCATATCATAACATAACATACAGCCCTTCTTGTATAGCACACTCAAGTCAGCATAAGAATCATCAATATCTTAAATGTAGTGCTGGTGTCACAGTAGCTCAGGGGTGAGAACGTCTTGCTTCAAAACAAGAATGCCCTGGGTTTGACAGTGTCTAAAGGTTCTTGGTTACATGTTACATCAGTGGTTTTAAAAGATTGAGAATGTGGGCCTCCTTTCCCCCCCTCCTTGGTTTCCCAGCTTCCACCAATTCCTGGATGTCTATGTGAGCATGGTTATGTTATTTGATACTGTAGACAATTAACATGTAAGGCAAAATAGCCAAGTAATGCCTGTTGACATAACTCAGATAACCGAAACAACATTAAGTCTATTAGTTTCTGACTCTTCGAAAATAGGAACATTTGTAAAATGACTATCTCTGGAATATCTCTGCAACCACAAACAACTTCAGGATCCTCTTTTTGAAAATGTTTTGATTTCTATTGTATGACTGTGACAGCCTGCATGCGTGCCTCCTTTAAAGACTTGCATCTTAGGTAAATTGGAAACTCAATATATGGCCCTTGCTGTGTGTTCTGACCCTGAGAAAGCTATTCCTCCTCTGTTGCTGTGTGGTCTCGCCTATTTTTTCCCCTTTTTTTGTGTGGAGTTTATCCTTATCTGACCACAGGATCTAAGAATAGATGCTGTATTGTATATGTTAAACGGATTTTAAAAACACACGTATTTCAAGGATACATAATCAATAAAATATGTTTTGACTTGTAAGTAGATAACACAAGGATGTCACTATGAAAGGTGGAGTGAAACGTAATGGCAGCAACGCGTTGCTCTGTATTATTTTTGGCATTCCTGGAAGATTGCAGCATTGCCTCAACTTGAATGTGGGCTTTCACTGTACCACATTTTTCTAGATATTTCACTCGATAAGTGACATGAAAGACAGGCAGATGAGTCTCTTCGTGCCCTTCTCTGTGCTGACTGAGGTCCCGTTTATATCGGTCCCACGGCTAAAAATAGCCAACTCAAGCACAACCATCATTCAGCAAGGGGGAGAGGGCTGGACAAGAGGGAGAGGGGAGAGACTAAACATTTAAGAAATATATATGACTGCCTGCCTAAAAAAAAGATTTAAAACAAAATAAGTGTTTGACCAGTCATGGTGGTATTTTCTGATTTAAAAGTGCAACAACAACAAGTTTGGCTAAACAGAGTTCACAGTAAGAGGCAGCAATCACCTTGAAATCCTACTTTGGAAAGAAACTTGCCCAGGAGCACAGTATACACATTACCTTCATGAATGTGTTGCATTATTAAAAGCAGCACCATTTGTTTTCTGCCCTTTCCTACTAGGGCTTGGAAATATATCTATAATAAATCAATATTGTGATATTTTGAAAATCATAATTTTTCTTGTCCTGGTTTCCTGGTCCAGGCAGCATTACAGTCAGGTGATATATTGTTACTAGCTGTTATAGCTTTATCCACTTAGTTATTATTTCCTCATTGCTGATTATTATTTATCTACAATGTCATTGTCTGAATGTTTGTATAAACACCAGTAGTCACCCCTAAAATATAGTTGCAATATCAATATTGGGGTATTTGATGGGAAATACCATGATATTTGATTTTAAACATGTCGCCCGGTCCTATTTCCTGTTATTATGAAGTTTTGGCCCACCTTAAAGTATCCTCCTTCATACAGGGTGTTGGGGGGCCCGAAGATAGCCACTTCCCAGTTGTAGAGGTCAGACTCCTCCACCAGAGTGATGCGGAAGCCCTCCACGGGCTGCTCCTGCAGAGACTTCAGCTCCATCATCAGGGCCTTCTGGGAACTAGGGGTAGCCTGGTGGGCCATGTTAATCCCACTGCTGACCCCAGTGGCCCCATATTAAGGAAAGGAAAAGAAGAGAAAGAAAAAAAAAAAAGACACCGTCAGAATTCGACTTTTACGTATTTTAACATTTCATGGTGTAATGCTTATTTGGCCCTGCATCAAAACACTACAATCTGTTAGCTTTGTTTGTATTGACTTTAGGGTTTTTAGAACACGCTAGGACAAAAGACAACAGCACACCTGAATAGATAACAGCCCTAATTGTAAACTGAGCACCACATGAAGAATTCAAACACAAACATGATATGTAGCCTGCCAAGCTAGCTAGGTTTACTTCGACGGCCCTATTGGGGGGAAAAGAAGCAAAGTTAATAAAAAGTGTTTACCTCTGTCTCCTTGCACTGTAATGTGAACTCGTTTAGTTAAAGCTGTAAACTCGACGGTTAACTCATTGGTTGTCCTGGCTATGCCTTGACAAAGAGATAGGGACAGTAGCAGTGGATTTTCTGCTAAAGCCTATGGCTGGTCCTCGTGTTGTGTTTCCGAAAATTCTTTGTGTTGCCAGTGTTGACAGTTGACATGGAGGTGGTATGGTTGTAAGTCACGGTGTCCTGTGGATCATTATCGGGCAAAAGAGTGGAGACCTCCCTGACATCTCTGTCCGTGCTGCTGGCTCGGTTCGGGCAGCAGGCGCTCAGCTGATCGCCGCTTGTTTGTGTTTGTTTATCTGCTCTCTGGCAGTCTCAACTTCTCCACACGTCAGCTAAACCCCTACCGAGCAACTTGCTTCAAATGTATCGGCTCTCCTGCGCCCTGCCGTCCCCTCTGGCACAGTGGCAGTGAAAAAGGCGGATAAATTCGAGTCTACGGTCGCGGTAAAGGACAGTAGGTGAGAGGTTTAGACTCGCAAAATACACTGGATTTCATCGATTTTTATTTTCCTCCCATCGGTCCTTCCGGCTATCATTGCGCGTGTCTGAAAAACGTAAAGCACGTACAGATCTTACGTGACGTGCGCGCACTCGATGCCTAAAAACAACAACAATGTTTATATTTATTTATCAAATTAAGACAATTATAAAGGTAATTACAATAATTGAAATTAGCATAGCATAAGACAACATATATGTATATGGAGGACAGAACATGACATAAGTACAAAAAAGAAGAAGCTTAAATACAGGAATACAAAAATACAAGAATAAATACATGTGGGAAAAAATTAAATAAATAAATACAGGAATAAATTAATACAATGAAAAGTTTCACTTACATCTTTACATTTCTGTGTAAACTGTAAAGCGTAATTAAACTTTGATTGACTTTGATTTGGCGTAAGAAGTACACTTACTTAACCCTCAAAAGCCAGATATAAATGTTTTAGCGTCAACAATTGTGTTGCTATTAAAGGTGTTGCTACTAAATAAAACTCTAAATCTAACTCTATTCTAAACATGACTTCTTTTTTTTTTAAATGTATATGAAACTTGAAATAAATATTGCAATTAAAAATGTAAATAACAATTACAAATGTTTTTGTAAATGGGGACAAGGATTTCTGTTCTGTATAAACATACACAAAGGTACAGGACTTTTTATGTTTCCATTTCCTTTATTATCTTTGTGAGTTTTCACCTTTTGAGACATTTTGTGTCCTTGCCAGCCTAAAGGGGACACCTCTATGGAAGCCCATTTCCGCCACTAAAAACTGAAATTATGAGATTAAAAAGTCATAATTATGAGATAAAAAGTCATAATTATGAGATAAAAAGTGTGCATCTTGTCAATATTTCTTTACTGCTTTTAGCCACTTTTGTTGAACATTGTTTTCAATTAAAAAACTTTCTGTGAATACCTCAGTTAAGGAAGTAGTTTAAGATTGATGGTTTATATTGCTAGACTTCACTAATAACCTGAGTCTAAATCAGTTATTTCAGACAACATACTGTTATGGTTATTACATGGTTTGTATGTGGTAATGTCTAGGGTCATTTGGGATATGAAAGACAAATGGAACAACCTTACTCTGTGTTTAATTTGTTATATTTACAACTTGTGTTTATTGAAAATGAAAAGCATTTGACGTTCATCTAACTTTCATTTAACATGCACCAAATAACCAGCCCCACTGTTCTTTCTGAAGAAACACCACTTGACATCAGGTTCACCCGTTACCATGTTGGGAAATAAGTGATTTATTACAAAAACAAGAGATATCACATAATAGTCCAATGTGTTAATTGACATATTCCTTTTTTAAGCACTATTCTATTCAGGTGCTGTTCTTGTTATTTACCAAAAGACAACTTGGCATTTAAACCACTCATAAACATATCGATGGATTACGATTAAAGGCTGCTGATGCTGTAGCAAGTTAGATTAAAATGCAGTCAAAATGAAAACAGCAATTTATATGCTATTTGTTTAAATAATTCAATACATTTTTCGATTAATACATGTGTGTATTTTGCATTTGTATCCTGTCCTTACACATAGTCAATCTAAGGGCAACACATTACTTTGTTTGTATGTACATACAAATATATGTACTGAGAATATTTGGTACATCTTTGACGTGTCTCAAACAGCTACAATTATATTTTCATTCATCACAGGTTAAAGTATATTATAATTCTGACAATTGCCATCAGTATATATTTCAATTTGGCCCAGGAAAGTTAATGATCTAGTTCATTTTCCATCAGTTGTCCGAGCGCGATATACAGGTTAACGGTTTCAAACACATCATTTGTTAATTTCAGATTATAATCTGACATTAGATCCACAAAGATATGGAACACATCTTCATCACATGGGAAGTTCTTGAACACACAGTTCCTTTCAAGGGTGCGTTTGCTTAGTACAAAATGTCATCTGTTGTAAATCCACATTTAAAGTAGTCCTCAATGTACTCACAATCCATTTCCGTGTCAAGATAAATAGGAGAACTCGAGCTGCTAATTTGTCTGTTGTGACAAAGTATCACATAATTACTATTTATCTCATTATTTCGATTTTCCTATCTCATAATTATTACTTTTTATCTCATTATTATTTATTTTTTAAGTGGCGAAAAAAAAGGTAATGTAGTCCATTCGCTTCAAACCAATCCTGTCAGTATATATTTTATATTATAATATGTAAACAAGGCGTTCTGCTACTCTTTTTTTTAACATTTTCTACTGAAAGTTTACTTACATAGGGAAAGTGCTGTACCTGTATGTTTCTTGTTTGTTTCTTTGCCATGTGATATGTGATCTCTGTTCTGTATCTATGACTGATTGACCTAAATGTTTTATGTGTATTATCTCGATGCCCAATACAAATTTCTCCTAAGGGAGACAATAAAGATGTATCTTATCTATCTACATGTCCAAATAGCACATCTTGACACTGAACCAGAACATTCTTGTTTATTACATTTCTTTGCGCTATTTTTCAGAACATTTATAAATTAAACTTTTAAAGAGTGGTGAGGACACAATTGGCCATTTCAACAAGTGGTGGGGACATGTCCCCCAGCGTCCCCAGAGCAAATGACGCCTATGTAGGCCTACTGTACCTTTTTATTTTATAACATTGTTGTTGGGTAGTGCAAAACGAATAAGCAGCCAGTTGCAAAATGTAAACCGGGTTGCTGTTGTCCGAGTTGTTGTAATACAATACCATTTAAACCATTATTCAAAACAAAGTGTTGATTAAAATAATAATTTGCTGCCTGTCTTTAAAAAGAAACACCAGTATGCTGACACCACTCACACAGCTGGATGTGGGGGTTGTGACATCATGTAGGCGAGTGACGTCAGACAGGAACCAGTGGAAGGGAGCTTGACAAATCAAGATGGCGTCCCACGCTGAAGCAGGAAAGAGATTCCAGTTAAAATAAAACTCTCCCGGAGCATAGTTTACATTTGAGTGCCACCTCGACAAGACGTCGTCTGCATTTTGTAAAAAAAGAAGACGGAGCAGATACAGGTGAGAGGAGTCTGTGCTTTATATGTGAGCTGAGTTTTGTTTCAGGGGCGGTGTCAGCAGCAGAGACAGCGGTCTGTCGTACCCAGACACACAACACTACAGACAGGCCACTGGCGAAGCTACGTGTATTAGCATAGAGCCTAGCTTTTCCTCAAAAACACTAGCCAGCAGCTTATGGTGGTTGTCAATGATTGTTAATATTCCACCAATACAAAACAATGACACACCCGATGTTGACTTCTTAGCTAAACTGTCACTGTGTGTTCGCTGTTGGTGAGCTGAGTGACCAAAGATAATAATAGCTTAGCTTGTTGCTAATTAACAGTATCATAACTTGGCTATATAACACCAGGCAATAAATATAAATGTTAACGTACATCAATGCATCTGCTAGCAATACTTGACAAGTGGGAGTCTTGACAATTACAATTTTACCGTAAACTTGCCTGATTGCTGAACAGTCGTAACTGCGATGGTTTCGTTATTGTTTTAAAGTTAAAAAGAGTTCACACCCTTAACAAACTAACAAACACAACAAAACTACGTTGGCAAGTTGTTCTGTTTTGGTTGTCGCTTATATGCGAAACAATAATAATAACGTAACTGTACTTGAGTACAGTAAGTAGTTATTTGTAAAAAAAAAAGCTACGCAGAACATAAACTTGTGGTCGAGGGGTTTTACATAATATTATTCCTTACTGTACTATAAGAAACTAACAATAAGGTAACTACTAAGTCATATTACCATTTTAAGAAATCTGATAATAGAAATCCCCACTGATCACAAGACACCTCTTGATCACGTGTGGCCTATTTGCATGGTCATTCATGATTAGTGAGATGTAGTCTCGTGCCAAGTATGATGACTAAACTCGAAACTGGGGCTAATGAAAGGTGGATGGCTCCCATGTTAGTGTAGTACAATTAACCTGCCTGTTAGAAATTAAAGCCAGATGTTCACATGCTCTGCCACTGGTTTGTAGATGCTGTTACTATTTAGCAGTAGATGGCAGTTTTTTTTATAACAGACTGCTGTGTATTGCTACTTATTGTTTCAGAAAAAGGCTCTTAATGCATCAATATCTTCAGCAGTGATAGGCCGATAACAGGGTTTTATTTCCAATACTTTGATTGTATTTAGACCCTTTCAAGGGTTCAATTCTTATTTTCCGCACAACATAATGCTGTTGTCGATATATGCTGCACACGACAAAACAGTAGGTCATTTTTTTATTTGCATCTAGAGGAATAACCGTAGCAACAAGAAAGGCAGATTAGTGGGCCAGATACGATCACCAACATCTTAACATTTCAACATCAGGTTAATATTGTCCAATAACTTTGACCTTTGAGCACCAAGCAATGATTTAAACGAAGAGTCCTTCTTTTGTCCAACTGATACTCATTTCATCCATCTTATTTAGCTGTGACTGGATATCAGCTATGAACAGGCTGGGTAGTAAAACAATCTTTATCTGTGAAACAATAAATCCCACAGCCATATTTAAGGGTCCTTAGACATTCAATATCAGTCTCTCTTTGGTGAGTCTTTTACAAATACACTATAGAATAAATCACTTTTAAAAGAACATCTAGCTCTATACTATGTGTCTATCAGTTTGTAATGGCTAATGTATAAGTGACTCTTTCCCATCTAAATGTCCAGTAGACACAGAACAACGCGTCATCTCGCCCCAGTCATCAGGCATGCTAGATGTTCAAACTTCTTCACCAGCCATTCATTTCCTTTGTCTAAATGCTATTTTGTGCTGGGTGGGTTTCCTTGTGTGAATAATCAGATATTTTCGATTGAATCAAATGAGCAAGCAAAGAAGCGTAGAGTTAAGCTTTAAAGCGATCATATATCAGTGAGTCATTTCAGTGTTTATCTCAAATGTAGCTAATTGAAACTTGAAGTGATTTCTTTACTAACAATTCAGCCCTTGGCCGTGCAGCTGTGTATAATAGGATCAAATCTATCACTTTGTCTTCTGAACATCAGTCTGAGCCACATCAGAGTACCGTGTTCAGCGGATATGAAAACAGAGGCTTCTCTGTGTTCATAATGTCAGCCATTGTTGCTCAGCATGACCAAATAACAATGACTTGAGATACAAAGCAGTTGAATTTAAAAAGCCAATGGGATCATGAATCATATCAGACCACATTTGCACTACCATGTAGAAAAGTGTCATTACTTCTGTTCTGTAGGACCAATTTATCAGCTCAGTCAACGTGTTTTTTTACACTGTTGAAGCATGGTGTGTTTTGTTAAGATACGCGGACATGCTACAGTATGTAATTATTAACACTCTTTGACATTTAAAAAAATGGAACTCCCACTGTTCATTAACTTACATCTGGTGTTCTCGTGTCTGTTTTCAGTCTCTAAATGGCTGCGAGGAAGTCTGGATCAGATGCATACAACAATGGTGAGGACCTATTTTAAATGCTTTCTTGTTTCACTCTTTGACTGTTTTAAGTTGTGACTGAAATGTTTGCTTTAACATCTGCTGGTACCTATAGGTCCACTGTCTAATTTTCTAATATTTGCTTACTTCTTTCTTTCTGTTTTACACAGGACCCATCAGCTACCTTGATGAAGTTCCCTTCAAGATCAATGACAAATTCCGCTGCCCGGCCAAAGTGGGCCTGCCTGTCGGTTTCTGTCTCCCAGACTGCAACTCTATGCTGTCCGACTCACAGGTTAGTCAGGCACAGGAAATATCTTCATTTTTGTGCTGCAGTAAAATGCTTCGAGGCATCTACAAATCCACATATTTGTATACTACTCTACAGTATTTGATTTCACATTATATTGTATCCTATTCTATGTAAACATGCACATATTCTACCTTTTCCTGTATTATTTGCACCATTGTATCCCTTGCATTCTTTTTGTATTGCATTATTTTACTTCCTTATTTCTTATGTAGTATATTGTGTATTGCAATGCCGGCAGGGACTGGGACTTTTTTTTTCATTTCCAATAATTACGCTGTAGCTATTCTGTTTATGTTATGACGCTAATCCTTATAGGCTCTGAGGCCTGTACGACGAAGCCGGATTTTCGCTTATCGAGCTAACTTCAGGGAAAACTCTGGGTTTCCGGTCCTACGATGCTGGTTCACTTCTTAGCGGGCTAGATCTCCATGGTAACTTATGCTGAACGGCTAGCCTGGTCCGGAGCAGGTTAGGTTGCAGGCTAAGAGATCAAGTCAGTGAAAGCACCGCCTGCTGACCAATCAGAGCTCAGTGTGCGGAGTTTAAAGCGATCAAGTCATATTACAGGAGAAAGGAAATACAGTTTAGACTTCCGTTGCAGGAAAGACGGTCGGCAAAAATCAACTGACTGTGAACGTGAAAATGAATAGAATATCACCTCCCATCTTCAGAGCAATCTGACTATTATAACATTAGCGTTAAGAAAGCTTACTTAAATATCTGCCACAACATAAGTAACCGGATCAGAGTAACATTACGTACAGTCCGCGGCACTGTGAGTGCAGACGTCGATGTCTCCCATTATCATTCATATCACATCATAATGTATCATATATTTCCTTATCTGAGTCAGCTGAGCCGTATCTGGCCGTGCAACACTCACAGTGTCACATACTGTATGCAGAAGTATTATTTTAAGCAACACATTAAGTTGACGAAACACTCGAGTCAAATGTAATTTAAAGTCAGATCGTGTCTTAGCAGTGATATCATAAACCTGTTAATGTACGCATTCAAACACTTTTTCTTTTACCAGCTGTATTCACCTTGCAGGTGCAGCTCTGTGGCTTTTATCCTGGATAAAGTGTTTAAGTCATGGATGTTTAAAGTTTAACTTCTTCATATTTGTCTAATATTATAGTTGACTTTTCATTCAGGAAGTATGACGCTGCGCTGTCAGTACGCTTGTCCATGTTTGTGATTGGTCGAATGCTCCAAATACCACCTCTTTCATGTGAACGCGCACCTAACTAGATAGGACACGGCTGGCTTGAGTTAACGAGTTGCTAACCAGCTTAGTGAGAGCACGTTTGTTTTGGATTAGGTAAACCAGGTAACTCAAAGATATCCAGGTTATGTTGAACCGGCTTCGTCGGCCTCTGCCCTCTGTCCTGCGGTAATGTTATGTTTTTGTCCAAATGTTTGTCATGCTTCAAGTACTAGAATGGAATTCAGTTGTTTGTCAGTGTTAAGCATAGTTGTTCAAACATTGGGAGAACTGCCATTACTGTTGAAAATGTAAAATAACTTTTTATCATTTATAAAACTATGATAATTATATTGTAAATATTCTTTGAGATATTTTTCTGTTAAACTGTCATGTCGCTCTTATACTAACTCTGTGCCATCTCCCTCCTCTTCCTGTGGTCTCAACAGTTCGACTTCTCTCTGGAGAGGCGAAGTGTGCGCTGGGGGGTTGAACTTGCAGAGGCCAGAGTAGCAGAAGCCAGAGCAGCAGAGGACGCAGCCAAGCAGGAGGCGGAGCGCAAGGAGTGTGCAGCGCAGGAAATGGATGGCGGTGGAGGGAAGAAACGGCGGTCCGCTGCAGAGGACCAGGACCTTTTACCACCAGCACTGAACCCTGTCCTTGCAGGATTCAGCCACAACGCCATCCTTACCCCAATGCCTGCCTCGAGCCTTGGCCCCAGGAAAATCCAGCCTAGCATTCCTCAGCTTCACAGACTCAACCTAGCTGACTTTGAGCGGGAGGAGGACCCATTTGACAAGGTGGAGCTCAAAACTTTGGACGATAGGGAGGAGCTCAGAACCATCCTCCAGAGCCAGCCTCAACCTCCTCCCTCTGTTTCCCCACCAGAGGTATCCCAGACAGGGTCACGTGGAAACAGCCCGCCTCCCCCGAGCACCAACACCAGCATCACATCCAAACCCGGCTTCACCCATAAACCCAATGGGTTAGTTCCCTTGCTGGACATGGACAGAGTTGGGCACCCTGGGAGATCGAGTTTTGACACAGACGATCGGCCTTGTAACATCCGCTCTCTCACCTTCCCCAAGCTCTCTGACTCTCGTGACCCAGAGCCAGTGAGGTACCACCCCCACACTGCACCCACCCCTGCTCCCCGACAGAACCTACCCAACGGCAGCCCAACCACCGTACCCAAGACCGAAGTTATCGTTGCCCCTGAGCCAACCAGCCACACCAAGAGTGGCGCACCAAAACCGGTGAGCATTAGATAACACACTGCATAGAGGACTAGTATTGTGGGATACAGATACAGCTGTAGATTAGGTCTACACAGTTATAGCAAAATTATTCTTTTATCAATATTAAGATCATGGTTATTTATTACGAATCGTCCTTGATTTTAGCGACAAACTAACGACACTTGTGCTGCTGCATTGTTGCTGATGTACAAATTAGGGCTGCATGATTTGGCAAAAAACATACATTGCGATATATATTTTTTTCTTCTGCAATATGAAGAAAAACATACAAATTCTGCCTTTTTAAGTTGAATGCCTCAATCGGGCACACCTTTGGAAGAAAATGAAGCGGCTAGATAAAACAATTTGTGTAGGAAATTGGTTGTAAAGATATGAATGGTGAGGACATGGCAAAAAAGTTGGCACTTAGTGCTCCTAACATTCAATCCATTGCGCAGCCATAGTGTAGATTAACCAGCGATGGTAAATAAGGAACATCAGGAACCTTATTGGCCTTCATTCATGTTTTTACTCCAGGTCCACCCAGGGTCAGGAAGTGCTGGCCTGCCGTGCGGCGGGGCCCTGCTCAGCATGACTCCCAGCGAGCGGCAGTGTGTGGAAACACTCGTGGGCATGGGCTACTCGTATGAGGGCGTTTTACGGGCCATGCAGAGACAAGGGCAGAACGTGGAGCAGGTGCGACCTCATCCCGCCCCATGGCGCAGCAATCTGGATTCCTAGCATATTCACTGTTCAATATGTGTATTGCTTGTGTGATTGTGCAATTATGTTCAATGAAGCATCAGTGCAGAACATCTGTAAAAATATCCTTTACATTTAAATAAAGTTGTTTCATCACAGGTTCTATGGAGTACGTATGTCAGATTGGATTTGTATCAGACTGGTTTTAAATGAAGGCATCACAATAAGATATTATAAGATGCAGAGCACAAACACTATAAAGACAACAATAGATAAACCATACCGAACATTACTATTACTTAATTTAAATTATTTATTTTCTCAAAATAAAACCTTTTGTAGTAACGTGTAATTCAAGCCTCATACAGCGTGCTTATCAAAGCAGATAAATAACGAACATCTATTTATTGTTTGTCTAAGGTACTGGATTACATGTTTGTCCATGGGCGTCTGTGTGAGCGGGGCTTCGATTCAAGTGCAGTGGAGGAATGTTTAGAGATGTACCAATGCTCGGAGGAAAAGGTTTGTGCAATCTGTTCCTTAGAAACCTTCATTGGGGTTTTAAGTTGAATAGTTTCAAAAATGTATAGTCTTTAAAATACAAGTAATACCTCTACAGTACATTGTTTCAGGAAGTAGATTATGTCTATAGATTACATTATATAATCTATCATAGTATTATTGCATTTTCTCATCCTTCCCAGGCCTTGCAGTTCCTTGAGCTTATGTCGAGATTTGGCGAGATGGGATTTCAGCGCGATGCCATCAAAGAGGTGCTGCTGGTTCACAACAATGACCAGGACAAGGCTCTAGAGGACCTGATGGCTCGGGCTGCAGCTAGCTGAGCCAAGCTAACAGCCAACCAAAGCCCAGACAAGGGCCTTGCCTCCCCCGCTACTGCCCAACACAGCCCTTTCCCTTCTGCCGCCCCATCACACCATGCCCTGCCCTTTGCCTTGGCTGTGGAAGGGACAGCTGGGAGACAGTTGTGTTTCTCTCTATGCTAAAACGTATCGTGTCTCAGCACTTCTTAAAGACTGTGCCTAGAGTGGAGGGGGGGTCAAACAATACTTCAACAGTGGTGTTCATTTTCTAAGAAGTCATGGGCGTTAGGTTCCAGGATGTTGTGCTGTGAGGGTATTGAAGAATGGGAGGAATGACTGAGCTCTAAAGGAGAAACTGGAAGAATTGGGCTGCAGTTTGTCTATTGCTGTTCCGATTTGCTTCAACTTGGAAGTGTGCAGGCAAAGGACCGAAAGGGGACCTGGTGACAGACTCTGAACACATTAGAGGCCCGTTTATACACTTAGAACTCCCAATCAACTAAGCTGCCATCTTCCACTGCTCTGTGCAGACCTATTATATGGGGGCGGTGGTTTGGGGGGGGGGCTTCGGGAAGCTTTCTTTAACTGGACTTGCATTTAAAGTAAAAAAAGAAAAGAAAAAGTAATAAAAAAAAACCCAGTCGCCAGGCAGACAACTGACTCTCAAAAAGTGCCCTCTCTGCTCTGGTGCCCTAGTTCTGTTCTACTCTTTCATGCATTCATGTCTGTTTTTCTGTTCATTTGGGCACTTTTTTTTCATGTCTTTGATTTCTGTTTTGGGAACTGCATATTAGATGTTTATAACTCAGAACGTAAGAGATACTTCTACCCCAGTTCGCTCTTTGACCTGCACTGGAATGGCCTGTTAGAGGGTGAGGAGAAATTGGGAACGTTCCTGTGTAATAAGAAATATCCCATAATCCACTGGCACTGATGTGTCACATACTGCACAGGCACACGTGTTTCATAATTATCCACTTATTTATATAGTTCACTGATACTTTCATTTACAATTAAAGAGTTTGCTATGTAAGATATGTTAACTCACTTTTAACCGTCATCGACTTCTGTTCTCAGACTGGAAAGGAGTGAGTGGTTTAAAATAGAAACAAAATGTGAGCGAGGGTTGTTTTTGCAACCACAGTGCAATAGACATTTCTTATTGAGTGACTGTTGACTGGAGCTTTTAGCCTCAAGTAATTTTCCGGGGATGAGGAATGGTCTACAAGCCTTGCTGGAAATGTGGATCTTACTAGAAAAGGTTTGACTTCGGACTCCCATCATCTATTCATTTGCCACACAATCTAATCATACATGGTTTGTTGACACATCCACTTTCTTTTTTCTCATGTGTAATATGATAGGATTGTTTATGTTGATTTTAGGTGTGTTGCCATCACCACAGTCTTAAATGGAAAATTCCTCATGTTAATTGGGTGTAATTGTTTAAAAGAAGGCCAGGATACTTTTATTTTTATAGTATGTGTCTGAGTTCCATGATAAGTAAAAAGCGTGTGTGCTCTGTTGCACCAAAGGCAGAAATGGGAGACGTTTCCATAATAAGGAGCTCTGTTGTCCTGATGGGGATGGTTGGAGGCGTGGTGACAGATTAAGGGCTTAACCTAAAGCAAACGTTGCTTTGGGTGGTTCCAGTACTTTGTCTTAAGTTTAACAATTGAAAAACAAATTGTATTAACCACCAAATCATTTTAGAACAACCCCTGGTTTGACAATTCTAAATATAGTGCCGTTTTTCCCCAATACAGACTCAATCATTCTCCACTTAATGTACTATTCAAATCAAATGTGTTAGCACGTGCTTTCAGGAAATGAATCTTTGTGAGAATATCGAGAGAAAAAAAATACAAATATCTCAGTGCTTAAGGGATACACATCATCATTAATATGTCCTTCGATCCATTTTCCAATAGGACAATAGAGGGAGCAGGCAAACAACATGACAAGGCAATGTGTCACGTTGGACCTAGTATCATTAATTAAGCCCGCTGCTTTTTCTGGATACGTGGTTGACGTGATCGATTTCTTTCTTCCTTTATTTACTGTGATAAATATAAAGGTTCACTCACTTTACAGACAAACACACAAGTGGTATTATTGTCGCCTTGCATAACTAAAGCGTGATTTCCTTAATCTTACATAAAGCAAGTTTATGTCCACTTGCCCTCTGACAGCCACAAAGGTTGGAGTGAATGCAGTATAGCAGGTTCTGGGCCTCCTCCAGAAACGCCTCCTCCCGTTTCTGTTACGATGTCCTAGTGATGAAAAGCAACTGGGGCCTCGTGTTCAAGGGTTTATATCCAATCCTCTTCTAAGCTACAGCATAATTGAACATGGATTGCTAAAAAATCGAATGGACATTCAAATATCATAATGGTAAAATAAGAGGTGGCTGAGTTGAGTGTTATTTCTCAAGTTCCTGAAATGTTATTTTCGAAATGTTCAATTTCCTCTTGGATGATTTGGAAACTCCTCACGATTAAATGTGCACATATTTCAAGTGGTGAGACTGTTGATCGTTGCTGTTGTTGCTTTTTGAGCTTAATTTGAATTTAGTTACGTCATGTATGACCATCACTTTCATGACCACACATTTGAGAGGTGTTGTCATGAAGCTGGTGGAAAAGTATTATCTTTTTTCTCTCTTTTCAGTTTACATCAACAATGCATGTTTCTCCAGTTGTTGTCCGTGGCAACTAGAAACATCTAGCTATGTGTCAGCAGAAAACAAGTCAATTATGTTTTAGAATAGAGGCCATATTTGGTCTTCCGGAGCTCACCATGGTTAAAAAAACGGAAGATTACAAAGTAACAAACTATAGCGTCTGGTAAATTGAAATGTAAAGTTAGTGTGATTTTTGATTTCCATTTTAACTTTGTTTTTGTGCTCATGCAAATAAAGGCCACCTTCAGAAAAATCCGGTAACGGTAATAAGTAATTGTATTAAGATTGATTTGCTTTAAACTGATACTGGTGGGCTGGCTTATATTAGTGCTCAAGTTCACACAACAATTGTATTGTGGGAACCATAGAATTTGTCACAAAAAACAGACAAAATACAGCCCAAATACATTCATTTTCATTGTTGTTTTAACCCGACAGCTATATAATACAATAGCACTAACGTGATAGCTCAAGATTTCATTGCATTTATATATTACCTAATATTGAATAAAAAAAGTAAAAGCTTACTGTTATTAAATACACATGTTTTCATATAACACTTGTTTAATAATATAGGCCTAGGTTAAATTGTCTAAATGTACTATTTGTTTCACTGAAACAAAAATAATGTGCCCTTTTAGATTGCAGGAAAAGCCATTTATTGAAAACCCCATAGACCTGAGAAAACCTAATCATGTGATCAATGAGGTCACGCAGTTGGCGTGAACGAGCACGCATGACGCTTGCTTTTACGTACGACCTTGTTTTTGTTGATGTTTAATTTGAGTGCGGCTGCGCGATGCTCAATGCTTTCGCCGTTGCTGACGCGACTTGGCAGTAAAAAAGGAGAGTGTGGACCCTCTGACAGAAGCTAGCGACGTTATCTTAACTGATAATAGAATACAGCCGGAGTTTACTTTTAATTGTGAGTCTAGGAGGCAAGCTATTGATAGTAAGACAGCGGCGATCTCAACCTGCGGCTCACCAACCTCCCGTATGTGATCGCCCTTGCTCGTCGTCGGACGCTGCCAGCGAGGGCCAAGAAACGAAACAGCATATCGCCATTATATGATCCAGTGTCCAGCGTCGCTTTTACCCTCCATGTGGGTGAGGGAGCTGTGTGTATCAGATTATGGCGAGAAAAACAGTTAGCAGGAAAAGGAAGGCAGGAGAGCCCAAAGACCAACAACAGGTAGGCGGAAACCGGTGCAGATCCAGATTAGCTAGCTAACGCTTGTCAATTATGTTAGCATGCTAACTAGCAATGGGCTAGCCAGGTTTAGCTCATATAAGCCATGTCGTAGCCCATTGCTGACATTTTTAACGCAGTAACTGCTCAATTTGATTTGAATATTGGGACAAACCATTCACCAAACCCATATATTGGTCTTGTTTAAACAATAATACAATGCATTTCTGTTTGAACGTGGCTAATGTTTGCATGGTGTTATCCAACGGCAGTCTGTTATCAGCGTTAGCTAAAGGGCTAGCTACCTCATCTTATTGCTATTATTTATTTATAATCACGCTTAAATAACACTTTTCTAGTGAATAACATTAACAGTTACTTGTTTTGTCGGAGTAATCCTATGTCACTTTGTAGTCACCACGCAATAAAAGCATACATCGTCACTGAAGCCGTATGTATCTAGTATTCAATTAGTATGCATAGCTTTAACTATTAAGATACTGTTTACGATATCGGAAACGTTTACTAACAGTTAGCTTTCATTGCTAACTTACATACAACCAACCGTAGATCAAATTGTCCCAAAGCCGGATAGAATAGACCTCTGCTGAATTGAAAGACAACATTCATCACCAGTATAATAATCTTCCCTATACATACAATAAATCCTTAACCCAGTTGTTGAAATCTAAACAAATACAAGTTAATCCCCCTTTTCAAGCCTAAATGATCCTTTTTAGGGCAGTGTGTCAACAACACCATCACCTGTGTCAACAACACCATCACCTAATTTTGATGTATAGTAAATAATTGTTGATACAACTGTCACTTTAAGGTGCGATTTCCCCCTTTTTGTTTGTATGAATTGTATGTTGTACTATAAAATATAGATAGATACTTTATTGATCCCAAATTGGGAAATTCTTGTTACAGGAGCAGCAGTGTGTTCAGACATTACAATATTTAAAAGATGGAATAAAGGATAGACATAATAAAATAAAAAATAACCAATATAAACATATCTTTAGTAATAAAAAAAATGAATAATCACAAATAATACACCATGTAAAATATTCCAGATGAATACAAATTATCTATAAAAGACCAAAAAAACCAGCAGCAACAGAAATATAGATTTATACTCCAGAGCAGAGACATAATATACATAGGATGGTTTAAACATTGCAGACGTACACAGTGGCTGTTTTGCAAACTGTTAATGGTTATGGAGAGGGGGAAAACTAAAACCATGAGGCAGTGAGTTCTCATGCATGGTTAGTGTTATTTTGCCGAAGACACAATTCCCTTATATGTAAATGTAATGGACCATAAAGAATTATGAATATGACTTTGAAACCGTTTGGCAGTATTACATACATTAACGATACTAAAGAATCTCCCTCTCACATCAAACACAACTACTAAATACCACAAGGGAAAAGACAATGGCAGATGGCACCACCAATTCATTTTACATCCAGGGAATAAAATGACTTCTTGTGGTGTTTTCCTCCTGCCCAGGAATGTTCCACAACTTATAATGGGGATGAATATTTAGGCCATCGTGTGCTGTGAATAACTTTAAATGCACAGGGCCGTTTTGAATTTTGTATACATTTCCATAACAGACATGGCAACCAGACAATTTGAGTGGATGGTCAGTGTGTCTATTGTACCTGAGGTGATCCTGCTATATACTTTTTGCTGGTGTGTGTGAAATATATTTTGTTGTATTCCTGGCCAGAGATAATGGGGTCAGTAGGTCTTATGAGGTCAACTGACCAACAACAGGTGCTGTCTGCGCCTGTGTGACAGACAACCAATAATGTTGGCCAACCTGAGTAAGATAATATTCAGCACGTTAGTTGCAACGTTAGTTGACCCTTCCTGATCAAATGTCACTGACTGCGTTTCTGTTGTTATCCTGCCATGATCCACTACGGATCTTAAACCTGTAGCAGTGAGGAATATATATGTGTTGACAGTCCTCTGGGGGATGGGCATGGCTCAGTACAGACAGCTTGTGACAATGAAACAGGGATTAACAAAGACAAAAAATATATTTAGCAATTACATTTAATTATTCTAAGACTGGTTTTATTATTTAACTTAAACATAGGCTAACTCTTTCAAAGTTGTAATTAAAACATCATTATAGATAGCCTGAGAGCATGTTGGACTTTACACAAGGCCAAATGAACCTTTCTCCCCCTCTTTCCTTAGCTGGGCTGGTGTCAAGCACCAAACAAGCGGAGTCGTGTATCTTGTTCATCACGTCATGCCCAGCAGTGGTGGTGTAACCGGCGCTCGGTGGTGTGTGCCCTGCGGGGGCGGGGAGTTCAGACCTCAGCAGCAGCATGAGGTGCGGCTCCAGCGGAGCCTCCGGGGCTTTGCAGCCGGCAGGCTCCCCGGCATCCTGAAGGAGAGGGAGTTCTCCCTGGGGAGACTCAACAAGGTGTTTGCGTCGCAGTGGCTCAACCACAGGCAGGTGGTCTGTGGGACCAAGTGCAACACGGTGAGATGTTATTTTGTGACTAACTTGCATTTAATGATTACCCATATATTTCAAACATTTGATATTAATGAGAGAACTTAATTGGTCATCAGTAAGGTTAAATGCACTCAAATGATTTGATTACAGAGAAGGGCATTTCTGTGGTGATTGAAACCGATAGAAGAACCATACCCGAGTTGTGTCTAAATGTTACTGTCAGTGTACAATTATTGACAGCTGATTTGGCTCTAAATCTTTGAAATTGTTTTGATTCAGTAATCTGTCATAAAAGTCAGCAGTGTTTCCTTGTGCAGTGATATAAAGCTCCAGTGCGCCTCCAAATGAATAATATTGAGTTGTTAAATTAAACATAATAGAATTTCCTGATGCAGATAAATGTTTCCACTTTGGTGACTTCAAAATGCGGTCCTTGGTTATTGCTAATCATGTTGCCTTGGTTTCCAGGAAATAACCAGGTTTAACATTCTATCATTTAGTATCAGCATTTATTATTTATAATGGACACATAGACACTTATACCTGGCTCGGGTTGTTTTCTTTATGAACTCCTGAATCTATTATTCTAACCAGACGTCTTTCCTTCTTTTAACTGCAGCTTTTCGTTGCGGATGTCCTGACGGGGCAGATAACGCGCATTCCCATGCTAAAGGACAGAGAGTGTAGTAGTGAAGGCTCTGGGGTTGTGGGCGCAGTGGTGGGGCGGCAATACCACCCAACAGGGGGCTCTCGTGCCCGGCTGGACCAGCAGGGCTGTGGGATCCACGCCATCGAACTGAACCCTTCTAAAACACTTCTGGCCACCGGGGGAGACAACCCCAACAGCCTGGCCATCTACCAGCTGCCCACACTGGACCCTGTGTGCGTGGGGGATGTAAGTGGTTTGGATCTGATTTGAATTTACTGTCATCCTGTTACGGCTTAAAGGTGCTGATCCTCTCTCGAGCAGTTCTAATTCACTTAGTTTAGATTCTTTCAAACCGTGTTGAACTATCTGTGCTCCAGCCACACAGTTTAGGTGCTCCGAAAGGAGGGAATGTTGATTACTCCGTCATATCTTTAGTCAGTTTAGATACCTACCCTGGTGTTCAACCGCACCAGCAGAGGGGCTCTTGTAGGGTTGCGCATTGAAACAGAAATGTTTACACATCATAAGCAGGCAAAACTGTACAAGTTAAATTTACATTTTAATTAAATCATTACAATTAATTGAACAGCAAAATCTAAAATATTTCCTATGAGCCCCTCCAAAATAAAAGAAAGAAAAATAATTAGCCTCCCACCCCTACATATGCTGTTCATGGACTTCCTCCATGTCACATTTGATCTGCATCCCCCCAAAAAAACTTCACTATTAAATGTATTGCTTGTTTATAGATTGTGGTTTAAAAAAAGTATATACTGATACTAGAAAGATATTGCGGTAATAATGGCCAGAACAAATCCATTTGAACAACATTTTTCTAGATACGATTACAAAAAACGAGTGATTGATTCTTTGAACCATCAACCAGAGAGCAGTACAAATGTTACAATGAAATCTACTTTGTTAATATTTCCCAGTCACCATTTAGCTTTAGCCAATTTGACCAAAATCACAAAATGTTGTATAAAACATTTGCTTTAACAAAGTAGCCATCTGTTTTTTCAGGATGGTCACAATGACTGGATCTTCTCCATAGCGTGGATCAGTGACAACATGGCAGTTTCTGGTGAGTTGTCTATACGAGTTAGCCTGTATGAATGAATACTGCTGTGTAAGCATTGCCCAGTGAACATTACAGGCCTGCGCAACTCGCTGCCCTTTACACACCCTAATGACAATCCAGTTTATTTGTCACTATTGTATTCTGTTAGTATAAACCCTTTAGGTGGTAATCACAATATAATTTTGTGTTATTTCCCAGGGTCCCGAGATGGCTCCATGGGCCTTTGGGAGGTGACAGAGGAAGTAATGAGTCAGGCTGAGCGCAGTCAGAATGAGGAGGCAGTCCCTTCGTACGCCCACATCTCCCATCGGGCCCTCAAGGACATCCCCAAGGAGTACACCAACCCATACAACTGTAAAGTCCGCGCTCTGGCCTTCAACAACAACCATAAGGTAGGGTTCCCCCTGAAGGAAAATGTTTAGAAATCACATTTGGTGTCAGTGAAATATTTCTAACAATGATTAATATATTCAGTTCCAGTTTTTAGGAAACACAAGATAATGAGAAATAGATAATTTGAGCCTCGAAGCTTTATATAATTTAACACAAATAATGCATGTTCAAAATCAATTAGCTGTTGAGATTGGGTTACAAGAATGGGTTTGGACTTTGTTTGAAGTTGAAACACATCCTGCTTACCTCCACTAAATCAAAATCTGGCTAAACAGATTGTGTGGTGAACTGTTATACAGTTGTGATACATTTAAGTCATGTGTGACAATTATAACTTGTCACTGACCTAGCGACAAATTGGAGATTTGTGGTTGCCCATATTTAAAGCTGTGAAGCCGGCAGAGGATTGAAATATGATACAGGAGTGGATGTTTTGATGCATTTCTTTGAAAGTGGGTTACCAGAGAAGTCAAGCCTACAGGTGAAATGTGGGCTCCGCCTCTACACTCATTAGTTTCAGTTATTCACTTCTGTCTTCCCATTTGTTTTTTGACCATTTTCAGGAACTGGGTGCTGTGTCTTTGGATGGTTACTTCCATCTCTGGAAAGCAGAGTACAACTTGTGCAAGGTAAATAAAAAATACATTGTTTGACTATTAATAATGCCGTCTGTGTCACCAGACTGGCGAGTATGAGCGTCCCATTGGCCGTGTATTTCACGCTGCATTCTCCCTCTCTTCCACTATCTGCATGTTAGCCTTTTTGCAAAGGGTGCTGTCGCTTCATCCTAAACTCAGTGCAGCTAGATGATTATCAGAGCAGATCGTTTTTTCCACTGTAAAAGGAGATTAGATTAGATGCACTTTATAAGAAGGATGATAATGGGCCATCGCTAAGGACTAATAATTATGTGATGCATTTCCTCTAGAAACTCAATTCCAGTGATTCATTTAGCTAATGAAGACCACTTGCAGCTTCCTGCTGTTATATTGTTTTTGTTTAATGCCAGTGGAATTTAAATATGAGATCAGTTGCCAACCAAAATATTACATATTCCTCTAACATTTTTAGATTGTCTTAGATTGACACAGGCAGCTAGGCAGGTTATTACACGGTTAGCTCCCCTGCTTGCCTGTGTCATTTCTAGCAACTTCATACACAGATAGTAGCTCACCTATTAAGCTATGAGAGGTCAGAAACAAGCTAAATCAAAGTAAAAATATTGAAGTTGAGCGGTGTGGCACTTCAAGTTGGGTGACATTGCTCTCGCCATACAACACATAATGTTATTAAATGCTGATCAAGTGACGGCAGCTTCACGCTACTGTGTTCAAACTGTATAAAGAAAACATGACTGTTCATCCTTACTTGGTTTCCATTTAACATTTCATTGGTGGATCCCTCTAGATCCTGTCCACCAAGCTGCCTCACTGCAAAGAGAATGTGTGTCTGGCATACGGACAGGAGTGGTCTGTGTACGCTGTGGGTTCTCAGGCCCATGTTTCCTTCCTGGATCCACGGCAGCCTACACACAGCATCAAATCTGTCAATTCCCGAGAGCGAGGAAGCGGTAAGTGATGCCTACAACTATTGGCACAATTAGAGAGCAGCTGACCTCCCTAACTGCTTCTGGAAGATGTGTACAAAGGAAATACCGCTGTTTACTTTCCTTTTTAACTCCAGTTTTAGCTATTTAAAAAACATTCATACTTTTTAATGATGCATTAAGTTGTAAGAGTGAGATATATCCTAGGTCTTCTTTCAATGACAACCGGTGTTCTTCTTACTCCTCTTTGAACCTCTTTGCATTGAAACGTCTGTCTGTGTTTGCAGGGATCCGTTCAGTGAGTTTCTACGAGCACATTGTG
The DNA here is from genome assembly GCF_902827175.1 of Gymnodraco acuticeps. Taxonomy (NCBI): domain Eukaryota; kingdom Metazoa; phylum Chordata; class Actinopteri; order Perciformes; family Bathydraconidae; genus Gymnodraco; species Gymnodraco acuticeps. The sequence goes on from NW_022991244.1 coordinate 787,161, forward strand.
ACGGTGGGCACCGGCCAAGGTTCCCTACTCTTCTACGACATCCGGGCCCAGAGATTCCTGGAGAACGCTTTGAATCCAGCCGGAGGGTACCGGAAGTGCCCAGGAGATGGCATCCTCAAACTCTCCACAGGGAAAGGCTGGCTGGTAAACACATTTGTCTTTAATTCATATTTAAAAAAATATATAACAATTTGTGCATCTTCATAACTCTTCCTTCATCCCTCACCTATATCCTCCCTTTCTTGTCTCCAACTCTCAGAATCACGATGAGACGTGGAGGAGTTACTTCTCGGACATTCATTCCTTCCCCAACGCGGTGTACACGCACTGCTACGACGACTCCGGCACCAAGCTGTTTGTAGCTGGTGGACCTCTCTGTTCGGGTCTGCATGGGAACTACGCAGGCCTGTGGAGCTAGCCTCTGTGTCCTCCATCGCTCTATCACTACATCCTCAGCCATCCCCTCCCTCTTCCAGTCTGTTGACATCAGTCTTTGGAATCCCTCTTGCTCACCTCTGTTTTGCTCTCACGTGGACTCAGGAGCATGATCTTGCACCCCACAGTATCACGGCTTTGAATATCGTTATTGTGTATGTTAAAGTTTGTGTCCACTCTCCCTTTCTCCTCCAATTATTCCTTTGCTCCTTTCACCTCAGCTACTCAGTTGTTGTTTTAGTTTTTTTATGAAAATGTAAAAACAATTAACTGCGGATTCTGCCACAGAGGAGCGCGCAAGAGAAGCATTAAGAATAAAGTAATACAGGTTCTCATCATTTAAAACATCCAACCCGCAGGGATAATGATATGGTCTTGTTTGCTTTTGTATTTAAGGATAGTGTTAACCGCTGCTTCCTCTCTGATAAAACAGTGTCTTTGTGAAATACCTGTGGAAAGAGTTCCTTTCCTTTCTCTCACTGAAATGGACAGCAATAAAAGAGAGGGCGAGGTGAAGGAGGACTGAAGAGCGAGCTCATTTTGCCAGACTGAACCAGAGTGCAGTTTGATGTTTCTTAAAGAATATTAACTGGAACAGCCTGTCCCGCAACAATCACAAACAACTTCTCTTTTCTCCTGATTGAGAAGTTAAAAAATGAAGCCAATCAGACTTTGTGTTCATGTGTTCTCACTAAGATGATGTAAAGGAGAAACATTAAGATTGCTCAATGCAATGTTCTGCTATGAAAAAATCCCATCAAAAGCATATTTTATTTTGTGACCGTGTGTGATTTGAAAGGCTGATATTCTAATTTGCTTTATTTTTTATTTATTTTCCCCTTTCTCTTTCACCTTTACTCAGTTGCTCATGGGTGTTTATATCTCCTTCTTTTGAAGGATATATTTTCTTTCTTTGCTCATGTTGCTTTTCTTTTACACCAGATTGCTCTCCAGATGTGTCCCTGTCTGTAACTGTTCTGGCATCGCCGGAGAATTTATACAAAGTTTAAATTTAGGAACAAGTTAAGAATCATCAAATATGATTGATAGCTAGAGGAGCCCCCTCATGATTCTGGGACTGCTCCACAGGAACTTGAGAGAAAATCTGTAGTAGCTCACTGGTCTTCTTAACCACCCATCAGGAAGGTTGCAAGGAGAACTAATGAAACCGTTTTGACTCTACACTGGAGTTAGATGCTGCAGGCACATACTTTTAATGTTACAGTTGTACAACTTTACTTTTTCCTCTTTTTTTGTATCAAGGAGTGATCGGTTCTGCTCTTTTCTTTTTGTTAGAGGGTAGGCTTGAGTTACGTTTTGGCCTTCCTCAGGTCTTTCTGTGAAAGACTGACACAGGCGATCATAATTTCCTTTTCTACATGGAACTTTTCTCCAGTTTTCATGATAATGACATATTGAAAAGAGAAACCCCAACTATGACCACAAATTGAACAAAAAAAACAACACTTTTAAAATGCATTTTATATATAAATGTGTGTATGTGAAAATACATAGGGACAATTGCATACATTTGTATATGTCTGAGGAAGTGTGTGGATTATGTCTACTTGGTGATGCCCTGTTTTTTTAATACATGCCTCATGAATGTTTTTACAAATGACTAAATCTGAGGATATTGTAAGATAAACATCTGGAAAAAAACAAGCTATAAAATCTTTAAAAAGAGTAAATAATAAAAATAAAATGTATATTGATGTAACGTTTATTTTTTATGTTTGACGTTATTTATTCAATGGAGAGATTTCCTCGAATTGAACGGACCACTGCTGATTTAGATTCCATGGAAGCTTTCAAAGGTCTCTTTGGTAGGCCAGTCTGCATTGTGATCGAATATTCTATTAATTGTCTAGCGGTGTGCGTTTTCAATAACAAGAAAACGTATATATTTAGACATACATATACAAACCGTATGTCTAGTTCGAACGAGGTGTGTCTTTCCAGTGGTAGAATATAACTAAGTACATTTACTCAAGTACTGTACTTATAAAATACATTGTGGTACATGTACTTCAGTATTTTCACATTATGCTACTTTATACTTTTACGCGACCACAATTTGTGGGCACATGTGGTATTTTTTTACTCCACAGCAGTAATTTTGCACATATAGTTACGTTAAATATTTGGATTATTAATAAAAAATATAAATGGACTAATACATTTTTGGGCTTGTTTATTTGTTCAGCTACCCAGTAGTGTATAAAGAAGTAATCAAAAATAAACCCTACATTTACCCAGCTCAACATTGAAGTGATGAACACATTAATGCACCAATAATTATAATACAACAATTTAAAAATAACAGGTGCTTAAAGGAGCCATTCTGCATAACAAATACTTCTACTTTTGGTATTTAAAGTATATTAAGAAGCCAATACTTGACTTAAGTGCAATTTTGAATGCAGGACTACTAATACTTGTAACTGAGTATGTGTACACTGTAGTATGGCTACTTTAATGTAAGTAAATATTCGGAGTATTTCTTCCACCTCTGTGTTTCATGGGGAAGGTCGTTAGGAAGTTAGTTGTGACCCAAGAGGAGAGGGGAGCATCACCACCACGGCAGGGCACATCACGTGACCACCTTGTCTGCTGCTGGCCGAGTGAAGCGTGTTAGCAGGTAATAAAAACACAATTTTTCTAATGTTTTACTAAGTTCACTTTCTGTATCACAACGCGTTTAAAATGCGTATTTAAACGCCTACTCGCTGAAATTGTTGTTCGCTGGCTTCGTTGTTTATCCGGCGCGGGGTTGTTAAGGATGCAATTTTTCTGTTGTCTTGTTTCCCGGCGAGCAATGTCGGGATGGGATTGTGCCCCGCTGAGAGGCCTTTTTTCTTCAGATTTAACACCGATATGTTGTTAGACGTCAAGCCTGTTGTTTATTTGTTCGAGGACGAGTCTGATGTAACCGCCAGCATCGTTAGATAACTCTACGGATCTATAAATACGGATAAGACACGAGCAAGCGAGTTAGACAGCCGTTGGCTATCAACTTGGAGCAGATTTAGGTAGCACCTTTAGCTAGCTTCATCCCCGCTGCTCAGTATCGATGCTATGGTGTCAGCATTAGCACGCTAAAGCTAACACGAGTCTGTGCTAGCGAGGACAAAGGGACCACAATACCAACAGCTCAAAATCGGTCAGTGTTGAGTTAAAAAAAAGGATGCTACGAGAACATGCTTTTATTTTGCAACATATACACGGAACGTCAACCGTTACAGAGTAATATATAGAGTCAAGTAATAAGTAACATGATAGCAACATGCTAACGTTAGCATCGGTTCATAACAACGCTCCGCTTGGTTTATTACTAAAAAGAACGGTAGCTAGTCAATTATTTGTAAGATGTTACCAGGTAGATGTTTATATATTTTGACACGTTATGTTTTACATAACTGGTATTTATTTGTCACTGTACACGTAAATGTAATGAACAAGATATGCGGAGTTACTCTGATGGTTTGTTGTTGTTTATCTTTTAAGAACGTCGAGACTCATACTTGTAATGATATGTTATAATTGTATTATTTGAGTACAAAATACTGCTACTGCCGTAGGTATTTCAATATTAAAAAGAGGTTTCGATTTTTCATTGAAATCACATTTTATGCCAGTTCGTCCTTTTGCACAAGCTTTGTTCAGAGCAGCAGCCAATGGCAGCAGTGCATTTGGCAACGTCACTCAGACACTGTAAACTGGATTGCTATTGTTCTCTCACATAAAACAAATGGGTCACTGGGGATATCTGTAGGTATTATTCTAGTACCCACCTTAGTCAAAGCTTGCAACTCCAAAAGTACACCGTGTTGTTCTTTTGTTATTTTACGGAATTTAGCAATTCCCTTTTCCATATAGATGCAGGTGGATAAAGCCCTGTGTGTGCAAAGGGTTTTAAGAAGTGTTTAATATTTGCTACTGAAATTATTAGTTCTTACTAGTCTATAAGGTATCACAGCCAATTTGCATCAAGTTACAACTTGTGCAGGAGAGGATTAAATATTCTACTGCGGTTTGTGTTTCTAATCTGAGGCTGTAAACTATGTAGCGCGTAAAGGGGCTTTGAGGTCAGGGTGTGTGGTGTTTGTTCTGCTTCACACTCTTTGGTCTGTGATTTTTGTAAGAGGACACTAGGTCGCTTCTCCTCCTTGACCCAGATTCTCAGCAAAGCTGGTGTGGCCCACTGCTCTTACAGCCTTCATAAGCAGTATTCATGATTGTGCAATACAGCTTTGCTATGCTCACAACACATATTGTTGGTATTAAGCACTTTGTTCTTTCTATACACTCGTACATGGGAAAGTATCGAGGCTCTGCGCTAACATCATTGTAAATGAAATGCTTGTGTTTGCAGAACTGTTGGTTGATTTCACTCATCCTTCCAGGCTTCTTGTTTCCTTTTTTGCAGATTTTTCTATTTTGTACATACAGAGTTTTGTATATACTGTATATGATGAGCTCGCTGGGCGGCGAAAAGGCCCGGGGCCCTCGGGAAAAAGCGCTGCCTGCTGCTACTCAAACATCACAACCACAAAAACAGATACAGGTGGGCCACCGCAACCACATAAACGTGAAGAAAGCACACTGCCGTAAGCCATAGAGATTTTGAAACAAAACACCAGTGTGCACACGATTACTCTTGCCAACAAAGCCAGAGTGCACACATTATGCAAGGAGACCTCCTTTATCATTATTGAAAAGGATCTACATTAGCTTTCAATAAGGACAATCGTAGGCCCTTGCTTAGTAACAATATAGTCAAATACATACCTTTCTAACTGTGTTAAATATAATAAATGTTTGGTTGTTAAGGAAGATTTTATGGCTGACAAGTTAACAATATGATAGGTGTAACTAATACGGTGTGAAGATATTTCGTTCTTACATTTGTTTTCTCCTGTGAACCAAAAGGCCACAGCTGAGCAGATCCGGCTCGCACAGGTGATCTATGACAAGAATGATGCTGACTTTGAAGGCAAAGTTAACCAGGTGAGGAACACTACTGGTGCTGTGTTCACACCAAACACAAAACAAACCATCATGTGTTTATTCATTTTACATTGTCTGTGGCTTAAATGAGTTTACTGCAGTGGTTTAAACCCATATACACCTTCATTTAGTTGCAATGAATGGATCAAGAGAATGCTGAACTAACTACATCCTGTTGCTGGTTTGTAGAAATTCTGAATTCATGCTTAGTCAGGTCTGTCCCAAGCTGACACCACATTTTTGTTTTAAACAGCTTGTTTTCTGAATGGAGTTCACATCCATCAGTCTTTACTAACGTTGTAGCTGTCAACTAATATGGCATCAATGTTATGTTTACACACTGAGAAGATATCTACATGCTATGTACTTTAAAATCACTTTAAAAAAACAGCATTTCCAATACAAAGTGTCTTTGTTGCTTTCCCCAGCTGATGGAGGTGACTGGGAGGAACCAGGATGAGTGCATGGTAGCGCTCCACGACTGCAACGAGGATGTGAGCAGAGCCATCAACTTTCTCCTGGAGAGCACCTCAGACATGGTAACCACACCATGTTTTATTTAATCCCTTTGTTACACTTCTCATACTCGCCTGTGTTTTTTTTTTCAACAATATCTATTTGCAATTTCAGATAGTGTGAATAGATTTATTTTGCTTGGTAGACAGAATATGCGATGGCCCAAAACGATAATTGATTTGACTGAAATTGGTATTTTGAATTAGAAAGATTGATGATGAGCACATGGACTGTGAACATAAGTGAGAAAAATCATTCATGCTCTAAATTTGTAATCATACCACAAATCAACCAGACCTTCTTTTAACATGTTAGAGTAAGAAAAGCACAGGTGTAATACATAACCTTAATTATGGCTGAATTCCATTCATCTCAAATGATTTAATAAGCATGGCATTGTGTGCTGTCACGGCTTAAGCATCGTACTGTTAGACTTTGAATAATCACTAAGTAGCTCGCATCACTTTTTTGTCTAAGACGGTTGGCCTTTTGAAATGAAGGTGAACAAACTAAAGGACAGATCTCAGACCGAGGACATGTTTCCAAGGGGAAGGTTTAAAGGGGAAAAAACACTTGTGTTGTTCTGCCAAGTCCGAGTGAGTGTCCCAACATTTGTGATGCATACCAGCCGGCACAGATGGCGACTAGAGGCTGTAGGGCAGCCGGCCAGACAGCTGCCCTGCTTGTTGTTTTGATTTTGAGGAACTCCAAAAATAGCAAATAACTGGTGTTATACACGGCAACCCTCTGATAACAACTTCTTCTACCGAACTCGTCAAGATCATGACCAGCGCAAACCTAGAGTGACCTAATAATACATGAGTCAAACATTCATTGTAGTTGCTAAAAAAGTTATAATTAGTGTTTTGATTTTGAATATCTACAGCTCACAGGTCCCAATCCGATTTGTTTTCTTCCTGCATGCAGAACAGAACCCTTCAGACAAGTAGGTCGAAAATGTCCGGCATTATAGCTTTTCTGTAACCATTTCCAGGAATGTTTTTGTAGCGTTGCGTTAGCCTCTTGGTCAGAATACACACAGGCTCAACCAACCACAGAATGCAAGAGGCTCCTTCTACACTATACAACTCTGAAATGTGACTGATGGAGACAAAGATGCCATTTTTGTTTTAATTAAAAAAGTGCATAGTTTACTTACTGATGTATACTGCCCATGTTTTTAGACCTCATGGGAGACGGTAGGGAAGAAGAAACCGCTGGTGAAGGAGGGTCCGTCAGACAGCAAGGAGAACAAGGAAAACAGGGAGAAGAAAGGAGAGAGGGAGGCGAGCAAGGGCCGTGGGGCTGCCAACCGCAAGGGCAGGGGGGCCAGCCGCAGCCGACCGGGTAGGGAGGATAAACTCTACATTTATTTGATTCTGACTTTCCTGCCTCCTTCTTTACAGTATCATTACTGCAAATCCCTTTTTCTCATTTGATGTGCACTTGTGTTTTGAACGCATACAGTGCGTCCAGAGGAGAATGGGGTGATGGAAGTGATGCCCGTGGACAGAGGTGCAGACCGAGGTCGCAGGGCCAGAGGTGCGGGACGAGGTGAGCAGTAAGCACTTGAAAACGCTTTGTTAGTACCCCCAGCGCTGTAGTGGACGCTGTTGACCTTTTTGTGAATGTTACGCAGGATCTGCAGGATCTGGAGGTCGAGGCCGAGGCAGAGGACCACCAGGGACCCGGTTCTCGGCCCAAGGCATGGGGTATGGTGACAACAAGCACGTACATGGGTTTTGTAATAGAGCATGGACAATATCAAAATCGCAGTTAGCAAAAATATTTGATGAATGCAAAATATGTGAAAATATAAAATCACTCTGAAGGAAGTCTTGTGGTGCTGAAGATAAGTACCGGCCTACTAATGGTATTCTACAGACTTAATACAAATCATTGTTTGGTACAGATCCCCATCAAATATATATTTTTAATGATTATGTGAGTGCGTTTAGAAATTGGTAATTCCCTCTGATATCATGAATCATATTGCAATAACAAAGCAGTCAAACAAATTGCAATCTGTTTTCTTTTCACAAATCATGCATTTCTAACATACTTTTAGGTGTACTTTTGTTACTAGAGTGTTTTTCAGGCCAGTAAATGTAACGTATTCTTGAGTTTGAACCTTAATGATTGTGAGTCTTCAGTCTCATTAACATCTGAAAAACATAATAATAAACGCATCTCGCCTCTCCCTTTCCACAACACCGAAAACTAGGGATGGGTATCGTTAAGGTTTTAACGGTACTACTACTTTTATCGATACTGCTTATCGGTCCGGTCTTTTAACGGTACTCTTATCGGTTCTTTTGGAGAAAAAAATAAGGTAAACTAACTAAACAAATTGTGAACAAAACTAACATTGCTTTTTATTTAAATTTAAATACATAATATTTCACATCAAAAGAAACAACAGTTTTTTAACAAATCGTATTAAATAATCTGAGGACAGAACTGTAAACAGAATAGCTGAAACTTTAACAAAATAAATAACTCAGTTTCCTCTAATCATGAACCCATGTTTGAATCATTGAGTTAACTCCGTGTGTTGCTGCTAGCATACATAACACCTGACTGGTAAACGTTACTCGTGGATGGGGCTACAGAGCTGCTAGAAAGACAGTGGAACCCGGTGCATTCCTCCGTCTGGATGTGGAGCACTTTTGCTAAATGTTTAGATAAATTGCTCGTGTTACCGCCCTCACATGTTAAACTCTTATTGCACTTTTGGCAACGAGCATCGAGACGGGTAAAGTTTAACCACACCTCGGAGCGAGTTCTCTCCGCCATCTCCGCAGTGTGTGTGTGTGTTGCTGCATGTAGCAGCTGGGTGTGTGTAAACTGCCCCGCCCCCTCCCAAGCAGGCGGGGGAGAGAGATTTCTCGCCTGGATTGGAAAGATCGAAAATACTAAAAAGACGGTTTTTGCATATTAGAAATGGAATATAATGTTTGTGTAGCAATAATACATATATTTTTGACATGTCTCCAGTACCGATAAAAAGACCGTTAACGTCGGAGCTTAACGGTACCATGGTCTTTAATAATTCAGCCCGGGGCCCGTTTAATACCGGGGCTCGGTACCCATCCCTACCGAAAACCCAACAACCAGGAACCGATAGCTCCTTCAGAAAGTGTTTATAAGAAACTAACTGAATCAGTCCACCTCTTCCTTCCTCTTCAGTTTATTTCTGTGTAACTAAATATACCGCTCCTTCCCTCTTCCCCAGGACCTTCAACCCAGCGGACTACACCGCAGAGTCCGGATCAGGGGGTGCACAGGGTGAGATGTGGGACACAGCGGGCACCAACAGCACAGATGGCACAGGTGTGCTTTTTAGAACTGATATGCTCTTCAGCTGTCGGTAGTCTAGTCGCTACCAACGATCTTGCAATGACATTACTACCTGGTGTTGTTTCGCTTCTTTTTATATTTGAATGAAAATATTCCATGCAGGTCATTTTTGTTTATCAGTGCTGGTGTTCAACAAATAAATAAATAAAAACCTCACTACTCGGCCTCTCTGCTCCGTGCAGCGGCAGGGTTGCCTCACATGGTAGCCAGACTCAAATGTATTTTAGAAAAATGTTCACATGGCGTTAACCTGTATTTGAATTCTGTGACTCATCATTTGTTTCTCTCTAGTTACCTGGAGACATACCTTGGAGGACTGGGCGTCTGAGGACTGGAGTGAGGATGTCAGTGTGAGTTGAGACTGTTGCAGCAGAAGTCTGTAGATCACAGTAACAATGTTGTGGTGTTTGTTTTCAAACAATGTCTCCTGTGTTGTTGTTTGTTTGTTTAGCTATCGGAGACCAAAGTGTTCACCGCCTCATGTGCACCTGCTGCTGAGAACCACATCACACCTGGGCAAAGGTAGCTAAAACCAGCTCAATTATAACATTATAAAGTGGCCCTGATGTTTCATTGTCGTGCAACTTCAGAATAATTATTAATATTACTATTATTTGCTACAAATTGCTAAGTAGTTATTTTATACTAATTTAAAACTATGTTGGCAATGAAGGAATACCTTTACTTGACAAACTATAGAGGTATATTGTCATTGCTATTTAGAATGTACTTGTATCTATTAATAACCCATTACATTGGCAACTGTTGACTCCTGCAAGCCCTTTCTAACTGTCGGCACTGTACTACAGTCTGGACCTCGCCTCTCTGCTGCAGAAGCCTGTGGGCGGAGGAAGAGAACCACCTTCGTCCTCTTCCTCTCAGAGTCTGGTCTTCACCAACTCCCACCACCACCACCAGCCACAGCAGCAACACCCCCCCCCCCCGGCCGCAGCACCACCAGCAGCACAAGCTACGCTCATGCTGCTCTGGTAATGAAAATATTTCTTTTGATTTGACACATTCCTTTCATCTGTCACATGTAAATGAACCCATGCACACACAGACTGATGATTACGCCCTCTCCTCCCATGTGTGCCAGTCGTCAGTTCTGGGAGCTGGTTTTGGGGACCTGGGCCAGGCCAAGAGGCCTCCGCCCAGCGCCGGAGCTCAGATACTGGAACAGCTGAAGGGTCCTGGCCTGGGTCCGCTGCCCTCGGCCCAGGCGGCGCCTCCTTCCAGCACCCAAGGGAGCAACCCCTCCATGGGCCGACTGCCAGGCCTGGGAGCACCTGTACCTCCACCCTCCTCATCCAGCTGGGACATCAAGGCATCAGAATCCAACTCCACCTCACTGTCCTCACAGTTCAGCCGTGAGTGTGGCCATCATGCTGCATTTTCTGTTTCAACATTATTAGTTTGAGTCTTAATTTAGCAAGGACCATGCATGATACATCTCAATAAGAGAAGAGATGATGTTTGTCAGTTGGAAGCATATTCCAGTATATGAACAAAGGCCCGTGTAGTGTTTGTAAACCCTGTCCTATGTTTGTTGTGTGTCTGCAGGTGAGTTTGGCCTGCAGCCCGAGCCCTCTCTTGTGCTGAGTCATCTGGTCCAAAGGCATGCGGGCCCCTCCCTGCCTCTGGCCCGTCAGCCCAGTCCTCCATCGCAACACCAAGCGCCCCCTGCTTCCGCCTCGCCCGTCCCCCACCTCACCGGCCCCCTGGCACAGGCAGGCCAGGCGATGGCTGCTGGTGCTAAACCTCATGTCCCCGGCGCAGGGCTGGACCCTCAGGGCGGCAACACGCCACAGCAGCAACGGGCACAGCTCAAAGTCCAGAAACGAAGGATACCTCCATCATCAAAGGTACTGCAGGGGGCTGAAGATGTTGGACAGAGAGTTGGGATAAATTCAGCTCCAGAAGTTATTACTACAAGATATTACGAATAGATGCTACATTTCACTTTTAGGGTCATGAAATGAGTATGTGATGACGACAGTATTCCTCCATCCTACCACCAGCATGTCGGGGTTCTAGTTTGAGCAAGTCAGAGTATAAACAGTTATCATTGATAATTCATATTTAATACACCTTCATCAACTCATTCATAGGTTGATAACTGGAACTACAGTTAAGTTGTTGCATTAAAATGTCTAACAGAAGGAATTACTAATCATCAAAAATAATTCTTAATTGTTTTATTTATTACAAATATTGTAATAAGTACTACTTAATTTACATCAAATCACACATCAGGGGTACAACCTCCTAAATGCTAATATTGTCTCATAAAATAGTTTGGTACAAACCTAAAACCCTAACCCTGACTGTCCTCCCCCCCCCCCCCGGCAGATTCCCCGCCACAGCGGTAGAGATGCCGGGCTCGGCTGAAGTCCCGGGTCTGAATCTCCAGTTCGGAGCGCTGGACTTCGGCTCGGAGTCGGCAATGCCCGAGTTCGGAATCGTCGACAATTGTGTGAGCCAATCCAGGGAGTCCACCCCGGCCCCCGCCCCAACTCTTCCTGCACCGGGACCAGGCATCCAGAGCCAGACCAGCCTGTACTCCAAACCGCTCAGGTACTGTCGCTGCTGACCCGGGTCAATACCAATGAAAGTTAACAATTGCGGTAAAAAACCAAAACTAAACAAAGTTGATTACTAACTTTTTTTATAAGGTCAAAGATTGCATTGATTACATTTGAACACATCGTAGTAAAGTTAAGATGTACCTTGGCACCAAAGTACCGGTTCTAGTTACATCCTTACTGCTGATTGATTAGTTTCCTCTCAAGTGAATGATATTACAGAAACGATATGGTTTGTGAATAAAGTCGAACGTTTTATCTGACTAGTTGTTCTCCTCTCACTGCTGTCCCGCAGTGAGTCGCTGGGCAGCCCCCTCTCCGTCGCCCTGCCCCTGCCCCTCTCCTCAGCAGAGCCGGTGTACCACTCCTCAGTGCAGCTGCCCAACCTCACTCCCTCCTCATTAGGGAGCGGCATTCCCTCCTCTTCGACAGTCTCCTCCGCCTCCTCCTCCATACCCAGCTCCTCCCACTACTCCTCAGTGGGGGGAGGTTACGATGGGACCATGCCCCCTCACTCACGACTGGCCTTTTCCCAGAGCAAAGAGGCCACGGGGCCAGTCATGGTGAGTAGCATTAGCCAAAAAAGAATCATCATCCTGGGAGCCTTTTCAGGGGAATGCCGAGATGACAGAGATGAGAAATGATCCTCTTCTATAGGATAGTTGTATAAACAGCCGGACACTGATATATTGCTTGGTGCAAGCAAACAGGGGGTCGAGGGTCCGCCCTGCATTGGGACACTCTGGACTGTAAACTTTGAGATGACTTGAGCATACGGACATTTGCCCATAGACACTTAAAGTTATAGTTTGGATGTTTTGAGTGAAACAAAAGTAAACTGACATCGGCTGTGGTTAATGGACTGACTGTTACTTAAAAATATAATAACTAATAACATGAATTTTGTTTGTGATCATCTCGTATGTTGTTTAAGTGTTACATGTATATGGTATTGATCTGTTAAGCTCTGTTGTTCTTTTCACCAGAATGGTCTGAATGGTGTGAGGACCTCTGCTGCTCTAGACAGTAAGTTCCTCTCTACTCTTTTCACTTGTTTAATTTATACCTTCTATTGTAACGTCTTTTTTGGGTTGTGGCATTATGACTAAATAAATCCCTTCCTCTTCCTCCTCCTCCTCCTCCTCCTCCTCCTCCTCCTCCTCCTCCTCCTCCTCCTCCTCCTCCTCCTCCTCCTCCTCCTCCTCCTCCTCTCAGCTTCATCAGCATCCTCCACTCCGAAGCCAGAGTCGCCGTCTCTGAACATCTGCACCAACGGACCCTCGGCACCTTCCTCCCACCTCCCCTCCTCCATGCCTCCACACAGCTCCACGCTCTCCAGCCTGGCCCAGGACATGCCCTCTGCCAGCCATCTCAACTCACACAACAGGTTAGAAAACAGAGTTGCGGTTTACAAACTAAAATGTTGCATGCAAAAAAACTTGCCTACCGTTCCTGCATTTAGAATGTGACACAAATCTGGCCATAAGTCAAAAGGTTTCCCAGCTTTTTCTGCTTGACTTTGACTTCTTTACCATTTATTACCAGTTGTTAAATTACAGTTCTTAAGCTAATAAATAACCATTTTGTTTCTTTGTTAGTGAGATGCAGCTTTGCAAATGTTTTATCAGTGCAACCAATCATCCGTTTCCTTTCTGCCGTCACTCTACAGCCATGTCAGCAGTCATTCCTCAGCTATGGGCTCCAGCGCTCTAACTGTAAGTACCAGTGTCATCCAACACAATGTAAAGTCTCCTGTGTTATCTTTAACCCTGTATACAAAACAGCTGGTTTAGCAAACTCAACACTGTGTCTATGCATCACCAACTCAAATGGACTTAATTCTCGTCCTCAGTACACCTGTGTTGACAACAGCGGTGTGAGCTCGCTGGCTCCTTCCACGGGGTCGTACTCGCAGCCCTCGTCGCTCCACTCCTCCCACAACAGCAGCATCAGTAGCAGCAGCATCAGCCACCTGGTGAACATGCCCAACATGGGCGGCAGCATGGGCAGCTCTGTGGGCGGCATCATCAGCGCCAGCGGACTCCACTCTGCCGCCATGGCCGCCGCCAACTCGGCACTCGGACTCGGCTCCAATGGAGCTAATGCCACGTCCAACCTCAACGCACAGAGGAACAACCCCCTGCTCTCCTCCTCTGGTACACACACACACACACACACACACACACACACACACACACACACACACACACACACACACACACACACACACACACACACACACACACACACACACACACACTGACACAAGGGGAATGTGTGATCTCTGTCACATTGTGATTAGCCCAATTCATTGTATTTGTTGTTCTTCACGTGAAAGTGATGGTTGTTGTGTCAATGTGTTCACAGGTAAAGCTCCCCCTAACTTGTCACAGGGAGTTCCCCCTCTACTGCCCAACCAGTATATCATGGGCCCCGGGGGGCTGCTGCCAGCATACCCAGTGAGTACCCCTCAGGATTTAGAGTCACTGAAGTGTATTATTATTTTTTTATATCAATGAACCTTTGTTTTCGTAAAGAGCATTCTGTGCTGAATAGTTTGAAGCTTCAAATGTTTATTCATAAACTCAACATTTGATTCTCTTCTTAAAAAGAACAAAACTAACTACCTGTGTTTCACAGCAGATCTATGGTTACGAAGACCTCCATATGCTCCAGTCCAGACTGCCAATGGTGAGCCTCATCGTCACACTCTGTAGTACTCTAGTTGTGTGGCTCCTTCTGATCCTCTCCTGTCCTTCAGCCCTCTTTGCAGGATTACTATGGAATCACATTCCCGGGCCCCGCAGCGACTCTCTCTGGCAGAGACGGGGGCCTAGCCAACAACCCCTACTCAGGTAAAACACTGGCCCCCCTTTGATGGCCTTGTCCCAAATCCTTAAAATCCCCGTGATTGTTCTCGCCTGACATCTCAAATATTTGTCAGGTGAAGTCACAAAGTTCGGCAGGAATGACTCCACCTCCCCGGCGCCCCCCGCAAGCCTGGCAGCCCAGCAGCCTTCCCAGGGCCAGAGCCAAGGCCAGAACCAGGCCCAGCAGCAGCCCCCCCAGGCCCAGCAGCCCCAGGGCCAGCCGCAGCACCACAGCAGCCAGCAGGCCTTCCTGCCCCCGGGCTACAGCTACACAGGCCTGCCTTACTACGCGGGAATGCCGGGCGCCGTGGCCAACGCTGCTGCCTTCCAGTACAGCCACATGTTCGTTCCTCCCGGGGGTCCAGCCTCTGCCAAGCAGCACAGCATGGGCCTGGGTCTGGGAAACCCCTCGGCCAGCCCCTTCCAGCAGCAGACGCAGCAGCAGCAGCCCAGCGGCTACGGACAGCACGCCTTCAGCTCAGGTCAGTGAACACCAATGTTCACAACAGGACATTCATTCAAGGAGCTCCCATAACATTGTCCAGTAAATTGACAGGAATCTCATTTGCTAATATAGAATGCTTATACAAGGACAGTTTTCAAATTGGCACACAATATTGTGAGTGACCTGAGGCACCCTCTTGCCTCTTACTTTGAACTGTTGCCATCCGGGCGGAGATATCGTCCCCCTCTGTTCAAAAAGAACAGATCTCGGCTGTCTTTCGTCCCACAAGCCATCAAACTCCTAAATCAATGACGGCTAGGTCGCACTGTTTGCCCAGCTGGCCCTGTCCCCCCTATTTCGCCTATAGGCCCCTTGTCATGTCTGCCGATATCTGGTTTTCTTATATCTGTTTGTTTTAATCTGTGTCTATGTTGTTGTCAGTGACGTATTGTCTTATCTTTTTAAATGCCTTTGTGATGGGCTGCAACCCATTTTCCCCTCGGGGACAAATAAAACGAATACTATACTAAACCCTTTTGTTATTAGTATTGGGGTTTGTCTTGCACAGGAAGTGATGTGTTTTGCTCGAGCGCTGAACTTTGTTTTCCTGTGCAGGGTACGAGGAGCTGACAGCGGGGCCGGCAGGAGTCGACTACAGTAAAGGATACAACTCCTCCTCACAGGCACAAGCCAAATCTGCTGCTTCTGGGCCTGGCAAAGGTACGACAAATAGACACGTCTTTTTATAATGATCATTTGAGATTTTTCAAATTGTCCGGAATTATAATTAAAAGCATGTGTTATATATGTCTGAGCTTGACTATCCTAAATGGCTGGGGGGGGGGGGTTTCAACAAGTTCCTTTACTTAGAAATATACTTTTATTTTCCCTTATGTTTCTGTGTTATCTTACTTATGTCATACCAATGTTTAAACTGATGAAATTGTTGGGACCATTTAGTAGTTGGATTTAGATCAGTTTAGTTTTGAGGTTATTTGGTTAGTGTTTGGTGTTTTTTATTTATTCAGGCTCTCCAATTCTAGATTTGTGATTTAATATATACTGTAAATCATTTTTATTTAGTATCAGAGCCCCTATTCTCAAGCTTTGGATAGCTAAGCGTATCCCATTCCACACGTCTGCATAACCTATTTTTAACTCTTAGTAAATTAAATTAATAGAAATGTTGGTGCGTAACTCTCCTAGGCGTCTCCGTTACGTCCAGTAACTCGGGTGTGCCAGACATCAGTGGAAGTGTTTACAATAAGACGCAGGTGAGCCTCTCACAACTCCTGCCCTGTTTCTTGCTGTGTAGTTGTTTATACCAACAGATCATTAAGACCTGATTAATTGATGCCTCATCTTCGTTCTCCAGTCTTTTGATAAGCAGGGATTCCATGCGGGGACCCCTCCTCCCTTCAGTCTGCCATCAGCACTGGGGGGCCCGGGGCCTCTGAACCCTGGAGCAGCTCCTGGAGGCTATGCACCAGCTCCATTCCTCCACATCCTGCCTCACCAGCAACCACACTCACAGCTGCTGCACCACCATCTTGCTCAGGATGGACAGGTAACCCACGCCGCAGACACTTTATGGTCGCTCAGGCTTTTACCCGTGAGTTTCTGAGAAGCTAATTTGTATTTCTCTGTGTGTTCAGGGGGTTCCCAACCAGCGGGGCCAGTCCAACAGCCTGCAGCAGAAGAGCCAAGTCAACAAGTCGAGCTACGGCAGCTCCCCCTACTGGGCCAACTGAGACGGCCACATCTGCAGTGTGTGTGGCGTGAACATGGACACACACACCAACACACAGCACCACACCTGCGTGTGACGAGATCATAGAGGGACAAACCATTTTACAACACAAGCTAAAAACACACACTACCACCCACCCTCCCCTTTGCTCTGTATATCCCCTTTTCAAATTTATGGCTGTTGTATGTAAAATATATTTATGTATGTATTTATACAGTATATATGTATTGGTAGGACATAAAATGTGGTATTCTGCATTTGGTTTTTATTTTGAAGGACATTTTATTTCAAAAAAAAAAAAACAATGTGGAAAGACGAGAATGCTTAATCATGGAGATGAAGTTGGTGAATATACTTGAACACAAGCATCCTGTGATGTGGATTTTTTTGTATGCATACATGATCTGAGAGTGATGTACATAGATTCTACACATCATTTTCACGGCAAAGGCCTTTTTTTATTTTAGAAGAAAAACGTTTTTGTAACTTTGGTCTCCCGCATCTGTGAATCCTTATATTGAGGGTGACTTGAGTTGATAGCTTGACTTTTCTTTCTGCCCCGTTTCCCTCCCATCTGTCTCTCATTCCTCAACTCTTACTAGTTGGCTGGTTTTCACCTGCCCGGCCTTGGATTTGATGTCATTTTAACATTGGTTTAATCATTGTTGTCCAAATTAAAAGTTCTGAACAGTTTGTATCGGTCTGGCATCAATATTTACTCAACACAATGTTTTTCTGGATTTAAGCCCACAGGTTGCTTCATACTCGCAATGAAACCAGTTCAGTGCAGAGTAGCAAAAAATGTATTTGATATAAATGATTGAGGGAGACCACTGTGCCAACATGTTCTGGACAGGCTGGATGCAAAGTAATCAAATTGTGCAGATAAGATTTTTTATTAATCCCCGATTTTTCCGATCTGGTATAGATTTACTCAGAGGCTGGAAATACACTGTATGTTCATGTATACTATAAACACTAAAAAGGACCTATAAGTATTCAATAATTGAAGAGGTGGCAGAGCAAAAGGGCTGCCAGTGTTTCAGGGCCAGGGAGCGGTTTGGATGTGGTGCCTTGTCCAACTGGGACTCGCAGCCTATGGTTCCCAAGACCATACAGAGCTAATGCTGCTGTGTCAGGCCACCAGTGATGGAAAACAGTATTTTCAGGAGCTTACATTTTTTTAATTTACTGGCATAGGAAATGTTACACAGGACTTAAATCTAGGGTAAGTAATTCACTTCAGAAACACTTTGTTCTATTCCATGGAATGCTCTTAACATCCAGATAGCAATGATTACATTAAATGCTTTGCCAATAAATACATACAAAAATGTAATCTGTGGAAGCCGTAAACAGCACGACCAAGTATTTTGGATGGCCTACCTGCCTGTCAGCCTTCCATCTAGTGCACAAATTTAACTCGTGCCCTCATTGGTCATGTGCGCGTTCGTGTGTGTTGGAGGAGGGGCTCTGTGAGGAAGTCTAAAGGAAGGGGTACTTTTCAATTCTAGCGCACTTGAGCTGGTTTCTCCATTCTTACCTAACCTACCTTTAATGATCCAAAGTCAAAACAATGACAAATCTAAGGCTGCAGTACTTGTGATGTGATCAAGCAAAGATTTGCAACTCAAATGCTATACAAATAAACTTACAAGTTTGGAATTAAGACAATTGGACTGAAACATAAAATGAATACAACTGATTTTTAGACCCAACTGACAGCCTTTAGAAACAAGCAAGATGTGACTGCAGAAGTGAAAAGGGTAGGAAGGGTTTTTAAGTCACTTGCTAGATGACATACTTTACAAATCCGTGCAATTACTGATTGGCAATTTATATTTAAGCAGAGGATGCTGGTGGATGTGGATTAATGACAATAGAGCCGAGCCATCATTAATGTGATCAGTTTAATCCGATACATTTATCAAATCATTTACACCCACACTGATTTCTGGGGAACTATACACAAGTGGGCTTTGGTAACAGACAGTGAGGCTGGAGGACTTCAAAGCAGCCTTGGTTAGATGCCAACATTATAACCTCAGGACTTGAGCCTCAGCAAAGGTTTGATGAAGATGCTAATTACAAGTGAGCATTAAGCAAAGCGTGACAGTTTCTCTTTTGACAAAGTTTAATGATCGCTATTTACAAAAGTACAAATAAATGTAACCGACATCAAGGCACAGTCAGAATCATTTCTTCGCAGTCTAACTTGCCAAACGAGCTGGAACATAAAGATGCTTACTAGTGTAGGATCAAGCATAATGGATAAAAAATAAGCTGTACAAAAAAATAAAGATTAGTCTTTGACCACATTTTCTAGTCTGTGGTTTCTTTCTTCTTCTTCTTCTTCTCAGACACTGGTGTTTCAGTCTCTTCTGCAGGCTCTGCTTCAATAGCCTCAGACTTTCGCTTCTTTTTCTTCTTGGAAGGCGTTTCCGTTTCCTCTTCGACCACAGCCACCTCCACGGCCTCAGATTTGCGCTTCTTTTTCTTCTTCCCTGGGGTGTCCTCGGCTCCGTTCTGTGCCGCCTCCACCGCCATCTCCTCGGCCGCTGGCTTTGTGTCTGCGTCGCCATTTTCTGCCTGCAAGACAGTAAAAAGGGTTAATAACTATATTCATGTTTTACGCCAAGCTAGCCCTCAATGTATACACACACACATCCTGCTCTTTGTGGATGCAATGTCTGACTCACTTCAGTGATCGGGTCCATTATTTGGGACCAGCCAATGGTTCGGAGTCATGATAATGTAGCATGTCGTACACTGAGAGAGGACCATGTGAGGGTCAAATCTCAAATCAAAACATGCGTGTCCTGAAACTACATCCAACCTGCTTACCTCAGCTTCACCGTTGGTCTCGCCAACGTCTTCTTGCATCTTCTTTTCACGCTTCTTGCGTTTCTTTTCCTTCTTCTCAAGTTTCCGCTTGATCTCAGTTGCGACGTCAGTAGCCTAAGACAAGAAAACAAACATTAAATGGTTGCAAACTGGCTTGTATTTTTTTTTCATAATTTCTATATCCTAATGCTGCGTCAGGCTCATTAAATCATTTTGTACCCCCACAGTAGGGTCAGGACAAAGCTTGTCATCATCCACAGCATTAACAGACCCTGAACTTTGTAGGAGACATTTGATCCATGCGTCACGTGTGTAGCACACAGCTGCGACTGGTTCTCTGAGCTCACCTCTTTCACAGCTTCTTTCATGACATCCAGATTCTTGCGTGGCACTTCGCCCGTCTCATAGAAAGACAAGCGTTCTTCCACCTGTCCGCGCAGCTTGTCACCGTACACACTTGTGGGTACCTCTGCAAGCAAAGACAGCAAATAAATAAAAAATTGTAAAGACAATTACAGCAGTTTAGCAACTTCGTGGCTTTGCTCAGAATAAAGTTTATCACCACCAACCCGAAGGATGACTACTGTTGACGAAAAATGTAAACATCATTGCAATAATGCCACAAAGGACATTCAACAAGGCCGTGTAACTCACCAGAGAAACAGTCAATGCGGGAGGCGATGGTGCACTTGTTGGCCAGATATCTGGAGATGCGGCCTTTGTTCTTGGCTGCAGCGCGCCCGATGAACGTCGAGTGGAAGATCAGGCCGTACTTGGGGGTGTTTCCTTTGGTCTTTAAAGCTCTGTTTGACAATAAAAACCAGAAACTGTCAAAACTCCTGAGTTTTTCTATGAATTATTTAATTTGAAAATATATTTTCTGTAAACTACTTTCTGCAGCAAATTTCTAACGGCTTTCCTCAGTTGTTCAGGGTTACATGGAAGTTGTCAGCACAGGAAATCAGTGGATTGACAGATTGATACATCATTACAACTGAGGACACCAATACAGCTGTAAGAAATTACCTGCACTTTTTTTACACAAATTGTCTTAAGAGTTAAGTTTCACCGCTTATTTGAAATAAATTGGCTCAACGAGCTTTTAGCATTACATGTTATTGTTGGAGGTCAGTTCCTCGATTAGTGCCTGTGTTTTTGTCTAACTAGTGCATCAGATGTTCTACCTCAGTGCTGAGTGGCTGCTCAGACTGTGGGGGTGCATTGGGTGAGAGGGATCACTCTGGAGGAGACCTTAGCCCTCTCCAGTCACCCTGCTCTGTTCCTGCCCCGCCCTGCCATCACTGTAGCCACTTTATTCCCCAGCAGGGAGGGGGTGCCCCAGTACCTGAACAGGGCCTTCTCTGCTCCCAGGATCTGGACGGTGGAGGCTGGGTATTTGGCGAGGTTTGTTAGACTGCCAGCATGGGAGATCAGACGAGCTCCAACCTGACGAAGAAAAGGGCATTAGGGCTCAATGACAACCAGAGCTTTGGTGGGGTTACCATGAGAAACGGATTACTCGGGAGGACCATCAGGACCGGAAGTATCAACACAGAGATTCAGGGGATTGACAGATTTGGTAAAAACATCATTGGTCCTCGAGTAATTTGTATACAGCGAACAACTAACACTTTAACTCACCACTTCTCCGATTAAAGCTGCCAGATTTGGCGCCACTTGTGCCATCTTGCAGCGCAGGTACTCCTGCAGCCCGAGTCGATATTCAGCCAGAGCCACCACGCGAGTGGAGAATCTCTCAATGTTGATCAGATCAATGGGTGAGATGTCCATACCTGAATGATAGATTAAGAACAGGTGTTAAGCAGAGGTTTACTACCAGCTCCATTAACCATGTTGTGCAGTAGGTTGAACACAACCAAAGAGATTTCACTGACAAGTCATTGCATTTGTTTGTTTCTCCCGACAGGATCCGCAGAGAGGACGGTGTTCCATCACTACAGGTTTATGAGAGATTCAATTTGCCCCCCTGTGTTAACCACTAAGGACATGTATTAGTCCAGAGTGGGAAAATAGGGGGCATGGTGTGTTTTTAAGCTTTAAATGCACGTGATGTGTACAGATGCCAAAGATTAAATGATGTTTGCGTACCCATGGAGGAACGGGATGCTTCCAGGATGGCCTGAGCCTTGGCGCCGTCCATCACCACGGCCTCCATGCTCTCCAGATTCTCCTCTGAAAGCTCCTTCCTGTTACCAATGAGCTGAGCCATGCGGCAGTACATAGAGTTGTCTGGCACGATTCTGACCAGCTCTGGGAAGTGGTATCCATACCATTCACTGAAGACACAAGGAAATGATTGTTAGATGTTAGACGCACAAGAACCAGGTGTAGGAAATCACAGCACAAAGCTATGGCATGCTTGGCGAGTGACTGCACACGTTAGGGTTGCAAATAGAAAACGGCAAGGTCTAGAAAAAGTGCCTTTGTCTTGATGGCACCATACAGGAAACTTACCACATGAGTCAAAACACGAAAACCCTCTATTCATTATGTAAACAATTTTTTTGAGAATATCGGTTTTTACACTACTTTCTGTAGCAAATTTCGAACGGCTTTCCTCAGTTGTTCAGGGTTACATGGAAGTTGTCAGCACAGGAAATCAGTGGATTGACAGATTGATACATCATTACAACTGAGGACATCATTATGCTCCTTTTTGCAGAAAGACTTCTCGAGTGCACTTTTTTACACAAATGGTCTTGTCGTCAAGTTACATTACTTTTTTGAAATAAATTGGCTCGAGGAGCTTTTAACATTACATTTTATTGTTGGAAGTCAGTTTCTCAGTTTAATGTTAGTTCCCGTGTTTGTCTAACTAGTTTTATCAGATGTACTTACCGAACACGCATGGAGAAAGTGTTGATGTCCTTGTCCAGCTGGTCCAACAGAGCAATGGACTGGATGATCATGTTGTCCACTCTGTTGACATTGAACTTTACTTTAGATCTGGAGTAGCTGTGACCCAGACCCAGCTGTGCCTTGGAGGCAGCCAGGCCGGTGAGACCCTTCACCAGCGAGTGGAAGTGCAGACGCAGACCTGACAGGACAGACAACAGATTAGATGTGTTGAGTTCAGTGGAAGAGTGACAGAACAGCATGTGACCAGTGCCTGTTCAGATTTTCAGTATGAACCTTCATGAGTTTCAGGGTTAAAAAAAATTGCATCACAACAGGCCACAACCTTAAGGCTAGGATATTCCTTTTTTAAAAAGTTTTAAAAAATAATCAGGCAGGTAAATGATCCTCACCTCTGCTAATCTCTGCCACCACCCCCCCAGTCTGGATGGATACAGTAAATTCTTCTTGTAGAGATGCTCCGACCTTGGAATCTGAAACCCCCAACACAGCCTTCTTCTTCCCAGAGAGGGGCAGGTTTGTCTCTAGAAACAATTTCAGGTCAGAATGAACCACACCTGCAAGGGAAGGAGGAAGATTACTTATTTGTCTGTAGAGACTTGGTTAAAATTACACTTGAAACATGCAGGAAAGCCATTTGAAAGATGCAACACTGACTAATGTGATCTGATAATACGTGGATCTGCCAAAAACCAGAATATGGCCATTTATGATGGGCTACTGCTAATATGTGAAGGTTAACAATTGATTGTTTAAACTTCTATTATAAACTAGCTGAAAGTCAGAACACATGCATTTCAAAGGGCTTTCCTGAGTTGTTCAGGGTTACATGGAAGTTGTCAGCACAGGAAATCAGTGGATTGACAGATTGATACATCATTACAACTGAGGACACAAATGCAGCCCAAACAAAGAAAATGATCTTGCCTTCAGAAATTGCATTCATGTTCTCCAGAGCACCCTGCGCCGACTTGAAGGGGAAGAAGGCAGCCAGGCTCACCATGCTGTTAAACTTGGCAATGCTCAGCACACTGGCTTCAACCTGAAAACAAATAAAGATAATGTTACTACCTGTGGTCCAGTCAGAAAAATATCAATTGTCACATTAAAAAGGCAAGGAGTAAAGACAAACCTGAGGCAGCAGCATGCCGATCTCCTCCACCTCTTTGACTGCAAACAGCGCATAGCCAGCAGCATGCTCGAACAACACGTGCAACAGCACCTGAGAAGGTAAATATGTTGGATTAGAGTGTAACTCACTTTCATAATAACGAATGTACTGTTTTAGAGTGTTTCAAACCAATACCCATCATGCAATCAGGTGTTATGCAGAGATGTACTACCAGCGCCATTAACCATGTTGAACACAATAAGTAATTGCATTTGTTTGTTTCTCCCGACAGGATCCGCAGAGAGGACGGTGTTCCTTCACTACAGGTTTATGAGAGATTCAATTTGCCCCCCTGTGTTAACCACTAAGGACATGTATTAGTCCAGAGTGGGCAAATAGGGGACATGGTGTGTTTTAAGTTTTAAATGCATGTGGATGTGCACAATGTAGCATTTAAATGAAATAATTCATAAGCCTTGATTTGGTTATTTACGTTATTAGCCCATAAATAGGACGAGTCGCAGACGTCACCACGTTGTCGCCATGTTGGACCCACGTGTTGACCTGGGCCCTTGCGAAAAAAGTGCCTCCGAGCTAACTTATGCTAGCAACGATGCTTACATTTACACAGGATCAAACTGATCAATAATGTGCTGATGCCACTGCTTAAAAGTGAAAAATCACTGCAACGTACAAAATCATCTCAAATCAACCATATGCAGTGAGAGCCTGAATAGTTCAACTTAATGACGTATTTCCCAGCTAATATTAGCCACATGGGTGGCTAGCTGCCTCACATGTTAAAAGGCCTTCAACTGAACAGTAAACATGTAAAACACCCTTTTTACTCTTAAAATTCTATTACATATTTGTTTTAAAGCATTCAGCTGTATCCTACAATAACACACTTTGTAAATCAGACACCCAGCACCAGTACTTACCATGGTTAGTGAATCTCTTCAGCAGTGTGCGTCTGCTCTGCTCCAACACCGAAAGAAAAGACTGCTGCTACACGTTTCAGCAGACTACCACATGACTTAAATACCGCGGGAACAGCCAAACAACGCGATAACTGGCCGTGTGGGAAAGCAGCACCTGCTGGAGAGAGAGCGGAAAGTCAGCTTCCTACTATTTACGATGACTGGATATTTCCTTTCTCCTCTGTCTGAGGAGACTGCAGCCCATTTATATACGTTTTGGACCCCACACCTGCACAGGTGTTTTCACTCATGGCTGATTGTCTCTAGCCAGTTTCTAACAGGTGCGGCAGGAGATGAGAGGAAACTCATACCGTAGTAACAGTGCATGTTGGGGACTATTTTCTGCCACAAATAAATGAGCACAAGTGCTTTAGTATGTATTTTAGGCAGCAGGATGTTTCTCTGGGACTTAGTAATGATAAAGAATTACTGAAGTAATTTGTTATCTGGTGAAGTTTGATGATTTTGTTCTCTTTTTTTACATTTGTAGGACACATGAAAGTCTAGTAGACAGGTTCGTGGTGAAATATCTTGTTTGGTCTGACAAGTAGCCTATACTCAAAAAACATCAAAATAAAATATTTATTCATAATTTTGACTTTTGCTCAAATATATTGAAGCTGAAACCAGTTTTTGATGGTTGCATTTTTTTTTAAACATAGGCTACTTAAAAGTTAAATAAATGATCACAACAGTTGCAGACAAATATTTTGTCATTGCCTTCTCCTCCAGTTTCAAATAATTGACAATTGCATTAATTAACCACTTTATTTGTCTTTGTTGGGAATTTGTCGTTTTTGGATTTATTAAGAATGTATAGAATATTGACAGATTTATCTTTTAACGGAAACATCCAACGGTACTGCTCAGTCCTACTCAGTGAGCAGTATTTAAGACATGTGCACTGATTTTGGCTACTCCAACTGGGTTTGAAATAAAGCTCTGAACACTTTATATGGCTAAAGGCAAATCAACTATACGTGTACATAAGAGAAACCTTTAAAGAGACTTTTGTTAGGTGATGAAAAAATGTAACCATGGTTTGTGCGTCATTGTGTGGTTACTAGAAGTGCCGGAGGAGATACAAAGCTGTGCTTGTGTCATTGAAGTGCACTAAACAAGATACAGTGGTGGCTATACTTTTAATAGTCCACTCCTGCAGGGTGAAATAATAATAAATATATCCTGCGATGAGTGTTATTTGTAGGAAAAGCATTGTTAGAGTTCTTTAGGGTCATGATGTTACCGAGGAACGGATGCATGTGGGTCTGTTTGTATATCAACGGCGCGCCATAAATGTCACATTGTGTTGGATATTAGCTAAGAGCAGAACATTTATGACACACACACACACACACACACACACACATACACACACGCACGCACACACACACACACACACACACACACACACACACACACACACACACACACACACACACACACACACACACACACACACACACACACACACACACACACAAACACACAGACACAGAATTAAAGTCCAGTATACTGTATTAAGCTGAAACCAGTGCATATTTTGTGTTTTACCATTTTTTTTAAAAGTATCACTCCAGTTTCAAAACAGTTTAAGATTCATTGTCTGTCTACTATTTAATGAATCTACCAATCATTTATCACCAATTGATCATTCAAAATCTTGCATAAAAAACTCCCACATTTATCATTTTTAATGAAACATATGACGGTACTTTCACCTAAGTGAAATCAAATTCAAGCATCTTACTCGCTATAATTTGTTTCCATATTTAACTTGGGGACTGAAAGGCACAGATTTTGCTTCTCAGTTAGCAGTAGTCGGTTTTAAAATGAGTTATGAATGAGTTAGTTTTATCTTCTTCATATGAAGGTTACATTCCGGAAAATGTGTTTGATTGCTGTCATGCATGATAAGAAGAGATTTCTGTGTAACATTTCACTATCATATCAACCCTTTTCAGTATGTGAGGAACACATGTGTCCTGTAGCTCACACAAAATCCCCAGTCAATATGCGACAAGTTTCTTTTAGTACTTTTACCAAAGTTCTGTACTTGAGTTTTCCACGTTTTCCACTTTTTCCACTTTATTATCTCCACTCCACTCCACTACATATATTTGATAACTCTATTTAATTTTGACACAGCAGATACACTTTATATAAGTTCATTTAAATAAGTCCTACTATCTCCTACATTGACATTTTAATGATGTATAAAGATTTCACTTTAATTTAGCCTTAACACTTTTTGTTTATGTATTCCTGCTTTTTTGTGCTTTTAGATAATATTGATTTGATTATTTTAATATATGTATTTTTCATTTTTATTTATGTACTATTTTTGTGGATATCCATCTGTGTAACGCATAGGAAATAATATTAAAAAGTATAATTTAGAAATTCCCTGAATACAGCATAATGAGCCATTTTAGTTTTCATATAATTTGGTGCTAATACTTTTATTCTTTAACTCATGTCAAATTCACACATTCACTTTTAACCAAGTTGTTCTTCTGGTTTATCTTCTTTCAAATTAATCTTCCTTTTCCTTTTTCTCATCAATGTCTCCTATTGTCATTCGTGTTAAAGGTCAACTAAGTAACAGCATGGCAGGCTTACTACCCTAATAACTAATACGAAAGCCAGATTCCTGAGTAATATGTGTGTTTCCAGGAGCATGGAGGAGAGTGCTGAAGGAGCCTGTTGAGGAGCGGATGTGAGGGAGGTCAGTAAAATCTCAGGGATCAGGAGAGGGCTCGGTATAAAGGCTGCCCGGGACAAGCAGACGCTCAGAACAGTTCAGCCCTGCTCATCCTAACGCACAGTTCTTTAAACAACTGACCAAAGCTGACACAGCACGTGAGTAACATATGTCTTCTCCTCTCACTCACCCTCCAGTCTCTAACCCCCGCTGTCTGTTGCTCCTGTCTTTCTTCTCTGCGACGTCCTGTCTTACATTGTGTACAGAGCTGTCTTGCTGTTGTAAGTATGGCTGGTCCACTCATTCTCTTATCTTGCTTGTTGTTTGTTATTCCACGCCTCTCCCCCCCCCCACCTACTCCCCCCGCCTCTTTCTTTCTCTATCAACTATTTGTCGACCCTTGCATAATGACATGTGTCCTTGTTACTCTAAACTTAGTTATCTGGCACACACACTCACTGTCTAATTTAGATTTTGTTTGACCTATTTTGAGTCTTTCCAACTGCTAAAAGAAAATTCTGTAAGTGACTTGGCCTCAGTGCCACCCCATGTTGGTGTGGAAACATTGTTCTGCATGTGTGTGCCTATATGTAATGTATTTGTATTTGAATGTGTGTGTGTGTGTGTGTGTGTGTGTGTGTGTGTGTGTGTGTGTGTGTGTGTGTGTGTGTGTGTCCAGAACAGAGCAGAATGAGCATGCGTGGAGCAGTGACAGGTTGTTTGGTGCTGGCGTGCCTAGTGGTGCTGCTGGCTGAGAGGACGGAGGGACACATCACCTTCTTCAGTCCCAAAGAGATGATGCTGATGAAGGTAAGCAGCTCGTGTCTGATTGGACGGAGAGCCTGAGTCACAGTTGTGATGTCACCGCACTCATACTCCCACTAAACTCTCATAAGAGCTTTTTCTTCAATTTTTTTGTCCTGTGGATTTACTTGATATCAGTTTCTCAGTTATGAGATTCGCCCCGATATTTGGGTTTTAATTGGACAACAACACATCTCTATTTCGTTTAAGACATTTAATTGCCAAACAACGAATCAATGAATAGAATAACATGCATAAATAAATAGCAATCTATACTTGCTAATGAAAACACATCTCCACTTTTTGCAACTGTGAGTCAATGTTATCCAACTGGAAAGATGGAATATCAAATCCGGATTAATATTTTGTTTGAGATGTCTAGTTGGGTACTTTAATTTTACAAAATATGAATAATTAAGTTAGAGAAATAGGTCAAGCAGAATCAGTGTGAAGGTGACAAACTATAGGCTGAGGAAACAAAAACATTAGTATTGTTAGAGGGATTTCTGTAAGCATTGTGGCTCTTTATACTGGACAAAGACAGAATGAATGGAGATGTCATTAGAAGTCCAAACTGTCTCATTGTAGTTTTCCATTTTCTTTCACGTTTGTTTTTCCTAACTGTATGACAGTAGGTTTTTATTGTTGTGTAAATGTGTGTTTGTATGCTGCAGGAGAAAGAAGGTAGAAAGGACATGGAGCCTCGATCAGAGGACGGTCAGTTTGAAGAGGTTACAGTCCAACAGCTTCCTGAGGTGGAACATGGCAATCCTGTGAGCACACACACTCACACACAAACACACACTCAGAAACACACACACACACAGCTCTGACCCACAATATTGTTTTCACCACAGAAATGTTGAATACAGGCCATTAACACTTCTTCTTCTGTTTGTCCAGGATAAAACTGTGGAGATTGCCATCCGTCTTTCACCCGAACAGCTAGTTCAGGTTGCTCCGGTCATCGAAGAGATCATCCATGATATAGTGGAGGAACATCAGAAAGGTAAAGTGTTTAAGAAGATGGACAGTATAGAGTCTATTAAAAAAAAAGCAAACCTACAGTACAACATGGCCTTGTATCTTCTTTTATTATTCAAACATATTTATAATACACACTTACAAGTGATAGTGATTGGATCAAAACCTTATGCTGTTCTTTCTTTATCTCTGTCTCCACAGCCAAATAGCCAGGGTGAAGACACCAGGGGATGAACGCTGTACAAACTGTTCAAAAAGCACTGAATGCTCAAATGTTTTATTATGCTTTAATGAATCATCCAATAAATGGGAAGTGAATGTTCACATACTGTATTGAACTTCTGTTGTCATTTTCTGAAGAAGAAGAATGGAAGTATGAGTTGGCCGCATGATGTCAGCATGTCTCACGAAACCCCTTTTTAGTTAACTGGTTATCAAACCTGAATGAAAGCGACATTACATATTTGGTATAGTGTTCACAAAAAAGCAAAAAGCAATTTTTTTAATTGAGTTTAAAATTACTTCAATCAAATTGTATTCAGAAACATCTCCTGATGATTTTAAAGACACATCAAATCAAGTTTTCACTCAAGAGGTGAGGGTGGAATTTGACCCCGTTTCTGTTATCAAGCCTCCGTTTGCCTGATAGTTGTCTCAGAGCTTTGATGTCAGCCTCTCGCAGATCTCAAAGTCCTTGACCGCGAGGGCAGCGTCTCGAGCTAAAGGGGCGGGGAGGACCAAGTGGCAGTCGCAGTCACAATACTTCCCAGTTATCCCCTCCATTTCCTCTGCCAACGCACAGTAGATCGAGCTGACTGCACCCTCCTCTGGAGTCTGAGAGGAACACAAGAGTGGTGAAGGAACCAATGTGAGAGCACAGTTAACAAAAAGGACAGATATTATCTGCGCCGGTACAGATATGCAGCCAAGAAGTTATCTCCTCACTGATGTGTGTATAGTATAACCAGATGTTAAGCTTAGATACACACAGAGTTTGGAATGGATGAAAAACAGAAACAGACCTACCGCAAAGACGGGCAAATGGATTCCAGATGTGAAAGCTGAATGTATGGTTACTTTTGACCAGTGGTAGAAAGTAACTAAGTATATTTACTCAAGTAAAGTATTCTGTACTTTACTTGAGTATTTCCATGTAATGCTACTTTATAATTCTATTCTGCTACATTTCAGAGGCAAATATTATACTCTACATTTATTTGAACAGTTACTACTTTGTATATTTAAGAACACATTATTAGCTGATATGGTATATGCAGTACTGTACATCTACACAGTATTTCAAGTATCTCAATTCAACAGTCCAACATTCACAAACTACAATACTAAAATGCTCTTACATGTATCAAACACAGGATCAGATAATAAACAATTTAACATTATACTTTGAAAAGATCCATTATGCATATTGTATATACATTTGTACTTTTTCTTAAGTAAAGGATCTGAGTACTTCTTCCAACATGGATTTTTTTCTGCTACATAATGCTGTTATCGGTGTGTTCCAGTAAGCTATTTGTATAAACACACATAAACAATGTGATGGCAATTCTGAGAAAACACTGCAGTCGGTTAGACATTTTTCAACAAGACAAAACTAAGCTGTAACACATCATGTTCTCTTCCAAACCTCCATTCAAGTTTACAGAACAACTTCTCAGTTAATCTGTAATTGCACCTTCCTTGATGTTTTCACAGTTCACTGTTTTCCCGAGGGACCAATTGAAATGCCTTCTCCTCCAGTTTCACCCACAAAAACATACACGTTTCCTAATATACATTGTTGACTTATTTAAACCCATTTCTGTTTGATTTCAGGTGGCAGTGAGTTTCTTGAACTTTTAAGTAAAGACACTATGTTCCGATATCACAGCCACTTAATTTCAACATATAAATCTAGGTTGTAATGATTCCAAATTGTTGTTTTAAGGGCTGACTCTCACTGACTTGCTGGAGGTCTGGAACAAAGCCTGTAATGAACAACAGTTTCCCTGGAAGCATGATGAATACATTCAGTTCATACTACCAGATGTGAAACGCAAATGGGCTTTTAAGCATAGTATTACTTTGATGTGTGATCAGCTAGTCATCTTTGCACATTGACCTTCAGTCCTGGCTGTCAGAGCTAATCATTAATAACATATCTTATACTGCAGAGTGGACACAGTGTCTTAGCCAATTATTCCAAAATGTCAACTCCAAACATCCTGACTTCTAATTAGAGTTTGGCCTATGGTGGCTTTTAATTCTATATCCAGATGCCCTACTTTATATGGATGATGGTTTGTTATTTTATGTCAAGGAGTTCCCAAATATATTAAGTGTTTAATACTGAAAGGTTCAGTTGTAGTATGTCTAGCCTCCAGTTAAAGGAATATAACACAAGTTTTCTTGTAAATAAACCTATTGCCTCTCTAAGTGAGCAAGCAGACGATGATTGACTTAATACAAATTCACAATATTGATTCACCAAACAAGTCTTTTACCTCTAAAGCCAGCCAACTAGTGGAGTGGCTTCATATAACAAAAGGATGCTCCTGAACATTAATCAATCACATTCTACCTTGATGGTTGCAAGACATGAAGACAGTGGAGACATGAATGTGGACATTGACTCTGCAACGTATAATGCAACACAGTACTGACCTTGAAAAAGAAAAATCCAATGAGGTTGAAAAGAAAACGAACACCCCAGGGATAGTGTCTCAACACTTCAGTCGTGACAATACCAGGGTGGACGGAGTTTGCGGTGACATCTGCAGGACACACACACACACACACACACACACACACACACACACACACACACACACACACACACACACACACACACACACACACACACACACACACACACACCACACACACACACACACACACACACACACACACACACACACACACACACACACACACACACACACACACACACACACCACACACACACACACACACACACACACACACACCACACACACACACACACACACACACACACACACACACACACAGATGAAAAACAGACTTAGAAAATTAGTTTCAGCTGTTTTGCTAAAAGAATGCCTGTGAGCCTTCATCTGCTTCATTTAGGATGACTAACTATAAGTTCAAATGGCCGAAATAAATACACTTAGATGTGTGATCAGTAAAGGTTGACAATTCTTCTAGTACTTAAAAACAAGTCACACGCAGTCTTAAGTAAGCATTTAGTAAATGACCGGTCACAACCAAAAAGCAGCTTACAATATAAAAAAGGTGAATTTCTTCTATTTTTCCCGATGTGTTATTTACTGATCTTCATTGCTTCTGAAAACCCAGACTTTACTTTTTGTAGCACTTGTTCAACAGGAAAGCCCATGCATTATCCATACTGATGATTGATAATCCAAAAAACATCTTCATTTGATCCTACCTGTCCCTTCTAGCCTGCGTGCTAGCTCGTTGGTACAGATGATATTGTGCAGCTTCGTGTGGTTGTAGACAATATCCATGAAATAGTTGAGGTTCTCGCCGCGAAAGTGAGAGAAGTCCACTTCGCCCTTCTTGTGGTTGACCGAGGAGAGGGTGACAATGCGTGCCGGAGCAGAATGCTTCATCAGGTCTGGAGTGAGTCAGAAAAGGGAAAAGAAGCAGAGAGAAAGATGTTGTTTATTATAAATATTTACATAAAAATGACCCGTGATAGTCAGTTCATATCCACAATAAAGCTTCTGTAATAAAGTGAGACTGCAGAGTCTTACCCAGGAGCAGGTTGGTGAGGAGGAACGGTCCCAGGTGGTTTGTGGCAAAAGAAGCATCAAACCCGTCTTTGGTTATCTCCCTAGGTAAGCCTGATGGTTGAAATTAGGTAAGATTTAAATGTACACATAAACACACAGTCAGGTCATGAGGAGATAATGTTTTCTCAAAACGAACTTGTTGCTGATATGGCATCACATTATATTGCATTTTTGAGCTGGGTCTGTTTGTAGTATGGTTAGTTGTCTTATAAATAGCAGTGGGTGTCAGTTTGCAAAAGTATTTTGGTTAGAGACTCCAACCGGCATGTCTTTTCTTTACTTCCAGATGTGTAACACATGGTGACTGGATTTTTCCATTGTGGAATGAGTATTTGAGTCCATTATAACGTTTTCAATCTTTGATTTAGCCCAAATATGCAGCATCTTTTTGTCCAAATCATCTTTTTTTGATGATTATCGAAATGTCCAGGGGGTATACCTTTAAGATTGAGTAGAATTCCGATAGCATGATATTACATATTGTATTGCATTTTTATACTGAATGGAATTTATCAGTAACTCTTGTTAAAAGTTGTGGTTGCTTACTTATAATTCCAGTTTAGCTATTAAAGCATGTTGTCACCTGATACTGCAGCATTGTTGACAAGGATGTGGAGCGCTTCTTCCTCTTTGAGAATCCCCTCAGCAAACTCCCTGACCGAGTCCAGAGAAGACACATCCACCAGACGCAGGTGCACATCAGAGTTTCCGGTTTTCTCCCTGATTTCTTCAAGCGCCGCTGACCCCCGGGCCTGGCTTCGGCAGGCCAGAATAACACGGGCCCCGCGACGTGCAAAGTCCAAGGCAATGAACTTCCCAATTCCTAGAGAGTCAAAGAGAGCACAACTTTGGTTTGCAATACGTGATAACATCAGCTTTTCAGGGCTCTATTTTAAGCATGTTGAGTCATGTAGTTTTGTGGAACAAATGCAAGCCTGGGGTTGTGTACTCAAATCTAAATAAACAGGTAGGGTTGGTTATCTGTCCTTTTATGCTTTCATTAAAAAAGTGCTGTCTATGTTTGCAGAGTTTGCAGGTAGTCCCTGTGTCTACCAGGTCAAGTTCCTTGAGTCTATATCCTCAAGTGATTTCTGGCAGGTTTGTTGTCTTATAAGTGGAATATGAAAAGTTACCAGTATGTGCTGGCGTTTTAAGCCCTTGTCCATTGCTCGTTTTAAATAGAGGTCTTAAAATCTGATCCTCTGGAGAAATTATTTCTATTTTATCATCCTACAGAAAATTCTTCATGTTTACACTGACTCAGTTCCGGGCTTCAAGTGGTCACAAATGGCCGTGTTTGCAGGGTTGAAGTTTCATCCTGTCACTAAACTGCTGTATTCATCTAATTTTGAGCCCAGGTGCCAGCTAGATGTTAGAACTAAGATAGATTATGAACTTGCTGGGGAATTGTATCTCTTGAAGTTTTTTACTTGAAGAACTCATGGGGAAACGTGTGAGTCTGCCAACTAAAATCGTCTGAAGTTATTCTGTCTTGTTTGATCTCAATGCATAACCTGGGCAGATAGGTTATAGGTAAGTGAGGCAGAAGAGAACACATACAAGTTGTATGAGAAAAGGTGGCAAGGTGATGGTTGCATTGTGTTGACATACCAACAGAACTGGTTCAGAAACCACAACTTCTCTGATGAGCTTAATCAATATTGTCAGTTACTGCCACAAGCTCATATATGCTGCTGCTGAAGTTCTGAAGAAATATGCTAATTTGGGTGAACATTTCTGGTATAAAATGTTCTTGTAACATCACGTTTTTGCAGTGTAGTGCTTCTCATGTCACACGTGAATGGTCTTCTGCTGGTTATACTACACACTAACAGGTTATGACATACATAAATGGTCGCCAAGTCCGAATCGATTCGAAGTCAGTCTCCTGTCCCATCCAAGAACTGGTAAAACACCACTAATGGCTCTCAACACTCTCGGCTATATGGCTAAAATTATTTTAAAGGATTCCAGTCAGGCTTAAATCCAGATATTTCTAAAGGACACAGGGAGCTTTCCTCCAGCTAGTGGTCCAAATGTCTTGGCAGCTTCATATTCTGTAGACGCACAACAACATTAAAGTTGTGATGTGATGGAGAAAAAGGACCAATTTCCTCATATGTTTGTTTAGTACAACCAACAGAAGACCATAATGAGAAGAACAATTGTAAAACGTAATTGAAAATTCCACCAATATTTTTTTGTAATATAACAAACATATTAACAACAATAATGTATGAAGAGATTTTGGCCACCCTTCACTGTATGATATTTAAGTTATATATTTTCCATTAATGATGTTAACCATGACTGAGCAAATGCATATTTTTTCAAAACCTATTGGTTCAGTTTAACCAACAAGACAACATTGAAATGTGAAACAATTTAGGTAGCATTAAATTACAGTGGAGTTTTATTATGTTTACCACAAGAAAAAAATCCCCGAAATTATGCAAAAAGTAATATTATTTCCAACTTGTTGATGTAGTTAAACCAGAATGAGACAATTTGTGATTCTGGTAACAGGTGGGTTTTGAACATTTTCCACAAAAGAAAATCTCCAAAATGATTCAGATAGTGTTTTGTAGGAGACCATTAATGTTTGAAGTGATTGTGGTAGCATTGCACTGCCTGACATGGAAGTTATTGAGTATTTTTATTGAGTATTTGTGGTTGTTCTGTGTCCGTTAGCCTTGGAGAAAGGCGCGTAGGCCTATAGACTTTTTTATTGATTTTTTAAATGAAAATGAAAATGAGGTTGTAGCATAAACCTTACTGCGGTTGGAGTTGTCGTTTGTGTTTCAAGACCAATTTCAGTTATTGATCAGTCAAATAGAATCCATCAATATCTTCTCTGTTAGCAGTCTAATCATCACAAAAAAACGTAACCTTTAGACTCTTTGTTTTTTTTATTGATTACGGAAAATTACTACACATGCTTTTAATAGTTTGTTAAACCCTAGACTGTTTACGACCAAATTCATGGTCAGAGGAGAGTCAGAATGTTCCTCCCAATGGCATTTCCTGTTTAATCCAAAGTCCAAACTGCTGTTCAAAGAAACGCTTGAACCAGGTTTTAGGAAGAGGGAAACATATAAATAACAGGACTTTCCATTGACTAACACTGACTTTTTGCCACATTAATATTGGTAACTTTGCGTTAGTGCATGCCAAACCCTTGTTACAGTCCTGCAGAATGAACGCGTTAAATGGACCGACCTGTGTTGGCTCCTGTCACTATGGCAGTCTTTCCCTTCAGCCGCACGCTACAGGACTGCGGGTCCCAGCTCCCTCTGCGCTGGATCCGCACTACGAGCGCCAGCACAGCCGTGGACAGTACCCACATCGGGTTATAAAATAAATCAAACCAATGCATTGCACAGTCAGAGCTCAACGTCTGTCAGCAAGAAATGATTGAGGACAGGAGCAGCTGGCCGGTTTGGTATATCTGAGTAGGCTATAGGTGTGCCTAAAACATTCAGCAACTGTTAGTCAAGAGAGGGCAGAGAGGGGCTGTGCTTCATTTAAAGGAGGGTGTAAACTTCACGTCACACCAACATCTGGTTTACATTTTTCTTCACAATGCTCTATAAAAAATCCTATAAAATCTATAAAATTAATTACATTGATGAGTTCACTAAACAAAAAGTACAAGCCCTGCATTCAAAAGGTAAATTACTATACAATAGATCCTTCAATTGAAGTATTTTCCCAGTGTGGTGTCAATACTTTTCCTTTTTTTTGGAAAGTAAGTATTGTCATACTTTTTCCAGTATTGAATGTGTGTCGATGTTATACAAAAAAAGGCAGATTTGGACATTCCTTTTGACTCAACCACTTCCAAATGTTTAACTGTACGACTGTGAAATTGTCTCTGGCTCATGAACAATGTCTCAGTTTCCTGGGCATTCTATAGTGCTATGGAAATGAGGAACATGCATCATGCAAAAAGATTGAGAGTTACGTCATCTCCGTTCACGCCAATGGACCACTTTTTTACAGCAATGGCGGATCGTGGAGCCTCTCAATCGTTCCCCGGAAGTTAGCGCCAAGGCTAGCAGAGCTGTAGAGTTGCAGTATAATAGACCATTCGTGACGGATTTTTAAAGGTAATGTTGTAGCCAATTTGATGTATTTTAATATTTGTATATGAAGGTGCTGTGATACTACTGAATTGACCTGGGCATAGGCGGGGACTCAGCCAATTTCAGGGTACAGCCTACTATTTAGGGAGGACACAGGTGCACAGCATTAGGGATTGGGAATCACCAGAGGGAAGCCACACAGTTTTTCACCACGTGCGTGTTTTCGCTTATTTTCTGTTTGTTTTGAGTTAATTTCAGTTTATTTCTTTATCACAGTGAGTTGTTTAGTTATCAGTTAAACACCCGGCTCTTGTTTTGCTGTCATCATCCTGCAATCCAAATAAACATCTTAAATGCACTCAAAGAGAATACCTGATTTGCTGTCAACACCACGCGTCTGGAAAAGCTTCACACCATATCCCTCACTGGCAAATATTTGTTGTTCGGTTGCCTTTACATTTGTTGAAAAACTTGCTTCCAAAGACGGATGGACACAGGAGGACAGCGCTGTATTCATTGACTGTTCCCGACTTAAATCCACGTTACGCACCCGCAAGAGGAACGGGGACGGACCAAACATCAAAGTCACGGTAGGAGTATTTATGAATGAATAAAAGGTTGCGGAGGAGAGTGGCCTTCACGCAACGGGATACAGGCAAATCCCATAAAGTAATTCTAAACAAAGCCTCCGTGGATTGCTAAATAATGGCCATGAGTAACGAGGAAAATCAGGAAATGAACGCAGAAATTAACGCTGCTGTCAATCAAACTGAAAAGGAGGATGGGCTTGGTAAAAGGACAGCTAAACTCACATATAAAGCAGCGGAAGCAAAGATATTATCTATGCAAAAGGATAGGAATTCTGGGATAAAGCAATTGTGTAAAATGGCAAAGGAATTGGAACAAATGATGATTTCAGATGGAAATGTTTCTGACATGCAAATCAAACATGAAATGTTGTGGAAACTGTCTGGGGAAACTATGTTGCATGAGTCATTAAAACCTTTGTTGCCTGAGGATGAAATGTTTAAACAAACGGAATGGTTTCAAAATCAAATGCACAATGTTAAAGGAGTAATACACAAAATGGAAAAATGGGTCCATGCCAACAGGGAGAAATGCATACAGGTTGTGGATGATGAAAATTATGTGTTCCATGCAAACAGGGAGAAATGCATACAGGTTGTGGATGATGACAATTATGTGTTACATGCAAATGAGGAGCTGGATAATATTGGGCCAAATGACAGTATTTCTAACATTGGTGACAAAACAAATGTGTCAGGTGGAAGCTCTGGCCATTCAAGGTCCTCAAGGTCAACAACGTGCTCTGCACGTATCAAGGCAGAGGCTGAAAGGGCTGCGCTCCTGGCTTTGGAGGCTGCTCTCAAGGAAAAGCATGAGCTGGAGGCTCAAATTAGGAAGAAAAGGGAATTGCTTGAAGTGCAAAGTCAGATTGCTGCGCAGACAGCAAAAGTCACAGTACTCCGAAACAGAGGGTCTGACATAGGAGTCACAAATGGAACAAATTCATATGTGTCAAAACACAAGTCTGCTCTCAAACCCTCTGCTGTGCCATTTGTTCCACAAACTTCAAGTTGTACCGTCAATCATCCACCAACAGGAGGCAGTAAAACTGCTATGTCAATGAAAGCACAATTATTGGAGCCAAACTGTCAATACAATCATCCACCAACAGGAGGCAGTAAAACTACAAAACCCACTCAATCACATCAAAATCCATACAACCAGTACAATCCACCAACAGGAGCTGCTAAAGCTGCAATGCCATTACAGTCTCAGCAGCTACAGGATCCATACAACCAGTGCAATACTGCAGCTACAATGCCAAGTGGAACAGGGGCACGGCGCAAATAAACCATTTCACAAGGAACCAGATCAAAAACGTATGCTTCAAATCACATCCCAAGCATGCCTCAAAGGTCTTTGCAGTCATATCCCAGTGCATATACACAACAGCAATGTATCCAAGTCGATGAGGACCAAGGCAGAATGCCTCAAAGATCTCGTCAGTCATATCCAACTGCACAGCCATCACAGCAATCAAACCAAAACAGGGAGGAACCGGACCAAGGCAATATTTTCACCATCATGCAAAAGCAAAACGACATCACAGCATTACTAGTGCAACAGCAGTCTTCATTATCATTACCCCCAAGGGACATACCAGTGTTTGATGGAAACCCTCTTGAGTACAACTTATTTGTCAGAGCTTTTGAAAATGGAGTGGAAGGAAAAGCTGCTTGCAGTGTAGACTGCTTATACTACCTGGAGCAGTACACTCGAGGGCAACCTAGAGAGCTGGTCAAGAGCTGTCAACACATGCCATCTGACAGGGGGTATCAAAGAGCAAGAATGCTTTTAGAAGAACGCTTTGGAAATGAGCAAAAAATAGCCACTGCATATATGGAAAAAGCACTTGGATGGGCACCACTGAAGTCAGAGGACATCAAAGCCTTACAAGCATTTTCACTATTCCTACGCGTCTGCTGTAACGCTATGGAGGACATAAGCTACATGTCAGAAATGAATATGCCATCAAACATACGTGCTATAATCATGAAGTTACCATACAAACTGAGGGAAAAATGGAGAAACATTGCTTTTGAACATCAGGAGAGACGCCATCGTCAAGCAGGTTTCAGTGACTTGGTCAATTTTATTGAGAGACAAGTGCATTGCATCTGACCCACTGTATGGAGACATTCAAGACACAGTTGTCTCATTCTCAAAATTCAAAGTTGGAAATAAAGTGTCACAGGGATGCATAAAGGAGAAAGGAAGCAGTTTCGCTACATCTGTGGCAGCTGTTAACTCTGAAACTCAAAAGGAGAAATACTTACCTGATAAGTCAACAAAGGGACTTTGTCTGCTGTGTGAAGAGGGCCACAGATTGGAAGTGTGCCCCAAGATGGAAAAGAAGCAGCATCGGGATAAAATTGATTTCCTAAAAATGAAAGGTGCTTGTTTTGGATGTCTATCAGTTGGACACATGAGTAAAGATTGTCACAGTCGGCTGTCTTGTAAGTTGTGTAACCTGAAACATCCTAGCATTCTCCATATCCATGCAAAGGAATGGAAAGAAATCAAGTCAAAGGACTCACAGCAAGAAGCAACAAGGATGAGTCAAGCCACTACTCCCAAGACATGTGGCCATATAGGAGCCGGAGCACAGGATTGCGTCTTGTCAATTGTGCCTGTAAAGATCAACGCAAAGAAAGGCAGCACAATTCTAAAGACCTATGCATTTCTAGATCCCGGCAGCTCATCTACTTTCTGCTCTGAGCAACTGATGAGGAAGCTAAAGGTGAGAGGAAGGAACACTAAATTCCTGATGAAAACAATGAATAAAGAAAGCTTTGTCAACAGTCACGTCATCTCAGGATTAGAGGTAGCTGCACTCAATGGTAACATCTATATTGAGTTGCCTGATGTGTACACCCAACGCAAGATGCCTGTGACTCGTAATAACATCCCACAACAGGAAGACTTGTATGCTTGGCCATACTTGGACTCTGTGGAAATTCCTGCTATCAATGCTGATGTGGAGCTGTTAATTGGAACTAACTCTCCAGAAGTAATGGAGCCATGGGAAGTGATAAACAGCAGGGGTAAAGGACCTTACGCTGTTAGAACCCTATTGGGATGGGTTGTCAACGGACCATTGAGAGGAGGCAATGAGAGTGGGAGTAGCTGCCCCACAGTCACAGCCAACCGCATATCCATTGCTCACATAGAGGAACTGCTGGTGAAGCAGTACAACCATGATTTCAATGAGAAATCAGCAGAAGACAAGCCAGAAATGTCCATAGAAGATCTTAAGTTCATGCAAATTGCCAACACTTCAGCTGAACTCAATAATGGACATTACTGCTTGAAGTTGCCTTTTAGAGAAGAGGACAATGTTGTCATGCCCAACAACCGCCATCTTGCTGAGCAAAGGGTCCTCTGCCTAAAAAGGAAATTGGAGAGAAATCCAACATTCAAAGAGGAATACACCAACTTTCTTGATGTCATAAACAACGGCTATGCAGAGAGTGTGCCAGAGCATCAGGTGAAAGGAAAAGAAGGAAAGGTGTGGTACATCCCGCATCATGGGGTGTACCATCCTAAAAAGAAAACTCTGAGAGTGGTATTTGACTGTGCGGCAAGCTACAAAGGTGTGTCACTCAACACTAAACTACTCCAGGGACCTGACTTGACAAATTCCTTGCTCGGAGTTCTCACAAGGTTTCGCCTAAACTCTATAGCAGTTATGGCTGACATAAAAGCTATGTATCATCAAGTCCAAGTGGCAAAACAGGATGTAGACTTTCTTCGCTTCCTATGGTGGCCAAGAGGTGATCTGACACAGCCGCTCACTGAGTACAGAATGACTGTTCATCTGTTTGGTGCAATATCATCGCCCAGCTGTGCCAGTTTCGCCCTTAAAAAAACGGCTGAAGACCACAAAGCAGACTTCCCAGTTCATGTAACAGACACCATCAAGCAGAACTTTTATGTGGACGATTGCTTGAAATCCTTGTCTTCAGAGGCAGAAGCCATGTCTTTGGTTACAGACCTGACCGCTCTATGCCAGTTGGGAGGATTCCAACTGCTGAAATGGATCAGCAACAGCAGGTCAGTGTTGGAAGCCATTGATGTGGAGAAAAGAGCCAAGGAAGTGAAAGAACTGGATTTCGACAGACAGCCTTCCTGTCGAAAGAACTCAGTTTCTGCGCACCACTGCAGTCCCAGACACCTTTAGGTTCAAGATGGCAGTCCAAGAAAGGCCATTCACAAGAAGAGGTATCCTGTCGGTGGTGAGCTCGGTCTACGACCCCATTGGATTTTTAGCACCCTTCACCTTACCTGTCAAGATAATGCTGCAAAACCTCTGTAAGATGAGCTACAGTTGGGATGAGCACATTCCTCAAAACTACCAGTTGCAGTGGGTGGGGTGGCTAGAAGATCTAAGAAGACTCAGCACTTTCAGTGTGCCGAGATGTTTTAAACCCAAAGGATTTGGACAGCTCACAAGTGCCCAACTACATCATTTCTCTGACGCCAGCGAGAACGGCTATGGCACAGTTTCATACTTGAGGCTGCAGAGTGATGATGAGAAGATCCATGTAACTTTCGTTCTCGGAAAGGCACGAGTTGCTCCTCTAAAGAATGTGACAATCCCAAGGATGGAACTAACAGCTGCTGTGCTGGCAGCGAGAGTTGACAGACTCCTGAAAGCAGAGTTG
Source organism: Gymnodraco acuticeps (assembly GCF_902827175.1). Classification (NCBI taxonomy): domain Eukaryota; kingdom Metazoa; phylum Chordata; class Actinopteri; order Perciformes; family Bathydraconidae; genus Gymnodraco; species Gymnodraco acuticeps. The sequence continues at coordinate 829,570 of NW_022991244.1, forward strand.
CAACTAGAGCTGGAAAACTCAATCTTCTGGACAGACAGCACAACAGTGTTAAAGTACATCAGGAACGAAACAAAGCGCTTTCACACCTTTGTTGCCAATAGGGTCTCTGCTATAAGAGAAGCCACAGACATCTCACAATGGAGGTACGTTGACACAAAACGGAACCCAGCTGATGAGGCCTCTCGTGGGGTGAAAGTTGAACACCTTCTCACTTGCAGCAGATGGATCCATGGCCCAGAGTTTCTTTCCAAGAGTGAAGAGGAATGGCCTCTTAACATCTTGGATTCAACTTCCATCAGCAGTGATGACCCAGAGGTTAGAGGAGAAGTTTCAGTTAATACTGTCATCATTAATGATGCACCAAATGCAACAAATAACATCTCTGATGAAGACCCACAGAATGCAGTAAATCAACTGATAACCCACTTCTCCTCGTGGAAAAGGCTTAAGATCTCAGTTGCGTGGTTTCTCCAGCTGAGAAAGACGTTGCAGTTGTTGAGTCAAAAGAGAAAATAAATACAAGCTTCTCTGTCCAGCAGTGGACTTGACCCAACTCAACAAAAGAACAAAGAGGAAGAGGACATGAAAAGATTCAGAGCCACAATGGGTGGTCACGTCTTATTTCCTGAAGATATTGACGCGGCAGAAAGTGTCATCATTCAGTACTGCCAAATGGACAAGTTTAGTGATGAAATCACTGCTTTGAAAAAGGGAACATCTGCAGTGAAGAAAAGCAGTCACATTTATAAACTTGATCCGGTGCTGAATCAAGGAATCTTGAGAGTGGGAGGTAGGCTTAGCAAAGGAGCAATGCCTGAAGACACAAAACATCCAGTCATTCTTGCTAAGGACCAACATATCGTCACTCTAATCTTACGCCACATTTATGAACAGTTAGGACACTGTGGAAGAAATCACCTACCTTCCAGACTTCGTCGATAATACTGGATCACCAGAGCAAATGCTGCTGCTAGAAAGATCCTCTCTTCCTGTGTTGTCTGCAGACGATATAGGGGAAAGCTGGGTGAACAAAAGATGGCAGATTTGCCAAAAGAAAGACTGCAATCTGATCTTCCACCATTCACAAATGTGGGCATTGACTATTTTTGGCCGTTTGAAGTGAAGAGAGGCCGCAGCCTCATCAAACGCTATGGAGTTATCTTCACCTGCATGGCCAGTCGGGCAGTCCATCTGGAAGTGGCCTATTCATTGGACACCAGTTCTTGCATAAATGCAATACGCAGATTCATTTCCAGGCGAGGCCAAGTATCACACATCAAATCAGACAACGGAACCAACTTTGTTGGAGCAGAACGTGAGCTGAGAGAAGCTCTATCTCATTTGAACCATCAGAAAATTCAAAACTCACTGCTTCATTCTGGAGTGAAATGGAGTTTCAACACTCCAGCCGCATCCCATCATGGAGTATGGGAAAGAGTAATTTGCATGGTCAGGAAAGTGCTGAACTCTATTCTTTATCAGCAACATTTGGATGATGAAGGACTACAAACACTCCTGTGCGAAGTGGAAGCCATATTGAATGACCGTCCCATTACAAAAACCTCAGGATCCAAATGATCTCGAACCCCTGACTCCAAATCACATTCTCTTGTTAAAAGGCAAACCTTCTCTACCACCCAGGCTTTTTGACAAAAATGACTCCTACTCCAAACGACGATGGAGGCAAGTTCAATTCCTTGCCAATCTCTTTTGGCACAGATGGATTCAGGAGTATGTACCACTGTTGCAAGAGAGACAACGGTGGCCAAAGGACAAGAGGAACCTTGTCACAGGAGACATTGTCATCGTAGCGGACTCTAATGCCCCTCGCGGATCCTGGCTGTTGGGCAAGGTACTGCAGACCTTTCCCGACAGACAGGGACTTGTGCGGTCGGTTAAAGTCCGGACGAAGTACAACATACTGGAGCGACCAATCACGAAGATCTGTCTTCTATTGGAAGCTGAATAAAGACTGAAACCCAACATCTATTATTGGGGTTACCAACCCTATTGGATTATCTACATGAACAATGAACATTATGGATTGAGAATACTGATATGGACTATTCTATTTGGCTGCAATGTTTTGTATGTTGTTGAATTGTTATGTTATTATACAGTAACAATTAGGAGCTGGTGTGTTGCAGCCAATTTGATGTATTTTAATATTTGTATATGAAGGTGCTGTGATACTACTGAATTGACCTGGGCATAGGCGGGGACTCAGCCAATTTCAGGGTACAGCCTACTATTTAGGGAGGACACACCTGTGCACAGCATTAGGGATTGGGAATCACCAGAGGGAAGCCACACAGTTTTTCACCACGTGTGTGTTTTCGCTTATTTTCTGTTTGTTTTGAGTTAATTTCAGTTTATTTCTTTATCACAGTTAGTTGTTTAGTTATCAGTTAAACACCCGGCTCTTGTTTTGCTGTCATCATCCTGCAATCCAAATAAACATCTTAAATGCACTCAAAGAGAAGACCTGATTTGCTGTCAACACCACGCGTCTGGAAAAGCTTCACACCATATCCCTCACTGGCAAATATTTGTTGTTCGGTTGACTTTACAGGTAAGAAGAAGTTTAAAGATTTATATTGCGGATATTATCAGTACATCTGATTCAAATTAACATGTGTATTAAAGCATGTCAGTGGATTATCCCTAAATTAGTAGATTTAGGGAACGTTTACAGATAACAGATTAAGCTAGGATACCGAAGCAAGTATAGCAATACACGTTGAACAGCCTTTTAATTGTAAATTCCGTTCTCTTAATGTCATTTCGTCCAACGTTGTTGAATTAGAGAAGAGGGGCTTCTAAACGGGATTGTATGCGGGGGTGGAGGGAGTTAAATATTAGATAAATATAACTTTGATGCGTGTAAGAGTGATTATGTTGATTATTACATGTCTGTATAATGTTGCAGCTCAGCTGATTTTGGATTGATGGCAAAGAGAGAGGGACTTAAGTGAGAGTGAAAACACAAGTTAAAGGTGGGGTAGGTAAGTTTGAGAAACCGGCTCGAGATACACTTTTTGTTATATTCCATTGAATGCTCTTAACAATCCGATAGCAATGAATATCTTAAGTGCTTTGACAAAAAATCCATAAAAAATCCATTGGGCGTGCCATCATTGGGCGTGCATTGCAGCAGTACTTCAATGACTCGCCAGCAACAGGCGGCCACTTTCACCAGTCTGCTGACGTCATGTGCGCGTTCATGTGTGTTGGAGGAGGTGCTCTGTAAGAAAGTCTGAAGGAAGGGGCGGATTCTTTTCGGCTGTGTACTTTCAAATTTTAGTGCACTCGAGCCGGTTTCTGAAACTTACCTACCCCACCTTTAAGTTTATTACTACTGTTTTATATAAGTAAACACCTTATCTCCCCAAGGCAATTTCACATCCAATAGGTGTGCTATATAGGTGTGTATAACCCTTTCTCCTGTCTGTTACTCCCTCTTTCAGCACAAGAACCAGAGGGGGATTCAATGGAGCCTGAATACCTGCACTGAGACCCTCACCCTGCACCCTGAGTCTCAACTCTGTGTTTTTCAAGCCTTTCCCTGTTTTTTGTATTAAACAAAACATTAAGCTTTCCCAATGGTGTGGTTTTCGTTTTGTGAAAAAGTGCAAATGCAGTGTTTGTATATAATTACATCACATATTTTTTTGCTGTTGGTCTTGAAATTGCTCCTGCTGACTTGAGCCAGACATTTTTTCCTCCGCTCCGTGTCAGTGGGGAAGCCGTACATTCGTACTCCTTTCTCGGAGCGATTTGAGCATCCCCAGGCAGCACAGCAAACCATGGTGGCGACTAGGAGGCAGCACAGCAAACGGAGGAAAAGGCACAGACAAACTGCATGATATGCTATTCAATGTTTATTGAATTCCATGTATTTGCAATGGATGTTTCTAAAACAACATCATCATCATCATGCTGCTGCTGCTGCTGCTAGTCCTTTGCTAGTCACCTGTCGGTCTCCTGTCCTTTCTGAAAGCCATAAAGATGACATTAGTCATTTAGATAACTTGTGTCCTCAATTACCATGGGATTACTGAAACTACCATGAATTTAAGAAAATGGTAGAAATTAATCTAATCTGAATTTTAAAGCATTACTTTAGATCCCCTCCCTCTAAATATATCAATACACATTAGAAAGTGATGCTCCTGACTACCATACAAGTTTAAGAAGATAATATTGGTTTTAAAGAATTCTATAAATAAACAGCAACAGGCTCTTTAACCAAGGCACTGTTAGCCGATTAGAACGTAAAAACTGTAACTATAAGTATCTGAAATAAATATGTGTAATGAAACAAATACCAATAACTGTATTGCATTGTTTTCTTATGCACAATTACTTCATACTGTCTTTGTCTTTTTCGTCCTGCATTTATTGTGCCCCCCTCAGAAAATAACTGGCCCCAGCCTGGCCCCCCCAGTCAAATTGGTCTAGAACCGCCACTGCTTTGAGTTAAATAAGGTTGTTAGTACCCTGTCATTTCCTTTAGCTGACTGCTTTATCTGATGACTAATGGAGTCATTAGGCATTTTAATTTGTGATAATTGTATTGCTACTGCATTAACACAGTCAAAAAAACAATTACATATGTATTAATAATACTAAATCATTCATAGAATACTGCTTTATTTGGCCTGTACGTACAGTGAGATGTAACTGTTGATGTCATGCTGGCCTGTAGAAATACAGTTGCATCACATTTAGATTTCTGAGATTTTTTCTATTTGTGTTTATGGTTGGCATAATGGAAATATATCTGAGAACTGCTACTTTGGAAAAAAAATTAAATAAAACATAATTTAAACTAGATTTACAGAAACGAAAATCATTGCTGCACCGACCTCTGTGGGATTATGGGTTGAAGTCTGATGAACGTCTTACCACGGCCATGATCAAAGTGTCTGGTGTCGTTTGTTTTACTCGTTTACATATCGTTTTGCGGGATAGTCAGATACTGATGACTACTCATTGGTATCAGACAGAAGATTTACAGAAGTGATTACGGCATGGCAAGGTTGCCCTACTAATGCTAATTTTTGGCAGAGGTCAAGGGGTGTTATTCACCCCTGAAAACAGACAAACACAGTTTCATTGATACCATTTATAATGTAATCTGGAACATCTGCAACACATTTCTAGCAAAATAAATGGTCCAAGTTGCACAGATCAGTCATAAATCATCACATGATGGGACTCCTAGTACTAGACTCCTTGTACTAGGATGGGTTAAAAGCAGAGAACACATTTCACTGTTTGTGCTGTTTGCTCTGCATGTGTGTCCATTAAAGAGGGTTTCATCCCTCCGATTCTATTCTATTCTTTCCAGGGGACACTTGACACTTAAAGTGAATAAACAGTAGTCAGCATTTTTTTGTTTGTTACCTGGAGACTTCTTATGCTTTTGTTTAGGTGTCGTTTTTTCTCATACTGATATTCTGAACAATCTGTGCTGTTGTATTTGCTGTAAAGTGTCTCTACCGTAGGCTATTTTTATTATATGTACAGCACTTTGGCTCGACCAAAAATCGTTTATAAATGTGCTATATTAATAAAACTTGATTTGATTAGTTGCACCATTACATAGTTTCAATGTATCATCTAATAATCACAAGCAATTTCCAAAATCAGCAGTGTGGGAAATGCAATGCTAACATGTGAAAACTACTCGTGGAGTTGGAGGAAGATTTTGGTACATTTCCACTTGCAGATAAGAGACTGTAGTTAATTAAGTCCTCCTATTAATCAATAGGCTTGCTTTACGTTGAATTGATTTGTTTACCTCCAATTCTCTTGCTATTGATGTGGAAATATACAAAATCACCGTAACATGGTCAAATGACATACCGGAAACTTTACAGGATACAAACACACACACGTTTTAAATAATATGCACACAGCGGTGTTAAAATAAGTACAATTTTGAGAGACTTGTACTTTACTTGAGTATTTCAATATTTTGCTACTTTGTTCTTCTACCACACTACAATTCAGAGGTAAATAGTGTACTTTTAATCCACTTGCAGATTTGAATGTGAAATACAAACAACACTTCAATAAGACTTTAGTTACACCTTGAGTAAAATTCACAAGTTACCCTGCAGCAAACAAAGGAAATAAAACTAGCTGCACCTTTACCAGCTTTGATAAAAACATTAATGCATCAATAATTATAATCAAAATACATTATATATTTCTGAAATGGACCAATCTGAATAATGAATACTTTTACTTTTGGTACTTTAAGAACATATTGATGCTTATACTTTGGTACTTTTACTTGAGTAAGATTTTAAAGGCAGGACTTTTACTTGTAACTGAGTATTTCTACACTGTGGTACTTCTACTTGTACTTAATAACAGGATCTGAGTAGTTCTTCAATGCGCATCATTTATGCATATTAACATAATACAATCAACAGACTGATTAACATTTCCAGAAGAACATCCTGTAACATGTAAGTATATCTTTGCTATTGTAAAACCTACACATATTGCAGATAAACACTATCTGATAAAGCATTACAATTAAAATAGCCATATGTGGGAAGACCCTGATATATTTAACTTTAGATGTTGATATTTTTTAAAGCTTCTATTTCTTAGACAGTTATATAAGGTAGGAACGTTTTCTTTTTATTCAGCACAGCAATTTGTTCCATGACACCTGGCCTATTGATTGGAGTGATCCTGGAAAAATGCAAAGCTATTGGGGGGATGGGTCATACAGTCTGTGTTTAAACCTATCCAAGAGGAGGGGGTTGGGTTAAGGCTATAAAAAGGGAACAGATCCTAATGGGGATGTGTGACAGATAGAGGGAGACAGACACAAAGAAAGACGGAGTAAAAAGGAAGAGGCTAGAGAGGGAGGGTTGCAACAGAAAGAGTGAGTCTTTTTTTCGGAGTACGGTGTGACACTGGAGGAGGAACCACATATATTCTTCAAGGGAGCTTGAACTTTATTCTTGCCAAATAAGAAAACTCTTACAAACCAAAAACAGGAAAAGAAGGAAAGAAGAAGAAGAAATAATGAAGGATTTGGAGCAGGCATTAGAACTGGAGGTCTCTCAGCAGAAAAGATTCAATGCAACTCAACCCAAAGTTTGGCTAAGGAATGAATGTGTTCGTGTTGGACTTGCTGAAACCCTATGCACATATGTCATGATGGTAAGAAAAGCTTGTTGCTATAATGTGTGATTTTAACCTTTAACATCCATCATTCTGCTGCCACTTATATGAGCTCTTCTTTCTGTTTTGTATGTTTATCTGTAACAGCAATGTGCCATTAATAAGTCATGCTCTTGTCCCTGATAACACACACCCCCTCTCACACACACACAAAGGCACATTCCAGTCACATGGGGGGGTCCTGGGTTGAGGATTGGTGGGTTAATGTGGGTGAACCTGGAAATGTTACCAGAGGAATGGTCAGGCAGTGGGTGGGTGCAAAAGTCACATTACGTTTAGTAGCAAATCAAGCCCATACTTGGAACACAGCCAGGCTTTACTTGGAAAAACTGAAGTCACTCTCACCCTAAGTACACTTGACCTTCGGAGAAGGAACCACATGTTTCCTGTTTCCCCTGAATGTTTTTCAGAGTCAGCTTTAATTTCACATGCACCACAGTAGCTTTCAGTTTAAAAAGTAAATGAAATAATTCAGTTTAGTTACAAAACACTCATTGTTTTCTTACATTCCGGACGCCTGGCCGAAATGCTGACTTATTGGCACTTATTGATTAAGTATCCATCGTGTTTTGTTACATTTCAAATCCAGTTTGCTGTTATGCTTTCTGGAAGCTTCCCCCTAACCCTGCTGCTCTTTCTGTGTCTTCTGTGGCTTTGCCTGTGCTTGACCCCTTCTCTCTGTGTGCAGGTGTTTGGTCTGGGGTCTGTGGCCCAGGTAGTGACGGGGCAGGGAGCGTTTGGAGAGTACCTCAGCATCAACCTGGGCTTTGGACTGGGTGTTGCTATGGGGGTTCATGTTGGAGGGAAAGTCTCAGGTATGAGGAGTGACCTTTGTAAACAGTTATATATATAATAAGAACTATGAAAAAATTTCACAACTCATCATCTGTACTCCATCAGGGGCTCACATGAATGCAGCAGTGTCATTCACAATGTGTATGTTCGGCCGGCTCAGCTGGAAGATGCTGCCTCTGTATATTTTTGCACAACTATTGGGGTCATTTCTGGCAGCGGGGACCATATATGGCGTCTATTACGGTTAGTACACACTGCATGTTTGTTTATTCACTTCTCCTTGTCCATATATCATAGCTATTCAATTGTTTTAGTACAACATCTAAGGGTATCTGTCTTATTTATATTGTTTCCATATGCAGATGCCATACATGAATATTGTGGAGGAAACCTGACTGTAACCGGGGAACTGGCCACAGCTGGTATCTTTGCCACCTACCCCGCACCATACCTCTCCTTGATGGGGGGATTCATTGATCAGGTAGCCATGAAATTGAATTAGAGGATTACAGCTTTATTACAATCATTCTGCGCTCAAAATGTGTTCTTGTTGTATTGTTCTATACACAGCAATGTATGTTAAGCTTCTTTTTTTGTTTATGCCAGGTGTTGGGCACAGCCTTGCTTCTGCTTTGCTTGATGGCGTTGTCCGACCAGAGGAACAAACCGGCAGCAGCGGGCACGGAGCCCATCGCAGTTGGTCTGCTGGTGCTGCTCATCGGCATCTCTATGGGAAGAAACAGCGGATATGCTATCAACCCCACCAGAGACATCGCACCCAGGCTCTTCACTGCCGTAGCAGGATGGGGGATGGACGTGTTCAGGTACATACATGATATTTTGGCTTCTGGGGACATTTCTGTATGTCACTTTGGGTTCATTTGAGGGCAAAACATCTCTGTTAATTATTATTCTGTTCTGAGCAGAGATGCTTGTTCATACATAGAGGGCACTACTAGTGGTTTCAAACAATGCAAGTGGAAAACACATTAGTTAACAATTTACTTGGTTGTCTGTACGCATCATTTTGGGAGTATTTGTAACTCTTTAACAACTTATTTTGAGATTTACAATTCAACTGTTTCCACTTGTTGATGGATGATTAACAGCTTGTTTATATAAAAATAAATAACTCATGATGATAGATAGTACATATACTTGAACAAGTTGCTCAATCTATGCTATAAAACTTGTCATAGTTTTAGGGGAGGCTCAGTGAATGGAAATGAAGACATTACATCAACAGACCAATACATTATATATAGAGCCTAAATGAGTGTTATTAAATAGTTCAAAGTTACAGTAGTTTTGGATATTTTTCAGCTTTTTTCACACTTTTCCCAAAATCTTTATTTGATGTAAGGTAACAAAAATGGGAGTTGAAACTCATTACTGATTATAGGCAGAATATCCTAATATTGTGACCAAATATTTATGCAAAACAAAGTTTTGTATTCATCCTGTACTTTTCTAATAGTTGACTGTTATCTGTTTGCAGTGGCGGCGCCAGGGTATGGCTGGGGTAGGCTACAGCCATACCAAGAAATGGCTTAGCCCGACCATGAACAATTATGTTAAAGTAAGCATGTTGAGAACACGGATTGCGAAAATCTACCGGTCGTGTCCACAACACACAAACTGATCCTGCTGTAACAACAAGTGCACGTTACTGACGCAATATGTTTGAGACCATTCGGGCTTATGCTAGAGGGGTGCAAGGAATAGTCTAAGTAGTGGGGGAGTTTTATACACTAGATCAAATCAAATCAAGTTTTATTTATATAGCACATTTATAAACGATTTTTGGTCGAGCCAAAGTGCTGTACATATAATAAAAATAGCCTACAGTAGAGACACTTTACAGCAAATACAACAGCACAGATTGTTCAGAATATCAGTATGAGAAAAAATGACACCCTCTGTCCTTAGACCCTCACATCGTACAAGGAAAAACTTCCAGAGAAAACCCACAGTTTAAGGGGAAAAATGGGAGAAACCTCAGGGAGAGCAACAGAGGAGGGATCCCTCTCCCAGGACGGACAGACGTGCAATAGATGCCGTGTGTAAATCGAAGAGATAATGCATTTTACAGCATATAGACCAAATGTTAGGAAATGCATGTGTCTGTAATAAGAAGATGAATCCACGAGGATGACAGCTACAGGTGTGAAAATTCTCTGGCGTTATAATATCAGCACGACCGCGGTCAGATCAACCTGCAGCCAATCAGAGCAACGAAACGTTGGGTCTGCTGCGTCATGCATTACTGATACGTCGCGTTCAGAGCCTGTCGCGTTCACAGTGAAAAGTCCCCAAACTCCCCAAACTTCTAGGATTAATTGTATATTTCGGATGGATAGATTTGTTCTTAAACGCCCTCGCATTGAGGTACACGTCGAACAGGTGCCAGAGTCACACGACCCACCTGAAGAGTGAATAGTGAGTTTTGAATATATTTTGTAATAGTCATTTGAAAAAGTGTTTTGTATGACAATAGAGACACAGGCCACCTGTTGTGTGCTGTGTCAGTCTCTCTCTGTTTACCCGTGTCTCTCTCTCTGTCTCTCTCCCTCACTCTCCCTTTCTCTCTCCCTCTCCTTGTAAATTCTATATGCCAACTTTTCTTGTTTCTGCCGCTGCTTAGCATGTTGTAACAACATGGAATTAGCAGAATAGGCTATTGTATTGTTTAACTCACACCTGATTGATTGATTGAAAAGTTTATTAACAGCTTGTATATTGGGTACAGTACAGTACAGCTCAAAACATACAATTGTTAAGGGGATGCAGACCAGAGAAAGACTTTCGTCTTGTTTACATCAGGGTCCCCCATTTCCAATTCATCATGTCATTTAAGACATATAAGACATATTTGACATACAGATGGCTTATTTACAATTTACATACAGGTAGTTTTTTACATACAGATTGCTTGTTTACAATTTTCATTTTAGATTTCGTTCTAATACATCCTAACCGGACATTTAAGACATACCAAGTCTACAGATATACAGTTAGTAACAGAGTCTAAAATGCGAGTATATACATAGATGGGGGGGGGGGGGGAAGCTGTCCATTGAACGACAGGTTGAGATTTGTACCATTACCGGGGCCAGTTTTGCAATGCTCTCCCCCGAAGGTGCTCTTTAAGAGAGGTTTTGAAGGTAAGTATAGTTTTACTTTCCTTTACAGTTGTGGGAAGAGCGTTCCACCTTGATGTGGCATAATTGCGAAACGTGTATTCCCCCTTTTTTGTGCCAAATCTGGGTTTCACATGATTTGTGGAGCTCCCTCTGGTGTTATGATCATGGTATTCCTTGACCTTTGGGAAGAATTTTGACATGTACATGGCATGGGTACCATAGAGGTGTAGTGGATCTTGTAGACCAGGCCCATTGCAAGTAGCTGTACTCTGTCGTCTACTCTAAGCCAGGTTGTCAAAGTGGGCAGAGGTGAGGTGGGTTCTAGATGAAAGGTCAAGCAGTAGTCTGACCAGTTTATTTTGCGATGTTTGAAGTTTTATTTTTAGCGCCTTGGAGGTGCTATGGTACCATGACGTGCAAGCATAGTCATAGTACCCTTGAATGAGTGCTCCTGCCAGAGTTTTCAGGGTGTTTTTGTTTACCAGAGAGGAGATCTGGTATAGGAATCTAGTTCTTTGATTGACTTTTTTTATTACATTGGATGCCATTTTGTCACAGGAGAGGTTTGCCTCAAGAATAGATCCTAGGTATGTAATTTCCTTCTTACTTGTGACAATAATGTCGCCCACTGCAACTGAGAAGTCGTCGGATTTGCTGAGATGATGTTTCGAACCGAAGAGAATGGACGCTGTTTTACCCAGGTGTAATGATAATTTATTATCGGCGAGCCAGGTGCAGATTCTGCCGAGCTCGGAGCTGAGGGTTTTTTCAACCTGCAACCCTCTCCTGTCGGAGACCAGCAGGGCTGAGTCGTCCGTGAACAGGAACAAGTTGCAGTCACATGCTGATGACATGTCATTTACATAAATTAGGAACAGTAACGGACCTAATATGCTTCCTTGTGGAACACCACAGCTCACTGGGAGGGGGGGGGACAGAGTACCGTTTACCTCCACCATCTGTTCTCTCCCCTCCAGGTAGGATTGCATCCAGCTCACCGATAGTTTATCAAAACCAATTGCTTTTAGCTTGTCAATCAGAATGGGGTGATTGACAGTGTCGAAAGCCTTTTGTAGGTCCAGCATCACCATGCCGCAGTACTTGCCCTCGTCCACCTCTTGTTTGATGTGAGACCTGTTGCTCTCGATGTAATTTAGCTGATAAAAGGAGACTAGGGATGCAAACTTGTCACCTTTCTGCGAAATTCGCCGTTTTGAATCCAAAATAGGTCGTGTGTGTGATTCGTGTAGATCTGCAATAAAAATATTTATATATACCCGGAGTAATCTTCGGCCGCGATGACGGTCTAGCTTCAGCAGCTAAATTACCTACGGGTGCGTTCGTTAATATTAACTGTGGTCCGGAGTCACTGTGGTACAGACTGGACCGCTGGTGAACTGCTGTTAGAACGGGCCGTTCAGGTGTTCAGAGCAGGGCTCCCTATCGGAGCGGCAGAGCGTGATGTGCACTGAAAAGTGTTTCTGTCGCAATATTATCGTTGAGCTGGCTAACTAGCATACATTGTCACTATCTGCTAACGTTAGCTTTAGCCTTCGTTTTCTAATAGTTTTGTTCATAGGCTATAAACACAGAGGTGGTATAAGTATAGATCTTGTACTTGAGTAAAAGTAGAAGCACTCAGATCTTGTACTAGAGTAAAAGTAGAAGTACTCAGATATTGTTCTAGAGTAAAAGTAGAAGTACTCAGATCTTGTACTTGATTAAAAGTAGAAGTACTCAGATCTTGTTCTTGAGTAAAAGTAGAAGTACTCAGATCTTGTACTTGATTAAAAGTAGAAGTACTCAGATCTTGTTCTTGAGTAAAAGTAGAAGCACTCAAATCTTGTACTAGAGTAAAAGTAGAAGTACTCAGATATTGTACTAGAGTAAAAGTAGAAGTACTCAGATCTTGTACTTGAGTAAAAGTAGAAGTACTCAGATCTTGTACTTGAGTAAAAGTAGAAGTACTCAGATGTTGTACTTGAGTAAAAGTAGAAGTACTCAGATCTTGTTCTTGAGTAAGAGTAGTAGTACTCAGATCTTGTACTTGAGTAAAAGTACCAGAGTGTAGGAATACTCTGTTACAGTAAAAGTCCTGCATTCAAAATGTTCCTCAAGTGAAAGTAGAAAAGTATTCTCATCAAAATATAGTGAAAGTAGCGACAGTAAAAGTAGTCGTTGTGCAGATTGGTCCATTTCAGAATAATATATGATATGTTTTATAATGATTGATCATGAAAGTGTTCTCAAAGCTGGTAAAGTTGCAGCTAGTTTGAATGACTTTGTATACTGCAGGGTAGCTTGAGAATTTACTCCAGGTGGAACTAAAGTCTGAGTTAACACTTGATTAGATTTCACATCATTCATCCAGATCTGTGAAGTAACTAAAGGTATTAAATACATGGAGTGAAGGAAAAGTACACCATGTACCTCTGAACTGTAGAGGAGAAGAAGTACACCATGTACCTCTGAACTGTAGAGGAGAATAAGTACACCATGTAGGCTACCTCTGAACTGTAGAGGAGAAGAAGTACACCATGTACCTCTGAACTGTAGAGGAGAAGAAGTACAAAGTAGCAAAACATTGAAATAATTAAGTAAAGTACAAGTAGCTCAACATTGTACCCAAGTATATTACTTGAGTTTATGAACTTAGTTACACCAGTGGCTATACAGATAGAAAGACTACGCCTTGCACAGAGGCATGAAAATACATTTTCAAAATGCTCAACAGTGCTGCCAAAAATATAAACTGACTGCTACACAATTAAAATAAATGCTTTTATATATTTCTATTAGATGTGACTCTTTGGCGTTTCTGTTATTATTACCTGCTGCTTTAGTTGTTCTGACTGCTAACATCCTGTTATTCCTCATTTTAAAGCCGATATTCCGTGGGGTAGGGGCGGGGGGCTCGGATCCTTGTCACCTTTTTCATACCTGATGAGTTTGCATCCCATAAAAGCCTCACGCTTGGCGTTTCACTGTCAAGGAGGCGATATAGCGTGTATGTAATTACATTACAAATACTGACTTGAGCCCCACCACTGTATGGGTTAGCCCTACCATAGATTACCCAACAAAAATACTCTGGCGCCGCCACTGTCTGTTTGTATCTGTGCAGGGCTGGAAATGGTTGGTGGTGGGTGCCACTGGTTGCGCCCCCGATTGGAGGAGTACTGGGTGCAGGACTGTACAAGGTGTTGGTGGAAATGCACCACCCCCACGTCTCTGAGCCGGGTGATGGGCTGATGGAGGAGTTTGATGAGAAGGCTGCCCCCCTGAAGAAACAGAAGATAATCTGTGCCAATGTATGTGTCTGACACCCTCAACTGTGTGATATGTGTGTGTAGCATTCCATGATGGCTAAGGGTTAAAGTAATAGACCAAAAACAAATATCAAAGATGGAGGACATTAGGACTTTTACAACAAGAAAGAATGGCTCAAAACATCTCAAGCTATTTAAAAAAGGTTAGTCTATTTTATGTGATTCATTTCACCACCAACCTTAGTTACTTGAATGCAGTTTCTGAACTTGTCAGACAGCAACATATATAGAACACCGTGAGGCTGACATCTAGCACTTATTTCTTCAATCCGCACTAGTTCAGCTATTTAGACTAACGTTGAAATCTAATAGCAATTTTAATGCATAGAAGATGAAAAAACACACTTATACTTGTTTTTTTATTGAGGTAATAGCAGCTTGTAATACATTGGAAGACACCTTTAATATCTTTCATTATAACAATCAACAGGAGACGATTAACATGAGCTTGGGCACTACATGTGAAGCAAAGTAAAAAGCATTCTATCCAAACTAAAACAATTAAAATAAAATAGGAACAATAGGAGTTTGCTCCTCACAGCTTGAAATGGCAGCAGCACAAGCAAAGATAAAACACACATTAATCTTTCCAAAAAATCCAGTGCACAGCAGCGTGAAGCTCAAACATGTAAGATTAGATTAGGTAATGTGTTTTGATTAACTTTGTAGGAGTTCCAAAGTACTTGAACAAAAAACAAATTAATCCTGAATGTCTAATAAGTCTGCCACGGCAACAAGAGCACTAAAGCTAGCACATTATTTTCCTTAAATGCTGGAATTAAACCGCATCACTGTCAGAGCAGATGTCATTATTAGATAGAAAACTCAGGACTAAACTATTTAGAGTTTGTAACTAGAGCTATGACTTTAGTCATACAAGCACTTACTGCCCAACTGAAAAAGTATTATTTGTATTCTTCCTGTTTTTTATTTACCAATTTCACACTTATTTTAAATGTGTTTATATGATATATTGTATGTGATTGTTGTAAGAGACATTTGAAATGTAAATATATACAATGATAAATACAGATATTTATTTATTCTGATTACTTAAGTATTAAAGAGTCTCTATTAGTGACAGCACTCAAAACATGTCAGGATTATTTATATATAAATAAATATATAAACTCTTCTTATGTATCCATTCAGACGTGCACCATTCCAGACTCGCTTTTGGACAAAATGCTCTCATTGAGCCTAGCGAAGCTAACCAAACCCGACCCTTGAAGGACTTGCGAGCTGCTCCACTAACCCATGTTAGACGGAAAAGCTGGTTGAAAGGTTTTCCTCTGATGGAAAAATTCTCACCGCTTTCCCCCACTGTGGTGTCTCACTGCGCTACTTTGGCTCTTTGCTGTGCTCCCTAGGCTGCATGGTGTTGACTGCTTCTTCTTTAAGACAGGTACCTTGGCTTTTCCTTTGAAGGCCTTTGTAGGATCCAGCTTGTTGAGGTGGGAATCTCCTGCAGGATCCGCAAAGTTGAGCTCACTGCTGAAAGTCAGAGGCTGGTACAGTGATGCCCACTGCTGCAGAGGGAACAGGAGGTAGATTGTTTACATGCTGTTCATAGTTATGTAGACTAAATCATAAAATAACCTGTGCAATGTGGTTTTAGAACTGAGCACAACAGTAGGCATACTACAAGGAGATGGCAAAAGCCCCATCACTTTCTTAGAACATTTTTCCTGCTCTGTAATTTGCATTCGCTGAAACATTTGGCCTTCAGTGAACAGAAATAAATGTTTATATTTCTGATGAATAGGGTTAAAAACTGTTAGGCCTTGTGTAAGTGTTATGTCTTAATGTGTTAAATGAGACAACTTTGTAGTTTACTGTGAATGAAACTGAATAAATAAAATTGATTTTATTACACATGCAATGACTTCAAGTGCGTGTGTTTTTTTTTAAATTAGGGATGAGCTCATGCTATAATCAGTCATGCTATCTGATCAATACTGGCATAGAAAATAAAATAAAAATGATCATATTTCAGGGAAAAAGAAGAAGAAGATACTCCAAAGTCATCCTTTACGGTTGACCTAAATATAAACAACTATCATTAAGGTATAGTCTACATTAAGTGTTGAGTTGTATATAGTTATTATTAAAAGTTTAAATTAATAAAGTAGCAACATTTAGTCATGTTGTGGCTGTATTCCTTCTTTTAGGGAAGTCAAATCTGTCTTTCACAGGATGAGCCTGATGTTTTGTAGATAGCTATGTAAAGCATAGTGCATCCGTAAAAATGTATTATTAACAGCTTAGTATTTCAATAGAGGGAAAAAGATGGCATTGAAACTGGTTGAGGTAGAGTTTATGAGATGAAAAAAGAATACCACTTTCAAAGTTATCCCTATTAATAATACAAAATGTATAACTCAGGTGAGTTTTGCAAACGTCATTTAAACCACAACACTTTATCATATAAAGAGGGATTAGACACCTTGGCCTGGGGGCTGGGGCCGTACGGGGTGAAGGCATACTGCCACTCAGGTAGACCAAGGTGGGTGATCATCAGTCGGTAGTAGGAGGTGAAGGTTGCGGTCAGTAAATGCCAACACAGCGAGCGATCAAGGAACCAAATGTCACTTTGCTGGGCTACCACACCTGAGAAAAGTCAAAGAACAACACATACATTATGCTGCATTTATTGTAACATATTATAGATTGATCATTGTTTTTAAAATTGTAACATTGTTGTTTGGAGAAATCCTAAAAAGTTGAAAGTTTGTGAGATCACCTGTAGTGCAGTTTTTGTAGACTAGACACACTTTCCCATTCACACCGCAGGAGTGCAGCTCGAAGATGCGGCTCCGGGAATCAAAGTGGGGTGCAGCGGGAGCACGACCCCTCCCTGGCACACAAAACATTAATGAGTCTGGAATAAATATTAACTTTGCAATCAACATTTCATTCATTAGATTGCTTTCTGCACAACTGAGCACACAAACAGACTTAATCAAAGTTGACAGGCTGTAATTGTTGAGTTGAGCCCACATGAGGCTCGGACAGGTTTACCACTTTCTGCGCCGTCCTCCTCCCAGTCCAGGTCTGCCAGCGAGGGGGCATTGGGCAGAGAGAATAGTGATACTGGTTGGAGGAGTGGGCACAGGGTGGACACACTGTTTATCATCATGCATCCCAGGGGAACACACTCATCTGGAAGGCAAACACATACACACAGTTAGGATTGTATCACAGAGCTGTCATTTCTTCACAAAAGGCATTGGTGGAAAAAAATCTATTTTTCATTGACCTTTATCATGTTGTCTTAATAGTAGCCTTTCATTCAAATATATTAAGACTTCTATGAGATGGACAAACTAATGATGACACCTACTGTCTAGTTTAACACTCCAGGTAAGCGTGAATCCATCAGTTGTCAGATAGAAATCTCGCAGGTCCTCTGGCAAAATACAAGTGTTTTTCTGAGGAAAAAATAGAGCATGGTAATATGATAACAATGTATGACAGAGCAAATGTATTGGTCATAAATTGCTCCATCTTTCACCTGTTCCCATGACAGGAGGCTCCTCTTCTCTGCAGGCTCCTTCTCAACAAAACGCACATCGACCACACCTGGCATGTTCTCTGTCAAAATAGGGACATATTCATAACATGTATTAGTTAACTGCCCCATCTGTTTGCTAGCTAACAAGACCATTAACGTTACTAGCTAGTTTCATAGCAAAAATCACAATGATACACACCGAGTATTCGAGTAATGCCAAGCGTCAGTCTCTCAGCAACACCTTTAAAGGTTAAGCTTTCTTTAGTCTCTTCCATTTGGTATTCACAAATGTGCACCAAACAGAGCAAGCATCCGTTGCAGCTATCTGCCCTGTATCGTTCACCTCTGAGCTGACAACACAGGAAGCGACAGATGCAGCTTTGACGCAGTACTGACACATGTTTAAGCCAATAGAAACCAGTCTTTGTTACAGGTTAGCCAATGGACTGTTGAGTTGAAAGTGAAAGGCGGGGATAGGATTCCTTAGCAACGCTTGGCTCCCTGGGAGTGGTGGCGGTTGTTTCAACATGGCGGCGGCAACAAAAACTGCAAATTCGGGGATATTTT
Organism: Gymnodraco acuticeps; assembly: GCF_902827175.1. Classification (NCBI taxonomy): domain Eukaryota; kingdom Metazoa; phylum Chordata; class Actinopteri; order Perciformes; family Bathydraconidae; genus Gymnodraco; species Gymnodraco acuticeps. The sequence continues at coordinate 848,130 of NW_022991244.1, forward strand.
GGATGGATGGCGGTACGCTAACTTTGACTAAACTATGCTAGCTTGCTTGTACATTGACCATTCCAAAATATATGATTGTAATTTGTAAAAGGTTTCTATAAAAGTTTCGTAGATGTTACTTTTGTGTCAATGCTAGAAGTTGTTATTCCTGAGGAAGTGAGACAGCTAGCGTTACGTTTACTAAATGAGCTAACAGTTAATGCTACATATGGTACATTACATGTTAAAGTATTTATTTTAGGTCACGTTAACATTGTCTTTTATATATGACACGCTTTGATAATAGTATGAATGTTCAGCGTCATGTTGGCAGACGTGGGAAAAGTACTCATATCTTGTACTTGAGTAAAAGTAGAACTACCACAAAGTACTACAGTATTAGCATCGAAATACTTAAAGTACCAAAAGTAGAAGTAATTATTAGGCAGATTGGCCCATTCTAGAATAATTTATTCATGGCATTACGTACACGATATACCTCTGAATTGTAGTGGAGTAGAAGTAGCAAACATTTGAAATACTCAAGTAAAGTACAGGTCCCTCTCAAAATGGTACTTCAGTACAGTACATGAGTAAATCTACTTGGCTACTTTACACCACTGTAAATGAAGTATTCTCTTTGCCTTGTGCACTGTTTCAGATGATGAACAGCCTCTGGTGTTCGTTCCTGGTGAGTCTCAATGACATTGTATGGATACTTTCTGAACACAGTATGAAATACTAAGTATCTATTAAACAAATGGCTCTTAATTTGTATCCCCCCACACTCTCAGGATTGGAAGGAGAAAGGAAGACTCAGACCCCTTTCAGTTTTGGATCAGGCAGCACCAGTACATCCAGTATGAGAGGTACCAAGATGCGAGCCCGGCGTAGCTCTGACTGCAGGAATGGCAACTCACTAAAGAAAGGGGGCAGGAATCAAGGCCACTTACAAAATGAGCCCTCTGGTGTTTATACCAAGGAAAAGGTGCCAGACCATCACAGTGCGACTGCAGCTACAGAGCACGCCCTGTTTCCATCCTCTGGTATTTTTCTCACCTCAACACAGGTAAACCATTGTTTAATGTAGGTTATTTTTCTGTTCCCTCCATGTATGTAAGATAGTTGTATATGGAAGAGGGTTTATGGATAATCTGACTATCGTTTTTTATCGACGCTGACAGGATTCCATTATTAGTTTCTGTAAATATATTTAATGTTTTATCTTAATTTGCACAGGTATCCTCTGAGACCAGCAGAAGTAAAAGCCAGGTCTGTTTGAAGGACCTCTGTCCTGAAGATAAGCGCCGGATTGCAAATCTCATTGAAGAACTAGCCAGGTATTACGCAGGATATGAAAACTGTAAATGTGGGACGTTAAAAAGTTCATATGAATGTATGATTTGGGGTATTGTTGTGAAGTTAAACTAAAACAAAATAAGCAGGGGGGCATTTTGTTGTAAACTGAAACTAAATAAAAACAATATTTTCAAAAAATGCAAAACTAAACTGCAACAAATACAAAAACCTTAAAAAAAAAATGAATGTACATCTTATTCTGGTTTTGTAGTTTATCCCTAGTGCATCATTTCGTTAAAAAAAAATGAATGGATTTCTTTCAATTTGGAACCACAGAACTGCAGAAATGGATTGTTCCAGGAGATGGCGCTATGCAGCAATTATTTTCACAATATAATCCCTAATGTTTTTTGCAGACAGTTTAGTCTTGCAGAGTTATCAAATATGAAGAACATCATTTGAATCTTGTAGCACATCAAATGCCATTTAACCAAGGTTTTCAGATAAGGTCTTAAGGTGACCAACTGGGATCAGATTTAAATAGCAAGTGGCAAATGTTATTCTGAGTATGGTATTAACAAAGCGGAAGATGATTCCTAAAGGAAAATATTTTAACTTTATAGCCTTGGACTAAATTATGATGATTTTTTTACTGGTTTTGCTGTTGCAATATGATTTGGATGATATAATATTCAATCTCAACATATCTCAAAAATGATAACTCGATATTTTGAAGGATATTACCCAATTATTTCCCTCAAATTTGTTGAGTACAATTTTTAGGCCAATAAATCACTGCATCACTACATATTCCATAACAAAATCAAAATGTATTGACATTACTCTTAATGAATATTGCACCTCTTGTGGTTTTAAAATGATACTATTCAAAACTTTTGTAAGAAGTGATACCTGTTTTGAATTGTTTAATTTTGAATTCCTTTTTCATCCTTTGTCACATTTGGACATAATTTTGTAGAGCACCTGTGCTCTAACTCAGTTGTTTCCTGTTCTCCAGAGTGAGCGAGGAGAAGGAAGAGTCAGTGCAGCGCCTGAAACACGAACAGGAAAACTTTGAGGGCAAAATCCAGAAGCTGGAGCAACAGAACGTGATCATAGTAGAGGAGAGGGAGAGTATCCTTTCAAAAACACTGAAGAAAGTAAACAACAGTAAGATAGATTCTCTCACCCACCCTTTTGTGCAGTGGTGGGTGAGGTGATTTGTTGTGTTAGTCATAATAGTTTTTCTAATGAACCCGTAGGACTGCCGTCGCAAATAGCCACCTTGGGTGATGGTAGAAAAGTCAATGAATGTGCTTGACCCACAGTGGTTGAGATTCTCCGTGTTTTGGTAGTAATTTTGAGTAATCGTAAAATAATATGGCTACCTTTTTAATAGTGCTTCATGGTTTGTTGAAGTGTATGTAGTTTAGTGTTGTGTCACTTCCACTGCAGCTTCTGCGAAATATGGTGCTCTATAATGAGCAAACCAGAGGTCCCTCAACATTTCCAGGGTACAATAGTTTCATACATTTTGTAACATTAACCAATACATTTTTTAGAAAGTATGGTATCTCATTTCCATTCTTCCACTGCCTGGTTTAACCTAAAATATACAACGAACCAGTAAAATCCTACGCTGTAGTATTGAAAACTTGTTAACAGTTGTTCTTGGTTCACAGTTGCATAAAGGTCCTGCATGATGTGCTTTCCATCAGTTAGTCTGCAGGGGGCAGTGTTGTCTTAGGTACGGCTAAGTGCAGTTTCTGGCCAAGACCTCCTTCAATTTGATACAAAAGACAGAGAAAGAGCAGATTCTTTTGAATGATTTGATGCCTGCTGCACATGTATTTTGCAAGTGTAGCTTATGCGCTGTTGTGTACAGAATCAATTTCAAGCTTGGAGCCATGGCGTCAACCATCTAAATCATCTTATCATTCAAAGATGAATGTTGATATTTACTGAGAAGATTACAGTGTGTGCTTTCGCCACCATGTGTCTTTGTTACACTCCCTGAATGTTGAACATTAACAGAGGAATATCACTCAGAATCCCTTCCTCCTTACAAAATGAGATCAGGTGGGTCGCCTGCTGATTCTTGATTGTCTAGCATGGGGTAAGTGCTAGAGTTACCGCCATAGTGTGCTGTTTATTGCACACCACATCCCATTTACTGTCTCAAAACAATTCCGCCCAGGTCAAAGCCAAAGCATGGCCAGCAGACGATTTAGGTTAAAACCACTACACAATTTCAGGGAGTAATTTACCCCGCTGGTAAATTGCACGATTGGCAACGGTGGCGGGGAAAATTAGAAAAAGCACAACTAAATTAAAGGCACTTTGGCTCGGAGACTTGGCATTTACACCAAACTTCTAAACTCCATTAAAAAGGTATTTGAGGGGAAAAAAAGTGTTCAGTTCCATGCACCTCAGGGGGGGGCGGATAACGTAGTCTTTCAAAGTGAATGCAGGAGTCAGTAAGGCTCTTCTCAGGCAGAAGGTTCCGGCACTTCTCCGAAAGGTTAAGGAGACACCAAAGGCAAACACACTGAATGAGAGTCTTGTCAAGTCTAATTCCATTACGCCTCAGCTTATCTTATCTATCCACGATTCAGGGTTGTCGGGGGGGGGGTATATAGAATGCAGGGCTATACCTTAGCCCCAAGCCACCTCGGATGAGGTACCCTTGATATTAAGGGTGTTCAGCTGACATTTGGAAGTGACTGGCACACAGCACTGAATTTGCATTTCAGATAGGAGGATAGGACTTCAAGGCATGTTGGCATGGGCTAAAGTCGAGGTGGCATTACAAACGCGGCGCACCACTCTACTCGCTGTATCCAGAATAAAGCACAGCAGGTGCTAGCGCTAATGCCATTTATTGAGTTCAAACAATTGGAGGGAATCCTGAGGCCATGGAGAGAGGGGGATAACTGCCCTGTTTGAATATGTCATTGAAAATGCTACATGTTGTGATAGAGGACTGCCAGAGATAAAATCCATTTAAACCTGACATTAACTATGTGGAAATCTGGTTGTATCCAACGCGCATCAGAGGTTTTTTAGCACTTAGTTTTCTCTTGGCAGATTAAGATCCTAATATTCTTTAATGACAGCTCTGTAGGCACTGTCATGATCTGTCCTTGGTGTTGTTAATCTTGCTTTCTTCTTTAGAAAATAGTGATGTGAGTTATATTATGTGGAAGGTGCACTCTATTTATTAGATGTGTTAAAAACTAATTCATGTTTTCTCCCCTTATTTTGACAGACTAGAGAAATAATAAAAGCAGTTGGAGAGAGAGGTTTGACATGCACGGAGATGCCAAGGCTGAATTCAAAACTCAGTTCTGGTCTGTTGCTTCACTAGAGCTTTATCTTTTGACTGCTATCAACAAGAAATATAGTAAATACAGTGATTCTGAATGAAGAACCTTTTTGTGAGCCCTTCATTCTGCTTAGCTTAATTGCAGGGGAGTCTGTAAACAAGAACACCCTCTCATCTGAGGCTTAAGCTAAGCCTTGTAAACAAATGTAATTCTTTCAACTTCATTTTTTTTTTACATTTAAGCAATGGTGGACAACATTTGAAATGAATAATACATAATGCATTGAAAAGAGTCAGATTGGCTTACGTTTTCAGATTGACTCAAGTTTTCAGATTGGCTCAAGTTTTCTCTGTACACTTTTATATATTTTTGGCTTTGCAAACCTAGTCTGTGCCTTCAAAGTTGGTTCTTCACATTAGTTGTGATCATGGCAAAAAAAGATGGCCAAGAATAGTTATTGTGTGACTGTTTCTGTGTGTTTGCACTTTGAATTTTTAAGGCATTTTCAAAAAGAATGGTAACCTGACGTTATTTATTGGTGTATTGTGTGAATTGCACTCTTATCTCCCCCAGATTCAGTTGTATTGAAGCAGTTATGTTAACTGTCTTCTTCCATTAATTCCCCGTCATTGCTTCCTTACATACACATCATCTGCCCCCGTTCTCTCACATCCTTGCTCAGGCTCAATCTGTTTGGCACAGTGTGCTAAAGCAGGCTTTAAAATATGCCCCCCTCCTGTGCAAATTTGTTCCACCTTGAAGTGGATTTCATTATTTCATTTGAGCCTCTGCCTGACAGGGAAGTGAATCATTTTGACAGGCCCCGTCTGAAGCCTCTTCAGCCCAAGCCCTTGATTCTGAGTATTTTTGGAGCAGGGGGGAGGAGTAAGTCATTGTCGGCGCGTTGCAGCTGTGATGTAAACCGGGGGCTTGCCGAGTGCTTGGCCCCCATTGGCTGACGTCCAAGGCTGTGGAGGAAGCATGTTTAGTGTGGCGACGAGCGGAGAGGTGGAATCTTATCAGCGTTGCTCCACTCGGTTCAGATTACCCAGCGCTTGGTGTCCAGTGACTGCATCAGCCCGTCTACACATTAACACACCTTACCTTCATTTAAAGTAATGCCAGATAGCCTTAACAGATAGCCTTTGTGTGTATTGTGTAGTCCCCACTAAACCCATATTTGTATTCAAGTGCGATATATTCGTGTCTATTGGTAAACATTTGTTTTAGTCATGAGAAATCATGCGGAAATAGTGTTTTTATGCGAATCGGATGAAATATGACCAGCAGGCTTTTTCAACACACAACTCTCTATCTTGGACTGAGGGGGAGCTGTATACGCATATTCAGTATCTCCCCTTCAAGACCCTTATTCATGCTGCATGAATAGAGCAACCAGCACAGGTTTACATGATGTGATGTCCTTGTGATGTCCTCAAGCTTTCCATATAAAACTACTTCCATGGACATTATCAGTGCAGCGGTGGAGGAGCCTTACTTAGACGGAGGGTTCAATCAAAGTGTTTCCTCACATTCCCCGAATGTTTATGGAAGCTGCTGCATTGCATTTGTCTGGTGTCTGCTTCTCGATTCAATGCCGTCCCCGCTCTCCTCGCCTTCCCTCTGTTTCATTTCCACAGCCTGATTGAAGTCTCCTAACAACCAAAGTGTTTTCTTATGGAGTGTTCCGCCAACTATTCTTCAATAACACTCTACTTTGAACTTTGATTTTCTCTTAAAATGGGGAATCTTTTTTCTCAAACGGATGCGGAAAAACTCATCAGCTGAGGGAGCAGGGCCACCATCATAAGAAGATATGGCCTGGAGGAACACACTTTAAGGTCAGCTTGGGCGGGAGTGTGTGTTCCTCTTGCTTTATTGAAGTGTGCGAGCTGTTTACAGTGCAGGTGGGGAATTTGTGCTCTCATGTCTCTCTGTGTTGTGTGGGTGTGTGTACTAGGGGGTGAGAGTCAGATTGAGGTTGATTATTGAATGTGTGTAGTCTCTCCATTCTTGTGCTCATTATCTTTGTATGTGCTGCTGTAGTGCGCTGCTGCCACTGTCATTAGTGGGCTCCTGAGGCGCAGCAGTAGTTCCGCTCCAGATTAGTTTTCTGGTGTGTGCCAGCTCTCTGTCTGGCAGATAGCCTGGCACGGCACTGCCCAACTCGGCTCAACACAGCTTGGCCCGACCCAGATGGTGAAAGCTCTGTGCCACAACAACAACTTTGATTTTTCTGGCCTCTTCTCCCTCCCTGTTTTCAACTTCTCTCGGTTCTGCCTACTTCTCTGGTCCAATATGTAATCGATTGGAGAAACAAGGCTTTAATTCAGATTGTCAATCTAAATCCAGCATCTATCTTTTTAGCTTTAAAGTGGCATAGTGGAGCATTTTCCTTAGCAAAATGGCTGTTGTGTACAGAATTCCTTCTCAGTAGATCCACAGTGAGAAGACGTGTAGGCACGACATAGTTTAGTTACATTTGACACATTTCAAAGTGTTTACATGACGTTTCTTTCTCAGAGCGCCAGCCTTTTTTCAAATAGTTCCCAATGATAGTGGTGCTCATGATACCGCCGAGAGAAAAAGTATTTTCTTTTTAGAGTGCCCTGTTTTTTTTATGTAGCCGCTCGAAGCTTTTCTAGTTTCGGAAGTTTTCATAAAGGCATTTTGTTGGTCACTGTTGACTCTTGCCAGACAATCCTCTGATTGATGTTCATGGTGAAAAAACAACAACAAACAACAATAAGATAGTAGCTCAATAAGATATTCAAAAGCAAAGGGTGCTTAGAGTATATCGTCCCTGTCCAGCATTTTCCTTTTCCCTTTTTGTGAAAATATTTATTTTGCACAGTCTGCTTTTTTCTCAGCCAAATCCAGGGGTATGTTTTAATATGTAATACTAAAAGTTGTGTTGTGATGTGTTCAGTGTACTTGCTGTTGGTTCCTTAACTGTGGTCCTCCAGGCCTGCAGCAGCAGTACAGAGAGTGCCAGGAGCTGCTGGGGCTCTACCAACAATACCTCTCTCAGCAACAGGCCAAACTGAACCAGTCCATCGCCCAGCTCACCCAGGAGCCAGCGCATAGCAAGGTGAGGTACGGGGCAGAGGGGGGGTGTGGAAAGCCCTATAATACGGGTTTTAGTAGTGCAACATGCAATCTAATGTGATGGGCCAGCTCCTGAGTGAGCCATTTTGATAAAACTCATGTTCCCCATACGGTAGGCATTCCAGCATTACAAAAGAAACATCCAGTGGAAAAGTAAAAAGCTAACATTAGGCTATGGTTGCATGGCTTCACGTCACCACTGATATGCTGAAAGCTAACTGGTGTTCAGAGTGATGACGTCTTATAAAGTCACTTGTTAGCAACAGCCTTTTTTATGGCACAAAGGAGATTCAGACATTCACCAGTTGAGTATTTACTGGCACATTTCATGTCGTAGAACAAAACATACAAATCTATTCAGCCTGTATTAACCACCGATCTTATTTCAGACATCTAACAACAAACAGTTGACTTAGGGACAAGGGTAACGGAAATGGTAAAATGCAAACTCACTCCCATGTTTTAGGACTCATTCATGCACCTCTCTTTAATGCATATGAAAGCACCGCCGAAGTCCACTATAGTGGTCTGGTATCACTACAACACAGTGAAAACTCTCAAGGTGACACTTCAGAACGAAGACGCCTCTCTGTCTTCGGCCCCTGTAAGAATAGATGACTTGGCCCCACTCATTGTCCCGAGGTGGGCTCTGAATAATGTGTGTTTGCCTGCTCTCTGACCCTCAGCAAATTAGTCACACTCTTCCTCAGTCCACTGTAAGATGGGCTATCCCCCTTATGTTTATCTCATAATGTTGCTGACCTTGGCTTACCTGCCAGTAATGCTCAGTTGGAAATGGCCCTCTTAATCTTGTGGCCACTGTCCAGTTTACAGTTTTGAAAGGTGATTTGCATTTTTGCAGCTATAAACCAAGCCCTAGCCTTACACCACGTCTATAAAGTAGTGAAAGCAGCACATTCTCAGGGAAGCATAATACATCTCAGAGAAGCCTAATAACACAATCACTGTATTCACGGGGGTAGAATGGAAAAAAGTAGAATTTTAAGATGAACAAAAATGCTTCAGGTCACAAAAAACGACATAAATAAATGCAAGGTCTCATGGAACATTTCTCCCAAACACATGGGGGAAGCTTTTACTGCACGCTGAAACACGAGTTAATTAGGTGGGTTAGTGACTCCCTATTCAGTATTGGTGAATTTTGGTGTGTAGCCCAGGTCTACATTAGGATTTTATGAAGCAGCAACGTTTTTGGCAGTTATACTCCCATAAATATTTCAGAGGCTTCCTAAATTGGCCAAAATGCATTCATTGTCCTCTTTGTTCTCTGTCCAGGTGCTGAGCAGTGAGGAAGCCGCCAACAGAACATCTACTAGCAGAGCTAATGGCTCCTCCTTTGATGGCTCATACCTCAGCTTCCCTGCTACTCGAGTGCACAGGGGTGGTGGGAGTGGTGGAGGAAGAACAGCAGCACACTCTCAGAGCAACAATGCAGGCTCTCTTTCCTGTGCGGGTGAGTTCAGTCCCACTGACGGGCCCATCCAACAGCTCGGGACTCAGAAGAGCAGGGAGTCCGAGGGCCAGCACAGATGTGGGCCCTGCCGAGGTCAAGACAGTGGCGCTCGCAGAGAGAATGGCCACCATGACACTTCTAACCAGCATGAGTGCGAAAGGTACAGTTTATATCGTTTTTCATACCATATTATACAGGTTTCCTACGGTCATTAAAAACCTGGAAAAGTCATGGAAATTCAAAATGCTAATTCCAGGCCCTGGAAAAGTTATGGAAAACAATATTTTTCCCAACGTTTTGGAAAAGTCATGGAAATGTAACTAAAGTTGCATAAAACATAATTTATATTTTATCTAATCACCGAAATAGTAATACTATAATGATAATAAATACTGTATCGTATAGTAATGAAACGTAAAATTGAATTTAACTGTCGAGGTATTTTGCTGGTGAGAGATTTTAGTTGCTTTAGCGTGTAGAAGCTAGTAAGCCTACTATTTGATTTGTTTTAGATAGGCACAACATGTTTCAGACCTTATTTTCCTGTTCCATGTTCAAATAAACCATTTTCAGTGGTACGCTGAGAAAGAGTAATTTTTTTGGTCATGGAAAATTAGGTAAAGGTCCTGGAAAAGTCATTGAAGATCATTGGTGAAAAAGTGTATGAACCCTGACTATAGTATTAGTTTTATTATAATCGAAATGTGCATTTATCAAGACACAAACAAGAAGTCAGGATATAAAACAATTATAATAATATATGTTACCCACACAATGACATTCTTGAAGAGAGCTTTGTTAACTCGCCTCCACAGTAACACAAGATTAGACAAAAAACAAAAGAAGTCTTGATGAATTAAATCAAATTGTTTAACTTGTTTCTTGTTTGACTTCTACAAAACGATATCAAAACATATATTTATGCTCTTACACATCTCGAGAAGTATAATAAAAGTCTAATTTATCCAGTCGTATACTCACATCTACCCAAACACATGCATTTTCACTAAAACCTTACTATTCCGAATAATCAGTATCACCTCTGCAAGCACAGTACTGTTCTATACCAGTCAGGTCCGAAGGGTTTTAAATAGGAAGGTTTTACCACAAAAGCATGTTTGCGAAGTATTGAACATACAATTGGATGAACGAGACTTGTCTTTGATATAGTTTTTAAATGCATCCCCCATTGACTTACACATCAAGAACACTCTGTTTCTCTATGCTTTGTTCACCATGGATGCATACGATAACGTTTTCTTCAAGAACTCATGGTTAGAAAGGGTCAGTTATCTATACATATCATCATATTGTCAATTGCCTGTTTTATGTGAGGGACTGCGGATGGAAATGAGCTCCAAGCTAAAATCCGGCATATTTACACTATTTGCAGTGTAGTGTTCATTAAAGGTGGAGTTGGTAATTCACTTCAGAAACCCTTTTTGTTATATTCCATGGAATGCTCTTAACATCCCGATAGCAATGAATAAATTAAATGCTTTGACAATAAATACATAAAGAAATGTCTTCTGTGGAAGCCGTAGCGCTGTAAAAAGCACGACCAATCATCTGAGCCGGCCCGGCTAAAATAACAGGATGGCCTACCTGCCTGTCAGCCTTCCATCTGTGCACAAACTTATCTCGTGCCCTCATTGGTCATGTGCGCGTTCGTGTGTGTTGGAGGAGGGGCTCTGTAAGGAAGTCTGAAGGAAGGGGCAGATTTTTTCCGGTTGCGTGCTTTCAAATTCTAGCGCACTCGAGCTGGTTTCTCCATTCTTACCTACCCCACCTTTTAATGTGCATTGTCCCTGCTAAATAAACGATTACATTAAATTGGGTATTCGTTTAAGCTAAATAAATATGCATTATACAGGCTCCACAGTGGGATGGCCATTGGCTCAGAGGCTAAAGAAGCCCTGACCAGGCCTCGGCTGGGTCACGAGGACTGGGAGGAGAAGAGGCACCAGCTGCTGCTGCAGAAGATGCAGCTGGAGACGGAGAGAGAGAGGCTGCACGCACGGCTGGCCGAGCAAGAGGAGAGGCTCAACACGCAGAACCAGCAGCTTCAACAGTCGCGCCTCGATTACAGCAAGTGGGTGACGGGAGCCAAAGAGAAATGAACTGTATGCTAATTGGAATCATTGCTAGCTAGCGTTTTGAGGAATACGTTGATGTTTACATCTAGTCGTTAATCATAAAAGTTCATGTGTTTATGTGTGCTTGTACTTCGGTATCTGTCATTGCAGACTGGCAAAACTTGAGTCCATTTTCTTTTTCTATTTTTTTTAGATTCCAACAAGCTACTCAATCTGATCTCAGCAGCTCCAACACTAGAAATAGAGACCCACAGCCTGAGGGTCCCTCCCACCAACATTTACCCTCCAGGTAAACAAAGAAAAACTGGAAACGCATACACTCAAACTAAAACTATATCAGTGGGAAACTAGCAAACTTTCTTTGACGCACACATGCAGACCGTACACATATAATTACATTACATATCACTTGTTAGACGCTTTTATCCAAAGTGACTTACATACACTACACACATATACTGTTTACATACACTAACTCTGACTTTAAACTGTGTATGGTCCACAGTGTGTGTGAAGATGCAGAGGGACATCCTGCAGTGCAGAGTTCACATGCACAACACTTGAAAACTCTACCCACTCATCTGGGCAATGGTGAGCTTGCATGTTCAATAATCAGAATGATGTCTCATCAATGGCAACATCTTGGCTCATCAAACATATCCTACAAGATCCTGTCAAGAGTTTCTTCAGACAGTGTTTACTTTTCATATGCTTTACAACTTTGATAAAGAACTGTATATAATCATGGTAATTAAAAGAGACGTCTTGTCAGCCTTGCTTTCAGCCTCAATGCTTTTGCTTCTCATATAACACTCCTATCTTGTGTATCTTTACAGAGGCATTAGAGCAGTCCAGAAAGGACATGGCTACATCTCCGACCCCTGCAAACCTGAATAGACCCACCTCATCGTCTGTGATCCGAAAGTCCTCTGAGTCCAGGTAACACATCTTTAATAGCTTCTAGCTAAGTGAAATATTGGTTATTATAATGCTGGGAGTATTAGCTAACGTAGAAGAACAACCTCACTGGTCAACGGAAGTGCCAGACAAAAGTAGGTTTCTCATTCAACAACAATAAAAAAACAGCACATGTAAGCACTTGAAGGATCCAGGCAGCACTCTTTGTTCTGTGATAGGTTGACATTCTTAATGGAGCTTTCTTCAGGACTAATAAGGGTTTCTCTGCTGTAGTAAACACATACCAAATCATGGCATCACATCACCCCAGTCCTCAAAGACCTCCACTGGCTTCCTGTCTCCCATCGCATCAACTACAAAATTCTGGTCCTCACCTACAAAGCACTCCACCATCTGCTGGCCCCCCTTTATCTCACAAACCTTCTCACTCCTTATCAACCCCCACGGTCCCTCAGATCCACCGCAGCCGGACTCCTATCCATTCCCACATCCACACTCTGCAGCTTTGGGGACAGAGCCTTCTCAGTGGCAGCTCCTAGGCTCTGGAATTCCCTCCCCCAAGATCTCCGTGACTCTGAGTCCCTTACAGTCTTTCAGTCCCGCCTCAAAACACATCTTTTCAACTCTGTCTACCCATAAGCCCCCCCCCTCTCAATCAACTTCCTCTTGACTGCCTTTTTATTTTTTTATTTTACTATACTTACTTGTTTGCCTGTCCTTGTTTGTCTACCCTCCCTCATACTGTAAAGCGTCTTTGAGTTGTGAAAAGCACTATATAAATAAAATGCATTATTATTATTATTAAAGTCTGAGTGAGCATCTCTGTGGGTAGACTACTTCTGTCATGTAGGGACAAGATTATTGGCCTGCTGTCAGTCTGCAGTATTTGACCTGTTCCCTCTCACCTGCTAAGGCATTTCCTCCTTGTGAATACATATTAACAATAATGAAAAGCATGAAAGCAGTACAAATAAAACATTTAGGTTATAGAGGCTTTTCCTGGTCTTGCTGCAGTGTGGGAGGCTAAATGATGTCTCTTCTTAGCCCAGCTAACTTTTCGAGCTGTGAGAGACTAAATGAAGCTTTTGACTTGGCTAGCTAGCGCTGTGGCCAGCCTGTCAGGAGACATGCTGCGTTCCATTAGTCGGCTTAGCAGGGACCCTGCAGCAGGTGTAATTGAACAGACTTCTGGATGCACACACTGCCCTCCCTTCTCTCGCTGCCACAGTAATGAGACAGAGTAAGCAAGAGTGAGGGAGGGATGTTAAAAGTGTTTTTGAGGGAGAGTGAGGGTATCGGGTAAAGTGAGAAATAGGAAGAGGAAAGTTGGAGCAGGGACAGATGGATAGCAACAGTGAGAAAGATGTAGAGTAGTTTCGAGGACAGGGATGAATCACTGAGTGCGATCATCAGTTTTTTCAAAAAGGACATTTGCTACCCTTTTTCTTCCAGCCCTTACACAGGATGGTAATTAACCTGACGGTCTAACCGGGTGTGTATGTGTGCAGAAATATCCCTTCCTGAGAAGCAATTTGTTACAGTGGTGCTTCAGACCTGTATTTTATAAAAATGTTATTCCTAGCTGATGCAATTTGTTCTTGTATAACGTCACCTTTCCTTTTTGTAAAAGTAGCTGTAGTAGGAGATACAGTAATTGTGGGACTGCTTCTCTACCTCATTTCCCTAAAGGACATTTCTTTAAAACAGCTAAAAGTTTCCAACTTCAGATAAGTAACTCTTAAACAAAGCAGTGCGTGGTCCGAGTTGGATTGTGAGCTCCAGCAGATGCCCATTAATTCCAGCAGGGGACCCGGGAATCACATCTTATTACCATCCATTTACACCTCCAAAGCCTATTAAAATGGTCGGGCTGTTCCTCGCTACACACACTGTTTTTTCTACAACCAGTAATGAGGAAGTCTGCCTCTCGGATGCCTTTTGTGGTTTTCTTGCAATCAGTTTTCTTTCATGTGCATATTTTAAAATAGTTGTAATCCTTTGGTAATCCAGTGATTTGGATATAATGATAACAAACTGCTCCTTGTATGTATTAAACAAAACAAAAACACTGCTGTGGTAGGATAGTAAACAAAATGAGTAACCTACAGTAAGTTTACCTGCACGCCCCCTCCTTTGCTTGGCAACAGCATGCCCCTGGTGACCATCTAATCTTAACCAATTCAATCTCGATGTGCAAATTGCAAAACGAAGCTGGGGTTAACATTAAGTGACCTTCTGAATCCTTTCATGAATCCTGTGCTAGTTAGTAATGAGACGGTTCCAGCGCACCCCGCCCATCTCATCTCTATCCCTCCCGCCATTGCCCGCCTGCTATTGATTGGTTGAGAAATTGACATGCGCGATATACGCAGTGGCCATTATAGGTTTTTTATCTTACTGTTTGGACTGCAAATGAAAAGGGGCGCCGGGGCGAGACGGCTATCTTTAATGAAAGAGGGGAGCCAAATAAGCAGTGAAAGTTACGAGTGGAGCGAAGGAGGTGGGGTATCTGGCCTTAAAGAGCTAGGAAAGAGACAAACAGTATTGCTGCGCTGGGAGCATGAAGCCCAAACGTTTTTATTACACTAAGAAAGGTTTTATAAGGCCTTTGTGATTTTTACATTCAGTCTCATAGACATCTGTTTGTCATTGAAGCGTCTGTATCAGTGTAGTATCTATAAAAGGCTTTCTGCTGATATATGATTCTGCCTTAGGCTCTAATACTGACAGGCACAGAAGCTGATGTATTGACAATACCTAAATGTTGGCAGAGCATCAAAATAAGTTGTTCTTCCTTTCCTTTTTTAAAAGGACAGTCCCTGCTTCTCTATGCATTGCGTGTGTGTGCATGTGGCAGTAAAATAGATCAGCCCGGACTCCTTGGGGGGGGGGGGTATTAATATCGAGCAGCAATTCACAACTTTACCTCAAACAAACTGGAGCTCGAAATGAAGTTCTTTGTTGTGCTGTGAACCCCGCTGAAAATCCATCGGCGTTCTCTCCAGCCCTCGTGCAATCTCTATGCCACCTCCCCCCCCCCCTCCTCCTCACCCGACCCACAGCCATTCCCCCCCCATTGCTGCCCAAACTGTACCCCTACCCCCCGCACTCCCCTTGTTATAGATTGTGACCGCCGGTAAGTGATGCATTATTCATTACCGACATGTCGTTTGTTGATGGATGGCTGTTTGAGAGCCCTGTCCGTTAAATAAATCAACAAATAAAAATGCAAATTCTCACATTTCGAGAGAAGGAACCCAGCCAAAGTCCCTCCCCCACATTCCCTTTCTGCCTTCCTCTCGCTTCCAGTCTCTGTATTACGGACACACACACACACACGCACACACACACACACGCTCGCGCTCATCCCCTCTCATGCTTTCTCTCTCTCCCTTCTTATTTTGCTGATGACAGGCAGGAGACCAAATGAGGAAGACAGATTTACTTACTCAAGCTTCAGTCTCTTTTTTCATCAGTTATCATCTTTCAGACGACTAACCCCTCATTCACTCTCTCGCGCTCAAACATGTGCATACATCACCACATCTTCCAATAGGGAAATATGGCTATCAAACCTCTAAAGCTACTGATGTTCTCTGCCTCAAGTTGGTGTGGAAAAAACCCCTGACATATCAAGGTCTATGTTTACGTGTGGAGGAACACAAATGCAGCCTGATTGGATAATCCAGCGGTGTCTGTGCTGCCCCCCCCACATGCATATCAACAAGTCCACCAAAGATCAGCCTTACCTGGGAGAGCTGTGTGCGGAGCGGCGCGATGCAAATCGATGCAGCTTTAAACGAGCAGAGAATTATGTTAGCAACACCAGTGGAGCGTGCCTTAAAGAATTCATGTTTTGTATCTGGAATGGCGTTGTTCGACTGTGTATACACTGAATAATTTATCAAGCCAGCCAGACTGAGGGATTGAATCTCTATTAGCTTAATCTCCCCCGTTTTGGTTTATTTATTTTGCCTGCACATTCCCTCATTTCTATTCCAGGGGAGAAAGAGCCGGGGTTCTCTCCCTCTTTTTCCCTCCCGTACACCTGCAAGAATATGTGTTTTTCTGTTGGGACGCCCCAGTGGTTTTGACTTGTTAGCGTTACTTGTTAGGGTTCAGTAGACACTCCAGCAAGAAAGATTTTGTTAACACGTCCAAGAGAGATTTGCTTTCATATTGTCTGTGTTAACAAGTGAAAGGTGAATGACAAATATTTACATACAAGCGCCGTGCTCCAAGTAGACTTTGGCCTTGTCTGCTGACGGTCCCCCGGCCTGCTCCCTCTGTGTTTAACATTGATGGCACGTTCCGAAACTGCCGGTCTTTGTGTGCATTTCTCTGCTACAATGAACGGCGCAAGGATACTCATTTACAACATCGCCTACAGGGCTCCGCTGGGTTCTGTATTATAAATGTAGCCTGTGCCGATTCAACCTTTGAAACAAGCTGAGGTCACATGTGGAAAAGAGAAGCCGAAACAACAACAAAAACCCTCTAAAGATTTTTTATTTTTCTTCTAGGTTGGACTTTCCTGCGGTTGAGTTATTGGACGTCTTTAGTCCTGTCTCTGCACCTGAGCTCAGAAAGCAGTCCATCCGAAGACCCAATATATCGCAGCGTAGGCCGGGCCTCACTACCCCAAAACCCCCGGGCAGAACCCTGCTCACCCCCGCTCGGGTCTATCCTCAGAATACCCAGCAGGATCTGGAGGAAAGTCAAATACTGGAGGATATTTTCTTTATTTGCTGACAAAGAAGAAAGTGGATCCAGTCACATGTATGGTCTTTTTTTTATTAATACATTTAATTTTCAATTGACATTCTAAATCAGAATGATCATGATGTTATAAAGTGTACCCTTGTGGTTTTAATCCAATAAACACATATTTATACAGAATTGATCATGCTTTCTTTTGTAATTGATGTTGCCACAGCGAACAAAAACACGCTAAGTTATGCTGATTATCTCTTAGGGACATTGCCAAGTTAATACTAACCTAATTCATGATAAGCAATCTCCACATTGAGACTGTTTGATGATTATGACTAAAATGAATTAACCTGAAGCATACAAACCTGGATACTCACATATACTACATGTGAGTATATGTATACTACACATATTCCTACTAGAAATCTTTTCATCAGTTTTTGAGATGACAGACAACAGAATATCTGGGACATTTGTGCAGGTGGTTGCGTATTGAAATCAGAAAATGAGGACACAACACGGGACACTTTTATTCTAGACTGTGCTTTATTATTGGGGCTAAAGCTGAGACGCATCATTCATTTAAAATTACAAAAAAAGAGTTCAGGGGACCAGAGAATGGTGCAGTCTGGAGAGAGACAGGGGCGGGAGCCTAAAGCGCACTGCCCAATCATGAAGCTTAGCTCATCAGGAACCCGGCAAAGCTTTATGCAACATTCATTTCCCCTCCCTCCGTGTGTGCTGAAATTGGGAAATAGATTTCCAGAATACTTTGAAAACCATATGAAGGAAAATGTGATTCTAGCAATACTACTGCGCTTTAGAAATAAAACCACTGATAACAGCACTGAGAAAGAATGATAGTAATCAACGATTTCTGATGAGATAGTGCAGTTTTCATTGAATTTTTACTCTTGTTAGAACACATCAGTTGAACAAGATCAGAGCTCTGTCAAACAATGCAAAGCAAGAGGAGAAAGGGGAGCAGGGGGAATCAAAACAAATCTAAAATGTTTTTTTTGTTTCAGGCCAGTTAATCAGTGATTAGGACTTCATCAGACTTTAGCTCATTTATACTGTATATTAGCAGCAACTCATAGTGACCTCAAGGCATATGTTCTTGTGATTACACGTCTGATTGGACAGTTGTAATTATGTAAAGTTTACCTAGGTTTCAGAATGGAAGCTAATGCTCATTGTTAACAATCTTTTAACAAAGCTAATTTTTTTTAGGAACAGGAACAATATGAAATTAATAATTACAAATATACATAAGCTTTAGTATAGTACTGCATTGTTTTGAATAGGTAATCAGCAACAGGAAAATGTAAAACCAGTCTTTGAAGTTGTTAAATTCGGAGGTTGCTTGAAATGGTAATATGCGATGTAGTGATACAAAGCAACAGATCAGTGGCAATAAGAGAGCTCAGATCTTGAATCAAACGGCACAAATAAATAAATAAATACATCAACTCAAAATAAATAAATAAATAAAGGATTAAAAATCTGTCTTTGACATCAATTGGTCAATAGGAGCGTGTTTTCCCCTTCATGAAGGCATGGTCCTGCAGACAGGAGCGATGATCATCGGTGGACCACAGCAGTGGCCCATGCATGTCATATAAAAACTATTTGGTCACGTACCAACTCATAGAAAAATAATGCCATGAAAGCATGCATATTATCTTGGACATGACTTATAAATAAATATCTAAACAAATAGATAAATGAATAGAACCCATCAAAGTATTTTTTATTTTATAAAATAGGTCAATGTGTGTCTAAGCTCTAACTGAGGTCAATGCTCTCCCTGACTGTATTCTGGATAAATTTCCTTGGTCAGGTCCTACAGCTTGTACCGTATCCTAGCGAATATTTTTTTTTTGTACCTGGTTTTATTGAGCATTATCATGTTTTCATTCATATATTTTTTTAAGTATTTAAAGTACTTTATCCAGTCCTTGTAGATAGAAGTAAAAGTCCTATAAAATATGCAAACCTATGTACAGAGGAAAACAGAGCAAAAAAAGGAAACAATTTACAGTATATTCATCGGTTTATGTATATATTTATATATATATATTTATATTCAAACTTCTGCTCTGTTTCTTGTTGTTTTTGAACCACAATACTTTGTTTTTTCTTTTCTCATGTAAACTTGCAGCTTTAAGTCGGAGCAAAATGAAGAAGAGGTGATTGGCTTTCTAGTTCCCGCGGTCGATCTGCTTCCTCTCCCTCACTTCCCTCAACATGAAAACATGGGCTAGGTGAAAGGCATGAGTGATTGCTCAAACAAACCATTAAAAAAGCACAGACCGTGTCCACCACCTTTTTCAATTTCCTCAGAGCTGCGAGGGGCCACTCAAAGAGGGCACAGTGTGGCGATCAGGGACACCAGACACATGACATTTAGCTCCGGATGTTACTGTTAGCTCAAAGGCAGCCGGACGTTTTGTACTAACCAACGGCGGCTACTGTCGGGGTGAAAATGATCACGATGGTCAACTGGTTTCACACTGGACGCCACAGTGGGGGCCTTGTTATGTGGCATATACAAACAGTGGCATCCTGGGATGTGGAGTGTCGTCTTTTAGCCCCACTGGATTTGGAAGGTAAATGTTAAATGATTCAATCTGCTAAAAAGGTTACACACAGACACTAGGGAAAGGGCATAATGAGCAATTTATAGGAAAAACTAGTAATAGCACCCAACAGGAAGCATTGTCTTCCAAAGTGTCATATAGCCTTATAAATATTCAGATATATAAATATTCATTGATTAATCTCCACCAGCTGAATATGTGTTGAATGCGGGGACCAATAAATCCAAGTCCGTTGACCTTTTGCAGGTGTATGGTAAGTGTTCATACCATTTTTGTAGACTTTTATGAGAAACTGTATGCTAAAGCAATATGAAACCAGCCTCAGTGGCACAGCAGTTCTAATGGGTAAATGGCTTTTCACTCTTATTGCTTCATTTTACAGTTTCATTATACTTTTATGTTTTATATTTGATTGTATGAGGATAAGGCAATATAACATCTTCTAGGACATGCTTCATGTCAAGTATTACCAGCAGATCCACACATTAACTGCTGGATGTGAAAGTACATAAAACCCTCCCTTATTCTGCTCAATGGGAAGCCCGCGCTCTAATTAGAGCATATTCATCAATATTACATCACTTTTATAACCATTAAAACCTAATGTCGGGTCCGATGAGCTCAATCACTTCTCATATCAAGACACGTCATGTCAGTCGCAACCCTGAAATTGACCCTAGACTCCAACCAGTGGAAAGTAGCACACAGCTTTGATAGTTAGCACCTGTGCTAACAGGTTACCTAATGCCCGCTTTTATTTGAAGTATAATCGCATGATTATTTCTAAATGCTTTTTTTTAAGAGACATTGATGGCCAACAGCTGTCTGGTGGTTTGTAACATTGGACATGCACTGAAGCTCTCTAGGCGGCTGACAAATGATATGGATCTGGCTGTAGTTTTGACATCATAATAGCGCGTTGGCTGCTTGCAGTGGTGTGTGTTGAGTAATTTTTTTTTTTTCTTTCGTTGTTTTCTGAGAGCAGTGCTTGATGGCAGATTCTGCAGGTGACAAGGCACACCTTGACATGGTGACAGCCCATACGCTACATGCACTTTACTGAATGCAAAAGAGAGCAAGGGTTGTGAGACGTATTCATTTTGGTTCAAGTTTCAAAGAGAAGTTTGTGTGTGTGTGTGTGTGTGTGTGTGTGTGTGTGTAAGCTCAAAAGATATGTTTGGAATAGAGTCGAAGATAATTGTCCTTTTCCTCTAAAATCATTTAGCCTGATTCTCTTAAAGCCTGCTACTGAGATGTGGCTTTTTGCATTTTCAGATAATATTTACACCATGTGTGCATCCTCACACATGTATCGTTTAGCAATATATCGTGTGTCAGCATATAGTTAATCAGAGATAGGAATGCCTGCAGTTTTGGGAGCTGCCAGATTTGCGATTCTTCCCAAGCAGAGCAATGTTTCAAACTCCAGCTAAAATCTACAAAAAATTACAGCTCAACATAGTCAGTAGCCGTTCTATATACAGACACACATATATAAAATATGTGCATATAAATACATATATTTGTTTGTGATTAATATCTATTTATCCATATAGACTGTATATATGAATACATTTGCTTGAATGCTTGTTATACATATATATGTACTGCAAATATAAACAAGTTCATATATTTCAAACGTTTCTGATGTTATTCTATCTATGAGGTTAGGATGTCAAGTTAAAAAAGATAAGGCTGTGATACGGAGCAGCCCCTCCCATGCACTCGCCATCCCTCCCAAGACAAAATGAGAAGAGAAAAAAATAAACATTTTGAGTAATTGTAAACTAGCGAAGTGAGAGACCCCATTTGGTCATCTGAAATAGTTTTGCCTGTATTCAAAAAAGCATATCAGCAATATATATGTATATATACATGTGTTGTATATATTCGAAATGTACACTTCTTTTAAGTGCAACTCCCCAACCAGTATACACTGACTGAAGGAGATGCAGTGGTCCGAGTATATTAGAGCTACAAGTCCTCAGCAATAAAAACGTTTGGTCTTTTGGTCCCTAAAACAACTAAGGAATGACAGGTAAGACTCCCTGGAGACCGTTGCTATGGCTCTCCTTGGCAACGGTATCCCCTGGAAACGGACAGGCACTCCGAGCTAAAGATGGCCATCCCAAATCGAAGCCAATTTGTGTCCTGAAAATATCACATTCCCTACTTAAGTTCTCTCGCCGAGAATTTCTTGTCCCTTCGCGTTTCAAGTCTTATAAATTGGTCTTCAAAAGTCAATTGCCCCAAACTCAAACCATCTTACGGAAAGATCTCCTACGGCAATCTTCTACTCAGTTTTTAAAAAGTTTTTGTTCTTGTTGGACTTTTGACATCCGTATTCCCTTTAAGAGTTCAGTAGGGTTGGTCATTGTAAGTAGGTTTGATCGAGTTACTCTTACTGTTTTTGTTCTCCTCATTGTTCAAGTAAAAGTCTTTTTGTGGTCCAGAAAAAAGGTAGCTGTCATTCAAGCAGGGTTTTGTGGGGGGAAGAGGTGTGTATATGTGTGCAGAAGAAAAAAGGTCCTGGGGCTAACCAGGCTGGTACAAATTCTCTCTGAGTTCCAAAGTTTTAGTACATCCAAAAGGAGGCGTCCTTGACTCGGTCATCGTTTTCTCTCTCTCTCCTCTGTTTTTCTGAAGCAGCCTCAGTGGTCCGGATGTCGAGTTTGCACTCAGTGGCGGGTAGCAAGAAGTCAACATATGATTCAGCTCAACAAAACCTGAAAACACAGAAGAAATACAAATCTATTGAGTCAAGTTGCAAGTAGGAAAAGCTAACAAACACTGTGTTGTTCCATGCACATTAAAAGATAGTAAAACATGATTTTCAGCCTTGCTACTGACGAGGCAATAGGGATTCTCAATGGCAATCAATCAATTTGTTGGTCCACCATTTTGGTCCAGACCGAAACATGTCAACTATTGGATCACCAATCAATCAATGTTTATTTATATAGCCCAATATCACAAATTTGTCTCAGTGGTCTTCACAGTTTGTACAGAATATCAGTACCCTGATACACACCTTCTGTCCTTAGACCCTCACATCTTACACCCAACAGATGGTTTGGACATTTATGATACCCAGAGGATGAATCCTACCAACATTGGGAATCCCATGAGTTTTCCTTTGACGCCACTATAAGGTTGACATTTCTAGATTTTAGGAAAACATCTCAACAGTTATGGACAGATGGCAATTTGGTACATAGGCTCCACTAGATTTATGGTCCCCACAGGAAGAATCCTATAGATTTTGTTGTCCAAGTGTTCATGGTGAAAGACACTGTATCTCTTTCTGATGAAGACTTGTTGTCTAGTGCCACCATCACGTTTGTCTTTTGTTGTGAATTGTTAAGTGTTTCGACAACTAATGAATGGAAGTGCAATAACAAATTATTAATGTCCAATACTTTCTTTTGTAACTAAATACCTCTAAAACTAATTACAATCCTATTAGCCTCAGCTGTACTTTTTTTTTGTTATGGTTTGTTCATTTACTCAGATCTCTGTTTTCTGTATTCAAAGAGACCGCTTGTCTTTTTGGGCCTAAATAAACATTAATCACATAAGAGACCCACATTCTACATTACATTAGAAAAAGTGAATGGGGAAAATATTTGATTGATTTTTTTTGTTTTATTGGACATGTTGCTGTTTATTCCTGACAGTATGCCCTCTTTATATTTATACGTGCTGTATTAACATGCAAATGGAGCAGCAGAATATGAGTTTACAAAACGCATTTCTCCCTAAATCATCCTCTCCAGCACTAAGACTCTAAGTTCTGGTATGGATAAACAAAGATAATTTGGCAATGTTGAAAACAAATCATTGCTCACCCTGCAGTGAATTAATTTAGCTACCTGGCAGAGTTGTAATCTCCTACTTGAAAAACAATTACATTTAGATTTGTATTTAAATCACACCGTCTAATCCTGTTTTTAAAACGATGAAGGGATTTTAAATAAAGAAACACCTTAACCCTCAAGTGTCATTAGAAGTTAAGCAGTCCTCTAGCTTGTATTTTAACAGTAACACTTTGTGCAGAAATGGCCATATGGTTGTTTATCAGTTGTAGTGACTGTCAATCTCGGGCTGCAAGAACGGAAATCAAAAAGAGATGTTTTCTCTGGCGTTCCGTTGAAAATGTTTTTATATATCAGAAGTAATGGTGCCACATATTTTGTGACACATCGGTACCGGTTCGCGCTATTCTTCCCACAGTGATATGCCTCGGGACAGCGTCTGGTACAGTTCAGTTAGTTTGTGAGTGGGTGATAAGTTGCCCTTGAATGAAGTCATCAGTGGTGAATGAACGACGCAGCCCAAACTCTCCATCACAAAGATGAAGGGAGGAGACAAAGAGGAACAGCACAATTACCCGCCTGAGGGGTAATAAATGCCTCTCCCTTGGAAGCAATTCCTTCCCTGTGCAACACACTGAACCATTTACCAATTATCTTTTACCTACAGTAACGTCCAGGGTCACTTACTGTAAAGCTGTACTACAAATAGAGGAGGCTTCATGTTAGTAAACGCTCCTACAGCTTTGTTTGTTATAACCGGCCATTAAAGCTGACTGTTATATTTATAAGACACATGGCAGAGGGCATAACATTTCACAACATAATAACATATTTAACATTTTGTATTCCTTATATAATGTTAGTCATCAAACTGTAAACATGACTGAAAGGTTTTTGATTTGTATGTTGTCCGCTTGTAAATGGTGACTATACACTATAGTAAATCTTATACAACAATGACGTAGGTGGAATTAACATTTACAAATGTGTACTTAAACTATCAACTAAGAGGGTAACATTTCATCACTATTCTTCACAGGCAATTTACAGATGATCAGGCAGTTATTAGGCATCTGCAAATGTTTTATGACATTTATAAAAGGTTACTGAAACGACATCAGCCGGTGCCAGAAAGAGCTTGCCATTTGAGCATTTTGTCAATACAATAAGCAGCGATTGGTTCAGCTAATCACCGATCAGACTAAAGCCACAGCGATTGGTTCAGCTAATCACCGATCAGACTAAAGCCACAGCGATTGGTTCAGCTAATCACCGATCAGACTAAAGCCACAGCGATTGGTTCAGCTAATCACCGATCAGACTAAAGCCACAGCGATTGAGAGCCTGACCTGTCTTTCCCTGTGTGCGACTGCTGCCCCGGCCGCCAGGGGTGTGGCGGCTGGCTGGGGCGGGGGGCTAGTAGGGGCGGTTGGCGTCCTTTGGCCTCTTCAGCTGCACCTTGAGTCTTTTCATGCCGATCTGGAAGCCGTTCATTGATTGGATGGCAGCTTGGGCACTGCCTGGGTTGTCGAAGCTGACAAACCCTGGGGGAAAAGACGAGAGAGAGAGAGAAGGAAGAGGACGCGGTTAGATGAAGAGGCAAGGACAGTCCGGGGTTACAAAGTAAGGAATAATGAAGATGGGTTCTATAAGATGAAACACATATAGTAATGTAGAAATTCACAATAAAATAAATCATTGAATCTATGCAGAAAACAGTTAAAAAGCACAATTACTTACACAACTACTTTAGCTACATTAGACAGCGCTTTATAAGCATTAATATATTATGACAACAACAATGGTTCACAATTATAACAACATGCAACAAAATCACGATATGAACTTGGTGATGGGATGTAAAACCAAAACATCAACGTGGTTGTGCTATTTTTCTGAGTTTCGCTTTTTAACTCCCACTTGAAAGTGAGAAAGCATCAAATCACAAATTAAAGCCTGCTTCTCAAAATTGCAACATGAATAATACAACATTAATGTTGTGTTGTATTAATGAGCAAAAGCTACTTTGCAAATAGGTTGCACCTGACGGACTCTCCATTAAATATTCTCCACCAGCCATTTATAATTTGACTCATAATTATACGTTGGACTAAATTGTGCTGTCAGTGGCACAAAGTGAGACAGCACTCTCTCTGTCATTGCATGCTCGAGCGACTGTTATATTCTTAGCACGCGTTGCTGTTGCTTACAGTAAATTAGAGACAGAGCCATTTGTATTATATGCACAAAGAGCACAATGGCAATGCAACTATGCAAATAAGGCTTTAAAACACAGCTCACTTCTATCAAAATAAGTTTGAATATTGATGTGTTATAGTGTATATTACTAAAATAATTATCAATGTAAGAAATAAGTCTTCAAAATAAAGCAGCTTTAATGATATATAAACTAGCCTAACAACCAGCTTCTGCACAACTGTAGAGAAATTCTCCACTGTTTTGTTTTCATTTTTTGTTCAAAGGGGAGGGGTGTTGAGAGGTTAGGGGAGGGGTGTTGACTGCGGTAAAGAAGGTGATTAGTAAAAAAGAATAATCAGAATAAATAACCAATAATCTTTTGGTTTGTTCATTTTTACCCACCAAAGCATTTACTTTGGTTTGTCGCCCGATCCACAAACACTTTGGAGGAGATGACATTACCGAAAGGCAGGAACATCTGCATCAGCTCTCCATCCCCAAACTCCTGAGGGAGGTGGTAGATGAACAGGTTGCAACCCTCTGGTCCTGCATATATAAACAGAGAGAGAGAAGGGGAGAGACAAAATGTGGGAGGAAGAAAAGGAGATAAGGGGCAAAGGTCAGAGAGAGAGACATGGAGAGGAGAGAAGCATGTGGAAAGCCGCAGGAGGAAACCTGGCATAAACTTTTTGAAAATAGTCAATCAATTTCAAGATGTGCTTTTTTTGGTCTGACATAAACCATTCAACGCGAGCTAGAACAGCTTTTGTGATTTCCCAAAACTTCTGTATTTTAGTTACAGTTCTTGCCACTGATATGAAGTAGTTGGAAAAATTATGTGATTTGTCAACATGTAATCAAACCAAAACCAACAATTAGTCAACTGACAGTAAATTATTCATTAACCATTTGACAATAAATTAAACCTTAGTTTTTCATGCAAAAATGCTGAAAGACTTTGTAATCGTACTGTAGCTCCTCAGTGATGACACAACGAAATGTCTTTAACTGTAGACAAATACTTCAAAGGTCACATGGGATTTAGAAATGTGTATCATTTCCTTATGAAGCTGGGTCTCTTCTCAATCTTGCAACATGCCAACTCCCACACAAAGTATTTTTTGTCTTCTATTAATGAATACTTTTTCTAACACTTGCTTCCAATGGATGGATATGCAAGAACCCAGCAGGACTAACACATGTACCTGTGAGAGATAGTGCCACCAGGACGTTGCTTATTGCCTGATTACCTGAAGTTTTGAGAATGAAACTGTTAGCTAAGGATGTTTTAATGTTAAAGAAAAATACCAGACTTATATTTTTGTTTGTGATAATCTAGCTTGCAATATATTTCCCTGATATTAAAAGTAGATGAATCAGATGAGCCCTAACTGCTGTACTTGGATAGCCTCTGGGAAGCCACAGCTGGTAGATGCTGGCATTGTTTTGTTTATTTTCCACAAGAGGGCAGTAAGGTCCTAAACATGGCTGGCCCAAGCCGGGAGTTCACTGAGTTCATGAGTAGGTTTACAGCTCTGTTTGAAACCCTCAATAAAGGTAGTACACTTAGTCACCCTACAAACAGGGGGGAGAGCATCATTTATCATATAACCTGACACGGAATATTCATTTTCATTAAGTGTTTTATTTAATCATAAAGTTTTCTCTGTTAAAGACTTCAAGCAAGTCTCTTCTCATCAATCCTGACTGATACTATACTCTGTGATAGTGAGAGGACTTTAAATATTTAGCTTTTCGCAGAAGGCTGAATATAGGCCTGAAAACAGAGTGAGCCCTGCCTGGATATTTAATTAATTTTTTGTTTAAACGTGGGTGTTTATTCCAGGACCGTATTGGCAGGAGGATTTAAGACAAACAGAGAAGTAAATATGAGTAAATGTTTGCAGCATGTATGAATATTTAGAAGTCAATGGTGTGCCGCGTGTGTGTGTGCGTGAATGTGTGTGTGTGTGAATGTGTGTGTTACCTTCTCGTTGCTGCTGAGGAATGATGGGTGGAGGGTGGGGGAAGGCTTGGCTGATCTGGCCGTATGCAGCGGGGTAGGCTGCTGAGACACACACACACAGGGCGGATCAGATAACAGCCATGACAAGATTCCACACACACTCGGATACATACAAACAATGTGATATATGCAGGGGCACAGCAGGCAATCGATCAGGTAACAGACAATAGAGTTTACATGTTGCAAACACACACACACACACACACACACACACACACACACACACACACACACACACACACACACACACACACACACACACACACACACACACACACACACACACACACACACACACACACACACACACACACACACGGAGCACAACAAAGAGAATGAATTGATGTAGTTAGACTGAAGCACCTAATGTTACATGATCGAAATTCAGAGAAAGAATATCCTTTTCTGATACACTCATACACGCAAACACACACAAACACGCACACACACACACACTGACGCACATTTCACATGACGCACGCATGCACATACAAACACACACAGACGCACATATCACATGACGCACGCATGCACATACAAACACACACACAGGTACACACACTGACGCACATAACACATGACGCACGCATGCACATACAAACACACACACACAGGTACACACACTGACGCACGTATCACATGACGCACGCATGCACATACAAACACACACACACACACACTGACGCACATATCACATGACGCACGCATGCACATACAAACACACACACAGACGCACATATCACATGACGCACGCATGCACATACAAACACACACACAGACGCACATATCACATGACGCACGCATGCACATACAAACACACACACAGACGCACATATCACATGACGCACGTATGCACATACAAACACACGGAACATCGAGACTGAAGCACTTAATGTGACATGAATGCAATTCAAATTCAGAGAAAGAATATACTTTATCTCTGACACCACACACACACACACACACACACACACCACACACACACACACACACACACACACACACACACACACACACACACACACACACACACACACACACACACATATATACTCACACGCATATATAGTCAGACACAAACGCACACACACAGATCAGTGGGGCTGTGAGAGTGACAGACAGACCTGCATATTGCTGGACTCCTGTGTAAGCCTGCTGGAGAGGATCAGCTGCAGTGGGACTTTGAGCTGCTCCACGAAAAGGAGAAGAGGAAAGGGGAGGAGGTGGTGGTGGTGAAAGGGGGGGGGGCATGGATGGATGGAGGTGTGTGTGTAGGGGGAGAGAAATGAGGTGGAGAGAGATGGAGGGAGAATGTAGATGGAGGAGAGGGCACGGAGGAAGGCGAGAGTAATATATAACCGGGGTGAGGGTGGGGGGGAGAGGCGATGGAGAGAAGAACAGACAGGAGAAGAAAAGCAGAAAGGTTAGAGAGACGAGCAGAGAGGCGTCCGCTCTGCTTTCAGCGTGTGAGGAACTGAACTCTGAATCTCTGTTACTTTATGTTCCTCCTAAAGCATTTTAAAAGTAGCAACAAATAAATCCCAGACAAGCATAAAAGTAAAACTTTGAAAGACCAGTTTGAACAAAAAACGACACATAGCTCCACTGACACCACAGGCAAGTAAAACATAATGTCACCTATTATAAACAAGTCCTATGAGCAAGATATATATTTATTTTTCTGACAGAAAACAAGACAATTACAACACACACTCACAACACTGGATGCACCTGTTGCTATCACGTCACATGTGGGAGATACAGTTAATTATATCAAAATTAAAAGGGAACCAAACACTTATAGCTACCACAGATGCTGCGCCACACTTATTAACTACCCATCTGTACACATGCACTTTAAGAACACCACTGAGAAAACACACACACGTCACACGCACACACGTACACCGAAAACCATGTACACACACTGATTACCCAGCTAACACCAAAAACCAAGATACTGAACACACCGAGGACTAACAGCAACACTGAAACACTGCCAGACGAAAGGGGAGAAGTGTTATGGGCTCACATAAAGGTCAATCAATTCACAGCTTGTGAAATCATGTTCAAAAAGCCAGTGCTTGTATTATCCTTTGAAAAGTATTTTGCATGAAGAATAGAGAGTTTTGGTATAATTACAAAAGATTTGTTATTGTAAATAAAAGTATTCTTATCTCTAAATAGAATGTGTGGACTAATCAAATCAAGGTTACACACAGATTTAAAGACAAGAGAACTGAAAAACACTGTGAAACTAAAATGACACAAAACAAGAGTACGAATGCAAGTCTAGCACTTAGTTGGTGCCTGAGTGTGGGAAGCGTGATGCTGTTTTCACCTTTAAATTTAAACTCCATTTCACCTCAACTCAAAATCTTTACTTGACAGTCAAAACAAAAGCAGATTTTTCACAGGTTTTCAAATGGTGACATGAACAGCCTTTGATATGACATGCCCAAGATGATTTCACAAGCTCACAATCGTATTGACCTTTATTTGAGCACATGGGGAAAGGGATAAGGGAGTAGGATAGGGGTGAGGATGTGGGGGAGGGAGAGAAGCGCTACCTTCAGAGAGAGAGGACAGGAAGCAGCCACCCTGAACCCCAAAACAACTCCGTGGAGCCACGCCCAATCCGTTTTTCTCCGAGTCCTCCCTAAAAACCAACTCCTGCAACACTGGAGAGACAAGAGTGTAGAAAAAACAAACAGATTTTTCTTCCACCACTTCACACACAAAAACCAATGAGGTACTATCCACGGCTCATGACACAAGTGCATACTTAGGCTCCAGCAGCCCATAAGCACCTTTGCCAAACACTCATCTCCTCGACATGCTGACTGTCTGCAGGCTAAATTCGTCTGGCCTCGGCCTCCTGAACATGCTTTAAGGCTATTCACGCCTGTGAGCCAGCAGCATGCACACTTTCCCGTTACAATGAATGCGTTTACTACAGAGTGTGTCTCTAAGGATTTAGGCTTCATGGTTTAACATGACAAACAGGGTATTCATAATTTATACAGCGTTATCTTTCTCCAAGAGCCGTGTTGCGTGTTTGCAAACATGCCCCCTGAATTTTTCGGACTTACCAGGGTAATGGTGTATCCCGTTGGTGAAGACAGCCTCTGCGGGAGGCTGCCCGTTTGCCTGGGGAGGCGGCATGCCAGTAAAACCATTTACACTAATGGGGGAGGGGATGCTGGTCACTGTGGGGGCGTTGATGCCTGGAGGGGTACTGCCACCTGCAGCCACGGGTCAGAGAGGCAAAGAGAGAAACAGTGAGCATTCCTCAGTATGTTTTTAGGACATTATAGAAAAGTCTTTGCTTTGATGGGACACCTAGTAACTCTTGGAAATGTCAGAGGGCTCAGCCCAGTGGGCCGTTGACAACACTAAATGTCAGGGCAGATTCTCTTGTCTCAGTGTGTGACATAGTGTATACTAATAATGTACACTGCTTTGATGCTATCTTATGTGTGCCAATAATGTATTTGTTTTAGATGAGTGAAATGCCTGCAATGCACCTAGAAACATCTCTGGTATACAAATATTAGTACAATGTTTCTTCTGAAATGCTACAGTAGGGCATTAAAGGAACTCATTGTTTCTTTACTTATAACATATTACATTGCTGTTTTAAAGGCATCTAAAACATTTGAAGGATAGATTTTGTTTATTGCCTTGAAAATAAATCTGATTTGTTTAGTTAGAAATTCAGTTTTGCTGTAAATTCAGAGTATTATTTAAACATAAAAGTCAAATTGTATTTGTTAAGCAATCAGCTAGAATTTTGGAGATAAATAAGGCTGGTGACTATGTCAAATTCAGCTAAAGTACCGTAAGCTTGTCACTTGGTGAGGCACAGGGTTGTTTAAGATATGGCTATGGATTGCGTATCAATTCACTTAAGCAAATGCTTTCTTTGCGAAAGTGCACGGCCCTTTTAACCTTTGGTCTTTCCCCACTGTTACCTGACGTCGGGGTCATCGGTCCTCCTGGGATGCCATTCATGGTCGCCATGTGCTGCATCTGGGCAGCAGCAAAGGCCGCCATCGGACTGAGGTAGCCTTGCTGACCTACAGACGCCATCAGTGCTGCCTGCTGCTGCACCTGCACAGTGGTGGAGAGGGGCTATGGAGAATATTGTAGGGAGAGAAGAAAATGTTACAATCGAGAAACTAAGAGATAAGGAACAAAACATTAAATAGTAGTGGGGTATACAAGCAGAGATTGCAAAAGTACATACATCCTTTACTCAAGTAGAAGTACAGATACTTGTGTTTAAAAAGACTGGTAAAAGTAGAAGTACTGACTAAACTTCTTTACTCAAGTAAAGGTAAAGAAGTATGGGCTTCGAAATGTACTCAAGTAAAAAAACGGACCTCCCTTTATATTAATAGAACAATAATGTCATTGTTAGCTAATGAATGTTTCGATGCTGAACAACGGCAACATGACAACGTTTTCATTGGTCCCTCTTCTTTAGAGAAGACCAGCAAATGATGGATACACGGATCGTGTTAAAATCAATAGGCACGCAATGAATAATAATGATCACGCCAACAAACGCAGATTAAAGTAAAGTAAGTAAAACTAAAGTAACCAGCCTGTTTTGAAAATGTAAGAAGTGCAAAGTACAGATATTTGTGTTAAAAATGTAAGATGTAAAAGTAAAAAGTCATCATAAAAATACTGATACCAGAAAATGTACTTCAGTACAGTAACAAAGTATTTGTACTCCACTACTTCCCACCTCTATATACAAGTTAAAAAAAGACAGTGACTACAAGATAAAAGCAAGTTATTGAAAATCTTAAAATGTGTTTGTTCCTTTTTTTCCGAAACAACATTTAGAGCTCATCTTTTTCTGTTGCTTTTTGCAGATCCAAAAATGAGCTAGGCTTGAGCACTCTAGTCTGTGTGGTTCATTGCTTGAATAACTGTGGATAAAGAAGACGTTTAGCGGGGCGCCTTGCCTGAGCGTAGGCTCCGTAGGCTCCAAACTGCAGGGCCATAGGGTTGAAGATGCCCATCTGACCGGCCATCTGCTGCATGCGGCGGATGGTGCGCTCCTTATCCGTGTCGGCGAACTTCACCACCAGACTGGATGACGCACCCTGTGCACCAACCCATCCACCCGCCCACACATGCACACACAAACACCACGCAGAACATGTAAGTGAGTATGGACACACGTGACATAAGCTTGCACTTCACACACATCCTTTCCTGCCAAGGCAATGGCGTCATTTGGCACCAATTGCCTTGGAATAGTTATGGGTCATTTGCAAAGGACGAATTTCCTGACTGGGATTAATAAAGTATAGCTTCACTTAACTTTAAGGCGGTAATCAAGCTCTATGTGACTCATCTCTCTCAGTGCTTCTCAAAGTGTGGTCCGCGGACCACTGGTGGTCCGTGAGCGCCCCCTAGTGGTCCGTGAGTATATTGGTAACATTTCACATTTTAAATTAATTAAGTAATTTAAGTTTTTCGCACTCTCGCGGGAATATCTCCGCAATGGAGCAAGCTTAAGTTTCACTTTCGATTGCATGATATAGCCCAGATAAACACCTTCATCACGCATGTTGCCACTTGTTGGTACCATTTTCAGGCGATTTGTAAAAAAACGATTGTGTTTTTTGGATATTTGTGGAGTTAGGTGGTCCTCGAGTGTTTTTTTATTGGTTAAGTGGTCCTTGGTATGAAAAAGTTTGAGAAACACTGCTCTACGTGACTCACCTCTCTCACATAAATCTACATGCTCACAGTTAGGATGTACTCACAGGCATTGTCTGGCTGCCGTGTAGCGCACTGATGGCGGCCTGAGCTTCAGCATGAGAAGAGTATTTTACAAACGCACAGCCTAAAGAGAGAGTGAGAAGGGAGAACATTAGTAAAGGGAAACAAAACAGTGTGAGCAAAAGAGGAGTTTGCTCACACTGTATCACCGCAGAACATTAACGGTAACAAGACAAAAGACAAACATTTCCTGTGATATTGTTCACCTTGGAAAAGTTTCCCACTAGCAACTAACATTCAGTAAACAAAGCCCTCTTTGCTGAGATCCACGTTCAATAAGTGGGCAAAACATCCCACTCTGACACCATTAACAACTTTGTGATCCTCGGATGGGGCTTAAAATGCCACAGCGTTCTGGTGTCGCTTACTATTGACAAGCCCCGTTGATGAATTTGAATGATCAACTTCCCAGTAATTATTGAGCTAAAGCCCACTTAGCAGAGTAAGCTGGCGGATGAGGCCTTGTTAATGGAGCTTCACGGACGAATCAGAATGATCAAGCCCACTGTAATCATCAGGCTTAGTTATCATCGGACCCCATTGATTGGTTGCTAAACCCGCTGATGAACTTCATGCATTGAACTTGTTACACTTTGACAAAATATCGAAAGGACATTTCTTTTGGCATGACATGAAGCCTGGTGGTTAGTAAGGCCGTTGGCTAAGCTTTTCTTTCTTCATTAGAGCCATGTAAGGTTAATGGGGTTCATCCGTGAAGAGTTGGTGGTATATCTCTTATCCCTGTGGGCAAAGCCTTCAAATGGCATTTGCTGTTGGAAATGTACACAGAAACTAGTTTCCTTATGTAACCGCACCTCGGGTGATTGTGAAATGTGCCCGCTTTGACATCACTCAACATGGTGTGTTTAAGGAGAACTTTGCAAAGTCACCAACTTTGAAAGGCCAAATCATTTCTGTGCAGTAGCCTGTGAAAAAAATTCTGTTGGCTCAAAGTCATAAAACTCACCTTTGCTGTTTCCGTCGGGACCTCTGAGGATGGTGCATTCCTCGATGCTGCCGAAGGACTCGAAAAGGCGGCGCACGTCATCTTCTGACTGCTGCTTGTTGAGCATGCCAACAAAGAGCTTTCTGTCTTCTAATAGGAAAAGGAATAGGTCACGATCAGAGGATCAGAGATGCCTTTTGACATTCTACATAAAGGCACGCCATGTTCACTGAAATAGCAGCTTTTTTCATCCTTACTGTACCTGCATGCAAAATGTCATAAAAGAGACTGTATATGATTTCCAAGTAACACATGTTATCCATCCATTTCTTCTCACATCTTTAGATCTCACTTGTTTAAATGACGCCATTGGCTTGAAGCTATTTGCTTAAATTACATTTTCTTGATGAGTATGCTAAGGGTTCATGGTCACACGTAGGTGTTCATCTCCATCTGGAAAACATCAGCAGTGCAATAACAATAAAATGACAATTAAAATGCTCATAACAAGTCAGTGACAGATGCTGAAATTATGTCACGTAAACAACATGTAGAATTTAAAAAGTAAAAGCAGCAAAAGTGTCCTTGTAAAACATGTATTCCTAGTAAAGCTGGTTTTTTGAGTTTGGACCTATTTTCCTCTCTCTATTTCCATTACAAATGTGTAGTGTTAGATTAAATCATGATCAATACAAGAAAATCTTTTTTTCTGTCCTGTGGGAACACGCTTGGCGCCGTGCCCTCAGCGTGAGTCCTGGTCCCAGATGGTCATGGTGCTGCATTTCAATGTCTGATAATAACAACAAGATGCTCGCTCATGCCATACAGCACTGACTTGTTTTAGAACTTCTATTTTCATTTTGTTATTGTGTCTTTATTATTATATAAAAAACAACTGCTTATATTGCTAAATGGTTAGGTCGAGTGAATGTTGAAGTTATCCAATTATTCAATTTCTTTATCCGTGGTATCTTGCTCCATAACATCAGAATTTTTGGCTTGTAATAATGTCATGTATATAGAAATGTATTCATTGGGATAAACCCCTTGGGATGCACCATCTCGGTTTCTAGGGGGTCCCGACAATAGCAACAACTTACAGACATACATAAACAAAAAGACAAAATGCAAAACATGACACACAAGACAAACCACATACAGTCTGTTAAGTGAAATTCAAGCAAAGCACACAATCATTACAATTTGAGACAGTCGAGCAAATCAGTTTCATCAATATCAGTTAATAACAAGTACAGACCAGTTGAAAGTGAGATAACAATGCATGTTTAAATATACCCAATGATGCAAGAGATCTAATCAATCTCAATCTTTATTTAATTATATAGCACATTTAAAACAACCTTCAGTTGACCAAAGTGCTGTACAGGCAGTAACTACAATATTAAATAACACAATGGGAGAATTAAAAACATAATAAAAAGCACAATAACTAGAAACATATAAAAAACAAACAAAAAAAAACACATACAAATATAAAAATGTAATGTTCAACTAGTATTAAAAGCCAGTGCAAAGAGGTGAGTTTTTAGCTGAGATTTAAAAAGTTCAATAGACTCAGCAGTCCGGATATGTGCTGGGAAGCTGTTCCACAGTCTGGGAGCTGCAACACTGAAAGCCCTGTCACCTCGGGTTTAATAGCAGCAGGTAAAGTATTCCAGTCAGTTGGGGCTTTGAACATGAACGCTCTTCTGCCAATCAATTTTTTTGCAGAGGGGACAGAGAAATAAATCTGAACAGAATGTCTAACTTGATGAATTGGTGAGTAGGGTACAAAATACTGCTTTAAATAAGGGGGATAGTTAAGATAAATGCATTTAAATATCAGCTGAAGCCAATGCATGTGTCTTCTTACATTTAAAGAAGGCCATTTAAGTTGGTAAAACATTTCCAAGACAAGCAGTGTTAAAAGCAATCTTAGTGAAATCTTAACATCATTTAATAGAGCTGTGGTACTGTATTATATTTAAAAGTGATAGAAGAATAAACTATTATCTGTAGTTTATCTTAGATATTATATATGTGAACTCAATCCTGCAAAAAAAAAGGGAATGGTAAATCCAGTCTTCAATTTTTCTTCGATCACATTTTATGTTCACATAGCTATCAGTACATGGCATAAAGAGAGACAACATCTCTGTGACTCTTTGACCTGATGTTTCTGTCTGATATGACAAATACATTGAGGCTAACAATGGCTTGTCAGACAATCCCTGGGTCTCTCTTATCAGGCTAATCGGCCAATTTCAGTACATCAAGTACAACCTGTGAGGAATTGTGCCTGTCACAGTTATTAGACAGGCAGACGTGCCGGTGTGCCTGTCCTCAGGTCAGAACATGATTAAAATGTAATGGAAGTCTAAGTTAAGTTCCACAGCAAGTCTGTCCGCGGGGCTCTGTTTACATGTGATTGTTATTATTATTAAATATGCATCGCAGACAGGATGCTAGTGCCTGCTGCACAATAATGAGGCCGCAAGTTTCACGGAGAAATAAATTAGATAAAAATAAATATACTCCAACAGAAATAACAAGTAATAAGTCAAAGGTTATGTTGAATCCAGCAGACAATTACGGGATTGTGGGGTTGCATGAGGGGAAAACTGGAATTTACACAGGAAGTGATTAGCACACTTTCCCCCAACATGGATACTGGAAAACAAATACAAATAAAATGCCCACTTTCTGTAAAGGGACACGTTATGTAACTGGAAATATGTATCATATGTTCATGCTATAAAGCCACCGAGCACCAATTTAACACATTTCATTGCGTATTTCTCTTTTTAGACACATATCATAGCAACCACTCTTTTGCACATGGCAACTGCTGTCCTCTTCTTTCCTGAAGTCAAAGTTGGCATTTGAGAACATTTTGTGAAAAGTGGAAGAAAAACTGCCTTAATCCAATAACTAATTTCCACTTTTCAAAAAACTTTTAGACTGTCATAAAGAATCATCGGATGATATAATTAGACATAAATGTAATTTATTTTTGATCAAATGTAGCCAGACTGAGGTCCAGCACGGGTTCATTATTCACCATGACAGCATGATTGAGTCACTGAATGAGTGTTTGAGTGGGATTGTGAGGCAGACGGTGAAAGTGTGTTAGCGCACAACAGTAGCAGATGTGTCGGTGTGCTAGGCCGTCTGTTTTTACGTTGCACAGAATCGGGGACTTGTGGAAATGGATGTATATGTTGGGAAATTAATGAGCCTCGGTGCAAGTGCCTCTGAATGCGCAAATGAACGTGTGTGAAGGTGCGGTTGTCTATGTGTGTGTATGTATGTGTGTGTGCATGCTAAGGGTCCGTTCCCCACTGCCGCTGCCTGACAGGGTGTCCTTGCAGAGTCAACAAGACTAATCTGCGCTCCGGCCTTGCATTGTGGGAGGGGGGGTGGACAGTTTACAAGAGTGGAGCGCACATCCAGGGTGAGGACACACACACACACACACACACACACACACACACACACACACAACCACACACACACACACACACACACACACACACACACACACACACACACACACACACACACACACACACACACACACACACACACACACACCTTGACTCCCTTATTTCGCTCTGATTAAATATTTAGTAGGCAGAAGTATTTCTAACATTATAAAGTTTATTACGAACTTATTTAAATATTATTTTGCTGCACAGCACTCAATAAAAGCAGCATTCAAATATCCCTAAAACTATCAATTCCACATTGAAGGAAAGTAACTAAGGTACAATTTGAGGGTATTGTCTACATTTCGAGAGATATTATTGGTGCAGCCCTGTCTTCTCATACAACTAAACTCTATTATCTGTTCATTTCATAAAAGTCCAGATAAAATATCCAAAACACTAACATCATGACTCCAATAATGAACTTTATATGACAAATGATCCCCAACTCCACCAGCTACAACAGTAAAATAATACCTGCACTGATGCCACATTAACAACCATCTAATAATAGGCAACATTTTCTGCAGAACAAGTACCTATACTTTTAAAACTTTTGATACTCCTATACTTTTACATCAGTAGAATTGGAAATGGAGCACTTTTCCCTTTTATTGTTGTACTGGTACCACTGGAGGATCTTAGTGTTTCTACCATTGCAATTAAAATATAACACCCTGACAGTACGATGAAGCTTTGCCTTCATGCCTGAGAAAAACATCCAAGGGATAGAGAAGAGAAATGAAGAAGAAATAATATTGACAAAACTGTGCAGAACAGACGAGGAGAGGAGATGTGGGCTGAGGACGTACATACAGAGAAAGATAGACCCACATAACAGACAGAGGTATAGACGGCCTGCATTGGCCTCACTTTGCTTCCTCAGGCTCGGTGCTCGCCTCTGTTCCCTCCTGCTCCATCAATCATACTCACAGCACCACCAAACTAAATGGAAGAGGATGTCACACAATCTTTCTTCCTTTCCTTCGTTTTTTTCCTTTACAGGCCAACACCTCTCTCTCAGTCCTTTTCTCTCTCTGCTTATCAACCTTCAACTCCATGCATGCTCTATTTCCTCTTTCTTTCCACTCTTTTCTCCCTCCGTCTTTCTTACGACTGAAGAATCGCTCTGGTGCCAATTATATGAACAACTGCAAAGTTTGAAAGACTCCAGCCAAAAACGATCAAACTGCATCAATCTTCCCTTGAATAGTCCATTGATTGATGTCAGCAGCGGGTCACTACATGTCTAGACTTAGAAAATGTGCTGTCTTAGCTGTCAATACAGTACAGACACACAGATTACAAGACATCCACTTCCATTCACGCGGATCTGTCAATTAAATCTGCACTTCATTTGGCTGATAGGAACTTGTGACACGAGTCAAATAGGACTCAGACAGCGTTATTAAAAGTGTTTGACAGAAATAAGTGACCTGTTTTCCCCTCAAGCGTGACATGACTCGCATGTTTCCATGTCTGTAAGTGCATAGTGCTTGCATCAGTAGATATGATGACACTCTAAGAAAGGAGCTGAAAAGGGCAGCACACGCCAGCAGGAACACTGTTTTCATGAAGTGTTTTAAATATTGGAGGGTCCGGCCAGGCCCTGCTGTCTCAGGGGAGGGATAATAGTGAGGCTGATACGCGGGGGCAGCATGTTTGTAGGGCTGAAACAAAGGGAAGGAATGCAGGAAAAGGGACAAAGGAATAGAAAGAAGGGGAGACATTACCTCCTCGACTCTCGCTGTCTGCTGGCTTCACCTGGATTGGTCTGTTCATCTGTGACAGAGAGAGAAAAAGAGAGAATTAGCATTATGTACTCATGTCATAGCGCATGGTTTACCCCCCCCCCCCAAAAAAAGTTTTCACTCAGCCAAATTGCGGATAAAGTGTATTGAAAATCTCCAAAGCTGAAGCATTTATAGCCATTGGGGGAATAGCTGGTTGGGAGTATGGGTTGGAAATATTATTTGATGTGAGATGAAAGGAGAGAGAAGGGTTGGAAAGGGGGGATAGGCAGAGGGATGAAGGGAACGATAGAAAGAGGGATGGTGGAGAGGTAACTCCGGGTCAGCAGAGTGACTGTGAATGCTCTCTAGGGATGCTTCTGGATGCCGTGTGCAGTCAGGATGTGATCTGTGTGGACTATTCCGATATATTGAGGTGGATGCACACACACACACACGCACGCACGCACGCACGCACGCACGCACGGCACACACACACACACTCACACACACACACACACACACACACACACCACACACACACACACACACACACACACACACACACACACACACACACACACACACACACACACACACACACACACACACACACACACACACACACACCACTGTCTGTCCCCCAGTGAGACCTTTCCACATTGTGTCCGCCGAGGGCCTCCTTTCATTTCACTCCTGCCTGTCAAACCTTCCCTCTCCGCCTCACCACCCTGCTAAACGCTCGCCGCCAATCAATTTTTAATAATGCCAATCGCCATGCTGCCAGGAGGGATAGAAGGATGGAGGGGGGAGGAAAAGGGGAGGAGAGGAGAGAGGAAGGGAGAAAGCTGAGGATGAAAGGGGCGGAGGGAAAGGTCAAGGTTCTGTGTGATGCAGCATCAGTGTTTTGCTAAATGTCATTAAATCTTTTCCTCAGACTTTGCTGATACAGTCATCATCTTAATGAATCCCGGGGCTTTCAGATGATTCACCAAAGGCGAAAACCTTTGAGCGAGAGGACACGGTGTCAGGGCGCAAACACAATTAACGCTCGGACCTTCACCCTTTCCCCGGCGCTTTTCTGCAGCTGATATTAAATCACATCATTCTCCATAGCACTTATTTAAAACGGAGTTACCCATTCCTTCCTCTCCCTCGTCTCCTCCCTCTCTTTGACAGCCAAGAGAGAACCCTGCTAATGTCTTTAATGTGCTGTGATGCATTATTTATCAGACTGGCTGTTGATATGGAAAAAAGGACGAGTGGAGATAAAGGAATTGGCGAATGGGAAAAAAGGGAGTTAAAATGAGTAAAAGAAAGTGAAAGAGAGAAAGAGGGATGGGAATAAAAAACAAGCTGGATAGAAAAGTAGGAGGGATGAAACCAAACAGGGCGAGAAAGAAGAGAAACTAATGAAAAACGGTCAAAGAAAGAGGAAAAAGTAGGGGGGAGGTCTGAAAGGGAAAGAAATGGTGATAAAAAAGGAAGCTGGGGGAGGAATGAGGAAAAGAGGACATAGGGGGAGATGAGGACATAGATCAGAGTGTGGGACAAGGTCGGCCCAGTGCTCCCATGGGTCCTATAAGCCTGCATACATATGAGCGCTTTTACTGTGACCCATACAAATGGTCTGGCCTCAATCTGACCTAATTGTGTTCCACCTCCACTGGTTTTATATGCAAGCAGCGGTTTTAACCCACGGTATGACGCCACTGACCCTCTGAGGTTATATTTCCTGGTCTTAATTTCACTCTGCACTGAGATTTATGGAATCTTTTTCCAACTTATTTTATGTTCTACTTTTAAGTAAAATGAAGAACCTCGCCAGAGTTAATAATATTTCCATTGAAGTCTCTCTCTTTAATTCAGACAGAAACTGAAAAACCAATTAAACTCAGGGTAATTTAATGTTATTGACACTGTCCCTTTGTCCGTTAATCAGCCTGACTAGAAAATGAATGAATTGACTGTAATGCAGCCTTTAAAAGCAGGAATATACAACACTTGCACACTTTTAAAATCCATGGCACACATGACAGTAATCTTATTGATGTAACTGTTAAAGAAGGGCTAAATTCAAGTATAAAAAGTGGATATGACAAACATAAAAGGTCCTCCAATGTCGTCCCAAAACAATAAAAATGACAATTCCCTCCCATTTTCCCGACCCAGACGACCCCCTTAATCATTTCCCCCCGCGTCTCTTCATTTGTCATTGAGCCGCGGGAACGTCCTCTCACACGTTTTTAGACACAGTTCAAAAATAATGTTAAGTGGTTAAACCATTATTTTCCTTTGTAACTGAAAGCTGAGTGGAGTTTCATGGGCTCTCTATCAGTGGTTTCCATTATCCAGAGCCCATAAACTGCTTCAAGGTCAGTTTTATCATCCTGCTCATAATGGGGTGAGTTAGCACCAGCCCACTGGACAACTGATCCCAAAACAGTTGTTAAAACCAGACGCTGACTTGCACGGATCGCTCCCCTAGGATGTATGTGGTGGTGTCAGCCAAAGCCAGATGGCATCATTGAGCAGCAGAAGCAATGCAATACTCAGACAATACATGGAGCTCTCTTCAGCTTAGTGGCAGTACGAGAAAGAAATCTACGTTAACAGAAATAGATGCAGACGTGTAGATTTATAAACACATGTGCACACACTCACATGCAGAAGTGGGTGGTCTTACATGACTGGACATTAAGGTTTATAATACACACACGCTTAGCAAGTGCAAAATCACAAATAGGTCTATGCATCCAAGCGTGCATAGAAACATACAACAGGATACAAATAAGAGAGCGCACACCCACCCACCCACACACACAGACACACACACAGAATATGTAAATGTGTAAATGTATCCTTGTGAGGCAGCATGTTCGGTAAATTGGCTCATCTCTCAGCCTGCACACCTAATACCTCGCATGTAGTGAGCCTTTTTCTTCTCAGCCTATTCATCCTCGCATATGCCTCTACAAAAAACACACACACACACACACACACACACACACACACACACACACACACACACACACACACACACACACACACACACACACACACACACACATAGGCTTAAGCTCCATTGTTGCTGAAAGTCCACCTCAGCAGCCTCGTGTTGGAGTGGCCTTGGCGTACCACATGATCGACAGCTCAAAAGAAACTGCGGCTTCACGAATGCACGGGCACACGCACTCCCACACACACTCATGCTGCTACACTCCTTTCTCTGTTGATTATGTAACTCAATGACAGTGCTCTGCCTCAGTGCTGCCATAGATTCCCTGCTAACTAGAAGCTGAGGGAATACATGGTCTGCATGCAGCCTGTGCTGTACCAAACTGGTGAGTCATTCTTCTGAATCAGTGTAGTACGGCCTCGATGTCTAGCGAGGCCTAAACGATTCGCTGAGAACAGTGGGGGACTGTACTTCGCTATATTAGATTCTACCTTGAAACGGGACAAAATTGAAGTCCTTGATCTGAGTTTTGCTGCTTACTGTATTGATTTCGCTGCGTGCGAAGCCACAGAAATGAAGTTACAAAAACACGGTTACGGCGACAACTCTATGGGATTTCTACCCACTGAATTTCTGTATCGCGCCTTGTTATGTCAGATGCACTTCAAATACAGTTTATTACAAGTTGCTCAAGACTGGTGCCAGCATCTGAAAAACCTCACACTCCACCGAATACATGCAGCCGCAGCAATCCACAACACTCGCAGGGACACACTCCCATCATCGTCTGTGAA
The DNA here is from genome assembly GCF_902827175.1 of Gymnodraco acuticeps. Classification (NCBI taxonomy): domain Eukaryota; kingdom Metazoa; phylum Chordata; class Actinopteri; order Perciformes; family Bathydraconidae; genus Gymnodraco; species Gymnodraco acuticeps. Next base: position 891,408 of record NW_022991244.1, read on the forward strand.
GAAGAATATTGAAAGTATGCTTTACGGAACTCGGGAGAGGGAGGTAGGATTTTCTCATTTTCACCCTCGTCTGGCAGATGTGTTTTTGAGAGAGAGAGAGAGAGAGAGAGAGAGAGAGAGAGAGAGAGAGAGAGAGAGAGAGAGAGAGAGAGAGAGAGAGAGAGAGAGAGAGAGGGGTAGTGCAGTCCAGGTCATTTCATTATCACAGTGAGAAAGCACTCCCAGGGAAGCAAAGAAGGCTGCCTTCATAATATTCCTCTCCTACTATTGTGAAAACTTGCTCTCTTTTACATCCTGCAGCTGAAGGAGCATCATTCTCTTCCCGTCCCAATTCTAATGGTTCTTTATATGAAAGTGAGTATCTAAAAAGACAGCAGCTGCAGATGTTGAGATTCTCTGCAGGAGCAATATCATAGGGTCTAAGTGTAACCAAACGCCGGGGCTCACGCTGTCAAATGAACCACTGGCACTCGACCTGGCCCTGCTTTCCAAAATATCTCAGCATGCACAACACTCATCTTGGGATGGAAACATGCCAATGGAAACATTAGCTGAACAAATATGGTTATAATCCTGAGATGCTTTTGGGAAACTGGGCTCTTGTACACAGGGGGAGGAAAAAACCCCTCAGTGGCGAGATAAGTTGAACATCTAGAAACATTTAACAGGCATGTAATAGATTTGACCAGTGGTCAGAAAGAGGACAACCTATTTTAAAAGTATTGATTTTACATAAATTCACAGAAGCACTACGCTCCCATGGTGGAATACCCCCTGTGTTTCCATCAAAGCTCCTACAGTACATGTAAACATTTCATTTGATTGACTTTCGCAACTTCTTGAGGCACAAAAGTATTTTCCATCTGTAGAAAAATGGCAGCTTACACTCTTCCACAGCCATTACCACTGCACACTGCCGTAATGTGACTAATGGAACGGGGATTTGCTTGTGCGAGGAGGAAACACAAGATGTGTTCATCAGGAGCAGGATTCAGGTCAGTCAGTCAAATGCTATCAGCTCATGCCCAGCCAACAAGCCACTCAGCGGACAGAGCTACAGAAGCAGTTATTGTTGCATAGTATAATGTTTGGAGACTTTACTATATGTACCCAATGTAAACCACATGCGAGCACCGTCACAAATATATTTTTCTAACCTGCGGAGAATAAGTATGAATATCTGTAACTTGAGTAAAAAGAAGCAATAGTAATTGTAATGTAATGAATGTACTTCAAATGTAATATTTTGTAGAATAGCCCATTTTAAAACAATACACACTTTATTTTTGGAATAAGATTATTGATGTCTACATCTTTTTTTAATGTTATTATAGTTTATTAGTTCAACAATCAGTTATAATAATCAATCTGTCTTCAAACTTCTGTCATTCGCTTATTTACTGCACCTTTAACGGCCACTCTCTCTATATTGTTGAATTTCTTTTACTTTTATTGGACATTTGTCAAAAGCAGCACCTATGTCATTTGCACCATATGCAAACAGCAGCTATTACATTTGTAATACCCAGAATGCAGTGTGATGCCACTGACATTGGGGTCAGTTTCTAGCAGAGTTGAAGAGGGCTGGAGAGTTGATGGAAGCTTGGATTTCCATCAGGTTTAACGTCTACACATCTCAGAGAGCATTTGGCCTTTTTGCCTCCCTGTAGCTCTTCATCCTGTCATGTGACCAGACTACAAACCTCTCTTCTGATGTTCAAGTGAAACATATTGCAAAGAGATCAATGTCTGTGTGTGAGGGTAAAGAGGACTATAAAGCAAAACATCCCAATCTCTTTCCTTTTGTTGCATTCTCCTCTGCTTTATCCCTTCTCATCTTTACAGACAAACAGAGTCGGGCGCTCTGTATCACGTCAGATCGAGGATGAGAAGAGAGTTTCCTGACAACGGGACAGCCTGGCCCCGCAGTTGTTTGGGCTGGGATTGAGTGGCATGCTGCAGTCAGGATACAGGAGCAAAATAAATATAAGAAAAAAAACAACAACAATCCAGATGAATTATAAATCGGCACATTCTGTGCTTTCTGCCGCTGCTAGTAGAACAACAACGTGGCTGTACATTATGGAGACACTGGCTCTCATTTATATATTTTGTTACTTTAAATTGTTGACATGATATAGTGCTGCACCAAAACTTGCTCTCAACAATAACATACCTGCAAAATGCTTGTATGGACTCTCCATTGTACTGCAGTGCTAACTGGGAAACAGTACAGATGAATGGGGTAAACAAATGGTAAAATATCCCCACTGAAGTCGCTCGGTAATACTCATTACTACTTACATCAAGCGATTATCTTTTACAATTTTTTTTTAAAGTTTAGGGTTCAATATGCAAATGAGGCATAATCTTTTTAGATGTGTGCAAACCCAGGGTTGATCACAATTCTTCTTCATATTATAATCAAAGGTTTTTACAGAGGGGATTTTGATCATCTCTCTATATCAAAACATGCATCTGAAAAAAACATCATAAGCCATTAAAAATACATTTTAGACCTGTTTTTAGGATTAAAATATTCTATATATCAGGCTATGAATGATATATGAACAAGCCGCTGTAAAAAAATATAGATATAATTGAAGTTTGGTGTAATAATTGGTGCTAAAGCGGAGATTTCTGGACCTGAGTATGAGAAAGAAATGGCTTTCTCGAAAGAACTCCATACATTTTGCTTGACGGGAATGGGGTTAAATATTTAAAACTAATATATATTATCATCAAATGTCCCCAGTTGATGACATTACAGTTTTACGAAATTTTATTTTTAATTGGGCAAATGAAGCATTCTCTAATACCAGGTGAATTAAGTAGAAATGTTACGTAAATAGACAAAGTTAGTAAAACAACACCTTAATGCGTTCTAGCTCCTTTCACTTCCTACACATGATATTCCAAAGCATTGTAATAATGCTGTGATCCCTGTTGGAGAGACTGAGCGAATGAATGGGCCTGTTTCTATATGCTACTGCTCGCTTTGTGGTGCTGGCGTCCCAGTAGTGTCTATAGCGAGATCACTACATCTCCACGAAGGCAGATGAGAGGGAAACACACAGGGATCACAGGAGGAGGCAAACCTCCCTGTCCAACCCTCTGATCATCGCAGATTTCTTTATCAACATGGCTTTAACAGGGAACATGAAAACAGAGAGGGGTAGAAACAAAGGATAACACACACACACACACACACACACACACAACACACACACACACCACACACACACACACACACACACACACACACACACACACACACACACATCCAAGATAATTCCTGACCTTGGGCGCTGTGTTACTCTCTTTTGCTCTCTGGCAAATAATTTCTTCAACTTTGTGAGGACCTGTTGTCAGAAAGCTACACAGACATTTTCTATAAAAGCTGCGAGTTATCACACCCCCCGCTCCCTCCTCCACTAATTTTCTCTTCTTGCCTGCAGATGGATGAGAACAGCAAGGCTTTTCTCACATCCATTGTTTGATCCATTTCACACCAGCCCACCTCTTCTTTATCTCCTCCTGTTTTCTCCTTCTTTCACTGGCGAGCAGCCTGAACGCTGGCAGTAGTGGGACGGCTTTCCAAGCAGTTTTGAATGAGAGGTTAAAATGCAAATGTAGTCCTCGCTCTGTTTTCCTTTCTATTCTTGTGCCACATCTTATTATTTCCCCTCATTTCTTATTCCTCCTCCTCTTCTGTACCGATGTGTTGACGAGCAGAGTAAATGAGTGCGAATTTTTTTTTTCCTCAGTGAGTTAATAAATAAAACAGTGTTTCCCCCCGTTTCCCCTCCGTCTTTTCAGCACTCTACCTGGATAAGAATCGATGTGCAATGAGAGCAGTCAGGATTTGCGCTTCCTGCGAACACTTTAATAGGAATAGGAATCGACAGTTGAGAATTTAGTTGTCACACCGTAACTGGATAGAAAAAGCACATCATCTGCACCCCCAAATGATTTTTACCCTGTCAAAACCTGTTATAGCTTCACACCTGCGCCAGACATGCACTTTCTATACCCTCACACACTCAAAGGACGCACACACACCCACACACCCACACACACACACACAACACACACACACACACACACACACACACACACACACACACACACACACACACACACACACACACACAGACACACACACACACACACACACACACACACACACACACACACACACACACACACACACACACACACACACACACACACACACACACACACACACACACACACACACAGACACATACACATATTGATACATATGCAGGAAGGATGCCAGGTATTCCATTTTCATATTTTTTTGTGAGCATGGATTGATTATCGCAACACAGCTTGATCCATCACAAGAAGAGGCATGCTTAGGGAGGACACTGTCGCCGCGAGAAACAAACAAACACACACTCACACAAACAACACAACCCCTTTGCGAAAGTTGCATAATTAGACGTACAGCATCTTGGCAATCAACAATTCTGGTGTTGCCATGGGGACTATAGCTTTGACTATAAAAAGAAAGGATCTATATGTGGAGGCGGGTGAGGGCGGAGGTGCGGAGCGAGGCAGTGAGAGAAGGAGAGACAGGGAGAATGAAAAAGTGTGAGAAAATTGGTGCGAGAGAAGGGAAGGTGTCGCTGAGGGGCCGAGCAGCTCAGCTAGCAGTTTATGTGCGAGCGTGAGTCTGAACCTGCACGCGTGTGATTAGAGGTGTTCAAAGACTCACTGTGTGCGTGCCAAGTGTGCTCCTGTGTGGGGAGAACAAAAAATGACGAGGACAAAATGTGATAGAGCTGGTTAAGTGAGAGGAAGAGAGAGAAAAACGCTAACTAGAGAAAGTGTAGAGGACAATTTTCAGCCTCTTTCTCCCTTCCCCTCTAAGCTTACTGCATTGCCCGGGCTTTGCAGCATATAGTGAAGATTAGGCCAGACGAGAAAGCCATAAATTCTACTTTTCTCTTTCCAGAGGTGAACATAAATCATGGCTGGTACTGGCGTGCCATCACTGGGTTTTTGCTTTTCACTTATCTAATGAATAAAAAAAAAAGGGGAGAAAAATATAAGCTTAAAAGCTGTCATACTCTGAGCCGGGAAGACTGCTCTCACTTCCAACCCCGCACACCTTTTGTCCTCTTCTCCAGCCATCACTAAGGTACAGAGATGATGAGTGGGCTTCCCATGATTGGGAGTATTCATGAGCTGCATATTGCTGGACTGTGTGTGTGTGTGTGTGTGTGTGTGTGTGTGTGTGTGTGTGTGTGTGTGTTTGTGTGTGTGAGTATGGTAGGAAGAGAGTGAGAGCTGACTTGAAAGGCCTGTGCATATGAGAGATACCTTACAGCATATGCAAATGTAAATATAGACACAAATAGCAGCACGGGCAAACACACCATGAATACACTGAGCGAGAAAATGCAACCCCCGTCTTATGTTCAAACGCGCACATGAACGCCCACATGTTTCTTGCACACGCGCGCGTGCACACACGCACACACGCACACGCGCACACACACACACACACACACACACACACACACACACACACACACACACACACACAGACACACACACTGGTGTTTCTGTCTCATAAGGGTGAGGGGTGAGGAGATGGTGTTGTAATGAGCTGTCAATCACACAAGCCTGCACTTGTATTGGAAAGAAGGCAGAGAGAGACACAGTGATGAAAAATAAAAGTGTATGTAGAAAGAAAACAGTCACTAAGAAGCTACAGAGCTACATAATGAAAATGTCCACACGGAAACATTTGAAGACACTATCAACGCTGTTCAATATTGATCTCTAGAGGATACATCTTAATATGCCTTACTGCATCTCTTGATGTGGGAAACGGAAGTTAAGAAAACACCCTTTGGTCCACTGTTACTATTTTGTCACCAAGCAATCATAAAGTGGTGATTTTTATGTGGAATTCAAGTAGAATTTATGAGCCAAATCTTTTTTTTAATGCTCATTCAGTTGTCTGCCAACACTATAGGAAAGCTATGTTAATAAAGATTACTCAATCCAGAGTTTGGCTGTGTTCAAATATAATTGAGAGGGGGAAGAGGAGAGATTTAAAGGAATATTTAGACACTTAGCAACATTTTGAGGTTTAAAGGGGCATTATAAAGTCACTGTGAGGTTGACATGAACCACTGCTTAGAAAGGTTTTCTTTTGCACAGTTTTTGTACGGATTAACCAACAAGATATAACGTGTTAATCACTCGTCATCACCTTCAGGAAGACAGGCTAACTTCTCCCCTGTTTCCTGTCTAACCTAACCTAACACCTTTGCTCTGTACACTATCCGTTTATTTACCGGACAGATATCAGATCTTCTCAGCAAGAAACTAGTAGAGTATTTTATACCTTTTTGTTCTTTTGCTTCAACCAGCTGCAGCTCTGTGTTTCCTTAGCAGGTGTTGGCTTTGTTGGACAGTATTTTTGACTGTCAACCAAAAATGGGGATTTGTCCTGTTGTTCAGATGGTTCTGTGTGGGTGGAGCTTTTTACTATAAACAAAAACGCTACAATGGATTAATCATCCATTTTATTGTTTAAAATAGCAGAATAATTCAAATAAAAGGAATTTACATACCATATTCCCACCACCAATGTGCGCCCCCATATTGATACCCCGTACACAGGATGCATATAAGAGTAAATAACACAATATGTCAAAAATAACCAAGTAAGATCAATAAATAAGTGAACCAAGAAGATATTAATTAAATATAGGTAGCAGCCACGGTATTCAGGAGACAGTATTTGTTAACCCAAACAGATACCACCTCTCTGAAGGCTGCAACTTTCTGTTATTTAGACTTTAGTATTATGCATGTTGTCAACAAATACAAAGATTGAATATACCACTCTTAGGTTGGTGTGATGTGTAGTTTCAAGTTTAGATGGCACCATTTTTGCCACATAAAAAATAATTCTGGATAACCCTAAAGAGACCGACACTACTGCGCCTCATTGAAGTGAACGTGGGGACTGGATTTTTTCAGTCAATGCTATTGGCTTTCTGAATTTGGCTAAGTGTGACTAGTGGAGAGAAAGACTAGGGTGTAAAGCAAGAGTGAGAGTGATGCAAATAGAAACCAAGACTTATAGAGAGAGGGAATAAGGTGCAATACAGGTACTTTCCAACTAAAACCCCGCAGGGTCTTTTATGAAATACATAACCCTTATCCTCCTGCTGTCTCTGAACTCTGCTCTGAAATGACAGGAGGGTAGAGGAAGATCCAGACAGGTAGATGAGAGATCAGCTCTTCTCTCCCCTTCACACACACACACACACACACACACACACACACACACACACACACACACACACACACACACACACACACACACACACACACACACACACACACACACACACACACACACACACACACACACACACACACACACACACACACACACACACACACACACACACACACACACACACACACACACACTCCTACTCTTGCCTGCATATTTCCATCAAAAATAATCACAAATTCCACGCTCCATGGCTGATTAAATATAGAAAAGGCAGGAAGAGAGAAAGAGATGAGAGTCAGGAACAGAGGAACAGAGCAGATCGAGGGAGAAGAGGGGAGTAAGAGTGAGAAGGAAGTGATACAGTCGAATCTGCGTGCTAGGCTCCGCCAAAGAAACAACAGGGAGTTCTTCTCTATTGGCTTCCAGCGAGAGCCCAGGTGGGCGATGTGAATGTTCTCTCACTCCCACACACTTAGGAGTCAAAAATATGCACATGCACGAGATTGAGTACTCACACAGTATACACATACGCACTGATGTTTGCATGAACGGTAGGGGCCTTCCTGCACTCACACACACAGGGAATGCACACACACAATGTCTACAGGAAAACACACTCAGCAAAGAAAGGAAGAAGCTTCTTTGTCAAGGGTTCAAGGTGTTATGGCAAAAATCATAATCTCGATTATTTGGGTCAATAATTGATATCACGATTATTAAAAATGATTATCCATTTACTTTGAAAACATCCATTTATTGGAGATTTTTTTTGAACAGTATGTTTTTAACAGTTGATTACCCTGAACTTTAAGTATAATTCAACTGAAAAACCAAAAAAAAGAAAGAAATTAATAATAATAAAAATAAAAAAAGAATCGTTTTCTTTCGATTACGTTGTTTTCGTAATCGTTGCAAGCCATAATCGTAATTGCGATTACATTACGATTAATTGAGCAGCCCTAGTTCAAGGCCAAAAGGTCAAAACAACATCTCAGCTTTGTCTTTTATTTCTCTGATTCATCCCTTTTCAAATGATACTTTCAGCTATTCAATAAGCTGTGTGCCAAAATAATGAATGTTCACATATAATAAAAAGCATAAGGAGACTAAAAATGAACAATTGTTGGAATGTGCAGCACTGAAAAATAAATTGGTTACAATGAAACTTTCGTTTTTTATATCCTTTTTTACTTTGATACTTTCTTTGTTAACTTAGATGGGGTTAATTTGTCAGCACCCTCTGTTTCTTTCGTCCTGGAAAACTGAGGGCTTAGCTAAGGATAGGAAGAAGAGTGTTGAGAAAGTGCGAGGCAGTTTTCAGAAGCAGCACCAGGTTCGTTCCTGGGGGAAGTGAGAAAAGGGGAGGAGAGGGAAATATACTATTTCATTATTGATGGAGGAAAAGTTCCTTCAAATTGAACCTGTAAAGTATCTCCAGCTGCCTCTCATCTCGAACAGAGGGAGGCTGGGACAGGAAGAGGAGGGGAGCAGGTCTGAATGAAAGGTGAAGCAAGGAAATGGCATAAGATTTTGAATTTTCTTTATTTTATTTCCACTGTCAAGGAGGTTATGTTTTTGATTATATTTGCCAGCAGGTTTTCAGGAACTACTGATGGTCTTTGAACGCAGAACACAAAATGGGACAAGGCATCTTTAGGTCCAAATCATAACTCTAAAAGGAGAAATAACACATTACCATTCAACTAAGAGTTTGCTAACATTAAGCAACACTATCGACTGGTCCTGATAAACAAAGTGTCACGATCTGTCTTTGTGGTGTTTTGTCTTGTCTAGATCTGTTTTTGGTTTTCTGTCTGCGTTGTGTTTTGTCTTGTTTGGATCTGTCTGTGGTTCCCTGTCGTTAGTTTCCCTGGTGTGTCTGATTACCCGATTGTGTTCACCTGTGGCCCCTGTGTTTTCTCCTCCCTCCTCACCTGTGTCTTGTTTGTGTGATTAGTCTTGTGTGTATTTAAGTTCTGGTTTTTCTGTCTGTCTTTGTCGGTTCGTCTTTCGTTGTTGACTGTGTTCACCGGTGGGTGTTCTGTCTGTCCAAGTTCTATTTTCATTTTCCTTGAAATAAAGGTATATCAGTTTATTCTGCATTTGGGTCCTGCTTCCTTCGCTCTACCGTGACACAAAGTGAGGCTTTAGCAGCAAAACCTTCAGATGCACCAAAAGGAGAATAGGATATTGCATTGCAAATGATTCAAACGTTTCATTATAGGAGAGGGAATTATGTTATATAGTCTCTTTTAAAAAGGACATTGTCTCACTTTCAAATGTTCTTATGAGGCACGTTTCCTCATCACAGAGTTAAATTAAGTTAAGAGTTTTTTTGTTTTTGAGAAGAGGAGCTTCTGCTCACATGCCATGCTCCCTTGGTATTAATTTGAGTCCTATGCTTTGATATACTTTTTGCAGGAATGGTGCCAAAACACAGCAGTTTTTCATATTTATCTCATCTTGTGAAACAGACCCCCTTTACATCTGGCACTAAATGACTCAAATGAACTTGGCTTTTGTCCAGACTGAGCTTAACCACAGAAAAGTGCATGCGTAAATGCACCCAAGACACACTGCAGGAGGTGATCAAACCATCTCTGGGATTCATTTCGCCACAACGTTTCCTCAGTCTAAATCCAATACTGATTTACATTCAAACTCAACTACATACTGAATACAGAAATGATATAGAAATGAGATGTTTTAAAAATATTTAGACTTTCAGCAGCTCACATTACTGATAACATAAGTAAATGCTTGTTATCCGAGTCATAACAAATGCATGCATAATTACAAACTTGCACATATTCAAATTTGGACATGGAACGTTGCTGTGCTGGAAATGTATGCTTGCGCTAACTGAGTTTGTGGCAGACCTCGCAGATGACTGAGATGCAGAACAATATCTCTTTATAAAGAAACCGTAGGATGCTTTGGTTGTGAGTGCTGAAATCAAAAGTAACATCTCCAGCATGTTAGGGGACCACTTCCAATTGTCAGACCTCCACCTTTAACATCCAACCACTCTGAAAACTTCCCCCGGGATATCCCATATGTCAGGGTTAGTGTTTTACGTATGAGCTTAAGTTAAAGTGCTTATGCAACTCTGCGGTGGAGAGCGGCCTTTATTTTCATTACCTGTCAGGATAGGTATTATGTCATTCTTATGACAGCGCTAGCCAATATGTGAGCCTCTTTAGGCTGAGTGCATCCATCTGTGTTACTATATATCTGACTGTAATATCTTGCTGGCTGTTGGCCAACTGTATCCTGGTCTGCTACTGTATCTCACCGTATCTCTCCAGCTCTCTCCTCTAGCTTCACCGCCCCCACGGATCTACAAATATTGGACGTAGTGATAGGAAAGCTGATACTCCGGCCAACTTTTTTTTATCCTTTAAAATCCATGAAGACAACTGACCATTTGTACACCTACAGGAATTTCTCTGAGGACCAGAATCCACATCTATAACTAAATGTGCACGTTTGTACTTGCAAACTCATTTAGCTAGAAGAAATCTATATAAGTGAATACTCTTATGGAGGAGTGCCTGGGAATGCTGAGGCAGAGTGACTGATTCCAGGCGATAGTTTCTCCCCTGCAGAGTTAAGAGGGCCCAGTGGCCCCTGGGAGCAGCCTGTCACAACTAGAGAAACTCCTGCTGGGGCCACTCTGTTGAGGTTTTCAGCCGGCTCCCAGGGGGTCCCCACCACCACTTACCCGTTGAAACAAAAATCAATGGCTTAATGATCCAAAACAGGAAATAGAATGAAGAAAAAGAAAGTCCCTAAAACAACAAAATGTCTTTTGGCAAGGGACAATCTGTCCTGGGCCTTCATTTGTTTGTTTGTGTGTGTGTGTGTGGTGAAAGAAATTTGCTGGGATTGTAAGTGAGTGTATATATGTGAGTGTGTGTGTGTCCGTGTGTACGTACATGCACACGCAGCTTTGAGAGAGTGAGCTTACCCTAGCTTAGTGGCGCAAAACATATTGATTTATTGATTGCCTGTTTCACCCCCTCGCCATCTCTCTCCCTCCCTCCCTCTCTGCCTGTTATAGAGGCTCCAGGGACTCGAGGCTGCAGCGGTGACTGAAAAAGGGACGGGATGTTGGGAGGAGAGAGAGTCAGAGGGAATGAGACGGAAAGCGAAGGAGGGGGGTGCCCCATTGGAGAGTTGATCCAGCAGCCTTTTAACCAAGGCCCCTACATCATTCAGATTTATGAACTAAGGTCACGACCAAATCAAAACCTTGACCTATCTGCGAGGATGCCGATTTATAAGCACCATGTAGTGGGGAGTGGTGGGGACTGCAGCTAGTATTCTTCCCCTTGGCCTCCCTGTGGAGAGAGCTGGATCAGGGCTAGAGGAGAGGCTGGCTGTAATTTGTGATTAGCAGACAGCTTGTGCTTTATGATATACTGCAGCCGGCTGGTGCAACACACAGTTCAAAAGGATGTCACTGTTCCAGGAAATATACAGTAAGGCTTTCTGTCCCACTAAAGCACTGCCGGCTGGAAGAGGTCAAGTTCTAACCCTGTATAGTTTTTGAGATCTGCTAAAGCATGCTAGCAGAAAGCGCTAACAAGCCGAGTAGCCTTACAGAAACCGCTTAAACATTGCCACAGTATCACTGGCACGTAATGACACTTATAATGGAAGCTTATCTGCAAATGCTTAAGATGGGAAAATGGCATCAAGTTCACCGTGCAGCAAACAGAAACATGTGTCACCATCGATTTGTGCCCCCTTCAGTAGCTTACGACTCGTGGGATATGCTTATGACAAGCATCCCCATGTTAGCGCAATGTCCCTTTCCTAAACCTAGTCTCTCCATAAATTATGGACAGGATGAAATACGAGTCCCCATTCGACAGCCCTTCATTTCCCGCTCCCAGGGAGACCCAGCACGAAGAAGCATTTGCTTCTTTTCTTTAATGTCTCACTCCGAACGTGAACGAGGAATGCATGGAAATAAAGCAAAGTGAATTGCCTCGCAGATGTGAAGAAACAGTGTTATAATAAAGGAGGTATCCACCGGAAAAGAAAGTGCAAAGTCACAGAGAGAGAAGAGGAAGTCGACAGCAGTTTTTCCATTTCCCCCCCCCACACCAGTTGCCTCCTGGTTGTCAAGACGACTTCTTATCCGGGGGCCGGTGCTGGTCTGCTCCCCCTGGAGGCTGCTGGGAAATCAGGTAGGGGAGGGCCACAGGGACCGGGGCTGTTCTATTCTTAAATACACAGCATCGGGCAAATGCAATTACAAACCCGAGGAGGGCCAGAGTCTAATCCAATAAAGCCGAGGTGGTCCGCGTGGTGAAAGCCAGCTACTCGCCCAGGATGGCACGCCCAGGCCCAGAGTGCCACGGCCCCCTGTGGCACAGACTGACCCCCCGCTATGGGAAGTGCTACAGGAGACTTAATGTACGACTGTTATGCAGCGCTACACAGTCATTTTAACTTTAATATTAACCCACAGACTGGAAAATATCCATTCTAATCTCGGGGGAACAATTTGACAAAATCTCCCAGATGTAATATTTTTGATTAAAAGAACATATCTATCTCTTCTTTTGCAAGTGAAATCTTAAAAAGTTTTTGGACTACATTTGAGGCTCTACGATTACCCAAAATAACACTGAATGTACAGTATGTACGTAGATTCACTTTTTCTGTCTTTTATTTCTTTTTTCCTACAATTCTAATGTCGTTCAGGTTCCGTTCATTTTGAAATACGATCTCTGCTGTATCGCGTTTGCCTGAGATGGTTGAACAAAACAAAATGTGTCTACTCAGAGGGGTTAAAGAGTGCGATTGAGTTTTGGACGTCAGCTCGTAAAACCCGGCCAACTCACTCAGATTACAAATGAGAGGATCTGATGATGTCGACTGCGGCCAAATTCCTCTAATTAAAATCACAATGGTAGAAAACACTGCAACACTGGGGTGTCTTTGCTGAGGGACGCCCACTTTGCCCTTATTAAAGGAAACCTGGAGAGAAAGGTTAATAGCACTGAGCTCTATACAAGTACATGTGTAATCCTATTATGTACAGTATAGAGTATAATAGACATGTGGGACAATGGCACACACACACATGTCACATACAGTATGTGCTACGACCCTGCTTCTCTCACCTTGTAATACCTTTTTGTTACACCTCAAAAACTGCAGATTTACATTTCCTCTGCTTTAAGTAAGTGTGCAGGAGATTTATGCGCTTCCCATCACTCGATAAAATCAAAGATCTGGGTATACTCCCTCCTGGAGAAAGACAACTTTTCCGCAATTCCTCATCCGAGCTACAGTAGTTCAGTGCACGCCAACTGCACTGTCAAGTGCCAGGATGAGAATTAATTATGATGAAAATAAATCATTAGGTGGGGGTGACGTCTAATTTAGAGTTATTTACCTTCAGTGCAACATCCAGAAGGGGCGATAATCGTTATACGGAAAGAATAACTATTATTAATGAAACTGAAATATATATTTCTTTAATATTACAATTACTAACCCATCAACACTGAAATCTTTCTGAATCCAATAATAACATTCCCGGATAACACACATGACAAAGAGAAGCTTCTGATTATAATAAACTATTGAAGTGTACAAGGGAACATAAAAAGCAGCCTTGACCTCACTTTCTCTCTCACACAAACTATTCCTTTCAGCGTTATCTAGTTTGCCCACACAGGATCTCAGCATTGAAGTGAAACAATTATTTCTGGAGGGTACTTTTCTGTCAACTTTGTGTCGAGTTAGAAGGTTAACGGCCAATCAGAAATCACCATTCTGGACTGACAGTTAAACGGACGCATGGGGCCCGATGTACTCTTACAAATGTGCCTGGAGACATGCATGTTATTTATCAAAGCTCACTGGCTTGGAAGAGCTGGTTGCCTCTCATGTGATGCTCACCTTGCATGTCATCAATTGAATACAACATTTTCTTTTGCATAATAACTTAAGACATGTGGTTGTGCACATGTGGGCTCACTATTTTGTTGGTCATGCTTACATTTCTCCAGTAGTCTCTAAATAGCGATTATAGAGGTGCAGGTCTAGCTTTAAATAAAACCTCTTTCTTGGGTGTCTTTGGAGCATATTTACTGTTTTGCCCCGAGAAACATGCTCTTACTGTTTGTAATTCAGCCTTGATCAAACACAAATCTTATCCTACTGTACTTTATGAGTCCATACTAAATGGACACAGTTTCCGAACCTTTTATGACTACAAGCAAATCTTTTTAATGATGCAGTAAGCCTGAGGTTCGGAGGGTTTTTGTTTGAAGTCTCTGGTTTGCAGATGCACACATTTTAATTTTGTTGGTAGCTGTAAATACACGACACGGGGTCTGCATACGCGAACACACCTTTTATTAGCAGCTCGAACTGAGAGAAAAGTGAATTTCCCTCCATTTGGATAAGATGTCTTTGAAAGCAAATCCCTGTTGCTCAAAACATTCCTCTGAATCATAGGGGTCAAATAGAGTGGAGCTTCTCAGAGTAAAACATGTTGTGCACAACGTGTTGCGTCTGTAGAGGATTGACAAGAGATGAATGTTATTTTATTTGCCATCAGTATGAGAGTCATTTGAATCAGGGAATTATAATAAAAAGTACAAAAACTGCATAGGGTAGAGCTAAGGGACGGAAAGGAGGAAATCACTCAGGGCGCACAGAGAGCTGAGGCTGACATGAGATGATACATGCATGGTAATAACTGAGGAATAAAGGGAGAAAGGGAAGCTGGAAAAAAACCACACTCTTCTTTCCAACAGATAAAAGAGAGGCGCATTACAAGACACAACTGAGTTATGCTTTGAAAACATTTTGACATATAATAATTCAAATCTGACATTAGTTTTTTTCTTTTATGGTCCCTCAATGACAAATTAAAGTGAATCAAAAAGGAGCATGCAAACTCAAAAAGGCTTGACCATGGGGAATTTTTTGAAGGTCTCCCATCTTGAGATCTGTTTACACCTCGAAAATAATATTCTCCAGCGTTTCCTTATTCTTACTAAAGAGGATGGAAAAAAAGTAACCGGAGCCAATCTGCACGCTGGAGGCCAAGCAGCCAAAGAGCTCCCATCATGTGGGCCAGATGAATCTGCTCTCTTGGAACCTTGCCTGGACAAACAAGAGAGTAAGCTTGTAAGGCCTGTGCATCAACACACCTGCCACCAGCCAGGACTCTGCTCTGTAACACATGTAGGCTTTGGCAAGGCGCATCAACATTTAGCATAATGTAATATTGAAAATGTCCTACTTTTCTGTACACATTGAGTTCCAGAATCAGAGGCTTCGCCATGTCTGACGTCACAAACTTGGCTTTCTATTTTGCACAATGTACAATTTGGCCCTGGTCACGTGCTTGATTGGATCTGTAGCATGAGTTCTTAAATATCTACACATCCAAAGCTAAGGAACATGCAGACATAAAGCACACAAACAATTTGTTTAACCTGTAGTAACATGGCTTCTAAGTACTCTGACTAAGACTGAGTCCCAGTTGTCCATCTCTTTATACACTGAAGTCTTTAGTGTTCCTCTTACCTTCTCACCTGTCCTCCCCTGCTCCTTTGTTCCTCTCCTCCTGTGCTCTTTCCCTCCCCTGTTGGCTCCCCCTCTCCCCTCTCCCCTCTACCTCTTCCCTCTGCTAATGAGCAGGGTAATTACGGTTGGCCCAGGCCAAAGGGAGAGGGGGAGGTGGAGGAGGAGAGGACAAAAAAGTAGAGGAGGAGGAGGATAGAAGGAGGAGGATAGAAGGAGGAGATCCTGCCTAGTCTAGCCTGGTGCTCCAGATAGCATTAGTGTTCTCCTCTCCCTCTCTCTCTCTCTGACACATAGCCCTACGCTTAATTAAACATGCCTCAGAGGGACGCATAGAGAGAGAGACAGAGAGAGACAGACAGAGACAGAGAGTGAGACCGAGAGAGAGTAGGGGCATTGAGTTCATGTTGACAAAGAGTTAGAGGGAGGGAGAGGGAAAAGTGAGGGTGATGCAAATGCAGCGAGAGAGGCAGATAAGAAGCTGGAGATGGAGTGTGAGAGGGGGAGATGGTGGGGGGGAGAAAAAAGGTGGGGAGATATGGCAAGGAGGCTTGAAGGGTGGGTGTTAAGTGAGCCAGAGTGAGAGAGAGAGAGAGAGAAGGAGGAGCTGGAGGGGGTTCAGAGTGAGGTAAAGATGCTGAAGAAGAGGACATCTTCACTGGAAAGAGGTCTGATGGAGACAAAAAGGAATTAAAGACTGAAGAGCGAGGGGAATGGGATCAGGCTCCCATGAGACCGCAGAGTACCTGCTACAGAAAAACCAAAGTGGTGAAAATGGCGGCTGGAAATAATATATCTGCATCCTTGTTTTGCAACAATAGCTAAGCAAAAAAGCTAAAGCCCACAAATAACATTCTGGAGAGTGTACTAGAGAGTGTACTTCTGATGGTGGAAATGGTAATGTCCGTGGCCATCTTTTTCTTGCAACTACAAAAGGAATTTGGTATGAGAAAAGTCCAACCAATGCTGAAAAACAGTTTGAAGCTAACAAGATGTTACAATTAACTTGCAGGAACTGTCATTGAGTGAGAAATCGACCCATTTGTCTTCTACACAATCCGACTTCAACCAGTGGACATGTTGCCAAATGTATAGAACAATTAACAAAAATGTGTTTGTAATTTCATTAACTTTTCATCCACAGGAGGACATTTACATTTCGGCAGACAACTAGACTTCAGCTTTATATTAAAGGAAAACTACCTTTAATTTAAACAGTAAGTGACAATATGCTGCGGACCCATGCCAATTAGTGAGCTTTGCTGTTGTGAATAATAAATTAGGCTAATAACGGCACAATTATGAATGTGTAATCACAATAAGGGGACATGGAGACTGGTTTCGACCTGGTAATGATGACATGCAATTAGAGCGCAATTTCTTTCTTCAGGATCATATCAATAATTCATCAGCACACGCATTTTGTGTTGCCCAAAGATGACACCCCATGTGTGTCTAACTGTCCTCAAAACGCTAAAGGTTTGATGCCACATAATTGGACATAATGGATGTGAAATAATAAAAAAAACCTTTGTAATGAATTAGAAGAATTGTAGTTGTTTATGCCATACTAAGACGTGACTGACAGTTATGAGTCGAAGAAAAGAATAGTCACACAATTGATCATTTCGAGTCAGAAAATGAAAAATGTGTAAAAGTTGGATAACAAGCTTTATCGTATCATTTTCACAGACCGAATGCATAAGGATAACAGAGGAGAAGCTGCATGAAATTGTCGCACTCAGCTAGATCGCCAGTTGTGACCGCATGCAGCCGTATACTCTGTCAGCATCCATTTAAAGAGATTTATTCATCATGTTTACGCTCCCAAGGCCATGTTATGTAAGTTAATCTTCTAAAACCAACCGCAGAAGATGAGTCAAGTTCTGTCGTTTGAGGGTGAAAACGATTTTGTCAGAGGTATATAAAAAAGGAAAATACCACAATCAAAGTGCAGTTCATTTCCTTCCACATGTAAAAAGACATTGTGAGTACAGCTTACACAGGGCAATTAAAACTACTTCCCCAAAGTTTAATTAAAAAGCTGGAGCATTGTTGTCAAGAGTCAACTGCCAGTCTCAACATCTGGGCCCTGTTGAAAGCTCTGCGGCTTGCACGCAGCGGCAGATTTTCTCGCCTCATTGGTGAAAGAGAAGCAGGGTAAATTAAAAGGAACTAGCACTTCCACTAAACAGCAAGGAGTGAAGGCCTGGAGAATGAGAGAGCGAGCAGCTGGAGACAGACTAACAGGGTCTGCGTTATTCACCGCAAGTGACTCCGGAGTGCATTGTACCTTTAAACTTTAATGAATACAGCCCTTGAGTCATGATGTAATGAGATCAAGAGCAGAACAAATAAGAAATCTCTGTGAGTGAGAGGGGGAAACAGTTGAGGGGTAGAGCAGCAAAGAAAATAAATGCTGTGTCATTATTGTTGACTCAGCATTGGGTAAACACACCAGAATCGCACTGTGCTCACGCTGTCCAGTATATGCACATATCTAGCAATAACTCACTGTTAAATTACTATTGATTCCCCAGGACGACTGCCTGCACACGACAAAAAGGATTCATATATAAAAGTTCTGCCAGAAAGAACCACATCTTGGTGGCACAAAGCAGCACGACACACAGACCTCCATCCTTCAGATGTGACTGATTATGATAAGAAGAATAAGAGGAGGATATTCAATTAAGAAAACATAATCAGTTCAACATTTTAACAGCCATGAAGAAAATACATCTAATGATAAATGTCACCCATTCTCCTTTATTGTAGCTCATTGATATGGTAGCAGGATGCTGGAAACACACAGTAGCTACTGTTTTAAACTGCGTCCAGATAACAGACAGGATTTTCTGCATTTTATTATAGCCCATCCCATGTGTGTAGCTGTTATCTTCTAGAAGAAAAAAATCATTTGTTGTGCAGTTAGAGATGGCACACATTAAAAGAACAACTAGTTAGTACGAGCAGAAGCAGTAAACAATGCCGAGCGGACAAAGAACAGAGCGCCATCTGCAGAGGCCCCACACTTAAAGTGTAGGAATTAGGAAAGCATTATTCGCTCAGAGGAAGGCGAAGAGCAAGCTGTCTCTGAGTTTAAAGAAGAGTCAACATCAGCATTGCCTATCCAAGATGATGAAATAATTAAGATGGTGACTAAGTGATGCAGATTTCCCCCTTGGACTGTCTGAGCTGTCATTTCTAAGCCGCAGTCCACATTGACTTATATCATTATTTTGGACGCATGCCTGGATTGAGTTGCAGTTATTTAGATGTATTGCAAAGTGCTAATGTACAGTAGGTCCAGAGAAAGACTTACCAAGCAGCAGATTGTAGCAAGTACATGAGGAAACTGTAGCATGTCTGTAGCAATAATGTCATGAAATAGTTATCACATGGTCTTGTTTGATGTGTTAATGCCTGGTGTTACTGTGTCTCTGTGGACATGGTTTCTCGTAGACACCATCTTAAATTCTGCCTTGGTGTTTTCCTCGCTAGTGTCAGTAGTTAATTTCATGTTAGCTTGCCTGAGCTTTAGGGAGCTGCAGTCGTGCAGTCAGAGTACTGGAGACACACTTTTAGTTTATTTTATTAGGATCCCCATTAGCTGGTGCATAAGAACAGCTAATCTTCCTGGGGTCCACAAATAACATAAAACATGACATTCGACAGTACATTACAAGACAATGATACAAATCGTGTACGGCGTAAATTTTCCTTCAAACAGTGACTTTCATATCAACCATCACATTTAGCTTATTTTCTGATTCCCCATTTCCTTGGAAAGAAAAAAAAATAATAATAAAAAAAAAATAATAATAATAATAGTGATTTTCCAAATGTCTCCCTTCGCTTCTTTTAGAGTAAAACAAACTAAACAAATACAATCCTCATCATAACTGTGAAAGGCTGTGTGTGTGTCTATGTTCGCGAAAGTACCATATTCCTGCATGTGTTTAAAAAACCTATATGAATCGGTGTGCTGCTGTATGTTTACCATAACCTGTCTGCCGCTTGTGTAATTTATAATCTTTGGGCTTCTAGATGCCTCTTCAATCGTCTTTTGAAGCTTGCTTTAGTTGTTTCTTTAGAAATCTGATTTGGCAGTGTGTTCCATGCAGCCATGGCTCAATACAGCACTGTGCTCTTCATAGACTCTGTTTTGGCTTTAGGGATTTGATAGCAACCTCTTGTGGCATGTCTCGTTTTATATGTATGGATTTTAGAGCTAGGTGTTGCTTATATAGACAGGTTGGATGTTTCAGCTCATTTATATCTCTCAAAAAGACAAGAAGTGATACCATCAGCCTCTCCGTGACTAATGTCCAGGAGAGCTTGACATGCATTTTGTTTACATTATGTCTTGGTGTACACCTAAGGGCAAGCCGAGCTGCTCTGTTTTGAACCAGTTGCAGCTTTCCTGCTCCAGTGAAAAGGCTGGAAAAGGCAGTGCAAGGACACTAAAGCAATGACTTCAAAAGACTAAAGGTGTCTTCAAAATCAATAAAAAGACAAACAGGAATCTCGAAGATTCGAATTTAAAAAGACGCCGAGGTGAAGAAGCAGACATTTTAATTATTAGTGTGCACAGAGAGCTACTCAGGCCCCCATTAAAAGGAGAATATATACACTAGGTAGCTTACCACTAAGTGCTTCTGCAGGAGTCATGTCGAACTTTTAAGTCCTTTACTGCCCAGGAAGATCTGTTACTGTTATGGTAAATGAATTATTGGTTGGACTGGATCCTCGCCAAAGACAACCTTGCTGTGGAACACGATTGTTAATTAGGTCTCGATGTGCTTTAGGGCTAACAAAACTGCACGAGCAACTCATCTCCAACATGCAGCTGAGAACACACCGACTCTACAGCTTTATCTCCGCTTCCTTGAGTAACTTAACAGGCGCAAACCTCTTCACTTACTAGCTCTACATGCTTTGCCTTATAGCATTAAACGCAGCTAATGCTTGTGTCAGTTTGGCCATCGTTCACAAAATGCTAATATTCTGTTTTGCAGCCAGTGGGGAATTAATTGGTCTGTTTAATTTCACAGGTGCCCTTAACGTACCGAACAACAACAGGCGCCAGTCGTGAACAGGCGGCACCATCTGTGTGCAGGGAGTGCCAATGGCCCCGAAGTCTTCGCCCTTTGCCGCCAAGACTCCATTAAGAAGCCAGGGTCCATGCATATTTGGCCATCATTTATTTGGCCAAGGCAATTAAAAAAGGCTCCCCCACCCAAAAGACAGCATGTGCGGTAGAAGCGGCGTCTCCTCTCTTAATCACTGGTCGTAATTAGTTCCTGCGAGCGCTATCATTAGGTATCAGCGCTGGCGCAGTTGTCACAGCTAGCGCACGTCTTGGATGACAAAAGGAGATGGGAGAAAAAAGAGAATCATCGCTGTAACGGAGGAGCTACATTCCTGTCTAAAAAGCATTACAAGGTTGTCCCACGAGAGGCATAATCCATCAAAGTGATTTTTCTTCTCCCTCTTTCTCCCACCGCCCCCGTTCTCTGCCCCCCTGTCTTCTTTGCAACGTAATCATTTTCCTCTCACGGGGTGTGACATTCATAAAGGATGCTGGTGCCGCGTCTTGCCAAAGTTGGGGATGAGTTTTTAGAGGTGTATTTACAGTGTGGGATTGCCAGAGGTGAGTTACTCCTCGGCAGACTTACCCTTCTATCTGTCCTTCTTGCCCTGTGCCTCTTCTTTCCATAATCTTTTCTTGTACACCATTCATCAGCTATCTCTAACATAAAGCAACCCTTGGCTGTACTGACTTTAGAAGGCATTTGTCTCTGTACCTCCAGGATGATCAAAGCCACAGATGTTCTTAAGTTAGGACAAACAGGACTATGAACGGCACTAAACAGCTAGATTGAATGTCGAATGAAATTACTGTAGTTTGACCACTAACCCAAACTATCTTCCAGAGGGCCCTACGAGTTAAACTCACTGTTGTTGAACATCTCTTTGAGACAGCATGCATACTATACTAGTTGTTTTAAAAGGGCAAATCATGTTTTCAGTGAATAGAAGTTGTATGTGTGCTCGAGTTTATTGGATAGAGAGTTTGTTTCTCTGTAGATTTCTGGCAAGAACGCAGCTGGTCAGTCCCTTAAACACCTTTGGTTTTCAGCTAAAATGTCCTTTATTTAAAGTTCCTAGGGAGCCTCTAGAAAGGTTGTTTACTCACAGCCTTCGCAAATAAGTTATCAAGCTGCCTGAACTTACCAACCTTATTATCACACAAACCTTGTGACTCAGTCTGGCCGCCGCTCTTTCCCCCCCTCTGCAGATTCCTATTTAAATAATGACGCTGCAAAATGTTCCTCTGTTGACACTCGAGTGCGGCGCATGTCACAGCACTTTGTCAAATATGTAGACAGAGTTAAAACACACACGAGCTCTGAAAAAGAGGTGCGGGAAGGGGACTGGAAAACAAACATCATCTGACAAGTTTGTGGCACATTTGGTTCAGACAGTGTGATTCCCTCTGGATCTAAGAGAGAGGTAGCGAGGAGAGGAGGTGTGGGAGCTGAGGGCGCAGAGAGAGACAAACAGACAGAGTGAACTCCGTCAGAACAATTGTTCTTCCATGTGGAAAGGTGACAAAAGAAGAGTGTGAAAGGGAGGGGGTTATGAGAGAAGGATAAAGAGAGGAGAGATGGATATAAAAGGAAAACATAGAGGCTATGAGAGAGTGAGAAGGATGTCAAGATTTCAGATGGTTGTACCCCAGCTTGTACAGTTGTTGCTGTGTGAAAAGCGTTAGTTCGCTCTAGTAAAGACCAGGCTCAGATTTGTTCAAGTCTTTCTTCACTCACATGCTATATGTGTGCAGAGAGAGTAATTGGTCTCATCTTAACACAAACTCACTGTAAGGAAATAGGCGCCAAAATGCATGGCTTTTGTTCTTTTAAAGCTAATGGCGTTAGCAGTGTGAGTTAGCCAAATCAACCAATCCTCTTATTTGAATGTGGGTTTCTTGTCAGTGTCCCGGCAATCTGCTATGCAACTAGAAAGGGCCTCCATTAAATCTTAGCAAGGAAATACAATCCTACTTTTTTCATTTTAGGGACTTGTAGAGAAAGATGCCGCTTCAAAAACTTGAAAATGAAGTTGAAACTAGTTCAGATCTTTCAGATTGTTCCTTTCAATCTTTCCTCATCTCTGCATGTTCTTATGAATTAGTCACGACATTCTTGGATGAGATCAAATGTGCCATTAAAGTTGATGTTTCTATTTTAACCACCTCAGTAGCCCAATGACAAATGTATTCTATAACGGGCATACTTGAAAATAATCTGAACCTAGACAAACACACACACTCAGAGAACATCTTACTTCTGCTGGTCAGAGTTGATGCTCCCAGCTGTGGCATATCAGGCCATAATAAAAGCATTTTGCACACAGACTGGCAGTGTGGACAAACACTCTTCCTGTTTCCTCCATCACTCACATGCACACACACACACACACACACACCACACACACACACACACACACACACACACACACACACACACACACACACACACACACACACACACACACACACACACACACACACACACACACACACACACACAGAGAAACACTTAAGTGGGTGAGTCAGACCAACACTCCTCCTGTGTCTCACACACATACACACTCACCCAGCAGAGGCAAAGCGAGCGGCAGAGCCCCTGCCAGGTTATATGGAGGGACAGAGTGTACTGAGTTACTGCACTGTGCAGCCACTCTCCACGGCAGCACCACACAGAGTCCATAAAGCATGATGGATGGCCTATCATCATTTACCTCTTTGGTGACTTCTCAATGCTGTCACACCCCGCCAAGCACATGCAAGAGAGGTGAGACACACCAAAACAGACAGCAAAGCTAAAGGCAGAGCATGAAGGCAAAAACTAAAAAAGAAAGTGATGCGGACAAAATGATGCTAAAAGGTGGATTAGAGAGAGACAGAGGGAGGGAGAGAGACGAAGAGAAAGAGAGGGGAAGACAGAGAGATGGATGAGGGAGCATCTTTGATTTAAGCTGAAATTAATGCACACCGTCACATGCACACACACACACACACAGCACACACACACACACACACACACACACACACACACACACACACACACACACACACACACACACACACACACACACACACACACACACACACACACACACACACACACACACACACACACACACACACACACACACACACACACACACACACACACACACACACACACACACACACACACACACAGAGATAGAAAGACAACCACTTCTCTCTTTTGATGACAGCACCCCACACACGTAGAGGCTGTATTTAGAGCATGCAAAATCTACTGTCTCCTCCACTCTTCTCTCCTCTCCTGCTCTCCATGCCACAGCAGAGGGAGCAGGGGGGGGGGGGTTATAGGATGAGGGAGAGGGAGACAGAAAGAAAGAGAGAAAGAGAGCCACACAGAGAGGGAGAAATAATGAACACCAGATGTAGCGAGAGGACACAGTGATAGTTTACATGTCAAAGCTGGTGAGAAATCAACAATGGGAGCAGGAAAAGAGAAAGAGAAGGAACGTAGACTGTGTGTGTGTGTGTGTGTGTGTGTGTGTGTGTGTGTGTGTGTGTGTGTGTGTGTGTGTGTGTGTGTGTGTCTGGTGCAGGCCCGGTTCCAGAACAAAATGACTCATGGTGCATCTGAGATTAGAGAGGGTGCAGTGGTAAAGTACTATTTTTATAAGTGGGGAGTGGACCTAACACCCTCTAAGGGGGTCCTCACCTTCTCTAGGGGGGTCCGGGGGCAAGCTCCCCCGGGAAGATTTTTTTTAAAATATTGAAGTTAAAAGCATCTATCTGGTGCACTTTGAGAGCAAAATGAAGAGATCTAAGGATACATCTCTCAACATCCATATGAAACAGAACTGTAAAGTAAACTTACTTAAAATTACTTTTTCTTTATGGATATTTTACAAATCACTCCCCTTTTAAGCAGAAGATGGCATCTTTTTTACAGGAATATTCCAGCCAATCTCTGTTTTGAAACCATGAGCTGCAAAATAAGCGCCTTACCCCACTGTACAGGCGAGTTGGGTACTTTTTTAAAAAATATACCTGGGCAGGTTCTGTTTAGCTGAGATCCTCTGGCACTTGCGGGCCGCCGAGGAGTGGCGGTGTTTGGGGCAACGAAGACGGCTGCGGCTGCTCCGCCTCCGTGGGCGAGGCGGGCAAAGCTGGCGAGTCGGGCGGGAGGATGTTAGTGTCCACGACAGTGGCCGCGGGTAACGTAATGTCCCCATGATTTGAACTGGTATTACCTGCAGTAGATGCAGTGTTACTGCTGGCGATAAGGGCTAGTTGTTTTAACCATTTTCTGATGGCCATCATTGACTGCTGTGTAAGCACCTTGCAGATGACTAACGCGCAGCGGCACAGGTCACACGCACCTGACATAATAACGTTACTTAGGCTACCGTTTAAATTGACAAAATAAATGCAGTAGACAATGTTATTTAACCACAATTACAATTTACTTTATTTCAACTATATTCTTATTCTTATTCTTATTATTATTATTACTGTTATTATATATGTAATATTTTTCACTTTGAATTTTTCAAATGAGGGTGCATAACGACTCAACTGAGGGTGCAATGCACCCTTATGCACCCCCGTAGAACTGGGCCTGGTCTGGTGTGTGTGTGTGTGTTTGTGTGTCTGGTGTGTGTGTGTGTGTGTGTGTGTGTGTGTGTGTGTGTGTGTGTGTGTGGTGTGTGTGTGTGTGTGTGTGTGTGTGTGTGTGTGTCAGGGGGAGTCTGTGGCTGGAACAGCAAATAACTTCTATGAGAATGAGTGCAGCCGGGGAGCCAGAGGGGGCAGAGAGCTCAGAGTCTGTACTGGGAAGTAAAGTACTCTGTGCATTGTGACGAGGCTGAATTTGAGCTCTCGTAAAATCTTTAACCAGAGGCTGTCTTTCACTTATATATGACTCAGACATGTATTGTATATGTTGTTATTTTAAAGGAGCACTACAGTTGTTTAGTGTTCCCCTTATACAAAGTTGTGAGACAAACAAGAGACGGGATAAGGAAGGGACCAAATATCCTGAGTTTGTGTCAGGCTAATGTATTTGTAAGACTGGGGATGTCTTCTTTTTGTCCCAGAGCTTAAATCCAACTCCAAACACAAATGGTGCCTTTGCAAATACCTGAATCTTGGGTCACAAACTCTAAGCTGAGGTGAGAAATAGGCAATGCAGTAACAAAATCGTATATTTGATTAGCGCCTGGGTTAGTTACACAAAAGTCTTTGCTTTTGTTTGACGCTGCGACTTTGCTTAACGAGGTTCACCAGAGTTGAACTCAGTGACACAGATTTAAGATTAAAATGTGTCAGGTTTAGATAAGAAAGAGCAAAGCTTGCATTTTTATTTAAAATGTGGGTCTGACAATGTAATAATGGTGTGTTGCTAAATCAGTGGAGTAGACCTTTAGATGATCTGCTCCTACAGCTGCTAGGATATGATGTAGGACATTTTTAATGAAAAATATAGCTTTGGTATTGTAGAGGTTTATGGGAATATCAGATTCTCACAGTGACTAAGGCTGACTAAGCTGGTGTTTTGATCTGTCGAGTAATAGTCTCTCTACAGTGGACAGTTGTTTCTGCCCAGAACACTGAAATAAAACTAGATATTTCCTTCATATGAACAGGAAAAGAGAAAGAGAGACAGAGAGGGAGGCAATGAGTGCATCTCTGGACAGTGCCTATTGATCGCCACCCGGCACACATCACCACAACTTTCACAAATTGCTATTGAGAAGTGACCTGTAATGCAATTACTGGCCAATCCGGGGCTTTGGCTGCCATCAATTATTAAAAGCTGCCTGAGTCGTGGCCCGCTATCCGGCCTCAGCTGGTGCGTTGTGTCATTATCACATCTGCCAGCTACCGGCTTGCCAGCTGCTACAGCGCGGTATGGAACAAGATTTCTGAGAGCCACTTCCCACTCTTTCGAACTTATCGGATGATATGGCCAAACGAAGAAATTGAAACTGCTTTATTAAATATTCCAAGAGTGAAGGTGAGGCGGGGAAGGTCACAGAGTAAAATGGGTTTTGGTTTCTTGTGGAGCATTACCATTGAGCGAGAGAATGGTATTCACAGAGAAGCTACATCTTTTTGTGAAAACGTTGGGGTTATTTTTCTGCTCTACAATAACTTTTATTGAGACGAAAAATAATATTGCAGCATCGCTCACCAGTAGGTTTTAGTTTAAAAACGGTTTCAGTACTGTCACCAATAAGCAACAAATCAATGAAATCACTGTTAGCTCTTCTGTAACCACTTTTACCGTCCTTGAATATTTTCTGCAAGGATGGTGATGAAAGCAGACAGAGAAAACATCACAACAAGCATTGCATGATAATTGCCCTTAACTTCGAACTGACACAATACTTTTTCTTTTAGTTGTTCTCATTATAAAGGCCCTTGTTCAAACTGGGCTTGTGATTTTTCCCGTTCTGCAGTCATTGTGAAATAATTCATTTGTTATCTAGCCCTACACCAAAGTAGCTCTTCATATACAACACTATGACATTCTAGAAAGCAAATGTACACTGAGTTTGTAACCTGAGAACTTCTTTATTCGGAAATTTTATATAAGCCATGTTGAAACGAAAGTGATACCTAATGTTCATTGATTCAATAAAGCATCTTGAAGAGACTTCTAATTAAACCAAAAGGCTTAAAGCCAAATATTCTCACTGAACTTTAATTTCACACCAGCAGTTGGTCGAGTGAAGCTAACAGAAGGACCTTAAGACTAATACAGAGAGATGAGAGTATTGGCGGGCTTCATGCTGCACGATAAAAGCTGCCAGAGTCCTGTAAAGCCCGAGGAAAAATTGAATCCACTGAATGAGGAATGTGATTCAGCCTTTTCCCGCACTGACAACTGAGGGAGTAAAGCCAAGTTATCAAGCTGCGTAAAGGATGACAGAAGACAGAAGAGAAGGTATGCAGTATTGACCATAATATTCTCTGATGATCTATAAAACACCACTCTAATAGATACATTATGTTGTAAGTGTGACGGATTTATTGCTCTTTATTGTTAAGACTTATCTGTTCCCTGTTCCTCGACATTTAATGTGCAAGGTAAATTAACTGAAGAGGCTACAGTAAATACTTCACTGCACTTAGTGTTGTGGAAAGACATACTGTAATGTACGTTGTGGGGGGGCTAAGGAGCATGAACAGACAAGGAGATACAGCAGTGTGACAGACAACTATTCGGGAATAAATCTCTGAACTGGCAGGATATTTCAAAGCAGCTGGATTCAAGCGGACTCAATATAGCAGAAGGAGCTCAAACTTTGACAATGGCAGAACGACTATCCCAACCAGCTTATGGAGATACTTACATCTATGTAATAGACGCACGGCCAGGGCTGAAACGCACTGGTTAAAATGCTATTAACGTTTTTTTCCGGAGGAATAAATCCAGCTGCAGCAGCCCATCCCCCGGCTCTCTCTCTTGTGACAGCCTTAGCCACTGCCAGGTTTATATCAATATCGACGTGCAGCTTTTTAGAACAAGCTCAATCATGCATTGAAACAATAGTGTGGGCATCACATAGAAGTTTGAGTGAAACTTTCTTACTTTATTTTTTACCTTAAAGTGAATCATCTTTGTCCGGAAATTACTTTCTTTATGCCACTTTCCATTCTGGTGAGTACATGGAGGAGTTCTAAAGTGCCAGTGGTGACATTAACACTTGCAAATGCTCAGTGGAGCAGGCTGGAGAGGATGAAGACTCACTGGTGCGCTGTAAGGCTTTGCTTTTTCTTTGGATCAATACAAACTCAAGGAAAGGACAAGTTGATTTCAGACTGTGACAATAGCCTGAGCCAGCGATAGATTGAGATGCTAAAAAGTGCTATGGCACCTCAGAAATATTTGAAATGGGGACATGCTTTTAGAGCGAGTACAAAATCATTTGGATCACCCAATAATGGCACTTACCAGAGGTGTTTTGAATTGCTCAGACTGCTCAATCCATTCCTACAGAAAGCACATCACACTTTTTAAGGACTGCTGGCTGAGATCTCCATATTTCTGTCAGTAGCTATTTGTAATAAATGTATTTAAAAGGGGAGAGTATTTGGTATTTAAAATGATAATAAGCTGTAATACAAGACTTGACTTGACACATGTCCCAATGGAGAGTGATAATGGGACATTTTGCTCTCATGTTTTGATAGTTACACAGGGGAGTGCTGTCCAAAACCCCTAACTCTTCTTTAAAATGATAAAATGGTAAGATTAAAAACTGGGTTACTGCTACTGCTGACATTGCGTGCACTTCAAATTGGCTCGATTGTATAAAAAGGTGCGTCATTTCACTTTCATTTTCATATGGATCATCGGTCCTTTGGCCCAGCGGGTAGCATGCACCACTTCAGAAATGAGTGGGATTATTGGACTAAAGTGAAGTGCTGCCTCCAGACAGATGATTTCTCTCGTTTGTACAATCTGCTCAAACTCCACTTGGCAATGGGAGGTTGTAACATCAGGCCCGGAGCCCAATGATAATAGCAGCATTCAGACTTTATATGACAAAAGATGGTGTGTAGGCTTGTAATGATCTTTATTACAATTATGGCACCATTCATGCTTCACCCTTTAAGGGCTTTTTACCAAAACTGCACAATATGGCCAAAAGTATGTGGACATCTGAACACATCCCAAATATGATGGTTTGACTTCTACTTTGAGCATTTCTCTTATAAAAATGGGACCTTTAAAATAGGTACTTTTTAAATGTTGGGATCTGTGCTGTTGGGTTTCAGATACTGTTCGACCGTGCACTTCCTAGGGATTATAGTGACAGACCACGTATACATGCAGGATGGGTGTCAAACATTCAATCAATCAACACAATTCAATGGGCCTTAATCAGCTGCTTTGCCTTCATTATTCTGGACTGTTTTTGGGGAGAAGTGTGGCGCAGTGGATAGAGCCTTGGTGTTGGGATCAGAGGTTCAAACCCCACTGCAGTCAGCATGTCATTGTGTCCCTGAGACACTTCACCCCAAATTGCTCCTGTGGGGATTGTCCACAGCAAGTAAAGTAAAATGTAATGTAATAAGATTTTGTACACAGCTCCTGTTCTGCCTTAATGGCATTAGTGAAATTGGCCCTTGAAGTTTGACATTGGCAAAGGTGTTAGGATGAGGTTAGGGCTCTGCTCATGCCAGTCAAGTTTTTCCATGATGATATTGGCAATTAACAAAGTTGGGATCCCATTGTTTTAGAATTAAATTAATCCAAGGGGCCTAACCCAAACCACAAAAATCAGTCTCAATCAAAAGTAAAACTTGTAGGCGGGACCATATAGTGCATGTGATCTAATAAAACCTAGGGACTCTAAGTGGGCTGTTAGAATATTTAATTACCTTTGATTTGTTTACCGAGAAACAGTATAATCTGTGTTTAACTCTGACTTTATGACAAAGAATACTTTCAGGAAGTCTTTTTGCCTTTGTACTGTCTGTTGGAGAGACTCATTTGAATTTGTATTGCAGGCTCATGACCTGCCAGATTCAGGCTGCACACTGCCTCACTTAAAAGCTTTGCTTTGGGCGGGCACTGGATACTGTTTAGCCTTTTGTTACACTGACTACTGCCAGTGCCTGCTGCTTTTTCTCTGCATTGATAGTCAGACTGGAATATGTTGCTCATTAGGTCTATGAGTTTACAGAAATCTATTATTTTGTGAAGCAAATATCCGTATTGATGCTGTGTGTCTTTTTGAGCTAACATTTACTTGTGCATTACTGGATGATTCTGTCAATGACAGCAGATCCAATAATTGGTGCGCATTATGTGGCGACCGGTTTTCTTTCGGATAAGGGTGATTACTATAGTTGATGAGGTGATGGCTTGGGGAGAAGGAGGTGGTGTTTTAGCTCCAGGCCCGCAGCATTATTCATGTGGACGTGCAGCTATTCCTCCTGCCCACTGCACCACTAATCTAAATCTACAAGAAGGCGTGAGCTACTGTACTCATGCATGCTTTGGGGGAACTAATCATCACGGAGGACCACCGACCCCGCCCTTTCCCAAACACCCCTTCACCCACTTCACCTGTGGAGCCTGGCAGTTATTGACCAAGTGAGGGCGACTTATAGAGAAAAAGCTGCCATGAAACTGGGTCGCAGCAGCCAATCAATGCCATAGATTTCTTGGCCTGGCATTATCTCAACTGAAAGACGGAGGGAGGGGTGAAAAAGAAACAGACACAAATCAGTCGGTATGGAGGCACCTCGTCTATACCTCTCCTCCCACTCCCTCCATCCACCCACTCTCTCCACCCGGCCTTCATCAACCCCTTCCTCTTCTCTCCCTCCTGCTATTCATTTGCTTTCCGTCTTTTCTGTTGTTTGTTTGCCCCCGGGCTGAAAACTCTGTGTGTATATGTGCTCCATTATAGATGTGTATGTGTGTGTGTGTGTGTGTGTGTGTGTGTGTGTGTGTGTGTGTGTGTGTGTGTGTGTGTGTGGAAGCGCTCTTGAAATGACGCATTGATTCACAGTGTTCTATATTTTCTCATCTGGCTCACTATTACAGTGCGAGTCAATCTACGCCGTATTTCTCTCTCCCTCTCCTGTTCCCTATTTTACTTTCTCCCTATTTCTCTCCCCTCTCTCTCTCTCCCTTTCTTTCAGTGAGCATCAGAGTATCATGTTGTTGAATGGATGTGTTCACGAGGAGTGTTGTATCGCTGTTACAAGAGAGGGGTTTGGAGCGTGGGTGCATGTGTTGTGAGTATCAGTGGTGTGTTTTGTACCTGTGGATGCTTGTGTGTACTTCTATGCATTATTTTAAGTTTGAACACGTTGCTATAAACCAGGAGGGCATGCTCTTTTTTTGCACCGTGTGGGGGCATATGCTGAGGCACTACCTACTGTAAATCTCCCAGTGTGTTTGAGTGGATGCCAGATCTGTTTTCCTTTTCTTTTTTCTTTTCATGCGTGTGAGAGTATTTATGTGTGAGGGGGGATTTGCTGGTGGGTATTTGTATCATGTGGTTTCTACACACATTGCACTAGCTGGAGCTCTGCAACTCCACCCTGTGACCCACACATACGCACACAATCACACACACGTGCACGCACAGAAACACACCCTCCCACTCGAGAGGACTTTTGCCAGAATCAATAGTGGCTTTTTTAATGCCTCTTGCTGTAGTACGAGTCTGAAACTGGAGCGCGGGATTACAAATATGTCAGCCAGAGCCGGGCGTTTGGGACGCGCCCCATTTTAGGCCTGACCCAAGCCACTCTCTCCAAAAAAAAACTCTTCTCCATTTATTTGCTCAATAGCTGGGTAGTTCAACTACAACTACCACACTTTAAACAGGTCAGAACTGTCTCTGTAGTGGCTGTGTTTTTCACAATTGTGTGTATTTCAAGGAATAGATAAATGATTTATATTGTATGGCGTCATAGGTTTACAATAACTCTAAGATACTGCATTTGGTTGACACTGTAGCTCCATGTTTTTCATGCTGGAGTTATAAAAAGGTTTTACTTGATATTTTAAATATTACAGTTACATCAAAGTAAACCCGAGGTAGAGGTCATTGCATTTGTTATCATTTCAATGAAGGCTCAC
Organism: Gymnodraco acuticeps; assembly: GCF_902827175.1. Classification (NCBI taxonomy): domain Eukaryota; kingdom Metazoa; phylum Chordata; class Actinopteri; order Perciformes; family Bathydraconidae; genus Gymnodraco; species Gymnodraco acuticeps. The sequence continues at coordinate 923,955 of NW_022991244.1, forward strand.
AATTTCTAAAAAAATATGTGAAGCTTTATTATGCTGGAGAAATAAACACAAATATAATAAAAAAATCTGATATGCAGATATTCACTATTAAAAGACTGATTGGGATAGGGGCAAAAGTGTTGTGTTTGGGACATCCATACCTTTTTTACTGAACTCTTTTTTTTACTTTTGGATAGTATATAATATATATATATATATATATATATATATATATATATATATATATATATATATATATGCACCGGCTTTGTGGCTCCCTGCTCCCCTGGGCTTCTTGACTTGTGCTTGGGTGGTCTTTTACAACAATCAATCCATGGTTCTAGGGAATTAGCTGTGTTTTTTTATAATTTAATTGTACCTCCCCAATGTCCTCAAACAATTGCAGTGTTTCTGTGTCAGTGGAGTTGATTTAATTACGTTAGCGGAAACTTCTTCTCCATCAGCATAATCCTGTGTACCTGTAGTTTGTAGCACTATAATGGAATGAGGGCTGTGAAAACAATTATTCAGCTTTCACGAATAGTTCAATGTCAGTGTCAGTTTAACGTCAATATTTTTTGCTTGTTTACCCAAAGTCTCTCCTGATGCTGCACCTGCTCACTCACTCACACACACACACACACACACACACACACACACACACCCACACACACACACACACACACACACACACACACACACACACACACCACACACACACACACACACACACACACACACACACACACACACACACACACACACACACACACACACACACACACACACACACACACACACACACACACACACCAGCTCTTAGTACTTTGTCTGAGCCACACCAACAGCCTACAGCCATGCTTACAGGGCATTTCCTCTAGGAAGCCAAATCCCCTCTTCTCTCGGCTCACCTGGCAGCTAAGAAGAAAGAGGGCAGAACACTTTTTAAATGTAAGGGTTGGGGAGCAACTTCAACGATAAAAAGCATGTCAGGGCTAGAAGTGAAGGGGAAAGAGGCTTTCAGGGAAAAAGGAGATTTCATTTGCAGGGTTTGGTTGTGTTGGCCTGTGAGTGGGGGGTTGATAGAGGATGGAAGGAGGGAGAGAAAGTAGTCTGCTACAGTATAAAATGTCCCACTGCCTTTCCCAGGGTCAAGTCCACGCTCTGTTTCTAATGAACTCATCTATTCTGTTTTGCTGGCTTTACTTCCACCAGCAACAAAAGACAGTCTCCTGTTCTGCCTCTGAACGCTCTGCTTCAGGGTTTGTTGAGCATCTAGGTCTGTCATGTGGCATTACCTTTGTTTACTTAACGCTCAGCATCGATCAAATGCAAACCTGAGACTGTCCTCCCCTGGCAAAGGCAAAGTCAATTAGCATTTCCTTCTAAAGCAATGTTGATCGCAAGTGACTGATTGAACGTTGTTGATGCATTTCTATGTAGTGTGTGAAGCAAAGCAGTCTCTTTGCCTTAAAGATGTAAAGACTGAATGCTTAAAAGAAGATTGTTTTTCTGCCCATATCTCTATGTCTGTGTCAAACAATAGCAACAAAGGCAAAAACATCAATCGGCAGCACATTTTGAGTGAACACAAAATCGCATTCTGGTTTTGGCCAAATATTTAATCTCTCCTCCTCTCACTCCGCGTGCCTCTGTCTCTCCCTCCCTCTTTCTTTCTGAATAATATGCCACTGGGAAGTGAACGAAAAAACTGAGAGCACGGATCCCCACTCCTCCGCTCTTCTCGGCTGCACGTCTGTGATGTCATAATCACTCACATCAAAGGCTGTGCGCTCAACACGGCGACTGTCAGCTTCCCTGGAGGCGTCATTAAAAACGAACAGAGCAAACCGAGCCAGGCCTGACAGAGACGCATCAAAACGTCCTAAGACGCACACATACACACACATGCGCAGGCGGGCGTGCACGCCAACGAGCGCGTACGCACACAGGAATGTGGATGCAAATGCATACTTTTATACTAAATGAAATGTATTAGACACACGCATGCACACGCTCACACATATGTAATTATTAGATCATGTTTGTATGAAAGAAAATGCTCACAATGCATATAATCCCTCATCCACACATACAGAGACTCACACACACATAAACAATTAGATGTCTATTATTTTACAACAATGGCAAAAATCCCTCATACTAGCACACAGTGATATGATTTGGGCAGCAAAACGACACATGCGTTGGTTCCCGCTGCATTGTACATGTGAGTGGTAACATCCACAGCATGTGAACATCTGTTGTGAAGATATGCTGTCGTGATGTAGGCTACATCCATGATTCACACTCATGTTGCCGAGCGTGCACATAAATGCACAAAATAGCCTACATCCACCCGCTCACCCGCTTTTCATCCATCTCCATCCATCTCTCACACACTTGCCCACACACGCGGATGCATGCGCACGCACACACGGAGAGGCACACACTCATTTATACAAACTGGAGGAAGGACTATAAATAGTATGCCTATGATGCGATGCTGTGTGTGGTTTCTCCCTATGGGTTTGTGTGTGTGACTGTCAAAGTGAAGAGAGCGGGAGGCAGGGAAAGGAAGGGGGGGGGGGGGGGGGTAGCGGCTGACGGAGAGGACAGATATTTAAGAGAAAGGAGGGCTGTGCTCATGTCTGGTGCACAGCCAGTGATAAACAGAACATGACAAGCATGGCGAAGACAGTCAGTCCCCTTTGATTCCAAATGAGTATACGGCATTATATGTTAAAAATGAGCATCTGTGTTTGTGTGTGCGGGAGGGAATTTAAGATGTGTTTAGTTTAAAAATTGTTTTTGCTTCTGGGTCGACATGGCGTTCTTTGTGTGTGACTTACCCCAGGCAGGGTCTTCTGCTCGTGCAATGCATTCTGGGCTTTCAGGGCCGACTCTCTGGCACAGTAGGTGAGGAAGGCACAGCCTGAAATACAGCAAGAGAGAGATGATTATGTTATGTGAAGTGGGGACAGAGAAGGAGAGGTAGACAGGGGAGGGGGCTGCACCAATCATCAGCGAATAGCCAAAAACAACACACACACACACACACACACACACACACACACACACACACACACACACACACACACACACACACACACACACACACACACACACACACACACACACACACACACACACGCCTGCAGCCATTGCACTGAAACTCTGTCTACATGGCCGCACTGGGAATTCGCTTGAGTTTGTGTGTGTCCTGCGCATGTTTGTGCACAGTGTACTGTATTTTCAGCGGCTGAACAAACGGAACCATCCTCTGTACAGAAACACAATCCATGCCCATTCAACAAAAAAACAAAAAAGACATTAAAGTGTGCGGCTTCGGAGATGCGACGATTCTGTTGCATGAGCGCCATTCTGCCCACAAAACACATCAAATCAAAGTGAACTTCTTCCCTGCCAGTCTGAAATAGCAGTTATCCATTTGTCCATCGCACTCTTCTGGCTGCTGTGACAGGGATAGACATTTCCCTGACAGCTTCTCTCTCTCACCCCCCTCTACTCCCCATCCACCCTTCATTTCTCCATCTCTCTGCTCCATGTGTTCCAAAACTACCCACAATCCTCAGTTTTGTTAGCACCTGGGCTGACATGTGGGGGTGGAAGGAAGATGGAGACGCAGGAGGCAAGGAAGAAGAAGAAACCGTGGGGAACGTGTAAGCCGTTCCCTCGCCACCCCCTGTTGACAGCGAGGCGCGCGCCACTGTCGGAGAGCTGACAAACTGTCAATCTGCAGATCAAGGCTAATGATTCATGTGTTTGACAGTTTAATAAAACACTTACGAAGACAATTGCACAATAGGCTGCAGTGACACAATTCAATTTGAGGCAAATATTCGCTGTGCATGCAGCTGTTCATAGCCAAAAAAATAATTTAAATTGAATTAAGTTACATTTAGTGAAAGAAAAAAAATCCTCCAGTGATTTTATATGCAGACATACGGAGCATTTGAAGGGTGCTTTAAGTGAACAACGAGGTCGACATAAATATTACAGCTGAACAAAAAACATATTGACGCAATGGCTTTTGGGTCAACTTTTTTTTCTTTTTCCATTTGGTGGATCACAGAAGTCATCATGCAGACGTTGACAAACTGTTCCCTGCTGCCATACAACAAACGAATCACAGTTGGTCTGAGAACATCAAGGGCTGAGCAGATGATTATCACAGAAACCCTCCCCCCCAAAGAAACACAAACGCAGTGTGTGCTTTGTTCTTTTTGCATACTGGGGGCTATTTATTGTTGAAGGCAGCACCACGCAGTGTATGGAGACGCAGCATGGCTCCCATCCTCTCGGCTACGCGTCTTTAACCCCGGGTCGTCCTGATGCCGGGACACTGGGGAGCTCCGCCTGTTGGTGTTTTTAATTAACGGGCCTCTCTCTCATTAGGCGGAGTGGGAGCTGGCCGCTGACAGCTTGGCTTCCTCCTCGTCCTCTCCGGGCCTCTCGTGTTAACGCTACATGTCGGCGCGGTCCCTCTGGAAACACGCGCATGCCTCTGATTCACACGCCTCACAATCTCGCATGTTTGGAACGCGGACACCCATAGTATCCAATATTCAGTATTATAGGAAGTATTCAGATCTGGCAATACAATGTCACAATGTAAAACCATTTCTGTTAATGTTATAATATATTTGATTACTCCTAATGCACTACCAGCATTTAATGTTAAAGTAGTTTATATTGACATTATTCTAACAATTTATTTCCTGTGGGAAAGGTTAATCCAGGGATTCTGATGTAGCACAATATATATTGATGGGACAATTATATTATAATCTATTATCCCCATGTTGAAATCATTACTGATACATATATTGGCAATACAAAGCCTAATTGTTTGAACTGACTTGAAAAGCACAGCATCTACATGCCAATACAATAGGTGGCATTGTGCCTTTAAAGTTGGTTTGCGATCCGCCAATCAAGAGACGAGGAAAAACTATGGTTTTGAACTGCCTTTGAAATGCAACAAATAAAAACGATTGGTTGGTCTTATTGGTACAGGCCCCGAGAAGCAAGTCACAGTACAAATGATTTGTTACACATCTCTCTATTTTCTCATGGATCAAGTTTTCTACTAACTTTACACATATTCATTTTACCCAGTTTCATTTTTATTTTAAATAAACCATCTTACTATGGATCCCATGGCAATATATAGCAATGCATCACACTCCATACTCCGAGAAACTATAGTTTGCAAATACGTCAAAGTATAGTTTAAGTAAAAGGTAGTATAAAACTAAAAACAAAAAGTAAAGTATCTCAAAGTTCTGCTTGAGTGTTGTACTTCTATTTATTTATCCTCCACCTCTTAGTGTATACACACACGTGTATGGGCAATCACACATGCACACGTAAAAACACATACTCACACACACATGAAAAGTGACAGTCAACAAACGTTCAATTTATCATCATTGTCACAAGTCAGATGCTGGCAGCGGCTCTGGTATCTGACTAAGACCCATATTGGCCCAGGAGAGAGAGATAAGCTGTTTGTTTCTGCTGTCAATGCTGCCAATTTAGTTTCCCATCACTTCAAATTCAAATCAACAGCAGCGCAGAGGGGATCTAAGAGAATGTGTGTGTGAGACGGGAGGAGAGAAGAGAGATGGGGGAAGAGAGAAAGAAGGGCAAGGGAGCAAAAAGAAAGACGGGGGAGGAAAACAGCGGAGAGGAAAAAGAAGAAGAGCGAGGGATGCTCGGTAAGAGAGGCAGGAGGGAGGGAGAGGAGATAAGATCACCTAGCCTCTGTGAACACCATCCCCCTGTGTCCTACACTCGCTTCTTATCTCAACCGCAGCAGACACCCTAAAGGGACACACACCCACAGAGAGAGAGAAACAGTAAGAGAGTGAGAGACAGAGAGAGAGAGAGGAATATGGAGAAGAAAAGGAGAAGAGATGAAAGATAGCAGCAAGGGAATGGTGACTACTTACTGGTGGGGAAAGAAGAAAAGACACCAGCTTCAGTGGTGAAATCTCCACCAACTGTCACCAGGCCTCATTTAAACGACAGCTGTGTTGGACCACATGGAGCTTTGACCTTCGTAACTATGGGAAACATGATGAGCTGTCTTTGCTGAGTTTCACAACAAGTTGACTTTTGGGAAAGTACATTTTTATATCTACAGAAAGGATATTTGGTTTTTAAGTTTACTTTTTGAGAGCAATATATTTAAAATCCAACATTGTGATTTCACTGAAAATAAAAAAAATGCCTCGTTGTTTTTTTACTTACATGAATAACTGCCATATTGCAATGAAGAAATATGTCAGATATTTTGGCATAGGTTGAAAAGAATAACATTTGGACAATATGACGCAACCAGGTTTTTTCCGCTAATTTGTTTTAAACGTATTGGTCACTTGGGGCGGCAAAGCAAGCTGTAAACACAACACAGACATATTATCCCTTTGGAGGTATAAGCAAACTATTTGTAGTAACTATGTTTAGGTTATTGAGCATTTAAATGCTCAAGCTACTCGCTAACTTTGACTGCTAGCTGTTTGGTGATAGACAGTTAGTAAACAGTGAGTCATCTTTTGCAATTTTTCGCAGAAACAGCACTAATACGTTTTAATTTTTTTTTTAAAAAGTAAAAATTCTAGGTAGTAATGAAAAAACTATAGATATGGGGGTTCAGTATTTGTGATAAATTATTCCTTGTGCATATGAAGTAATGTGATCTATTGTTGATATGGTAATATTGCATAGGCACATTCATATTTATATTGGTGGCATTGGTATTTAGTTCCACCGTTTGTATTTTATATGTAATTACAAAATGTAAGGTTAATAAAAACCACCAATTCCCCCAAGCAGAGACCATGACCTCTCTGACCTCAGTGGTGAGTCTAGCCCCAGATGGCGGATGCTCCCATCTTACAATTCTCCTTTGAAAGTAACTAAGATTGCATTAAAAGTAAAACTCCTAATGTATTCCTGAATTAGCGCTTTTTAGCGTTACTGGACACATGAATTACTTCTTACCAGCATGCAGCGCCTGAACCACCCAATACTTGAGAGCTCGGTGACGATGTTATTGCACATTATTCTCTAATTATCTCGTGCCTATTAATTCAGGGATTTTTAGAGGCTGACATAAAAAACTTCTCTCCTCTCACTCCATCCTTTTATCCCCGGCCACATACGGGGAGAAACTCCCAGTGATCATTTAAATATTTCAGAACACCTTGGTGAGAGCCTAGAAAGAGTCAATAGCATTTAAAAGCTTTATCCACGGCACGGCTGAAAATCCACGCTGCATAGCCCTGGAACTCTGCCTCGAAAAACGTTGGCATGAAACTTTGTTTGAGGCCGTCCAATTTTAGTCAGTCAATAGAAATCTCCACATTTCCCCCTACCTCAGTTCTGTTAGCACTTATCTCCGCCTGAAAGGTTTGACCAAGGACAGCCTTTGCTCAATAAACAGAAGAATGTTTTTTTTTTAAAAGATTGACCTTAAGACAAGAGCGTTCTGACTGGATGAGTGTTAAGGCTTAGATAACACACTTCATTCTTTAAATGGGTCAGAGTAAAGAGGAAAATTCTTGACTCATTGTGCTCAGAGAAATAGCATATACAGTAAAGCCTTAGTCTTTGAGTCATATGGTGAAAACGAGTACCACTGAGTGCAAACCATGACAACTAATAAGTGTCGTATTATTAGAGCTGCTGAATCAAGAATGATACCATTGCCCTTGTACGGTTGTATCAGAAACACACAATTTGACCTCTTTGATTGTTACAATCAAACCCTGTAAAATGGAAAAAAGTTTAAATTCTACTTTGGGAATAAAAGGCATTGCAACTATGATTTCTGAGTTTGTATAACTCCTACAGATCATGAACCATAGCTGCATCTCACTTCGGTTAAATTGATTCCTTGCGTCCCTCACTTGCGTCGGTTCCCTGCGTTTAGTCCCTCCCACCAGGGAAGCATGGAGAGACGCAAGGAAACCACGAGAAGCAGGGAAATGAGTTTTAAGAGCAATGGGACGTCCTTTCCTCCGGAGCGTCACGTGAAGCGACGTCCGTTTGTGATGACGCCGCACAGCTGATCATCTGACAGCAGCAAGATCAGTGCATGCGCTGCATCGTCCAATCAGTGAGCGATACACAGTAAGGGGGCGTGTTTGAGGATTTCACCGGAGGATGGTCTGGTAGTTCCTCGATTATCGCTCCTCCGTTATCACTCCTTGATCCTCCGGCAAAAATAAGGCCACTGGGACGGTACTCAAGATGGCGCAGACAAATCAACTTCCGGTGATACCGAGCCCGAGGAGCGAGGAAATGAAAAATAAGAGAAGTGAGACGCACCCCCATATGTTGAACACGTCTTTGGAAAAGGTGTGCTTAGAATCCTTTACTCATATGTATTAAAATGTTTTGGATGAATCAGAACTGGAGACTGAATTTGGTATCAAATTAGAAAAACCCTGAGAGAAGCCCTCACAATTTCGGTTCTGCAAGGTAGTAATCCAATAAAGTGAGCAGCAGACGCTCATATCCCCTTCACCTTTGCTGGCCTCTAAGATCATTACTCACAATGGAAAAAAAGAGACAGAGGATAGAGGCTATTTTAGGGCACACGGCCTGAAGGTCTCGAGGAACACGACGACTTTCTCCCCTGTATCATCTTAAAATCTTTAATTGGCGGCAGTAAACCCTGATGAAATAAAAAAGCACTTTGAAGCCCACAATATGAGTAAGAAGGACGCTACTGTTCCTGTGTGAACAGGCGGGGGGGAAAATCACGAAAGGAACATCAATTACTGTTCAGAGCAAGGTTTTTTTTGTCATTCTGTAAAAAAAAAGGCCTTAAAAATTCAGGGGATGTTTCGAGGACTAACGAATGCTTGTCTTGAGTATGATATTATTTCAGCAGAGTGAGGCAGAACTAAGGGGCAGTATTATGAAAGAGGAGGTACATTCATTTATAATGGAGTATAAGTATGTGCAGATCCCTAAGTTCTCTCGGCTGAGGAACAAGAGGACTCTGTAATATAAAAACACGCAGCAACATGACTATGGAACTGGAGAGCAAGAAAAGAGAGACCAGAAAGTTATTAACTGTTATGATAGATGAAAGGGGCTACGACAGGACATCTGCACCAGTTTTCCCAAATGTAACAGTGCAGTACAAAGTCATTTAGAAAAATAGCGGCTGCAGCAGTAACATAATTCATCTCTGAGATGAGCATATAAAGATTGTCAATTAAAAAGTTATTATAGTAAATCATGAGTGAATACCGAGTAAGGGTTGAATGGTGAGTGTCAAATAAAACAGGGGCTTTTCTGCAAAACTGTTAAATCATCATGCAAAAAAATGTGCGGTTGCGAGGGTTGTAGTTTAACTTTACTGCAAAAAAATACCCTGAATAAATGTGCAGGTAACTCTACAAAAAAACTCAATAATTACACGCATCACTAGATACCTTTTGGAAGCTATAAAGAAAACAAACTAAAGAAAATTAAATTGGATGTGGGCAACCTTTGTATTAAAATGCATGTGTAATCCAGAGATTACAGTTTTAATAGCGTTTGCATGCAACTTTCAATCCACTTTCATACTACAACCATAGACAGATTTACATGTTTTAGGACATCACAAAGGTGTGAAAAACAATTAGTACTTTTAAATGTTATTTGTGTGTGTGTGAGAGTCCCTGAAGATAACAAGTCCCATCTCCCGCCCTGCTTCCCAGAGTGGCCGTCTCTAAGCTGAGCTAATCGATTGGCGAAGGAGGAAAAAGGGCCAGCTTTAATGTGTTGCATGTGAAGGATTTACTGGAGAGCAGAGCGACTGAATCAATGGTGTAGAAAATGCATCATTAGGACAGTGTCGCCCCCCCACACCACGCACCAAACTCCCTCACTTACCCCCCGCACCGGCCCCTTGAGGGTCGGGACAGAAAACACACACACATTTATCCACACGCACTTGTCCACACACATAAACAGACTTGCAACTCTCGTGCCACAGAATACAAAAAACGTCCTTAACAACACTCACATCGAGTGAATCACATTTGAAAATGCTAACACACACTTGTTAAAAGCTCCTATGGCTAAACACACACACACACACACACACACACACACACACACAACACACACACACACACACACACACACACACACACACACACACACACACACACACACACACACACACACACCACACACACACACACACACACACACACACACACACACACACACACACACACACACACACACACACACACACACACACACACACACACACACACACACACACACACACACACACACACACACACACACACACCAAACATTATGAGCTGTCCCCAACATCCAGGCAGACGCCCTTTTATTCTACCTCAGCCATTTTGTCCGGAAATATTTGGGAGACCAAATTTAGCTTTTCACGTTATGAATTATTAAACACGGACTCCTTAGATTAACCAAAAGTCTGAGTCGATATATACCAGGTTGGGCACTTTGGGAAATTGATTGAGGATGACTAATATAACACCGTACGACTGATAACAGATGGACTTGTTTGAGCATTTTCATGCCCACTAACCGTTCAGTCTTTCATTTGGGAACTTGGGTGGAAAACCCTCAGAAACACTGTTGAGCCCATCGTGGGATTCTAATTCTCTCCTCTGAAACCAGACGACACAGCACTTTAAGGCTGAACGTCTGGCTTTATCTCCTCTGTGATTTGGATTGCTCTTATGTACGCCAAGGGCTTTAGAAGACATACCAGCCCAGTATCATATAATTAGCAGTACTTTCAGGCCGTTTCATTAGTCGTTTCGCACCTCATGATACATGTCCAATGCCAATAAACCAGCGCAGGAGTAGAAGTGCACACAAAGCACGCCTGGACTTTTGTGTGCAAGACTGGACATAACACACATTGTCAGTAGGTGTACTTTAATCCTCTAGTTTCCTGTTTATCTCCATTTTATAGAAATGTATGAGAACATTGTTTTACCTCTGAATTATTTATTGCCTCGATAAACCTTTTTCGGATGAGATTATATTCTCAATCAAGTTGAAGGCTTTTTTAATACAACATCATGGTCATTTTGTAAATGATGGTTACATTTAGAATACTTTAGTGTGTCTACCTTGTGATTGACAGGTTGATGTTACAGAGTTGTTTGGTCTGGTTCATCTATGTGTTTCCGTCTCAAAGTTTAACCCTTTCCTGGGATGTTTTCAGTTAATGAAAGGATATTGTAACATTTTAGGGTATCACTTTACAATAAGACTACCCTTATAAAGGGTTTATAATTAGGTTATGAATTAGGTTATAAACACTTTATTAATCATTAAGAACCATTTATAAACCAGTTCTAACATAGTTTTCATACATCAACCCAGGCTCACTATTTGGCAAGATGACTAAGCCTTATATTGGCTACCTAGCAAGAATCAACTGGGTGAACAACATATACCAAGGATGCTGGCTGATGAAGAATATGAAGTAAGCTAGGTAGCCAATATAAGGCTTAGCAGTACAGATAAATGTGGGCTCACTATTTGGCAAGCAACCGGTCACAGTTTATCTCATGCCTTATAAAAGCTTATTCATGATTTATAAAGTGTTCACAACCTAATTAATCAAGTCTTATTGTAAAGTGCTACCCATTTTAGTTACCTAAAAATGTCTTGTCCAGCTTTCAGGTGTACTTTGCTTCTCACTTGTGTCACTTCTGGTTAATTTTTTTTTAAAATAAAATTGCTAAACTCGAGGGTTTAAATATAGCCGCAAACAAACCAATGGTTGACGTCACAGTTCACTTCTTCTAGTATATGATTCAAAAAGTGCTTTAATGTGTACTTTTGTTTTTTCGATTTTCAGATATCAGGTTAAAATGTTAAAGTGTCACATTGGGTTTTTGCAGGAAAGTTCCTGTCTGGCATTAGGGTTGGCATCTGCTGACACTGAATCATTAGACTGATGAGTCAAATGCAAAGAGACAATACCATTTTACTTTTGTAGCTATGTGTACTGGCAGCGGCAAACACGGTGACAAAGATTGATAGATAGGTTGATAGGAGCATATTGTGTCAACAGTCAGACGAGGACCGGGCCAAGCCGATTAATCAAAAAGCCGTCTACAGATGAATCATGTATCACTAAGAAGACAAAGTGCTTTAACTCTGTCATGGGAGTGGTCCCATGTCTCGTCCCCCCGGTAAAACACTTACAGGATAAACACTCCCATTAATATTCCTCGTGCACCTCTCCTCTCCACTCTACTCGCCTCTCTTCTCCTTTCCACTCCCTGTCCTATTATCCTGCCTCGGCGGACATCCTGTCCTGTCCCGTCCGCCTTGCCAACCTGCAAGATGGAGATGAGAGGACGAGCCAAACGCAGGAGGGGGAACATGAATCATTACACTTCCTGTTGTTGCACGGCGTCCGGGGAAGGAAGAGAGAGGACGCCCCCGGGGCTCCGATTGATTCCGGAGACTTAATTGGGTTTATTAGCCAAGATGTTGGGCCCCGCGAGGAGGCTCCCAGAGGCCGGCGAGTCCCCCCCACACCCATTCCCACTCTTCTGAAGGAGAAAGCCTGCGTAATTGTTTTCCCTCCATCTTCTGTGTCATTGTCAGATGGGTCCTGCGGGATTATTAGCAACCCCAGGTCCCTCAATAATTCATCCAGAGCTATTTATACACAGATGGAGAGTCCTCTAAAGTCTCCCCCAGTGAGCTTATCTGACGCTTAGACAGACAGACAGAGAGAGAGGGAGTGATGGAGAGAACCAGTGCTACAAAGGGAAAAGCAAGCGAGAGATAGAAGGAGAGGAGAGACGTACAAAGAGAGTAAGGTGGATGGAGAGAGGCGATCACACAAAGAAATGCAAAGACGAAGCAAAGCAAGTCTGACAGTGGATGAAGCAGCACGAGCGAGAGACAGCAGTGTTTTAGGTAGTCACAATGACAATGTTTCTGGTGTGCATTGAGTTTCAAGGTGAAACTCTCGTCTGCTTTGCCAAAGCGAACAAAAGCACCGTCCCGGGAATAGCACACCCTCACGCAACACACATTAACGGCTTTTAATCTTCCCCCCTTTTTCCTCCATTTAACACAATTAAGATGTTTGCAAAGCTAACATGGACCACTAGTCGCTATAGGAAGGACACATGAAAGACATCCAGGGATTTCCATATGCAAAGTAAACACAGTTATCCGTCCTTTATAACGTGTCAATGCGTTAGACCAACAAAACAGCAGCCTGCCATTTCTTAAATCACCTAATAATTCCAACATCACATTAACACATTAGCATATTAACATTAGCGCATTAAGCAGCTTCTAATCCCAAACAGATAGCGCTTGGGCTACAGGAGGCTGCGCGACTGCATGCTTATAATGGCTCTGCAGGTACCTGCGTCTTTTCGCAGTCAAGGAGACATTTTGTTGTCGGCAGGCTAATGAAGCCTTTGGCACGCAAAGTTGATTTCAAAGTCCCTTTGTTGGGGCTCCAGTCACAGATAATTATATATATTCATCCCCTTTGGCAGTCACTATTATCCAGATCATTTAGAAAGCTTGGCTTGCTCTTGGACAAATTGGGACATTGAAAGGCAGATTGGAGTGATAGTTTTTACATTTTTGCATCGATGGCACATTAATCAGGCCAACTATAGCCATGGGAAAATACTTGTTTAAAGACACTTTGAAAAGCGAGACAACCATATTACTGTTGCAAATAGCATCGGAAAAAAGTGATGTCATTTTATCAAATACATTTTTTGCCTATAGAAATATGAAATGTGTTGTATTGTAAATCCATAATGGACGAACACATGGGAACTTCAGATCTACTGATAATGTTCACAGAATAAGCAAATGTTTTTATTTACAGGTTTAAGTGACGGGTCTGTAAATTTAGTCTATAATTGGTCACTCTGCTGAGGTGCTGGAGTCACATGAACACACAGTGTGATTCCTAAGAGCAGAGCTTTTAATCAGAAGCTAACTCACTAAATTACTAACTTTGCCATTTTTCTCTCTTGATGATTAAATTCAATTAGTGTGATAAAGTAATAACTTTAATGTGGCAGGGTAAAACATGCTCATGTTTTACTTAAATTGAAACCACTTTTAATGAAAATATTTTTTGGAACATGACATTGAAAACTGGAATTTTGTTGGCTTCGAGTCCACTCGATGCCAAATTAATTGCTACTGCCCAGCGAGTCCTCGTGGTATTGATAAATGATCCATGGAGGAACACGTTTTTCTCTTTCACACACAAACAATCACATACACCTGCACACACTCTCCAGGGAAAGCAAAGCTTATCAACAAGCCAATGCTAACAAACTCACACACGAGCCTGAGCGCACGCACAGCCTTCTCTGTGTCTATCTATAAACCCCTGAAATCATTCCACACCAAGTGAAGCGGGGTATGTATAGGTTTGGCCAGGATTCCCATCTCCTGTTCTGTGATTAAAGGACCAAACTAATGGGCTCGGTCTCAATGGGAACCTGTGTGGGGCTGGGAGAGACCTCAGAAGCCATTAAATTGCAAATCTGTAATAATTTGCTGAAGGCTTTCTGTCCAGATCGTTCCCTGGGCTGATTTGTGCATTGAGGTAATGCTCTGAATGGACAAGCACAAACCCAGCTGAGCCCCCCGGCCAGCCAGCCAAGTTAGTTTACTAGAAGCCACACTCCGGGTACACACAGGGCCATATTTGCTTTACGAGAAACCACAGTGCAAACCCATGATGTGATTTTCATTTCATTTGTGCCAGCAATCTTAGCTAAATGAGTACCTGATTTATGAAGGCAGGAGCTAATCAATCAATAAGAAACCAGGCTGTTCCTTCTAGTTAAGGTAAACTTTAAATGCACCAAAAGGAGCAGACCGGTAATGAAAAGTGTATTCTAAATGAGTTAATCCTGCAGCCCTTTGCCAGGTTTTATGAAAACCGGGCCAGTAGTTCTTCCTAAAGGATGCTAACAAACAGACAAATGAAAACCTCCTACTACTGCAGAGTCACATTACCATATTGAAATATGTAAGGGGAGTTCAGGAGCCAATCTACACACACTGAAAAGATAGATTGACAAACATACAGTAAACCCTGTCCAATTAACAGGTTGTCAAAGATCCATTTAATACAGAGGGCACTTGCTTGTTTACCCCCGGGTTGGCTGGAGCTGCAGGGGTCTAATTCTGCTCCCATCCCAGGAAGGTCATTCTCCTTTCTCGAGCCATGATGGCCACAGAGTAGTGCTTAAATCTGGCAAAACGCAGCCTATAAATTACAGCAGAGGACAGAGGGGTCAAAGCCTGGCATGGAACTGGGCCAGAAGCCATCAATCTGCAGAGGCAAGCGAGTGCGACATCTGTCTCTGGGACTTCCTCACTCTTTCTACTTCTCCCTCGGTCTGTCTTTGCTTCTCAGCCCCGTCCCTTTTTCTCCCGTTCCTATTTGCCAGCTCTGTGCCTGTCATTGAACAATCTCGCTGTGTGCCTCCATTTTTAGTCTGCACCTCTCTTTACAATCGCTGCTCTCATTCTTGTATATCTCTCTGCCTCTTGATATTCTTTGTCTGTCTTTGTGTGCAACCCCCCACCCAAACTCTCCTCCATGGATCTCCCTCGTCTCTTTTCACGCATTCTCTTACATCATCCCTGTTTCAACATCTCTTTAATCCTCCTTCCCTCTCTCCTTCGCTCTCTCCGTCTTGAGCTCCTTGTCGTTTTACGCACTCTTGCACCATCTCCCTCCCTGCAGAGATGTGTTTTGGTCTATCTGCTCTCCAACCAGCAGGATAGGATAAAGCCTTGATGTACTTTCCCTCAATGTGATGCCAATATGATTTGAATGGTAATATCTGGTAGCAAAAGGCACTGATTTGCACCGTTTTGGGAGAAGAAATGGAATGATGTGGACCCAGTGGGTGTCTGGAAAACAAATGCAAATTTTGAAATATAAATTCCGAGCCTTTTGTCGTTCAGGACTGTGCAAACTAAATACATTTCCCAAATATAAAAAAGGAACAAAGCCTCTCTGACCTAAATTGCTGACTTCAGATATCCCCTGGCATCTGTTAAAGTGAAGAAGTAGTTTTTAATGTAGGATGCTGACTCTGGCAGTCAAAACTTGTCAAGCCTAATCAACAACAACAAACATTTCTCTTTTGGTTGGATGCTTGTGCTCCTTTAATTAGAACATTTTGCATCACATTTGCTACCCAAACCTTCAAAAACTTCTCCATGACTTATTAATCCTCCTCCATTTTTTGCATCAAACTTGGTCTTGAATAATTGAGAAAGTTCTTTGAAAAGCCCTAACCTCCATTCCCACCTTCCTTTTACAAGTCAACGTGGTGCATTTTTAATTGAGGGGGACATGAAATAGGCATGAAGGGAGATGGGAAGAAAGTGAATCGAATCAGGGACACTCAAACCTAGCAGTCATCGCACAGCATAGGGGATTGAACGCATGCATACAGAGGAAGCTAAATATGTGTGGGCCTGACAAGCCACACACACTCAACAGTCTTTGACGTGCTTTCTGTCTGGGACAAAATAGTACACGGCTCGTGTAATCCCTGCTTTAGAGTATCCGAGCAGGCAGACCCAGATACGCCATTTCCAGTTATGTTTAGCAATTTGGTTGAGAATAAACATCAATTCAACTTTCTATGAACCTATGATTTGTTTAGTGTGAATGAGCCAATGGGCTCAAAAGGTAATTGAAAGTATCACTGGTTGGAGAAAGCGATCTTATTACAATATCTGTTTGCAAGGTAATAACAATGATTTGCTTTTTCTGCGATATTAAAACATAACTTGACCTTGAGAACAATGTTCGAAATGGAAAAATAGAAACATTTCAATAAATGAAATGGAGTTTGAAGTAAATAAAAGACATTTGGAGCGGAATATTTAAAAATAATGGGTGCAGGCTGGATGTGCATTAATGGAGCGCTGTTCGCTGTGACAAACTTTGCTTCTTCATTGCTGCTGTGTCATGCTGCTAATTCCTCGTAGACAGGCTCTGCAGTAGAGAGCTGCAGCTGGGCCCATTTTCATGTTCGCACTGAGGGTTTGAGCGTAAAGTATAAATATTCAAATTAAACATTAAAAGTGACTGTGCAGTCTTGCTTTGGCTAGGGCTGGTATTTGGCAAATGCAGTGCTATACTCTGCATTATAATCACCCACACATATGCATCCAAAACATATGCACAGAGGGGGATGAACAACTATACAGAGAAAACCTATCCGCGCCTGTGTAAACCCTTACATTTACTGTACACATACAGATATTGGGCACGGATATGATAAAGTACGCCATCCTACTGCCTCCTCGCTGTGCAAAGCTTGATAAAAGGAACCTGCAGCTCTAATCCTAAAGGCACAAAACCAAAGTCTTTAAGTACACAAACAGAAGAGAATCACAACCTTTTGACCGAACAAAGGAAGTGGCCTTTAAGCCTTTTACGTTGAACAACTACATAGCCTAGTGCATGAAGCCTGTGAAATGTTATGGCACAGATAAGAGAGCCAGACATGGAAAATATAGGGACCACAAAGGATCGTGTTATAGGAGTACCATGATGTTTTTATTTAGTATTTAACTGTTTAATCCTTAACTATAATGCCTTTTTAAAACATGTACCAAATCAAAAAAATATATAAACCTAAAAAGATATCAATAGAGATACAGTAAGCTATGTTATTGAAAATGAATTTATCAGTATAGCATCAGTAAATCTAAAACAACAACATGTACTGTAAGACTTTCAAACATTTCAAAAGTATTGCATTCCCCATCCCCTGAACCGGCTGGAGGTATTGGAAGCAGGGGGGCTTGGAAGTGTATTAAGCGTACCTAAAAGATTGAAGAGGCCTAAAGCGTCAACTTTTGAAAAATTCAACACAAAGCACAATAATGCTTAGCTGATGCAAGATCCTTGAAAACAGAAACATATTTTCCTCCCCAAGGAGCCATTGTCAAAAAACTTTGTCTACTGGAATAACGGTTTGCTGGGGCAATGAACACGGCAGCAGGAAATCAAGAGCAACAGGGACATTGTTTAGCCTCTCTTTTATGGAAAACAAATGTGCCAACAGTTGATGAAAAATGTACGGCAGATTTTATTTGAACCCAGCTGTGGAATATAGGCCAACGAGTTAAGCTGTGCCAAATCTCAAGAAAGCTTTTCGGCTTTTCAGAGATGTTTTCCACCTTTTGGATTGTATTGATTTGGACTTTGACTTTAGCTGATCAGAATATTGATCTCTAAGTGACTAAACTGAGTGAGTCAGTCCATCAATCAATCAATCAATCAATCAATCAATCAATCTATCTATCTATCTATCTATCTATCTATCTATCTATCTATCTATCTATCTATCTATCTATCTATCTATCTATCTATCTATCTATCTATCTATCTATCTATCTATCTATAAAATAGTTGAGATCAGCCCCTTTTCTAACCTGCGACATAACGATGGCCACAAATCTTCCGTGTTGTATTTCTCCACAGGTCAGCAGTGCCGGCCAGAGTGAGCCATGACTTAACCACGTGGAAACATTAACTGCACAATAACAGATTTATGCTGACTGGACCATTTTACCATGTGATGATGGACATGCACTCGATTCAACAAAAAAACGTTTGTGAGTCACAGTCTCTATAAAAAGCCATGTAATGGTGATATTGTAATTGAAACCTTTGGTAAAGCACATTTTAAACCCGTGTCTTGCTGCATATGTTCTAGATATACTGTCTAAACGTTTTTCCCATTTTCTCATTTGCATTTAACTTTGTGTTGAATGTATATCAGCATGCTTCACTCTGTCTTTAGGAAGTGCAATGAGATGAGGATGTAGGTGCAGCCATCCCTTTAAATTACCTCTCTCTCTGTATGTAAAGGTCAGTGGTTTTAATGAGAGGCCTGCCGAGGTCAGAGGAGCGAGAGGGCTGCACCTCCCTGACAGGCCTCATGACTCCAAACCTGCGGTTAGCATGCTAATCCTTGCAGGAGCTCCATGAGCACTCCCTCCTCTGGCTCGGTGCGGTCATCTCTCACTGTGACTAACTGGCTCCCTGCTCGGCCATCAGCCGGCCCCCATCTGACAGTCCCCTCCAATAATAATGGACAACAGAGGCAGTGCTGCCTTGACAACGGCCCTCCTGACAAATTAGGCTCACTGTACTCGCCACTCTGACTCCGCCTCTTGTTTCCCTCTTGTTGCTTGGCAGTTCTGGGCTGTGCCAGGACAGGGTGGCGGGTGCAGTGTGGAGCCGGTGGCACTTTAGGAGGAAGCGACCTCCTCTATGACACATGTTGCCCTTCTCTCAGACAAAACACTCAAAATCGATGGCGTCTTTATAGAAACGGGGCACAATGTGGGACCTGAGCGCGCATTCTGAGCAGAGCTGAGTGGTGGATTCTGGGACAGGGTGGAGAGGAAGAGAACACAAACACACAGACACACTCATCCCAAACCAAATGCGAGAGGAGGAGAGCGAAGGATCCCACAGAGAGAGGATGATGCAACGAGAGTGAAATCTTTCGGCCGGAACGCATGCTGCATTAACGCAGACCTGCAGGACGAAAACCCACACCGCACTTCTCTCTCTCTTTGTTCTAAGCCACATTAGGTTTTATCCTCCTTTTTTTTGCAGACGCTACTCTAATGGCAACCTGTAACACCTAATTGGCTGCAATAAAACACAGCATGAGACTTTCATGTTTTGGCATCGTGACTTCCTGGTCTCACCAAACACGACGAGCACGATCTGCTTTGAAGCTGCTACTCTCCTGACACACTCACTCGCTGAAATATCAACACCATAGACGTTCTGAGGGGATCCATAACTCCCTTTATGACCCGCATAGATTATATCCCCCCATCTGTGGCCTCAGCCATCTGCAGTAGGGGTACATTTAAACAAGATTACAATTGGTCATTACACTGCATCTCCACTTGTTTGATTTCAAACACCATTTTCTGCAAAATTATAGGTTGACTAATTAGAAAACAATTCCCACTTTTGTTATTATCTTTTCATCAATACTTCATTTTCAATGCAAAATTCTCTGAAAATGCTGATTTCATCCTTTTAAACTGAACATATGTGGCGTCTTGACTGACAAAACAAGACCCTTAAAAGACATCGCATTGGACTTTGGGAAAGGCGGGATAAACATATTTCACTATACCTGACATTTAATAGACTAAAAGATTAATCCAGAAAACAATTGGCGGATAAATCAAACATAATCGTACAATAGTTTCAGCTGCATCTATTAGGAAACAGCCAAACATCAAAGATATAATCATTCATTTCCACCGTTATTTTTATTTTTTAAGCAAGCAGAACTTTATATTGAAAGCAAATAACCTCTACGAAATAGCTGTGACAATAATTAGCACAACCTGCCAGGGCAAAATAGACATTTGGCCTAAATCATAATGAAGTTTCAACAACTGCTTTGACTTTGAGCAACTCTTTGCAACCACTCTGTCTTCTCCTATGGCAAGGGCTAACACATTTAGTGTGGCCAAGGACAATGATATACTTGACTTAAATTAACACCAGATAAACCACAATAGCAGCAAAACAAACTTGGTGACAGTTGCATTTGCACGGGAAAAACGAAGATGTAGAAAACAAAGGTTTGGCCAATATCGCCTGCAGATGTGACAGCGGTAAACAATAGATAACAACCTTCAGTTATTAAACGTCTTCCCCCGTATCATCGCAGCTCAATTGCCCCCAGTGATTATTACATGAAATCAGGCTGATGAATAGTGCAAGCAATCATATCTACACCTTCTCCTCCTGAATAGACCCCCACCTCCCATGCTGCATTGCCAGAGAGAAGAGGAAAAAGGGCTGGCTCTTTGTGCTAGCCGTGCCTCTCAGCCCCGTTGTGCTTGGCAGCAGCAGCAGCAGCAGCCGGTGACCATTATAAATGGCCTCTATTAGCATGGCTCGGTCGCAGAGGGGAGAGAAATAAAATCATTGGGAGAATGTGGGCCTGCGCTGGTGTCCCTGCGCCCGCTCCCAGCCTCTGCAGACCTCCGTCCCGTACTCCCCTCCTCCCCCACCCCCCACCATTCGAAGGGGACAGAATCCTAAAGACTAGATTACTAGTGATACATGGAGTCATTATGGGGAGGGTTATGGCAATAGTATCACAGGCACGGCTGACAATGGCAAGGGGTCTCTTTCTTCAGAAGTAGCATTACTATAGCAAAGGCTGTTTCTTTACGCTTGTTGATATACAGCAGAACCTTTTATTACCTGCCGTGGCAGAAAAAGCTCTGTATTATCTGAAAACCATGCTTATTTCTTTGTTAAAGTGCCATGTCTCTTCGGGTAAAGTTAAATGAATGCAACAGTATCCCCGGGTGAGGCATTATAACATTGTTAGCGAAGACAGTTACAGGTACCCTAACCCTGGCGTCTACAATCGCCACTTCAAACTAAGGCTTTGTATTTCCAGAGCCATTATCCAACATGATGTCAATGTCAGTGAACAGGCAACATGTCAGCCCTAGAACATGAAATAAAGACAAAAGGGGAAAGAGGCAAAGCAAAGAATGAAGGGGATCAAGCTGAGTTAATGAAGAGGAGAAAAGATGGAGGGAAAGAAGAGGAGTTTTCTGGTGGGCAGTTCTATACACTTCAGTCCACTGGAGCGTTACACACCTTAAAGGGTCATCATGCCCTCGGTTTGACTCTTTCTAGCAGCACTCAGAAAAATGCAAACTGCGTGAAGGAGCTCAGGGAAAGGGGAGAAGGAAGAATAGAAAGGTCGAAACATGTATTCACAAAACAAAGTATACATATGTACGAAAAGTACTTAATGGTTTGACAGAAAAACCAATGCTGCATGCATTATTTCCCTTTCAAATAGTTGTGTAATTAAGCGTAAGTGTATTTACTCTCATCTCAAACTCTTGCTGTGATATCACACAATACCTGACTCATGTTATGCCGTGTAGTCTTCAATAAAAGCGGTGTGGCGGCAGCGCACACAGTCAGACACTTTGCCTGTTATTTGTGGGACGTGCTGTCTTTTACTGCTAATTTGTGAATCTTCTATATGGAAACCTCAGGAAGTTGTTAGGGGGGAAGGCGGCCTTGGAGCAGGTTGCAGTGAGCCAGTGAGCCAGTGAGCTGGTGAGCCAGGGAATAGCTAGTGCCTCCAGCTAGTTAAAATATGAGTGCAGCGGGGGCTCGCTAATGAAAGCGGGGGCCCTGCCCGGGAAGCCAGGGCCGTATATCGCGGTGAGGAGACAGTTCTTAGAATCAGCTGGCCAGCCGTGCCTATAGTTCTGGGGCCACTGTTGATTAACTGTCCAACAGGGAGTCGCTACTACAGCTGGACTATTAATAAAAGATAACCCCCCCTCTTCCCTTCTCCACCTCTTTGATTTCCTCCATGCCTGCAGACAGTCTCCGCCCTCTGGAATTATTTGTATATCATAATCATTTCCTGACACATGGTGCATGTCACACATTGTTTACATGGGGAGGAGGCTGGTGGTGGGGGGGCTCCCAAAAAGTGATATCTCATTCTTAATGCACTTTGCTCCCCTGGGAGACGTCCTGCAGGTATAGCAGATCAATTAGTGACCTCTCCTTAGATGGTGATTTGCAGAGAATGACCTTTCCCTTGAGAGGGGATAATAAAATACAGGGATAAAGATCATTCCTGTTGCACCAAAATTACAAAGCTGGTCGTTGATATTACACAGAAAGGCCATGTAGCATTTCAACGCTAAAAGTTATGATAATTCATTAATGCAACCAAAGGGATATACACTAAGAGCAGTTATAAAAAATACTTAAGTAATAAACATTTCTGTGTTGTTAGAACGTTTAAAAAATAATAAAACATATCAATTTCAAATTTTTAATTTAAATTTCTACTGTAGTTTAGTTAGCATTTTTAAGGTGGAAAGATCACATAAAATAATATTAAAAGAAAATTATAGACTTAGGCCTACTCTTGCACTTGCACGCGCGTACTCGCGTGCACGCCCCCTTCACGGACAGCCATCCAACACACGCACGTGCAAGCAAGCAAACACACACACGCACAGCGAGAGAGAGTATACGGGTAAAAGAGTGTACGGCGCTGCGGGCAATCAAACACAGCCTCCCCGCTATTGCAACGTGAAAACGTGAGGTTAATGGCCTGGATTTAGCACCGTATAGTGAATGAAGCACGTTTACAACCGCCCGGACTAGATGTGTGAATACTCCCGTGCACACTGCCCACATAGGAACACTGCTCCTCCTAATATCACCCTACATAAATTCATGCCGTCGTGACTCCCGATTCGTGACACTCTTATCATGCTTGGATATTCTTGCCCCATAAAACAGAAAATAATGCACGTACTTATTTGGAGAACCAATAAAAAGTCTAACAAAGGATTTAATCTCTTTTTTGGGTGGACACACTTCCCGAAACAACATGCTTAAAGTCTACAGCCTAACGAATAATTGCAGCATGTGCCAACAATTGTACCCATAAAACCTTGCTGGATTTAGGATCCACCATCTCCCCACTGTGTGACAAAATGCAAAGTGACAAAAAGGCAAGGTGTCTCAGGGATGTTGGGTTTTACCCACCTTTGTGCATGCCCGTGAAGCGGTCCTTCAACACAGTGAGCTCGTAGATCTTGCCGAACTCCTCGAAGAGGGGCCGGAGGTCCTTCTCGTCCAGGTTGCGGGGGATCTGACCGATGAAGAGTTTGATGGCATCGTGGTCCTTCATGGGGATGGTGGCCGGGCAGCCCACCGGACTGTGGCTGTGGCTTAATCCGTTCACGAGCCCGTTCGTGTTGGAGACCACACCGTGCACCGAGCCGTCCACCTGCCCGTTGGTTAAAGTTGCCATCTTCAGACCGGCCAGTGAGTTGGGATGGGTACAAACAGCAGCAGTTGGTGATGGTGGAGAATCGTTTAACGTTGAAAAAAATGAAAAGCTGGTGAAAGTCTTGGTCAAAATTTGGTTCCGAGACCAAGCCGTGCCAGAGCCGATTCCACTCTCGTCCGCTCAAAGCCAATATTTACACTGATATGAAAACACATGTAGCATTTGGCGAAGACGCATATCAAAAAGCGCGCAATGCTGTTGGTCCCGGTGGAGGCTTTGATTCCTTATATTTATGTCCTACCCAATAACTCGTTCATTGATTTCATAAAAGAGAGACAGAGAGAAAAGAGAAGGGTGAGGGAGAGGGAGAGAGAGAGACCAAGAGCGTTCACTGTCTATTTACACCCACGTTCCCTCGTCCCAGCTTCTTGGCACCCTTTTATTTTTTTTGCATTGAGGAGTCGGTATGGGTGTCTTCTCGGTTTAAACGGACAGGGCCGGTTCAATGTCTGCCAGAGCAGTAGGGAGGTTTGGAGAAAGGGGCGCTGCTTTAAACTCGGTATATGTCAAAGCCAATGCTCTCTGCCCACCCTTTTCCTATGCCGAAGACAAAATGGTACAATCCACCAAGGGGAGAGGGTCTATAAATAGAGAAATATAGAGAATACGGTCCTTTGTGCTCCTACTCAGAGCAAATAACTACACATGCACGAACTCAATAATTCATGACTTCTTTGTGAATGACACGTATTCGTATTATTTGCAATGACAATGTTCTCCCGACATGTTTCAGTCAAAAATAAACATTCGCTGTTTAAGGAATGTGATGGAAAGGGGGACTGTAGTTTCATTTTGAGCTTGAATCACACTTTATATCCTATTTTAGCCGTTCTTATCTTCGTCAGCAGCGGCAGTGAGAGTCTCTGCAGCCTCACTTCGCTCCGGACGGCGGACAGCTCCGTGGTGCTGAAATGCAGACCCGCAGGATTCACTGAAACACACCGATGCGAGATTCCTCTGACGCTTCCAAATGTCTCGATATTGTTGAAAGCAAACGGCAGGTTTTGCACCGGTGAGATGACGTTTTATTAGCTTATTTGGCAATTTCTGAAGTCTTGTGGATTAGATGTTTTGATATCCAGAAAGGGGAAGTCTGTGAGCACCGCCGAGTGGCGTAGAGAGGGGGCACATCGAAGAGTGGGACACTGACAAAATTCACAAAAGTCCATATGTCGGCAGTTTTTTTACGTTTATTTAAACGATGATTAATCTCACAGAGAGAACACATGATAAACATCTGAGTATCGTTATTTACTCTGTAAATGCACAAAAGATGTCAGAAGCAATTTAAAAAAAGTGGATCAATTCAAATAATATTTGAAAAGACATCCAATAATATCAGTTTCCTCTGAAGTAATATTGAGCTTACTTTGGGCCTTCAGGCATCAACCACACAGGTTTTAATCGAATCGTAAAGGACTAATCTGATCATAGCAGTGTTTGATTTATGAAAATCTAAGTATAAGTGAGTTTGATTACACGAGTGGATTTATACAGAACTAAAGAGCACATTAACGTGTTTGATAAAGTGTGATCGTGCATTCCTGATTAAATAGGTTGAAAAAAAGAAATGCAATCCTGATAGGTTAAACATATCATTATTTTAGCATGATGCTCCAAAACAAAATCCCCTTTAATTTCTGACATTGAACACCGTCTTATTCTCATATAACAGAAATCTGCGTTGCCCCTAATCCCCTGGAAGATACCAAATGGAGTGACATAAGATCTGAACATTCCCTCTCAACAGTTTATATTGACAGCCCGTAACCTCTTTTGGATATAAGATCCAATCTGAGCACTGCCGCCACAACCTCTCAGTTAAAATCATGGACCCTTCCTCTTTATTCCTTCTGGAGTCAGTTCATGTTTATCTCTAATCCCAAAGGACAACTACAATACCTGAGGTCACAGCAATGTGTAAATGATAAGAGTTGTTATATTCCTTTTGAAATCCAGTCTGACAGAAGACATTTAAACTGTCATCAAAGTAAAACGATTCGGTGACAGTGGAGAACTGTCTCTGGAAAACATATAACACAATCCTTGCATTTAAGTATGTGACACCTTGTCTCACAGAAAGACAAGCAAGTTCATCTTCACATATATAAAAACCCCAACACATGTTGATCTCCAGTTTAAAGAACAGAGAGCCTGCATTTCACACATACATATCATCATGTTTATCACCATGCCTCGTATTTAGCTCTAGCTAAAAGTGGTTGCCTATTTAAGATTATTTGCAGTGGTGAAATGAATGACACTTACCCGAGAATTTAAGTAGGTATTGCGATACTTGTACTTGAGTATTTCCATTTTTTGCTGATTCAAGCTTCCACTTCACTCCATATTAGAGACGATTGTTGTACGTTTTGCTCCACTACCTTCATTTGTGAAATGTTTCTGAGTTCTGAGTACTTTTTCCAACAGTGACAATATGTTGTTTTGACATTAGACCAAAGTGTGAGCTCTACAGGCCACAGGTAATGAACCATTCTCCAATGATCGGCAAAATGAACTAGTTGTGCACTCCAGTCATGCTTCAGTGTCTTCAGTCAAACCATGCAGCCTAAAGGCCTCATTGTATAGCTACCACTTCCAAGGCTCATAATGTTGACCTATTTGTTTTCATTTTTGGCTATGAGGCATACCCCCCCCCCCCCCCCCCCCCCCCCCCCCCACTCTACCGAGACATTAGCCAACCATTAAATAACAAAAGCGACACACTCTCACCTCTTTTTGCTCTTCCGCCAGCTAAATGGCCCGGTAATGTCATCCCGTTCTCACGGCATGACCGGGCCCCAGCGGGGTGGGAGTGGAGGAGAGGGGGAGGGTGGGGGGGGGCTGGCTTTTCTTTGGCATGACAACGTGCTCTGCTCTTCAAGCTTTCCCTCGGGGCCACACTCCATTCACCACAGCAGCCTTGCCTGTGCTCACGCCTGACTTACCTCCGGCAATATTTTTTAATACAAGGGTGAAATGGGAGGGCACAAATCATTGTAATTATGTTCAGTGGGTACTGCCGTGATGATTATATAAGGTATGGCTCCACGTTGGTTCCCCCATGGTCTGTTTCGTCACACAACCTTCCTGTGAGCCACTATGAAATGTTTTCAGTGTCGCCCGCAGTGAAATGGCTTCAGGGACCGAGCCCACCGGACTGATAATAATAACACGCAATTAACGAGCAAGACGTGTAACAGAGTGTCTTTTCGTTCCCAAAATGGTACTTATTTTAATCCGATTGGGTATACTCAAATATGACTGTGGAGCTCCTCAGAACATTTGCGCCCAATGTATAGACGTGCTGAGAGCAATTCATAGTTCCAGTATATCAAACCGTTTTCATTTGTATTTGCTCACAGATTGATGCTGTTACATGGTCACATAGAGACTGATCTAGTTTGCAAAGCTCCTTGATGAGATACATCAAGATGGCTCTGCCTCTGTCCATTGTGCTGAATACATTCAGAGCAACCATACGTGTAAGCCTCTGTCCATAGTGCTGAAACATACAGGAAAAAGCTGTGAAATGCACGCCTCTGTCCACCGTGCTGGATTTAATATAGGGCAATACTGACAAGTGTTGCTCTTTATAAGGCAAGACGCCCAGTTAATTCTCAAAACACTTAGAAAGGCTTCAGGCTCAAAAACAGCAAGGACAAGGTGTGGATGGCCATAATGTGGACTCCCTGTATTTCTCTAAATATTCCTCTGAGCTCATCAAAAAGAGGTCAGTGCATTCCTCCCCCCCCCTCCAAATGAACCTTTGCAATCATACAGCAGAAGAGGCCTATTTTGCCCTTGGAATATTGCTCCCTTGCTCGTCATGGCTTCAATTTTCAGTTTCGGCAGTGTAAACGGTTGCAGCAAGGCACATAAATGAAAAGGGAAATGAAATTCTGGGAAGCCAAGTTACACAAATAGATTGATAATCTGCATGGGGCACCTTAAAGAGCTCCGGCGTTTTTCACTATTACCTATTCTGCATAGTAATGTCTTTTCTCACCTCTCCTTCACATGGGACAAAGTTCTAAATCTCCTGCAGCCTTGGGACACCCAGACTGTATATCACCTCCCAGTAATTTAGGAGGAAGAGCGCAAAGGAATGAGGAAATGGCGAGTGCATGAATAAATGCTTAGAAAGTTTAGAGGGACGGGAGGGCAGTAAGGTTCAATTGAACTTGATTAGCATCACTTTGTGAGAGATTGGAAAGGATGTGCCAGGAAAAAAATACTGCACTCATTTCAATGTATACTGCCCTATACAAATACACAGCGTGCTTGGCATTTACTTTACGATTTCACTTATAAGTCGAATTGTATATGTATTTTATGTATAATATGCCGAGGCTTCCATCTAGTTTACATATGAAATAATGTGTGTATGAAAGCATTAATAACAAATGATTTACAAATAGGCAGAAAGCCATGGCAACATAGCTGGTAATTGGAAGACGGAATATTTCTCAATTTCCTGAGGCAAAATGCATTTCATTGGGTCATGTGTGAACAGTCTTACGGCGGAGGTTTGTTGACACTGGGTTGAGAGGCAGGGTATTATCCCCCTTGGGCAAAAACAAACAAAAGCACAAATGCATTCAATAACGCATTAAAACCATTAATGTTATTTGTAAAACATCCTCCCAGCAGATCTATGGACTAAGCAACGTTTGTTTAGTTTAACACACACACACTAATCAAAATGCAGTATATTATGCGATTTATAGAATTAGCACACATGTATAGGCCCATGAAGTATTGCTTCACATATTTCACACATCAAGTATGCAAAGTATCACACTCCAGTGACCAGAAGCAACATACATATCATGTTCAGCAGTTACACAAACCAAGTTGAAATGGCGCTGCACTTCAAGATGTTAACAGAGGTACAATCCATATTTCTCAGAGAAATGGAAATTGTTGCATCGCACATGTCCTGCCCAAAATTCCTAAAGTGAGCACACAGCTGAGCACAAAACAATGACAGGACAATATGCATCTCATTAAAACAAAGCCCGTAGATTTGTGAATTGCACAGCCTCCTGGGGATCTCATTCTGTGGAGCCATGAGGTGTGTCTGTCTCTCGCCCCTGCGGTCATACCTGGGCTACATTGGAAAGGAATTAGTGCTGTGACATTTGACATGGGTGGGCGTCTCTGCCAGCTGCACAGATCAGCCATTCTGACAGCCCCTCTCCTTGACTTTACGCCGTGCTCTGAAAACACAAGCCTCTTGACAAACACCAGCTTCTTGACAACATCACACACACAGCGGCGTGTGCTGTGAACATACAAATAGAGCTTAAGGCGCAGGGATGAACATGCACACATGCTTTCTCACTCAGAAACATGACAGACAATTAGACCAATTTCGCTGCAGTCCCTTTGTGACTATAAAACCGCTTTCTTTTGTCCGATGTTTTGAGGCATCTATAGTCAATCATTCAAGACAGAAAATGTCTCCAATGTCTGGCTTCTGTTTGAATCATGCAGCACCAAAATCCTATTTCCACTACAACAGATCAATTCCACAGAGGGGTCAGGAGGTGAGCTGAACTGTGACCCCTGGCTTTGTTGGCGCACACTGATGATACTCAGAGGGCTTGACCTGGTTGTCAGGGGGATGTGACACTTCCATCTCAGACAGGCAGCCATTTTGGGGCCACAGTTTCTGACTGCACGGTGTCATTAATTGCCCTGGTGAGAAAAGTGGGACTCACAGGGGAGCGAGATAACACCTGGTTCTCTGGTACACCCCTGGGCCAAAAATGTCTGCAGTAAGGATAAGGTGCTGCGTTCGTGTCACTGCATGTGTGAGGATGTGTGTGTGTGTGGATGTGTGTGTGTGAACACTGTGTGCAAGCGCTCACTCATGTGTATGTGTGGGTTATATTTTAGGAGCACTGTAATTCACATGTGATGGGAGCCAGACAAGTGAACAAACCCACATGCGAAAGCAAATAGAGCTTGTTTATTTGCTTTTTCCTGTGACCCAGAAACTCCACGGGCCTTGTCAAACTGAGATTTTATTTACTAGCAGAAAAGTCCTTTTACACACACTCACACACACACACACACACACACACACACACACACACACACACACAACACACACACACAAACACACACACACACACACACACACACACACCACACAACACACACACACACACACACACACACACACACACACACACACACACACACACACACACACACACACACACACACACACACACACACACACACACACACCACACAACACACACACACACACACACACACACACACACGCACAGATGAAACAATGCTGCAGTGACAGGTTTACAGATAAGATGTATACTGTGGGCTGGTTGCCTCTCTGCTGATCCACATGTCCAAAATGTCAAGAGACAGGACAACAATGGACAATCCATCATTGCTTTTCTTGGCAACACTTTACAATAAGTCCCCCTGTTTAGCATTTATGAGCAGCAAACACACATTGAATACATTCTTTGAAACTCAGGTATTTGAAGCAGAGTTAAAAGTTGCACAATGAAGCTCCATTGCATAGAAAAATATCCTATTCTCACTTGATTTATTATCTATTATTATTACTATCTCAGCAAACGTTTATGGTCATTTCAAATCTTCTAGAATACAGCATGATGTCCATTTAGTAGCTCTCTTTTGGGGCATGGCTGCATTGTTATTGGGCACCATGGTGTTGGTTTTGTTTTCGCCTTAACTTGAACCCTTTTACAGTTCATCACATTTGATTGTAACATTTGGGCCGTTTTCTATTTCCAAAAACTAAGCTGATGGCGGCCAAAACGCCAACATTGAGGCTTCATAACTGTCCATAAATCGAATTGTGATGTTCCGGTGACTATAGGTCTCATATATATTATACAATATAAGATTCTATAAGCAATTTTTTTCTCAATGACAGTGTGCTTGTATAAAAACACACTTAAAACCACAGCTGACACCCATTCAGAAGAACTTCAATCTTAAGGAATATAACTTTAAAGTCACGTGTTAATGTTATAATAATGTACCTTATGTTCCATTGATAGCTTTTCTGCTTCCTGAATCTTTCCAGTTGTAACTCACCTGAAACGAACTCCTGAATAACAATGAACCACCAGTTCTGGCAAGTCCAAAGCCCCCATAAAAAACTAGGACTTTTAATTGTTGTTTTTTTCTCAAAGCCTTCCTCTTACAGAAGGCTCTGAGAATTGAGTTTGGCTGAAATTCTTCACAATGCCCTCCCAGTAAACAGTCTAATTATAGTTGCTAAGGGGAAGTGATAGCGAGTATTGACGACGCAGTTAAATCCTGGCACAGAGAAGGAGTCTCTGATTGCAATATAATAATTTGGCATTCGGCGAGACAAAAGCGGTCGCTCAGAAATATGTTTCAAGTCTTAAGACAGAAACAAATGACAACAAAAGAAACAAGTGTGAAATGGAGGTGAGTTGGGTGTATTTTTTCGGGGGCCCTGTTTGCTCCTGAGTGATGTGTCTTATCGGCTGGGAAGAGGAAGTGTGTGTTACATTTTGTGTCTGATAATGACAGATGAATGGAGGCGGACAGACAAAAGGAAGACACAATGATGGAAGGGATTGCCAGATAAACAGACAGGTGGAGCGATGGATAGATGGATCAGTCGTACTGTACTGCCAGCCAGTGAAGTTCCAATGTGCTTATAGGAGTTCGCCTTTCACGGTGCGGGAATGATTGTAGGTGTGTGAGCTCTGTGAATGGAATACCGAGCCTGGATGAACACATTTGAGGTTATTGTTCAACCTCACAAACACACACACGCATCTGCGCATTCTACAGGCTCCCAGTGCGCTGCTGTACGCATGGTTGGTCTTTAGGTTCAATTAGCATGAAAAATGCTTTTCGATGAGATAGAAGGCGATAAATGGGAGAAGCCGGAGAGGGAGGAGGGTTCCTCAAACGGCATGTTTTTCCTAAACCTGTATCCCGCTGCGCCTGTCTTTATTTATAACAATGGTAACAACACAGATTGTTTTGGGAATATGAATCTAAATTCCTCTTTAAGAAAATAAAGAGATATTACCAACACAAATCAATACATAGATAAATACAAATGAAATCATTAGTCGACCCAGAGTCAATTACAAGAATAAAAAGGGCGAAAACACTTCACAAGCAAGTACAAAAGAATCAGTTTGATCATGTATTCAAGTTGAAAAAAGGAAAAAGCTCTCCTCCAGCCTCTCCTTTCCCCCTCCTGCCAAGTAGAGACAAAGTAAATAACACCAATCTTCCCAGTGTGACCCCTCATTTGTGTCTAGCATGCCACTCTGAACTTCAACACCTTTGCCCACGATGTTCTTACTATTCTTTACTCAGCACGTGGACTCAACTTAAACTGTATTTGCGCCAAAGAAGCGTACCAAGTGTAGAAATCCATCAGCCAACAAGTCTGAACAAGGCCGCTGCGCCTGCCCCCGGCTTCTGGCAGACACAAACACGAGGGGGCTTCCTGGAAACAGCTTTTTTTCTTCAGGTATGGAAAGGTCATTAATAATGAATACTAAATCAGCATCTGAAAAAGGTTACCATTTTCAAACGCCACACTCTCTTCCTTGTACCTCTCCCATAGCATTTATTATAGCCTTTTCACTTTCCTTTCACTGTCACCTCTTTTGTCAGTGAAAATATGAGCTACGGCTTTTCTCCGGTTCTGTAGGGGGCAGGAAGGGAGATGAGAGGAAAATGGTGGCATAGTGTGATTCATTCACACACGGATCAAGTGTGATGGCTCTGGGAGTGGTGCTGGGCATGGTTTTCTGGGGCCCGTTGTCATTGTATGAGCTTTTTCATAAAATGTAATGCAGTCCTAAAATCATGGAAAGATATATATATGAAGCTGCAATACAGAAATGTCATAATGGAGATGAGAAAGGAAGAGAGGAAAAAGAGAAGCCAGTCTCTAAATATCTTAGTCAGGAGGTGGATGTACATTATACAGTTTGTGTCTGCTTTTGATAGAGAAAATATGACTCATTCTTTTGATGGCACTTCCACACACATTTGGTCCACATAAAGCACACACACACACACACACACACACACACACACACACACACACACACCACACACACACACACACACACACACACACAACACACACACCACACACACACACAAACACACACACACAACACACACACACACACGCGCACACACACACACACACACACACACACACACACACACACACACACACACACACACACACACACACACACGCATGTATTCATTAAAATGCATACAGATGCGGATACAACACCCGTATTGTGTTGTTGGATAAAGGGAGATGGAAAGAAGTAAGCAGTGTTACAAATAGCCTTTCAGAGAGCCTTGAAGAGTGTGAGTCTTCAAAAAAGCCAGACGGCAGAACACTCTCCCTTCCGCCCCCTTCACTACTTGTACTCAGCTAACATAATAAAAACCATGACATATTTTGCCAGCGTTCATAAACACGTTGAAAGACATCACCCAGCGTTCACTCAAAGTGCTGCACTCTGGAGGAGTGGAGGACTCCTGGAGGACAGTGTGGTGTCATGCTGTGATGCTGTGGCCACATATGTGTGCACCACATGGCTCCCCTGAGGGAACCGTCTGATTGGATATGGGTGTTGGAGCCTATCTGTGAACTCTCCCTTCATCTGGATATAGTAAGCCCACAGGGAAAGACATATCGCAAGGCCTAGGTTCACTGTGCCTTCGCTATCTTTCTTCCAACTCACTCATGCAGCTGACAAGAAGAAAATATGACCAGTACTGTCTTATAAACTGTAGCACTCATGTACTGGCTACACT
This sequence comes from Gymnodraco acuticeps, assembly GCF_902827175.1. Taxonomy (NCBI): domain Eukaryota; kingdom Metazoa; phylum Chordata; class Actinopteri; order Perciformes; family Bathydraconidae; genus Gymnodraco; species Gymnodraco acuticeps. The sequence goes on from NW_022991244.1 coordinate 957,779, forward strand.
GAGAGAAAATGAAATCATTTGGAGAGCTGGGCATGTATATATACCAAGTTTGATCATGGGGAAGTTGCTTATAGAGTAAACAGCTGTTGGTAACATTTTCTATTACAAACATGTCCATCATGCATTCTAAACATACTATAATGGGTTAAGAAGGTTGTAGAATTGTAAGCATTCATGAATATTCATAATGTTTTATAACAATAATCATAAGACATTATAAATAATTGTATAATGAGAACCAATTCTTCAAAATTGCTCGTCACTAAAAATGATTATACAAAATAATTAGGGAAGCAAATTATACGCTGTGAAAAACATGAACACTTTTAAAAACATGGGTCTGATATCTAGGTGCCGTGTTTCTTTTAGTATCCTTCGACCACCACACAAACATTTTGGTATGAAAAAACCTTTACAAAGAGGTAAAATACAGTGCTTATGAAAGCATTGCAAATCAGTCAATAAATTCATGCCAATTTGTTGCCATCATGCAGTTTCTCCAAAAAGGTATTGTAGTATACTCAGCTGCATGTTTGTGAAGTAGCATTTAATATTTAGTGGGAAACATTGACTCATTTTTCACTCCTTTTCTGTGTTTTCATTTCGCTCCTATGTTTAAACTGCAAATCCATTCTCTTGATATTTCAAAACGGTCTTCCTGTTCACACTGAACAATGTAACCTTATCAGGTGTTTTCATTTGTGCTGCAGCAGTTGACAATTGCATAGAAAATAGAACAAATAAAAAGGTGGTTGATGGAACGTACATTTAAAATGTTTTGTGATTAATTTATTAATTATTTTGCAGTATATAAAAAGTATTACATACACCCTGAAACCCGCAATACGCTCATTTGAGAAACACTGCTCTAGAGGAGAAGTTCTGATGGTGTGTGTAAGTTGGTGTCTATGTGTGCATATACAGTATGTGTTCCCCTACACCAACACGTGCTTAATGGACACAGGTGTGTGGGCCTGGCTCTCGCTGGGTGACCTCTCCCTTTATGTTCGAACCTCATGTCATGCAGAGGCAGAGACAACACTTCCCAGGGAGGATCGATCTCCTCTACACCGCAGTACTCTGCTCCCCTGTCTCCAACACAAAGGGAATGCACCTGCCTGGAAGTGCGGCTCTGACACAAAGCCTGCAGGGAACCAGATGTCTCTGAGGCGTGTTGGGGAATTGATGCTTCCACTTTCATTCATTTTATCCAACGAGAAAGAAGCTCAGCCCAAATGGATATAGATGGGAAAATTATGCCCGTAAGTGTTTGCTTTGTCCAAAAAGAAACTAGATCATATAAAAACATGCAACAATGCATATGCTGAATGTTTTCAGTTTATGAAAATCATGCATCCATGTAGGAGGTTTTATTTAAATTGATTTGGAGGAAAATAGGGGTACATTTAGCTTATGAGGAGACCCTAACGTCGTTATAAGCTCAGAGTGCAGAATTAGCCATTACAGCCATGTGTTCAGACCACTGCCGTTCATGAATGAGCTGAATCGTTTTGCACAGAACCTGGTGATGAAGAAACACTTCAAGGTAAGACAGCCCACACTGGTACTGTGCATTATGGTTGTTTTATAGATTGCATTGTTCCCAAAGGGGAGATTCGCTCAGAACAAAGACACATTAATACAGAATACATAGTGTGTTATTGTGATGAGAGAGCATTCATTTAATAAATTGTATGAACAGTGGCTCGGGAATGTGATCAATGCTCTGGTGATCAGTTTGACAGGCTGTATGATCTGTGCTTTAAGCCCGCGCTGCACTGCAATACAGCTGCATTGCCCTCTCCCTGAGCTACAGTATGCACAATGAGTGTTATCTGAAGACCCATACCCAACACCTCTAGTAGCTCAAACCAATCGTAGCATATAGCAACTGTAAATAATATATCAACTGTGATACAGAAAGGTCTCAAACATGTATAAACATAAACCCACCTACAAGCAATTTCACAATCACATTTTAATCTGCATGTCTCTTGAGTTCTTCGATCAGAAATGTGCACTTGAATTACAGTAAATGTTAATTACTGATATGTTACTATGTCAGAATCAGAGCATGAGCAGCATTTGATCGTTTTAACTGGTCATGGTAGGGCTTATAGATACTATTATGTAGTTTATTCTAAAACAGGGATTGCATCAAATCATCATACATATTGAAATCATATTTTGGAAAGTAAATCCAGCAGTAGTGTGACTTGAAAATTACAATACTTGAAATGAAGTGTAGTAGAACTTTAAAGTGGTATAACCACCCCGGTCCCTCAGATCCACCTCAGCCGGTTAGCTTTCCATCCCCAAGGCCAAACTCCGGAGCTTCGGGGATAGAGCCTTCTCTGTGGCAGCCCCGAAGCTCTGGAACTCCCTCCCCCAATACCTCCGTGAGTCTGAGTCCCTCACCCTGTTCCAGTCCCGCCTCAAAACCCACCTCTTCAACTCTGTATCCATAAGCCCCCCCCCCTCTCAACCAACTTCCTCCTGACTGCTTTTCTGTTTTGTTTTGTTTCTTTGTTTCTTTTTGGCTTTGTTTTTGTTTTGTTTGTCTACCCTCCCTCCCAAATGTAAAGCGTCTTTGGGTTCAAGAAAAGCGCTATAGAAATAAAATGTATTATCATAAAAGGAAATACTTATTTAGAGTGCGATTACTAGAAAATGGTGCTTAAGTACAGTACTTTAGTGAACATACTTGCTACCACCGGGGAGATTATGAGTATTTGCAGGTTAAGCTAAAGTCCGGGACCTATTTATTAAGTGGCGATAATGTTAACTACGGAGCCTGTGTGCCGCCTACTGTGATAGCTTAGCGCTGTTAAATTAAACAAATGAGGACATTTTTTTTTTTCTCAAATGAAGACTGCTTACGATACGATACGATATACTTTATTGTCCCCGTAAGGAAATTCGTTCTGGGCTCCGTCCAGCAGTTCCGCATACATGTACATAATATACAAACATAGTGGACATTTAAGAGACATACACATATCATCAATCATACACCGTTTGAACAAACACAATACACGCAGACGCACATACTGACAATGGCGACCTATTGCACAACCCTCATGGCCAACATTTAAAAAAAAGTACATTTCATTACATTTGACTTCGACTACATTTCACTTCCTGTCAATGTTAAGAAGTTTAACGGACATTGGTAGGAATGAGTGCTCATAGCGGTTCAGCCTGCTCTTGGGAACCCTGAATCTTCTACCAGAAGGTAGGAGCTGGAATTCTGGGTGGAGTATGTGGGTGGGATCAGACACTATTTTGTTTGCCTGTCTGATAATGGACTGCTCATATATGTTTTGGAGAGATGGGTGTTTTTTTAAAGCCTTCTCCCTTCACTGTTCCCTGGCTTTGTTAAACATGTCGAAAGTTGTCCTTCATCAAACTTTCACTTGTTCCAACACCGTCAGAAACTCTGACAGCTTCAACGACAGAGCGTGCCAATCCTTCTCAAGGATGGACTTGCTTGTTTACTGTGATTTATGGTGATCCAAATTAACACAGAAATGATTTATTGATGTTAAATATCCTTTGACTTTTGAACAAGCCGCCTCATTTTCATAGCCCAAGTAACAAAAAAGGGTCCAGTGAACATGGTCGACCTGAAGGAGCTAGAGATATTCATTAGACATTAATATCATGTTTACCGTAATTCTTCATGTGAAGGTAGAGTTAGGAGAGTTAATGTGGTAATCAACAAAACATCATTAGCTGAATGATGATATGTCTTATGGAATATTTACATCAATCTCCATTATCCTTGTTAAATGAACTGAAACTAAGAAAGCACAGGTATTACGGATCACTTTTTTGATTGAGAAATAATATGATTGACCTTAATCACAGAGAGGTAAACAGACCAAAAGAGAAAACAAGGACAAGGTAGAGACACTCACACACTCACACTCAGCGGTGTCTCTAATCTCCCTCCTTTCCTCACATTTTGGTTTTTAGGAAACACACAGTCGCAAAGTCCTCCATCAGGAATACAGACAAACCAGACAAAGAAACCAGACTCATCACATCAGTTCGATGGGGAAAAGACACTCGCCTCAACTAAAGAATTACTAAAAACTATTCCCCCCATGGTATGAACAACAAATCCTTGTAAACCACCACCAAAAAATGTCTCCTCAGCCGACTGTGTGGTCTCAGGCTGAGTGAGGATTAATGTTCTCCCCATTAATAACATTACAAATGGAATGAACATAATATCCGGGACTACCTCCTGTGAAATGGCCCTCTCTGCCCTCCTAGGGAAGAGCTGTTTTATGTCCAAACTAATCCCCCCCCCCTCCCCCACCCCCTTTCTCTGTTCCAACACATTTCAAATCCAAACGTCAATAGTCATTTCAGCCACAGACAGGGAAGAATGAGAAGTGTGTGTGTGTGTGTGGATGGAAGGGGGGGGGGGCTAGTTGTACCATGACGGACGTGTGGAACAACAAATGAACAATGCCTCAAGCAATATCAAAGGTGTCGATGGGAGGAGATTTGAATGGCGTGGCGGTGGAGACGTTGATTATTACTCATGTCAATTGTTGAGACGATGAGTGCTCTGGGGCATCTGTCTCTCTCACTAGCTGTTTTTCTCGTCATATCCAGGAGTTTCAAGGTAATGAACGCCTTTCGTTCTGTTGCCAGCTGTAATTGAATAATGGGTGATGTACACATGTCGTGCAGCGAGAAAGTCACACAAAGATGCTTTACTTTCTCCGACAAACCCTGGTATACACACATGCAGACAGAAACATCCCAGATCAGATCCAAGGAAACAGTTTTAGCCATTTAAAAGTATTTTTTATCAAATGAAAAAAGCCTCATCAACACTGAATTGATCCTACACGTATTGCCCAATCAGCTCTAGCCTGATATAGCTTGTGCTATTACCTCCATGATTGTACGAAATTCATTTCAATTCATGAATCAGCGACTCCCTTGCACTGGGTGACACATGTTTACATTGGCATATACATGGGCATTTAATCCCACATGATCATGGAGCCACAAATACTCATTAAAGCAACCAATATGTTTGAATCCTTAGCTGGAAATCACCTAAAAAATGGCTACTCTGGATCAACGACAAAAGTAATCGATCACACACTACTGTCCAACTTCCATCTGTGGAAATGTTGCTCTGGTGTTTGTAGGCGCATTATACAGTGTAATGTGTTGTTATCAACTAGTATTGCCAACAGTGGCTAACTTCGCTAGAATGAATGTGTCTAAATTGTTGAACTCTAATGGGGTTAACTCAGGTGGGGCAGGTACAGTACAGTGGGTCTTTTTGAACAAAAAGAGAATCTGTTAAGAGCCCCCTGACACAATCAAGCCCGAATCAGAGAGGCAAGAGAGAACTAAAACAGTTAAGATAAAAACATACAAAGCAAAACTGATTCATAGAGCCGAGGGGACCTGCAGAGATGTGTGATAATTCTCTCTGTCACTATGAGCAACACCTTCTACATTACAGTAGTCATTTGTTCCATTGTTACTAAAATAGTGATTAGAACAGCATGAAACTTGAAACTAGCAGTTTGTAAACCCTTTAGTGTTTCTTATATGTCCCTTACTGAGAAACTCAATACAAGATAATCTTTATAAGACCAATGAGGCAAGCAGACCAAAACTTTAAAAGCCATTTTGAGAGAAAGACAGAGCAAGGCAAGACTATATATAAGATGACAGGCAGAGGAACGGAGGGGAAAAAAACTAAACAGGCAGCGAGAGAAGAAAAAAAGACACATAGACGAACAGCGAGGTGACTGGTAGAACGATTGATACGCCAATGGCATGACGTGGACAGGAAAACAGACTGGCAGATCGAAAGACAGCCAAACATGTACAATAAAATGACAGGTATAAAAAAAACATGCAGAAGGACACAGGGGTAGATAGACAGTGATAGAAGAAAACATACGCTGGTCGACAAGCATAAAAACAGACAGGCAGTCATCAGATCAAGGCAGGCATAGTGAAAACAAAGTGAGTGTCCGACAGCCACACATTAAGACACAATGAGGCTTCTTTAGTGACCAGGTCAGGACCCCAGTGGCACGTGATCAGGAATTTTAGGAAGACTGTAGACTTCCAGATGGAGAGACACACACAGACAAACAAGGAGGAAAAATACAGAGGGGAAGACAGTGTTGGAAAAGGACAGGTGGAGAGCAGACACACATACAGAGGGCCTGTGAAGCAGCAGGCAGGCAGGCAGGGCCAGGAATGAGCCTGGACAGGAGATAAGATTCCTGGGTGACTCTGCCGTGGGCACGGGTCTGCAGAGCACAGCAGCCTGGGGCACAGGGAGGAGTAAGGGGGCGGGGACAGCATTATCAAGCCAGTGCAGGGTTCGGGCTGTCTGGGAATGAGCTGTCTGGGAATCCCACTACTGCCCTTTCTCTGCCGCCATGACCCAGCAGCAGTTGGTGAGACAGAGGGAAGTAAACAGCAGAGAAGCACCAGAAAAAAAGAAAGAACCCTGCAATAGATTTTTATATGTCAGTCTGAGGCCGGATACATGTCTATGTCTGATCCTGTCTACCGATGACTGAGGGACACAATGTTCCTTTATCTTTGTACTCACTGCGTTTGTGTGTAAGTGTGTATGGTTTGACGAGCAGAGAGAAAAAGAGGGGAGTAGAGCAGAAAGCAAGCGACTACACACAAAGAGGTGCAGGAAGTGAACACACTGTATCTTTGATAACGATGGTGCCCTGAGTGTGAGGATGTTTACAAAATATGTCCATGAAGTTAGAGGCAGCTTTTATTTGAATCTGAAATAGCATCTGAACTGAATATACACATGCTGTATATTCATATACATGCTCCTGCCCTTGTACTGTGTGTGAACTATACTGAGAACAATCATGCGTCCTTGCAGTCTGAATAAGTGTCTCCCAGCATGGAGGGGCTGCATGTGTATGTATGTGTCTGTCTTCACAGCAGGATCTGATATACTCTCTATATGTGAGGATCTAAATAACATGCAGCATGCCGCCTCAACAACAGCTCTGCACAAGCGGTGCTGCAACACAACACAGACAAAACGCATATTCACCACCTTTACACAACAAACCTGTCCTCACTCACAATTCTTCAATTATGGCATCTTTGTCAGTGGCCCTACGCATAAAACTATGGCGGACCTCAAGCATCGGGGCTGCCTTATGGCTATGGAAGTCAGGCGATCTAGGATAAACAGGGAAGTTTGTGTACTGTGCAAATCAAACGTCATTGTTGACCTATTTATATTTTAACTTACGCCACATGCTGAACACATGAAACCAACACACCAAGTTACACAACAAATATACTTTTTTTTTTTACCGAAAGCCCAAAGTTAATTTGATTAAATTCACATCTTTAACGACATGTTGTGGTTTATTCGACTACCTCACATGTTTAAAAAAAGTATGCTGGAAGCAATACCAACAATGTTTTGAAGGCCCCTGACACAACAGTGGAACAACTCATACAGTTTGACTATCACAAATGAAATCTGACTTTTAAACTTACAGTATGCCATCATTCTAACCCCTGCAGAAAATGTGTACAGAGAGTCTTCAGGCAGTCTACAGATACCAAAAGACATACCAAATAACTATTTCATTTGTTAGATGTTGGAAATATATGATGCATTTCCAAGATACATTTAAAATAGTTGTGTTCTTGTGAGGAAATCATTAAAGGATGCAGACAGGCTGGTTAGGGATCCTTTCCCCATCCATCTCCCTTTTCCCCACGTCTCAATCTAGCAGTGATAAAGGAGAGCCTCCTGCCAGACACATGGCCAATTACAAATTAGCCAGTTTGTCGGGGGGGAAAATCGTAATCAGGCTTCAAGAGGTGGAGGCCCTTGAAGATTAATTGGAAATGGGCCCCCGGTAAATGTCAATGGCAATCAAGGGTTTGTACAGCTCTGATTGACTCTATACACAGACCCCTCTACCCAGGATAAGCTTTCTCCAGCCGTGACATTGCTGGCATCACTCCCTCACACTCTCCATCTCCAATGAAAGGGAGAGAAGACAGGCACAAAAGAGGCAAGGAGAAATGGAGTAGTGAGACAGCGATGGAATACCAAGGGATGAAGGAAAAGAGGAAGGTTTGACATTTCCAACCCCATGGTGTGTTCATGTTTAGGAGCTTTGGTTATGATTTGAAAGGGGGAGTTGTGGATGCACAAACACCAAAAGAAGAAATGTTCCATGGTGGGAGCGAGAGCCCATGTGAAAGTCATCAGGAAGGCCATTTTCTGTACTTAGAAACATAAGGCACAAAAGAGGCTTGCAAAAAAATCCTTCTCTATCTGCTGTCCACAATTCAAAGACGTATGTTTCATTCTATGATCACCTGATGCCGTTGAAGTCATTTAATGTCTCATTATCCACCACATACAAATGAGATCCTAATAGCCCTATCATTTCATCCCTTTTTTTAATCTGAATTAATCAGCCACTACAGTACGTTACAAATTGAGTTGTTTAACTTTCTGATTTGTCTACAGTATGAGTCAGAACGTCCCCTGCTTATCCCCAGTTATTGAGTGGCATCTTAATTAGTGTCTTTTTAACAGGGATGTGTGAAACTGATAATTGGACAACTAAAAATACAAATCTGTAAAGTGTTTCTTTTCAGAAATTGTTTATTGGCAGTTTGCTAAGTATGATTTCCTATTGTTGCTGTTGCTGCTTCAGCATCTCATGTCACATCAAATACCCACTTTGCAATGATAAGTGGCTATATATACAGTATAATAATAATAATAATAATCCTTATATTTATTATAGCGCTTTATCAAAGACTCTCAAAGCGCTTTACAAATACACATTACACATACAGATCATACATGTAATGGTCATCTACTGTGGACAATACCCACAGGAGCAAATTTGGGTGAAGTGTCTTGCCCAAGGACACAACGGCCTGACGCAGTGGGGCGGGAGCAGGTTTCGAACTGGAGTTCCCCAACGCCCCCTTGATCTGATGATCAAATGCACAGACCACTGCGCCACCCACTGCGCCTATCACTTATAGCTTTGTTGAAAAGACAGCAGTGACATTTCCATGGAGAATACATATACATGAGTAGCAGCATTGTTATTGGAATAAAACATTCGAAGAAATATTTAAGATCAGCGTTTCTTTAAGAATAATATTTACCAATATGCTGCTAAGCCGATATACTTCCTCACTTTTTTAGCAAGGTTTATGAAATGACTTCAGAGATTCCCGGAAAGCAAATATATAGATATATAAATACTACAAATGGTAACTACATGGCTGATATTGTTAGCAAGGCTTACTGAGATACTTAGCCAATTTGTTGAGGGTGCCAATTAGAGTACTGTAGCATCAATACTTTAGAACCATTGATGTATCTTTAGATCTGGATATGCAACATGGCACTGATCAAACTAAAGACAGTTGACCACCGAGTGCATTAGCCAAATCCTTTCTTAGACTTATGATTTACTATTGAGCTATCTATAGCTATTGCTCTCATAGAGTTGGCGTCATTGCAGCATATTATTCATCCATGAGCCTCCAAAATATTCAAATAACTTTTTTGCAGAGGGTTGTAACGCCTGTAGAAACCGTTGTCAGGTTGCTCAGAACGAATTGTCCTCACTTTCAGAGCTACCTGTCTTCCGTGTTTTGGGATTTTTACCTGCAGAAAGCCGGTGCGACAGTGAATTGAAGCATGACAGGTGGGCCTGGGTTGGATGGCATCTTGCTGCTCACGCCAAAGCTGTACTGTAGTGACAAACGCTGTCAATATATTGACTGAATGTCAGAAAGTTGGAAAAAGGATTTTCTTACACAAACCATCCTTGTCACACTCAATCCCATACAGTGCATTTAATTCCAGTGCTTCCTCACGTCACCTCGCACCCTTGCAAATTTCTGTTACTGAGGCAGAAATCCCCCGCTTTAGTCGATTAGATGCCTCCACTGACAGGAAGCGCATAGCCAACTGAGCGTTGAGGCAAGATGACTAATGAGGAGGGAGTGACAGAGGAGGAGACTCAGTGTTACGTCAATGATTTCATCGATACTGGCAGTTCATCAACCGAAACAAACATTGGTTGTTACTAAACAAGATTTTAAGATTTTGCAATGTGAGATGCCAGCATGCAGTAAAACTGTTAATGTGGAAAATAGCAAATCGGCTTTGATCGGAGAGTTGTCACCTTCATTTGTCTGACACTTTTTGCTTTCCTCTGTGACCCTTCGGTTTTCAAGGAACGATTCAATCCTATCTGCAATCGTTTTAGGCTGTTTAGCATCTTAATCATTATATGACATGTATCCATGTCCACATAGCAGCATAGTTTTGTCTTAAATGAAGAAACAGTCATCTTTGCTTTCTTCTTGGAGGAAAAAACAGATATTCATTTTTTTTTTTCACTGAAAGTCCAAAATATCAGGTATTAATGAGGATATTACTTGTTTTAGCTTTCTTTGGTTTAAAGCATGGTGAATATTTAAGGCTATTTGAGTTGAGTTTAGGTCAGAAAAGTTCAGGGTGTCCTGGAGTTTCAAGAAAAAAATATGAATACTATTGAGCAAAAATAATGTAAATGGCATCTCCATGGCAACTATTTACTTATAATGCATACTTATAAGGTGCAGTAAGATAGGGAAGAAGTTGCTTCTAATGGAAATCCAAGATCAGTATGTAAACGTACAGCATGAGGTGGATTTAAATGCATCTAATGTAACTATACTGAATATATATGTATACATGCACAAAGGTGGTTAGGGCAGTAATCACAGTAACATCTGTGTAGAAGAAGTGAAAATGCCAAGTATAACAAGATGCACACAAGCATTCACAATATAATTCATGCAGAAGTGACACACAGATATACCACCTCTGCCACCAATTTAGAAGACAGACATTTCTATGAATGCGAGGGGCAGGGGAGCTCTTAAGGCGATGTTGATCTGCTGTGCCAACAAAAATAAAGAGCTAATGCTCTGCTGTCAAACCACAGCAGGGTTTTTCTTCTACGTCTTATATCTTTGACGAGGCTGAAGAGAAAACTCCTGGACTTGTACACCACAAATAAACAAGAGTCAATCTCATCAAGTTGATATGCACAGGACATAGTCCAAAAAGCAGATGGCAAACAAATATTTTTAAGTTTCCTTTGATATTCTCTATGGGGCTTCACCGTCTGATTTGTAAGCCAGTGCCAGCGACAACTGCATTTTAGAAGCGCTGCCAGATATATTACAAGGGGGAACTGGAGCAGAACAGCTCTCTGGCGATGCACCATGGACATTATGCAAATACCATGAGAGAACATATTAGCTAGTCTATCGGCTCCCCTTTAGAGATGCCTCCACCAAATTGTCTCAGAAGTGGCAGTGAGCTCCCACTGAGCCGAGCAATGTGTGAATTTAAATCAGGGTGACAGAGCAGCTTTTTGGACAATTTGTAGTGCTCTTACAACTTTCCAAATGTATAGCTTCCTTATTCCAAACAACACATCAGTACCGACACAGTGCATCTCTTAATTTGTGTTATGTAGCTTAAGCATGCAGATACAACACACTTGATCATCACAAATATGCCTTAATGAAGATGCATTCAATCTGAAAAACCCATAGTAGTTCACTGAAACACATTCAGTGTAATGTCCCATAACACTTGACGTGCACATCTCCAGCAGAGCATTTGAGCACAAGTCAGAATGGTTGGAGCAGCAACGTTGACGACGGCATATATTCCCCGGTAATAGCCTTGATGTTTGTTTTTAAAGAGGCTGTGGCACCGCATGCCATTATAGGGCTAATGATGTACGATTGTCATCTCACACATTGCAGAGTTAATTGGGCCTCTGTGATCATGCCTAATGGCTTTACCAGGGAATTATTGACACAATGATGTGGGCCGACGTGCTACAGGTAGGTGAATAAATAAATAAGCAAGCCCCCGCTACCCCCACCTCTTTCTCCCCAGACGTGAAGCTCGTCAATCTTGGCAACTGCCTCTGGAGCACCCCAGTCAGTTAACATTTTAGAAAATGGCTGCCCATTAATAATAAAGGCATATTAACATAAGTGAATTCTACTGCGAAGTGGGAATCAGTGGAACAGTTATTAAAGTCCAATTTGGCCCCATTAATAATGCATCCACCTTTGACTTTCTGATATCCAGATTATGTGGTATTACTGTGGCTATACATTATTTATCAACCACTTTCAATTGGGGACCTTGATGACTTCTAATTGGTAGGTGGTGGTGCCATTAAGGTATCCCTGATGAGACTTGTCAATCAAGATGCATTCTCTCGACCTCGGTGTCCAACAGACTGTACCCACCCACACCACACACACACACACACACACACACACACACACACACACACACACACACACCACACACACAACACCCACACACACACACACACACACACACACACACACACACACACACACACACACACACACACACACACACACAACACACACACACACACACACACACACACACACACACACACACACAGTCGGAGCCAGGTGCCAACAGTGCCACAGTGCGGGACAGGGGCATAGTGCTCCACCCTGCAACCCTGCCAAGACTCAGAGGTCTGACTCCTGTCCATCACGGCCATTTGAAGTGTTGCAGAGGGGGGCGGCTAAACGGCATGGGGCCTGCTGTTAGAGAGGCCTGGCTTTAAAAGTTAATGGCTCCTGTACTTTGCTGAATGACACTGGAAGGGTGAGCGATTGTCATGCCTCGATCCTCTGGGGGGCTTTTGTCAGTCAGTCACTCACAGACAGACGCTGGCACATGCACAGCCATACAGATACACCCAGGCACATTCTGCATCCAGTCTATATTCACAAGGCAATATATGCAAGCAGCAACATGCCAAAATGCATAATAAATGTTTGTGAATATGCAAATACATCATGCCGAAGAAACAACAAGGCTGTCAGCTTGCAAGGCAGCATGTCGTAACTTTCCTGATGACACAATGTGCTGTCTGTGAGACAACACATCCCGATCAACTTCAGGCTATTACAATCATGCTGAATAGCATGTCATTCTGTCCGGCATGTCGAGATTTCATTGCATGGTAGATCAGCCCAAACTAATTTGAAACTGAATGACAATCACTTGCTGAAGAACGTTCCTGCTGCACATAAATGGCTGAGTAACAATTTGTGCACAGCAGAGTAAAGAGAAAAAGGGAAAAGGAAAAACGAGTGCCAATGAATTCTGCTCCCCTGAGTGCTGGCAAGAAATGGAATCAAGATAAAAAAGGGAGGAAGTGAGATATCTTGTTAAATACACTGGAATTGGATACACACAGCCACGCCGCACAAAGGCACCCCCCCCCTCCTAACGCACACACAGACCCACACGTATACACAAACCCTCACAAATACACTGAACCAGCTGAGCATACAGTTTTAGCCTAAGAAATTCAAGCGGTGCACATATTTAAACACAAATAAGCAATCTTTAGCAACCTACCTGGGTTTTATTAATTGATATTTAATCTGGGCTCCATGGGGGAGAATTTCTGGCAAATAAAGGGACCTTATGTTGAATCTGGCAAGCACTACATCCCAAGAGCTGCAGTAGCACCAGCTGTGCGTGACTCAGAGATATTCAGCAGCTCCGTTAACAAGGATGGATACGGTGTAAAGTGTACTTCATCCAGAGTTTTAAGGCCACCTGGACCACTTCATCACACCATCTTGAGTTTGTGACAACTGAAGGAATAGTCATCTGCATGCAAGGGAATACATTCCTTTAATGCAGACATGTTTTACAATACTGGGAATAGAGACTTGTAATGCTCATAAGCGGAATGAGAAATAAATTACAAGAGTAAATGTGGAGATATGCCATGGCCAATAATGTGGAGGGGAAAAGACACGGGGTTCAAACTCCCTCAAAGAAAATGTACAGGAAACATGGATACAAACTATAAAAACAAACGTTTGGGTATCACCAAAACTGTGAAAGGTTTATCTGCTGGCTGCCTTGGTCATAAAACAAAGGATAGTACAAGCATTTTGGATTTGGCTCCCTTTCCTGTGTCACACGTGGGCTTATTCTAATATATATGAGTATCTTCACCCACGGCTTATGCACTTTCCTTGCAAAGGTGGGGTTTATTTATCCTACAAGCTAATGAGAGCAGACTTGGCCTTTTTGCGAGGAGGGCTAAAAGAGATGGACGCTGAAATAGAGCATTTAAGACAAACAATGAATACAGGCTCATTAACCTTATTTAAGCATGAAAACATGTTCTATCAAAAACCTTAAATACAAGTACAGTATGAACCTGAAAATATTTTAGGGATAACTTTTTAAGCAGATTAACTCAATTGCCAGTCTTGGTACACCTAGCTTAAAACGAATACAGTGTAATACAAATGTATTGTTATTGTTCTTATTATAAATAATCTATTTTCCTCTTAAGGGGATACTTGACATGTCATATTTGACATGTATGTATGCCGACATGTTCTTTGTTTACAAAACAGATCTGTGACTATTTTTACATTAATGATGGACTTATCATTTTCATATATTAATTGTATGATTAATGAGTGTCTTTCATGTTTGATTAATCATTAACTAATAGTTTGTTAAGGTCTTGTTAGAGACATTATTATAAAATGTTAGCATCAATATTCATGTCCACTGAATATTCATGTCCATCTTCGCCCATCAGTATGCCTGCTAGGCACCCGGAGAAGGCCAGCACTTATAATTGGCAATCTTTTCCTGTTATTTGACAGTAGAGAAGAGTCATTTCCTTGCATTCAAATCTGCGAGTCACACAAAGCCGGCTTGTCAACTTTCCACTTCATTACAGGTCAAGCAATAGACTCATTTCTCTCAGGCGCGTCGCTCCCATAATTGTTTTCTACCTCTCCTTTCGTAGCCAATTTACATGTGCTTCGTTGCCGCGTGTAAAAGAGACAGAGAAAGGAAAGATGAAAATGCTCCCGCTTTTCACTTCCACTCACCGTCCATTAACGACTTGACACTTGGAACGCAAAAAGTAATATGAATTTTGTTCCCCTTTCTGTAGCATTTGCTTTGAGGCATATGATACATTATATTGAACTGAGCTGAGAATTCGATAGGATATTATGGTGTAGGAAAGAGAAGAATGGGATAAAGGCAAGCTGAAGGAAAGGTATAGGCTGCGTGCAGCAATGAGTCGAGAAATAGGAAACTATGTGCTTGACTGTTTAAAGGTGTTCCCATGTAAAACTGACTCTATATAGGTTACTGTCTAACTGTCACACCTTACAATGAACAAATAAGCAATCATTTTGGGTACAGTGCAAGTTACTCGATCGTCTTGGTGAAATGGAAGACCAGGAAAAAACAAGCAAAGTTGATCTTAATTAAAACAATCTTTGAGAAGTTTAAATAAAACCAATTGTCCCAGTTTAATATCTCAACAGTTGATAATAACAAGCTCTCATAAATGTATATTTCATGCAGCTAATTGCAAATATAGCTTTGCAATCAAGTCCTTGGCCATATACCCTAATGTCTATCAACAGTGTATGGGTGCATTCACTTTTAAATCAATATAATACAGAAGCAAATGGCCAGTAGAATACACCAATACTGTATATGCAGTATACTGAGCTGATAAAAGGTTATGCGCTGCTTCTCTGGAAAACAGACTGTTAAAAGGGAAAATAAGGAAACACAATGTGATACACCAGTTAATATTTGATACATTACAACTATAAAAACACACAGCTCACTTGCAAAAAGAAGACGACCCTCATTGCACTGCAGGCTGCTGCCAGGAAACTCAACGCAGACACCATGGCAGACACAGAGGAGCCGGCCTTATTAAAACCTTATTGGAATATTAAAAACCTGCAATAGTCATAAATACTAATAAAGTCTCATTATTTGGGAAGGGACTGAAAATAAAACAAATCATGGCAGTTAAATTAGCCTAACATAAAAGTAAAAGAATTACAATTTCACATTCCCTCTGGCTTGGGCATATATTTCAAATTAAAACCAGATATTACGGGGCAGTGATATCATAAACCTGTTAATGTACGCATTCAAACACTTTTTCTTTTACCAGCTGTATTCACCTTGCAGGTGCAACTATGTGGCTTTGATCCTGTATCAAGTGTTTAAGTCATGGATGTTTAAAGTTTAACTTCTACATATTTGTCTAATATTATAGTTCACTTTTCATTCAGGAAGTATGACGCTGCGCTGTCAGTACGCTTCTCCATGTTTGTGATTGGTCAAATGTTGCTAACCCCACCCCTTTCATGTGAACGCGCACTCAGCCGGACAAAGAAACCCTGGGTGTTTCTCAATGTCGAGGACGCTTCCTTGGTAGGACAAGTCCCTCCGAGTCAGGTCCTTCAGAAGTGATGCAAGAATCCTTCCTAGCCTAGGAAAACGAAGAATTGTGGAACAGGCTAACAGGTGTGCAGGTGCAGTGGCAGTTCTAGACCAATTTGACTGGGGGGGCCACTGGGGGGCCAGTTATTTTCTGAGGGGGGCACAATAAATGCAGGACGAAAAAGAGAACTAGACAGTATGAAGTAATTGTGCATAAAAAAACAATGCAATACAGTTATTGGTATTTGTTTCAGTACACTTATTTATTTCAGATATATCTTATAGTTATTACTGTTAGCTTCAGCTTAAGTTATAGTACAATGATTGTACTAACACCATACAGGGGCGCCGTAACGGGGTGAAAAGTTAGGACGATTCTAAGGGCCCGTGACTGACAGGGGCCCCAAAAATTGTAGAACATTAAGAAAAAAAATGTAAGTAACCTTTCATCAATCATCAATATTTAACATTAATATAACATTATATTGATAATGTACTCACTAAACTTACGATTCATTTAACCTTTTTTGTTCGAAAAGTTAATTATCCAAAGCCTCTGTACACCCCCCTCTATTTACATGTAATGGTTTGGTCCTGTCTCCAAACCGTGGCGGTGCTAGTGACTTATACGACTGGCCCACATCGTCCGACCGGCCCACTTCAGTACCGGCCCATCGGGATTCGTCCCGAACGTCCCGATGGCCAGTCCGCCCCTGGTAGCAACAAGAACCATATGTGCATATCAGCAAACATTTGAATGATGTCACATACTAGTGATGTTACGTATTGCGCCGAGGCTTCGGAGCATGTGTCGAGTAATCCCCGAAGCTTTTTGTGAAGCTTGTATCGAGGCTTGTATCGTTTTGGGCTAGTAACGTCATCGATGACAAACGAAGCCTATAGGTTACTTACGTAACCCCAGTTCTCAGAGTAACATGAAGTGAGATGTCTCACTATGGGATGCGCCTCATCGCGGAGCAAACAGAAGCATCAATCTCATTACGCCAATCCTGATTGGCTGGTGATCTTGACGTCAGCGTCAGGGAATCACCCCCTATAAGTAGCTTGCGCCACGACGCATGCATCATTCAAAATAAGCACCTCTTCTCGCTTCACCATAGCAAGGAGGGCCGTCTGGTGAGACATCTCACTTCATGTTACTCTGAGAACTGGAGTTACGTAAGTAACCTATAGTTCTCATTCATAACACTCCGTTCGATGTCTCACTATGGGAAATTGTAGCTCCCGTATTGCCAGACGAGCTTATCTCGAAAATCACCAACCAAACAGAACCTTAACAGGTAGAGTCCCGACTCAACAAGGTGCCCAGCACTGCTCGGGCCACGCTTGGAGCGGAGTCGTCTAGCCTGTAAAAGCGGACAAAAGTGAGCGGCGAGGACCAGCTCGCCGCTGCACAGATGTCTTGGATGGAAACACCCTTGAACAAAGCCCAGGATGTAGCCAGGCCCCGAGTCGAGTGAGCCCGCAGACCCGAAGGTGCTTGCAAACTCTGACTCGTATAGGCCAAAGCAATTGCTTCCACAATCCAGTGGGAGAGCCGTTGCTTAGTAACAGGCTTGCCCTTGTGAGGGTTAGCCCAGGACACAAAGAGTTGGTCATTAAGACGAAGCTCCTTTGATCTGTCCATATATGTGCGTAAAGCACGGACTGGACACAACAGATCCTGCTGCTGTTCCCCGGAGGAAACCAGCGGCGGAGGAAATGCCTCAATGTCAATTGGGGTACACGAACCAACCACCTTTGGTGTAAAGGCAGGGTTGGGCTTCAACAACACTCTCGTTTGCCCTGGGGCGAACTGAGTGCATGAAGGATGTACAGACAGCGCATGAATATCACTGACCCGTTTGGCGGATGCCAGGGCCAGTAACAGCACTGTCTTGAGTGACAGATGTTTCATGTCAGCTCCTTCCAGGGGTTCAAATGGGGTCATTCTGAGCCCATTTAAAACCACTGCCAAGTCCCATAAGGGCACCAGTGACCTGGAGACAGGGAGGAGCCTGCGAGCTCCCTTCATAAAACGGCAGACCAAAGGATGTTGGCTAGCCGTCTTACCCTCAAAGCCCACATGGCATGCAGCAATAGCAGCCAGGTACACCTTGATCGTGGAGAAAGCTCTGTGTTTATCGATCAAGTCCTGTAGAAATTATAAAATCACCTCGACAGGACATTGAAAGGAGATGTGTCCCTCTTGAAGGCACCACTCCTCAAACACCCTCCACTTACAGTCATAAAGAGACCTGGTGGAGGAAGCTCTCGCACTCTGAATAGTGTTTATCACCTTCTGAGGGAGTCCCACTGTATTCAGATTGTACCACTCACGGGTCAGGCCCATAGTGCCCCGCGCTCTGGGCGTGGATGAAGGATAGCCCCCCCCGCCTGAGACAATCTGTCCCTGCGTAGAGGGGGCTGCCATGGCTGCCCGCACAACAGCCGATATATCTCCGCCAGCCCGTACGTTGCGGGCTAAGGCGGAGCCATCAGGATAAGTGTGTGGCGTTGCTCCTTCACTCTGGCCAGAGTTGGGGGTATCAGAGCCAGGGGTGGGAACGCGTACAGAAGACCCGGAGGTCAATCGTGTACGAGTGCGTCCACGCCTAACGGTGCGTTTAAATCGTGCATTAAAGAGAACAGCTGTCATTGAGCATTTTCTCTTTATGCGAACAGATTTAACGCGGCTCTGCCGTAACGCACCCACAGCGGACTCACGATCCTTGGATGTGGAGTCCAGTCTGCATAGAGTGGTGCACCTCTGGACAGTAGTTCTGTCCCGAGGTTCATCACTCCTGGTACATGCGTCACTCTCAGAGAGAGGAGACGTCTGCCGCTCCAAGGGATAAGTTTGTGTGCCAGTGTGTGTGACTGGAGACAACGCAACCTCCCTTGGCGGTTCATACACGATACTGTGGTCGTGTTGTCTGTCCTCACGAGGACATGGTGTCCTCTGAGAGAAGGCAGAGAGCGTTTTAGGGTGGGGAACACCGCTAAAAGCTCCGGGTGATTTACGTGCGCCCGCTGGAGGTCTCTGCTCCAGAGACCCCTCACCGGGCGACCTTCGTAAATACCCTATCAGCCTGTCAGACATCCGTCCGTGGTGGCCACCTTCCGTGAAAGGACGGCACCCGTAGGCGCGCCCCGTACTAGAAAAGTCGGGTGCGGCCAGTGGCGTAGTGCCACTACGCATTTCATAATAACCAATACTCTCCGCACGCCGTGGCGCGCGGGGTTTGGTTTTATTATGAGACCCAGTTGAGCAGGTGCTTTACGAGGACATTTGTCTGCGTAATCTGACTCTGCTCGGCGGGCATTATAGATAAAACCCTCCTTTCTAGGAGAGAGAGAATCTCTCTCTCCAGAATATGGGTTGACTCCCCCCGGGCTTGTGAATACAGATAGCCCGAGAGGCGAGGGGGGGTGACGGTGACTTGGAGTCTGTAGCTCCGTGTAACCGTCTTGAGAAACCCAAGCAGATGTCGTGAGCATCTCCCGCTGTATGCTCCTTAGAGCCAGCTGAGATGTGACGTCTCTTCCCCTCTGAGTCTCTATTTGTTGTGTTATGGGGCCCTCCAGTGTCTGAGCACTGTGGTGCCCCATTTCGACAATCCCCACCGACACAGTGCATTCGTGTGGCGGTGGTGCCCTTACGGCTCCAGCCGGCACTGCGCATGCGCGTGGTGATGGTGCCTTCACAACCCCAGCCGGCACTGCGCATGCGCGTGACGGTGGTGCCTTTACAGCTCCAGCCGGCACTGCGCATGCGTGTGACAGTGGTGTCTTCACGACCCCAGTCGGCACTGCGCATGCGCGTGACGGTGGTGCCTTTACAGCCCCAGCCGGCACTGCGCATGCGCGTGACGGTGGTGCCTTTACAGCCCCAGCCGGCACTGCGCATGCGCGTGACGGTGGTGCCTTCACAGACCCGTCAACTGTCCGCCCTTTGAGAGAGGCCTTAGCTGCTCTCAGAAGGGGAACAGTTGACGGACTGTTTATTGTTTTTCTTTTCATTTTTCCGAGCTGCGCCCTTGGCTCGAAGCCTGGATGCGTCAGCGGAAAATGATTTGTGACAGAAAAATCAGTGTGTGACATGTGTTTATGCGGACTTGAGGATGGTGTTGAGGCATCTCTCGAGGCGGCGGGAACACATTTAGAGCTGGGGAACCGTAGACTTCCAGCTCTGTCACAGAGGGGAGAAGGAGGGGCTGTCGCGCCGCTCGCTTCTTCTTCCTCGACTGCTGGCCGAAATTCTGGGTTGGCTGCGCCTGGGCTGCAGCCGGAACCGGAGATTTTCTAGGCCAGCTCGCCCTCGTCCCCTGCCTGGGCTGGGGACTCGGGGCGGACTGCGACCTCTGCGCTTTCGGTATTTTTAACCGAGCAGGATTCGCAGCTTGGACGAAGGGCTGCCGCTGCGAAGGCAGCGGCTGGGCCCTTCGAGGGAGGCAGAGGTGGAGGGCCTCGTCCTCCTTCTTTTTCGACTCGCATCTGCTTTGCATGGAGGCAAGAGCGGAGCCGAAAATCCCCTCGGGAACGATGGGCATGTCAAGCACATCCTCCTTTTCCCGGTCTGGGAGATTGGTGAGGTTGAGCCATCTAGCTCTTTCCTGCACCACCATGATCCCCATTGTTTTGCCCTTGGCCTGGACGGCGCAGCGTTGGACACGGAGACAAATGTCTGTGACCGCTTCCAACTCGTCCAGAACGGCCGGTCCAGGATTACTCGACATATCCTCACAGAGCTCCGCTTGGTATGCGGTTAGCAGTGAGGAAACGTTCAGAGCCCTGGCGGACAACGCTGCGGCTCTGTAGGACCGTTCCGTCATGGTTGACTGGAAACGGTCCACCTTCGCTGGCAGCGTTGGGTTCCTGCTTGGTGACGGGCCCATCCTCGGTAGGAGGTGGGTTGCAACCAGCAGTTCCATCGGCGGTATGCGGAGCAGGCCGAGCCTCTCCATACCGTCGCAGTCTAGGGAGGAGGCACCCTGGATTGGGGCCTTGTTGGAAAAGGGTCGGTCCCTCCACGAGACCGACACCTCATCCAACATCTCCGGGAAGACCGGGAGGAGTTGCCTCCTTGTCCTCGTTGCTTGGGGAGAATGTTTCCCCTCGTAACGGGACCTGGCGGTCTCCTTGGCCCTTTCGGGCCACGGGATGTCTAGCCTGGACGCAGCGCGCTGACACGCGGCCTGCAGGTCCCTGCTCAGACAGGGCGAAGCTGGTGTGCTATCGCCCGGGAGAGCAGCCATCGCTCCCGGCTTTGCCGTTTGAGCCGATGACATGAAGATATATTCTTCTTGCTCATCCGAATCAGACAGGAGGGACTCAGAGGTGTCCTCTTTGTCCCCCATGTAGTCTAATTCCAGGACATTCCCCGCGGGTGAGACCATGGTGAGGTCTCGCCGGGAGCTCCCGCCTGGTGAGGCGTGGGGCTCCGTTCCCGCGTCTCTTGCCGCCACCGGGTCCCGGCCTGACACGGCGTGGGATCCCGGTTCCGCAGCTGCCGCTGTTAGTGAGCCCCAGACCGACATAGTGAGGGGCTCAGTCTCTGCAGCAGACGCCCCCGTGTCTTGATTGCCAAACGGCGAATCAGTGGACATGAGGGAGTCCTGTTCCAACAAGCTAGCTTGGTGTGCTAGCCGTCGGTGGAGGCTCTTTCGGGTGAAAAGGGCGCAATGCCCGCACGAGCCGGGGTTGTCGATAGCCTCCTGGGCGTGTTTCAGCCCGAGGCAGGACGGGCAGACCTGGTGTGAGTCTGTGCCTGCTATCTTCAACCCGCAACCGCATGACCGAGCCTTCGAGTCCCTGACTCCTCTGGTGTGAGGGGGAGAGGCGTCCATCTTGTTCGCCTCGTGGCGTGGAGAGGACCCGCTCGTAACAGGTACGTCGTTGAGAGAAAAAGTGTTACCAACCCATCCTTAATCCGGAGAAGGTGTGGGTCCTTTGTTCTCAAAGAATATTGACTGGTGTGTCAATATACTTCTAATCCTTTTCTCTTCCGTGAGAGAGAAAAAGAAAAGCGTCCTCGCTACCGTGGTGTCGGTAGCAAGGGGAAGCTAGCTAGCAACGGGTGCGTAGCTAGCTTGAGAAAAATCAAAACCTTACCTTACTTTCCGGGGAAAGAACGGCGAGGTCGATTTTAATACTAACTGGCGTTAGTATTACCGTCTTCTTGCGAAGTAGAAGGAGTAGCCGGCGAGCGCCCGTCGACCGAAATGGTTATATTTGGGTTCAGTCTGTGGACTGTTAAGCTTGTCCGGCTACTATAGAGATGTGCTCTGAAGCGAGAAGAGGTGTTTGAATGATGCATGCGTCGTGGCGCAAGCTACTTATAGGGGGTGATTCCCTGACGCTGACGTCAAGATCACCAGCCAATCAGGATTGGCGTAATGAGATTGATGCTTCTGTTTGCTCCGCGATGAGGCGCATCCCATAGTGAGACATCGAACGGAGTGTTATGAATGAGAACTCGCTGCCTGTCGATACCACGTGACTGCTTCAGAAGCGATTCAGATCGGTTGAACCACAACGCTCATATGCATATTATTACCGTTCTTATTATACATCCATGCATATTACCCATGGATGTATAATAAGAACGATATTACCCCTCCTGTACCCGGGCCCGGTGACACGATGGAATTAAGAGAGCTCAGACCCTCACTTATATAGAGGTCGGAACATCTCATAAGCATAAATAAATGTAGGAATAAAAACATGAATAAATAAATAAATACAGGAATGAGTGTTTTCTGGTAGACACAGTGTGTGGGCTGTGACTCAGCTGGAAAGCAGTTGACTCTCAACTGCAGGGTCACTGATTCAACGACTGGTCAATACGTATTTGTTGTTGTTTATAAAAGCTACAGCTAAATGAGATAATGTAGTTAATAAATGTATTCTTTGATATGGTTTAGCCTTTCTCAGGCTACAACATGGTTAAGTTTACGAATATTATTAAGGAATACAAATCCCTCTTTGCAATGTTTACCAGCCTCCTTACGCTTTTCAATCACAATCACTAAACAAACAAATACAATATTGTTAACATGAAAATATGATTTTATGTTCGTTGTTTAGAGTTATTCTCAGGCTTTACTCATTGGGAACTCAGTATGAGATAGAGCACACTATTGAGATGTCAAATCTGCCTGTTTTACACACTTTGACCAACAGGGGGTTTGTCTTCAAATGGTTCAAATGAAGCCTCATGAGATGAACCCTTTTGTGAACCAATTGGCAGGAAAGCTTCAAAGCTTCTTAAGGCTTCATCTCGCCATCACTAGCACATACTGTAGCTTTTGTTTCATATATCATATTTATGGGTTATTAAAGTTAACACTGTATATTAGCATCAAATTCTTTACACAATTCATTTTAAGAATATTTTTATTTTTTACCAGTTACTCGAGCTGCTGTTTGTTGCTGCAGGTAGGGAAACATTTTGTTAGGCCTTGGCAAAAAATGTGCACCCTAAAACAGAGCTTTTAAATACAGGAAGTAAACAATCAGACTGTACCAAGTGTTGGTCACATGATAGGGTGGATGGAGACATTGAGTTTAGAGCATTTGGTAATTTCTTTATTAGAGTACCTACATTTATTGGTGCTTTTGTATTTGTTAATTGCCATATAACAACATGTCGTGTTTTGTTTATTTGCAGTTTAGGTTAAACTACTGGTGTTGGTGTTACCCCATTTTATAAAACAAATGGTCTGAACAGTAGTTATAAGTGTGCTTCATTTTGTTTGTTTGTTGAGACGTGTTTAGTTAGCATAAGTCAAACCCTGTGTATTTGCCCTCTTTTAAGGGCAATTGAGACTTTTTGACTTATTTTGCAAAGTGCTTACTTTAATTTTAACGGTATAAAATGCTTCTTTTGAAAATTGGATTGAAGATTGGTTCCTGATATCATCTATGTACCTGTGAGGTTGTGTCAACAGTGTTTCTGGACATTACATAGGTGACAATATCATGGAATGATATATCTTATTGATATCTGATTTTTTGTTTGTTTCACATGTGATGTGACAAACAAATGTATCTTCCCATATTGTGAGTAAAACAAATACACGTGGATTATTTTAATCAGTTTATCAACCTATTTATATCAGTGTATTATGTATTGTAATGTATAATGTATTATTTTTGAATGTTTAAGTACTTAGAATCTTGATCAAATACCTTTTAGTAGCTCAGAATCTTCTGTCAACATGTATTAATCATGTTCATACAGTAATGCTTGCACAGCAGCTCTGTATCATTCTCTCTGTCACTCTCCTGTGTTTATGAATCCTCATCTGAAGTCATAGTGCTGCGATAATCGTGCCCCCTCTTCTTTGAAAATCTCTCTTATCCTCTTTCCATCCCACACTCGTCCTCTGTGCCTTGAAACCCCATTTCTTGATGCCAACTGGCAGCGATGACAAGTTCCTCTTATGTCACCCTACGCACAAACTGCAAGATAATGCTAATTCACCACAACAACAATTTAGCATCATTACCATAAATGCTCAACATGTACCAAAACATCCCAATCATGATTGGCACTACAATTACACAAAGAAAGGAGCTGACAAGCTAACATGCAATGCGAGCAAACCTTACCCTGGATTGCATCAGCAGCACAGAATCAACTGCAACAGCAACAGAATCTGGCAATGCAGTGTAAACATCGCCTGTAGTAGAACATATGTGCATTTACATACTCTTTGACCCAAATGGTCGCTCGGAGGTATGAAAGGATTTAAAACCTTGGTTTGTCATTACTGTCTTATTCTTTCTGTTTCCAAAAAGCTGTCTGACACTTACTTACAGTGTCAAAGCTCTGTGTTTCCTGTCTTTAAAGTCTGATGTGTGCATGTTCTGTCAGCCGGGAATGCATTTTAACTTGGTCTTTTGCAATTTTTATCATTGACAAGCATGTGTGAGACTCCTTTAAGGCACACGCCTGCTGTTTTTAGTAAACTTGTAACAAACTACTGTTATCAAACAAGTGATAGAACAAGCTTTTCATTTTCCATTTCACCCGACCACGAGGCTGTTTGTCTGGCTGTACTGCAGCGAGACCTTCACAAGGCCGAGCTTTTAATTGCTTCTTTGCAGGGGGCTCATCTTGACAGTGCCTCACATCCTTTCTTCCGTGGAAAAAAAAAAAGACGGAGAGAGAAATCTAAGAAACAGCGACAAAAAGGATTTCTGCCTACGCTTGATCTCCCCTGTGGAGTTTGTCAAACAAAAGAAGATCCTTTAATTTGGTCACAACAGGGGCTTTCCACTGTACTCCGCACGCACAAATTCTGGCAAGAAAAGTCAGTTCTCCCCCTAATGTTGCAGATGAGTCGTCTGACCTCCCAAAGTTCATGATCATGACTGCGAATATCTTGGTGGCATTGCGTCTTTGATAAGAAATTCATCCCTTCTTTATTTCATTCAAATGTTCTGACACAAGAGAGGGAAACATGATGTGTTTCTTCCATGTTTTATGATGAGCTGTGTGTCCCATCAGGCTTACAGCACCACATGACTATCGCAGCATTTAACTTCTTCTCTTCTCCTTACTGCTAGACTCGCACCTGCACCATGGTCTTCAGCAAGTCTCCATTGGAACTGGCACACAGGAAATTGTCTCTTATAACCAGAGCACTGAAGGTAAGAGTGGCTTAAGATCTCAGAATAGTGCCGAGTGATAAGTTACTAGAAATCTGTGTGGTCTCGGGAAAGTAAAAATAAAACACTGTGTGCGTAAGAGCCAGTTTTACTCTTAAAGTGATGAGTTATAAATCTGTCCATGCTCCTCACATGTAGCTCTGCTCCATCTGCTGCAGCAGTATATCCTCAGTGTGTGAAATGGCGAGTCTGAACACTTTAAGGAAAGTGGCTTTTTGAGAGGGCGTGAGTTTTAAATAGGAAGGAGTAAAAAATGACAGGTGATATATTATATATACACATAGTGTGTGATATATACGTTACATATACATTCATTAAACTAGAGTTCACAAAACCTATTTGTGCACACTTGTATGTTCAGTATCTTTTTTACATTTAGATCTGTCACGCTGACTGGCCACGGATATTGTTTTTTTACAACAAAATAACTGTATCCACATTTTTCCAATATTGCTTTTGTTTCAACTACCTACATTTCTATAGAAAACTCCTCGCACGCCTCCATGGTGAGAGAACAATTAAAAATCAGAGAAAATCTTGAAAAGTTGAAGAAATGGGGGCTGCATTAAAAACCTTATCTAAACATCCGTTTACAAACTCTCAACAACTTGTGCAGTGAAATCCAAGTCTCATTTATGCTCACTTCTCCCCAAACACATGCATCTTCGCTAAAACCTGACTAATTAAAACACTCCAGATTGTTTATTCTTAGTATTCTTTATTTAAAAGACAAAGTATGCCTTCACAGCCTATCTCTGTGCAAATATAAATCTTCCCTAAAGTGGATTGATTATACTATCAGGTGCTTTTCTTCTTCTTTTTCAAGTGGTTTAAGGTGTTTTTAGAGAACCTAAGGCTGAGTGATCCGTTCGCCCAACAGAGGCTGCTGCTCTGAGGGGAGTTGGAGGTCTCAGTGTCCCTGGAGGATCTTGATCCCCCCCCCTCTCATCCATCTCCAGGTGCACCTGTGTGCTCTCCGTTTCAAAGCTCTTCTCCGGCTGTGCTGCAAGCCAAGTGAATCCTTGTTAGTCCAACTCTGGGGCACACCTTTGCCATGTGAAGCTTAAAGGTTTAATATGTAGTAGAAAGAAGGTAAATCAATGGGTTACCTGTTGGTCACAACCCCTGTAAGTGATCTTCAAAAGCACAATGTGATGAGAAACTGTATCGATTCCAACACACCTGACCTCGGATATCACTCAAATGCTGGTCAATTTGACCACTAGAGATATTTTCTTTGGAACAGATTTATGAATTGACTTATTTAGTATTATTGAATTGGATTTTGGTATGTCTCAACCATTTCCGTTACTTTGAGTTTGTGTTATTCAACTGTTTAGCTATTGCTTTTAGCTAACAGTATTAAGCATTAATCCATACAATTACATATCTACTTCATATAACAAACCTGGTATCTAATATTAATATACATAAGCAGCCTGGTCTCCTAAAAATGATGTTCCCAATGCAAGAGAGCATGTGATCTTAGATAATGTTTGTTTTCACGTGACACATTTCAGTTTCTAATGAAAGTATGTGGAACTTCACATGGTCATAAAGTCAGGCTGAATAGGTAGGGCGAAGAAACACACGACTGTCATGCAGGAGTCCGGCGTTGTGTCACATGTAACACTAAAAGTTATTTTACTTTAATTAATGTCACTAAGTTGAATAACAAATGAAACTTACCTTTTTTAAGCTATACCATGATGATATACCTAATCATCTAGACTTGTGTTTTGTTGCAATTTACAACTTTAACAACGTGTAAAAACTGCGCCCTTAACCCAGGAAAAAATAAACCCTGAATATTTAAGATTGCAGTTGGAACCTCATTTTGTATCAGCATTAGAACCATTTGTTAAAATCCTAAAGGTGCGTTGTGTTATTGTTCCAAAGACTCCTTGGCATCTACCATTTAAGGTACATTTACCTTGAAATCCACTGGTGCACGTTGTGTGTGTTCTTTGTATTGTATCAGTAAAGACAACAGATGTTGGGAGAACAACCATAACAGCAGCATTAATCATAACAAATATGTAAATTGATTTGGTGGTTTTGTGTCAGTCTCTGCATACATTTCAGCTTATAGAACCTAATCTACAACAGGAGTCTTAGCTGGTGGCATCTTGCAGACACATTGATTTAAATCTTTATGACAATGAGAATGTATGAGTATAGGAGGTGCAATATAAATTCCGGTATGATGCGTGCTGTAGTTGATGGACAATTTGTGTTTTTCCGGAGACAAACGGAGACAAATGACGGTTGCCTGTTGATTTTTGGACTGCCGGGGGAATCATCCTGAGCACTGCTCATTCTGTCATCTCTGGCAATGAGAATGAATGTCAGACATTGTGCTTGATCAGCTATGACCACTATATTCGCCCTCAGGAAATGTTGACGAATACTTAAATCACACGCTTTGACTGAGTCTGCAGCTCTGCGCTTCAGCTCTCCAAAATCTCTCTTTTCTCCCCATCCCGTCACTCTTTAGAGATAAATGAAAGGGGGAGAGGAGAAAGGATGGGCGACATCCTTTCTCCTCTCCCCCTTTCATTTCTCTCTGCTTTCTCTCTCTTCATCTGAGAATATGATTTGTCATGGTGACTGAGAGAGGAGATAGAAAAAAATGTTTACTTCAGGAGAAAAAAATGTCTCTAACGTGTCTTAATGTATTCTCTTAAAAGAATTGACGCAGTGGCATGGAAAAAGATTAATTTATCACGCCATCAAGCACAGGAACAGCTGCAGAGAAGGATGGGTGTAAATTGCGAGTCGCTGACAATGCCTGCGTTACAGATGGATTTCTCTGTCTGCGTTTCATATTGAGATGCAGGCTGTATGCGAGGAGGGGAAGGGAGGAATGGGAGAGAAAAGGGGGTTTAGCGGAAAAAAAGCAATTTTGTCAGCTCTCGTCCAAACTTTGTGACGGGGGTAATTTTGATCCATTAGCTCTCAGCTACTCGCCTTGGCCAATTTTCCATCTTTTTCACTTTCACAAGATCTACCCCAGGGAAAAATACCTTTGGCCCTAATGGAATCTGTTTTCAATGCAAAATGTGCATGGATACATTTCTGTCAGATGCTCTCCCTTCTCACTAACCCATTCTGTTGTTTAAGTCAGTGTGAAATTGTATGCAGGTGTGCAGGATTGTTAACAGGATATCAGTCTGCTCATTCTTTAACGGGAGTTAAAAGTTTTATGACAATTCAGGAGAAGTTTTAGGAATTGCTCCTGCTATATGAATCTGCCTAGACACGCCTGGGAGATAGGCAAAAGGCCAAGAAGCCACCCCCTCAATATTGGGATTGTGCAATGACAATAACAGCCAAGATTAAAGGAAAGGGGGGCAGAGAAGGGAGTGAAATGTAGGAGAGCTACCTTAAAAATCGCATCACTGGCTGAGCGAGCGTGGCAGCATTTAAGGTGCTATTTGTAATATCTTTATCCCGCATCCCACACATAGAAAAGTAGAGGCAAATGCCAGAATTCACCACATTTCTAATTCATTTCCATGGCTCTTTTTTGATTCCGATGTATTTTTTCTCAGTCCAAAAGAAACAAACACAAACCACAACACACATGATTAATGCTTAAAACAATCAGAACATCATAAAGCATAACCAGGATGTGCTTTATTTTAAGAGTCACTGATTGTACCCTTACATGCTTTAACTGGGGCAATCTGCTTTGTCTGAAAACACAAGTGGGCACCATTTATCGCTTTTCAGAGTTTTCTCAGAATCATTCTTGCCCTCCAGCTTTGTTCTTTGAGCAGCTTTTTCAGGCCAAGCCTCTTCAAATGGAGAGGATTATACAGCCACAATCCCAGAGCCAGAGTGCTCTCTCAGACCACAGCTCAGGGCTACCTTCCTGTTGCACCTTCCAGGAAGGAGCAGGGCCTCCCTTAACACAAGAATGTTTTCCGAAAAGAAGGATTACTCTGCTGTATATTGGTCCATCTCTCTTCCCCCTGCTCCCTCTCCACCTCCTCGGACTGACCACCCGTGTGGCGCACCACTCTGCTTTACTGCGGACCTGTTCCTGAGATTTCCTCGCTTCAGATTAGAAATGCCAATTATGTCTTATCAAGTCCGAGGGTCAATAAAATATTGAAGCAACAGTGTTTACTCCGATTAAGCCTCCAAGTGCCAGATGGAGATTATGGGACAGTTCAAATTCTAGTTTGGCCAGAAATAGGGACATTGTTGAATTATGGATCACACGGCGAGCCTCTGGGAATGCAAATAATAGATAGGGAGGTAATCCCAGAATGCTGAGAGCCCTAACAGGGAGGAGGGAGACAAGAACTGATAGGAGAAGAATTGAAAATCTGTGGGTGGAGGAGTTGAGCATTGTCGGTGTACTTTCAGCTACAAACTTACTATCTGTACACTCCTCTTTCGAAACCAGTTTTAATGTATGCAGCGTTCGGTTATCACTGATGCTAAATTAAATTTACAATTCAGAAAATGAATATTGCATATACTGTACTTCTTCATACACAACCGCATGAGAAAAAGTATTGGCACTTCACCGAGTGTCAGAAATGGATTCGCATTGGATTTTAAGGGAGCTATGAAAAAGCAGAAAGGTAAAGCAGCTGATCTAATAAAGAAAACATATTGTCAGCTGGCAATCTCTCCTACTTCAAACATAATTCAATTTCCCGTATGAAAGGAGATACCACTTTTAATTAAATTAGTTTCAGCTTTCTTTGAAGGTGCAATAGGTGACAGACCTCAATTATAATGTACTAATTAAAAAAAACACAAATAAATAAATAATTTCACATACTGGGGGAGAAGGGAGAAAGTGTGTAACTCGTGAAGCTTGTGAAGTTCCTGCTATCTCATCATTCCCATTAAAAGAAGGGAGAGCAGCTAAAATTGAAAGTGACGGTGGAGTCTTTAGGAGGCGGCCTGTGATTTCCAAATTATCATATTTTCCGAGTCAATAATAAAAAGCTTATGATAGTGCTAGCTATGCTGACAGGCTTTAATAAGATAGGGTCGCTGGAGCGCGGCAGACCGAGGGCCAGGCAGTTCTGTGTGTTTGCGTATCTGAATGTGTGTGTGTGCACGTGCCGGGGACCGTGCATGAATGTGTGTTTCTATTTAGAAAAGTGTGTTTTTCTAATGTGCACACATACTGTGCGTCATTTTCAGAAGAGTTTGTGTGAGTCATGTGTCTATACAGATGGAGGATAGTTGTCTGCCAACCTAGAAAATGTACAGCCTACAGAAAATATAAATCACAACTCCAACCCAATTCGGGGAGTCTTGTACAGTAGCTATATTTCTGTAGCATCGTTGTTTACGAGATATTTGCCATGCACATCACCACAAACCCAACAAATTCTGTCGAGGTTGACAATGGCTTGTGCTCACTGACAAAGTGTCATTGTTTATTGGGTTATTTCAGCGAGAGATCATTTGGAACAAAGGCAACTCTCAGTACCATAAAACATTGATATAATTCAGTAATAACACTGTCAGAGTTGCATTGCTTTTTATTGACATCACACATAGTTATTTTACAGCATGAATGCAGCGTAGCCCACTCAGCATGTTGAAACTGTTTCAGCTCGATTGCTAATGAAAGTAACCCTGCTGCTTGATGTGTAGTCGAATGCATGACTAAAACAACCTGATGAAAGTTAGCACATTCTGCACGCTTTGTAAATAGCTGCCTTCCTCCGTCGCTGCATGACTATGTGCACTGACACACCAATGCCACATACTGTATAACACATGAGCCACAGTATCTGGAGACCTCATTGATACCATATTAGGAGAAAAGATAAAAACTAACAGGTCCATTGGGCACAAGTGTAGATCCTTCATTAGGGCGCTCCTCATTGATTTCCCTGTTGGTAATCTCACACTGATGAAGTGAGTGGGTACAAATATTCATGGCCCAGTGATTACCTTGACCCCATCCTACCAACAGCCATTAAGAAGTAAGGCTGGAGGGGGCTGCTGGGTGGAGATAATTGTCCCTGGGGAGGTCAAGAGGGAAGGTTGTGGAGGACCCAAAGGTTTCAGACACGTGGAACAAGAGGTATGTGTGCTTTTGTAGTGCGGTCATTGTGGTGGAGATGGGTTAGAGGTACAAGAAGAGATGGGATCAACACTCTCTTGAAAGAGGTGTGTGTCCACAACTCTCTTTCACACAAACACACACAAAAACACACATGAACAGCCATCATGAACTCAACCACTCTGGCCTGCTTTACCCCAATTCTTGAAGGAAACAGGCTTCCAACACACATGGACACAATTCATAAGCTGCATCCGAATGCTGTCTTTAATGTGGAGGGTCAGTTATGACCATAGACTGTATTCAAGAAATGGAATCAATCAACATTAATTCACCCATTGTTTTGAAGACTAAGATTTGGCATTTGAGCATCTATGTATTTTCTTTTTGTTCATTTCCATCTTGCTTATGTAGAACCAGAAGTGAAAGGGAAGGTGGAGCTACAGGAAATTGATTATAACGTGACCATTTTTACAAAAAAACATGTATTAAAAAAACACTTGAAACTAATATTCAAGACCAGAAACCAGTCCAGCTACTGTATCTCCGACTGCTGGTGAAAATATCCACCTCGACAGCAAGTTCAATGTCCTGACCAAATTACCCAATGTAGTCTACATTGGTTTGCTCATTTCAGCAAGGTAAAAAATGATTGACACTGGCTCGTAATCTAATTCATGCGGTCCAAGCGTCATTACATCCGTGTGTGAGAGAGGCTCATTAGAATGGCCCTGCCACTTTGTGACAGCCACAGGAGCCTGTTATGAAAAGCAGGCTCTGTCCTTTCCAATAACCTTTCCTTGGTAGGAAGAAGACGGGGAGAGGCAAAACGGGTACTGTAAAGAAAAGAGAAGGACAGCTGGAGAAGTAAAGAGGGAAAGCAAGGGAGGTAAATCAAAAAGATGCAAAGTGCCAAAGGATCGTCCAACAATGAGGGACGGGAGAGCTTGACAAATTACTCTGCCTTTTCTTTTTGTTTAG
Source organism: Gymnodraco acuticeps (assembly GCF_902827175.1). Lineage (NCBI taxonomy): Eukaryota > Metazoa > Chordata > Actinopteri > Perciformes > Bathydraconidae > Gymnodraco > Gymnodraco acuticeps. The sequence goes on from NW_022991244.1 coordinate 990,889, forward strand.
TCAGTGTGAAGGTGGATGGAAGCGGGCTGGAAGAGGAGGGTGGGTAACGGTTGGTGGCATTATCGCGTACACAGCTGACAGGGAGGTCTGATTCTAAAGCCCTCTCTCATTAGATATGCGAGCACATTAGCGGGGACGGCTGTCTTGCTAAAGGTCAGGGTTGGAGGATGCTGGGATGACGGCGAAGCGCAAAGCGATGAGCGTCCAACCTTCGGGCTCACCTCTTTGAACTTCAATCATTTTGGCCTGGGCTAATAGGTCCCTGGGGAGGATCAGAAGCAGAACAGGCATGGGGAGGGGAGGGGAGCTTTAATGGGACATCACGCCACCTTGACATTTTAATTAAGACTCCCAGTCATTAGCATGCCAGAAGTTAGACTGTTGGAATCGTGCCTATGTTAAAGCAAATGACAAGATGCCATTTTTTTTGTGTCCGTCACATAAGAATCTATAGGGCAACATGATGAAGAGGTTAGAAGAACTGAAGGATTTGCAAGATAAAGCAGTATTGATTTCACAATAGTGTTCAGCTAGTGATCCAGAACAACACTGTGTTATCAAGGGCTCTGTTTCTATATGTTGCGTAACCAAGTGACATACTAGGATTTAATACTGCTAATATTCTCTCAGTTAATTGTGCGTTGCTGTCATTTTGTTTCGCCTAAATCTTCCAGCATTAAATTAAGTTCATGAATGCTTTATGAGAAAACACAGTTTATAGAGTGCTTCCAAACTTGTGTACAGTGTAGAAGGTACAGTTTCTTGTTTGATTTTTTTGTAAAAGAAAATGAAGCTTATCATTTATTAAATGTTTTTGTATTATATTCCGTGGTTGTCTCGTGAATGCACAGAAATAAAAATTGAGGTGTACATTGTTGCAGCTGATCAAGTTTAATAGAACAGAGGTGCAATGTGCAATGTGAAGTAACCCAACCAAGTGCAACCATCTAATACGATTATGGAAGAACATGCTAAATTATGTTTTGTTTGATTATGGTGACGTGGAGTCATGTGACCGTGCTGTAAGGTGGGGTAGGTAATTCACTTCAGAAACACTTTTGTTATATTCCATGGAATGCTCTTAACATCCCGATAGCAATGAATAAATGAAATGCTTTGACAATAAATACATAAAACATTTTCATCTGTGGAAGCCGTGGTACTGTAAAAAGCACGACCAATCATCTGCCCCAACCCGGCTAAAATAACTGGATGGCCTACCTGCCTGTCAGCCTTCCATCTGTGCACAAACTTATCTCGTTCCCTCATTGGTCATGTGCGCGACCGTGTGTGTTGGAGGAGGGGCTCTGTAAGGAAGTCTGAAGGAAGTGGCAGATTTTTTCCGGTTGTGTAATTTCAAATTCTAGCGCACTCGAGCTGGTTTCTCCATTCTTACCTACCCTACCTTTAATTAACTACATCAACCATTATTTTCATTAGCTACTAAATTAAGCATACAAAATTAACATCTAGGAGAAAAATATCTATATTTTTGTGTCTGCTCTGTATCTGTCAAAAATATCATCATTGATCATAATTGGCTGAACTCTTTATTTTGTAAAGATGCTGAATCACACTGTAGAGTTGAGAAGAAGCTGTAGAGTTGGATACTAAATCTCAACCCTTTCATAATTATATGTAATTATTTGACTCATCAATTATATCAATATATTCTTTACAGTAGCTATTGTAACATTAACATGTATTGCTTTGGTTTCACAGCCTGCCACATGGACCCTCTAACTGCTCTCATTAGCCTCATTTACAGCCAAACACAACTATGCTACCTGTTTAACACCAAAACGACAAATGCAAAGTATGAGACTCACTAGTCAAGGGGAGTATTTGGCAGCTAAAGATATCTCCCTCAGGGCTAGTTGAAGACCAACATATAGCTAAAAGAAAGATAAACTATTGGCCTAACGAATAAGGTAGCAAGAAACACAACTCTAAGTGGATGCTCATGTTGCTCCGTATCTGCTGGCTGTGTTATTGTCATATCGTCTCTATATACTTGTAATATGTTGTGTTGTGTTTATAACTTATTGCGCTGCCAGGTTTAAGGATTCTCAAATCTTTGCAGATGAGGATATTTATATAAGGCTTTTTATTTTAGTGTTTTACTACTCTGACCTGTTTCTCATTAAATCCAAACTGCACTAATGCCCCTTCTAAAAATGAAATGTTTTTTTTACAACCTTAATGAGTTCTCACAACAATTACTCAAGTCAATACAACAAAACACTAAATAACTTAATTTATCTTACTGATTAATATTTGATTCTGCCTCAGCCTAAGGGTCAACCCTTTCAATATTGCAGTCTGATATACAAGAAAAAGCTAATTAAGAAGAAAAAGACCAATACAAATAGTAATTTATAAAATATTAATAATAGATGTATCAAAAAGAAAAGAAAAAACAAGTGTGATTAAATAAGCACTCGTTTCGATAAGCTAACTAGAATTCGAAAACTCTTGAGAATACCTTATCTCTACACACACACACACACACACACACACACACACACACACACACACACACACACTCACACACACACACACACACACACACACACACACACACACACACACACACACACACACACACACACACACACACACACACACACACACACACACACACACACACACACACACACACACAGCGCAGTGTTTATATTGTTTTTCTTAACTCCAAATTACAGCCAGCCAGTGTGATGAACTTAATGGTTTTCTCTCTAGCCCCGAATTTGACAAATCCCATCTTGAGCTATGAAGAAAGAAGGCTCTATCGATCTACAGGGCCACCTAATTTATCACACTGCCTGAAGTTCCTCAAAAAAGATTTGACCAAGGGGGTTATTCAATACTATTTCTTCCTGGGTCCACAAAATGAAACTGCTCTTCTTCTGCAAAAAAAGTGAATGATGACAGGTGTCAGGAGACGAAGAGATTTGCGACAGAAACTCTCTCTCTGTTGCCTTTTTGCTTCTGCAAGCTTCATTGACAACATGAATAGTCTCTAGGCTCTGAGCCATGATTTACAGACCAGAACAGTACAGATGTGCCTAGTCTCCTTTTACTTACCTACTGCACTGACACAGAATACTCTGTGGAGGCACCACCGCTTCTGAATACCAGCAGTTACCTTGAAGATAAAACTGACACATGTGACACACCAGGATTATCAACTTGACAAAGAACTCAATCCACCCCAACAGCCACATGATTGCATCACGCGGCCCCTTCCTTCTAGTCACTACAGCTGAGCTCTTTACTGGACCCCCAGATAGTAAAACACATGTTTAATTGCATTCTGTTACCTCCGTCTCATACAGGGTCTCGTCCTCTGAGAGGGTGCAGGTCTTCCTATACTCCCACATAGCAATCGTGATAAGTGCAGAGGGAAACCATTGTAAAGGCACTGACCCTGCTGAGAACAGGGCACTAATAGCAGTACCATTTAAGCCAAATGTACACGGGCAAATAACTCCAGTTCAATGCAGTGTACAGCAGAGCATGAAGACACACAAACTATTGAATGAAGGAAGAGGTCAAATGCACTTCGACCATCTCGCAAGGAATTGCAGGTCTGTCCGGTGCTCTCAGGGTTGGTCAGTAATGTATCAGGAGGCACTTTGGAGATTTACGTATAAAGTTTCAAGTACACTCGAGCACACGGATTTAGGAACAAACTTTATCATGTCTTCTAATAAAGATTGTTGCCTTAAACTTTAAACTTAGGACTCTAAAGTATCTCCAGACAAAACAACTATTAACAGAAAGTTCAGTTTTCAGTGTGCAAGCAAAGATAGCTAGCCTATAAGTACAGATACAGAACTGTATAGGAAAGTGTGTTGAAGCAGTAGGTGAAATGCATTTTGACCTGTGTGGGGTGTTCACATTGATGTCAACCTACATGGGTCACTGAGGTCACATCTCACATCTCATCACAGCTGTTCTCCCTCCAGTTTATATTTCAAATGATCTAAAGCTTAAGTAACTGCCATGTTGACTGATTGATGTTGATGAGTCTGATATGACATCAGGCGTGAACTGCCCACTCAGGTCATAATGTCAGGAACTCAACAGTAGGATGACACTTCTGGGTGGAAATGTTTTTTCTAATCCATTAATGCCATTCAGTTATTCTTGTTAATATCAAGCTCTACGTATTTTATGACATGTTTTTCCAAAAAAAAACGACATTAATATATGATTTGAAACCGTCTATGTTTGAAACGTATACAATAACAATAACATTTCTATCAACAACAGTCCAAGGACCTAAGGAAACAAATCTAACAAATAAATAAAATAAAATGTATCATAGCAACATGCTTTTACAAAGCAAACACAGAAAAAAATACAAAAGAGATTCATGGAACTTGGTTAAAGCACAAATATGTGAGATAAAATACATTATTCTAATAACCCTTTTGGACATAATTTATTTTTAGAAAATGTATAATTCTCTCATTCACATGAATATATTTACCTTTGGGTACCTGTTACCCATGCACCTATTTCTTCAGAGAGATTGCATATCGTATGACTTGGAAAATGGGTAATATTAATACTTTTTAGCAAAACTGTAAACTTGCATTATACATGGTGAAATCCAGACGCTATGAACAAGTGTGGTACACCACGAAAGCAGGTACTCCGTTACCTTAAAACACTGACAGAAAACCCCAAGGATATTATTTTCAGAAATAATGATCAAAGAAACTCTCTCCGTTAAATCCACAGGAGCTAATAAAACACAAGCTATCTATAGGATGTTGCATGACTTTGGCTATTAATGCTTGCGCGAAAGAAAGGAAACATTTCCGAAGCACTTTACTGCATAAATGAACCTGACAGCTGTTAGCTACTAATTTATGAGCTGGCGACTGCAGCGTTAACCCGAGGCTCTCAACTACAGTTCAGAAACACAGATCTCAAAACTTGTATTTGGGAAATGTGTTTTTCTGCATAGAATATTAAAATGTGAGTTTAAAGCCAAGCTTTTCAGTCTTATGGTGGTTCTTTAGTGCAGCCCCAGGGAAGTCATTTAAAAGTTGGGAGTAGTGATGTTTCTCTGTGTTCTGAGAAAACAACCATGTGAAGGTTTGACCCATGTCTGACCCACAAGCTACTACTGAGGGAAAAGAAGGGCTGTGAACACTGTGAATGATTTATGTTGTTTTACTGTATGCTCCACAGTCATGTGTAAAGTATGCCACTGATTTTCAAGGTGTTTTAGGAAATAATGAATGAAAGGAAAATATCTGAGTAATATTTTTACTGTATATCAGACTACACAAACACAGACTGACAATTTTTGGATTTTGATTTTCACACGATGTACTGTAAGTGTAAACTTTCCAATTTTACATCCTGAAGTTCAACATATGTTTTATTGTTTGTGTCTTACTCTATTATTGAGGCTTCTGCAGTGAGTTCAGACAAGAACCTATATGTTACTTACGTAACCCCAGTTCTCAGAGTAACATGAAGTGAGATGTCTCACTATGGGATGCGCCTCAACGCGTATGCAAACAGAAGCATCAATCTCATTACGCCAATCCTGATTGGCTGGTGATCTTGACGTCAACGTCAGGGAATCCACCCACCCTTTAAGTAGCTTGCGCTACGATGCAGCGTCATTCAAAATAAGCACCTCTTCTCGCTTCGCCTTAGCAAGAAGGGCCGTCTGGTGAGACATCTCACTTCATGTTACTCTGAGAACTGGGGTTACGTAAGTAACCTATAGTTCTCATTCATAACACTCCGTTCGATGTCTCACTATGGGATATTGAAACTCCCGTATTGCTAGACATGCTTATCTCGAAAATCACCAAACACAACCAGAACTTAACAGGTAGAACCCTGTCTCAACACAGGACCCAGCACTGCGTGGGCCACACTTGGAGCAGAGACATCTAGCCTGTAAAAGCGGACAAAAGTGAGCGGTGAGGACCAGCTCGCTGCTGCACAAATGTCTTGGATGGAAACACCCTTGAACAAAGTCCAGGATGTAGCCAGTCCACGAGTAGAATGAGCATGCAGGCCCGTTGGTGCCTGCAAACCCTGACTCGTATAAGCCAGAGCAATCGCTTCTACAATCCAGTGGGAGAGCCGTTGCCTGGTAACGGGCTTGCCCTTCTGAGGGTTAGCCCAGGATACAAAGAGTTGGTCATTACAACAAAACTCTTTTGACCTGTCCATATAGATGCGTAAAGCACGAACTGGACACAGCAAATTCGGCCGCTGTTCCTCAGAGGAACACAGCGGCGGAGGAAATGCCACAATGTCAATGGGGGTACATGAGCCAACCACCTTAGGTATAAAGGCAGGGTTGGGCTTCAGCAACACTCTCGTTTGACCCGGGGCAAACTGAGTGCATGAAGGATGTACAGAGAGCGCATGAATGTCACTGACTTGCTTGGCAGATGCCAGAGCCAGTAACAGCACTGTATTCAGTGACAGGTGTTTCATGTCAGCTTCTTCCAGGGGTTCAAATGGAGGTCGAGTGAGCCCATCTAAAACCACTGCCAAGTCCCATAAGGGCACCAGTGACCTGGAAACCGGGAGGAGCCTGTGAGCCCCTTTCATAAAACGGCAGACCAAAGGATGTTGGCTAGCCGTCTTTCCCTCAAAGCCCACATGGCATGCAGCAATAGCAGCCAGGTACACTTTGATCGTAGAGAAAGCTCTGTGTTTATCAATTAAGTCCTGTAGAAATGATAAAATCACCCCGACAGGACATTGAAAAGAGATGTGTCCTTTTTGAAGGCACCACTCCTCAAACACCCTCCACTTACAGTCATAGAGAGACCTGGTGGAGGAAGCTCTTGCACTCTGAATAGTGTTTATCACCTTCTGAGGGAGACCCACTGTATTCAGATTGTACCATTCGGGCCAGGCCCATAGCGCCAAGCGCTCTGGGTGTGGGTGAAAGATCGCCCCCCCGCCTGAGACAGTATGTCCCTGCGTAGTGGGAGCTGCCACGGCTGCCCGCACAGCAGCTGATATATCTCCGCCAGCCAGTACATTGCAGGCCAGTGCGGAGCTATCAGGATAAGTGTGTGGCGTTGTTCTCTCACTCTGGCCAGAGTTGGGGGTATCAGAGCCAGGGGTGGGAACGCGTACAGAAGGACCGGAGGCCAAACGTGCGCGAGTGCGTCCACGCCTAACTGTGCGTTTAAATCGTGCATTGAAAAGAACAGCTGACATTGAGCATTTTCTTTAGATGCGAACAGATCTACCGCGGCTCGGCCGTAAAGCACCCACAGCTGACTCATAATTATTGGATGTAGAGTCCAGTCTGCATATAGTGGTGCACCTCTGGACAGCAGATCCGCCCCGAGGTTCATCACTCCTGGTACGTGCGTCGCTCTCAGAGAGAGGAGACGTCCGCAGCTCCATAAGATCAGTTTGCGTGCCAGCATATGTAACTGGAGAGAACGCAAACCCCCTTGGCGGTTTATACGATATTGTGGTCGTGTTGTCTGTCCTCACGAGGACATGATGTCCTCTGAGAAAAGGCAGAAAGCGTTTCAGGGTGAGGAACACCGCTAAAAGCTCCAGATAATTTATGTGTGACCGTTGGAGGTCTCTGCTCCAGAGACCCCTCACAGGTCGACCTTCGTATACCCCCCAGCCCGTCAGACATGCGTCTGTGGTGACCACCTTCCGCGATATGACAGCACCCATAGGCACGCCCCGTACTAGAAAAGTCGGGTGTAGCCAGTGGCGCAGAGCCATTACGCATTTCATAGTGACCATTACTCTCCGCGCGCCATGACGCGCAGGGTCCAATCTGAGGGCAGCTACCCAGCGCTGAAACTCCCTCATGTGTAAGAGTCCCAGTCGTACCACCAGAATGGCTGACGCCATGAGCCCCAGCAACCGCAGACATGACCTGAAGAGAACATATTTGCGTGGCTGGAAATGAGCGAAGGCTTTCACTCTCTCTGCTGACAAGCGGGCTGTAAAGGGCACCGAATTCAGGCGTATGCCCAGGAAGAGTACAGTCTGGGCTGGAGACAACATGCTCTTTTCTGTGTTTATTACAAAACCCAGGTCGAGCAGGTGTTTTACGAGGACATTCGTCTGCGTAATAGCCTCTTGCTCCGACTGTGCGAGAAGGAGCCAATCGTCCAGATAAGTTGCCAGGCGAATACCCTGTTGTCTTAACGGGGCTATCGCGGCTTCCGTACACCGTACACCGTACAAACACTCGCGGGCTGAGAGACCGACACTTCGTCCAGCATCTCCGGAAAGACTGGAAGGAGCTGCCTCTTCGTCCTCGCTGCTTGGGGCAAGTTCTTCCCCTCGTAGCGAGATCTGGAGGTCTCCTTGGCCACTTCAGGCAACAGGCCATGGGATGTCCAGCCTGGACGCAGCGCGTTGACACACGGCCTGCAAGTCCATGCTTAGGACGGGCGAAGCTGGTGTGCTCTCACCCGGGGGAGCGGACATCGCTCCCAGCTTTGCAGCCTGAGCCGATGAAACAAAGATGTCATCCCCATCCGAGTCAGACAGGAGGAACTCAGAGGTATCCTCTTCGTCCTCCATGTAGTCCAACTCCAGGACATCCTCCGCGGGTGGAACCATGGTGAGGTCCAATTGGGAGCCCCAGCTTGACACAGCACGGGGCTCCGCTCTCGCGGCTCTTGCCGCCACCGGGTCCCAGCCTGAAACGGCGCGGGGCTCCGGTTCAGCGGCTGTCGCTGTTCTTGAGCCCCAGCCTGACACAGCGCGGGGCTCAATCTCTGCGGCGGACGCCACCATGTCTTGATTGCCGGACGGCGAATCAGCGGACATGAGGGGGTCCTGTCCCGACAAGCTAGCTTGGCGTGCTAGCCGTCGGCGGAGGCTCTTCATGGTGAAGTGGGTAGTGCCTGAAATTTTAAACCCGCAGCAGCATAGCCGAGCCTCCGAGTCCCTGACTCCTCTGGTGTGAGGGAGAGAAGGGTCCATCTTCGATCGCCGGGGTGTCGGCGTGGAGTGGACGCGCTAGTAACAGGTACGTTACTGAGAAAAAATCCAACCTTGCCGTTAGTCCGAAAGGAAAAAAGGCGACGGTGTAGATTTTACTCTTTAAAGAATATTAACTGGTGTGTTAATACCTTTTTTATCTCTGTCTCCTCTGGTGTGAGAGAGAAAAGAGAACGTCCTCTTTACCGTGGTGTCGGTGTGGAGGGAAGAACAAACTAGCAACAGGTATGTTACTAGCTTGAAGAAAAAAATCAAACCTTACCGTTATTTCGACAGAAAGAACGGCGAGGCAGATTACAATATTAACTGGTGTGTTAATATTGCTCAGTCTTCTTGCAAAGCAAAAAAGTAACTGGCAAGCGCCCGTTGACCGAATGTTAGCTTTGGGTTCAGTCTGTGGACCGTTAAGCTAGCCCGGTTACTGATAATTCGAGATGTGCTCTGAAGCGAGAAGAGGTGTTTGAATGACGCTGCGTCGTAGCGCAAGCTACTTAAAGGGTGGGTGGATTCCCTGACGTTGATGTCAAGATCACCAGCCAATCAGGATTGGCGTAATGAGATTGATGCTTCTGTTTGCATACGCGTTGAGGCGCATCCCATAGTGAGACATCGAACGGAGTGTTATGAATGAGAACAGCCACAGTTTGCAAAGGTTAGCATTGAATGTATTGGTTTGTCTGCACACATATTGAATAGTACTACCTGAGGTTTATTTGTAATTCTTCTACTGCAATATAAATGTATAATATTGATATAATAAACAGCTGACAGGCTAGAAACAGTATTGCTGTTGTGTCTCGTGAAATGTGTTAGTTATGTGTATGTGTTATGTCTGTCTTTTCATGTTATTTCACGTCATGTCATGTCTGTCTATTTATATCATCTCTAGTCAAGTCCCTGTGTTTCATGTCATGTCTCATTTTCCATTTCCTGTTTTATTTTGTACTTACCTCTTGTCTCTCATTTCAGGCCCTGTTACTTCCTTCCTTTGTGTGTGTTCCCGCCCTTGTCAGCGTCTGCCCCGCCCCTGATTGTTTCCACCTGTTCCCACTCACCTCTTGTTTAAATAGTCCTGTCTCCCCCTGTCCTGTGTCAGTTCGTCTTGTTTGTTTGCATAGATGGTCCTGCCAGGCTTCAACAAAGAGAGGATCATTTCCAGTCTAGTCAGCTTTTGTTATTTTTGTAAACTTAAGTTAATCTTAAATTCTCTTTTTGTTACGCTTGTTTTTGCAAGTGATGGCAAAATGAAGCTTTGAATGAAGCATCGAACCACTTGGACAATTGTGTCGGAAATAGGTTAATTTCTCGAAGCTTCACTTACAGCAACCTCTCCTGGCGAAGTGCAAGGCTGCAGTGGGTTTAACATATTGTAGCGATCCTGATAGGCTACTCAGGGTGTCACTTAGGCATCCCCCGTCTCTCTGCCAATCATAGAGCTGCACCGTGATGGTGGCTGAGGTGCGGGCCTGTGGTTGGTGGAGCGGACGGGGGAGGGCGGGGAGTTGTGACGTAGACAGTGCTATATATATGGGTATGTGTAGAAGTTAGTGTGAGTGGAGTGTGCGGTAGAACCCACAAAGTGTACTTGACCTGTTATCATCTGTTTTCAAATACTAGTTATTAAAGCCTAATAACTACAAGCCTGTCTCCGACTCATCTTGGGAACGTTACATTGGTGTCAGAAGTGAACTTTTCGAACAAGGGACGTCTATCCGGAAGAGAGTCGTAACTGCGTCACGGAGCTAGCCGGTAAGCTAGCGGGGATGGATAAGTTCAGCAAGATGGGAGTGAAGCAGGAACACAGTAGTGATGAAGAGGAAGATGGAGCATGCGGGTGGTCGAAGGACATGAGAGAGGAGTTCATGAGTGCACGGGAGGTGAGAGAGCGCCTGAGAGAGTCGGCGGTGAGGATGGCTAGAGACGCGGGAATGTCTCGGTCTTCTGCGGCAGTTCGCGCCATTTCCAAGCTGGAGGTAAACAACAATGGCGGCGCCCATCAACCCGCAGCAGCCGCCGCCGGGTCAGTGAAAACACCCACATTCTCGGGTAAGGCAGACTGGGAGGCTTTCCATGCCCAATTTGAACTGCTTGCTCATGCCGGGGGGTGGTCAGTAGAGACTAAAGCACTACAGCTAGCTTTGTGCCTCACAGAAGAGGCTCTTTCATGTCTGCTACTACTTAGCCTTGAGGACCGACACAGCTATGAAGCGTTAGCGGGGGCTTTGAAGAGGCGGTTTGGACAGTGTTTCCCGCCAGAGCTGCTCTGGAACGAATTGAGTAACCGCTGTAGGAAGTCTGGAGAGACGCTGCGTGCGTTGGCTAACGACGTGGAGAGCCTGACGCGGCGGGCATATGCACACATGCCACCCGGAGTGCAGAGTCAACTGGCACGTGATCAATTCATCAGGGCTCTCCTCCCTGCGGACTTGAGGGTTGGGGTACAGCTGCAGCATCCACAGTCCTTGCAGGCGGCCTTGGAGATGGCTGTGGAGAGAGAGATTGTGGAGTGTAGCGGCGAGGAGCAACGGAAGGCCGGTACCACCGGCTGTGAGGAGCTGCAGAGTGGAGGAGAAGCCTGTATGGGTTACCGAAATGACTGAAAGTGTCAAAGTTTTATTAGAGGAGAAAATGAGGGAGATGGAAGCAGCTGTCAATGCAGAGAGGGAACTGCGGCAGCAACAGGAGGCTAGACTCAAAGCGGAGCTGGCCTCTCTTGAGCGAGATCTCCAGGAGAGTAAAGAGAAGGAGAGCCTTGTGGCCTCTCTGGAGAAGTGCCTCCAAGAGGGCAAAGAGAGAGAAAGGAGCCTGGTGGAGGAGGGTGCCAAGAGGGAGGCGCAGTTCAAAGAGCTGCTCAGGAGCCTGGAAGCCGAGAAGGACAACCTGGAGGAGCGTCTGACGAACCAGCTGTCCCAGCTCAATGGCAGCATCGCAGACTACCAGCAGGAGGCGGCGGACAACCGGGAGCACTTGGCCGAGCTGCAGCGGGAGGTGGAGCGGTTGGCGAGGGAGCGGGCCGAGTTGGAGGCTGAGGCGCAGAGCGAGAGCGACCGGGCCGCCAGGCTGGAGGAGGACATGAGGCAAGCACAGAGAGAGAGAACAGAAGCAGAGTCTGGTAAGCAGGAGGAGCTGCTGAGGGAGAAGCAGCTGCAGAGGGACTGCATCAAGTACCAGGAGAGGATCAGCGAGATGGGTAGAGACGCTAAGGCGCTGCAGCAAGGTTACAACGAGCTCCAGAATAAGCTAGGACAATCCCAGCTGGAGACTTTGAAAACTCTAGAAGCCCTGAAAAGGACAGAAGCAGAGTTGGATACCTGTAAACCTCAGCTGGATGAGTCCCAGAAGCAGGCAAGCGTAGCTATAGCGGAGAGGAGTATCATGGAGCAGAACGCCCAACACAGAGAGGCCTCGATGAAGGCAGAGGTGGAGCAGACCCTGGACTCTGTGAGGTTCAGACTCGGAGGCGAACTGAAGGAGATGGAGCTGAGACTGGACAAGGTGGACAGAAGCGGAACTATGACACTAGGACAAGAGGGCAGCATTTCTGGGCCGGGGAGCTGGTCTGGGTCTACAGCCCACAACGGAAGAAAGGCCGGTGCCCAAAACTGGACAGTCAGTGGGTTGGTCCCTGCAGAGTACTGGAGAGGGTGGGGGTAGTGTTTGTGCTGAGTTTTATTTGTTCCTCGTGGGCGAGGAACTTTGTAGTGAGGGGGTAGTGTAGCGATCCTGATAGGCTACTCAGGGTGTCACTTAGGCATCCCCCGTCTCTCTGCCAATCATAGAGCTGCACCGTGATGGTGGCTGAGGTGCGGGCCTGTGGTTGGTGGAGCGGACGGGGGAGGGCGGGGAGTTGTGACGTAGACAGTGCTATATATATGGGTATGTGTAGAAGTTAGTGTTAGTGTGAGTGGAGTGTGTGGTAGAACCCACAAAGTGTACTTGACCTGTTATCAACTGTCTTCAAATACTAGTTATTAAAGCCTAATAACTACAAGCCTGTCTCCGACTCATCTTGGGAACGTTACAGTATCTTTGCCTTGAAAAATATTCGATGCACACACACACTAAGACTGAATATCATGTTCGATTTGCAATTAAAGATTGATAATTGTGTGCATTGGGTTATTGAGAAGAGACTAGAGAGTGCTGGACATTTTTTTGGGAGGAGAGGGCCTTTTATCAGTCATTAAAGTATTAAAGTTGAAAAGCAATGATTCAAAGTTTAACTATTCCGGGCTTTGAACCAGCTGCGCGGAGGACATCGCTGCGTCCTGGCCGCCGGCTCTATCCTGGCCGCCGGCTCTATCCGCTGGGCTATCTATTCCTTAGACCATGGGTCGGTAACAGGCGGCCCGCGGGCCATTGTTGGCCCGCCAGGAATAATATTTGGCCCGTAATTTTGAGAATAAAAAAAAATATATATATTTGGAGATTTATTTTTATTTTTTACAACATCGGACCGACAGTCGCACATATAGGCTATAATGTCCGAATAGACAATATACCTACACCTGAATAATGCTTATTACCCTATCCATGTTGAGAGTGAACGACACACAGCACAGGCACAATCAGGCTATGGGGTGCACTGACGCTGATAGTGGATCAATAGGTGGACAGTGCGTGGTGCTGAAATAGCCAACATTCGGTGTGTGGTTTGAAAAAAATAACACCACCTCACTAAATCATTCAAACGTAATGTTTACTTATATGTGAACAGTAACAAAGTTCAGGCAAAACATTGACAACAAAATTGGAGAAACCGCTTGATCATGGAGGGCGAGGAGTGATTTAACTAATAAATACATTGAGTTTGAGTAAAATACTTGGTTACTGATTAATTTAGGTTATGCAAAGCAAAATATGATGTAATTTCTTCTTTTTTTTTTAAAGGTTTTCAACCTGAAAGAATCCTAATGTGTCCTTGAAAAGTTGAAATAAAGAAAAGGAAAAAGGATTCGAGTTGTCCATGCATCCTCTGTTGCCCCTCAAGCCTCTCAAATGTGGGCAAACACTCAAATAAATGCCAAAAACCCAGAGAACTTGACAATAAAAGTATGTTAAATAACACTGCTACCTAGTTAATAACTCTACTTTACTCAGTGGAGGAAAGGGAGGACCATCCTCCCTACAATTTCAGAGAAAAATTTACTTTGAAGAGAACAATAAATACACCTCAATTTAAAAGATAAGTCTGTTAAAATACAGATAATAGACCTGGCTTTGGGACTGAAATGGGGCTAGACGACGAGCCTCCCTTTGGGCAGGTCTAGCCAGAGGCTCTGGATTGGGCGCCTATATCATCAGTGAACCAATCAGCGGATCTGACTGCGCATCAGAGTGTTGATGGGGAGGGTTATCAGCGATATCAGAGTTTTTTTCTGAACCGGGGAACAGGGGCGCTGCGCCCTCTTACCAAAATTAATTCCTTGAATTTGATTATGTTCTGGCCCGCCATCTTGTGGCTCAGAAAAAAATTGGCCCACGGCCAAACTTACTTGCCTACCCCTGCCTTAGACCATTGAAGTGTTTTTATATCACTGATAATTGTCTTTTTGTTCACAACTTCTCCACATTTCGAAGTGTTTCCCGAGCCAGAACGACCTATCTTTCTTCCTGGCTTGCTCTATAATGATACTACAATTCAAATGCAATAACAACAACAACTCATTACATTACATTACATTGCATTTAGCTGACGCTTTTATCCGAAGCGACTTACAATAAGTACATTCGACCAGGAAGACACAACCTTGAAGAAAACAGAATCATATAAGTACATCAGGTTTCATAGAGCCAAATATTTCAAGTGCTACTCAACTGGCTTTAGATAAGCCAGTCCTTTATCAGTATATAAGTGCTTTGTTAAAAGTTCTATCGCTCGAAGTGGAGTCGAAAGAGATGAGTTTTCAGTCTGCGCCGGAAGATGTGTAAGCTATCTGCTGTCCTCATGTCAATGGGGAGCTCATTCCACCATCTTGGAGCCAGGATAGCAAACCCACGTGTTTTTGCTGATGGGAACTTGGGTCCCCCTCGCAGCGAGGGCGCAGCGAGTCGTTTGGCTGATGCAGAGCGGAGTGCACGCGCTGGGGTGTACGGTTTAACCATGTCCTGGATGTACGAAGGGCCAGATCCATTCGCAGCATGGTAAGCAAGTACCAGTGTCTTGAAGTGGATTCTAGCAGTTACCGGAAGCCAGTGAAGGGAGCGGAGGAGCGGAGTAGTGTGGGAAAATGTAGGTAGGTTGAAGACCAGACGAGCCGCTGCATTCTGGATGAGCTGCAGAGGTTGGATGGCACATGCAGGTAGACCAGCCAGGAGGGAGTTGCAGTAGTCTAGGCGTGAGATGACGAGAGCCTGGACCAGAACCTGCGTCGCTTTCTGTGTCAGCTGGGGACGTATCTTCCTGATGTTGTAAAGCGTGTATCTGCAGCAGCGGGTTGTAGCAGCAATGTTTGCAGTGAAGGACAGTTTGTTATCTAGGATCACACCCAGATTCCTTGCAGTCTGAGTCGGGGAAACAACTGAGGTGCCGATGTTGATTGTTAGGTCAAGAGTGGGACAATCTTTTCCCGGAAGGAAGAGCAGCTCAGTCTTGTCAAGGTTGAGCTTGAGGTGATGAGCAGACATCCACTGAGAGATGTCGGCTAGACAAGCAGAGATGCGTGCAACTCAACAGCAACAACGCAAACTACGACAACAACCCACACATTGCGCATTGTTTAGAGCGGTTATAAAGTGAAGCGCTCAAATTCGAAACTGTTTCAACCTGTCAGAATCGAGACGAGTGAGACGGCAGTGCATTGAATCGCGTGAATGGACCGCGAACCAGTCAAGTGGTCCATTCAGGAAATGAAGCAGTTGCTGGTTCGGACGTCACATGTCACGTGATTTGAAGCAGTTGCTGCTTCGGACGTCATATGTCACGTGATTTGAAGCAAGCTTCGAAGCACTGCTTCTATGAAATAGGAAGTCCAGGGTTGAAGCTCCGTTCGAAGCTTCAGTGTCAAACTGTCATCACTAGTTTTTGCCTCCTTGTGAGCGCTTTTTTGTTAAATCCAGTAACTACTCTGTTAAGAGGGATTTTCTGTTTTCATTTTTTGAGACATTCAAGACTGTCTCTGGGTCGTGCATTTGTGTTCTCCAGTTTGTGTTAAGGTCGTGACAATTGCAGATGATGAGCCAAGATTTGATTCGTATAAAGGAGGAAAAGTAAAGGATTACTGATATTTTAGTAAGTGTGTTAAGTTTTTAATTTAACAAACTTGTTTTATTCGTATATGTTATGTTGCATTATGAATTAAGGTTATACAGTTCATAACCATGTAAGCTTTGCAACATCCTTTTAAAAAAAGAAAATGGTGTCATCAATTAGTCAAACTATCCTGATTCAGGGCACTTTAATAGTGCTCCAGTCTTTGGGTCCGATTAGCTTTATATACCTTCTTGTATTCTCTCAGTGGGTTGTATTAGTGCTGTGGATATACTCTCAGGGTTTCTCCTGGCGTCAAAGGATTGATTTACACCAGTGGAAAGCTACTTTGTTTCCTTCCCGAGTGTTAAGCTATCAGCGTAATGATGAACCTGTGACAGAAGCTGCAGCAAACAGCCTCTGCGCAGAGAGTTATGATGCCAGCCATTAACGGATCGGCAACACGGGCACGGGAGATAAGTCCCCGGGGCGAGGTCCTCTGGCACATACAGAGAGAACACTCTTTTTATTCCTCCTGCTTTTACCCTGACACCCTCCATCTCTTCCTTTTCATTTCTATTCTCTCAGTAGCCTATAGCGCAGGCAGACCTTCCTAATACACCCAGGTTCAAACTAACGCAGAAGAAGAGAGCAATGCATTATTATCTCTGTCACATGCTTTAGAGCTAGGGCCTGATATATGACCTCCTTTACCTATTTGTGTTCTCTAAACTCCTACAGTTTTATAAATGCCTCATAGCAGGTGACATATGTATCATATGTTTTGCTGTTTGTGTTTCAGACTCAATGTATTAGGTTGCAAGTCAACTCGAAATTATAGGGAAAACATAAATAGTTTTTGGACCAGATGTGGGTAATGTTTGCAAAATGATAGGCTATATACATGTATTTACTTTCTTGCTAAGTGTTTGATTGGAAGACCTCTTTATTGTAGCTTCAAGTTTAGCATACAGATTAGGGCTGCACGATTTGGGGAAATAATCTAATTGCGATTTTTCGGACAGATATTGCGATTGCAATTCGATTTGCGATATATATTTTTAAGCGACCCAACGGAGGTTTATAATAAAATGCGGCCATATCTCCGGCTAAGAAGGTCGTATCAACGTGCTCCCGTCTCTAGCACCCCCGCAGCCCGAGCTACGAGTGAAAGAACTAAACTTACATGAAACTTCCGTTGGGTTGCTTTAAAGCAGTGGTTCTCAAAGTGGGGGGCGCGCCCCCGCCCTGGGGGGAGCAGAGGCATGCCAGGGGGGGCACGAGAGACCAGGAAGAAAAATGGTTATATAAAAAAAAAAAAAAAAAAATCATAATTTGAACAATTATTGATTCGAAATAATATGATGCAGTACAGTACTATTACGGCCCGTCCACACTACAGCTTTGACAGCTTCAAAAACGGTTTCCAACGCGTCTGCCCATTCACTTTGAATGGGGTGACGTCACTTTTCGCCGAACTGCATTGTGGGAAGCAGAGCGGAGCTTTCCTGGCGTTTCAGGCTGCAAAAGTTGAGCAATGTTCAACTTTTGAAGCTTCTGAAGCTTTCGGTGGAAGCGTCAGCCAATCAAATAATATGCCAGTACAATCTCTAGCCAATCAAACCGCTGCTTGTGTGTCAGGGGCGGGAGATTCATGTGATTGGTTGTTGGTCGAGCTTCAGACACGCCCAGCTCCAAGCTTTTTTTGAAGCTGTAGTGTGGACGGGCCGTTACGTGTGTGTGTGTGTGTGTGTGTGTGTGTGTGGAACGAGCCATTTTGTGTGCACGAGAGAGAGAGCGCACCGGTACCGGAGATCGCTGTTAGCTTCTGGTGCTAGCGAGCTATGCTAACGGATATAAGGAGTTTTTTCAACAACAAAGTGGAGGAGAGTCCTCTCCTGTCAGACTGAGAGGCTCAGTGAGCTAAAGGACTCTGTGTTATCTCAGTGGGTCTCAAACGTTTTGGTCACCATTAATGTAAACAATTATTTCCGAGGCACACGTTTATATGTGTCACGGTAGAGCGAAGGAAGCAGGACCCAAATGCAGATTAAACTGATTATACCTTTATTTCAAGGATAACGAATAGAACTTGGACAGACAGACCACTCACCGGTGAACACAGTCAACAACAAAAGACGAACCGACAAAGACAGACAGAAAAACCAGAACTTAAATACACACAAGACTAATCACACAAACAAGACACAGGTGAGGAGGGAGGAGAAAACACAGGGGCCACAGGTGAACACAATCGGGTAATCAGACACACCAGGGAAACTAACGACAGGGAACCACAGACAAATCCAAACAAGACACAACGCAGACAGAAACAGGCAAGACAGGAGGTGAAGACCTTTCAAAATAAAACATGAAACAAGACAAGACAAAACACTATAAAGACAGATCGTGACAATATGATCATTATAGTTATAAAAAATAAGAGAATAAATGAAAAACGGATATGAAATACTATATGACAGTAAAACAAGAATAAAGTTTAAAAGGGTGATTTGTAAAATATCCAGAAAGAAAAAGTAAATCTGTTTACAGTTCTGTTTCATATGGGTGTTGAGAGAGGTATCCATAGATCTCTTCATTTTGCTCTCAAAGTGCACCAGATTGATGCTTTTAACTTCAATATTTAAAAATAAATCTTCCCGGGGGAGCTTGCCCCCGGACCCCCCTATGTGAGGTCCACACACCACCTATAAAAATAGCACTTTACCCCTGCTTACACCTATATGCCGTGAGCTGATTATCGAGCCTTCATTTTAACATGGGTACGTATGCGTGGGGATTGTTGCAGTAGAAAATTCCTCTGTAGCGACCGGTACATTAATGGGAAACCCTAAATGTTTGAGCACCCTCTATGAAACGTCAAGCTACCCCACAGCACCCCCAAAATAATAAATCTCTGGCGCCGCCACTGAGCCTGACTATTTGTGTTGGGGGGGCCCGACCTTTTTTTTTCTCCAAAGGGGGGGGCCTGACAGAAAAAGTTTGAGAACCACTGCTTTAAAGTCAAGCTTCAGTTTCAGATTCACTCCCGTAATAGATGTATAACATGTGATGGAGCATTACTAACCCGACTCCGATGGTTTGTTTCACCAAACGATCTAAGAAAGCTCCATTGGAAGCCATTTGGAAAAGTATTTCAAAAATACTTGGCAGGTGATTGGATCAATCTATCACCTACTATCATGGGCCACTTCTGATTTGTTTACAATGACTGGTACATGTGGAGCACAGCACTTCTGATTGGTGTGGATGATTGACACACAAGAAGAACATACAAAAAAACAAAATTGCAGGCTTTGTGTTTTGATAATTGCATCATTTCAAATTTTGATTTAAAATCGATTAATCGTTCAGCTCTAATACAGACAATGTTATTGTATGTAATCCTCAGCAGCAAGCTAAGCAGCATTTTCCCAGAACTGTTCTTTAAATGGTATTAAGCAAAGGCAGCGTATACGCAATTTAATAAACACAAACAGAAAGAATGTGCTGTATATTTGTTTTTACATGTGTTCAGATTATACATTAAAAGGAAAGAGTCAGAGGTTAGTAAATACATCATCAATTTACTTTATCCACATGTTATATATATGATAAATTATGGACTTTTTTTATTTTATTTGATCTGTAGAACATAATAAGAAACTTTTTAACTGTCCTAATCCCGTGCATATAAATTACCATAGTGTAGTTCAAGTTGCCTAAGCATGCAGTTAATCTGTTAGTTTCAAAATGGTCAACATGACATTTTGACATTAATAACAGAGTCAATTATTTTAACACATTTCAGGGCTGTGAGCGTTCATCCGCTAGAGCGGTTAATTGTTTTGTTTTATCCCAAAGTTAAGGACCAACATGCTGAACTAATACGGTACATCCCCACTATTCAAGCCAAGTCAATTTCAGTTTTTAAATAGGGAGCTACATTTGAAGCAGTTTATATTAACTAAATTACATGTGAAACGGATAGCTTCTTAACAGGGTTTATGATAAATTGCGCTGAAAAATGTAAAGCTACGTAAATCTATCATCTCAAAGTTTCATCAAAGTTTAGGGAAAGATTTAGTATTCATAATGAAAGCAATTTGGAAAAGCACTCCACCTACGGCAAAACAGAATGGGATTTATAATCCTGAGCATCAGAGCTGAACGTCTCAACTAGTGTGGGATCCATGTAAATGGGCTTAATCAAAAGCTTTACATCTGCCGGTGTCATAATTTCGATGGAAGGTCATTACTAGTTTGGGGAGCAGCAGAGCATTTCTCCATTAAAAAAAGAAAGAGAAAAAACTAATTAGTTTGCACAACAAAAAAACAAAAGGGCTAAAACATGGCTGCACTGCGGGCTATCTCACAGATAACTCTCTTAGCCAGACACGTTTCGTAATTAGTTTTTCCCCTCCACTGGGATATTCAATAACCTGCAGTTGGGGTGATGGAATAAGAGATAGTGATACTTATCTCAAATGTTTTCTCGCCACAAAAAATAATCCTGTCATTCAAAAGGAGAGGATTAAAACTAGAAAGAATGCTCATGTTTTTGCTGGAAAACAGGTTTTGTTAACACTCCCTGCTGTCCTCCCTCAAACTTTGTGCTTGTTTGGAAGTAAACAAAATGGCATTAAGAACATGCGATAATGAACTGAAACGATAAGTAAATTAAAATAGTCCAGGGACAAGTACTCAAGGGATTCATTTACAGTATGAGGTGCTGCAGTGGTAATCACTTGTTTGTTACTGTGTTTTTAGAGTGACTTTCACTTGAAGAAACATTGATCATGGCAGTTTTATACATGGATTTTCCTCGGGTAGAGGTATTCTCAAGCCAAGCCGCTGCATCTGCTTAGTTTATTTCCAATTGTATATAGATTAGAAGACAATTATCCCAAAGCATAGTCAATGCTGGTCAGTTCAGGCTAGATAGATTTTAAGAATGGCTTAATTTCCTCTCTCGTGGAACATTTACACAACAGCTCTCCTCAGTGCCAGCCTTTCTGTCAGTGTGTGATGTGGCCCGGGGGGCCCCCAGACACTGGCCGCTGGCTCTGAGGCTCTGATGGACAGATATGTTGGTGGATTCACATGTCCAGTGTCTGGGAGATGTGATTATTTCTGACAGCTTGTTTGTTCTCATTCCACCTGGCTGGAGCCAACCCCTGAGCCCCACCACAGGACAATGCTGCTACTGTGCAAGCAGCGAAACATACAGCTTAATAAAACCTTCTCATGCATCTTGTCAGCCTGGCATTAAGCAACCAGCAAGATCAGTATTTTATATGAGAGCAGATAATAAAATGGTGAGGTTTTTTTTTAATTAAAAGTCTGTGTCTAATCATAACTTGTTTCACTTAATTTGGGATAAATAAATGACACTGTTGAGAATTTTAAATGTGTAGGATTTACATTGGTAAATTAGTTTTTATGGTACTATTTTGCTCTGATATATATTGTAATCTTTATTCTCCAATATAGCTGCAGTTTTTGCGTAAAGCAGTGTGAATGAATACATTTTGGCATGCTAAACAACTAAGATGGTGGACACCTGCTAAATGTCTGCATGTTAGCCTTATTATTGTTAACATTTACCCAAGAGTACCTGATGTACCCTTGTACAGCCTCACAGAGCCCCTGGCATGTCACATCTAGACAGAATTACTGTTTTCAATCAAAACTTTCCTTACCCTCTACTTTGTTGATTTTCCACATTGTGTTTAGCAGCTGTTAATGCAACTCAACACCTCCTGTATATATTTCAAATGAAAAGCCTGTCAGTAGTTCAAGGATCACACCAAAGTAGTTATGAAGGATTCAGATATACATCCCCTGCTTCCTGGAAAGGATAACGCCAAGGCTGAACAAATTAAACCAAACCAGGGCATGCAGAGAGATGCTAAGCATCACAGAACATGAATCTTTTGGAAACTGTCATTACTTTTAACTACAGTTCTGGCTGGACTTTGGAAACCATCAGACTGTTTTTAAGAAATGGATTTAGTGCCCGTGAGCAGCCATGTGGGGACATAACGAGTATGTTTGTGCGATGACTGATGCGTCTGTTTTTATGATCCTGCCTGCTATGCATCTCCACAAAGTGCTTGGCTGTTTACAGAGACATCAAACCAAATCAATAGGCTGTGAATGGACAGGTCACTAAACACTCACTTCCTCATTAAGACAACCAGCTCATATTTTAGATGCACACATATTCACACTACCCTGCAGCAAATGCACCACAAGCACACATAAAAAAAGAGGAAGGAGAAAACACAAAGACACCCCTTAAACCTTATCAAAATTCCTGCTGCAAAGCCACATTATAAGTAGTCTTAAATAAAATAGCCACTGTCCATCTCCCCTCATAGGTATGACAAATAAGATGTCTCAATAGAATGAATGAATTCAAGAAAACGTTTCAATGCCACATTGTTGGAATCAGGAAATATGTGAATCATCATTCTCAAGCTAAGCTAAGAGAACACCATGGAAACGTAAAAAAAACATGAAAGTCTGTAAAGGACTCGACTCCAGCTGAGCTATTCAAAAAAGTGTTTTAAGGCATTACTTTTTTTCTTCAGAGGTAGGATGACCTCAGCTAAATGTAACACTTTTTGTGGAGGAAATCTTTTCGGTGAAGCTCCATGCGAGAAGTTTCCGCTGGCAAACTGCATGAAAACATGCATATATAAAAACCGTACATGCATGTGTAAATCGACTGTTTCAAGCCACCATAGAGAGGGTATAGGCAGACCTTTGAAGATGCCCCCCCCTGAGTTGCAGACCACTCTCCACTCATGCACATTCACAAGGCATATCATTAAACATAATAGGGGTTTTATCACCGACTGTCAAGGAATACCGCTGCATTTGCATTCAAATTTAATTTGCCATACTGAAGCTCATGCATCCAAGAAATCTCCCTGTATAACTTCCACCTTGTGTCACACACACACACACACACACACACACACACACACACACACACACACACACACACACACACACACACACACACACACACACACACACACACACACACACACGCGTTCTGTGCTCATGATTTTTAATACCTACCATAAACAGGGTAGATGTCGCATACTGTAAAGTCCTTGTATTTTAGTCTCACAACTCTGAGGTGTGCAGACGTTTACTGCAGTTTATTCATTCTATAGTGTGAACTCATACACACTCATATAATCTGTTGGAGCTAATTAGTTTGTGCAGATCTTCATGATCTGGAGTAGTACGATTATAGTAAATTGCTACATAAGATGCAGAAAGATTAAGGTTTGAGTGATTTAGATTAAGCAATTTGTATAGGAATAATAAGTGGTAAGTTCTTCAGCATTTGTGTAACTCTAATAATTAACCAATTGAGGTCTGATTTAGTTTTTATAAGTGGCCACAATACTGTCAAATCTACTTTGGCTCAAAATAGCTGAGGAAGAAATTATCAGCTAGATGCATTTTCTTCTTCTGTCCTCCAATCTCAAACAAATGCAATCCTTAACATCGAAGCAGTGTATCTAATGTGAAAGAGAGGGACTCAGTGCTTCTTTGCCTCTCCCATCTCTTTTCACCTGGAGTAATGCAGACTCCATTTCACAGACACAATATCCTCTGTAGAAGCTGTCAAAGTGTTTACCCACAGGCCTGAGTCTCTATCTGAGGCCTGACATCTAATATAGAGAACTGGCCTGCAGCGCTCACCGCCTTGCCTGCCAAACGTCCACGCTGAGAACGAAAGAAGGGAGAGGGGGACAGACATGAGGAGAGGAGCAAGAAATAGAGGGGGAAATGGGAGGGAGTTAAAGATGAGGGGAGATTACATACTGGAGGTAGAGTGGGGTTAAATGAGTGAGAGAATGAGTTGAAATTCTCATTTCTCTCGACAGAAAGACAAACAGTGGCCAAATACATCCCTTACATTAGCTGGCAATTGACACCATTAGATAAGAAAGCTAATGAAAGCTTCTGCTACTTATACATATTCACAATCAGTTTTGTAGAATTTATTTTACGTATTCACTACCTTATCAAATAAATGTAATATCGAGACTTTAAAATCAAATCATCTTTCTGGGCGAAACGCAGTTTTTTTGCTTGGGTGTTTATGCAATAAATGCCACAAATGTGCTACTTTATCACTTTATTGTACCTTTGGAGTGGAAGGTAGCGAAAGGTATATGTTTTACAACCTATAAGGAAGACATTTTCTATAAAATGGGAGCTGCCTCTTGAGCACCATCAAGCTTTACTATCGTCTTTAGTTTGCAGAAGGAGAGCAGAACCTAAACGGTGGCTGTCTCTCGCGCTCACACACAAAACACACTTGTACATGCTGTTGAATGCATCCAAATGTGCTCGTGTTGTACGTGCTGTATGCGCACACACACGCCACACATATCGGCTGCACAATGGGGGATCTCAATCCAATTAGCTTGATTATTAATTAAAGTGTGCACTCAGAGGAGAGCTGCCGCTGGTGGAGGCGGCCCAAAGGGGGCGGCTGCTGAGACGGCTCTGGACTCACTGTAGCAGGAGGTGATTAGGTTGCTTGGCCAACACACCTGTCCACGCTCTCTGCACACACACACACACGCACACATACACACACACACACACACGCACACATACATGCACCACATCCACTGTGTATGCTTGCACCCAATGAGTGCATTCAGGCTACGCTCTTCTTCTCTCTCTGAATTTGTTTCCTTTAACTCAAGCAATCACAAATATTCTTTAATGCCCATTATAATTAATTGTTATTCTACATGTAGAGTAAGAGCTTTTTCATACATGAAATGCCTCTTGTGTGCTGCCTCTACACCAAAGCATAACTAAAGAAGGAAAAATAGGAAAGGGGAAAGTTAGAGAATATTTTCTGCAAAGGAAAATAATGGGTCACAACGAAAAAGAAAACTGCATGCCAGGCCACTAAGTTAAATAGGCAACAACAGTAATGAGCAGCTGCAACCAAATGAAACCTCAGGAAATGATGTGGGTATTTCATTTGAGTCATTTTTTTATTCTTCACTTCTGAATAATTAGGTTTTGTACATTAAATGGATACTTGCTGAATATTTGTTATGCAAACATTTGGTTTAGTTGAAAATGTATAGACACAAATAACCAGAAAAATCTCTGTAAATATAATAATCACAGCTATATCTCTGTGTATTAGGAATATAAGAATATAATATCTAGTGAATAATTTCAGGTCTCTATGGTATTCGTCTTGTGTCTCGGCATGCTAGTGAAATATATTTACGTCACACATACCACAAGTGAGATTAATTTCATGTTAACTATATACTATTTTAAAAGGTCCTTGTTCAGTGTTAGATATTATTGCATGTAATGAGAAGGGGGCAATGAAACACAGCCTTGGAGGCAAGGCTCCTCTCATCGTTTCAACTGCGGCGTAGAATTAATGTGTTCTGCTGACCCCCTGACCTGCTGATTTACATTGCATCTCAAAGACACGGCTTGTAATAAAACGTGGGCCGATGTCTCCGCTCTCTCTTGGCTAACCGGCTAATGTAATGCACAGCGTGCAGAGCTCCAACAGGGACATTTAATGAAAATGAGGCAGCGGAGAGAAAAATGGGAGAAAACCTTAAAGAGGAGAGGTGGAGAGGAAAAAAAATCATAATTGAAATCCTACACAGAGGGCTTCTCTTTTCTTTACCCTTTCCGAGGCAGAACTTCTTTATTCGTTAACTTTTTTTATGTCATGCTCACCCATGAGCAAAGAAGAAGCTCTGCATTACACAGGTACATTTCCCCCTCCGAGTGTTTTTCAAGCAAACTGATTGATTTGACAAGAGACATAGTGGATATGACAGATGTGAGCATCTGATAAGCATCTCAAATGGGAGCTGAGCCACAGAGAGCGAAATACGACGTGCGGCTGCAGGGAAAATCCAAAGGTAAACAGATTTTTGAAACCCTTAAAATAGAAATCGTGATGAACCATGACAACAAAATGCATTATATTTATCAATACATGTTGCTGCAAGGGACTACATCAATTTCCTGCTCTCACTCACATAGGCACTATTTGAGCTTTTCCTCCTATTGCTTACTCTCCACAGATTCTAATGTTAAAACTCTTAAAATGTAACAATGTCCAGCAGCACATGAAAACTACTGTCATGACTTCAGAAGGTTGCGAACAGTAGGCTATAGGCTGTAACCATTCTTTTCATCTTGGATTCTCTTTGCATCCACTGTTGCATTTTTAAATTCTTATTCTTTTTTAAGAATAAAGCTGTGCATGAACCTGTCTTCAAAATGTAATCATGTGTTGATTTGACATATTCTTACTTCAGGCTCATTTATAAACATTACTTGAAAACTTGAAAACAAATCCAACAGTTAATAGCTTTTCATTCAAAGCCAACTTTTATATAAGACTAGCTAAATGTGTGTACAGATGGTGAACTGTCTTTCATCAAAAAGTATCTAATAAATAAACTGTAAATGTAATAAAGGACAGATATAGGAAAACATTCCTGCCTCCTGCAATAACACAACAAATCACCTCTGGCTGGAAGAGAAGTCTCTGCTCCATTGTTTTTCTCTTCACTGTACATTTTATATTTATATATTCAGTCTAATATTTAATATTCCATCTGTCACATACTTATGTAAATATAATACCTTGCTTTATATCTTGTTGTTGTTAATTTGTAAATTCAACATGTATATTTTCTACTTTCTTGTTTATTTTTACTCATTTAATTTTTATTGTACAATGCCATGTCTTTTTTTGCTGCTGCAACACAAACATTCCCCAAATTGCGATCATTAAAGTTCTATCTTATCTTATCTTATCTTAAACGTGAGTTACAGTAATGCTAACATTACTTTGTTTGTCTCGCAGATGGCAAACTAATTCACAAATCTACTATATTTGGGCAACTTGGAGAGAGTCATGAGCACTGTATGACGGTCATTAAATAAAGCAAATAGGTAGACTGTGTTTAGATTTCATAGTGGAAATACTTTTATAAAAGCAACAAAAGCTGTATTTGTATACTTAAGCCACATCATTGCTTCCATTGTTCTTGAATTTAAAACTTAAATGTTGTGATAGTATTTTCTAAACCTTTTTCAGTTTGAATTATGGGTCAGTCGGTACATTAATAAAGTCAGGTACTTTTCTGGTAGAGATCACAAATTAAAAACTAAATGTCAGCAGGGTTGAATCTTTGTTTCTGTATTCTGCTGGCAGCACTGAGAATCAGCAAGGAAACCTTTCATAAGATCATTTTGTTTCAATTTCAGTGATTAGACGTTTGGCGTTAGATCTGTCTGAGCAGTCCGGGTCTGTCTGGCTCTAACACAGCTTGATAACGTCGCTGACTTCCTGCCGGCAGAGGTGCTGATTGGGTCAGTTGTTTCTCTGACTCCAAACAAGTTGTTGACAAAAACAACAACCAACATCTGAGCCACTGGACCTAATCTAAAACCTGGGTGAGAGAATCAGTATTCTCAAGCAGGCTAAAACAAAATGTAGCTTAGATTAATACAGGATCAAAGGTTGGTAATAGTGAAAATGGCTCAATTCAATACAATACCTAGTTTCACCTGAAAACACTTTTGTGACTTTATAGCTGTTGATGTGTGGGATCATGTCATCGTAGATTCACCATCTCCCTCAAAGTGCTGTTTTTTAAACCATTGATTGTTGATTTTGTTACCTTTGGACAGGGCTGTGCTAGCTGTTAGCTCCTCGGTAGTAAATTGCTTTATTTTAAGTTACTTTGTGATGGTAATTGCTTTATAATTCACTGGTGCGTAATTGAACGTCATTTTTTGTTAGTTGTAATTGAAAATACTAATTTAAAACAAAAGTGAAAGATTTGCATGTCGTGTATTTTTCCCTGTTGAGTAGTGTCTGCAGATATTCATACATACAGACCCAAACCACTCATAGGGGGGCTAAGCAATCACACAGAACCATTATTTATAAGCTCCCACTGAAGTGAAATGTCATCTTAATGAAATTGTTTAGTTATTAAAGTAACCAAAGTTATAATCCTTTAGTTCAATTTGAGCTGATTTGTTCTTTAAGCCTCCATGCTTTTTTCTTTTTAAAAGGTGTGAGGAGGAGTGAGTGTGTTGCCGAGTGGGGGAGTAAATAAGGCTGGATAACAGCTTCTGTCTGTGTGTCTCTTTCGCTTTGTAAACAATGTGACTGAGTCCTGGGCGGGACCCTGGATCCCAAGGTTGAGGGGGTGTCTGTTGATTGGGGTAGACATTTCCTACACAAGGACCGCCACCTGCTCCATTTACACACACATTGGGATATATTTACCAACACACACAGATGTATGCACACGCACAGAAACACACACGTGCACATGTTGTTTTTTAGACACAGCCCTCATGCACATGTAACACACACACACACACACACACACACACACACACACACACACACACACACACACACACACACACACACACACACACACACACACACACACACTACCCTACCCTTAGGGGACAGGTGGCATAGACCATACGTCGGTGATGCAGCGACCACAGAAGTGATTCTTTACTGCTGCCATCCTATCTGATTCTACAGGATAACCTTTGTAGAGCAAGGACACAGAAAGACAGAGACACTGTCTGACAACATCAACTTCTCCTAGATGGCGGGGGTGAATAGGGGAGGTTTTTAGTGCACCTGAGCTCAGCAGTGTATCCTACAAGGGACTATTTTTCTTTTGTTTGATGGCCCCAGGTTATGTTTTTAAGCATTTTGTTTTTAACAGTCTGTGATTTATTTATAATAGTACTAAAAACTATAAATCATGATGTGTAAGAATCAACAACGCATACTTCACTTACATTCCTGTAAAAACAGCTCCTGTTAATTCTGCTCTACACTCACAGCATCGTTCTGTCTTCCCCACTCCTCAAACAAGCCTGTCTTGAGATTGTCTCGGGTAAAGGGTAAAACCAAGGCTGTATTCAACATTTCAGACATTTAAATGGCTAGGGCTGAAAATTGAGTTTGTTGAAAGTGCATAATGGGAATCGGCTCGGGAGGAATGAGAATGGAAAGAAAGGAATGCCATTCTGAAGGAAAATATCACCTGCGATATGGCATTTGAATAAGAATCGAATGCGCTACACAACTTTTGAATTATCTCCAACTTTGAATAAAGAGAAAAGCGGCACGACCTAAACCTCTCTACACATTGCATACCTTCAAATGATCAATACTTACATTGCCTTTCACTGAAGCCTGAAATTAATGCACATGCTGTAAAAGGCCAAGATGTAAAGGGAGTTTTTTTTTTGGAAGAGCAAACATTTGCAAAAGAATAAATGTCAGTGAAATTTACATACATCTAAAATGAGCCAGAGGATTTTTCCCTGCAATTCTTCTTTTATAACTTCTGTATTTTTATTTCCAAAGAATATATATTCACTTGAAATGAAACTATAAATTGTGGTGTATTGATGAATTCAATCTTGGAAAAAGGATAATGACAGAAGAAAAATCCAACACAAGTCTTTATGATGATTGCACAAGTAGTGAGTGTGTGCTGCAATGTGACAATAATACATAATAGAACTGCCAGTAGCATTTATTTCATGCTGTGTTTAATTCCGCAGGAATAATGATAAAAGGAAACAATCAAAATGTGTGTGAACACAATAAAGAGAGCAACAGAATGGGCTATTACTCTCCCACAGGGAATGATTGAGCCCTAACTGGGGGTTGGCTGAATAAATCACACTCCTATCTACAGTAGCTTATGACCTCCAGTACATCCACCGGTTTCTTTCTCTACATGTTTGTAAGGGAACATATTTATAAGATGCAAAGGTCTATCTATTCATGAGGGTATTTGTAGTACAATGTATACAAGGCTTTTTGTTTTGTAAATTATTTTGTTGTTATTTTAAGAAAAGTGGCTGAAAGTGCATGCAAAAATCAATGTGAAACATTTTCAGTACACAATTAGCAACCATTTGCATTTTCTCCCATTGTTTTCTTTGTTACGCGTTAAACTAAACACTGTTAAATGATGGGTGTCCCCACCTGCAGCATAAAATATAAAGTCACATTCAAGATTCAAGGCTTTTATTGTCATTCGTACATAGCTACAGTGTAGTTATGTCGATGAAAATCTTAGGTCCCAGGCTCCTCCAACAGGGCAACACAATAAAACAGATAAAATAGTGCAAGTCAATACAATAAAATCGAATAGAAGTAGAAGTAGTGCCATAAGAGTCTATATACAAGTGATACATCATTTGTGAGTTGCAAACAGGTGAATGTTATGGATGTTCTTAGTTCAGGTGTTTAACAGTCGTATGGCCTATGGAATGAAATCCAGGAGAAAGTCCTGCCCCTTTAAGAAAATCTGTGTTTTTTTTGTTTGTTAAAGAAGGCTCCAGACTGAAAACAATGGGCCTTATCTGTATACTGCAGGTGAACAGGGAAAAGTTTTTTGGCTGAAGTGAAGGGGCTCATAAATGTGACTGCTAATGGTTGTTATCAACAACTTATTTCTTAATTACAATTGTAATTTCAGTGTCACACCTGTGTGTTTTATATGCATGTGTGTGTGCATGCTCTCATAGATTTGTGTGAGTTGAAAAGTTGTCTACATTTGTATGTTAATGTGTGCCCTGGCATCTCATTGTGTTTTCATGCACACGTCGACCTGTGTTTGTGAGTGTGTGTATATATAGGTGTTCATTTACGCATTCCAAGGTGTGTGTGTGTGCGTGTTTGTGAATATGCATTTGTCTGCTTATTTGCATGTGTCTGTGCGTGTGTCAACCCCTCCATTTCTATGGAAATCAAACGCGGCAGCAGCCACAAGTTTACACATTCCCCCTGTTTTGACTCCATTCAATCAACTCTGTGCATAATTACCCTGGTGCCGTATGGTAATCTATTGGGACCCAAATATTGCAGTTTGACAAATCCTTCATTTGTATACAGTCGCTACACAAAGCATCAATCGTCCTTTTGCACACACACTACCCAGCCCTCCCTCCTCACACACACACACACACACACACACACACACACACACACACACACACACACACACACACACACAACACACACACACACACACACAACACACACACACACACACACACACACACACACACACACACACACACATTCCACCAGCCACGCCCCTCCCCACTCCCCAGAAGCACAGAGCAGTGTGGAACCGCAAGCAGGCTGATTAGGACAGCAAGACATGCTGGGGCCTGGCTTTGTCATTAATATTTCCCTCTTCCAGATGGCGCCTCCTACGATGCTTTAAAGATATCGACACTGGTAGCAGACAGGGAGAGGCCTTGCTTTGGAGGAAAGGACAGAAAAATAGTTAAAATATATATTTTCCCCCTGAAGAAGACCAGATGACAGCTGTTGGATACTGCCTCGATCTACACTTGTAATATGACAGCAGTTTTCCCATCACTTTATGTATCTCTCATCTTAAATCGTCCATCATATGTCAATTAAGTTATTCCTCTGTTTAGATTAGACTCAACAATAAAAAACTGGCGATCCATTCAGCAAACTCCACAATGATTCGCTTTTCTTAATCCTCCAAAATTGTGTGCACATAATCTTCCATGCACACGTGCCACTACACAAATCCCCACAATCCCACATAGCCTGAGGTTGATTGTTTGAACCAGTGACATTTGGAGCCTTATTACATGCTCACAACACAACACGGCACAACAAACAAGAAGACCAATTTCAGTTTTCTCTCTCTCCCTCTTCTGCCCCCTCACTGTCATTTTCTCTCCTCTTTCATTCTGTTTGGGATTGGGGATGAGGGCTGGGGAGGAGGGCTGCGGTAAACAAGGGCGGAGAGAGAAAGAGAGATTAGCACCAGCTAATAATCCCCTCTTTCAACACGTGCAGCTTCATATTTCCAAATTAAAGTGGAGTGCAAGAAAAGGGGCTTATAAAACATTAAACGTCCTCTGGGTCTATTGCGCACATCCCACCCCTCCCAGCTCTGCCCCGGGGGCCGCAGAGTACTTTGGGATTTGCAGCGCTGGAGTAAACCAAAGCCATACATCACCCAACTGATCAGGCCCGGGGAGAAGGGCCCGGGCCAATCATTTTGAGGTTAAACAATGTAATTTGGATCTTGTAAGTGCAATTTATTTTGCCCGTCAGACAGAGGCATTGAAACATTTTCTCTTTCTTTCCCTCCCCCTCCATTAGATAAAAGGAGGATGCTATTTAGGAGAGAGGGAGCAAGTAGCACGGAGGTGAGACATCAGTGGCTATTTCCACGTCAGAGAGTAGGGACCAGGAAATAAAACAATGCCTCACAATCTGAAAATAAACATTACCTGTCCATCTGGCAATGTGCATACAAGGCTTTGTATTTGATTTAAAATATGTTCAGGATAAGCATGCAGGGCCATTTTCTACATTTATCAGTGAAAGTCAAATCAGAGTAAAGGATGATAATGAAGGTCCAACCAGCTGGGAATTGTCATGTAAATGCTTACATCAGTGCAAACAAGCTCCTAATGACAATGGTAAGGTGTTCATGTTTACCATGTTTACCATCCTAGAGAATTAGCCTGCTAAAATATGCTCATTAGCATTAAACACAAAGTACAGCTGAGGCTGATGGGAAAGTTGTACGTATTTATATACGACAATAGTCCCAGATAAATTCATCGTGACAGATTACAAACTATACAAAATTGACCAAAGTAATGAGGGAAACATACTTTGAATTGCTACTCTGTACCAGTTCAAACAGTAATTGTTAAGACCTTTCACTCATTACCACAAATGTCAACCTCTTGGTGGCTTTATAGGAAACATAATCATTTTTTCTTGCGGCCATAAATACCTTTACAAAGATGTCTTGGCAAACAAAGTTGTTGAGAGATTCCCGTCTGGATCAAAGTCATGGAACTGATGACATTGTCAACCCTAGAGCGCCGCTGCTAGCGTAGCTACAGTCAAGGCTATAGTGGTATGTGGTTAATGAAGAGTTTTAAGTCTTGAACTGACTGATTGTAGGTATTAACAAAGGACCACTAAATATTTGATGGCTTTCCCATACACTGACTGTAAGTGTGCTCAGATAGCACATTATACGCTCTGGACATGTAACAGTTAAAATCGACACAAAGCTCATTGATTTCCCTTAAGACTACAGGGAAACCTTGTTAGAGAAGGTCAGGAACTTTGCCATTTGATCCCCTTGATGTCCCCTGTTTTCAAGTCCATCATATTGTATGTTTGGGATTTTTGGGATTCTCAAACATCTCCAAGATCAAAGACAGAAAGAATAGGTCTTCTCTAGTAGCCACAAGCAAAGTGTTACAGTGCTTACGACAACATATCAGCCATTATCTCCACTGAGACATTACAGGATGTCTGAACAAGAATGGGATTACATACTCCCTGAATCACTCCAGGAGATTTGCTGACCACAAAGACCTGAAGTCAGTTTAATGTCCCTCCAGCGAGAGCTGTTATCCTCTCCTCGTGAACATATATTTTGGTTATGTCTCTTAATGTGTCCTGGGGTTGGTGTCGGTCAGGAAATCTCCTGTAGTTTAGAGGATTAGAAGCTACAAAGTGCCGCTGGTGGAAAGAAAGAACTAGCTATTTGAGCGATACAAGTGAATTAAGAGATTAAGATGCTTTAGAAAGACTGATTACAAAACCATAGGGGTTTAGGAATGGCAAGACAAACCTTGAGATGTGATAAATCCCTTGTTCTTTTCTCTTTTGCGCTGGCTATTATTTTGCCAACCGCCAAAACCAACACTCAATCCATCAAAACCATTTGATTTGAGTTTTAAGATTAAATACTGTTTTAGACAGATGGAGGCATAGAAATGTCTTGGTGTAGGTTGGTATTAAGACTCATTTGTATTTACAGCCTTATTATTCATCACCAACATGTGGTAATCCTATAATGCTGCTGTTTGGTCGAACGGCAAGGCACTGATGTGATGCTAAACAGTGACATATCTCAACATCGAATGGATTGTCAAGACTTTTGGTGCAGATATTCATGTCCCCGTTATGATACATTTTCATAACTTTAATGATCCGTTGAGTTTTTATCTAGCGCCACCAGCACGCCAAGGTTGGATATTTTGGTTTAAAGTCAAATACCTGCCAAACTAATGTCCTTTCCATTATCCTCAGATGTGCTTTGTGTTAATGACTGATTCGCAAAGTATTCTAACATGCTACACTAAGACAATGAACATTACCTGCTTAATATCAGTATGTTAGCATTGTAATTGTGAGCATGTTAGCAATGCCCCACAGAGCTCTAAATTCAGTTGATTCATTGTAAATAAATGTTTAGTGACAATGAGTCAAATTTAAAATTAAAATGACAGCATTGTCCTTATTTTTAGGAGAAAAGTGCAAATGAGACCTAAATGAACACCTTTCATTTTTTCAGATAACAAAAGTACCTAAACCAGAAGAGGAGAATAAGTGGTAATTTCCTTCATTATGACACTAAAATACAACACTGACAGCCTATTAAAATGTGCATGATTTTTTAATCCAGAGCATGTTGTGCAAATTAACATGAACCATGTTTAATTGAAGTACAAAGCATCTCCAAAATCTACACTAATCACATCAAAAATACAATTTTGTTTCTGTAAATCAAATTAAGAGAGGATTGATGTGGGTGTGTTGTTGATGGACTATTTGATGGCAGATAAAACACCCTTACCAACAACTTTATCATCCATTTCCATCCTTAGCCATATTCCCACTGGGTAACATTGTTAATACGAAGAGCAACAGAAAAGTTATAAGCTATACTGCCAGAGATTATTCTGGAACAAATCGATCCAGCCAGGCAGTGCAACTGTGTCCCAGGAAAGTGTTGAGATGAGGAAGAACAAACGGAATGAATAAGAAAAAAAATGGAGAACAGATCGGGGGAGATAGAAAGTGCTGGCCACTGCAAAGTCTCCAAACAAAGAGGATATGTGAGGCGTGTACCTCAAGCCTTTTTCCCTTAAAAGAAGAGCCAGTAAGCACTTTTCTCCGCGCTGAAAAGCTAGCTCTCGCTCTTCGTGTCACATCAGCAGTTTTTTAGCGAAGCTCACAAGCACCATATCCAGGTGAGGGGTGTATGTTAAGGATTTCTTCCTTTCCCCTATCAGTCTCTTTCACTCGTACACTCCTCTACCTCACCCCTCCACCCCCCGCCTCTCTGTTTCTCTTATCCTCTGCCAATATGTCTCTCCCTCGTTCTCCCCATCTTCTTCTTGCACTTTACAATTCTCTTTCTGTCCCCCTCAAGATGTTTCAAAGCCCATATCACTCCTTTCAGTCTCTCCATCTCCATTTTCTTCCACTAGCTTTCTCACAAACTCTGTCGTTTCAAATTGCGTTTGTGCATATATGTAGCTGTTTGTCAGCAAATTTCCCTTGCGTTGAAAAATCTACATTTACTTACTGTCCAGTGTCCGCAAAGTGTCCTATAGCACCTTGAAAATTAAGAAGAAAAACGAGTGGCATGTGAACATTTCAAATGCTAACCATCTATAGATTATGGCATCCAGTTACAAAAATGTGTCGGCAAGATTTAGGGAATGGTTAAATATTGCATGTGTTCAGACTTTAGATTTTGTTAGAGATGCATATTCAAATCAATTTTAATTTTGTTTCTGCAATGATTTTTTCAACATCTAATGGGTAATCACATTTTGGAAATCTTGTTTACTGATGAAGGACAAACAGAATATGTGCAAATGACTTTAAGCACACACTTAGGCAAACACACAGAAACTGGTAGCAGACAAGTGAGCACATACACATGCATGCAAGGATCCCTGGGTGGTTGAATAGCAGAGCTATTCATGCGACTGGAACACCCCCGACTGTGAACACCACTTTCTCTAGAACGTGAAGCTGGGGCACAAATCACATTTTCTACACAATTAAAGCAGAGCTGCGGCTAAGTGTATCAGAGCCTTGCTCTCTGCAGGAGCCCTGGGAGTCAGCAGGCCCGTCCCCTCTCCCCTCATAATGGCAATGTGAAGAAGATGGTTTCTCTGTAATTAGTTTCTGAAAGTTCTCATTCAGCGAGTGAGGCCGCAGACGACACAGCAGCAGAGAAAAGGCCACTTTGTTCTGCAACCCTGAACTTACAGCACAAACCTTCTTTGAAAGGAACTTGACGATGCATTGTATTGAAGAGTTGTATCTCTAACGTTTTGCTACAAAAAATTATGCTTGGACCTTTTTTTTACTTATCAGTTTTAAATCAAGAAGGGGTTCAATGCCATTCCTTTATAAGAACATCCACTATTTTTATTATTCCTGTTCATTTTCTAATGTGCTTTAACAGAAAAATGCGGACCACGGAAACACACTCTAAAGACATCAAGCCAACCATTGCATTGAAAGGGAACATAAATACTGACTACCAACTCACCTAAGTTGCACGAATAGCATTATCAACCTCTCAACATGGAGAAGATATAGGCACAGAGCATGATAGTCTTCCTGAAAGCAGCAGATTTGCAACATGTTACTTAAGTGTGCTGAGTTTAAAGAGAACAAATGACTTTGTATTCACATGCAGCAATAAAAGCCAAGATAGTTACATTAGATTACCCCATTACCCTATCTTCTATTACAACAGTCCTCTAAGGAGAGACTATGAATTCAAAGTTCCAGTGATACCTACAAGTAAATGGTGAAGACTTTATTTGGGGGCTCAAGTGCAATCACAGGAAGAAGCTTATAATCAGTTAGAAGAATAGCTGCTTTTTCTTATCATCACTGCGCTGGTTTCTAAAAGGACTCCTGATGCTGCTGGTGGTGAGGGGTTTGTCAGGAGCTGAGACACTGACATAAAGAGACACTGATGTGGTACAAAGCACTGTGATTGGTGACTGTCTCCCAAAAGAAAGAGCATGGGACATTTTAAGTATACTTGATTTTGTGATCCAAATAAGTGACACATCTTTAATTGTATTGCTGGTTTTGAGGATAAAGAGACCTTGAAGTAGCTGAGAGTTGTAGCTTTAAAGGATTCAAAAGGTAAGAGAAGGAGATTGATTTAGAAATAAAGTGGTCCTCCCAGTGTAAATCACGCCAACTATATTTGTATTAGTGTGAACAAGTTCACAACATTCAAGGTTATATTGACTGAACAAAAATCAGGAATGATTTTTCAGCGTTCAGCTTTTACTCTGATACAGCACAGACAGAAACAATTGGGGTACAGAGTATTTTTCTTAGGAAATAGATTAAAAAAAAGACACAATCACACGACATGTGCTGCAGGCTGTTGAGGTGCCAGTGCCACCAGCTGCCTGATGAAGGTCCTTCGCTTGCCAACTGGCTGATGAAAGGCCAGTGAAGCCACCACCAACAATATGCATGATGAGTGTGAGTAATCGAGATGATTAAGGTGGGGGTTTCCAATCTAATGTAGTATGTGAGACCACTGTCGTCCCTGTTGGAGTAACACTTACGGTGCAATCACAGAATAATACCTGTGGGTAGCAGTTCTATGGCAATGTTGCATTGTATTTATCCCTAATAAGCAGAAGAAGTGTTTTATTTTGAAAAATAAAACACTATAAATGAATTAGCTGCATTTATTGCAAGGGTAACACGAGAAAGTTGCAACTGAGGAGACAGCCAATAAACGGTGCAGCTTGGAAAATAAAAATTCATATTTGTGACAAATGATATCTTCAGAAAAGTTGTTTTGATATTTTCATGAGATTTATTACAAATGTCCTGCAATATGGGGGAGCTCATGCAGTGCACAACCTTTTTAGGCAACACAAATAGTTGGTTAGATTTTGGAAAACGTTGTGGTTTGGGAACAATTCTGTCAAATAATTTCAGTGGTTTACGATAATGATTAATAATAACCTTAAAAAGCTGACTTTCTTTCTAAAACACTTGGGAACCAACCCATTCACAGCCACCTACTGTCCACCTGGACTTTGTTGCTATTTATATAACATCACCTTTCTTTGCTACCGATTACTATTATCGTTTGTTATGTGGCTTATTAACAAATTGAAGTGCATTTATTTTCACATGTGTAGCTACAGACATTGTATGAGAAAAACCTGTGTGTTGTATAATTCAATGCCAAAGGAGTAATAAGTAGAAGACAGGCAGCAACTGCAGGCACATGGGGCGCGATTATTTTCACGCCCCATGTGCCTGCAGTTGCTGCAACTGCAACATGTTCAACATGTCAATCAATCAATGTTTATTTATATAGCCCAATATCACAAATGTTACATTTGTCTCAGTGGTCTTCACAGTTTGTACAGAATATCAGTATGACAATACGACACCCTCTGTCCTTAGACCCTCACATCGTACAAGGAAAAACTCTCAGAGAAAACCCACAGTTTAAAGGGAACATGGGAGAAACCTCAGGGAGAGCAACAGAGGAGGGATCCCTCTCCCAGGACGGACAGACGTGCAATAGATGCCGTGTGTAAATTGAAAAGATAATACATTTGCAACATAGGTAGTCCAACATGTTCATGTTGCTTTAAGACTTAAAGCAACATGAACATTTGAGCCTTGGCAGCGCCTTTAGATAATGGTTTATAGTGGATGTCTGACTCAGAGGGACAACAAGCACAGAAGCAGCTGATATTGGAAAAATAATGAGCCCTAACCCTCTGATCAGTGATTGGTTCCTGTGTGGGTTAAGAGAGAGTTGTCTGTTTCAAGCTTACATGATTGGACGATAACAAACCTACAGCGAGTTTCTCCTTGAATTTTAAACTGCCCGACAAGCTGGGAAATGTACAGGGAGAAGCGAAGTGTTGTAACTTAACTGATTAGAGAATGAAAGAGTAGAGGCATAAGATTTAAGGATGAAGTCTTCCTAATTGAACTTGCGCTTAACTCCATTAAGTGATGCAATATTTCACTGCAATATCCCATAGGCAACAGGCTCCCTGGAATCGATAAAACATTGGTCTGAACTGACTTCTTACTCCTGAGAGATTATTATTTTCATTATTTAATTTCCAATAGAATAAATATGGTTCTGATGATTTTACGTGGCCCAAGAACCGGTCCTGGATTATTTATGACACATAAAATATCCATAAAAAGGACTTTAATATTAGAAAAGGATAAAAAGAGAGATAATGGACATTTTAGAAGCATTTTACAGGACCATAAGGATAACAATGAATAATTTCAACACATTTTGTAGCCATAATGGATATTTGAGAGAAGGTTTCACTATCCTCAACCCCTGTGATGAAACCTGGGTTTTGCGAGAGGTAAAGTTACCACCAAGAATACATTGTTGAAAGCTGCACCAATATATGCTCGAGTCCAATTCGCTTCTCAATATGACATCTGTGAAGGGGGAGATTAGAGCATGAATCACAAATACTTCCTGCTGCCGCCTGGGATAGCCCTGAGGAAAATTCATGTGACCCAAGCATGAGGAATTCTCAGGAGCTGTCAGCCGAGATCAAACTCATTTGCCGACCACAAGCTCCGGCATGCACACACGCCGCTAACATGGACACAAGCTCTGAGATTGGATTGTTGCTCGCTCCTCTTCTCCTCCTCCTCTCACTTCAGATTTAGAATTCCCATATGAAAAAAGCAACAACATATTAATCATAAATTACGTACACATAAATAAATTGCACATTGGATAATAAATAAATAACGATCAAATACCTCGAGCCAATTTTAGTACTGCATGCACATACTTATGTTACTAAATATGATATAGAATATATTTCTTTGAGATTATAATGAGGTTCTTGCACTGTTTTGCCACCACGCTCTCATTAAAAACATTCAAGGTAAAAAATAAGGGGTCTATTTTCCCCTTTGTTACAATGGACTCCCTGTTCATGTAGCCTCACCTCTTCCTATTAGCGGCAACCCCTATTAGCTGACCTATGAACCATACATAACAATATGCATACACACACCCACACACAAACCTCAAGGACAAACAAAGAATTTCAATAGACTTTATTCATTTTCATGTGTCTCTGCATTTGTGTGTTTATGCCTTAAAGCTTCACTCTGTTTCCGTGGATGTGTTTGCGTG
Organism: Gymnodraco acuticeps; assembly: GCF_902827175.1. NCBI lineage: Eukaryota > Metazoa > Chordata > Actinopteri > Perciformes > Bathydraconidae > Gymnodraco > Gymnodraco acuticeps. The sequence continues at coordinate 1,031,191 of NW_022991244.1, forward strand.
ATATGACCATACGCCTTCATACACTGCCGGGGACTGGAGGCCTAACTTATTTACTTTTTAATATTCTCTTTTCTCTATTGGGCTAAATCGTGTCCTGTATCCACCTATTCTAAGCGCACACAGCATGCTTCAAGGCAGAGTTTGCCCGCAGAGGATACACAACACGCATCCATGATTGACGGTGTCATAAAGTTGTGACGGTGGCTGTTCTTTTGTGTAACCGGGCCCGGAGTGGAGGGCCGAGGAGAATGTATGTGACTTGTGAAACTAGGGTGGCCTCACATCGAGAGAGGCGGCAGAGTGGCGCTGGTAGGGCCCGCGGCTCGGGTGATAATCTCAACACACAGTGAGCCCCGAGCCTGGAGCTGGCGGCCCTCGCTCCGCTACACGCTGCTGCGCCTGTCACGTCCCCGCCACCTCCCAGCAGAAATAACCAGCACTGGCAGAGCTGGTGGGCCGGATGCAAGGAGGTGCCAGTGGCTATAACAGCAGATATATCGCTTATGAGATCAGATGTCTGCGGGGCTAGAGGAGCATGAGAGACTGTGGATGAGAGAGAGAGAGATGGAGGGAGAGAGAGAGAAAGATACAGCATTCACATCAGGAGGAAATTGCTTTGCTGCCACCAGCCCTTCGGTGGTAAACACAGCGAGTTAGTGTGTGTGGCAGAGAGTGGGTATAATTGTCTTGACATGGACATTGTTTCGATGGACAGAGGGAGTGAGGAGTGAGAGAGGAAGAAAGTAAGGGGGGTGGGGTGAGGTGAGGGGGAGCTGTGAAGTATGGATTCAGGAAATTGGCATGGCGTCGTTCACACAGTGCCTGGGTAAAAGTGGCTCAACTGCAAGGGGAGAAAATTGTTTATGAAGCTTTCCATCCCCGGATCTAAACTGAACAGCTACGGGTGGGAGGGGAAGTGAGAAAAAAAAGCGGATGGGAAAGAAAGAAAATTGGATGGAAAAGTGTCTCGGGGAAAAGAAGGTGAATAAGAAAGCAGCAAGTGGAATATATGGATTAGAAATCAGATATAGCCCCAAATGAACTGCAGCCTATAGGCTCAAACTACAGCACCTCAGAACAGTATGGTTATGCACATTACATTATACACTCTCATAATAATTACTACTATAATTCACAAGCCCAACCATTCAGGCTGAATTTATGGCGCCATCATTTACGGTTACATAAAATGACATTGTATAAAAATGCAATTGTGCAGTATAGGGGCTATTTTGCAATGGGAGAGCCACATTACCTTGGTGACAAACATAATGCTTCTCGGTGGCATTGAGCCTGGTTGATAAACTGGCAGATGATATCATATTCAAGCAGAACAAAATATCATGAAATATTCAGTGTGATGAGCGTGTGCCGATAACATTACATAATTGGGTGCCTACTGTATATATTACATACATACTGCAGGACTCCCCACAGACAAAATACTTAAACTTTTATTTGAACTATAATCTGAAAACATTTACTGCATTTACCAAGTATGAGTGTCTTTTAGCATGCACAAATTACCATGAAAGATGTTACACATGGCATTGGAAAAGCAGTTATTTTCAGGGATTAAATATTTTCACGAGTGACATACTCCAAATCTCTGAAAGGAAAAATAAATTGGACCCAATAAACTACACTTTTAAGGTTAAAGATCCTGGGTAAAGGGGTTGATTTGTTTACATTTCTAGAGTGCACATGTACAGCCACATTAGTGACTTATTTGATCTGAAAAACTGTATATCATCACTTATCATCATGACGTTTTAAAGAACATACTCTGGCATACTGCTGCATGTATACGAATGCATGCCTTCCCTCTTTCTCCCTCCCTCCATTGTCCTATTCGCCCAGACAGTAAAACACAAACAGCCGTTCCAGTTTCGACTGTGTACGAGGGATCTGGCTAACCAGCCTTAGCAGCGAGTGTGCCGGGTTCCCTTCAGCTGTGGCACTGGGCCGGGGGGGCTGTGGGGAGATAATCCCGGGCCCCGCTGAGTGGAGCAGGCATCAGACACACAGGGAGGAGTGGATTACCCCGACTGGTAGAGATAGCAACAAGCTGGAGGGTGGGGGTTGGGGGGGGGGGGGGTCTGCGGCCCAGATAAGAGCACATGGAGAGGAGCAGGGCGACAGGAGGGGAACAGACAGAGGACAGACAGGAGTCCAGAATTGAGGTAGTAAACAGAAGGGAGATGAGGATTTAGTGAATAGGGTCTGTAACGCATTATAAACATACTTGTAATGCTTCAAAATCTTCTTATAGCACTGTGTATTTATGGTTCAAAGCACTCACAACTGTTTTAATTAATTTATAATTGATTGTAAGGTCAAGTATCATAACACTTTATAATTGTCACCCACTGATTAACTTTTTGCAAGGATTATAGTGTATTATAATGATTGTAGTTGTAATACATTATACAGATTGTTATGCATTTGAATCAATGTAATAATACATTATAATTATAAGCTACTTTAAGAGGTCGTTGTAAGCTTTAAGTAAAGAAACAAAATCTCTGAGGTAGAGGCAGATTTAATACATGAACCACTGTTTAGTCATTGTTTGCTAAAGTAAAGGGACAATTAAATCGTTAAATCTAATGTTAATTTCCCTACATGTCCCATTGCATGTCTACTGGGTCTCAAGCCAGATGACAATGTTGTAAAGACTGCCGATTGGCTCTGGACATTGAGCTGTTTAGCCACAAAAAGACTCGTCCTACTAAACTGGAAGGAACGCAAACCAGCCTGCTTCACTAGGGACTCATGGCGGAGGGAGTATCTGGACCTGCTGAATATGGAGCGTGCAGCTTCTCTGCTGGGATTTTGAGGCGAGACAGGAGAATTACGGTTCACTGTCCGCAGCTCTCCTATCTGACCCTGTCAATATGGCATCTCCTGTGTAATGCCTGTATGTAATGTCCTGTGTATGTAACCATTTGCTGTCTTAGGAAGTCATCCTTGTTTTGTGTTTTTTCTGTTATCTGGTGCAATGTCTGTGTTTATCTTATAACTGAAAAAAATAAATAAATCATTAAATCTAAAATGAAAGTGAATGAACACAGTATTTTGACACTTGATCTTATAAGTCTTTATATAATAATATATTGTGTTATGTTTACACCAAAAGTAGCCCTTATGTTAAATGTATTCGGAACCGAAAATGTTCCATTTTATTTTTTTAATGTCTCATGGTTTACCTCAGCATTAGAGTTAGTCAATATTCTTTATATCATTCACAGCAATTCAAATATCGATAATCTCAGTTCTGTGGAAATTGCTACATTGTGACTCATTGATTCAGCTTGCATTACTGATGTGCAAAATTGGCCTTTCAATAGCATCTCTATTTGGAAGGTATTGACATTAACAGAATTACCCGTATACTCTCAGTATATATTACACCTCCTCTTACATTTTTAAGCCAGCTATTTGTTTATAATTAGTCAGTGCTTTTCAACAAAAATGAGTCATGTAAAAAACATCATGAGTGTCTCTTGAACTCTACCGAGCACAGACAGGCAGCATTTAAGGTATATTCATGTAGCTATGAGTCATTGTCTTGTTATCACTAATGCTACCTTCAGGCATTCAGAAGGCTGAACAATAAATATTGTAATTACACATTTTTAAAATGGATCACTACTGTATTTTATTTGACATTAGAAATGTTGTTGACAAAACCACATTAAATGTTCACTCTGTTTGAATAATAAGTAGTCTTGAGCTACAATGGGCTATAAGGAGTTAACCTGACAAATTCTCCCTCCTTTAGACACCATTGATCTTTTCACACTAATTAAAGCATAGCCAGGACTATTTAACCAAGCTAACGAGAACAGGCAAATGCAGCTTTCCTAGCACTGGGAGACCATAGCAATGAAGCACCCTTAACCTGCAAACAGAGAGAGGGAAAGGGAGAGAGCTGAAGATAATTAACTACATTTCGAACACAGCAATTAAAAGGCAATAGGAAAAGCCAGTTAACAAAAAAGTGTAAGAAGACACACCACATTAATTAATTTAGTTCCGAGCAATACACTGCCAAATTAAAGGAAAGATTTGGGAAATAGAGATAGTCTCATTATTGAATACAGTGAGATTGAAAGTCCAAGTCTTTTCATCACCATGACGTTGCCAGACAACCAGCAGAGTCTCCAGAAATGTACGGGCCCAGTTACAAATGCACGAAAGCAGGCGAGTCGCCATCGTCCTCCATGATGAAAATGTACTTTGCTACTAGAAGCCAAGTTTTTTTTTAGCCCCTGTGCTCGCATAAAATGGAAGTGGACAGGAGGTCAATGTTTATGTAGGAGTTTAGCCCAAAACTGGTGTTTAAATTTGATCTGGCCGACACGCTATACTGTGTGGATAGGATACCGTTTGTTGTGTTTCCTCAAGAATTGGCAGGCTGTTCTCCTGTTGCAGAATGATACAATCAATTTATTTTTCTTGTATTTATCTTAATTTAGAGTTAGTCTATATCCATCCATATTCGGTTTCCACGTGTAATACTTGTGGTGCTTACATACATCCGTGCAGTGGCGGCTGGTGGAAATTATTTTAGGTGGGGCTATTGTAATGGTGAATAAACCACACAGGGAACATTTTGAGAAATGACCCCTTAAATTATGACTTCTGGTAATGTTAGAGATATGAGAAGACTGATCAATAAATACCTCCATAATCTTCAGTGTGGTTAGCTATGAATCTTCCAAAACTTCCAAATACCTTGTCCTGGACATAGTTTCTACAGTAAACTGCGCAACAGTACAGTAGGCCCACACACACTGCAGAACACCGGTTCTTTGGGAACACTCACATTATTTAATTCCCATTTAAAATCAGGAGACTAAATACGAACATTATATGCAGACACAGACGTGGTTCAGAAACACAGAAATATCAGAAAACAGACCATTAAGGCAATAAATCTAGTTTGATGGATGCCGTCAAAACTCAACTATATACAATAATGTGTGTGTGTGTGTGTTTATTTATCACGGGCACATAGTATCTGTCCCCGGCTGTTTGAAGAGCAAGCATGGGAAAAAGACAGCGTTTACCTGTTTGCATCCAGCTATAGTCACACACACAGTTACAATCACACTCCCTGTAATTGACATAATTAATAGATAGTTTAGCTTCTCACCATCATTTGCTGTGGCCCACTGATGTTAACGATCGTAACTGAAAGGCTGCCTGCCAAACGTAAACATTCAGCCACGTGACTTGCAAACTCTCGCGAGAGTTTTACACAAGACCGATCCTTTCTAGCCATAACCAACTCACAGACTGCATCGGGCGCTGAAATTGCCGCCCTTTGAACATCAGATCTGACGACGCTGATTGTCTGAAATTATGTTTCGGCTGCGTAGTTTACGGATAGCTACAGTCAACAATGTGTTGGCTGCTGCTGGGGCTGAGTGAGGGCTCCTTTCTTAGCGCCCAGACGAGAGAGGATAATGATACACGCTGCGGCCAGGCAGGAAACTTATCAGTAACTTTAGACATCGTAACACAATTTGAAACGAGATTTTATTTTAGATTATACATTTTACTGATACCAACTATATAATATTTACCTTGTTCATTAAAAGAAAACAAATATTTTTTTAAATATATTTTTAATTTTTAATGACAATCAAACATGTGGGAAGAGGGGCCTAGCGCCCCTAGCGCCGAGCGCCCCTAGCGCCCCTAGCGCCCCTAGCGCCCCTATGGGCCGACCGCCAATGCACCCGTGCTATAGTGGTCAAAACCCATATTCCCCATTCGGAATACCTTACTGCTCTCGGCCAGAAAGTAGTCTCCTACAAAACCCCTAACACAATTTTGTATATCTTTTACGACTTCAACAAAACAGTCTTAAAGGTCCTGTGACATGCTTTTCCGGTTATTACCCGTCCCCTTGTGTGTTATGTAGCTTTTTCTGCATGTAAACGGTCTGCAAAGTCACAAACCCTCAAAGTACACCCTGTAGCGAGTAAAACTCTAACACAGAAAAGACCTGTCTATGCTGCCCCTGAACGCCTCTTTGGAGATATTTCTTTTTCCATTTTTTTCTTCCTGGTCATAGTGACGTAACGGTCATAGTGACGTAACAGTTGGACCAATCGGCGGATTAACTACATTATTCAAACGTGAACAGTAATTTACAATAACACGGGAATAATAAACGGAGTGCTCTCCCTCTCCTGACAGTCCGTCAGTATCATGCAGCTCGCGGATCAGTAATGAGTGACCCGACAGTCAAACTAAACATAGGCCTATCTATAACTAGTTACGGTAGTTTGAGAGGTAATTAAAATAGCTACGTGTGATATTCTAACCTGCAGTGTGTGTTTTGTCCGCTCACCGCTGCATGTGATTATGCACAGCTGCGTGTCGACTCGTCAGCAGCAGCTGATCTCTCTCTCCCTCCAGATTAGACTTTACTCGCGTTTATGTCCATATCGATCAGATCCAGCTAGTTCTAGCTAATGATATGACTACCTGCTTATTAAAAGACACCTAAACAATAAGCATCGCTATGCAACCGGGTGAGACCGCAAAGTATAGCGCAGCATTATGCATTTGTTTACATGCCCACCGGAACCCCGAGGCATTAGGCTTGTTTGAGACACGTTGCGGCTCGCCTCGAAAGTAGACGAGAATAGCCGATCGCAGCCGGGGGAGGTCTCAAAAAGCTCGCCTGAAGTCGGACAGCTCCGAGTCGGCTTCGTCTTCTTCTTCGTCTTCTCTCGGTTTTTTGGCGGATTGCAAACAACTTTAAGGTGCATACCGTCACCTCCGGAGTCGGCTTGACTCGGTTTGCATTTATAAAGAATGCACACATGTGTTTAATCGTTAATGTCAGATATGTACTAAGTAAATACATTTGTTCCTGCTCAAGATTAGATTCAACTTTATTGTTATTGCACATATTACAAGTAGGCCTACTGAGACAACGAAATGCAGTTTAGCTTCTAACCAGGTGCAACAAGCAGTAAAGTGAAAAGTAATGTAGGCCTACACAATCTACAGAATAACATATAGAACTAATTGAATGATGAATAAACAGTGACTAGACTGACTAGATATCAGCCTGTGAGCAGTATGAACAGTGTGTATGAATATGCTAATATATATAAAGTATGAAAACGGTAAGCAGTGCAAGTAGTATAGTATAAAATATATAGGCTAGATATTAATTGCATGATGATAAACATTGTGGAACAATGATGAAAAATGGGAATGGATGTGGCGACGTAAAACTGACACAAAACAACAACAAACTTTTGCCGAGCCAATTGGAGAGTTTCATCAGCAGCACGGGGTAAAAACCACCATTGAGCGCTCAGCTCGAGATACCAGCGAGTCGTTTCCCATCAAGCATTTCGCTTCCGCAGCCCGTGGAGAGGAACTGCGCCGCCTCGCCGTGCCTCGCTCTCAAGGCTGCGGGCGTCTTTGTCCCGCGAGATTTCAACGTCTCATGTAGGCGAGCCTCCAGAGCAAGTCGGACAAAATGACTAACCATCATGCAACACACTAGCAAGACGTTGATCGAAATTGCGCAGGTTTGCGTCGGTCTCGCTTGTCTCAAACAAGCCTACTACCAACAGATCAACGCACAATCAACCCATACAGGACATCTCTTTCTCCACATTAAGTGTTAGACATTAGAATTGACTATTCTTGTCTGTCACATACTCTTTTGTCTGTCACATAAATGGCGCAAGTTGCGCAACTGATGCGGTATTGCGCTAAACGGAAATTATTTTGAACGGACATTTTGACCGGAGAGATTTAGATTTGCCGGTCTTCAGCATATTTTACCGGTCGTAGTCCGGTAATTACCGGCTAACGGGAACTCTGACACACACACACACACACACACACACACACACACACACACACACACACACACACACACACACACACACACACACACACACACACACACTCAGCCTTATCTTTTCTCAGCCGTGGCTGTGTGTGTGTGTGTGTGTGTGTGTGTGTGTGTGTGTGTGTGTGTGTGTGTGTGTGTGTGTGTGTGTGTGTGTGCTCAGGCTGAGTTCCGCGGTGTCTCGCAGACCCCACGCAGCAACCAGGAAACGAAAGCAGTAATCCAGCTCACACTGTCCGCTCCTCGAGCCTCAAAGGGCGGAGCAGCGAGCCCCGCAACGTCCCGCCAACATGGCACCCCCCACGCAGCATTCTCATCTGTTTGTCATTGCTGGTGTCATTTCCTGGTTGCTAACAAACGCCATTGTAACACATAATCACTGATGTTCAGCTGTAACGGTGGTGGGCTCATAGGGAGGGGGGTCAGAGGCTCCAACAAGCCGTTTAGGACAGAGAGTGAATACACATACTATACAGAGATGCTGTATGAGAAACCAATGTGATTTTGGAACATTGAACGATGTAAATCTATTCTAGTAGACCTCAACAATGGAATTATGACCAGTAGAAATGGCCATGTCATGGGACCTTTAACACATTATTTGGTGAGCCCTAAATGTGCTGGTAGGGTCTTTTTTGTATCTTTTGACAGAGCCAGGCAAACGGTTAAGCTAAGGTGCTAAGGTAAGTATGTATGGAACTCTACCTCAGAAAGCAAATAACTGTGTTTGTCAAAATATCAAACTATTCCTTATAGGTCGGCGTATCTAAGGAACCTGAACAAATGTTTGAAGAAGTTATTTGTATCAAAATAAATTATTTCTTCTATGGTTTTCCATTTGAAGTGTCCCCATGATAAAAATGTGTGAGTGTCTTAAATCCGGTAAATTATAACTGCTTATCTACCCCATGTAATAATAGCCAAACTATGCCTAGTATATTCCCCCTGATCTATAGGCAGCCGGATAAGCGTCTCCATGCTCTCATCAATTAACTTCCTCCATTCAGTAAATCTTAGATCAATTATAAAAAGGTGAAAGCAGAGGGGAAGCAGGGAGCAATTTACAGAAATGAAACGCAACCAGTAGCTCATCTGGCGATGCTCACCTGGGGGCATCTGCTAGCTGGGGTAAAATCCCCATACTATGAGGAGTCAGGATCAATAATGCATCTGCTTGAATGTGAGGGACGTAGCTCAAAGGCATTTGCTTATCTCAGATGCCAGTTACCTCTTTCATCCCGGGGACATGCCGCACTCGTGTGTGCAGGGGAGCGTGTGTGCGAGGAGGTCGAGAGAATGCAGTATTTAAACACTTCCCGTCATGTGTTATTTATTTCACACCTTGATGTTTTCATCTACACCGTGCCTCTGAGGAAATCAGCTCTCATAAAGCAAGAATCAACACAGGACTTTTAAGGTACTCATGCATATGTGTGCTTATATTTATTTTACCTGTTGTCCTAGTTACAGAAACTATTTGCACTGAGTGTTTGCTTTATGTAGAGGTTGACTTAGTCTAAAAAGGTCCAAATAACTTAGTGTAAGACTAAAGAACATAGTTTCCATGTGCAGTAGGTAAAACACGTCACTGCTGACATTTCAGTCATTTTTGGAAATTCTCATTGGGCTTTATCTAACTGTACTTAAACTTTTTTTTAAAGAAACATGCACATTTCAGGGAAGTTATGAAATGCACCAATTATTTTAAATTTGGGATTTGTACTTATGTTAAAACCCTTGCCAATGCAAGTGCACATTTACATTGAGTGTGATGTGAAATTTACATGTGATGTACCTTTTCTTATCAAGCTCCACATTTGTGGAATCACCAGTTCAACAAGTCCTCCAACTCATACGACCAAATGGGTCGATTGTTTAAGCCCTTATTACGACCAAATATGTCGTTTGTTCAAGCGCTTAATACGACCTACAGTATAATTACGTTTGAAAGTTTTCGGCCTCTAGTGCTCCCGTTGAATGCAAACGTTACAGATGGTCGTTTATTCACAAATAACCCTCTCTGTAAAATCCTAAATTGTAGGATAGTTTGGCCATTAAAACGCTTTATGATTAGATTTCTAGCGAGAAGTATATATTTTACTTTTAGAATCCACGTCCAGTCGTTATGTAGGATCTATAGTGATAGATATTACGAAGATGATTTGAGGTTTCGTCAGGAGAACGTGTATATGCGGCAAGCTTCCATGTAAAGTTACGGGTTGAAAACAGTATTTCCGGTCTCGACGTTTTCATAATAAAACCAATGATCAAATGATTTAACAGTGATATCTGCAGTACTCATCCACTAAAAAACATCAGTATATCCTAGTTAATTATACAACATTAATTGGTTTAAATTGTGTACAATGCTTTTGTGTTTTTCCCATAGGGTTTTCTCTTTCGATTCTGAGAGACACATTTCTTTTTTCAGAGGTTTTGATAGGCTAAAATCACGCCGCAATGCACGTCGGGATATGGTGTTTATGTGATATGAAATCGGAAAACATTTTAAAAAATAAAAACAATACTTTATTCCGAGTGTTCTTGCTTTTCTCTTTGAAAGTCATCACATAACGGCATTGTAATACACGGTTCGGCTGCATTAAATATTACATATCTGCCGTAGATATGTATTTATAGAGCCCTGATCAGAAGACCTTTTGACAAACTGGAAGAGATGCCGCCAAAACTGAATACGTGACGTGGACCATAAAATATCAACAATTAAACAACATCTTCCATTTCTTTTCACACAATACGTCTCCTTGCAGTATCAACACTAATTCGGCTGACTTTTATATTTGATCCAATAAGTAGATAGTCTGTATTTACACCATAACGGTGCACAGCTGATAGAAAGGGATTTTTTTGTAGTTTTTAAAGATATTACTGATTTTCTGAACTACCTTTCCAACTCCTCATGCAGTTGACTGTTACAGGTCTATAAAAGTGTATGGTACAATGCATAAGCTTCACATTGAGAGAAACTGTATTTTCCTTTACCGTTCTGTTTTAATTTCACAATAAAGTGAATAGTCATATTATGTTTGATATTATTATGTTTTATTAACTAGACCACTGGTCTAAACCGTACCTCCTAGTGGTTAAAGCACGTTATTGAATTTAGTTGTTGAATAAGTTTAATTTTTATGAAAACATTTAAATATTAAGAGTAGCCTACATACAAAATAGGGGTCAATGATAGACATATAGAATAGAAAATATCAAGAAGATACTGTGATCTCTACAATAAAACAGTTTAGTGCAGGACGTCCAAAGATATTAACAGGAGGATGTGAAAAACAGACAAACTGATAAGGCTGTTTATATTTCACATCATTAATCAGAATCTGCAAAGTAACAAAAATAAATGTAGTAGAGTAAAAATACCAGGTTGACCTCTGAATTGTAGTGGAGTAGAACAAAGTAGTACATGCTGCTGTAACAAAAACATTTCCCAACTTGGGATCAATAAAGTATCTTTTCTTAAGATGATCGATGGCTACTGCCATATTTGCTAAATGTGCATCTGAACCTTGACAAGTGCATGTTTCAGGCTTATCAATTAACAACAGGAGGGGTCACAGACATACGACCAGTTGTTAAATAAAGCTCTTCTGACCTTAGCTGTCATGTGGGTATATTAATGCTGCCCATTATGGGCACAAGCAATTTTCACCCATGTATTAATGATATGTTTTAAATTTGATAACACCAATGTGTTTCGTATCCCCTAAACCTCCAGGGATGTAGATACAGTTTAATACTGGCAACTTCTAATTGTGGGAAATACGAAAACGTCTTATAAAACTACAATTCCCAGTAGAGACGTGCCATAGAACATATTGCGAAACACACAATAGCCAGCATGTGTAATTCTGGGGGGGAGGGCTGGGCTGGACCCGTCCAAGTCCAGTTTTGGATAGTCTGGCGTGGTTCCATTCCATTTCAAAGAGCTGTTTGACATTTGGCGTAACCTTGTCGCACTGCCACTCCAACATCCAATCACAGAGCTTGAGGGCTAATCACGGGGTTTGTAAAGCAAGGCGGATGTTGTAGTCCCAAACGATAGCTGGGGATTCTGGGTAGTGTAGTGTCTTCGGAAACTCTGTAGTGTCTAAACTCCGAAAAAACTATTTGTTTTTCCGAATCGAAGGTTAAAAACACAAAAGCATTGTACACAATTTAAACCAATCAATATTGTGTAATTAACAAGGATAAACTGATGTTTTTTAGTGGATGAGTAATGGAGATATCACTGTGTAATCATTTGACAGTGTGGGGAATACTTCCGGTTTTATTATGAAAACTTCGAGACCGGAAATACTGTTTTCACCCATGCTAACTTTACATGGAAGCTGCCCCATATACAGTACACGTTCTCCTGGCGAGACCTCAAATTATCTTCGTATATCTATCAAACTGTAGATCCTACACATCCACTGGACGTAGATTATAAAAGTACAATATACACTTCTCGCTAGAAATCTAATAAAAAAAGCATTTTAATGGCCAAACTATTCCACAATTTAGGATTTTCCAGAGGGTAATTTGTGAATAAACGACCCTCCGGAGCGTTTGCAATCGACAGGAGCATGTTGTTTCTTACACGACCACTAGAGGTGCTACACTTTAAAACGTGACTCTGGGTCGTATTTAGCTGCTGAACAATCGACCTATATGGTCGTTTTTTGTAGGAGGACAGGCTGTTCCAGTTTGTGTTCGTACGGCAGACACCCTATCCGTTTTTAAGAGTGCGCTTAAGATCTTCCTTTTTGATAAAGCTTATAGTTAGGGCTGATTAGATTCAGCCCCTAGTTTTGCTGATATTGGCTTAGTTTGTCGGGGGACATCTTACTTCTTCCTTCTCTCTGTCTATACCTGTGTACTCTCATGTTCCGATTAACCCAGCTTCCCCAAATTTATTTCTTTTTGATGTCTAAATACGCTGGGATCCGGAGTCATGGATGATCCTGCGGTCCTGTGTCCTGGATCGCGAGCCCTGGATCTTGAGTCGTGGCTGTGGTCCTGGATCATAGGTCTGATGGATATCCTCGTGGATTCATCTTCCTATTATACACACATGCATTTCCAAACATTTGGACTACCTATGTTGCAAATGTATTATCTTTTCAATTTACACACGGCATCTATTGCACGTCTGTCCATCCTGGGAGAGGGATCCCTCCTCTGTTGCTCTCCCTGAGGTTTCTCCCATTTTTCCCTTTAAACTGTGGGTTTTCTCCGGAAGTTTTTCCTTGTACGATGTGAGGGTCAAAGGACAGAGGGTGTCGTATTGTCATACTGATATTCTGTACACACTGTGAAGATCACTGAGACAAATGTAACATTTGTGATATTGGGCTATATAAATAAACATTGATTGATTGATTGATTGATTGATGTGACTGGCACACGCTTTCAATTGACAAGGCCAATGGATTGATCATTATCTAATTAATCTGACGTAAAATCTTTCAGAAAAACCGTATTGGAGATATTGGTGAATGAAGCCAATTGTTCTTAACTGATCTGGACCTGCAGTATTGGTTACTTTGTCCACACATAAAACCGTGAATGTGAATATGCTGCTGAAATGACTGTCACTTAAATTGACAACCTGTGGATGTGTTTACATAACATACTGGTCAGGCTAATTGCTTAGATGTGGATCTACATAGACACAGCTCGACACACCTTTACAACAAAGCCCAGCAGGGCAAGCAAATGAGCGGTCAGACAATCTGACAGGTTACGAACAAATCCACAGTTTACCATGTTATCTAAACCTAATTATTTAGAAGCAAACATACAGTAAGTATCAACACACTCAAGATGTCTATTACAAGTTTGAGCAGCAGCATATCCCGACAATCAATTAGTGACTGAAATAGGATTTTAACTACAGGAACTACAAAAATGAGACCTATGCTGGAAAAGATTTGCAAAACACAAAGCAAATACATTTATGTTTTTTTCCGCCGTGTGCTTGTAGTGAGAGTAAGGTAAGCATGCCTCCCACAACAATTTCCCCATGCTTGTTTGTGAATCCAACAGAGAAACAAATCACCTCGCCGAGTGAAGTAGTCGGGGAGCAATCAAAGAGCAGATGCAGAAACTCTGCGAGACACATTTTCAATAGGGTGAGAAAATTGCTACTGTGGCGATTGTTACACTGTATGAGCTGACCGGGAAGGGAAGGCAGACTGGCTGTGTTTGTAAAGACATGGAACAATGTCTAATCACTTGTCTTTCCTTTTCATGTATAAATAATAAGTCTGATTTGATCAAGTGATGTAGAACACTGAAACACAGAAGAGGTACTAGCTGAAATATTTTAGTCATTATTTTCCATTTATAATCTCAGTGAGAAGTAAATATAATAAATTACATGTTCGCTCACAAACGCAATGGGCGTAAACTGACTCAATCTGAATATGTATTTAGGCACACTATTTACGAGTCTTTGAGAGATTGTGTTTTTTACCTGTTTTGTCTTCAATCTAAATGCCATTCAAAGTCTAGCTAAGGACAAAACAAATGTACGCTCCTCTGCACATGTTCGATTTCAGCCTTTGTTGCATGTCATGCCTCTTTCTCTCCCGCTGTTTCCAGTCCGCCTCTAGTTTGTCAAAAAAAGAAAATACAAAAACAGCCAGAGCCTTGCATGGCAGCCCAGCCATGATTTGTATGTGTGGGTGAATGTAAGTCATTGAGGAGTGCTTTGCACTGCTCTCGGGCACTATATAAGTCCATTCACCATTTACTTGGTGCAAGTGTCTACCAATCACTTTAATCAGATTGGAACAAATGTTACACATTTTTAACTGGTCAGGTTTGGATCAAGGCCAAAGGTGGGAATAAGAGTGCTGCGATATATAGATCCTTTTCCTGTCTTTCCTTTCAGATAATTCTTGTGTGGTGGATTAACTGAATAATTGATTTTCTGAATATTGAACAACAGGGACATGAATTCCACAAATAGCCATATTGGACAGCTATAAATGATATTTGCCTTAGTTAATACTTTCATTGTTTGAAGACTAAAATCAGAATAGGCTCAAGGACAACAATGATGGGACTGCTTAGGGCGCTGCAATCACTAAGGGTTACAGTAAATAGAGACTTTTTAACTGGGGTGGTGATGTTGGCACTTGGAGATCTGTACGAAGTTTTCTGTTGACATTTATTTTCGGTGTGCTGCTTTCACTGCAGCCTTTATGAACATAATATAACTGTAATTAACTTACATTTTTCTATTATTTTGAAACTTACAGCCTTTTGCCATGCAGGTTGAATGGTTGAGCCTCAGTTTTTGAGCATGGATGTAATTAAATGTAGTTGGTGTGATGATATACAAATTTAAAGGCCTTGACTTGACTGGAGACAAAACGGTTTATTTGGATTGACTCCCATGCGGATTGACTTAAGTCGTCCATAGACTGTCAGATAGGATTTGTTTCGTTTTTTCAGAGGCTCCACATTTGCAGTTATTGACGGGTGAATTGCAGAACATAATGGCAAACACATGTCAGCATGATTGTTTATTGTATAGGTAAGCGACAGTATACAGCAAAATGTATTGGCTAACCTATCTTACAGTCAGTAACATCACTTTCAATCATTTGTCATCTGTGGATAGAGAAATGTTTTCGTATTGAACCTTATACGTAACATACTGTGAAGCACTGTTGTCCCAACATCCTGTTTCTACTTTCTTCTATACCTCCATTAGCGACTTTCAATATTTTTACTAAAAACGTGTGATTTTACTGCCATTATTTCAGTAGATATAACACTCACTCAGTCCCTAACTGCAGAATAGAGCTCAGGGTTTTGTAGTTATTTACAAATGATTTGACTAGGATTGCATGATTCATGATTCATGATTCAAATTTGTTACACAGCTCAAACGAAATAGGAGAAAAGCAAGAAACAAAGAGAACTTAAGTGAGGAGAGAAATAAAAGGAGGTGAGAATTCAGAAGGGACGAAGAGAGATGACAGATATGTCTCAATAAATCACTGCACCTGTAGGCCTTCACACTCTGCTGTTCAGTGTTTGCTTTTCTGATTCATTTTGACTCACAGTTCATGTCAAAGTACACCCTGTTTCCTGTTATCAGTTTAAAATCTTGCCCCCGGATCCACCCACTACAGTTTTGTTACTGGATCGCAACAATTTATTTTGTTCTTTCAAAAAGTGTACATTCCAGCCCTCTACTTTTTGAATCAAAGCATCACATCTGTAATTGTATTTTCATGTAGGCGGGCTTCTATCTGCTTTCCAAGTAACACATACTAAAACCCTCCTGGATCAGCAAACTTTACTGAGCTAAGAAGAAGCTTTTTTGGGTAATGCCCCTTTTGGACCAGTTCCCTGCGGCTCTTCTCCTGCTTCTCCCCTCACCTCTCTCTGAATTGGTTAATCACATCTCTTAAAGCCCAGTCCATTGTGCCCAGCAGCCAGCCTCTGGGGTGCTGCACACAGCTCCACATCAAGACACACAGGCATTCACGTTGCGTGGCTGGTGTGTTAAAGTGTTTGGTACATGTGGCGCCATGTAGTGCGACATACATTTGCGTTTCTGTACGTGTTGAGCTGTTGTGGACAGGATGTGGGGCTGGATGTCAAATTGCGTTTGCCTTAGCGAATGGATAACCTTGCACGCTGCCACACACACATTCACACGAGCATTTACGCACTAGACAGACACATGCATGAATTCACTGCATCCCCTTGGCAATGTTTGGTGAATCAAAACCAAGGTCAGAAAGAGTTCAGTGCGCACACATGCACCCGACAGCCTCAGATCAAAACTATACAGACACACATATTTCTTGCCTATTATTTCCATATTTATACTTGGGCTAAGAGTTTGCAGCCCGGCAGTCACATTTCTTAGATCCTATTCAGCCACTGAGGATAGAGTGTTCACTCTGTTAACTGTGTTTGGTATTCAAAGAAATTCATGGGGTGGAGAAGGCTGCTCAGCTAATGCTCACAACATAAACAAAAAGGATATAAAATATTCATGGGCCTAAAACAAGGATGGAAAAACAGTGCTCGCCTGTGCAAAACTAGCTTGATTAGTTGTCTCTATATGCTTAATTGTGTGAATTAGGTTATGTTCAGTATAAGAAAAGTTCCTGGTTTGTAAAAAAAATGCAGCACAGAGGAAAATACACAATTAGAGTGAGGAATATGCAAACTTAGCAAAGTAGGAACAACAAGAGGCTTAAAGCGCTTTAAGCAAAGTGTGAACAGAGAAATGTATTCAGAAGAAGAGAGTTGGAGAAACAGACAGATTTAAGGAAGAATGTGAAAGCGCATTGATCAGTGTGGATTGGAGAACAAGCACAGCGTGCTGGCTCAGTGTGACGTGGGCCCGGGCCCAAATCAGTCAGACAACACCTTAGAAATTCTCAATAGCTTCCTTGTGAATCAGCCGTCCCCTTTCACGGCTGCCTGGAGCAGATAACAGGCTCAACTCTGTTAACAATCTCACCTAATAGACTTCCCCCCTGTCAATCACTTCTCAAAATACCAATACAACCCAGGTGCTCCCTCCCTCATTCACTTGCACGTGCAGGCTCACAAATACTCTACTGGACACCCATGCATGCTTTCTTGCTTTTTTTTTACATTTATCATCTTTGTCTGCTTTTCATTTGTGGGTCTGTTGTATTTGGAGTTAGTGGCAAGTGCACTTGCATTTAAGAACTCAAATAATTGACAAGTAGATGCATACTGTATAAGTTTAAGTTCATACTGGTTATATATACATACTCCGAAGTTAAACATTTGTCTAAATATAATCTTGCATTCAACCTCGATTATTGTTCTATCCCTGAAAATACAAAACATTTTAAGTTATCGTAAATTCAAGGGCAAATGTAAATAAGGCAGTGAAAGTATAACAATTGTTGATCTCAGAGACTACTAACAATATGTCCAATTATTGTTCCATGTCCACTGCAAGGTTTCTAAGTATAGATGGTGTTGATTGCTGTACAGATTGTAAAGCCCCCTGAGGTGAATTCTTAATTTAATAATATTTGATTGATTGATTGATCTTCCACAGCATGGTAGAATACTGTAGAAACAATAGGATACAATGGACAGTTACCAATGTATGATGCAATTAAATGCAGTGCTATGCGATACAGTAACATGATATGACATGATACAATATGATACGCCACAATGCAATATGATAGAGTACAATGTGTGATACGGTTTGATATAATCTGATTACTGGTCCATAGGAGCAGCATACACAAGCAAAGTCTGCAATCTAATTTCCTTTGATTAAATGTATGCCTCCCACAGTCGAAAGCAGAGCATGCAATTGCTGCTGTGTGTGTGTGTGTGTGTGTGTGTGTGTGTGTGTGTGTGTGTGTGTGTGTGTGTATATGTTAGTTACAGCTCTTGGGGTTTCAAAGGCTGTATAACCCCCACAGTGACACCCTCCCACATGCTTTTCTGTCAGCTGGCACATTTCTTCAGTACCCATACTGCTACGACAGACGGGCTCCTTACCTCACACTGTGCCAGATCAACACATGCTGTGCCTCCCTCTGCCCTACCACACTGCAGATCCTGTGGTGTCCCAGGTGTGAATCAAGTGGATCCTAGATTAGAAGCACCCCAGTATCCCTGAATTTGCCTACATGATGTACCTCCTGTTTTTTAAATAGTGAATGTTATTTCAACCATTGTTTTATCTGCCTGTTGGGTTGGAGGGCACCATTGTTTCTCAAAAAACTTTAACCTAAATGTCAAGATGCACTCTGCTGAGCCAAGCATGAACCAAAGGAGTGGACTATACTTTTAACATCCAATGCTTTGAAAATACAATGGAAGTCTGGCTGCTGGAATATTGCTTGCTGCAATTCCTTGTCTGTTCCATGAACATGACATGAACAACTCAGAAATTGGTCTTTCTCCCTAGCTCCGTTCTTGCAAAACACAGGAAGCCATCTTATTGATTGTGGGGCTTTTTTTTTAGTACTCAGTGAAGCTTGAATGGATGGATTTAAAAATGTATCTTTCTGCTTTTGAAACCATTCTTGTGGGAAAAAGTCTACTCCGCTTTGATATCTCAAAAGTAAAATATCCTTCATGGCTGTTTTTTAGGGCATAACACCAATGTTGGGCCTTTAGTGTGACAGAATAAACCAGCACAATGAATATAACTGACATAAATGTGAACACTTCAGAACATAATTTATGTATTTTGATGAATACACCCAAGCATAAACAAGTGCCGCTAAGTGCTACATATGTTTACTGGTACTAAGCAAGCCAAATAAAGCCTATTATGTACTCCACATGAGGGGAGCCTGTAAGCTAACGTTTGAAGGATAAACAAGCCCTCTGACTGCACAAGAGGCACTTAGACAAAAAACGACCTAACCCCTCCTCTGACCCCTTGATTGAAAATATATCAGGGTCATGACACATTAGCACAGTCGTAACATAAATAAACTGGACATGCACTAAGAACTGTCAGTTTTTATTTATTTTTTGCGCCGCACATCTACCAATGTACTGAAAAACGACATACTAGTTTAACAAGGAGGTACAATGTAATAATAAGTGAGGTTCTGGGATTATTTATACTCTTAATAAAGGCACACTTGTTTTTTCAGTGGTAATAGTATGACTTACTGAGCAAAAATCTGATAATTGAGAATAAGTTAAAGAGATCTTTGGGTGTGTCAACATACGTTTCTTTGACATCAATATCTGTACACTAACAACTGTAGACTAGCATTGCCCTCTTGCCTTTTATAAAAATGTTTTGGCTACTGTCTTTTAGCTTGACATGTTAGTTTTTACCATGAGCACCAACCAGGGGATGCTTGCCCTCATACTTTGCATGAAGCCGTCAGTCAGAGCTAAATCTGACAGCCTTAGAGCGAGGAGGACGATCTGTTGGAAACGCCACGTGCTGCGATAAAAGCACAACATTCATTGTCTGCCTGGCTAATCCGCCTTTGTTGACAAATAAAGGTCAAGATTGACAGATATGGCCAAAACAATCAATGTTCAACTCAAAGCACTAGGAGCAGTTGTAGGGTGCATAGGAAAAATACTTTTTCTTTTTATTATTGAAAAAATAAGCAGATGCCCAGAAAAAGATAACTTAAAGTGGTCCTATCATGCTATATTTGAAACATATATTGTAGGGCCATACCTACAAAACATGTCTGTGAAGTTTTTTTCAAAATACCAAACAGTTCACCCATTGTAGCCATCCCTCATACTGCTCAAACCCCTCTTTTGAAGCCCTGTTAGAGAAACGCGGATCTTCGGTCCTTAGCTTGAAAAAAGAAAAAAAGAGGAGGCGGAGCTAATGCCTGATGAGAATTCTACCGATAAAGTTAAATTCTGCTGTGATAAAACGCCATCCTGTTCTAAACCACATCAAGGATTATTTCTGAAATAGTATGGAGCTCAAATGCTTTTTCTCTTGCAGGTTTATCACAAGGTGAGTTCTTTTTTTATTTCCTGCTTTTTAAACACATGTGCTCTTCAGTACAGGTTAGCTCTGAGTGTTAGCGAGGCTTGCTAATATAAACAAAAATGAGATTACGTCCAAAACACGTCAGGCATTGTTTCTGCAACCTGGTATCACGGCAAGACGTGAACATGTGACGATTTACCATGCTGGGAGACATGAAGATGTCCCAATTTCGTCCCTTCAAACGTGACAGTTACACGGTATTGTTAACCCATGTTAACCAGTGGAGAAATAACCGGAAATGCCAAGCAAATGCTACCCCGACGGTCGGTTGTTATTGTCAATATTAATATAATAATGATTTATTTTGTAATAGTCACACTCGATTACGCCGATTTTCTTGTTGCTCCAGCTGGTCGACACCTCTTTTAGCAGAAACAAAGGCTACATTAATGTATTAAATCGATGTTAATCCATGCGTGTGGATGTGGAATTAACGGACGTGACGTCAGCATAGATGAGAGTAACACCTAGGTCACTTCTGGGCAACAATTACGGCCCCGCCCACTTTTGGGGGAAAACAACGCTGTCATTTGAATGGCGGTCAATACAAATTCTGAAGTTTTTGCCAATCCGATCAAATTTTTTTGAAAACCGTGGATTTTTGGATCTTCAAAGAGCTCGATTACGATGGCCAGTCAGGCAAACAATTACAATCGATCATTGGAAATCGACAATCGGTCTCGATATATGGTTAAATTAAAATCAGTAGGCGAGCCTGTAATTTCTCCAGCTGTTACTCTCATGAGCAAGGCTGAACATAATAGTTTTAACATGCCAAAAAGCTGCTGTGTCGTTTATTGCACCTCAAACATAAAAAATAATCAAGAGTTCAGTGTTTCTGTACTTCCTCTAAGAATAAAGGACAGTAACAGAAGAGCTCTGTGGCTTCAGGCTCGATCGCCATTCAAATGACAGCGTTGTTTCCCCCAAAAGTGGGCGGGGCCGTAAAGTCACGTAGATCTTACTCTCATCTATGAAAATCGATCGCCTACTGCTATATTTAACCATATATCGAGCCCGATCGTCGATTTCTAATGGCTTAATGCAATTGTTTGCCTGTCTGGCCATTGGAATCGGGCTCTTTGATGATCCAAAAGTCTCCGGTTTTCTTACATTTCTGATCGGATTGGCAAACACTTCAGAATTTGTATTGACCGCCGTTCAACTGACAGCGTTGTTTTCCCCCAAAAGTGGGCGGAGCCGTTATTTTTGCCCGGAAGTGACGCATTTGTTACTCTCATCTATAGGTAGTATAGGCGAATGCTAAGGGCGCATCAACCCATAGGGTGCGCCGAAAATTGGGAGAACAAAAAAACAAAAAAGTTAGAAATAAAAAAATAATAATAATAATTTCATAACAACACAATTTCCCGATTTTGGATCAACAAAGTACATCTTATTATCTTATACTAACAGAACTACGCCTATATTGCGTACAGCGCCCATAAACTATGGCACACCCCCCCCCCCCCCCCCCCCCCCCCAAAATCAAGTTGAACTGCCCCAGCCCCAGTAAAAATCAGAGGTTTATGTGAAATTGTTCTTTTTTTGAAATAATGGTTTTAGTGTGCAATTATAGGTTTTAATTTTGTATTTGTGTTAATTTAAAATAAATCAAACTCCCAAAAAACGTACACAGCTTCTGTGTGCTTTTATTAACATTGGAATTTACATTGTAAGCGGCCGCGGGGGGGAGAGCTTTAGAGAGCTCTCTCCTGAAAGACTGAGCGGCTCTGATAACCTCAGCTCAGAGAGGTAAAGGCACACCTTTATATGATCATTATAGTTATAAAAAAAATAAGAGAATAGGTGAAAAACAGGTATAAAATACTATATGACAGTACAAAAAAGTTGTTATTAATAAACAAGAATACAGTTTGAAAGGGGAGTGATTTGTAAAATATCCATAAAGAAAAAGAAAATCTGCTTACAGTTCTGTTTCATATGGGTGTTGAGAGATGTATCCAGATTTCCTAATGTTGCTCTCAAAGATGCTTTTAACTTCCATATTAAAAAAAAAAGTCTTCCCGGGGGTGCATGCCCCCGGACCCCCCTAGAGGAGGTGAGGTCCCCCCCCACTTAAATCATGTTCAAATGGATAGGAAACTAAATACAGTTGCACACATCTTGTGTCCATATCTTTCTGTTTTTGTTTTTGATGTGCATGCGCGAGTCATAGTAAGTGTAAGTGTCTGCATTTGGGGAGGGGGGGGGGGCCTTGGTCAGGGCCGGCCCTGCGTGACGTTGTGCGATTGCGTTGCCAGGTAACAGCTTCGGTTCATGTTAATTTACAAACTCTTCAACTACAACCGTTGTTATATTTAAAAACATGTTATACATAACACGAAATACTTTAATGCAAATTAAAATGTAAATGTGAAGGAATGTGTGTATAACAAAATACATCCGTCATAAACGTAACCGGAAACAGACGTAGGCAAGAACCTCAGCTCGATGATTGGATGGTTTAGCCGCAATGCACGCTGGGATTTGGTGTTTATGTGATGTAAAATCCGAAAACATTTTTAAAAAATAATATAATACTTTATTCCGAGTGTGCTTGCTTTTCTCTTTGAAAGTCATCACATAACGGCATTGTAATACACGGTTCGGCTGCATTAAATATTACATATCTGCCGTAGTTCTCTATTTATAGAGCCCTGCTGAGAAGACTTCTAGACAAACAGGAACAACTGCCGCCAAAACTGAAAACGTGACGTGGATCATAAATATATAAGCAATTATACAACATCTTACATTTCTTTTCACACAATACGTCTCCTTGCAGTATCAACACTAATTCGGCTAACTTTTATATTTGATCCAATTGGTAGATAGGCTGTATTTACACCATAACGGTGCAGAGCTGATAGAAAGGGACACCTGGTGGTTAAAGCACGTTATTGAATTTTATGATTTTATTATTAGATATTAATAGGAGGATGTGCAAAACAGACAAACTAATAAGGCTTAATTTAAACATTAAAGAATACTTTAGGTTAAGGTCTTCTTTTGGGGGTATAGAAGAAGAATATGGAGGGATGAAACCTTCTTTAATGGTCACACATGCAGAGCACACAGCACACACAGTGACATTTGTATCTACAGATACATATTAAGCCTGACAAAGTACTCAACGTCTAATATATTGCTTTCCTGCAATGTTAACTATGTTTAAGCACTTGTTTATTTTTAACTGATATTATACATATGTATTATACTCTTATAAGATGTATGTAGATAGTATAAGAAATGTGTAGAATATGACAGTTTAATGGTGGAGGTATACACACATATTGATAGATGTATTGTAATGCACTGTTGAGGAACCTGCGACCCAAGTTTTTCATTCATTGCATAACTACACCGTAGTTGTGTATAATATGATATGTCAATAAACCTTAGCTTAGAAAATCTTGAAATCTTTGTCTAAAAGAAGAGATTACACCAATATTATTTAAAGTTTTTAATTATGCTCTATCTTCAGGTAATCCACCGAAAACTTGGTCTGAAGCCATTATATCTGTCCTAAGGAGGGCAAAGATCCGACTTCATGTGAGGGATATAGGCCAATTAGCTAGCTTTGTAACGATCTAAAAGTATTGACGAACATATTGGCTCGGAGAATGCAAAGATGTATAACCAAACTTATCAAACCAGATCAAACAGGTGTTATCCCATGTAGGCAAGGGGCTAATAATATTAGGAGAACATTAAACCTCATATCATGTACTAAAAACAATCCTCAGCCAACCATGTTACTAAGCTTAGAACAACAAAAAGCTTTTAATCGGGTCAAGTGGAGCTTTTTGTACAACACACTGGATGCTTTTGGGTTTCAATCAACCTTCATAGATTGGATACAAATTGTGTACAGCTGTCCAAGATCACGTATTAGAGTAAATGGTTGTTGCTCAGATTTTTTTAATCTTAAAAGAGTAGTTAGGCAAGGAGATTGTTTAAGTCCGTTACTATTTGCCGCAAGTATCGAACCGTTGGCTGAATAATTAGACAAAATAAAGACATAAAAGGAATGAGAGACAAGGGGGGAGAAGAACACAACATTTCATTATTCGCGGACGATATATTAACATATATAAGTGAGCCTTCCTCATCTATTCCAGCTTTGTTGAACAATCTTAATGAATACGGGGAGATATCAGGTTATTTGACCAATGAAGCAAAATCTGTAGCTATGATGATCTCAGGTGACCGTCCAGGAGGGTTGGAGGGTCAGGTTACATTTAAATATGCCACAAAAGGATTAAATTATTTGGGTAATAATATTACTCCTGTCACATCTCAGCTATTTGAGGCAAACTATGGGAAACTGATAAATGAGATAAAAAAAGATGTTGACAGGTGGGGAATTCTACCTCTTAATCTAACGGGAAGAATAGAAACGGTTAGGATGAATATACTGCCAAGACTTTTATTCCTGTTCCAGTCATTGCCTATTGTGATCCCTAAATCTATTTTTAAATTACTGGACAAAATAATATCAAAATTCCTGTGGCAAAATAAAAAACCGAGAATTAAATATAAGACACTTCTATGTACAAAAGAGAATGGAGGGTTGAATCTACCTAATTTAAAATATTACTATTGGGCAGCACAAATTAGAGCAATAATTATGTGGATAACTGAAGACACGGAAACAATTTGGGTTGATATGGAACAAAAGTCATGTAATAATGTACCTGTGGGAGCACTTCCATTTTTGACAGAAAAGGCACAGAAAGGGTTGGGGACTTGCAATGAGTGGATCAGGGCTACGATGAAGATATGGTCAGAGGTACGAAAGGAATGAAAGCTGTCAAACTCTATTAGCAGGGCCACTAAAATAGCTACAAACCCAGACTTTTTACCATCTATTATGGACTCAGGATTTAAAACATGGGGAAATAAGGGGTTAATATATATTACACAACTCTTTACTGGACAAACCATTAAATCATTTGAACAACTGAAACAGGAATTTAACCTACCATCCTGTGACTTTTATAGATTCCTGCAACTGAGACATTACCTTCAGAAGCATAAGGAATGGGAAAACATTTGCAAAGCCCCATCTAAACTAGAGGAACTGTTAATGACATATACAGGGGACGAGACAAAAAAAGGGGCTATATCAAAACTTTACAAGGTACTACATTATGAATGTAACAGCAACAATAAGGATGTCAAAGAAAAATGGGAGTTGGAGGCGAATATTATAATAGCGACGAGGATTGGGAAGAATCATTCAAGGTGGGACATATAATAACAAACAGTCCAACATGGAGGGAATTTGATTGGAAGGTGAAAATGAGATATTTTAACACCCCATCTATCACTTCAAAATATAGCAATACCTCTAATTTGTGCTGGAGGGGCTGTGGACGGGTGGGAGACTTCACACATATTTTGGGACTGTCCAACCATTCAGGGCTTCTGGAAGGATATTCAAGAGGAGATTAAACGGGTGCTGGGCATTACCTTTACTTTGGACCCAGCACTTTATATACTGGGTATACTGCCCAGTGATATGGACAGAAATGTAGCTTTCTTACTAAGAATTCTTCTTCTAATTGCGAAAAAAATTATAACGGTCTCATGGCTGAACCCGCAGCCCCCCAATATAGTCCACTGGAGAAACAGGGTACAAAATGTTTATTTAATGGAGAAAATCACAGCAAGACTACAGCTGAAAACTGACAAATTCGAAGAAAAATGGTCCCCATTAATACAAATAACACCAGATCTCTAGCAGCACCTCTTTACTTATTTATTTGTATTTCTTTCTTTTTCATTTATTTTATTCACTGCACTTGTACTTGTTTCATCTGGATGGTAAAGCACTGGCTCTTACTATCATAAGGGTTCAGGTATTGTGCGATCATGTTTCCGATGAGGGGGAGTGATAATATCTGTAATATGTTGATAATGTTTGCACAATATAGAAATTGATAACACTAAGAAACTGTATGTCCTTTTGTTGCCCAAGGAGGGTATGTATGATTAATCCTGGTGTACAATAGCTGCAGTTATGTAAGCATCTCCATGTATGTTCTATTGATGTTATGTATGAAAAATAAATAAAAAGTAAAAAAAAAAAAAAATCTTGAAAGGGATGTGCAAAATAGTCATTATATACAGTCTTTAATTAACTATTAGTAGAGAATAACGAGTAATGAATATACTTTATATGGATCCTATTAATATCTAATAATACAATTATAAAATTCAATAACGTGCTTTAACCACCAGGTGTCTCTTTCTATCAGCTCCAGTGGCGGTTCTAGACCAATTTGACTGGGGGGGCCACTGGGGGGCCAGTTATTTTCTGAGGGGGGCACAATAAATGCAGGACGAAAAAGAGTACTAGACAGTATGAAGTAATTGCGCATAAGAAAACAATGCAATACAGTTATTGGTATTTGTTTCAGTACACTTATTTATTTCAGATAGATCTTATAGTTATTATTGTTAGCTTCAGCTTAAGTTATAGTGCAATGTTTGCACTCACACCATATTTATATAAAAATAAAGGCAATGAACAGTTACATCTCTACTTTACATAAGGGTGTCTGCACAATCTCACATTACAGCAACAAAATCCTGCGTTTTTTGGCAAACCGAGTACCAGAAAATATACATTTAAAAAAAAAACAAAAAAAACTTGTCATTGTTAGGGGGGCCACAGGGGGGTCAGAGGTCAGTGTTAGGGGGCCCCCCCTGGCCCCCCCTAGAACCGCCCCTGATCAGCTTTGCACCGTTTTGGTGTAAATACAGCCTATCTACCAATTGGATCAAATATAAAAGTCAACCGAATTAGTGTTGATACTGCAAGGAGACGTATTGTGTGAAAATAAATGTAAGATGTTGTTTAATTGCTTATATATTTTATGGTCCACGTCACGTTTTCAGTTTTGGCGGCAGTTCTCCTGTTTGTCTCGAAGTCTTCTCAGCAGGGCTCTATAAATAGAGAATTACGGCAGATATGTAATATTTAATGCAACCGAACCGTGTATTACAATGCCGTTATATGATGACTTTCAAAGAGAAAAGCAAGCACACTCGGAATAAAGTATTATATTATTTATATAATTTCACATCACATAAACACCAAATCCCAGCGTGCATTGCGGCTAAACCATCCAATCATCGAGCTGAGGATCTTGCCTACGTCTGTTTCCGGTTTCGTTTATGACGGATGTATTTTGTTATCCACACATTCCTTCACATTTACATTTTAATTTGCATTAAAGTATTTTGTGAGGCCTTCTAACATGTTTTTAAATATAACTACGGTTGTAGCTGAAGAGTTTGTAAATTAATATGAACCGAAGCTATTGCCTGGCAACTCAATCGCACAACGTCACGTCCGTTAATTCCACATCCACACACATGGACTAACATCGATTTAATACATTAATGTAGCCTTTGTTTCTGCTAAAAGAGGTGTCGACCAGCTGGGGCAACAAGAAAATCGGCGTAATCGAGTGTGATTATTAAAAAATAAATAATTATTATATTAATATTGACAATAACAACCGACCGTCGGGGTAGTATTTGCTTGGCATTTCCGGGTATTTCTCCACTGGTTAACATGGGTTAACAATACCCTGTAACTGTCACGTTTGAAGGGACGAAATTGTGACATCTTCACGACTCCCAGCATGGTAAATCGTCACATGTTCACGTCTTGCCGTGATACCCGGTTGTGTTTCTGATAGCAACTTTCTGTGGGTCCACTGCCGATTTGATGTCAGTTCGGATGGAATCTGTATCCGCTTGTTGTACACCCGTTTTTAAAAGATTTGGGTACGGAGGAAAAGAGAGAGGGTTTTATTTTTCTGACGCTGCGTGAGTTCCCCGACACACCGGGGACACATACGTATGTATAAAAGACATCACAAAGTGCATTTTGCATGATAGGTCCCCTTTAATATGTCCTTGTCCTGTAAGTATTTTAATCCAAAGTGTCACCCTGAAACCATATACACATATAATCCTACATGTAATCCTGCTGTGAATAACAGAACCTTGGTAGTTGGAATCTTGGAGAAAGACAGTGATGATGATGGGCTTTCAATATTTTTCTTTATATATCTCTTACTATTTCACACATGAAACTTGTTACTATAATGACTTTTAACAAGACTGTCATGCAACTTTCATGACTCTCGTTTGACACCACGGTGTAAATCACGCACAAAGTGTATATGTCAGGCAACTCACTGACACTAAAGACGATGCAGAATTAACTGTAGCTGCAGTGCTGTGTTTTTGTAATCTTACTGTACCACCAGGATGATGGACATGAATCATTTTAGATGGTGTGAGCAATGTATGCCAAATGTTTAATGCGCTTTGCTGATACAACATGGCGTCCTGTGAGCTACACTAGACTTTACAAAAACATTGCAATTAACTCACACCTCTGAAGCAAACATGCACAAAAGTGCACTTTCACACACTGATGGACATACATATCCACTCACAATCCCTTACTAAATTACCCGACACAGTCTATTTTTTACACACACACACACACACACACACACTCACACACACGCGCGCGCACACACACACACACACACACACACACACACACACACACACACACACACACACACACACACACACACACACACACACACACACACACACTCTCTCTCTCTCTTCCCTTCCTGGCAGTTTTGCGTCAGTGCTCAGACCACAGGGACGGTTGACATTTCACTCTGGCTCCGTTTCCATTCCCTGTGATCACAGCCATGCTGCCTCGCCTCCCTTAAAGGTCACTGTTGTTGTTTGTCAAAATCCCAACAAAAACACACCATGCAATGCTTTTTGTCTGTGTGTGTGTATGTGTGTGTGTCCGTATGTGTGTGTACTTGGGTGTTTGATTGTGAGTTTGACAGAAACACACATAGAAAAAGAGGTAAAGTTTGTGTGCTTAACTCTTGGGGTCTTAAAACAAGGGTTGTCAGTCAAATCAGATACATTTTTCTCCCGACTTAACCAGGACTGTAGAGTATGTGTGTGAGAAGGAGCTGTTTTTTATTACTTGTTTGGTTTCTGCAAACGTTTTTTTTTTTTACTGGTTGTTTAAATCCATTTGAATCATACTACCAGGGCAAAACTTTCATAAATTGTAGATTGACTACCTCACAAATTGCTTACTTTGGAGGGATCCAGGCTAGCTGTTTCCCCCTCGTGCCAGTCTTTATGCTAAACTAAGTTAAATACCTCCTGGCTTGCTCTCTGGATTACATTGTATATGTACAATGTGCTGCTTGTTAAGAGTAAAAAGAAAGGTTAGCACCCTTTGTCTATTTAAATCGAGATGTTGGGAGAAATGACAGTATAAGAATGCTCATTTTGAGGGGATGGGGAAAAGCTGTGACTTGAACATTTATGTTTAAAGAGATACAGCCTTTATCCCCTTTTTTCTCTCTGAACACGCCTGCAGCACCTTATTTTACTACCTCTTGCACTGGTAATTGCAAGAGGTTACCATTGAAGCCAAAGAGCCTCTGAATGTACCCGAGTCCTGCAGAATGGCCGACAAAGTTGCTGAGCAAAGCTCTTAATTAAGGACTTTTTAAAGGTGACCTGATTATGCATTGTTCCAGGTGCTCCTCCTTAGATAATAGTGCTCCTAACAAGCTTTCATGTTATTAATGTGAGGTAACAACGTCTCTCTGGACAAGCCATTCTGCTATTGCACAGGGCTTTAGCAATTGCTCCCTTTTTAGTAAAAGAGTTCCCCTCCTGTAACCTATAAACCTTGGAAAAACTCTGAATTCCTAAGTTGCTCAATTTGATTATGAATACCATATTATGACGTTCAGTCATAGTATAATTGTTTTAATAGATGGTGATTCAATAAAAAGAGAACATGCTTAAAATGCTTATAGGGCCTATCTTTTTTTCTTTGTTAAAATCCAGGCCGTTAAAAAAGACAATTTAAAATGAAATCTCTAACCATGGACACCATTAAGACAATCTTAATAGCCATGTGTTTTTGAGTTCTGTGTGGTGTGTAATACTTTATTCGATCTTCACTACACATCAATGTTTTCTCAGAATGTTCCAGCTTCTTCTGCATTGTTGTTAATCCAGAAGTTTCCGCACACAATATCTCCGCAACGGAGCGAGATAAAGTTTCACTTGTAACTGCATAATATAGCTCAGATTATAGTATGATTTCTTTTTTTTTGGCTCAAGGGATTTAACAAGAATGTACACTAACAATAGAAGCAGTTTCTTCAAGATAAACAATAAAGGTTGAAGATTTATAGGGGTTTATAGGGGTAATTTAATTTGCATTTCTAATGGCACTCTGTCTTCTTGCATGGCTTCCTGCTGTGCGCACAGTTGTAGTAGCTTGCGGTTCAGATCTGGGCACCAGTGCAGTGTTTTATTTTTTTACTGCTGTACAGTTTCTTTACAGGCCTGGGGGGGGAATAGGACATTCTAGTCTAATATTACTTTATATCCCCTTGTTTATTTTTCTACATTTCTCGTCAAACACACACAAAGCAATGTCAGATGTAATAGAGGTAGACAATTTGATTTAGGGTATTTTGGAATATTGACAAAATCAAGATATTGTTTGTGTGGGCAATGTAATTGTTATAACTGCCATGGAGAGTCACATTTCCGTTCAACACAATGATTTAAACCCAAGCATGATTGCTCATGGTTGTTTCTAACAGAGCGAGAGAGAGAGGGGGAAGAAAGACAACTCTGCCCAAATTGCCTTGAAAAAAAAAAAGTAGAATGGAAAAAAAACAATTCAGATGAGTGATTGACACGGCACCCAATTCATCACAATGAGAAATGGAGAAGGTATCTGACAACCCAAAACACTGTTGAGAGGTAAACATGCACACACTGTGCTCGTACACACACACACACACACACACACACACACACACACACACACACACACACACACACACACACACACACACACACACACACACACACACACACACACACACACACACACACACACACACACACACACAAACGTACTTGAGTGCATAAACACACTCACACACACACACATACCCAAACATGAAAGTAGTTGAATAGCTATTACAGTGTAGCTTTGTACAAATGTGGTACAAATGATTGGTGGGATCTGCTGCAAGAGAAAAAGCAGTTGCAGCTGTTTTGTTTGTGTGTGCTTCAGAAATCTTGTGTGTCTCTCTGAATGTGCAGGTGCCCCCCCCCATCATCTCTCCTCCCCCTCCGTCGTTCACGTCCATAGCCATTAGTGAGGCGGCCGTTGAGGCTGCCTTGTTTTGACAGATGCTCACTCTGTCCAAATGCATCTCAGAGGATGTTATAGCGCTTGTCACACTCCCCCCTCCCTTTCTATTTCCACCCTTCTCTTCTTTCCTCTCACTCTTCCAAATCCTCTATGGTCCGTGCATGGCTTCACATAAGGTGCATTTGGTCTGCTTATGTTGCTGCAACTAATGTTTTTCACAATGTGCTACTTCCATGCTTACACACACTTTTGTGCCTTGTCTTCAAACTTCACAATATGATATTTTCTCCCATGATAAGTCACATAAGTCAACGTCACCTGTACTGGTGCATCGAGGTACCCGGCGCCTGCGGGCCGAGATGCGTATGAAACTGAGTGAACCATGTAGCGGGTCAGCTTTTCATTGTTTCTTCCCACTGGGTGCCTTGAGGGCGGGGTTTTGAAGTTAGAGGGGGAAAACAGATATGATGTTTAGAAAGAAAAAGTCTCCTGGCCATTCAAGAAGCCTACCGCCACAGCATGCCCACAACACTAACCTACCTGGATACAATGAGGCCACCGTTAATGTAGACATCCTTTTGGCTTACAGGACAGAAAAGGACACATTATCTACTCTACGCCTGTACCACGTATACCATGCCTGATAAAATGCACTAATTAATTCACTGGGATCATGGGACACTTGATGAAAAGACTGCCTTTTGAACATACCGTAACACGGGGGCAGTAGATAGCCGTCTCTTGTCATTCACTCTAATTACATCAATTGCAGCCGATGTTATTGATAAGAATTTAAATTAATTCTAGACTGGGGTTTCATAGTTGAAATGTTATTAAAAATGAGTTTTTATGCCTCAAGGTTTTTTTAACTGAAAAATCATTCCTGACAGAAAATTAGTGCAACATAACATTCATTTGCAGTCCAAAAAAGGAACATTTCTGAATGAGATTTCCAGTTCCAGGGTGCACAACTAACTCGACACCCCGCAGCCAAATTGAGCTTGTGGTTCATGCAATCATACAAATGCACAAATATCCAAGTCAAACTCCCTATGGCTTATAGATTCATGCTTATGACCCTCTCCATCATTCAGCACTCTCTCCCACTAAATCATGCATGCAAGTCTAAAAACATTCCAGTTGCCCCATACATCAATTTATGTGTTTGCCCTGGAGGGAGTTGAATCTGTTTTGAGGGAAGTTTGTTAGAAGTCAGATTTGACTGTACCTGTACCCTCTTCAGTCCTCGTATATCTTCTGCATGCTTCTAGCCAGGTGAAGGTGACCTTGCCCTGAGGATTTTGCCCCTCCTCAACTCTTCTCCCTGCAGCCCCTCCAGTGCGGCCTTGCTGCGGTGACTTAAGAAAGGGAAGAGGATGTCTGTGACTTTCTCTTTGAGTGCCTCTCTTACTATGTGCATGTGTGTGTGTGAGTAAGAGTTGGCCAGGCTTCAGGAGGGCTGAATCACACCGTCTGGGCTCTCCGTTGGATGGACAGGGCTTGGCTTAGGGCTTAGCCTTAGAGGGTCCTTTACGCGTCAACACACACTCTCCCAGGTCTGTACACTCTCCTCGATCCTCCTCACAAATAGTTGGGTGATGAAAGGAGACATGACAAATACATCCCAGATTTCATCCACTGCTGGGCAGAAGAAGAAGGAGTGAGGGGAAAAGTAGAAGAAGAGACACATAGATGAAAGAGAAAAATGGGTGAGAGACGCATGTGTGTAATATGTGCACAAAGAGACAGGAAGTGCAAACACTGTACTCCAGACAGCGAGTACAAAGGAACAATGAATCACAGCGAAGACAAGTGGGTGAAAATAAAGAGAGACAGAAACTGAAGTGACTCCATGCCCGCAGTTAACGGTATATTTTCTTCCACCTTGCCAGAGAAGTAGCTGCTAGGCTGAGTATGGAGCGGAGGGGCAGAATTGAAAAGGTTGGGGTCAACTTCATCTCTCCGCTCTTATTCTCCACTCTATTTCACCTCAATCTGGCCAACACAGACTCTGCCCAGACCCGGAAAGTTTTCCCATTCAGATTCCAAAAAAGTAATCTGGGAAACTCCATTTCCGTTCCCCACAGCTGAGCACGAATAGAGCTCACAGGCAGTTGAGTTCAATGTATTGCATCAATACATTGTTTACAGGAGCCCCCTGAGACACTTTTGTGGAGGACTGCTTTTGAAACACCCTTGTCTTGATTTAAAATAACTGCTATCATTACATTA
Source organism: Gymnodraco acuticeps (assembly GCF_902827175.1). Lineage (NCBI taxonomy): Eukaryota > Metazoa > Chordata > Actinopteri > Perciformes > Bathydraconidae > Gymnodraco > Gymnodraco acuticeps. The sequence continues at coordinate 1,065,121 of NW_022991244.1, forward strand.
GATCTTATAATAGCATGGTATTGATGAATTCAAATTAAATCACATCGTCATAGAGTGAAAATTAAGATTTTGGTCATAGGAAAGATTAGATTCATGAAGATATTATTGAACATACACGTTGTTTGTCAGAAAAATACTCTTGTAAATACTCAGATAGTAAATACTCTTTGAATGTCTGTCATGTAAAAGTGACGCTACCACTAGCATCCAGCTAGCTTATCCTAGCATAACGACTGTTAACAATTGAAAACCGTCTTACTGTCTAAAGGTAATATGTTCTGCCAACGTGCAGCCCTCACTTATTAACATGTTACATCTTCCATGTTGAATCTCTACCAAGGGACAGGAAGTTACTGTGGCCAATCAAGAAATTGTCCAACCCATAATCCCGCAGTAACATCACAACATGTCGTTTTAACAACTTGTTTATTTTACTAACTAAACTAATGAGTTTTATAAGCAGCTACAGATTTTATGCTAAGCTAAGTTGTGGCAAGCACGTGCTTAATATTTGGCATACAGACGGGAGTGGTTTCAATCTCCTCATCTAACAAAGCAAATGTCGAGCTGTTCTTTTAACTACTCCAACGGAGGTCATACACTGTATTAAAAAAAGAAAGGTACAGACCAAGCAACACAAAAAAGGCAAATATGGTCTGTAAAAGAACAGCAAATGGACCAGAGGAACAAAGACACAACTGAAAAAGCTCATATAGGCTATACGACGCTAACATATATAAAGCACAAACACAGTCATATATAATGTTGTCTTTCTACCTCCTGGCCTTTCCCAGCATGCTTTGCCTTGATGGGTGACTTGATCCTTGTTCCAATCCCAGCACACATCTCTCGGAGGTGCGGCGATGTCACTGGAACATAGAGGAGTAGAAATCAAATCTGTTTGAACTGAGAGTGAGCGAGGGAGAGTGTGCCAGAGGACAAGGCAGTGATAACGGATAAAAGAGCAAGGGGAGCAAAAGAATGATATTTGAATTATGTAACTCAGCTCAGGGATGATTTGGACGATTCCACCGTTGACACCAACATCATTTCTCATTACCTGAGAGCTGTGTGCGCCCGGCGCTTTGCCTCGTCCCGTGAGTCATCTCACACTCAGCTATCAGAGCGAAGGCAGAGAAAAGGAGCAGAGTGAGGAAAGGTGGTAGACGAGGGACAAAAAAGGCTGCAAAGCACACATTTGCAAACAGTAGAAATATATGAAGCAGGATGTTCACACATTTACATTACTGTCTCTGTTCACAGTTATTTTACATACTGTAGCCTGCCTCATATACACATCAACCAGCTGCAGATAAAAGACAGAATATATTATATGCATGTAGAACATCACTGAGGTGACACCACATAATCGAGTACTTTCAATGCAGCATTGTCTTACTGCCTCGTGTTAATTACATATCATAGTACGAAGTAAAGCCTTTTACTTTAAACCACGTGTGCCTTGGTGACAACACATAGGGTGCCAAAATGATGTTGAAATCAATCGGCAATCAATTCCTCTTGTGTATTTGACATGGGATAAATGGCACTATATTGCTTTGAGGGACTTGTGATAAATGTTCCACATTATTCAATTAGCAGAAGGAATACAGTATGTAATATGAAAGACTGCTTAGGGAAATGGCTGCGCTTCTAAAAAAGCAGGAAAGGCTTACTGTGTAGAGGGGCCATTCTGATAAGTTCAACCATTTAGCATTACTGATGTTGAGTCTCTTAGTTCAAGTGCTGTTGTTGTCTTTAATGAAGATAAACTGCTTTTGTGGAGAGCAAAATAGGTGGAATGCATTTTCCGAATCAGCTTTTGTCCGGCTATTATTTTGCTTTTTGTTAACCTGTTAACTGGTTATTTGTGAATCATTCCGCTTTTCTATCAGCTCCAACTGCATTCTGCATCTCAAGTCGCACAAAAAAGGAAATCTTAGCCCAGTTATCAGCTGACTACACCAAAACCTCTATAAATATTTGATTTGTATTGTAATATTGATAGCCAAGCTTTCGAGATAGTTGTCTTTGGAATTCTGACAACATCAACAAACATCTGTATTGATGCATCAAAAATACTAAAGTGGCTTTATGGGTAATGTAGGAGGCAGGTTGTGAAAAGGAAGAACAATGCTTGGAATAAGTCACACGTATCTCTTTCTGCTGCAGTGATTTTTAATATTTTTCTTAACTGTCCATCCTGAGCTTTCAGCTCTATTAGCTATCAACTATGAGCTATTAGTGAGAACACAGATGTAATGATTACTTTAGCTCTAAAATCAGTATATTATATGAATCTGCATATTGTAATCTTGTATAACCATTATTTTAGGTTGTTTAAAGCAATCATACAGCATGCTTTCTTTAATCTTTGAATTCTGTAATTACATATTTTATGTCATTTGTAATCCATTATTCCCCATTTCTAACCATTACCCTTGGGTGAGACATCATTAAACAAAAAATAAGAGCTACCATTAGTCGTTGCTCCTTAGCTTTGTTGTGCTTGGTGGCATTTGAATGATAGTACAGATTTTTTCAAAACCTCAGTTTTCTGCTTTTTAATGATCAGTAAATATTTCAAGCTGTGATAACATTACTGATGCTTTAGATGGACTGTTGAAATTTTGATTTTAGGTTGTGTATTTTTGAGTTATGGATAAGGGACTAAGCTCTTGCATGCACATTACACACAGGGATACTTACACTCACCATGCTTGAGTTGTGCCAGTCTTCTCCTCTGCACTGTGTCTGTGTGGGGGTGGTTGGTGCATGGCAGATCGCTCAAAATAGACATTTGCTCTCTTTGCAAGAGGAGGTTGACAAAGGAGTGAGAGGGAATGAAAGCACACGAAGGATCCGAAAGAGTGGGACAGAAACAGAGAAAGACAAAAGGGGGGAAAAGAAAGAAAGGTACAACAGGAAGACACCCTATGTAACTCTGCTTCAAACTAGTATTCTAGTCTAGGGAACAAACACATACAACTGTGAGAGTATAACATTGAGACAGAGAAGGAAAATTACAAATTCAGGTAAAGGGAATAAGGCACATTTCAGGGAAAGTGAATGTGGACAGGTGCAACTAGCAGATGTATCAGAGAAACAAAGCTGAAAACCTTGATATTGTACTGTACTTTGTTCGTATAATAAGTACAAACTCTGTACTACATAGATTAGAAAACATTCAGCATTGACAAACTAAACACATTGCATTCCTGCTAATTCTTATAAATACACTGGCTTTAATCACATATCACAAGTCTGAGACGAGATAAAACAGTTATTTAATCATCGTTGGCACTTTCCTCACAAAGCCCACCAATTCTTTTGCAAAAGATACCGCATGTATAAGGTGAAAACTGTGCGAAACATCAACTTCAAAGGCCTGATGGCTCTTTGTCAGACGAGACTTAACTTGAAATGACTTTGAAAAAAAAAAAGTGAAAATGAATCACGCTTTACTTTGGATGGATGTTAGTACATTCCGTCATTGTTAATCTCTACTCGCCAACGCCTAAAGTTGAGCAGTCAGCAGAATGGAGCTGGCTTGTGTGTCATCTCTCTCTTTCTCCATCCTCCCCCAGCGGCACACATCTTCCCAGCGCTTAAGATAAGTGACAAGACATCAGAGCCAAAGAAGTGCTTTAATGCCAAGAGAAACCTCTGTGCCTGTGCGTGGGTAGAAGCCTCTATCCGTGCGTGTGTCTGTGTGTGTTCGTGCACGTATGCATGTTTGCATGCATTGTGTGAGTATATGTGTGTGACTACACACACATTACGATAAGAGTTCAAAACATGTGTGCGTAGACTATCTCTGTGTGAGTGTACACTCGTGCCTGTACTGTACATGTTTGTGTAGAAATGCCAGTGTGTGTGTGTTTATGGGTGTATGTGTGCCCCTCTCTTTTTTGGTAAGGTTATCCATCACTTCAAGCATCAGATGACATCATCACGACCCCCATCCTGCAACTCTTACCCTTCCACCCACCCCACATTCTCCACTCTGATGGGTTGGCTGGTTGCCACCACCCACCCACCCACCCACCTTCCTCCTCCTCCTCCTGTCCTGCATTTAACTCAGCTCTAAAAGTGCTGAATCGTCTCTGCTGGCCACAGTGCATACAAGGCTGACATGGGTCAGGTGTAGGTTGTGTTGGTGCGTGTGTCCGATGTGCATGTGTGGACATGGGGAAGTGGATTTGTAATCAATACAGTGGGACCTCTTAGCCTCTATACTCGTGTAAGGCCGTAGCTGTGTTAATGAACTGTGATCCACAGGGGGTACATTATGACAGCCACTAACTTTATTATTAAGCCCGCCGCTACAGCCCTGGGAGAGAATTGTGGTTTAAAGTGAACCCTTAATGGACATGTATTTTTTTTCCATTCCCTTAGTAATGTGGACTTATGTTCTGAACAGTCGGCCCTAATTACCAATCAATGTAAGGGGTGTTGTGAACACTGGGAAGCTTTTTACATTTTTTTGGGCCTTAATGGAAGGATCCACTAACCTCCAAGACTAAAAACGTTATTGCTTTTCTTCTATTTCAGCCATAAAACATTTTCAGATACCATGTGAGCTGAGGGCAGTGATATGTCACTATATAAAGGCTTTAAAGCATCCCTGAAGAATAAAATGAAGCCCACTGTGTCACAATTACACTGACATGATAGGAAACATATTTCAGATACAATGTTGCTTTAAATCTTGGTAACACGAAGTGACATTACGAGCGTTGCCAAGTGATGTTGTTGTGGGGAAGCAGTGCAGAAAACAGGATTTGACTTCTGCAAGCTTCGATACAGTATGGACAACACATGTATCTGTACTAGCAGCTTAAGTAAGCTTCAAAATATCCTTGTATTATCTTTTTTCTTAATTGCCAGTGAGTCAGTGTTGAGAAAATGCTGAGTTAGAACCTGTCCCTTATTTTTCCCTGTGAATATTAACAAATACAAAACAGTGTAATTTGAATTATATAATCTTTGACTAATGCTACCCTTTCTTCTGGAATATTAATAATTAATTTACATTTTGCCATCCACAAATGGTGTTTGGGATTTTATATATTCAAATAGAGTTGCTGGGTTTTTCGTCGTTTGCAAAGACCTTTCCATTATAGAGCAGATGTGATGATTTTAATGTACTGTATATTATTATGCATATCTGATGCTGAATGCTCCCTCTCTTCTTAAATGCCCAAGCACATAAATGAATGTATTTATCAAAGCAGTGAGGGCTGCTCTGTTTTGCTGTGTTGCTCGAAATAAAGATTTCAAGTGGTAGAAAACACAGCTGGATATGACATGTCATTTATATTCAGCAATAGGAATCTAAATATTTTCACCCCAACTATAATGTACTCCATATGCATCCATGTTGCTTCCACTATGCATATATCACGCCTACTGTATGTTACTGACCTTATTTAGATAAGAGGAGTTTTTCTTCCTTCTCATTTGGTATTCAGCAGCATTGTTCGTGTTGTTCAGGTTCAACATTTTAATTTGATGAGTGGCGACAAGGTGCAAATACCTTGCTGAAATGGGCCGTCCAAACAAGCTTTAAAATATCAAGCAGCATACATGATTGCTTACTGATTCCCATGTGTCCCCAATCATAATAGGGTGGTTGCATTCCATATTATGTTTATAATTACAACCGTCATGGCACATTAACTTAGTCAATGTTGATGAAATTAACATCTGAAAATGAGTAAGGCTGTTTTAAAGTGTAGTGAGTTGAATGTACAGCATATTCCAGCCTGGTGGTATTTCAGGGGTTAATGATTTCAGCGAAGGCCAAATTTGTTGTCAATAATGTCTGCAGAATCTAAAATATGGGTTAATGTAAATGCTAAATCACATCAGACAACCTTGTAGAGTGTGTGATAATAGATCTCCATATCAGAGCTGCATGAATAATTAATCTTTCGCCTACTAACAGGCAAGCATCACAACATACAGCACTGAGGGAAGTTGACTTGCTGATAGAGGTGTTTGTCTTTCTAGCCCATTACAGAATAACCTGTTTAGAGAAATCTACTAGAAGCAAAACAATTTGTGAAGAACCTCATTTCATAACTTAATGGTCCATATTATTACATTGATTCTTGATTTGCTCACACACTGAACTGTTCCTTCATGGTTCAGTTGACATGATTGCACACAACAAAGAGAAAAATGTGGAATGTGTAAATGGTTTGCACTTGTCTTGTCTGTCGAAATGTGTGGCTTTCTATTCTCCTCACAATTTGTATTTCCACGTGTAAACTTCATTTATCTGGTCATCCCAGTCACATCAGTACACTGTATTGGAGAAAAGACTTGTAATGCTCTAATTTGAATGTCTCTGATCTTCAGTAAGTACTGTATGTGCATTAAGTAAAGGGGAGCATACATATGTATACGCATGTGCAATATGACCTTAGTGAGTGTTGTCCAGCTGTCCCTGCAGCATGTTGCATGATGGGTGTTCGATGCCGGTCTGGTCAGGAGAGCAGCAGCTGTTTGGCAGTCTGCTATGTTTCTTCAGAGGAAGGCATATGTGGGTCTGACTGGCCAAGCTGTTCAGGGGTCACAGCAGAGTGAACCCCTCATGAGGTCAGATAAAAACAGCAATTAATCATCAAGGCCATGGATGTATAGCCCATACCATGTCTTAAAAACTAATGGAGGATGTTTTGAAACGCTTTAGTGAATTTGCTCCAGGCTAAGAAAAAAAAATAGACTATACGCTGTTACTTCCCCTTCACTTTGATTGTTATTTGAAAAGGCCTGATAGAATGATTCCATGACTTTGCAAAAGTATTTGCATTATATAAAATCTTAATAGATACAAATAAACACAATCATCTTCAGATTTTATCCTGATACTATGGCAGTGATACAAAAAATGTGTTCTTGCAAAATGTATCAGTCTGTTGGTACTGAAAATACAAAAAATGTAACAGTAAGCAAAGTCTATTAATCAGTGAAGCATGTGAGCCAAAAGCTAATTATTTTTGCGAATAAATCACATGTCATTTAAACAATCTATTTCTATGAGCCTTCCCACACAGAATTTGAGACTTTTGTATTTCGATTGCAGGTTTCTTTTCCCACAGCTGTTAGGATTTCTGCAAATTTCAGATTTAGATCAAAACAAGCAAACCAATAAGATAATTACTTTTGCTCACACCATCAATAGATTTTCGTAAATTACAATAATGAGCAAGTTGATGCAAAAAGAAAAGAAGATATAATAGACTTGGTGTATTGTGGAGGTGTCCTGTTTAAGTTCTGCAAGGAACTATTGTGTATATGGTAGTAACTTTTAAAAGTCCCCCAGCAGTGAATGATTTATAGGCAGAGCAGTATGTGACAGGCTTGCTTATCCTTAAAAAGTCAGTGCTCCTTTTGTGGTGCAGTATTAAAATGCACTTCATAAAAGCAGCCACGTTAAAGGACTCTGAGAAAGAGGCAGAAAGCTCTGGACTCTCTACATTCCTGCAATAAAATCATCTCCTGCCTCAAGTCATTTCATAAAATGGCAGCGATAAAGAGATAGACTGCTCTTTATTGTTTTTAGATTGCGGGCACTTTGCGAACTCTCCTCGTCTGTGTCTAGAATAATGTAAATATTTCACAGCTATGTGACCGCTAATACATAAAACAGATATATAAGTCCAATAAAGCTGCATAACTGTTTGTGCCTGACTTCCCCTGAGGGGCCAAACACTTTAGCAGGAGGGAATATTCCCCTCTCAGCTGACAGAGGGGACACTGAGATTTCCTGATGAATGGCACACACCTGCAGGGCCAGCAGAGCCACACATAGCCTGTTGTACCATGACCGTTTTCTTAAAAAGTATCCCAAAAGTTCAAGTGTTTTAGAGGAGTAAAACTACAGTGTGTGATGTAAAATTGGGGACATTTTTGTGTGCAGCTTATACAGTTCCTATAGTCATTTGAGTAATGGTGGATAATAGTTAAGTAATAATGGCAAATGCACTGCTTTTATATAGCACTTTTCCAGTCTTTGCGACCACTCAAAGCGATTTACAACAATACAATTCAGCATTAACCCATTCACACACATTCATTCAGAAACAGAGGTTGCCACACAAGGTGCCCCCTGCTCATCAGGGGAGACTAACATTAATAGACATTCACACACTGTTGGCCATGTCTTGGCGAGCAAATCTTGGTTCAGTATCTTTCCCAGGGACACTTCGACATGTTGATTGCAGGGGTTGCTGACCTTCCGATTGGGTGTATTTCCTCCCAGTAATAGCCATGGCCTGTGGCATTATGTTTTTTGTTTTTTGTCTGTCCAATTTCATGAACGCAATATTTCCATAAACTCTGATGGATTATATTCATATTTGGCACAAATGTCCACTTGGACTTAAGGATGAACTGATTGAATTGTGGTGGTCAAAGGTCACTGTGACCCCAAATTTGTCCCATTCATGGGACGAAGCCTGGAACGAGCCGCAGCTCCAGACGCATCACTCGGAATGGATGGCCGGGTGTCCCGTCCGTCTTCAATCACGAGGAGCCTTTTTCCTTCCGGCCAAGAGATGTTGTACTCCAGTCGCCAGTACCGGTAACAACCCCTCTCATCACAGAGCGTCAATTAAGAGGCTCAATGTCTCTCGGCCAGCGGGCAATTCGACACCAAAAAAGGCAGGAGCAGCTGACTCCGGCATTTCTAAACTACCTGCCATCCTGTCTTCCCTTCTCAAAGTAAAATCAGCGCTTGAAGCCTTTCATTATATTCCCTGGACCAAAACCAGCTTTCCGCTGCCTGCAAATGTAAACAAACCGGGTCCCTCCTCCTCAACCCATGTTTCTACTTCCGTGTTTACCCATGCTGCTCCGCTTCCGGCTGATGTCACACCCCCGAAGACTCTGGGAATTAAAGTCTCAGCTCCTACCACGGGTTCTAGCTTCCTGAACCCTGAAGCAGTCATTCCTGACTTATGAATCACATATTAGCAGGCTGAACGTCCTGCATCATTGCCCTCTGACACATGGGTCGGCACCCATGCTTATTCGATGGCTGCAAACCCCTGATGAGATAAAAGTTCTCCTCCAGGCTGCGTGATCTCTGCCAAGCTGCGGCCTGCCCCCAGATCGCTATTCCCATCACTGTTTAAGATGTGCACAGCCACAATCGCAGCGCCCTGTCTGCCTACCTCAACCCTGAGTATCCTGGGCTGTCGGTCATCTTCTGCCTACCAGCGATATGTCATGCTTCACAAGAATGAGACTCTTTCAGTACAACAACCATGAGCTCTTGCACAACTTGGCGAATGCGTAAATGTTCAAAGATGTATACCCGTAGAATTCTGTAATTGCATATCAGGTGGTTGCTGGTTTAGATTGTATATCTTGTTTCCCCCTTGTAGCCGCTGGGCTCTTGGAAAAAGCTCATTGTTGCTGCTTCCAGACCTAGACATAGAAGTCTCAACAAGTAGTATATTCCCCTCAAAGCCGCTGTGCTTGGGGGGGGGGGGGGGGGGGGGGGGGATTGGAACTGGTCTCTCCTAGGCCTACACATAGCAGTCACTAGGTAGTATAATCCCCTCAAAGCCGCGGTGCTTAAGGGGGATGGTTTTTCAGGCTGTTCCCTGGCCTTCAAATCAAATCAATCTAATCAAGTTTTATTTATATAGCACATTTATAAACGATTTTTGGTCGAGCCAAAGTGCTGTACATATAATAAAAATAGCCTACAGTAGAGACACTTTACAGCAAATACAACAGCACAGATTGTTCAGAATATCAGTATGAGAAAAACGACACCCTCTGTCCTTAGACCCTCACATCGTACAAGGAAAAACTTCCAGAGAAAACCCACAGTTTAAGGGGAAAAAATGGGAGAAACCTCAGGGAGAGCAACAGAGGAGGGATCCCTCTCCCAGGACGGACAGACGTGCAATAGATGCCGTGTGTAAATCGAAGAGATAATACATTTTACAGCATATAGACCGAATGTTAGGAAATGCATGTGTCTGTAATAAGAAGATGAATCCACGAGGATGTCAGCTACAATCCTGTGGAAGCCATCAGGGAAGCAGCATGACGAGTCCAAGGCAGGACCGCAGAGACAGGTTCAGCCACAACCCGAAGTCCACGACTTAATCCAGAACTCAGGATAGAGGATCCAAGACACAGGACTACAGCAAGAGGATCAGCCTCGACTCCAGATCCCGGCGTAGATATAGATACAAAACAAGAAAAAAGATTTGGCTGGGTTAATCGGAACAAGAGAATACACAGACACAGACAGAGAGGGAAAAGGTCATTGGATAAAAGTTATTCTTGATAAACCTCTAGAAAGATCTCATGAACTTCCCCACTCAATCTTTCAAGACCAGAGCAGTTCTATTAGATATAGGATAAGAAACAGAGATAGGGAGCACAACAACCTATCTCTTCGTCAGATGCACTCCCCCGCTTATCTTCACATAGCAGTTTCACTAGTAGGCCACGGTGCTTAAAGGGGGTGGTTTTTCGGGCTGTTCCCTGGCCTTCACATAGCAGTCACTAGGTAGTATATTCCCCTTAGGCCACGGTGCTTAAGGGGGATGGTTTTTCCCGGGCCTTCACATAGCAGTCACTAGGTAGTATATTCCCCTTATGCCACGGTGCTTAAGGGGGATGCCTTTTCGCGTTTTTCCCGGGCCTTCACATAGAAGTCACTAGGTAGTATATTCCCCTTAGGCCACGGTGCTTAAAGGGGGTGGTTTTTCAGGCTGTTCCCGGGCCTTCACATAGCAGTTTCACTAGGTAGTATAATCCCCTCAAAGCCGCGGTGCTTAAGGGGGATGGCTTTTCGGGCTGTTTCCTGGCCTTCACATAGCAGTTAAACTAGGTTGTATATTCCCCTTAGGCCACGGTGCTTAAAGGGGGTGGTTTTTCAGGCTGTTCCCTGGCCTTCACATAGCAGTTACACTAGGTAGTATATTCCCCTCAAAGCCACGGTGCTTAAAGGGGGTGGTTTTTCGGGCTGTTCCCTGGCCTTCACATAGCAGTTTCACTAGGTAGTATATTCCCCTTAGGCCACGGTGCTTAAAGGAGGTGGTTTTTCGGGCTGTTCCCTGGCCTTCACATAGCAGTTACACTAGGTAGTATATTCCCCTCAAAGCCACGGCGCTTCACCAGTTAAGCCCCAAGCCTGTTTTTCAGGTCTCAGGCTTGAAAATGACATTCCCAGAACAAATGACTTTATCTTCACTTCTAAAAGGGGTAAATTAAAGGGATAGTGGAAATGGAACCTCAAATAGTTTCGTTTTAACTTATATACAAGCATAATTACGTACCAAAACAATCACACCTGATTAAAAAAATATAATAATTGCCTTACGCATGTTAGAAGCACTTTATTGCAGCTTCCCCGAAGTTTTTTAGAAACGAAATGTTTGACTCAGCCAAACCGGAAGTGACGAAAACTCAGGAAGACGATACGATAACAAACTATGGCGTCTATGCAGAATGAACGTGGAAGGGCAAATATACCAGACAAAGAAGAAGGATTGTACGAGGTATCCAGTGATGATAGCGAGTCAGAAACATCCTCTCGGCTTTCCTACGAAAATGTCGTTTTAGGAACTGAATCTGAATCCGGTTCAGTAAGCGACGATGGTGAGAATATTGAGCCAGACGATGGACCATTACGTCCTTATTTGTTCGAGCCCGAGCCCGAGGTGATGGTTCACGGCATGGGCAATGGCGAGGATGACCAGGACCAGGCGCCAGATGATGCACCCCTACGCACAAATAATCTTGACTGGTAGGTCCCTAAGCATAGCTCACGCATCTTAAGATCACCTGTAGCCTTTACAAATATTAATCATTGTTAACCAGTTAAGCCCGAAGGTCCCCCCAGTGGACCCCTCCCACAGTTTTTTTTCTCTCACATGTCTCAGGGCTTCTTAACATTTATGAAACTATTAATGTTTCATACCCTTTTAAAGGTAAGAAACTCCGCTAACTGACAATAAGAACAATTGTTAGCTAGAAAAAACACAAGAGTAATACCAAGCCTTTGAATTAGCATTGAGCGAAACAATGCTAACTAATGCTAACGCTTTTTTACACACAACACACGGTGGAAATGCCCTTATTAATATCTTAACTGCACAAACAAGATATACGATTTAAAGCTGAGACTCCACACATGTAATGTCATCACTGTAAGACCTCGAATTCCTGGAGCTATCAGCCAGAAAAGAGAAAGTAAACAACATCCGGTTCCAAAAATATTACAATAATTACGTCTTACCTTTTTTGATTTGTGATCAAAAGTTGTGTTCAACGGAATAAAAACGCATCTCAAGGTTAATCCAATGTCGTTGTGTCACGTAGATTTTTTTACTGATAATCAATCATCATATTTATGGCAATATACTCGGTATAAAGTATTGCCGTCTTACAGTCTTATAGTATTACCTATAGTGAACATTTCTGAACAAATTTCACCCACTGACGACGAATGGCTGGGTTTCTTGGAAACGCATGAGTCGATACGCCATTCTCTGCATTTGCTGTCGCCATACAAAACACATCTATTCACCATAATAAAGGTCGGCTATTCACATGCAAATGCTATTGAATGTCCGCCATTGTTTGTGCCCGTCTTCCTCTGCTCTCGTCATCATCCGAAGATTCCCGACGATTCCCGAAGTATTTCGTTTCATTGAGAGGGCGCAGTAAAATTGAAAATAAAATGAAACTAGGCGCATGAAATAAAAAAAAATGGTTTATTATGCTTATTTTTAATACAAATACATAAGTTAAACCCAAAATTCGTGGATTTCCACTATCCCTTTAACATATTTTTTCTCAAAGCAATGATAAACCTGTGAGTTGGATGTAGAAAAGTCAGAATCAATATAGAAGTTTTTTATTGGGATGGCTTTTCGGGCATTCCCTGGCCTTCACATGGCAGTTACACTAGGTAGTATATTCCCCTCAAAGACTTGGTGCATAGGGGGAATGGCCACGTGGCACTAACAGACTAATATCACCAGCATCAGGCTCTTAGTCCTCGCAGTTTTGGGGGATAGGTATGTCATCTCCATGCCGTGTTGGGGGAGAGTTATCTAATCTCCACGCAGTGTTCTTTGTAAATCTGTGGAGTGATGAGGCCCGAGCCTAGACGCCAAACTCATACTATATGCTGCTTCTAATAAACATATAAAGAAACGCGTGAGGTCTCTGACTGAAATGGGGTGAAGCCTGCGAGCTAGTTCAGGCAGTCAACTCAAGCACATACATTAACACGTGACGCACCTCATCCATCTTACAACCAACCAAACGCATTCTCCTAAATACGCCGATCTATTTAAGCTGCCAGATCTGCCTGCCTCTGCCTCGCTATTGCTGCTGCTGCTGCGTTCGTGCCCTGCTATTGCGTTCACATAGCTACTGCTGCTGTGTTTCATGTTGCTGCTACTTGCCTGCCCCACCACCCACCCCAGCTTCAATCCCAGCATCCACCTGTAGGCTTGGGGCTCTCCCTCTCTCCTCATCCTCCTCGATCTCACTGCAGCTTTCGACACCGTCGATCACGGCATCCTCCTCCATCGTCTGCACTCCACCATCGGACTCTCTGACTCTCCCCTTGACTGGTTCAGATCATACCTCACCTCACCGGGAGAACAGAGTATGTCTCCTTGGACGAGGCAGAGTCGGGTACCCACAACGTCACCTGTGGTGTCCCTCAAGGATCAGTTCTCGGCCCCACCCTCTTCACACTCTACATGCTCCCCCTTGGCTCTATCATCAGCCGACATGGAGTATCATTTCATTGCTACGCTGATGACACCCAACTGTACCTCAGGATCAACCCTACCTCCTCTGCAGCCCTGCCTTCACCCACACTCACTGCCTGCCTGGAGGAGATACAGGCGTGGATGAAGCAAAACTTCCTGAAACTCAACAGCTCCAAGACCGAAGCCATTATAGTTGGCACCCCACACCAGGTTCGGTCATCCACCATCACCACCATCACCTTCTCCGGCCAGGACATTACCCTCTCCTCAATAGTCACCAACCTGGGTGTTAAAATGGATGCCCATCTGACCTTTGAGGCCCACATTAAACAGCTGTGCAAGAACTCCTTTTATCACCTCAGGAACATCGCCAAACTCCGCCCCACACTCACTCTGTCTGATGCCGAAAAGCTGGTCCACGCCTTTGTCTCCTCCAGGCTGGACTACTGCAATGCACTCCTCATCGGGATCCCCAACAAAAGCATCCAGAAGCTCCAATACATTCAGAACAGCGCTGCTAGGATCCTGATGAGGGTGCACAAATATGATCACATCACCCCCATCCTTAAAGCACTACACTGGCTACCCGTGGAACTGAGGATCGAATTCAAGGTCTCCGTCCTCACCCACCAGTGTGTCCATGGAACTGCCCCTCCCTACCTCAAGGAACTCCTCACCCCCCATACCTCCTTGCGGACCACCCGCTCCAGCAACTCCAACTTCCTCAAACCCCCCAGGACTAAGCTCCGTACTATGGGAGACCGGGCCTTCAGCTCGGCTGCTCCCAGTCTGTGGAATGCTCTCCCCGACCAAATGAGAGCACCACAGACCGTGGAGGCTTTTAAAAAAGGCCTCAAAACCCATCTCTTCAAAAGAGCCTTTGCCTAGACCTTTTTATCACCCTTTTATTTTTTTTAATTAATTCTACCGTGTTGTGTAATGTTTATTTATACTGTTCATGCTCACTACTTGTAGCACTTCGGGATTTGAAATCAAATATGAAGTGCTTTATAAATGGAACCCATTATTATTATTATTAGTTATCTAATCATCACTCAATGTTCTTTGTAAATCTGTGCAGTGATGAGGCCCGAGCCTACACACCAAACTCAAACTATATGCTGCTTCTAATAAACATATAAAGAAACATGTGAGTTGTCTGACTGAATTGTTAATGTGATTTTTCAGAGGACCAACCAAAGGGATTTTCTCTACATCTGGCATAAACGTCTACTTGGGTGAATTGGAAAAATCTGTGACCTCACAAAAAGACGATGTTGTCCATAAATATGAATCCATGTGCTAATTATCACACTATTTCACAAAATATCTACTTAAATAGGATACAATCATGAAGTGATAACAGAAACTGGGAGATTGTGATGATATTACCAATTTCAAATTTGTCACACAAATAGTGGGTTCCCACATTGAAAATGTAGTGATTGTTATAACATTCTGTACTGCTGGGTTGGAAGAGGATGTGTGTTAACCATCCACTTTTTCAGATTTCCTAGCAAAATCCATATTTGATTCATAGTCTACTGTCATTGCTACAACTATGATGCGGTTATTCTAATATGCAGACTGCGTTCAAGTAGGTGTAGCTTGAAGATATGCAGGCTCATCCTTGTAAACAATATAAAAGGAAATGCGTTGATTGAACTCTTTATCTGTAAATGCTTTGTGGTGTTTATCGCTCACACCAGATCAAAAGCCGATAAGGCACAGAACAGACAAGGAAATGATAGCATACTGCGGGCAGCATTGCAACTATGCAATGACCCAGGACAACAAAAAGCCCCTCTAAACAAATAGCAGCAATCAAAATGTATGCCATCTCTTGGAATTACTTTAAACGCCAGCAGCATACAAGATACTCATTAGGAAGTGATGATGATGGAGGGTAGTATTCAGATGGACTAGTGGTGAAAACACAACAGCAGACAAAACAATGGACCTAAATTGAGAGGGACGATTAGCATCATCTTCAATGTCATTCACTTTGTTTTGTTTTGAAAACATGACAAGGACAATGAATTATGAATGTTCTGTACTGTTTTGAGCATCCTAAGGCATACATCAAACAGCAGTTGAAGGGAAGCAAAAAATGACAAAGTAAGTTAAATTTGCATTACTGTCACATTTAGTTTTTTCATAATAGGCTTTGACTTTATTGTAGTGAATGTTTCTTAGCTTGGCAAATCATGTGAAACTCCAGAGACAATCCTGAAAAATAAACGTGTCAATAATTCTGATACACAGATGTTTCTGGAATAATTTGTAGTGTAGAAATCTCAGTGGATATTTCTGCCCGGTATGTGCTACAGTATATTGCCCTGTGCTCTTAACATCGATATGATGTACGGTAATGGTAGCATGGACTTTACTGTCTGTCTCTGCATTCCGTCAAAATGAGTTGGAGGTGAAAAAAAGTGAAATTGCACAAAATAGACCCACTGGTCGACTCATCTTTAAATCAGGTCCTTGCTTGCTGTCTTAAACGATTACAGAGGAATGAAAACACACATGGGGATTACAGGCATAAGGTCTGACCTCTCATCCATTTTACCTACCACTGGGACCTATTGTGACCCTACAATTGCCAATATTGAAGCTCAGTGAGGTGAGTAAGAGTCGAGGAGGGTGGGGGGCTAACAGACGAGACAGCTACAGCTGTGCTCTGCTATAGCCTTACAAAGACAGAAGAAATGGGGAAAAAATCATAATCTCACGCTGTCTGATGCAAGTTTAAATGCTCTATTGCTTTGCCGATCACGTTGCGCTCCCATCATCTTTCCCTGGCGTCTCCAAGACAAATCTGGGCCGCTGCCATGCACACACACGCAAACCACTATGCACGGCAACAACAGCAGCTGAGGCGTGATGAATGACGCTCTCGTCCCAACGGGTCCCTGTCGATGCATGTTCAAGTGGATGGGATTGAATTTAACCATAGAAATGACAGGCCATTCTTTTTTGGGGCACGGGGCAGGCTACATGAATGGTTTGTGGCGATGAGGGGCCCGTGATTGATGCCCCATGAGGAAGAGCCAGCAAATCTGAAGAGAAAGACGAAGGAAAACCTCCCTTGTCACAAATGTGAGCGTCTGGAGAATACGCCTCTTGTGGTACTTTTCCTGAACCTAACCACTCCTTATCCTCTTTACCACCTGATCCCTGTTTGAAGGAGCTTACCTCTCCTCATCCAACTAAAATGGCCCTATTTATCACAGTTGACATTTCTGTCATCATTGGCCGTCCATGTTGTTGGATGAGACACTCGAGTAAAGCTCGAGCTGTTGTGGAAGATGCAGCTTCCTCTTTTCAGTCTGCTGAAATGAAAGGCAGTTTCCACTATAAATTCAATTTTTTTTTATTGTGTTTATACAGTTGACCAAGTGCAAAACCAAATCTTCCTAAGTTATTTTCAACAAGCTTTCTTTTCTTTTATAGGACAGTTTACAGTTTACAGTTTACAATTATGTGTAGCTCTACCACTCAAATTCCTGCCTTGGTTTCTAGCTTAAGGCTAACTCTCTCTAGCTAGCTTATTACGGTAAGCTTAACCCAAGCTTTGAAAGTTAAAGACGTTGAATTTATTAACCTCATGACAGACAGTTGATTTTTATGTTCATAAATATAGAGGAAATAGTGCTTAATACTCAGATATAGCTGCACGTCCTAGACAACAAATGTTGCTAGGGTTGCTAAGGTGTTAGTGTGATAAATAATGGGACAGAGCTGCAAATGTTAGCGGACACAGTAGGATCATAAATAGCCTTCATATGGAATGAAGCCTACAGCAACATGCCCACCAATTTGCATGTGTAGAAAACCAAAGGCAAAGCTGGCTGTTCAGTAAAGACAGTGTGTGGTGCCAATGGTAATTGGCAAAGCAGTAAACATGTATGAAATATAATTGTATGGGTGTAGAAAAGAAACACAATAATCTTCAGCTCTAAATATGAGTTTAGCCAATATTGTGTACCTTGGTTTAAGTTTCCAATTGTAACTCAAACTAAAGAGACAAACATTGCAGAAACCTGTCTTAAACCCCCTCATCACTGCAAACAATTACAAGTGGACCTGGGACCCCAGCATAGGGACTCCAGCACTCACAAGGAAATGCTGAAGCCTTCAGAACAATGGAGGGGTTAAGAGGGTGAGACCCCGGGAAGGATTAGGAGCATGTTTTCCACTATCTCCACTTCTGCAGGCATCTCCACAGACCTCTCTCGGGCCCCGCAGCCCGCTCGAGCTTAGCTCCCTCTTCTTATCCACTGAAGTCCTGGAAGCAGCAAAAACATTCATAGTTCCAGTCTCTAAATCTGCCGGAGTAACAGACAAGGCTGCCTGATGTCCCAGTCCGCCCACATCTCTCTCCCCACCCTCACTGACACACACACACACACACACACACACACACACACACACACACACACACACACACACACACACACACACACACACACACACACACACACACACAACACACACACACACACACACACACACACACACACACACACACACACACACACACACACACACACACAAAGAGAGAGGGAGTCTTGCTAATTTGCTAACGTCATTGTAGTGAAGAAGAATGCAATTAAAACTGCTCTTGATAATTAACCCGGATCCATCTCCAACCCCATCTCTGCTGATTATATAAACGGCCATTACCAGGGAGCTATGAATATTCATCAGTCCTGAGTGGTCTTAAGATGGTAGTCATTTTATCTTTTTGGGTGGGTGGAAATGGGGTATGTAAGGGGGGATGAAGTGTGGGGGGGGGTATTTGGCCATGACTGATTACCAGGCAGTTGGGGAGAATGTAATCCATGAGTGCAACTTCAAAGTGATTGTGCTGTTCGTAAGCATTTTGTTGTTGTCCATTTGACGTTAACGTGCGCATTTCTCTATCTACTTGTTTGTTGATTCTGTTTGAGGTCATAAGTGTTTGCTGAACCAACAGTTAAGTACTAAATTAAATGACATTTATGTTAATTAGAGGCATTCATATTTGCTGTTGCAAAACAAAAGCATATACCTTTGCTCCAACAATGTTCATATAACTGCATTACCCCTCCCCTCCTTCCCTTTCATAATAAAAGCCCTAGAAAAATAAACTGCATCACTGTCTAGAGAGCATTTCTCTAAGAAGCAACGCAACAAAATAGCTTCAAGTAGCAATACACAGGTAGCAGCAGAGCCGCCCCTCCCTACAGGCCGATCACACAGACTGCGTGGGGCCTCACCTCGCAGAGGGGGCTACATTTTGCAGAGGGTGCTTCATTTTGCGGAGGGAGCCTCATCTGAAGCGCAAATGCGGCGCACCTACAGTGTAAGCGCGCCACAGTTTCGCTGCTGCGAGGCTCCACTAGCACCGCAATTCCCACCCCCGTCGAAACTCGCGACACAGAGGGCCTCATCATATAACTTTGCGTGGGGCCACAAGTTGGCCAGGGGCGGCCCTGCATGGGTAGCAGCACAACCAAGGGAAGTTTACTTTAGAAACCATGCCTGGTAGAAGAGCATTATTGACCGAAGGTGTAAAGAAGGCGAAGAGGGAGAGTGATAAAAAACATTTTTCTAGTTAGCTAGTTCAGAAAATACCAATACCTTCCTACTTAATAATACTACAGGGTGTTCAACTCTGCCTCTATCTTAGCACTGAGATCAGGATCCATGGTTACATTCAACATTTTAACCCACATTTTTTTATTTGGACAGTAACGTTAGTCAGGCTTCTAGCATTACGCAAGTTGTTAATGTTACGGGTCCCCGATATGAGGACCACAGTAACAGTGATGATACCTGTATGGTGCAGGTGAAACAGAAGTAATGAGGACACGTTGTGTTCAGTTTCCTTCCAGATTACTTCTGAGGTTGTTTATTACACAAATCATATAAACATATTAATTATCTTATGCATTTCATCAATCGTTCTGGCTGTCCCTCAATGATTTCCTCCAAAACATTAAAACCAACCAATGGCGTCTCCATGCTCAAACTTGTGACTAGGAATGGAACACTGATGGGTTCTTCATTTACTGGCAGGTTGGTCATAATGGCTACCCAGCCATCAAACGGAATAAGCTCGCCATTAACTGCATACACCTTTAGCTCGTCCAGATCCTCGATAATCTCCGATATTGGTCGAACATCATGATTAGGCAGATATTGTTATTTCCAGGCTCGGCTTAAGATACTGACTTGAGCACCGGAGACAAGCAATGCAGTCACTGCCAATCCGTTTAGATTACACTGTATTAGCGACTTTTTTCCTATCAGCTTGGCAACAGTTCTACGTTTCACCCCTGGAGAACCAAACGCAAACTGAGTCGAGGATTTATCTTGCTGGTAACTATTCTGTGCACCAGCTACTTCAACTGTTTTGCCCTCACAACTGGTTTGCGCTTTTGCCTCACCAGAATGTTCAGCTTGGGGTCGTATTGTGGATCTGATCACTGGCAACCCCGCTGCAGTGACCGGCCTGAGTTTCCCTGACTCTCTTGTCTCTTTAAACAGCCCACAGCCCTGTGTCCTCCATCCCCACAATAGAAACAGTGGTTACAATCTGGCCAGTTTTGTTCGACACATTTTGAACAACCAAAAGGTTTCTCTCTTCTGGGTCTCACTCTGCTCTGAGAGTATTGGTTATGGTTAATCATGTCTGCCGGATGTGGCTGCTTTTGTTGTCTCATAGCCTCAACCATGCTGGTTAGCTCATCTACCTTGGCTGCAAGCTCTTTTATTGGGTCTGTCTTTGTTTTGTGTGCTGTGCTCTCTTGTTTGTTGCCACACTCTTGGACTGTGTTAAGCTCAAGTTGTGCGCTATGAGCACGAGTCGTTGCCTGCCGACGAGAAGGACCTATCCTCTTCTGTCTCTCACTCTCCTCACTGGTGATTCTCATTACATGGCGTAATATTATTTCATCACTCACCTCACCACTTGACAGAAGAGGCTTTAGTTCTCTGCGTACATCACTGTGTTTATATCCAAGTCCTTGCAAGACTGTATGTAGAAACACATCTTGAACAGTAGCTGGACTGTATTTAATGCCTGCGTCTGACAGTTGGAGGTGAATAGGACACGTTGCCTTAACCCTATCACTCGGTAGAGAAACTGTTGTGGTGTTTCTGTTAGGGTGACCGCGGCCGGGAAAGTCAGGGGGGCCGGGCTCGAGGGTGAAGACCGCGGCACTCAGGGGGCCGGGCTCGAGGGCGAAGACCCACGGCTGGGGAACACAGGGGGCCGGGCACAAGGACGGGCAGGAGCTGGTGGAACCCCTGGCAGGTCAGACGTAGACGAGACCCTGGACGGAACCTGGGCTGGTGTCAGTGGGACCCACGACGGAGCAAGGGCTGGTGTCGACGGCACCCGAAACAGGACAGGAGACGGTGTTGGCAGGAAACCCGGCGGAGCAGGTGTCGGCGGGAACCCCAACAGGACAGGACATGGAGTTGGCAGGACCCCCGGCAGAGGAGTAGTCGGCAGGGCCTCCAACGGCACAGGACATAGGGTTGGCGGGACCCCCGGCAGAAGAGTAGTCGGCGGGACCCCCAACGGGACAGGACATGGAGCCGGAACCATGGCTGTGTGGGCCGGTACCAGAGCAGGAACCATTGCTGCTGGGCACGGAACCGGAATACGGAACCATGGCTGTGTGGGATGGTACTGGAGCACGGTACCATGGCTGTGTGAGCCGGCACTGGAGCATGGAACCATGGCTGCTGGGGCCTGTACTGGAGCCCAAAGCATGGCTTCTGGGGCTCGGGCTGCTAGCCTGGACTTGCGACTCCTTCTCTTAGGAGCCTTTTGGAGGCTCAGTGGACCTCCAAAAGCCAGACGAGTAGCCGAGAACGACTCCTAGACAGGAGCAGGAAAGAAGCAGGGGTTGACTACAGACGGAACACACCGAGACGTATGGTGTCAGCTTGGGAATTGGGAGGCAGGGGGCTAGCATGCCGGGAATCACATGTCTTGAGGAAGTCCATAATCCAGCCAGGTAAAAACTTCACCAAACATGGTTTCTCTGTTGCCAACCGGTGCGCCTCTACCAGAGCGGCCCTCTTCTGCCGAACACTGGACGCTCCCTTCCACCAAGGAAGACTGACTTTTCCCGGCCGTGGCGGGTCCTGGATCATAGGTCCTGGATGGATATCCTTGTGGATTCATCTTCCTATTATACACACATGCATTTCTAAACATTTGGACTACCTATGTTGCAAATGTATTATCTTTTCAATTTACACACGGCATCTATTGCACGTCTGTCCGTCCTGGGAGAGGGATCCCTCCTCTGTTGCTCTTCCTGAGGTTTTTTCCCTTTAAACTGTGGGTTTTCTCCGGAAGTTTTTCCTTGTACGATGTGAGGGTCTAAGGACAGAGGGTGTCATATTGTCATACTGATATTCTGTAAAAACTGTGAAGTCCACTGAGACAAATGTAACATTTGTGATATTGGGCTATATAAATAAACATTGATTGATTGATTGATTGACCAATCAAAGCAGCAAGCCAAAAAAAAGGTAAAATTACTTAATTCCACCTCAAATGGATCATCTGCTGGGTCCATTTCTGGTTGGTTCATTCTGTTAGGGTGAGTGAAGCAGGCAGGACCCAAATGCAGAATAAACAGGAAAAAATACATTTATTTCAAGGATTTTAAGGAACAAAACAGAACACTACCTCGTGAACACAGTCAACAACAAACAATGAACCAACAATGACAGACAGAAAAACCAGAACTTAAATACACATGAGACTAATCACACAAACAAGACACAGGTGAGGAGGGAGGAGAAAACATAGGGGCACCAGGTGAACACAATCGGGTAAACAGGTAGGAGGGAAAACAGACAGAAAGCGACAGGCAAGACAGGGGGTGAAGACTTTTCAAAAATAAAACATGAAACCAAAGACAGAAAAAGACAAGACAAAACACAGACAGATTGTGACAGTTTCATTATCATCCTGTCGAGCACACATTAATTATTGGAATCACTCCGTACTGTTTTTCTCTCTTAAGTGGGCCTGGAGAAAGCCTTTGAGCTCCATCACTGTCAGGTCATCCTTATTTATTAGCATGTCTTTGAAAGTTCCAGGTTTTATGATTCGGAGCACACCACGAACTATGTCTCCGTCATGGACGCCTTCTCCAATCCCTTCCTCGATTTGCTTACAGACATTGTTATAGCTTATGTCTGACGCACCTTAAACTCCCTCCTCTGGAGGTAGGAGAGCTCTCTTAAGGAGATCATTCTCAGGGCCGGACTGGGCAGCAGACTGAGCTGGTGAGTGTGGGATGTTATGATCAGGGGTGCACATAACTTTTTTGCCCTGGTTCTCAAAGGAGCACCTGGAGATGTTGCTTGGTGCTCATCCTTAAATTGAAATAAATAAACCGGTCTTTATTTGTCAGACACACAACACAGAACACACATGCAGAGGTGAACACAGAACACACATGCAGAGGCGAACACATGACAACATTAGCACGACCAGTAATCCTACAAGCTGTCATCACTACCCTCCTGACTGTTCTCCTCACTGTCTTCCTCTCTGTCAGACATGGTAGCTGATGATGTAGGCCTACTACTTTCTCTCGTGTTGAGTCTTCGATTAGCTGCTTGCATCCACAAGTCAACAGCTGGGTTTGGGTCGAAAGTCCAGTTTTAAAAGGATATGTTTGGTTACTGTCCTATAGTATACATTGGACTGATTTCAAACCTGTTTATCCCAATAATTATATAGGAGTGCCTTGAAAATATGTGTTTACATAAATTGTGACCAAACCGTTTGAACTTAGACTAAAGTGAACTATCTAAACACTCAGAGTCCTTTACCTCACTGAGCTGTAGTATCAGCCTCTCAGTCTGACTGGAGAGGACTCTCCCTCCACATCATTGTAGAAACATCTTCTTCTTCCGTTAGAGCAGCTAGCACCAGATGCTAATAACAACAGCGCCCTCCCTTTCTCCCTCGCTCACTCCCACGCTCACTCGCACTTTGGCTGTGAGCTGCGGGCGCCAGATAAGCCAACATCCCCCATTTTCATCACTTACAGCGCCCATCGTACAGGGCAAATGAAAAGTGTAACCGGGGTGAAAAGGGTGTTACATTTACTTAATTATGAATGTTGTTACATCAAAGCCGAAAATTAGGATGAGCACCAACGGTCAAAAATGTTTCACCAGCGCAGCGCCTCCACAGATCTGGCGCCCTAGGCGAAAATCAACGCCAGTGCGACGGGCCGGCCCTGAGTTCATATGCAACTCGCAAATATCTTTCTCTCTCTTCTCTCCTCTCTTTTCTGTTCTCCCTTCTCTCTCCCTCTCTCTCAATGTTGGTACGCAAATGTGCCTTTTTTCAAATGACCCGGTGCTCTTTTTTTGGCCGAGGTGCGCATGCGCACCAGTTATGTGCAGCCCTGGTTATGATGAGACTTACTAGTGTGTGCTGGTGACAGTGGGGGTTGTTCTAGTGTCTGTGTTGTAGGTGCCATAATGCTTTGTCTTAACCTTTTACCCAGGTCTTCATAGCTATTAAGCATTTCCAGTAACCCAGTATTCGTGTTATCCCCTGCAGCATTAAAACTGACTGGAGAAGCGGTGAGATCTGTCTCAGCTTCAGATATCTGCCCTGTACACTTACTTCTCTGTCTTTCACAATGTCATCAATAGCATCTTTCAACATCAACAAGTGAACCATCCCACTATCTTCTGACTCAAGCAAGTGCTTACTGTGCATAAATAAACTGATGTAGTTGAAGCAGCCTTCATTGTCTCCCTCCTCGAGCTCAGACGGTTCCTGGCCTGGCACTGGACCCACTTCCTTGGCAATGTGGAGGAGTTATTTTGCTGACAAGGAGAGTAGGCTTCTTCTGATGTCCCACACCAGACTTTTCCTATGGGCTAGTTGCACGGGATGACGTATTTCCATTTCTGGTTCATTGAGTGTGCGCTTGTAAACTTCCGGTCTACGGTAGAGCGGGTACATAGCGATATAGATAGCGAGATAGATAGATAGATAGAGAGATAGATAGATAGATAGAGATACAGATAGAAAGATACACTGAACAAAAATATAAATGCAACACTTTTGTTTTTGCTCCCATTTTTCATGAGATGAACTCAAAGATCTAAAACATTTTCTATATACACAAAATAACCATTTCTCTCAAATATTGTTCACAAATCTGAAAAAATCTGTGATAGTGAGCACTTCTCCTCCTTTATTGCACAGGTGTGCCTTAGGCTGGCCACAATAAAAGGCCACTCTGAAATGTTCAGTTTTATCACACAGCACAATGCCACAGATGTCGCAAGTTTTGAGGGAGCGTTCAATTGGCATGCTGACAGCAGGAATGTCCACCAGAGCTGTTGCCCGTGAATTGAATGTTCATTTCTCTACCATAAGCCATCTCCAAAGGCGTTTCAGAGAATTTGGCAGTACATATACAACCGGCCTCACAACCGCAGACCACATGTAACCACATCAGCCCAGGACCTCCACATCCAGCATGTTCGCCTCCAAGATCGTCTGAGACCTGCCACTCGGATAGCTGCTGCAACAATCGGTTTGCATAACCAAAGAATTTCTGCACAAACTGTCAGAAACCGTCTCAGGGAAGCTAATCTGCATGCTCGTCGTCCTCATCGGGGTCTCGACCTGACTCCGGTTCGTCGTCGTAACCGACTTGAGTGGGCAAATGCTCACATTCGATAGCGTCTGGCACGTTGTAGAGGTGTTCTCTTTACGGATGAATCCCGGTGTTCACTGTTCAGGGCAGATGGCAGACAGCGTGTGTGGCGTCGTGTGGGTGAGCGGTTTTCTGATGTCAATGTTGTGAATCGAGTGGCCCATGGTGGTGGTGGGGTTATGGTATGGGCAGGCGTATGTTATGGACGACGAACACAGGTGCATTTTATTGATGGCATTGTGAATGCACAGAGATACCGTGACGAGATCCTGGGGCCCATTGTTGTGCCATTCATCCACGACCATCACCTCATGTTGCAGCATGATAATGCACGGCCCCATGTTGCAAGGATCTGTACACAATTCCTGGAGGCTGAAAGCATCCCAGTTCTTGCATGGCCAGCATACTCACCGGACATGTCACCCATTGAGCATGTTTGGGATGCTCTGGATCGGCGTATACGACAGCGTGTTCCAGTTCCTGCCAGCCTAAGGCACACCTGTGCAATAATCATGCTGTCTAATCAGCATCTTGATATGCCACACCTGTGAGGTGGGATGGATTATCTCGGCAAAGGAGAAGTGCTCACTATCACATATTTTTTCAGATTTGTGAACAATATTTGAGAGAAATGGTTATTTTGTGTGTATAGAAAATGTTTTAGATCTTTGAGTTCATCTCATGAAAAATGGGAGCAAAAACAAAAGTGTTGCATTTATATTTTTGTTCAGTGTGTAGATAGATAGCAAGATAGATCGCATACAGATAGCATACAGATAACGGTAGAGCAAAGTGAGAAGGCTAACGTTAACGTGATGGCACTATTTTACACTCAATGTCTCCAAGTCCTACCGAAGGTTAACATCAGTGATGTACATCGGCTGGTACAAGCGGCAAACTCAGCCCCGAGGAGAAAAAGAGAAAAGGGGTTCAAGATGTACATATCCAGTTACATCGACAATTATGAAGGTAAGTGACAAACAAAGCTGTAGTTACTGGCTAACTTTAACAACTTGACAGTCTTGATACAGTGTAAAGCGTTTTAATGATGTACTATTACATGTTTTAGATGACATGAATGATGTCCAATTCCCCACAGTTTCAAACAAAGATCTACCTTCAGGGAGAGTGAGCGTCAGGGCTAGCTGTTACAGGTCTATGAGAAAGCATGCAAAGCC
The DNA here is from genome assembly GCF_902827175.1 of Gymnodraco acuticeps. Taxonomy (NCBI): domain Eukaryota; kingdom Metazoa; phylum Chordata; class Actinopteri; order Perciformes; family Bathydraconidae; genus Gymnodraco; species Gymnodraco acuticeps. The sequence goes on from NW_022991244.1 coordinate 1,091,782, forward strand.
TCACGATCTCAGAGTAGGGAGGAAAATAAAAAGTGTTCATCGGTTCAAAGCCTCAATCAGGTTCATGTTCTGGGGTTTTGATGTGGCTAGAGTAGGTAACCTGTGATTTAGGATTCAAAAAAGCCCAGCTAGCTGACGTGTTGGAACAGATTACATAGTGACAATACATTTGCTCACATCAACTGGTAGCTAGCTATGTGTGTGTAGCATGAAGGGGCTACAGATTTATTTTCGTTTTGTAACCCTCTCGTGTAAAATGATAAATACATTAGCTAAACCCAAACTTAGCTTTCATCAAAGATTCTTAATGAGAGATTGAAAACCGTCTCTGCTTTCATGGAAACCCCAGAAACTGGTTGTGACGGCTGCTGTTCTTTACTGTATGGTTAGTATAATCCATGTAGGGTCCAGTTATTTGTATGGGCCAGTGTTAGGTAAGTGCTGGTTTTGTACCCTACATCTACAGTATGTTAAGCTGTTCAACGTTCTACTAACACTATTTTATGTAGTTATAATATACACTGAACAAAAATATAAACGCAACACTTTTGTTTTTGCACCCATTTTTCATGAGATGAACTCAAAGATCTAAAACATTTTCTATATACACAAAATAACCATTTATCTCAAATATTGTTCACAAATCTGAAAAAATCTGTGATAGTGAGCACTTCTCCTTTGCCGAGATAATCCATCCCACCTCACAGGTGTGGCATATCAAGATGCTGATTAGACAGCATGATTATTGCACAGGTGTGCTTTAGGCTGGCCACAATAAAAGTCCACTCTGAAACGTGCATTTTTGCTTTATTGGGGGGGTCTGGGGTGGTCCGAAAACCAGTCAGTATCTGGTGTGAGGGGTAGGATTAGGGTTAGGGTAATGTTGTGAATCGAGTGGCCTGTGTTCGTCTTCCATACCATAACCCCACCACCACCATGGGTGGGGTTATAAATGTCATATGACGTTATTCATTCACAAATGTTGTGGATGCTAACTAACTTATCTTGCATTGATCTGTTCATCTGTTACATAAACTAGCATTACTTAAATATGCAGAGACTAATTGAAATGTTTAATGTATTTTTTCCCCCCGATATAACATCAACCTATGTTTTGTAAAAGTTTATTAAATGAATCTGTAAAATGTTATCATATTGTGGATTTATTATGTTGTGTATTCCATCCATCCATCTTCTCCCGCTTATCCGTGGTCGGGTCGCGGCGGTAGCAATTCCAGCAGAGAGCCCCAAACTTTCCTTTCCCTGGCCACATCAACCTGGGGGGACTGGGGGATCCCAAGGCGCTCCCAGGCCAGCGTATTGTCCTATATTATTTTTGTATGCATTTGTTTTGAGGTTATAATTCATTAGTACCTAAACATAGTATGGTATAACTGCTTTTTGTAATGACCACAATGAAATACACAATTGGTTTGGGAGCAAGAAATCTTTTAATCATTGCTGCCCAGGCTTGCCCATGCTTTCACCAGTGGTCCGTTCTGGTAGTTGACCAGGAAGCAAGCCACATTGAAAAGCTCCTCAATGCTTCCACACACATACAGTGGTATGGCTTTGTCAAAGAGTTTGTTCTCTTTGACCCTTCTGATGCACCTCTCCACATGGACCCTCAGACGTGCAATGGATTGAGTCTGCCTGACATCCTCCCTGCTCATTTGGGGGTTTTTTGACAGAAAGGCAGGCCGGTAAACTTTGCCCTCAACCAGATTGTCCACAAGGAACCCTTTGTCGACCATTATCGCCATGTCTGGTGTGAGCAGGCTCACGATGCCAGACAGCTTGAAAATCTCCCGGTCACTCATAGATCCTGCATACAGGCCAGACACAAATGTAATGGCACCATGTGGTGCCATGCCGATCATGGCCTTGAATGTAGCATGCGACTTGTATGTTGAAAACACCTCACTCTGAAGCAGGAGAGATGATGGAGTCTGGCAGAATACTTCAGTGCAGTCAAGCACCACTTGTGTGTCAGGGAAAACTGAAAACTCTGGTGGAAGGTGAGCTCTGACAACTTCGCGTGGGATCCACAGACGTTTGCTTCCAAGCAGTTGGTAAAGGAAGTGTGTCCAGGTGGAAATAATTCTGCTGACTGTGGTGCGGTGAATGCCAAACCGTTCTGATAGATCCCTCAGATGTAGGCCCACTGACAGGTGCATGAGGAACAGCAGCAGCTCATCTATGGGTGGAAGTTTCTGTGAAAACAAATAAGTGTTAGGCATACTGTAGATACTGTTATAGGGGAGACCGGGTACAGTTGTAACACATTTTCCTGGGGTTTGTTGTTCTCTCTGCGTGTGTGTTGTGTGAGTGATGTGATGCACTTGTTAAACGGTGGTATAGTGCGCAGCGTGCATAATTATTAATATACATCCATGCTTGTATGCTGCATACCGTTGTTGTTGGTTGAGAGGAATCCGAGCTGCTGGCAGAGGATGCCTTATCGTTGGTGATCCGCACCATCTTGGTGTTGGCTGCTGGCTCCACCAATTTCCAAAAGGCAAGGAAATGCTTGTATGTGGCAAATCTAAGAATGTAATATTGTTCATGTTAGACATCGTTTTGTTTCTTAAATTAGCTTCCCCAAATGAAAGGTGTTTTTCAAACTAGTGGCCATAACAACATCCTGATAGCCTTATAAACAAACCTGGTGTAGAAACGAATGTCCTCGTCCGACCCTGCCAGGCGTTGTATCCCGAAATGAGATCGCAGTTGTAACACTTCCAGCTGGTGTTGGAGCTCCCTAATCTGACTTTTCAAGGCTTTGTTCTCGTTGGCCACCTGATTTGCCATCACTGCCGTCGCTGGTTTTAAACAGTACTCATGATCAGGCAGCGCAACTGTTTCCACCTCGTACTCAGCTGTCAAGTCCGGGGTGGGGCTCTCTGCCCTCGGCCGACGCTCCCAAACATTACGTCTTGGTGTAGGTAGCTCGTTATTATTCCATGCAAAGAGAACAGGTATAGCTCCTTTCTGTACTCTGTGCAGTCCTCCAGCTGTGACCAATAAGTCTCCCGGTCGAAAATGCCTACTGCACACACGGGTATTTTTTGTGGGGCTGAAATTGTCCCTACGGATCTTGATCAGCCACTGAGCCTTTTACCTCAGCATCAATGGGAAATGCATGGAAACTTATCTCCCGATTATAACGGGACAAATTCGTACACAGGGGCACACAGCAATGTAGTGCTGACTTTCTTACCTGCTGGAAGGCCAATCGCTTTTCTTTACCCTGAAATCCGCTCATTCTTGCTCTTGGTGTGTCATAACAAACTGTCAAACTGTCAAAACTCTGTACTCAAACCGGAAGTACTCGCCCTCACACCCACCCGCCGGAAGTTGATAGACGCCATCTTGTGCACAGAGCCTATTCACTCACGATGGATTGCTCAGTTCAGCAATGGTTCCACGTCTGCTCCAGCTTACAGCTCTCTGCTCGCATCAGCTCCGGTATTGGTCCTAGAAGTCATTAATGGATCAGCTCCCGACCAGTAGGTGGCACCGATCCCGGACGAGTCCCCAAGAACTGTAACGGGTCCCCGATATGAGGACCACACTAACAGTGATGATAACAGTGAAACAGAAGTAATGAGGACACGTTGTGTTCAGTTTCCTTCAAGATTACTTCTGAGATTGTTTTATTACATACAATCATATAAACATAAATTATCTTATGCATTTCAGTTTCGACTTACATTCCTCAATAACCATTCACATACCTTCACTCTGTCTGTATGTTACTCTTTTATGTGATAAACACATGTCGAATTGAATTTCATTCAATAAAATGTGTTGTACCTTAAATACATTTGTATACAGTATTAACCTGTATTTAATACTACTCTTCTTTTTACTTTCACTTAAAAGTAGTATTTCATGACCCCTCTAACCTGTCATGTTGACTATTTACCTTCTGCCATTAATGGCAGGTCACTAAACTGAAACATATTTAAGTGTAACAAACAACCTTACTGTTTTACCAACAGTAACTAACTTATAACCCTTACAAAGTACATATTTATTACAAACAAACAATGACTATACATGTATGTAAATACAGATATACTGACAAAATTGTATCCTTACTGCGTCAGATCACGTTGTCCCCAAAATGGCGCCATACCAGGGAAGCTAGGCTAATACACACACTAGTTAACGGTTTTACACATGTAAACAGCGCTACAAAGTCTTTAAATGTTAGCTGGCCGTTACATATTATCTACGCATACCTTATGGGGGATTCATTGTGATTTATGCACAGTTTACCAACCTGTATGGTGCAGGTGAAACAGAAGTAATGAGGACACGTTGTGTTCGGTTTCCTTCCAGATTACTTCTGAGGAAACCCCAGGAACGTCCGTCGGTTTAATCGGTAACCCGGAACCATTGAATCGAACACAAACGTTCCGCCTCACTACTCACTGCATCTAAAGTATGGGATTAGTTTTGTATCATAAAGATAAAGCAACGCTTTCTCAGAATCAAGCAAAACTAAGAGTTTAAGAGAAAAAAAACGGAGTCAAGCAGAATACATTTAATTTAAAAAATAAAACTATAAGTTGCAAACAAATCATTTGTGTAATCACGTAAACTATATGTATTTTTTCTTTGTTTTAACCTTTATATATACAGCCTATGGTTTTAACACATATTTTTGTTTGCAGTTCTCTTTGCTTCTTTCTCAATGATCAGACTTTTGCTCTCGTTGCAGCTTTCTCATTTGCGCTCCCTCATTTTTTGTTTTCAATTCTGACACAAACGTCCCACGTAGGCGGGACTTTCAGGGGTGGGTTCCCATTGGCTACTCAGTTTTTGAGTGACAGCCCAGTCCTCCAGCGATTGTACAGTGCAGGCAGCTGCGGTGCGGTAGCTGAGCGTGGATAGAACACCCCAGAAGAACCAACATTTCAATTATTATAATACTACAAGTGTCATGACCGAAAGAACGAGATCGCGGATACAAGCGGCCGAGATGGGTTTTCTCCGCAGGGTGGCTGGTGTCTCCCTTAGGGATAAGGTGAGAAGTTCAGTCATCCGGGAGGGACTCGGAGTTGAACCGCTCCTCCTTCGCGTCGAAAGGAGCCAGTTGAGGTGGTTCGGGCACCTAGTTAGGATGCCACCTGGGCGCCTCCCTAGGGAGGTGTTCCAGGCACATGCAGCTGGGAAGAGACCAAGGGGTAGACCTAGGACCAGGTGGAGGGATTATATCTCTTCGCTGGCCTGGGAGCGCCTTGGGATCCCCCAGTCAGAGCTGGTTGATGTCGCCAGGGAAAAGAAAGTTTGGGGCTCTCTGCTGGAACTGCTACCCCCGCGACCCAACCACGGATAAGCGGGAGAAGATGGATGGATGGATCGATGGATAATACTACAAGTGAAATTATATCTAAGTATTGATCATTTGTGTTGTTTGTGCTGTACTATACGGTCTGTTTCTTTATTGTGTTAGTTAAGTGAGAAGTAAAGAAAAGCTGTGTTATGAAAGTTAGCTTTTGCTAACTTTAGAACTTTAGATCCATAACAATGCTAGCTAAGTAGCCTAATAGCAGGGACAGTTAGCTACAAAGCGAGCAGTGAATTAGAGTTCAGACACCTGCGCACACACTCAAACGGACTCGTGTGCCTGACTCTACCAACAGGCTTTCATGATTCTGTTTAGATATGCAAGTATAAGCCATGATAGCTTATTTTATTAACACGCTGATTTGATGTAAAAATCAATGGAAGCTGTTAACTACTTCTCTTTGTAGGAAAACCTACCGTCCATGATGCCCCTGAGCTGTGTTTTATTTGTTAACTTCATATTTTTTATTTCCTAAAACATTTATTTTCCTCTCATATTAACAGTGTGGATCATTGAGACAGCGTAGTGTCCAGAGGTCTTATCCCGTTTTCCCACTTCCTCTGAGGGGACAGCACTGAGGGGGGGGTGGGGGTGGGGGGGGGGGGGGGGGGGGGGGGGGGGGGGGGGGGGGCATGAAGAAAGACCTGCACCAGCTTCATCCACTCTGGGCATTGCTATTATCACTTGCTCAGTGTCATTTCATTTGACCAAATGTCTTTACATATACATTTTATAGATTGTATTATTATCCACCTTTTTATTTGATGTCCTTCTATTTAAAACATTCTTTGAGACTTCATCTTCTGGTTAACATTTCAATAAATTTAATTTGTATAATCACTCTTTTGTGATCACCCAACCCTAACCCATGTCATGGCCACTGATCATAATTCCATTGTTGAGGTCTACTAGAATAGTTCTCATTCATAACACTCCGTTCGATGTCTCACTATGGGATGCGCCTCATCGCGGAGCAAACAGAAGCATCAATCTCATTACGCCAATCCTGATTGGCTGGAGATCTTGACGTCAGCGTCAGGGAAATCATCCCCTATAAGTAGCTTGCGCCACAACGCATGCGCCATTCAAACACCTCTTCTCGCTTCAGAGCACATCTCTATAGTAGCCGGACAAGCTTAACGGTCCACAGACTGAACCCAAATATAACCATTTCGGTCGACGGGCGCTCGCCGGCTACTCCTTCTGCTTCGCAAGAAGACGGTAATACTAACGCCAGTTAGTATTAAAATCGACCTCGCCGTTCTTTCCCCGGAAAGTAAGGTAAGGTTTTGATTTTTCTCAAGCTAGCTACGCACCTGTTGCTAGCTAGCTTCCCCTTACTACCGACACCACGGTAGCGAGGACGCTTTTCTTTTTCTCTCTCACGGAGGAGAAAAGGATTAGAAGTATATTGACACACCAGTCAATATTCTTTGAGAACAAAGGACCCACACCGTCCCTTTTTCTCCGGATTAAGGACGGGTTGGTAAAACTTTTTCTCTCAACGACGTACCTGTTACGAGCGGGTCCTCTCCACGCCACGAGGCGAACAAGATGGACGCCTCTCCCCCTCACACCAGAGGAGTCAGGGACTCGGAGGCTCGGTCATGCGGCTGCGGGTTGAAGATAGCAGGCACAGACTCACACCAGGTCTGCTCGTCCTGCCTCGGGCTGGAACACGCCCAGGAGGCTATCGACAACCCCGGCTCGTGCGGGCATTGTGCCCTTTTCACCCGAAAGAGCCTCCACCGACGGCTAGCACACCAAGCTAGCTTGTTGGAACAGGACTCCCTCATGTCCACTGATTCGCCGTTTGGCAATCAAGACACGGGGGCGTCCGCCGCAGAGACTGAGCCCCTCACTGTGTCGGTCTGGGGCTCACTAACAGCGGCAGCTGCGGAACCGGGATCCCACGCCGTTCAGGCCGGGACCCGGTGGCGGCAAGAGACGCGGGAACGGAGCCCCACGCCTCACCGGCGAGACCTCACCATGGTCTCGCCCGCATACCGCCGATGGAACTGCTGGTGGCAGCCCACCTCCCACCGAGGATGGGTCACCAAGCAGGAACCCCACGCTGCCAGCGAAGGTGGACCGTTTCCAGTTGACCATGACTGAACGGTCCTACAGAGCCGCAGCGTTGTCCGCCAGGGCTCTGAACGTTGTTCAGGATGTGCTTGACATGCCCATCGTTCCCGAGGGGATTTTCGGCTCCGCTCTTGCCTCCATGCAGAGGAGATGCGAGTCGAAAAAGAAGGAGGACGAGGCCCTCCACCTCTGCCTCCCTCGAAGGGCCCAGCCGCTGCCTTCGCAGCGGCAGCCCTTCGTCCAAGCTGCTCCGAACCCTGCTCGGTTCAAAATACCGAAAACGCAGGTCGCAGTCCGCCCCGAGTCCCAAGCCCAGGCAGGGGACGAGGGCGAGCTGGCCTAGAAAATCTCCGGTTCCGGCTGCAGCCCAGGCGCAGCCAACCCAGAATTTCGGCCAGCAGTCGAGGAAGAAGAAGCGAGCGGCGTGACAGCCCCTCCTTCTCCCCTCTGTGACAGAGCTGGAAGTCTACGGTTCCCCAGCTCTAAATGTGTTCCCGCCGCCTCGAGAGATGCCTCAACACCATCCTCAAGTCCGCGTAAACACATGTCACACACTTATTGATTTTTCTGTCATAAAACATTTTCCGCTGACGCATCCAGGCTTCGAGCCAAGGGCGCAGCTCGAAAATGAAAAGAAAAACAATAAAAACAATAAACAGTCCGTCAACTGTTCCCCTTCTGAGAGCAGCTACGGCCTCTCTCAAAGGGCGGACAATTGACGGGTCTGTGAAGGCACCACCGTCACGCGCATCCGCAGTGCCGGCTGGGGCTGTAAAGGCACCACCGTCACGCGCATGCGCAGTGCCGGCTGGGGCTGTAAAGGCACCACCGTCACGCGCATGCGCAGTGCCGGCTGGGGTCGTGAAGAAAAGCCCGCCCCGAGTCCCCAGCCCAGGCTGGAGACGAGGGCGAGCTGGCCTAGAAAATCTCCGGTTCCGGCTGCAGCCCAGGCGCAGCCAACCCAGAATTTCGGCCAGCAGTCGAGGAAGAAGAAGCGAGCGGCGTGACAGCCCCTCCTTCTCCCCTCTGTGACAGAGCTGGAAGTCTACGGTTCCCCAGCTCTAAATGTGTTCCCGCCGCCTCGAGAGATGCCTCAACACCATCCTCAAGTCCGCATAAACACATGTCACACACTTATTGATTTTTCTGTCACAAATCATTTTCCGCTGACGCATCCAGGCTTCGAGCCAAGGGCGCAGCTCGGAAAAATGAAAAGAAAAACAATAAACAGCCCGTCAACTGTTCCCCTTCTGAGAGCAGCTACGGCAATCTCTCAAAAGGCGGATTACAGGCGGGTCTGTGAAGGCACCACCGTCACGCGCATGCGCAGTGCCGGCTGGGGTTTTTAAAAGCACCACCGCCACGCGCATGCGCAGTGCCGGCTGGGTTGTGAAGGCACCACCGTCATGCGCATGCGCAGTGTCGGTGGGGATTGTCGAAAGGGGGCACCACTGTGTTCAGACACTAGAGGGCCCCATAACACAACAAATAGAGACTCAGAGGGGAAGAGATGTGACATCTCCACTGGCTCTAAGGAGCATGCAGTGGAAGATGCTCACATCATCTGCTTGGGTTTTCAAGACAGTAACACGGGGCTACAGACTCCAATTCGCTGTCACCCCCCCTCGCTTCTCGGGCATTCTGCATTCGCAGGCCCGAGGAGAGTCAGCCCATATTCTGGAGAAAGAGATTCTCTCTCTCCTAGAAAAGAGGGCTATATCTATTGTACCCGCCGAGCAGAGTCAGGGCGGCTTCTATTCCAAGTACTTCCTCGTTCCCAAACGGGGAGGGAACGGAATTCGGCCAATACTTGATTTGAGGGCTCTGAACAAATATCTAAGAAGATATAAGTTCAGAATGCTCACTCACACATCTCTGCTGCGGCTCATGCGACAAGACGACTGGTTCACATCAGTCGACCTGAAAGATGCGTATTTTCACATCCCAGTATATTACCCACACAGGAAATATCTGAGATTCGCATTTCAGGGGATATGTTATGAATACAGAGTACTCCCCTTCGGTCTGTCTCTCAGTCCAAGGGTGTTTTGTACGATGTACGGAAGCCGCGATAGCCCCGTTAAGACAACAGGGTATTCGCCTGGCGACCTACCTGGACGACTGGCTGCTTCTCGCACAGTCGGAGCAGGAGGCTGTTACGCAGACGAATGTCCTCGTAAAGCACCTGCTCAACCTGGGTTTCATAATAAACACAGAGAAGAGCATGTTGTGCCCCGCGCAGACTATACTCTTCCTGGGTTTACGCCTGAACTCGGTGCCCTTTTCAGCTCGCTTGTCAGCGGATAGAGTGAAAGCTTTCAGAGCTTGTCTCGCTCTTTTCCAGCTGCGCAAACATGTTCTCTTCAGATCATGCCTGCGATTGCTGGGGCTCATGGCGTCAGCCATCCTGGTCGTACGACTGGGACGCTTACACATGAGGGAGTTTCAGCGCTGGGTGGCCGCCCTAAAACTAAACCCGTGATGGTTACTGTGAAATGCGTAATGGCACTGCGCCACTGGCTGCACCCGACTTTTCTAGTACGAGGTGTGCCTATGGGTGCTGTCCTTTCACGGAAAGTGGTCACCACGGACGCATGTCTGACAGGTTGGGGAGGTATTTATGAAGGTCGCCCGGTGAGGGGTCTCTGGAGCAGAGACCTCCAGCGGGCACACATAAATTACCTGGAGCTTTTAGCGGTGTTTCTCACCCTAAAACGCTTTCTGCCTTTCCTCAGGGGACATCACATCCTCGTGAGGACAGACAATACGACCACGATATCGTATATTAACCGCCAAGGGGGTTTGCGTTCTCTCCAGTTACACACACTGGCGCACAAACTTATCCTATGGAGCGGTAGGCGTCTCCTCTCTCTGAGAGCGACGCACGTACCGGGAGTGAGGAACCTCGGGGCAGATCTACTGTCCAGAGGTATACCACTTTATGCAGACTGGACTCTACATCCAAGGATTGTGAGCTAGCTGTGGGTGCATTACGGCAGAGCCGCGGTGGATCTGTTCGCATCGAAAGACAACGCTCAGTGTCAGCTGTTCTTTTCGATGCGCGATCTAAATGCACCGTTAGGCGTGGATGCACTCGCGCACAATTGGCCCCCGGGCCTTCTGTACGCGTTCCCACCCCTGGCTCTGATACCCCCAACTCTGGCCAGAGTGAGAGAGCAACGCCACACACTTATCCTGATAGCTCCGCACTGGCCAGCTATGTACTGGCTAGCGGAGATATATCAGCTGCTGTGCGGGCAGCCATGGCAGCTCCCACTACGCAGGGACATACTGTCCCAAGCGAGGGGGGCGATCTTTCACCCACACCCAGAGCGCTTGGCTCTATGGGCCTGGCCCGTGAGTGGTACAATCTAAATACAGTGTGACATGACGCTGACCCTGGCAGCTGCCAAGCGAGCCAGTGGCACTCATGCACTATCTGTAGTTTTCATGCACTCAGTTTTCCCCAGGGCAAACAGAGTGTGGTTGAAGCCTGACCCTGCCTTTATCTTAAGGCGGTCGGTTCGGGTACCACATTTGACATTAAGGCATCCTCCTCGCCACTGTATTCCTCCGGGGAACAGCGGCCGGATTTGCCGTGTCCAGCCCGTGCTTCACGCACGTACAGGGACAGATCAAGGGTGCTTTGTCATAATGACCAACCCCTTGTGTCCTGGGCTAACCCTTATAAGGGCAAGCCTGTTACTAAGCAACGGCTCTCCCACTGGTCTGTGGAAGCAATTGCTTTGGGGCTCATACGAGTCAGAGTTCGCAGGCACCCTCGGGTCCGCGAGCTCTTTCGACTCAGAGTCTGGCTGCATTCTGGACTCTGTCCAGGATGTCTCCCATCAAAGACAATGGTGCAGCGGCGAGCTGGTCCTCGCCGCTCACTTTTGTCTGCCTCCTAACAGGCTGGACGTTCTGCTCCCAGTGTGACTCAAGCAGTGCTGGGCACCTGGTTGAGTCAGAGCTCTACCTGTGAAGTTCTGGTTGGTTTGGTGATTTTCGAGATAAGCTCGTCTGGCAATACGGGAGCTACAATTTCCCATAGTGAGACATCGAACGGAGTGTTATGAATGAGAACTATAGGTTACTTACGTAACCCCAGTTCTCAGAGTAACATGAAGTGAGATGTCTCACCAGACGGCCCTCCTTGCTATGGTGAAGCGAGAAGAGGTGCTTATTTTGAATGGCGCATGCGTTGTGGCGCAAGCTACTTATAGCCACTCCCAGCAGGCCCAGGGGCCTCTCTAGCAGCCGCACTCAGCCACCGGCTTACAGGGGTGGTCTGCAGAGGTCCCAGCGGCCCACTCAACCGGCCGATGGCTTTCGTGCCCCAGGTCGCCTGGCTTCCAGGCGGCCTCGTGCTTCAGAGCCTTACCAGCGCCCCCCAGGGGGCCCCAGGGGCCGGGGGGCTAGGCCCTGAAGTCCCGAGGCCGGTCGTCGGCTGTTTTTCCCAGCAGCAGCTCAGCTACTGGGCTGCCTGTACTTCCGACCCTTGGGTGATTTCCACCCTAACCCAGGGCTACGAATTGCAGTTCCGACGCCGGCCCCTAGCCTTCGGCCGGGTCAGTATGACAGTTGTCAACGACCCGGCGAAGGCCTTAGCTCTGGCCCAAGAGTTGTCCGTCCTCTTAGCCAAGGGCGCAATCGAGCCAGTGGACCCCCTGCTTCAGGGCGGGGGGTTCTACTCGGCGTACTTTCTTGTGAGCAAGAAAGTTGGCGGATTCCGTCCAGTTCTGGACCTCAGAGGAATCAACAGATTCTTGAAGGTACTGCCCTTCCATATGCTAACCACAGCAGACACCCTTCGTGTTGTCACACAGGGGGAGTGGTTCACAACCGTGGACTTGAAGGACGCCTACTTCCACGTGCCAATTGCATCCCATCACCGGAAGTTCTTGAGGTTCACCTTTCAGGGCCGACATTATCAGTTCCGGGTGCTTCCCTTTGGTCTCCCTCTCTCCAAGGGTGTTCACCAGGGTTGTAGCGGCAGCGCTCGCTCCCCTGCAGGCACAGGGCATGAAGGTCCTGCCATATCTGGACGACTGGCTGGTTTGCGCGCCGTCCCGGGCCCAAGTGGCCCAGGATACGGCGCGCCTCTCATCCCATGTAGCCCGGTTGGGCCTAACAGTGAACGCCGGAAAGAGTTGCCTGGACCCTTCCCAACAGGTCACTTACCTGGGGATGGTCCTAGACTCAGTCGCCATGAGGGCCTACTTGACACCTCGTCGTGTGGACGACATTTCCCACCATCTTCGCATCTTCAGACTGGGCAAGAGGGTGCCTTACATCCAGTTCCTCCGGCTCTTAGGCAGACTGACAGCTGCCTCAGCCGTTGTGCCCTTGGGCCTGCTATCACTGCGCCCCATGCAGATGTGGCTGAACAACTTTCGCTTGGACGCCAAGCGGCACAGGCACAAGAGAGTCAGGGTGTCTCAGCAGTGCCTCCACTCTCTGTCCCGCTGGAGGGACAGGGCCTATCTTCTGATGGGTGTGCCTATGGGCGCCATCCCATCCCGCCGGGAGACGGTCACTGTGGATGCATGTCTCTCGGGGTGGGGTGCGGTGTGGCAGGGCAGGACTGTGCAGGGGCAGTGGTCTGCCCAGGAAGGTGCACACCATATCAATGTGCTGGAGCTGCGGGCTGTGTTGCTCGCACTCATGCACTTTTTACCCCAACTGGCGGGCAGGCATGTGCTCATTCGTTCGGACAACATGTCCGCCGTTGCCCAAATCAACCACCAGGGGGGCACCAGGTCCACACAGCTGCTCCGTGTTTCACAGAGCCTCTTGCCTTGGGCGCTCCCCCGCCTCGCCAGTCTGCAGGCAGTCTTTCTGCCAGGAGACCTGAATCAGGTCGCAGATTTCCTCTCACGGCGCAAGCCTCCACCGGGGGAGTGGAGGCTTCACCCAGAGGTGGTGGAGACAATTTGGAGCCTTTTCGGCAGGGCCGAGGTGGACCTCTTTGCCTCAGAAGAGTCGAGGCACTGCCCCCTCTGGTTCTCCTGGACGGAGGTGACCAGCCCGTTGGGTCAGGATGCCCTGGCGCACGACTGGCCGGACACTCTCCTGTATGCCTTCCCGCCGCTGCCTCTGATACTGCAGACGCTTCAGAGGGTCCTTACTCAGGGGCACAGGCTCCTTCTGGTCGCCCCCCGCTGGCCGGGGAGAGTCTGGTTCCCACTGCTGCGCAGTCTCTGCTGCAGCCCACCTTGGCGTCTCCCCGACAGGAAGGACCTTCTGTCACAGCTCAAGGGTCAGATCTGGCGTCCCGACTCTCACCGCCTTCAGCTCTGGGTTTGGACTCTGCAGGGCCCAACCCACTGTTGAGCGGCGTCACGGCATCAGTCAGGGAAACTATCCTGAATGCCAGAGCTCCATCCACTCGGGCACAGTATGAGTGCAAATGGAAGCTCTTCTCCCACTGGTGTGTGAGTAAGGCTGAGAATCCGGGGCATTGCTCCGTGGCCACCATTATGGAGTTCCTGCAGTCCCTTCTGGAGAGTGGACGTTCTCACTCCACTTTGAAGGTGTATATGGCTACGATCTCTGCCCGACATGTCGGAGTCGATGGCGCCACAGTGGGGCGCCACAGGTTGGTGTCCTTCTTTCTAAGAGGGGCTCTACGGCAGCGTCCCCCTAGCACCCCAAGGGCCCCGGCTTGGGACCTGCCCCTAGTGCTGAATGCCCTATCATCTCCGCCCTTCGAGCCCCTGGCCCAGGTCGGGCTTAAGTGGCTGTCCCTGAAGGCAGCATTTCTGCTTGCCGTAACCTCAGGGAAGCGAGTCGGAGAGCTTCATGCCCTCTCCGTAAGCAGTACATGCCTGAGGTGGAACTCCGATGACTCGGGCGTTACCCTCTGGCCGAATGTGGCGTTCCTGCTCAAGGTGCTTTCACTAGCCCACTTCAATCGGCCTATCCAGCTGGCACGCTTTAACATTCCACAGGAGAGCGGCACACCTGAGTTGCTGTGCCCTGTGCGTGCCCTGAGGGCGTATATTGATGCTACAGCCGGTATACGGCAGTCAGAGCAGCTCTTCGTTTGCCATGGCGGCACTAAGAAGGGTCGTGCTCTCTCTAAGCAACGGCTGTCCCACTGGGTGGTTGATACCATCACACATGCCTATGGGGCCAGTGGCCGCCCCCTGCCATCAGGGGTGAGATGCCACTCTACAAGAAGCATCTCAACATCGTGGGCTGCCCTAAGAGGGGTGCCCCTGGAGACCATCTGTGCCGCGGCATGGGCGTCTTCTGGCACATTCTCCAGGTTCTACCAAGTCAATGTCGCCACTCCTCACCCTCTGGGTGTGGTCCTGTTGCCAAGCTCCGCTGCTTCCAGCTAGGTGAGTAAGTGCTTGGATTCTTCATGACATGGTTGGTATAGGTCATCCAGTGCTAAAGCACCGCCTCTGGCGGTCAGTAGGGACGAAATAGAACGATAGTTACGGCTGTAACTACGGTTCTATGAGTCCCGGATGACCGCCAGAGTATCCTGTCACTCAGAATTCTTGTGTGCTCGCGAGAAGATTCTGGGAACAGATCCACTGACGACACCGGCTGATATAGCCGGTGTCACGTGGGTCACAGGTGACTTTGTTGGTATTGGTACTCGAGCTGCGCATGCGCGCGATGGACATATCCAGTGCTAAAGCACCGCCTCTGGCGGTCATCCGGGACTCATAGAACCGTAGTTACAGCCGTAACTATCGTTTTACTCGCTACAGGGTGTACTTTGAGGGTTTTGACTCTGCACACCATTTACATGCATAAAAACCTTCATAACACACAAGGGGACGGGTAATAACCGGAAAAGCATGACATGGGACCTTTAAAGATTCCATTCAAATCTGTTGATTATTCATATCTTCCTCAGGAATAGTAGGCCTATGTCGAATTTTTTATGCTAAATGTATATCATTTTCTCACAGGATATAGAATGAGACAAGACAGTTTTTATCCATTGTGTATGGATCAGCTCTTCAGACCAACATAGTAAGATGTGAGCATGTTCCTAATTGTGTTGGTATGCAACCTAGGTCTGGTCTGTTTAATAAAGCAAATCTGCCACTTTTATATTGTAGAATTGTAGAAAATAATCATCTTTAGCTTGAAAATACATAGATGTGTTTTTTTTTATCTATAACATTTTCCCAAATTGGGAAATGATTTAACAGCAGCAGTGTGTTCAGGTATTAACATATTTAAAGTTGGAATAAAGTATAAACTACACAACACAAGTGTAATGCAAAGCAATCCATAAGAGAAGTCCGATATGTTCATGAAAACTCCCCAGGAGACACCAACACTAACGTGGCCGAGTGGACTACGGAGTTTGCTGCATGAGTTGCACTGTATGATCTGTGGTGTAGTGGGATGTCACTCAAAAACTAAGTAGCCAATGGGGACACACCCCTGAATGTCCTGCCCACCGGGGATGTTTGTGTCAAAATCGTAAACAAAAAATGAGGGATCGTAAACGAGAAGAGCTGCAGCGAGAGCAAAAGTCTGATCATTGAGAAAGAAGAAACAAGAACTGCAAACAAAAACCTATATTAAAACAAAGAAAAAAGACTTACAGTTTACATGATTACACAAATGATTTGTTTGCAACTTATAGTTTTATTTTTGAAATGAAATTTATTTTGCTTCACTCTTTTTTTTTCTCTTAAACTCTTAGTTTTGCTTGATTCTGAGAAAGTGTTGCTTTATCTTTATGAAACAAAACTAATCACATACTATCGACCCCGTTAGTGAAATGAAAATAACAGATGTACAAAATAAATGCTGCTAAATGTTCTAACTCTAAATAATAATCATAATTATATTAATGTGGTCACACATCCCAGGGGTGCCACACTAACAATATAGCAACAAGTAAATCGATCTGCTTTTTTATATGAACATCAGCAGAAATAAAAGTAATCCTTTGTTTGAACCCTGAGGAAAACAGAAAGTATTCAGTTGCTCTTAAACGTTATATTTGAATAAAATAAACCAAAAAGGCAACAATAATTCTTGATTATCTTTAGTAAAATATTGAATGAACAACGGCCTTCTGGGTAAATGATCTATGTTTGTTTGACGTATCTATCCACCTGATACTTTGATACTAGATACTTTAAACAAAAGCATTGATGAGAAAAATAAATGTCCCTTGAAACGTAACTGACCACACAGTTCAATTGAGGAACATCATTTTCAGAAAACCCTGTTGACTATAGGACACTATTCAGAATGATTATGTTTACATAAAGTATAACCTTTATCAAACAGGACTCCTGAAGTGAAATCTGTCAGGCTCAAAGTTTAGTTGAGGGAGTTGACAGAAATAGGTTCAGCACATTATAAATGTGGGGGAGATAGTCAGTCTTGTGAATTGTGACCACATTGTGTCAATGCTGTGATCTTGCCATAAGACTTCAGCAGCAGCAAACAGAGCAGAACGGAGAAGAGAAAGAGAGTGGGAGCAAGGGAGCAGGAGAAGGGAGAGTAGGAGAGGCGGAAAGAAACCTTTCATGATAAAAACTGCTCGCTCACAGTGCGATAAATTGGGAGATGACGTAAGTCAAAGCACAACAAAAGGGGAGAACATTGGATGGGGACCCTTCACTGAGAAATTGATGAGATCGAGCCTGAAAGAATTGTCTCTGTGAGCCAACATTAGGGCTTAGCTTCCAAAACACTCCTGGATTAAGACGACATCCCACTGGAGGTGGAGTTGGCATGAGCCCATTAGTCCCTCATGATTTCTCTGACACTTTTCTTACTTTGAAGCCACAAATCTTATACTCATAGCTCCTTTAATGTACAAAGAAAATACAATAACAAGCAGTCACCTCCGAAAATAGTTGCAACATTTCTGGATCAGGTAGGTTGTTGGAACAGAGAATTTGTCACAAGTCTTATCCTGCCTCCCTCAGCTCTACATTGGAGGGAAACAATGGAATATTGGAGCAACACATCACACAATTTCAGCACTCCCCATCTGATAAAATGATTTATTTGAGATCAGTAGCCTCTTGCAGCAGCTCAGAGCATGCGCTGAGACTCAAAGACTTTATTCAGTGTTCACATGCCCTTTCTTTTGATTTCCTTTTATCTATCAGAAATGATTTTTGTACACAGGAAATCAAATAGTGACATTTACTTTAACATTTCCTGTGCCCTATCATCATAATGGCTTGCTGAGCCACCTGCCTTTCAGCTTCTCACTAAAATAGGATGTAAGTGGCAATCATGACAATGTTTCAGATAAATATCTTTCAGCTGACGGCAGCATTCAAGACTGTCTTGATTATTATAATTTGTTGTCATTTACTGAATGGAAGGCCCTTTGAAAAGGCAAAAAGTTACATTGTTTAATACATTCTGATAATAATAAAATGAATACATAATGCCTATTACTGTCAGTCTGAACAGCACACAACACTGTCTTCATAACAGTCATTTCCTACATTTGAAATGAACTGAACATACAGTAGGCCTAAATGTAAGATGACTCACCTGTCAATGAAACAAAGCCTAACATATTGTTGGAATATCTGTCCCCATGAATTCAAACTGATTCACAGCTCAACAAACTTAGCACCATGGCTAAATAGGGTCTTGACCTGCTGTTGCAGACTTGAAATTGAGCCTAATCAATTGTCTCATGTGCAAACAGGTTAAATACTCGCTGACCGATGGACAGAGTGTATTCGTTATGTGAACCACTGACCCACTTAATAAATCACTTACATTTTAACTGTGTCTCAACTATAGACCCATTAAAGTCTGTCTGATACAGTGAGTTACTGGACTCTAACAACTTTAGAAGCTGAAGACGCAAATCACACATATCTGCAGTGTTTCTTTTGCTAAGTTTAAAGCTACATTTCACAATGAAGGATGTCTTAGGTCTGAATTTAGATGTTGATTTAGCATCTACGCTACTTACCCCGAGGCTAAAACTGAAGGGCTAAATGAACCGAAAAAATTCTACATTCCCGACGTTCATTTGCATGGTTGTTGTATGGAAATGCAGTTGCATAGATGACATTAATTGGAAGAAGATTTATGAGTTTAGTAGGATTATTGTTACAATGCTAATCATATAACCAAAACGTTTAAATTCTGCACATAGCAACTTAACTGTCTCTCACAGGTGCACTGAATCCACGTATGCATTGACCAAAGGTAAAGAATTGTATTTGAATTCTAATCAAGATCTCCTCTTAAAGATATCAAATATGTCATTCTCCATGACATGGCAATGATGCGTGAAATTATAAAAGTCTCCGTGAATATTTATTCTTGATGTAATGGTGCTGCCATTAAAAAAACAGATTTGAGTCCGTGTACGCATTATACACAGTATTTTAAAAGAGTAATTGAACAAGCTGATTTATAAATATACATGTGATTCACATGTATATTTATAAATCAGCTTGTTCAAATCAGTCTTCAATGTATAACAATATCACATGATGTTATTTCATGTGATATTGATGATATTGTTATACATTGAAGATTGATTTCATCTTATTTATGAATTTAGAGGATCTTGAGGGGAAACTGAAGATGAAAAATGCAGTTTATAAGATTGATTTGGTGTGAGGACTGGAGAGCCCAAATACTCAAAGCACATTATGTTGCTGTGTTTACCAATTTTAACTAAAAAGATGAAGAAGCCTGGTGTTTCAAACATTATAATGTTTTTTAACTTGATTAAATGTCCTGGTGCGATGGAAATTTGCTGTGATTCATGCTGTAATCTTCCTGATGTGTCCTTTTGTGATAAGGACAGAAGCTGTAATAAAAAGTGAAGGGAACATTTGTGAGAAAATGCAAATGAACTGATTTCATGTATGTGTGTGTGTGTTTGCGTTTGTGTGTGTGTGTGTGTGTGTGTGTGTGTGTGTGTTTGTTTGTTTGCTTGCATTTGTTTGCGTGTGTGTGGTGTGTGTGTGTGTGTGTGTGTGTGTGTGTGTGTGTGTGTGTGTCAATCAATCAATCAATGTTTATTTATATAGCCCAATATCACAAATGTTACATTTGTCTCAGTGGACTTCACAGTGTGTACAGAATATCAGTATGACAATACGACACCCTCTGTCCTTAGACCCTCACATCGTACAAGGAAAAACTTCCAGAGAAAACCCACAGCTTAAAGGGAAAAATGGGAGAAACCTCAGGGAGAGCAACAGAACGGACAGACGTGCAATAGATGCCGTGTGTAAATTGAAAAGATAATACATTTGCAACATATGTGTGTGCGTGTGTGTGTGGCCTAGCATTACCATACTTGTGGGGACCTAAATCTGTTTACACAGTCACGTGTGGGGACTCGCCTCCCTTATGAGGACAAATTGGAGGTCCCCCATGAGGGGAATCATTAATTTTAGGGTGAAGACTTGGTTAGGTTTAGGATTAGGGTTAAGGTTAAGGTTAAGGTTAAGGTTAAGGGTAAGGGTTAGGGTTAGGCATGTGTTGGTTATGGTTAAGGTTAGGATAAGTCTCCAGGAAATGCATGTAAGTCAATGTAATGTCCCCTGAAGTGATGTATACATGGTATAATAATAATAATAATAATAATTTCAATTTATATAGCGCCTTTCACGAAACCCAAGGACGCTTTACAATGGGAAGTAACAAAACAAAAAGTAATAATAAAGATACATAGGCTGAAGAAAACAAAAACAGGAATAGGTTGCTGAGTACTGTATATTAGTTGAGGCCAAAGGCCTGAGCGAACAGATGGTGTTTGAGGTGTTTTTTGAAGGTGTCCAGAGTGTCTGCATTCCTGATTGCACAGGGGAGAGAATTCCAGAGGGTGGGGGCTGCGACACTGAAGGCTCTGTTGCCAAATGTTTTCAGCTTGGAGCGCTGGATGGAGAGCAGCCCTTTGTCAGAGGACCGCAGGTGACGAGAGGGGGTGTAGGGCTGAAGGAGGTCAGAGATGTATGGAGGGGCTAGGGAAGTGGAGAGATTTGTAAGTTAGCAGGAGGAGTTTGTACTGGATGCGTGACTTGACCGGGAGCCAGTGAAGGTGGATGAGGGTAGGGGTGATGTGTTGCCAGGGCTTAGTGTGGGTGAGGAGCCTGGCTGCAGAGTTCTGGACGTACTGGAGCCTGTCCAGGGCTTTGCTGGTGACCCCGAACAGAACTCCATTGCAGTAGTCCAGACGAGAAGAGATGAAGGTATGAATTAATGTTTCTGCAACGGGGTCGGGGAGAGAGGGCCGGAGTCTGGAGATGTTTCGTAGGTGAAAGAAAGCAGTTTTGACAGTTGATCTGATGTGGGAGTTGAAGGTGAGGCTGGAGTCCAGAGTGACGCCCAGGCTGCGAACCTCAGGGGAAGGGTGGATGGAGCCGCCATCGATGGTGAGGAGCAGATCTCCAACCTTCCGGAGCAGTGTTTTTGGGGCCACAACCATGAGCTCTGTTTTGTTATTGTTGAGTTTAAGTAGATTTTTTGACATCCAGGCTTGGATGTCGCGGAGGCAGTTGACAAGTGACAGTGGGGGTAGCTGGGATGATGGATTGGTACTGATGTAGAGTTGGGTGTCGTCGGCATAGGAGTGGAAGTTGAGACCATGTCGGCGGATGATTTCACCGAGGGGGAGCATGTAGATGTTGAATAGAAGGGGGCCGAGCACTGAACCTTGCGGCACACCTTGGTTGACAGGGGCTGGGGGAGAGCTGGATTTTCCGATGGTCACAAACTGTTGCCTGTTGGAGAGGTAGGAATGGAACCAGGAGAGGGCTGTACCAGAGAGGCCAAGGTAGACGGATAGGCGGTTGAGTAGGATAGTGTGGGAGACTGTGTCGAATGCGGCGGAGATGTCCAGGAGGATAAGGATGCTGACGAGGCCTGAATCGGCGGCTATGAGGAGGTCATTGGTTATTTTAATAAGGGCCGTCTCTGTGCTGTGGTTGGATCTGAAGCCTGATTGGAAGGGTTCGTAGAGCTCATGGTCGGACATATGATGGTGGAGTTGGGCAGCAACTGCTCTTTCCATGATCTTGCTAAGAAAAGGAAGGTTGGAGATCGGCCGGAAGTTGCTGGGGTCCTCGGGGTCGAGACCAGGTTTTTTGACGATGGGGGTGACAGCTGCTATCTTGAGGACGGCGGGAACCTTGCCTGATTCCAGGGAGGAGTTGATAATTTTAACAATGGTGGAGCAGAGGATGGGTAGGCAAGTTTTGACCAGGGCAGAGGGCATGGGGTCGAGGGAGCAGGTTGTAGCCTTAGCTTTTGAGACAAGTTTGGTAACCTGTGTGGCATCCACTGGTGCAAAGGAGGAGAGACAACATTGAGGCAGGTGTTGAGTTGAGCGAACAGTGACTGGAGGTGGTGTGGCATGTGGATGGGATGGGGCAGAAGCCTGGAGTTCCTGGTGGATGGAGTTGACTTTGTCCTCAAAGAAGTCAAGGAACCTGGTGCAAAGCTCGGGGGCGTCTGCTGGGTTGGGGGGGTCAATTGGGCGGAGTAGGCGGTTTATGGTGGAGAAGAGCATACGGGGGTGGTGTTGCTGGTTACCGATGAGTGAGGAGTAGTAGTGTGCCTTAGCTTTTGAGAGGGCGTCCTTGTAAGATTTGACATGCTCTCTATACGCCTCCAGATGGACGGTGAGGCCAGATTTTTTGTGGAGCCGCTCCAGTTGGCGGCCAAAGGCTTTCATGGCACGGAGACTGGTGGTGAACCAGGGGGCTGAGTGGGTGAAGGAGACAGTGCGGGTAATGAGGGGGGCAAGTGAGTCGAGACTCAGGGAAAGAGCAGTGTTGTACTGGGCTACCAGTCCGTCAACCGAGGTGTCAGGGGGATCGGAGGCCAGGTGGCTAGCTATGAGGCTGGTTATGGCTGGTGCGCTCACTGATTTTAAGCTCCTGTAGGTAATTGTCCTCAGTACAAGCTGTCTGGGTAGGGCGATAGGCACAGTGAACAGGATGGCATGATGGTCGGAGACAGTCAGGTTGAGGCACTGCAGGTGGGATGCAGTTGTGCCAGTGGTACATACCAAATCCAGGGTGTGGCCTTTGGCATGGGTGGGATCATGGACATGCTGTTCAAAATTGAAGCAGTCCAGAAGTGCCAGGAAGTCAGAGGAAAATGTGCAACAGGGTGAGTCCACATGAATGTTAAAGTCTCCAAGAAGGAGCGTAGATTGGGACATGGAGCAGATTGAGGAGAGTAGCTCAGATAGTTCCGACAGGAAGATGGCAGAGGCTGAGGCTTTGGGGGGGCGATATATAAGAACAGCCTGGAGCTGTGCAGATCCAGATATAGTGAAGGCAAGACATTCAAGTGAGGTGGTGTTGGGTACAGGAAGCTCTTTGATCGAGATGTCTGCCCTGTATATTACAGCCAGCCCACTGCCCCGACCAGTGGAGCGGGGCTTTTGGAGGGTAGACATAGCCAGGAGGTGTGGCTTGGTTGAGTAATAGGAAATCCTGTCCAGTTTGCCATGTTTCGGTTAAGCAGAGGAAATGAAGTTTATGATCAGTGATAATGTCATTGATCAGAGGTGCTTTTTTGTTCAGTGATCGAACATTCTGCAGCATGAATGTTGCATTGTTGTTTGTAGTTGTTGAGGCAGAGGGGGTGAATGGGCTGATGACGTCGATACAGCTGAGAGGTCTCAGATTACAGCTATGCACGTAGGGTGTGCTCTGATGACGTCGGCGAAGTGCGACGGACCGTCTGTCTGTCTGTGTGGTGGGGATGTCATGGTCAGAGTTGACAAACTTGCGACGTGCAGCCCTATGCACATAGCGGGGACGGCGAAGGAGTCCAAGTGATTGTATTGTAGTGAGGTAGTTAGGAGTGTTGTGGCAGACAAGATTCCACATTTGCAGAGCGGAGTATTTCCAGAGAGCCATGTCAGCAGCACAGAGGAGCAGCGGCTAGCTACGAGCTGCTAAGCAGGGGCTAGGCGGCAGCTACATTGAGAAGCCAGCAGTGGCTAGCAATGAAATGCTAACAAGAAACTGGGTAGCAGCTGAGTTGAGGGGACAGACTGGGGATGTGGAGAAGGAAATGGAGCTCCAGAGATCCCAGGTTGAAGAGGATGGCTGATAGCTACGCAGGAGCTAGCGGCTGAACGGCGGCTAGCAGTGACAGCCGATCGTCGGAGAATGTGTAAGTGTAGGTACACAGTCGATAGATCCAGACATTTATGGTAGCTTTAGCAGACTATTTGCAGTAGATTTGTGGTTGTTAGAACACAATAACACGGGGAAAAAACAGCACAGAAAAAACTAATTTGTTTGGCTACGAAGTGAAGCGGCGACAAACACGCCAGCGTCCTCACTCACGCAACGCGTGTGTGTGTGTGTGTGTGGGTGTGTGATGTTTTCATTAATGTGCATGTACTTGCTGTGTGTGCACATGCTTGTGTGTACAAGCAAGGAGCATAAACTCCCACGTTTTATGTTTGATCATAAATGTCAAAGGGTCTTGAAATGATGTGTTGACTTGTGATGACACTCGTGGGTCTCATACACACACTATAATCTTTGAACCACTCTGAGATCCCCGTCGTTGCCTTGAAACCATAGTTTCCGTTCAATCGCCCAAAAAATCGGAGGATCTGGTGATGGAAACATTTGGAAAACCAACAAAACATTGTATACACAGCTGTGTGCAGAGGGAAGCTGTAAGGAGGTCATTGTGTCCACCACGTCATGTAGCCTCACACACATTGCATGAACAGAACACCATCTGGAGTTTGACTTCTTTCTTTTTTTACTGAAGTGTAACTATGAAATCACTCTAATTATGATTATTGTTACAAATGCTTATTTTCTACTCACACACCAAATCAAAATTCAGACTCAAACATTTGACACTAACTTTAGTTTCATGCCTTGCATTTAATCATTTACAAATGGAAATCCTTTCAAACACCTGAACAACTAACTACAGTATCTGCACATGTGATGATTTAAATGAACACTTTTCTGAAATATACTGCAGATCTTGCTTTGGTGACAGTAGAATAAGTGGCCTGTGTGATAAAGCACTGATCAAAGGAGGGATTGTAACGTATACTTTATACGATGTTATGTAGAAAGGCTTGAATCAGCATAAAACACCAGGCCCCATTAATGTGTTGGCTGATTTATGATCCATCAGACAGTTAATTAATTTGATGAGACACAGCAGAGTGTCACTATCAAGGAGGGTCATTTGAAACAGAGGACTACATTTTTTTTTCCAAGGATAAAATTGTCAAGCGGTTCTGTGTAAAATGTACTTCATTTTGGTCAAACATAAGTGAGAAACTACGGGGAGGACATCTTTAAAAAAAAAAAAACACACACACAATTAGATAGATGGAATAGTCTGTCAAATGTTCTTCTTTTCATTCTCTCACAACACTTTCATCAAATTAATCAGCAGTAGCGGACGGTCGTATTAAACAGCATGACTAACATTTCAGGGATGACTGACAGTTTGAAAGAGGTGGATCAATTGTGTCAAAAAAAATATGATGGGGGTCTTGAAGTAGTGATGTTACGTATTGCGCCGAGGCTTCGGAGCGTGTGTCGAGTAATCCCAGAAGCTTTTTGTGAAGCATGTATCGAGGCTTGTATCGTTTTGGGCCAGTGACGTCATCGATGACAAACGAAGCCTCGCTGCCTGTCGATACCACGTGACTGCTTCACGAAGAGATTCAGATCGGTTGAACCGTTGAACCACAACGCTCATAATACCCATGGATGTATAATAAGAACCATATTACCCCTCCTGTACCCGGGCCCGGTGACACGATGGAATCAAGAGAGCTCAGACCCTCACTCATAGGTCGGAACATGTCATAAGTATAAATAGATACAAGCATAAATAAATGTAGGAATAAAAACATCAATAAATACAGGAATACATATCTTATAGTGTTTTCAAGGAGATTCAGCGTGTGTGCTGTGGCTCAGCTGAAAAGCAGTCGACTCATGACCGCAGGGTCCCTGGTTCAACGACTGAACAATACATATTTGTTGTTGTTTATAAAAGCTACAGCTACAAGAGATAATGTAGTTAATAAATGTATTCTTTGATATGGTTTAGCCTTTCTCAGGCTACAACATGGTTACATTTACGAATATTATTAAGGAATACAAATCCCTCTTTGCAATGTTTAGCAGCCTCCTTAGGATTTTCAATCACAATCATTAAACTGTAATAAATACAATATTGTTAACATGAAAATATGATTTAATGTTCGTTGTTTAGAGTTATTCTAAGGCTTTATTCAATGGGAACTCGGTATGAGATAGAGCACACTGTTGAGATGTCCAATCTGCCTGTTTTACACACTTTGACCAACAGGGGGGTTTGTGTTCAAATGAAGCCCATGATGAAGCCTCATGAGATGAACCCTTTTGCGAACCAATTGGCTGGAAAGCTTCAAAGCTTCATAAGGCTTCATCTCGCCATCACTATCTTGAAGCCTTTGAAGCTGACCGTTGAGCGGCCCAGACCAAGCAAGGAGGCAGAACGTCCAAAATACAACCCGGTGTGGGCATTTATTACATCATAAACATATGACACAGCCTCAATCTGCTGCCCACGTGAACACAGTCACCAGCCACCACAAGGATCTCACACACACTACCAGCCAACACAGACAGGGAAAAAGAGCCTAAATACCCACACACTAATCAGCAATTAGACACAGGTGGGGGGGGAGGAGACAACACAGGGCACCAGGTGAACATAATCAGGAGTAACAGACATGGGGAAAGGGAAACACTTTTCAAAATAAAACCACATGTACAATAGTACAAGGCTTGAAGCCGTCAGTCCACAAGTTACCTTCGTCACAAAGCCATTGGAAGAGGAAATGAGGATGTCGGAGTACATTTTTCTGCCAAATTGAGTGGCCATCATCATCTTTTTGTTCACGCGCATCTGTCATTCTTTTCTTTTGGCTAATGAGATAGAAGAAAAACATTGAGGATTGGGCTTTTCTTCTTTACTCAATACATACATGAGCAATGAATGGAAAAAATGCCAAAAAACGACCTGCCTTCCCACAGTCAGTTGCTCTACATACACCTCCATCCCTCACTCCCCTCCCTCTCTCTGTGTGATTTATCTATCAGTCAGTGGTAGGATTGACTCTCTGCTGTACAGCAGGCCATTAAAGCCTGGGGGAGATCACCTTGCCAGGCAGCTGGCTCAAATGAAAAGCTAAAAGAGCACATTAACTCATCAATATGAGGGCATGAAGATGAAAACAGTTGTCAAAGGCCTGCCAGAAATAACTGATCGCATAATGCCGCTCTATTGTATGTAAGTGAGGTCACTGGAGTCAAACAGCAGCTAAAGACACAAGGAAGTAGGAACACGAGTCCTGGCGGTCTTTGATAGGCAACTACACTGAAAGTTCTCTGTACAAATGTGAGTGTGTCATCTTCAAAACAAGCCATTAATATGTCATACAGCAGGCTGAGATGAAAGCGTGGCTTTTACTTTAGTGTTGTCTATGCTTTTAAAAGCTATTTGACAGCACTTCCATTAACATTTCAAGCTGCTTTAATTGGTGGTTAAAATAAATGTTATCTTCTCATGTGTCTTTCTACATGTTTAAAATTACATATTGTATTGTTATCATTATTTGAAGTATAATGTTGTTAACAAAAGCCAAGAGGAATTATGTTTGTCAATAACCTTTTTTCCCATGAATAAGACAAAACAATAATGGAAAGTCACAAGCATAATTCTATTTATGTTATTGAGTTGTGATTTTCATAACTTTTTTCAGATCATACAAATAAGGTGGCAGACAAAAAGATGTGCTATGCAAAGCGTTGTAACTTACTTAATACATCTGGGCACACAACATTGCAGCATATAGACACCCAGGTGAAAATAGCATTGTTGGGTATGGACACCGGGTACAAATATAATTTGCCAATAAATAATCTTTAAGAGGCATTAAAGCCTGCCTGTGCAATTGTTACAGCTGGGGAGATTTTTGCAGTTGTCTTTGAAAATCCCTGATGTTTTTCAATTACTTGTTTACAAAAAGGACGAAGAACATTCCCACATTACTGACATTTTTTTTTTACTTGCATCAAATATTGTCAACCATGAGACCATTTTCTTAAGACGAACTGCTGGTGTATAATAATACCTGTTGATGATTGAGTAATGTGTTAAAATAGCATACTGTGTCTTTAACTGAGCATTACACATCTGCCATCATATTTTCATTCACTCACATCTGCTTTTGAGTTAAGAACTCTTTCCCATGTTATTCTTAAATTCAAACAGTTACCGTACAAAGTGTCATTACTTTTTAAAAGACTGTAGCTGATTGTGCACTACTAGGCAATTTAAAGTAGAATAATGGCTTTTTCTGAATGTTCATTTGGGGTTTCTTACCATTCCACATCAAGTCTCTCTTATTGCCATTGGTGTCACTAAAGCATAACTGTGACGTTATCAACATGCATTATCATTTTAAAATGCAGTTTTACACATCTTTAAATCTCTCTTTTTCTAAATCACATTCTACCTTCTCTTTCACTTTCTCTGTCTTTCTCGCTCTCAAACATACATATAGTTCAAAGAAAATTGTATGTGCATGTGTTTGAATAAAAACCTAAACATAGTGTCTTGGCTTGAATAGAATGACTTGAAAGTTCAATATTACTAGATTACAAAAAAATACTAAAAGGTAAGGTAAAAGTAAAATGCCTAGACTTTTACTACATCTACACAAAAGGATAAGTTTGACCCAATATGATAAAAACCAACAAAAAGGACATGTTAGACAGGACAAAGTCAAATCCCTAAAAACTATTACCAACATTGTTTTCTGTTTGTATCTAGCAAGGCCTTGTGCACACACAAAGACATTTTCTGAATGGTACTCGCTATGCAGCATGAAACACTGTGTGCAGAACACATTAGCGTTGGGTATCCTAGAGCGGGTGCATCACTCAATACCAGTCACAAACCATTTACCACATGGTGGGGGAAGCTGCTTCTACTGCAGAGTCCCTCACGCCGTCTCAAGTATCATTGCATGCCTCGACACAAGCCACTGGAGAGGCCCGTGCACGTCTTCACGCATAATTTCTGTTTATTTCGTTCTTCTGCGTTTTTCCTCTTGTTATCAGTTGTGCTGAAAGCTATTCCAGCATCAATCAATTTAGTTAATTGGGCTTCAATTGGAAAGCTCATATCTGTAACACGTGGAAATTTAATTTTATACCGGAATACATTAAGTTATGTCAGTTTTAGTTGCAATTACATGTGCATCACTAGGCAACAAACTCTGCAAACTGGAAAAACACCCACAATCCTTTTTAGCATGTCAGCACTTTGGTTTATTTTGTCTCCTGT
Source organism: Gymnodraco acuticeps (assembly GCF_902827175.1). NCBI lineage: Eukaryota > Metazoa > Chordata > Actinopteri > Perciformes > Bathydraconidae > Gymnodraco > Gymnodraco acuticeps. The sequence goes on from NW_022991244.1 coordinate 1,120,565, forward strand.
GCCTTTTTTCCCCGACTTGATAAACATCGAACAAATAACTGAAGAGTTATTTTTCACACGATAGAACAAATGGATGTTTACATTTCAATGTTTCACAATGGGATCTTGTTTCAGCACTTTTAATGTATTTCATATTTAATTAACACTGATGGACAGGTAACAGTCATATATTAGAAAATCACAAGTAAACATATAAACGTTGGCACTAAAATGTTCTACAACAATAAAATACTCATATACATTTCTGAATCTATTACATTATTGAATCATAATTATTGATGCATAATTAATGTGTACACCACTTTACAGCTACTGTAGTTATAGAGGAGCTTATTTTATGAAATACTGCCGCGCGGCTTGTGCATTTCACCAAAGGAACAGTAGAGTTGTACACTAAGCTAAAATAAAACACAAAATAGTAGAAAGTACAATATTTGCCTTTAAATTGTAGTGAAGTTGAAATATAAAGTAGCAGAAAATGCAAATACTCTAGTTAAGAACATCTCACTCAAAATGTAACGTAAGTACATTACATGAGTAATGCATCATTTACTATTCACAAATAACGCAAAAATATTTCTTCCTCTTACTTATACTAAAGAAAAAAGAATTATGACATTAATTTACTTCATGATGTTGAAGTTTTTCTAGCTTAACACGCATACTCAAATCTAAAGAGATTGACCTCTGCTGAATACGTTAAGATTTCTTTTTTTTCCTTCATCTGAACACATTCCAAATGAATTCTATCATGTATGACTAAGGCTTATCCCCCTATTCCCTGAGTGGAGGTCATTTATGCGCACAATTTTGTCAGAAATGAAGTAGACAGGGGAGAGAAATGTATTCTCATTGTAAATCACTCTCACTCTTCTATCTGAATGTCTGATGGATTGTGTAACCTCAGTAATAATCCTGTTAAACAATTCCTAAGAACCTGGAGACAAAGGAGAGTTCAGATAAGGGCTGTTTTAGGTATCTCTTCCTTCTGAAAGTCCTCTACAGGACTATGGTGCTACAGGGAATCATAATCAGTTGATAAATAAATAAGAAGCCTTGACATTTTGCCAGCACCCATGCTCAAAAGGACAGAGGAAGAAGAGGGGTGAGAAGGAAGTATAAGAAGGGGCAGAAGGAGGCCTGCAGCTAGGATTCGTCTTGTCAAACCTAAGATCTTGAACTGGGTCCTGAATTCTGTCAACACCATTCTTTCACAGTCTTACGCCATTTCCATCTGGGGCCCGTTTTAGGGAGGACGAAAGCTTGGGGTTGGGTGAGGGTGACGGGAGACCCACTGTCTTAGGACTCTGACATTGACATTGGCTCGATCTGAGCCAGGAATATGAAGCAGCAGAAAAAAACCGTTTTATAGGCCTGGCATTTTGCCTGTTTAAACTACGTCAGACTGGGCAGACCGATAAATAACACCTGATAAAAGATGGAAAAAGGCTTGTGCGCCAGGTGCTGGGGGGCAGATTAACACATACATGTATTTGTGAGGGATGTTACATAACCACAGGCGATGTTATCAATTTGACACCTTCTTCAGAGGGATATTTTCCTTTGAATTTATAAATGACGGATAACTATAAGATAATGTTTTTAATGTGTTTGTATGACTGGCTTGAATTGGTAGATATCTGTATCTTAAGGTAGGTTTTGAGTGAATGTAATATGTGTTTTAGTTTGAGCTTAGGTCAAGCATTCCTGTGATGAAATGTGATGAAATGCTCTACCCTGGAGAATGTGATGCAAGGATTATGAATAGAAGCTATGTATCAATAAATAATGTATGATGGCTTAAAGTAGCAAAAACCTTCTCTGAATAAACTGCTTGGGCGTCCTGGAGGACTATAGCGGTTAGGTTAGAGGTTACCTACCGTGCCGTATACACAAATATGTATTTTTCAGATAAGAACGTCAAGGAGCAAGTTCTCCTTTTTTTTACAGCAAGCAACTGGCCATTTGTTGTTTACAGTGAGCTTGTACTTGGACAGCTGAGTAAACTATTTAATCTTGCAAGTGTTGAAGGATAAAGCTGGGGTTATCCTATATTTATTTAAAATTCCCATAAACAGACCAAAATCCACAGTGCATTTCCTAAATTCACCACCCTAAATCGTTAAAAAAAGTTCCCAAATTACCGACACGTTTTTTTAATCCACCAATGTCCCATTTTTCTCTCATTTGCTATATATTCTAGTTCCTTAGAGAAAATTATGTATTTGTATTAATAATTTTGTCAGGCTTACTTTTATCAGAACTATGGAAGCCTCCAATTAAAAAGGGGGCCATTTTGTGCAAAAACATGCACTTGCACACACAGACATACAAACGCACCTAAATACACACAAATATTGTGGATACATTTTAGGGGCAAAACAGATGAAACAACTACATTTAAAAGCTTAAACAAATATATTGTGCACTCGACTCTGGGTGCCTGTTAAAGGACGGAAGAGAGGAGCCTGGCGAGGTCTGATAAGGCTCTGTAACAGCAATAATAACGTTTTCATAAAGCTCATTAATTGAGAGTCTAGAGGTAATTGCTGCGTTTCCTGCAGGCGGACTATGTTGTTAATGCTGACGACTGTCTAACTGACAAACAACAAGTTGTGGAATATGGATTTTCATCCCTCTCAGCGTGTGTTAATAACCTACCATCTGAGCATTGCCAAGGGAAACTGTCAAGATGGCATCAGTGATAAAATGTTAACATGTGACCAAACGCACCTGCCTGCGAGAAGAACAATTCAATTTGAAATTGAATTTGTAGGTCTATCACGAAAACCCTTTTTCTTAATCCTCACCTGGGGAAAAGTAATATTGATTAAGAAGAAAAGAACAGAAGGGACGTTTTTTTCTTGACTTGGTTTCTCTTGGTGAGCTGCCACACACAGTCAAAGTGAGGAGACTGACATCAGCTAAACAAATGAAATAGGCCTGTACAGTAATTCCCTTAGTTCATGAATCTTCCTTATAGGATGACAGTGGCCATGTGGTTCACAGCATGTGATAAAATCAAGTTCTACAAATCATGGCTGCTCTACATGATTTAAGTGAGAATCAAGTGTAAACTATAAATCTGCACTCTAGTGGTTTTATTGTTGACTTATTCAGGAGCCTCTTGGGAAAATTAAGTTTTTGAAAGGTGTAACAAGAGCAGATTTGACGGACTGTGTGCTCGATAATCACAATTTGCGACAAAAGATGAGACAAAGACGACATTTTACATTATTATGATTCTTTATTAAAAAAGGACCATGTGCAACAAAGCACATGTGATTTATCCAATTTATTTCCATCTGCAGTTACAACACCATTACATAGTCTGCACCACACTTACAGTTATACAGAAAAAACTCTTAGCAGTCATACACATATAAATACCACAACAAACATAAACACTCTGATGCAGTTGCAAGTATAGCATTGTAAAGTATTTGAATTAAAAAACCTCAATCACAGTCAAAATAATGCCAACAAGACTTCCCATACAGTATATATCATGTCTTGATTGGGTAAAGAGTGAAAGTGTGATATTGATACAGTACAGCCATCTTTCTTTGCAGTCACTTAGTTGCTCCATGGGATAGTACAGGTTGTGTTCTTGTTTTGTCGAGATGTGTGATATCAATGTAAGCATTCTTTACAGACACAGTGTGAGAGGCGGCTGGGCTATGAATCAAATGTCCCATGGAGTGAACATGTGCTGTGAAGCTGGCAGCCTTACAGATAACCTTTAAACTGCCTCTCTCTGACAAAGGAACAACACTAGGTTTATTTACTGCAGCTTATTAGGTCATTTGAGAAATGCTAGTAAGTCAAGGTCAAGCAGAAAAAGCTGAGAAACCTTAGCTTCTGGCCAAAGTTCAGAGTCACATTCTAAATGTTTAAAACAATAGATCAGAATGCAGGTGTTTAATATTCATCTGTCTGCATATGATAACCATATGAGCTTCTCCTCATTATCTTTACCTTCACTCCTCCATAACTCTTCTTTGGCTCCTTTATGACAAACACTCTCCTAATTAGGTCATCATCAGGGTCATCATTGCCATCCCAAACACTGTTCGCTTCATCTCTATCATCCTACAAGCACCGGCTGTCACCAGAAGATGCGACTGGCGTCAGGCGATGGAGGCGGCGCTGGTGCGTTCATGATGTCTGATGTGTCTTGATGAGTGATGCCATCTGACGGCTGATGTTGGGTGAAGCGTACAGTAATGGGGAGACAGAGGTCAGAGAAACCATTACCACAGTGGGGGAGGAGGGGAAGGGGAAGTGAAAGTGGGAAGTACGCCGTTGTCTTCTCCAACTGTAGGGCGGAGCCGCTGTCCTTCTGTCATGACTGAACGTCTGCGCGCTGGCTTTGCATTCATTATGGCGGAAGACCGTCTCCGGCGTCTCGGCGCTCATCATAAATACATGTCAGGGGTGGCATGGCATAAAATGTTGTGCTGTCTTTTTGGAGGCAAAGGGGAAGGGTACTTTGTTGTTTTATGTAATGATTTTCGCCCTGTTTGTCTATTTGTCCTTCTTTCCATTTGGATTTTCTATGTTAGCCAAGGTGAAGTGCGTCGAATCTGCCAGGAAACAAGAAACGCGTCTGAAATATTCAGAAGCGGGTGAAGGCATTAAGCTCAACACAAACACATAAATATGTAAGATGATACACAAACACTGCAATCCTTGCCACTGCTCTGATGAAGATCTGCTTAAATAAAGCTCCAAATGTGAATTAATTTTCTCAACTGAGACATAAATTGACCCCAATCCTGTCGTGAAAATAACTCTAGCATGGGAACAATAATAGCTCCTCAGATGAGGTGGCATGTAATTACTGTGCCTGACTTCTCCTAGCAGTTACTGACTACCCACAACATGCATGAAACCATTTACTGCGTTCCATCTATCAACACGTGTCACTTTGTTGTCCTCATGACAAGGTTACCATAACATTACACCGAAGCTCCTCCGCTAAGACGCCACGTATTGTTGCAAGGTTATAACTCAATGACAGTTGACGCCAATGGATCCCTCTTATTATGATGAGTTGGAACACCTTGATATCCACTGCAACATTAGCGCACCATCTGGAAGGGTAATGTGACGTCCTCTGGAGTGGAGGTTTGGGCCCTTGCTGCGCACAGCCTTGTTGACTAATATTTCTTTGTGAAAAAGAAAGAACAGAGGCATAGAGATGTGAAGGACATAGCAGAGCGAAGGAGGGAGGAAAGGGGAGAGAGGAGACCCTTCGATCTGAAATGGGAGGACAAGGAGGCAGCGGGTGGATTCATCACACAGCCGGGATGTCGTGTTCCGACACTAATTTTGGGCCCAAAGCTGTGGGTAATGAACATGTCCTGTGACAAATTGGGGAATCGTAACAGTTGAAGCGTTGTTGGGGACACATTTGCATGCCAGCAGACTGCCGTGACACCACCTGGTGTCTGGAGACGTTGGAACGTGCGAGGGGAGAGAGCATGTCCCAAGAAGCGTGAATCACCGCCGTCCTCGCCCAACAAAGCTCGCCAGTCGGAGGTTTGTGGTTAAAAAGTAAACTGAAATAATTAGGAGGCATTCAGACTAAATCAGACCTGGTTGTCACTTTCATCACCACGGTTTTGTCACAGGCACTTTCTCTAACTCACAAAATGACAAATCCTGTCCTACCCACTTCAAATTAGCTTCATTTTTCTTTATCCTTGGTGACAGTGTGATTTTTCAAAGAGCTATTCTTATTTAGATGATTTTGTATACAAATGCTCAGACGTAACAATTTGTCCCGAGACCTTTGAATAGGGGAATGATTGAGTCTAGTAGAGAAGCTAAGACATACCAAGGCCACTTGAACTGTCTGCATCTCAACACCAGTTTTTGGAAAGTCAGTTGTCATGAAAGCTTTAGAGCAAGTTCAATAAGGAAGACCTAACACGAGTCACTTACACGTCATTCTATGGCTCCCTTCCCCCCTCATTAAATACAAGGGCGTCACCCCTCAGCAGCCAATCGCTGCACATGCTAAATTCCTTAAATGCCTGCTCTTCCTCCCTGTCAGTTGTCATTGCAGATGATCACACGCAACCCGCCTCCACCCCTCTCGCCTCCTGTCTCCTTCAGGACAAAGCTAAACCTTCCTCCTTCAGACCGGTCTCACCTACTCATCACCACCACCAGTGTCTAGACCCCGGGGATTTCATCGGAGCGGTTCTTTCCCTCCTGAATGATTATCCTGCAAACCGGGGCCTAATCGCCAAACACCATTACATTCTCCTGTTGTATTATCATTTCATTCATATGACGTGTAAACAATAAATATCACGTCTCTCCGGTTTGAAATGTTTAAGTCACCAGAAGTTTGCCATGCTCCATTTGAGCACTGTTTAGGATAATCACAAAAAATTAAATAAAAAAGTATTGTTCTTAAGAGAAATAAGTCAAACTGTGAAACATCATGCGCCAAGAAGCCTTTTAGGGTTTTTATTTGTGGAGCAACTGAGATGTGATTCATCAGGTGCTGGCAGTGGTCACATAATTGACTTTATGCCACAACTAGGACATGGGCCATAGTCCAACTAGGGTACACAGTGCAGCTCCGCAGGCCAGCTGCCCAGATTGTATCAACAACAAATAGGCTCTAAAAGTATGCAGGCTTTGACAGGTTGTCAGGGTAAGAAGTGGACTGGAAGACCTGATGTACCGTCAAAATAGATTCATCTTCATGGGATTAAAGCGAAGTGTTTTCTTTTTTAGGCGTAGATTCACCCATGCATTTTTTTCCTTCCTGTTACACTCAACTTTGGTGAACTTTGACCCTCACATTTCAAACCGTCCTGACAGTGCTGACCTTTGAGACCTCTGGAAGTCCAGAACAGGGGAAGCCATCATCATTTCTAACTGTGTTGCACTTTCCGCGTTAACTAAAGCCTCCAGTAAACTGCTCAAAAAAGAGAGATGGTTTGCAGACAGTTTTGAGACAGGGGTCGATGGTACAGATACATCCTTTGAATAAAAATGGGTGCTGTGACTCAGATAGAAGTCAGCCCAGCACCCTGCTTTGTACCTCGCTCAGTGTGAATGAAAGGCAAATTGTTCAAATGTGCTAAAAGAAACTTTTCTTTGGCCTCTTTCTCTCAAATTGTAATTAAAACCATGGAGAGCTTTTGTGAATAACTTGGGCTGGCATGTTAAGGGGAAATATTGTAATAAATACCAACATGAAATTTCCCCAGTTGATAACTTACATTAAGGCAATTACTTGTTGTATTACAAGTTTACTGAAATGTTATGTTTAATATGGAAATTAGGCATTTACTAATTAAATATGTGCTAATTTGTAGACATTTCCAGAACACAGATCTGAACATGAAATGAGGCCAAGATCAAAAGTCTTGTTTTTTTTTGTTGACATCCATGATAATGAGTAGTATGAAAGAAGACATGTTATAGAAGCAAAATATCCCTAGATCTCAAAATCAACCAGTGCCCGGAACATGTGTGTTTGCCTAGGATTTGTTGCCTTCTGCTGAAAGGAAAGACAGCTTTAAAGATTCCTCAATACACAAATGATTATTCTTCAAATCAAAAAAGAGTTCAAAGCTAATTGAAAGCTCACATTTACATGGTGCATGGTACATCTGTCCACACTAAAGATGCCACAAACCAAAAAATGAAGAAAGAGGTTTTTAGTCATACTCTTCCAGTACAGTAAAACTAATTTATTTGACAGGATTATACATTTTCCGCGTGATTGAAAAAAACTGAATTCAGATGTTTCTCCTCTTTATCCCTGGCATTGTGATTACATGGCTGCTCGTGGTCAAATGTTGAGACTGCCTCCATACACGGCAGCGTCATTTCATCCTTTTGAGACCACGGCATGCTTGATCCAGGCCCTTTTTCATTTGCTCCTGCAGATCCCCTTTTCTCACCCATTCAACCTTGATGGCTCCTTTCACACCACTGTCTGCACCTCCCCTGGCAGCACAATGAACCCCGGCCTGCCGCCCTGTCTCCCAGACAGACTTTTATCTGGTGAGAAGCCCACAGCTCGTGGAAAGCCTTTTGTTACATATCTCTGAGGTGGCTGAATGGCTCTGTCCTTTGATTTGTACCTTGCCATTTTCCCCTCACACCAGATATTTCTCTCTCACACTTTTCAGATGTGACAAAAGTAATCATCTGTCTTGGCTAATGGATACCTCATCCTTTTTTAGACAAGTCTTCAGATCTTTTGATGGGAATCTTTATAAATGTATGTCATTCATGCAATAATTACAAATAAAAACAGTGATCACATTTTGTTAGACAGAGAATGTAGATTTTTATTAGAAAGTTGGGTATGGTAAATGAACTGTTTTAAAGTAGGGTTTCTGGTTTAAATCAATTCAAGCTCACAATTTGAACAACAAATGTCTGATCTGCTTCTAGTCAGGGAAATAAAAACACTCAGGCACCAGCAGGTTTACTTGAGGTAAAATGTTATATTTGAGGAATAGCAGCGCCCTGTCTTGCAGTACACCTCTGCAACCTTCATCTGTTATAAAAGCCTCCATTTTCTCACTCTACTGTTAACAGAAAGCCGACAACAATCTTCTCCCAGCAGAGTGAGTGGCGGTGTTGGACAGGAATCAGCCTTTGTATAGATTGTAATTGTTTCTCCCTGCTCATGCGTCTCTCTTCACATCCATCTCTCTTTTTCCCCCTGTTTCGGGCAGGTTTCAACCGCACAAGGTCATTGGTCTTAGGCAGCGGCAACTCGGCTTTATTGTTCCAGCGGGTCAGCGGGTCCGACACACATCACAGCTATTATTCCTCAGGAACAAATGGCCATCCCACGCTCTGATCTATGGCCTTCATTCTCAGACACTTCCATAATACCCTTGACAGGATTTCTTTTTTGTCCTGTTCCTGTTTTTGGTGATGATCCATCTCTTTTTACCACCTCTTCCTCTTAAAGTGCCAAATCATTGGTGTGGAGTGATTTATAATCGTAGATTTGATAGAGTAGGTGATGTTTGACATATTTGTGTGTTATAAATGGAGGCGGTATGTATATAAATTGAAACTATGGTCCAGTTGAATGCCTTTTGTTTTCTGTCTTTTAGATGTTGACAGAGTATATACTGTTAATGCATAAAACATATTTTTTCTTAAAAACTGGATGCAAAGAAGTCTCCCCTTTGTTAAAGATACCTGCAGTTGGAGCAACATTTGTGTTGATAAATTATTCCAGAAAAGTTCAGGTTGACATTCAGAATTAGTTAATCTTCCCGTTATTTGAGAAAACTACATTTCATGCTTTTGAAGGCATATTTAACCTCTGGCAGGATTTCAGCCACATTTACCTGCAACAGCAACATCGGCTTGTCTCTGATTAATGAGTTTCACGCTGCATTTTGAGCCGGTCTCGTCCAAGAGTAGGATCATTTGGGCGACCCCCTCTGCCCCTGTTTTGCATGTGAATAAGAGGCTTATCATTTGTGGCATTGCAGGCTTGAAATGGGCAGAGGCGGGTGTGTGAGCAGGGGCAGCTTGGCACCGGGTTGTGATTTATTTGTATTTCATTTTACATCCTTGACGTTGATGCCAAGGTTGGAGCCCTGTTTTAAAACACTTGGGGTGTCCGGGAACAAGCTTGGAGTCCATTGCAAAAAAAAATTCAAAACATACCTGCATGAATAATGGATGGCAGTTGGGGGTCTCGCAACACTAGTGTGCGCGAGGTTTAATTACGCAGAACTAGTCAGCCTCAGTGATGGATGCACTGACAGGTGGGCTTAGTGACTCAGGCTGGAAGAAGAAACACACACACGCACACATACACACACACACACACACACACACACTTCAGTTTTATAAAGGAAGCTATAACATCAGTCAACAATGACAATAAATGATGTAATCCTATAAAGCCATGCCACACTAGTGTATATGTAAATGTTCTGATACATTTTGCATATATCTCTGAACGCTATGCTTGAATTGATGCATGTTTACATTTCAGCAAAAACACTATGTATCATTCTTTTAAAAAAATAAAAGAATAAACATAGATCAGACTTTAGAATAAGTAACAGTGGAATTAAGTATTTAAAATATGTAAGGGCACGCATGCGTTTCTGTCACGGGGAGGCCTTGAATATTGAACGGCAACATATCAAAACTCCCCTGTGCCATATGGGCATTTGTGTTGTTGAAAGAAATACAAACCCACTATTATAGCAGAAGTATTATCTAGTCGCACCTGAATCCCCTGCAGCCCATCCACATGCATAATAAATCCAGGAAATGTCAGCTGTGCGGCCTGAGGGAGAACCGTGCCATTTGTTTAAGCTCTGGCTGGCAATACAGCCCAGTGCCATTGATGTTTGGATAGAAGTGAATGAATAAAGAATGCCGGGGCTTGCATGTCAATCAGGGGTTTACAGGACCCTGAACACGGTGAGCCTTAAGCCAACATATGTTACTAATACACAATAAGCCCCCAAAACAATAACCCAGACGGATGTATTCTGATCAATACTGCTCCCGTCATCTCGGCACCCGCTCACATGCATATTCACACATCTGCTAACGTGTCACAACAGAAAGTGATTAGCAATTTCATAAACAGGTGCAACAAAGCACAAGACCAAACTAACAAAGATGTCCACTCAGAAAAAAACCACAAGCGATTTGAATAAAATGCAGCTGTTTATTCTCACTAGCAAGTTGAAAACCGCAAAAGGCGCAGTTCTGTTGTTTTACACTTCCTGTTTAGCATCTTAGAGCATATTGAAAGAGTAGCTCGGAGCTTTTCCTCTCTGTCCGACTGACTGACTGTGGGTTTTTGGTTGCTGACTCCTGGAGGCCCAGAAGTTTCCACTGGCTTGTTTTTCATTCCCACAATCCCTTTCCCTGCTAGCCAAATCACTGAGCTATGACTACAGGCCTGGTTGGAAGTCCTTATCTGCTATCATTAAAGATGCATTTATTCCATTGCCTCAGGTGCTTGTGGGAGTGTGTGTGTGTGTGTGTGTGTGTGTGTGTGTGTGTGTGTGTGTGTGTGTGGTGTGTGTGTGTGTGTGTGTGTGGTGTGTGTGTGTGCGTGCGTGCGTGCGTGTTGTGTGTGTGTGTGTGTGTGTGTGTGTGTGTGTGTGTGTGTGTGTGTGTGTGTGTGTGTGTGTGTGTGTGTGTGCTTTCAAATGCCTTGTTCCTTGTTTGCATGTGCCTGCACGGTTGATCCATGCGTGTGGAAAAAAAACTGAAGGAGCGAAACAGAGGAAGGGGGTATAAATGTTTGTGTGTGTATGTGTGGGTGGCTTCAGGGGGGGTCCTGTGTGTGGAAGTGGATAAGGTGTTGTGTGTTTCTGTGCATCTGCCTGTGATGTGTGTGTATTCTCCAAGGTTAACACACTCCTCCCACACTAGGCTGATCTAAATAGAGACAGAGCCAGGGTAAATGGGGATCAGAAGTCAAGCGCTGGCAACCATGCTAAATTATCGGCGGAAATCAACGCTGTCCTCATTAATTACACAAAAGGCCGTTAGTCATTTCCACCCTCCCTCACCAGCCCGCCCTCCCAACGCCTCTCAAACTAACTGATGCTTCTCCAGCGATTTCCCTCACTTTTGTGCACAACATACGCACAAATTCCAGCATATTTTACACTCTCACACATACGCACACGCAAGAAAACTGAACAAGGGCACAGATGAAAGGAGGATCTGTCTTTGCCGCTGACATTGGAACAGAGCAACCAAAAGATAATGTAGTCTGTGAGTCACGCTCACCTTGAGTCCTCTCCCCCTTTCATTACAGCTTTCGTCTTCCACTAAAGGTAGCCGTGTTGTTGTTATCTTCCAAACAATCACTTCAATAATTTATGGCAATGAAACTAAGAGAGGTGTGCTTTGCATATTGTTGTTGATAGGAGCCAAAGTGTCTATATTCATCGCAGTGAAGAGCCGTGACAGCTTTTTAAAGTGGCTGTATTTTAACTTTTGGAAGCAAAGAAATGCCATGTTTCTGCAGAAAAAAACACGCTACTGTAAGTACTGTTGTTGGTTGGAATGTCTCATTTAAAATGTCACAGTACCAGAGAGGAACATAAAGTACAGCGTTTCCTTCTATCATTTCAGGTTAATCAAAGTGTCACAGTCAACCATCTGCTTTCTTAATTTCTTCTGACATGTTCTCTAGAAGCTGTCAAATAGAAGTGGTTGTAGATTAGCACTTTGCACACCAGGTAAAACGTATTTGTCATGGTATTCAAAGAATAGTTTCACATGGTGGGAAATACGCTTATTAGTATAAGACTGGTTTAACCCTCTTACATATAGTCTAACTGTGAAGCAGAGGACAGTCAGTTTATCTTAGCTCAATGACAATAACTTTAGCAACAGGGAAGGAAGACGTTAATTGTAAATTATTTGGTATTTTTTTACAAAATTCATTTGTTGTAAACCTTTAAGGCCTTTTAAAGAACAGCATATCCAGGAACTATAGTAATGAATAAGTAATGTAATGACTTGACATTTGCAGTGGTTGTGAGAAGATAACAATTACATATCAAGATTTTTTTTTTATTCTTTCATAGCTGAACTGTACTTTATCTTCAGTCATGTTAAACTTCAAACCGCAAAAGGAAAAGTTAGAAACAGGGAAGGCAGGTTGTGACTAAAAATAATTCAGCCGCATGCTGATTTCTTCGTTCGAAGGAGTTAGTTGGGGTCTTAAAGAAAGCCATTCATTATTTCCCAGCTGAGGTGGATTACTCGTCGACGGGTGCTGTTTGACATTTACCGTATGCATTTCATTATTGGAACTGACCTGGAAATTAACGGCAGCTTCTCAGAGCCTCGGCTCCAACCCTCCCTGTGTGCAACTCGCCAAAGCATTGACCCCCTCCTCATCTCCCTCCTGACCTTTCAGTACTGCATTATTTAACGCACACGAATCCCACACAGACCGCCACTGAATGCTAGGAAAAGGTATTGACAGAGACATATGGCTGCTGGTGGATAACATGCATAATTGAGGGGTAGGAAAACAGGTTATATCCCTGGCTGAGGTGTGTGAGTCGAAGACACCGACCTTGGTCCTCTGTGCCCGCTGCTGTGGGAGTAAACCTCTGTTTGAACGCTAGCGCTAATTATTCAATCATGTTGAACTATACACTATAAAAACCCTGTACCATAGCAATCTTTTGGAAATTCAACTGTAGTTCAGTCATTCTGCAGATAATTCTTAACCAGTTTTGAGAAAGAAAAAATATTAATTTGCTTTGACTAAGTCTGTACAAAAATTCTAAGTGGCTCGTTTTAATGTTGTCGAGAACAAACAAAAATGTCAATTGAAGCTTGATTCAGAGAGAAGCACTCACTTGCAGAATCCGCACGTTTTGATATATGTGAGTTTACAGAAAATGGATATAACAGTTTTACATTTCCCATGAAATGGCTTATGACACTTTTCCAAATTGTAAATGCATATCTTTATTTATTTAATAAATGCCTTATATTTACAATGACAGACAAACTATTGCAAAGGAATTCCTTGTAAGAGTTACATTTAAAAGAAAATAAGAAAACATATTAGTCTGTTTTATCAAATTCCAAACAGATACATCCCTGATATGGTAGCCTGCCACAGACTGTCCCAGACCAGAGGACGACTTCCTCTCAGTGGCAGCACTTTGATGACGATCTGAAAGGTGTCACCAGGGGTCCAAAAAAGCAATTTAATAATTAACAAGAGTTTACAAGAAAACCAAAGAAAATAAATGATAGCATGGTGGATGAGGACAATGAGTCGACATTAACAATCAGGTCTGCCAGTGAATAACGAGCTCGCCCCCAACATTTTAATTAGCAGCCCGCTGGACGGCACAATGATTAATGAACACTATTTGATTTCAGCGTTGCTCTGAATTAATAACAAATTGACATTTAATGAAAATTACTTACCGCAATTGGAATTAAAGTTGCTTTTTGCCCCTTTATGCACCACAGAATAATAATAAATGCAGATGTTGTTATCCTCAATTGATCATAAACATGTGTTAAAAGAGATATCAAAGGTAATGGGATTGAATTATGGGAGGATTTTGAAAACAACATTAACAGCACCAATTATCTTTTCATAGCTTCGGGTCCGGGCAATTGGCGAGCAAATTTCACTCAGCTGTTTATGTACGTCTTCCATCATGCTGTGTCTCACAACAATGGGAAACCAAAGGGTTAGAGCCTCTGTATGCTTCGGACAATGTGCTTGTCAGATTGTCTAATAGTGTCTGAAACCCCCTTTTCATTGAAGGGGTGGGTGGCTGCAGCTGACATTTTTAGTAACTTTCCAAAACAGTCGATCAGACAATAACACCCACAGCAAGTGGCCAGCGCGACGTGTGACAGTTGGAAGAGTTTTGATTTTCCTCTCTTCTTTTTTTTATTCTTCACACAACATCTACAGCACAGTTCTATCACTGTGTATCCTAGTATAAATAGTTTATGCACATTTGTACGACATTTTGTGCAAATATGCTCCCATATCCATAATTCTTGAGAAGTGGTTGGTAAGGCAGGGTAATGTTGTTTTTACACATGGTTGGAGAACCCTGTTCCAAAAATGTTAATATACTACAGTCATTTGCAACAGTAAATGTTTTTAAAGGACCGTAATACGTAACATAAATATGAATCACTGTGCATCAGCAACTAAACAGGAAATCGTTTTTGGTTTATGTTAGGACACTTGGTTAAGATTACTCTGTAAATGTGACATACAGTATGTTTACTTTTTTTAATATTCAAAGACCCTGATATTTCCCTAAACTTTTACATTTTCAGGAATTCAGTGGCAAAGTCCTGAACTACGATTGCCCGCTGCCCACCCTGACCATTAAGTGTGTACATACGTGATTTGAAGGACACAGAGTTGATTCACACAACCAATGGTTTTGAAGGACACAAGGTGTACAGAGTTTAGACGTACGCTCTACATATGACTACTTTGTAGTACAAAAATGTTGGGAGTGAAGACCTCTGCCAAAGCCAAATGTTCTACTTCACAATAATAACGAAATTGAAAAAGAAGCATGTGTCCGCACCGTGATTCTGATCAGCTCCAATGTTGAACTTGTTCTTCATTGGCCCATGCTACACCCTTCCACAAAGTTTCATGGAAATCAGGGCCAGTAGCTTTCTCCATATTCCTGCTAACAAACAAACAGTCAAACAAACCTCCTCCTCTGAGGTAAAAAAAAAAGTGTTTACTATTATATCAGCAGGAGAGCAGACTGCACTTGAATTATAAAATCTCAACTTTATTTTTGCTCTGAGCCTGTGCATTCTCCCCAGCCTCTTGCTGGAGATCAAACACTTCATTTGTCTTGGTGGGGGTTGTGGCGCAGCATCCACCACCATCCGTCCGTACCCGGCAGCAGGGTGGCCACCTGTAGGCGCTTCAGCCCATGATGCCTTCGACACAGACACACTAGCCTGAGGTCCTTTTTCACCTCAGCTGCCTCCCTCCCCGACCCACCACACTGCACTTTTATATCTGAATGCAGAAGCTAACTGACCACATAGAGCTCCAATCAATACTCTGCTCGTCTGAAGATCAGAAAGGGCTTTGTTTACGTGTGTTTTGGTGAGCCTGCTTCTCCAGTTGAGGAGCCCCTTAGTTTATTATCCACCATGCAGAGTCCATTACTTTTAGTTTGTCTGTATGAATACCTGTTCTCCATTTCATTACTACGCCCTCATGTTGCTCTGCACTCTCTTATTGACTGCTGATTAGTTTCTGATGTTAGTAGTACCCATGTTTCTTTGGAGTCCAGTGTTATTCTGTGCTGCTTGCGTCCATTTTAAATAAAGAAACAGACTAATTTCACCTTCCTGGTGTATTTCAAAGAGCCGTGCTGGTAGTACATTCCAATCAAAATGCCTCTCAGCCCCTTTATGGCAACAACAAACAGCCAGGGTTTGTTTGGCTTTATCAATGTTTGATAAACACTCAGAGCTCCACACCAGAGGAGGCTATGTTATTCAGGTTTGCTCAGGTATCACATACCTCTCATCCTTTCACTGTGTTTGCCTGGCAAATATTTCTGCCCCAGATGATTTCTGGGTAATATTGCTGTCTTGGATTTGTTAGGCTTGGGCTTTCTGATACATTGCCTGCTTATAAAATTAGCAAAGATGTTGACTGAGATGGTATAATGATGATGCATTTACCAATAATGTTCCTATCCAGGAGCAATATCCTGCTCCACAGCACTGTTGGGACTGTCAGAGCTGTTTACAATTAAGATGTGCAACTTGGCTCTTTTCAAATGAGTACTATTAGCTAATTTATTTTTGAAAATTAAAACGTAATATATTGCACTGTTTCATTTTCTTATCAAGTTGATGATGTCCTTAATATATCGTCTCAGTCACCAGTCAGACCAGGTATTTATTCTGTTATCTATCGGCATAGGACCTACTATCGGCACACATATGTTTTAATACTGTCAGAATCATCCATTCTGATTTCTGAGTTCTCCTAAATAACCTTTTTGACAATATCCCACAAGTGCTTGTTAACATTAAATCTATCGATTTGCACTCCTAACAATATGGCCTCTATTGTATCACCCCGTATTTGTTATTTACGTTCACATTTTGTGTGTTACCTTTTCATGAATAATGAAGGACAGTCCATCAGTCAAAGAGCAGGCAAGTAAATCATCTTACTGTCACAGCATTTAGATGAAGAATCACACCACACACCACATTTCCAAAATGCCCAACACAGAGTTGTTTACCGGCCAACTGGCGATGGCTCACGACGAGACGCTTCAAATAGCCCCGGGGAAATAGACGTTCAGAGCAATAACAAATTAGACATTGAAATAAGACGACTCAATAGCACAGCAGACAAATTACAGGAGTCGGGCAGTGCTCATTAATTCTAACTACGGGCTCCTCAGCAGCATTGATCATATCCTCCATTTATTGCAGTATATGATATGAAGATGGTATTGGTTCCTTTTCTCGCTAACCCCAGGTCACAACTGAATATTAGGAACAGAATACTGTGTGTCTGCGATGTTTACATCATCTGAGCAAATATATTTACCACTGCCACAAGCCAGGATGGTGTGCAATCACTTACACATGTTGTTCTCTTTCACATCCTTGCTAATCAACTTGGATAGGTATGAACTAAGAGGGAGGAGCCTAGCAGATGATATGCCCAAACATGTCCACTATCATCAGATCTGAGGAGAGGAAAATGAATGCAAGCGAATAGCTGATAATAAGTAAGTGGAACACAGCACAGTCAGCCTTCAAAGACGTAAGAGAAAGTTATGAGTGTATCAAGATATGGCTTGTGCTTGAGCCCAACAAGGGAGAAGTCAATGATTGTTCAGTGCTGATGACAGCAATCAGAAGGCGAGCTCTCCCCGGTTGCTTTGGGGTTTGGGTAATGGTAGTGGAGTACATATCTAAGTACTAAAGGGAACAAGAGACCTGACAAGGTTTAAAAACTCACACTGCACTATTAGGCTCTATAAAAACAAAGTTCTGACCCCGAACCTTATGTGCTGAAAGAGAGGGAAATAAAGATAGTAGCTGTGGCATACACACAGTTCAATCTAATGCAAACTGAACCATTAGCAAAGCATACAAATTTGGTATGTCCAAACAAGAGGTAAGAGTGATGTGAGGGATCCAAATTATAACATTATACTGTAGTTACGTACCCAGTTATGCTCATTCACAGTCATTTTGACAACTCTGGATTTGGTATATTCTGCTGTCGTGCAGGGAGTTCGACGAGTGGCTAATATCAGTTTTGAATTCAGTGGATAGACAACAGGACATGTTGGCTTGGTGCAGGGGCTCAAACTCTAAATTATTATTTTCTTTGTTGTATTAGCTGGTGTGATAGTGTTAGCAACTGACAGGCCATCATCAGTAATAAGCCGAGTTAGATGTTTTTTGAAACCTAAACCTTTAACTGGACTGGAGCTAAGCTAAAGCTAAATTGAGTTAGCTCTTAACAGAAATGAATGCCTTTACACTTTAATGCAAGGCTTTTTGTGTGCCTTTTATTTCATTTTGTTTATAACCGAAAGTGATACAACACCAATACACATTGCTTTTAATATTTGCTTATCTAAAGCCAGTTGAGTAGCACTTGAAATGTTTTGGCTCTATGAAACCTGATATACTTATATGATTCTGTTTTCTTCAAGTTTGTATCTTCTTGGTCGAACGCACTTATTGTAAGTTGCTTTGGATAAAAGCGTCAGCTAAATGCAATGTAATGTAATACTTTTCACAAAAAGACTGGTGGACTCTGCTCAAACAACGACAGCCAAATTTGGGCCAAATTTGAACAGGAGTCAGTCTGTAAGTGTGAAGTATTTTTTAACAGGATGTCTGTTTGGTAATTTGACTGTTGTGTTTACCTTTGTTTCTTATAATTAGTTTTGTTCACTTAAAGTTTTTCTTTTTTAAATATCTGAAATTGGGTTTTTCGTCTATTCTTACTTCTTTTTATCAAAGTGACAACATTTTCGGAGTTCAGCCAATCATTTCTTGACTACAGCATATATATTTACAATAGCAAGGATGGCTAAATGATAAATTTGGCCATAAATGATGTTATTCTAAAATCATTTTTTTTTCATCAATGCAACAAAAGTGAAACAAGAATGAAACATGAAAACTCATAACATTTGATTAAAATTGAAAATGTGTTCAACAGAGTCAAATGTATTAACTATTTTCTTTAGGTTTGTTCGTTAAGGTTTTGGTAACAACAGCATGTTTGGTCATTGAGTCTTTATTAGGGATGCACGATAATTATCGGCCCGATAATTTTCCCTCGGCTCCTCCCGTTTTGCCAGTACTGTGGTATTAGTGCAGGGGTGCCCAACCTTTTTTGAACCGAGAGCTACTGTTAAAGTTGCCAGTCTGCCGAGATCTACTGTACCAGTCCAAATAGAGAGGCGTAGCCATTACTGACAGCCTACTACCAGGTAAATACACACTTCTACTTGTATAAAACTGACCTTTGTACGATTAATACTTCATAAAATACTGCAGATCCTTTATCTTACCTCTTTCTAATCTACATACATACAAGTATTTAACTGAAGTTACACAACAGTGTTGTTGATACAGAGTTGGAGTTTATTCACACGTCACATACTACAGTGGGTAATGTTTTCAAGAAACATTGAACAGTGCTGCCACGTATGACACAGGAAAAAAAGAAAATTAGGCTTACTAATAAGACAACTCAGATCTGAAGCTACACAGGAATCTGCTGCAACAGTGCAATAAAAAAGACAAAATTAATAGAATCAAACCCTTTTTTTGCATTTTAGTAGATTATACAAATAAATGCCTTTTTAAAATAGGATGCAAGCAACACTAGTTTCTTAACCTGAATTGATAATAGACTATAATCAATTTAAGTTTGCATTCTTATACCATTTTGTACAATAATTATAATGAATAAGTTCAAACAAACTCAGACTTACAGCTGATTAATAACGGTATCTAACTTGAGTTTTTATCATATCAAAAACCTGTTGAAATGCTACTGTTATTTTTATTACGCATCGGCAGCCTCCAGGAATGCTTCTTTCACAACTTCGCCGTCTTTGAAAGACTTGTGTTTCGCAAGAACGTGACTGACACGATAAGATGCTATGGTAGCAGCCTTGCTCTTGTTGTTGGGCCTGGTGGAAATGGACTGCTGTGCATTTAGCTGTCCTTTCAGGCCCCTCCCCTTTTGGGAGCGTAGGCAGAATTAGGAGGGAATTCCGTCTTGTAGCGTTTGTGCACTGTTTTGAAATGCCGCTCCTAAATTACCCTTCTTCGATAAAGCCACGCTCGCATTGCAGATGAGACAGATGGACTTTGAATTGGAATAGATACAAAAATAATCATCCTCCCACTCGGAGTGAAAATTATATATGTTTTGCTTCTGCCATAATTGCGGTCTTGTGTGTGTGCGGACTGTCACTCCTGTTGACACGGACAACGTTAGCGAACTAGTGCACTGCCCACTGCTCACCAGCCACGCCCCGACACATGGGGTCACGCCGGCCAATCACAAAGCTTTGATGCGTTCAAGTGCATTATTCTGGCACAGGAAGATTATTTACAGGACATTAACGATAAAACAGAATATTGTCGTTCTATTTTTAGACACATCTCGCGATCGACTGGGAATCTCCCCGCGATCGACCGGTCGATCGACTGGTTGGGCACCCCTTTATTAGTGGTTTAGGAAGAGGGGAGTTCTTCACAAATCCAGCGCTCCCTAACTCATGCCTGGCTGTGACGTAAATGGTGTGCGGCCGTGAAGCCAGGACAGTAAACAAACATGTCGTCGGTGGTATGGGCGTTGGAGCTATGTGCAACTCAAGGCATATGCTCGAACCGGAGCTGCAATCATGTTGCGCACTATCCGTGCTGAGTGTGTTGACTTTTCGTACAATGTCCCACTGTCTGGCTTCCTGCATAAAGTCAAGTGCTCGGCGCAGTTGTGGTGAAATGTCGCTCCTCTGTTTTCATTTAAACAGCTCCTTATATCTGTTAGCGCAGCTAGCTAGCACCAGATGCTAACAACAACAATGCACGTAAGGTCTCTCGCTCGCTCGGGGCACACATACACACACCCTCCCGGTCCTCCAGATGGCCAGTCGGTGCCTGCCGGTGAGCGTGGAAGTGTGGTCTGCCACAAGCAGACCACACTTCCACGGGCTGTCAGCATCAGCTTGTAGATGGTATTATAACGTTCCCAAGATGAGTCGGAGACAGGCTTGTAGTTATTAGGCTTTAATAACTAGTATTTGAAGACAGATGATAACAGGTCAAGTACACTTCGTGGGTTCTACCGCACACTCCACTCACACTCCACTAACTTCTACACATACCCATATATATAGCACTGTCTACTTCACAACTCCCCGCCCTCCCCCGTCCGATCCACCAACCACAGGCCCGCACCTCAGCCACCATCACGGTGCAGCTCTATGATTGGCAGAGAGACGGGGGATGCCTAAGTGACACCCTGAGTAGCCTATCAGGATCGCTACAGTATTTTAAACTCGATGCGCTCTGAAACTACGGGGCGGCCAAGGAAAAATAATTAGTGGTGTACATTTTTTTTAATTATCGGTTATCGGTATCGGTCTTGAGAAGCAGGAAGTTATTGGTATCGGTTTAAAAAAAACAATATCGTGCATCCCTAGTCTTTATGCATATGTAACCCAAATGTCCCGTAGCCTCTCTGAACACCATGGGACTCTGCGTTGTGTTTGTTATTGGTGATGGGATGTTATGCAGAGGGGTGGAAAACAGGACACAGCAGATCGGATTGCGGTGGAGACGCTGAGTAGCGATGTATTCTTCACAATGGCAGATCGTCTGACACACCTTTTGCGGAGTGAATACAAACATTAGCCCATTAGCTACATGCTAACCAATACAATAACCAAATGAACAGACAAAACATAAACATCTCACTCCCAAACATACACAAACGGGTAAATAAACATTTAAACTAACCCATTAATTAAATAAATGGAATGTTTGGACGTTTTTAACATAATAATGTGTACAATTATTTGCCGCCATTAACACTGCTCACATTTTGCGGAGTGAATACAAACATTAGCGCCAAGATGGCGGCCGCACCCAGAACAACAGGAGAAATACGGTGTCCCACAATGGACAAAAAACAACAATTTGCTGCGCAACAGCAACACCTGTTAAGGCTGTTACTTTACACATACATTCTACATACTTTAGAAGTTGATATGGTACAGTATGCTATAAACAGGGAGCTGAAGTATTCAGGGGTGTAACTCCAGGTTGCTTGGATTTTTTGAAATGGTCCCTTTTGCTGACCCTTGTTGGAATTGCGAGAGCCAGATAGAATAAATAAAGAGAGAACAAAGATAGATATATTGAGTGAGGAGCGACGCGATGGAATAGAAAGAATAATATGGAACTGAAAGAAAGGACCACCTCTCGGGGATTGGACTGTCAGGGGTGAGAAGAAAGGGACGGAGTTGAGTAGCGAGGAATTAATGACTGGTATACCAGGAAGTGGGGGAATACTGGCAGAGTTGGCTTTCGACCCATGCCCTGTAACAACACAATGTGCCTCTTCTAATCCAACAAGGAGATATGGAATCCTGTTTCCTCTCATTTTCTCATCATAATTTTCCTCTTTTCTTAGTGAAGTTGTCCTGTAAGGAAAGTTGTAAGGTTCAGTCTATATTAATACTTCAACCCAGTAAACCTCAGTCTGTGGTTCTTTTAAGTACTTTATTTTATGTGAATTCATTCCACATACTTAACTCACATATACACATTTACAATAACCTGTTATCATAGGTTGTAAGTAAAAACCTAAACTAGCATTGCATCACAAGCTCTAATTAAAAATCTCCAATAATAGACCAGTTCTGAACAGCAATGCTCGTAGGACTCTTTGTTCAGGCCCGTATCCCTGCTTGGCCATTCATCAGGTTTTCAAATAGTTGAGTAAAAAATGCCTCCAGGGTTTTTTTATTTTCAATTCTACCCTCGAATGTAGAACAGTTTATACATTCAGGGCCACAGCCATTATCCAAGGTTTATTCATCGATGATGACAGTGAGCATTAATAAAATATTACTCTTTAAAACATTATTTTGGATGCTAGATAGATGTAGGGTACATAGGGTGAAGGAGCAAGAGGGTTTGTGGGATCATATCTGATGTTAAGGTGAGCTCCCTGCTGAAGATATGCGAGTATATTCGATTCAGGGTACGGCTCAAAATTCCTCACTAGAGACTAAACTATATTCCCCTCACAAAGCTCCACACAGTCTCTCTCACATTTCCTTTCTCTACATCTCAGTATTTTTGTCTGATCTCTTATCATTTTTAAGTTAAGATTCTGCCTTTTAAGTTAGATAATGAGACTGAGTATGGTAATGGGATTACTTTAGCATTTGCTCAATAATGTGAACACTCTAAATGCAACACAGCAACACATATAGAATGACAATTACTTTTGCAATTATCAGCTTCAAGTAAATCAAGCTATTCACTGTTCATGCAGTGTGAACGTCGACTACATATTGGTCCATTATGGCAAACAATAATTAGTGGTGTGGAATGGGTGGTAAATGTTTGTGGTTGCGGAAGTGTCCCTGATGTGTTGAATTTCTAACTATACAATTGTCACATTATGGGGGAAGTTTGTGCGTGCCTCTTTTTATTCCCTACGGCGCAATGAGTTGTAGCTGGAGGTTACCCATTTTAAATGAGGAATGCAAATAATGCTAACAAGCTGTGAGGCTCTACGTTGCCTGCATAATCTTTTCCCCTCAGACTGCAAGCCGCTGGCTCTATCCATGGTCCTGACATGCTCATGCATAGAAAAAAATAGGGCCGGAAATTGTTCAATAAGTACTCTGTGAGGTAGGAGCTTGGCTGGAAGAGAAAGGAGCCATCAGTGGGCCAAGTGTCTAGACTCCAGGTGGCTTTTGCTGTTTCAGAAGTTACTTAAGTAATGTTAAAGCTTGAAAGTGCTATCTTCTCTTTCTTTAGGTAGAGAAAGTGCACCATTAGCTAGCATTTGGACCATTTATGCTTCTCTAAGGAAATAGCCCTTTGCATTTTTTTCTGTCTGGGGAATCAAAGGTGTAGTGGTGGACATTACATGTTAGACAGTGCTGACTGACAGCGAACAGCTTAGTCAGAATCTCCCTCAGTTAAGTGCTTAAGCACTTTATATCAATCTTTAAAGAGCATGAGCTCTGATTTTAGAGCTCCCGAATATAGGGCTGTGAAGCAGCTTGTTTTATTAGTCTGTGAAGCTAATGCTAGCTCCTGCAAATACAGTGCAGAGCTGTCTAGCATCACAATTAGCCTTGTCAGTCTAAAATCAAAACTTGTTCTGACATGACCATATAGATGTATGTCATTCAATCTACATTTTATAATTGAAAACTGGTAGGCTGTAACCCAATAAAGTGTTTTATGTGACATCCTCTCCGTTCAGATTTGTCAACTTTAAGCCATTCTTTCACTATGCAATTCTGTCAGCAAGCAGGTATGATGATCCAGGAAAATCAAGGCTTTATTTACTACACAAAGTATGTGGACTTATGCAGGACCTTTACAGGAAGTGGATATTACTTTGTTTTCCCAGGTGGTTATCGATAGCTATTCTGGTTAACAAAGAGCATTAATTTAAGTTATTTGCTGTTTCTATCACCAGTAGCAGGAAAGGCAACCATTCAACCAAATAAATCAGGTAGCCCTATTTGGCAGGGAGAGTGAAAAGAGGTGCTAAGAATAAGCACGAGTTGAAGGAATTGCAGAGGAAGGTTGTCCTGTAGAGCCTGGGCTCACAACTTTCCAAATGAAACCGTACAGTCAATCCTGACATGTTTTGCAATCATGTTGGCCACAAAGATGTACCTACTTTGCCAGACCATGTCAGGTCTTTAATGTACCCACTTTATTTGAGCGGTAAATAATTGTGCAGCAACCACATCATTTCCTTCCTTTTAAAGACTGCTGACACTCCTTCTGCTGAATATCGAGATTTAATTACCTGAAAGGGAAAGCCCTCATACTTTTGACAAGCATTTCAACCGGACACTTACTGTCAAAGAGTTATACTATTTATTGCAAATGGTTATGTAGTTACATTTTACGGGAAAGGTTCTCCTCTCATGGGAGCTCCCTGAAGGATCCAAGCTGCACGAGAGGGATTCTGCCGGGAGCACTAAATCCCTCGGGGTATGGTGCACATATATACGATTCATGGCAGCCAGTTAAATTAAATCATAGCATGAGCCAGAAATATTGTATCTTCAAGAAGACTTTATGCGACTGGTTGTTTCTTGTCATCCAAAAGCAAATCAGCTGATGTGTTATCAGCCAATCAGCTGTCAGCAGGAATGAGCTGTTGATCAATAATGCATCCGTGACTTCAGTGTTCTGTCTGAGCTTAAGTGATGCTCCATTTGTGTGACATCACTCCTAAGTATTGCCCATTCATTTAACCCGGCACACACTCTGCCTTCATCGTTTCAAAGATTTAATGAGCATTTAAATGTGTGGCAAATGAAAAATTCATAGTGGATTACTTGAGAGTAAACTCTCCACAAATGAAAGGAGCTTATGTGATTTGGAAGAGGTTTGTGTTTGACTCCAGCCACAACAACTTTGTGTATAGTGTCTCTGATTAATGCGCAGACATGTAAGAACACATTTATACTACAAATAAAGTTACTGTACCATTGTGTCACCTCATGTCATACATCATAATGGAGTTGATACATTTTTGTGCAAAAAACATTTTGTGTCAGCTAAAAATGATGGAAAATGATATTCCTCTGGAAATCTTGGGTGCTTGTGTGAGCAGAATGTACAGTATGTGTGTCTAATTGGCTCATAAGATGAACAGAAAACAGGCAGGGTGGGGGCAAGAAACGATAAAAAAGTAATAAAGTACAGTAGACTGAAGTCCTTTCTCCTGTACAATGTTTTCACTTTGGGAAATCTAATCTCTAACCTAACCAAGTTGAGTTTTCTGCTTCACTGGCGTGAACAGGCCTGGCCACTCACCTGCAGTGTAATTAAAGCTAAACAAACTCCATCAATCAGCTGCCATTACCGAGCAGGGGCAGGGAGAAGGGAGGGAAAGGGGGAGAGGGAGAAAAAGATGGTGGAAGGGAGGAAAGAGAGGAGGGTGGAATGCATAACAAGGAAAGGTTGAAATAAGGGATGGAGAGAAAGAAGACAATGAAGAAGGAAAGATGGGTCGGAGGGGGCGAGGAGGAGAGGATTCGGGGAGGGTGCCAGGAAAAGAAAACGAAACAATCTGGCCAAATCAGGTTTAGAGTGGAGGGTAGTGAGCAGAGTGATTACAGCAACTAGACTGACTCACCCAGAGAGAGGGCCCTGGGGAGCTGACTAGGTACACACACACACACACACACACACACACACACACACACACACACACACACACACACACACACACACACACACACACACACACACACACACACACACACACACACACACACACACACACACACACACACATTCACACACAGAGAACAGTGCACATTCTGTACCAGCTCACACGCAGACCCTGGTCACATACTCTTGCTGTAAAATTCAGAAAACGCTCATTATTGTCAAAAGCATGTTTTCATTAGTGAAAAACAGTGATTCAGTGCTGCAGGCTTTCTATCAGGACTTATAAGGCAAGGCAAGGCAAGTTTATTTATATAGCACCTTTTAACACAAGGCAATTCAAAGTGCTTTACAAAAAACGAAAGACATTAAGAAAATGGCATTTAAAATCAGTCATTAAAAAGAAAAGATAATAAAAGAAAAATTAAAAGAAAAAATACATGGATAAAAGTTACAGTGCAGTTTAAGATGTGAATAGTTCAATTAAATGCAGCGGCAAAAAGAAAAGTCTTTAGTCTGGATTTAAAAGTAGTCAGAGTTGCAGCGGACCTGCAGGTTACTGGGAGTTTGTTCCAGATATTTGGAGCATAATAACTGAACGCTGCTTCTCCATGTTTAGTTCTGACTCTGGGGACAGAAAGCTGACCAGTCCCTGAAGACCTGAGAGATCTGGATGGTTCATAATTTAGCAGGAGGTCAGAAATGTATTTTAGGCCTAAACCATTCAAAGCTTTATAAACCAGCAGCAGTATTTTGAAATCTATTCTTTGACACACAGGAAGCCAGTGTAAAGACTTCAGAACAGGAGTGATGTGATCCACTTTCTTAGTGTTAGTGAGGACTCGAGCAGCGGCGTTCTGAATCAGCTGCAGCTTCCTAATAGATTTTTTAGTGAGACCTGTGAAGACACCATTACAGTAGTCAAGTCTACTGAAGATAAAAGCATGGACAAGTTTTTCCAAATCCTGCTGTGACATTAGTCTTTTAATCCTAGATATATTCTTTAGGTGATAGTAGGCTGATTTAGTAACTGTTTTAATGTGACTGTTGAAACTCAGGTCAGAGTCCATGACTACACCTAGATTTCTGGCTTTATCTGTTGTTTTGAACATTGCAGACTGAAGCTCAGCGCTAACTTTTATACGTTCTGCCTTGGCTCCAAAAACCATTACCTCAGTTTTATCTTTGTTTAATTTGAAAAAGTTCTGACACATCCAGTCATTGATTTGTTCAATGCACTTACTCAGTGTTTGAATTGGAGCATAGTCTCCTGGTGAAATTGTTACGTACATTTGTGTGTCATCCTCATAGCTATGGTAACTTATTTTGTCGTTTTTCATTATCTGAGCCAGTGGTAGCATGTAGATGTTAAAGTGAATAGGCCCCAAGATGGAGCCTTGAGGTACCCCACATGTCATATTTGTCAACTCAGATGTGTATTTACCTATAGAAACAAAGTTGTTTCTGTCCTTTAAGTAGGATTCAAACCAATTTAGAACTGTTTTCGAAAGTCCCACCCAGTTTTCTAGTCGGTCGAGTAATATGTTGTGGTCAACAGTGTCAAACGCAGCACTGAGATCTAATAATACTAACACTGAAGTTCTGCCACTGTCTGTGTTTAAGTGGATGTCATTGAAGACCTTTACAAGAGCAGTCTCAGTGCTGTGGTTTGGACGAAAGCCTGACTGGAACACATCGAAACAACTATTTAAATGCAAGAAATTACTCAACTGTTGAAAAACAACTTTTTCAATGATTTTACCTAGAAATGGCAGGTTTGATATGGGCCTGTAATTGTTCATTACTGAAGCATCTAGATTATTCTTTTTTAAGAGCGGTTTAATGACTGCAGTTTTCAGGGCCTGTGGAAAAATACCTGAGTGAAGAGATTTGTTTACTATATGAAGTAGATCTGAGGCCATGCAAGGCAAAACATCTTTGAAAAATCCTGTTGGAATAATATCAAGGCAGCAGGAGGAGGATTTCAGAAGTTGAATAATGTCCTCTAGGTTTTTATCATTAATCTGATGGAATTGTGTCATGATGTCTGAATTGATGTTAAGTGGAGATAGGGACAACACCTTTGCTGTACCTGATGCAGAGGCACTGACTGCTTGTCTGATTTTCTGAATTTTGTCAGTGAAGAAGGAGGCAAAATCATTGCATGCCCTGGTGGATAGAAATTCAGAGGCTACTGACACTGGGGGGTTAGTTAGTCTGTCGACGGTAGCAAACAAGGCACGTGCATTGTTTTTGTTTTTGGGAATGATGTCTGAGAAGAAAGACTGTCGTGCGTTTTTCAATTCCAAATTATAAAGGCCAAGTCTCTCTTTATAGATTTCAAAGTGAACCTGGAGATTTGTTTTTCGCCACCTGCGTTCAGCTTTTCGACATTCTCTTTTTTCTGTTTTCACGGTCATGGCCTTTCTCCATGGAGATATTTTCTTCCCAGTCACTTCCTTTACCTTAGTTGGAGCAATGGCATCTATAACATTTTTAATTTTTGAATTAAAATGATCTACTAGCTCATTTACTGAGATGTTAGCAGGGGCAAGTGTGGAAGAAAAATTCTGAGTAAACATTTCCCTAGTATTTTCAGTTAAATATCGCTTTGTGGTTATCTCTTTTTGAAATTTTTGTGAAAAGAAATAGAGCTCTCAAAGAAAACGCAGGAATGGTCAGAGAGTGCAACATCAGTCACCACAACCTCAGAGATATTCAGACCCTTTGAGATAATTAAGTCCAGAGTGTGCCCCTTATTGTGCGTGGGCTCCGTCACATGCTGCGTCAGTCCATAGCTATCAAGAACACAAAACAGATCTTTTGCCCCTCTGTCCTGGGGGTTGTCAACATGGATGTTAAAATCACCAACAATGACTAGACGATCAAAGTCAGTACACACTATAGACAGCAGTTCAGTAAAGTCATCAAAAAAGCTTGCACAGTATTTGGGTGGTCTATAGATATTTAGGAACAGAGCTTGAGAGGAGCATTTCAGCTGAAGGGCCATATATTCAAAAGAATCAAAGTTCCCATAAGATGTCTTCCTGCATTGAAGGGAATCATTGAACAGAATAGCAACTCCACCCCCTTTCTTATGCATTCTTTCCTGACTCATAAAACTAAAGTTGGGAGGGGTTGATTCAATAAGAACAGCTGCACTGTTATTTTGTTCAATCCAAGTTTCCGTTAAAAACATAAAATCAAGATTGTGCTCAGTGATCAAATCATTGATTAAAAATGTTTTTCCTGCCAAAGACCTGACATTTAATAAAGCTAGTTTAAGTTTGTTAAACACACTATCAGTAAGATGTTTTGTGACAAGCTGTGGCTGACATGGAATCACTGCTAACTTTGATAAACTCACACGAACGTTTGAGCACTTATAAACACACACACACACACACACACACACACACACACACACACACACACACACACACACACACACACACACACACACACACACACACACACGCACACACACACACACACACACACACACACACACACACACACACACACACACACACACAGTAGTTTACTGTGTTTGATATTGTCTGATCCCCCCTCGGTGCATCTGCTGCTGATGTGACGGGGGGGCACGTCACTAACTCTGTCAGCGGTCCTGGCTTATTTTCCTCTGAAGTGTCAAGCATCATCTGTGCTCAGGTGCTCCACAGTTTATCTTCTGCCTCTCTTCAGCACCCTGCTGATAGATGATATCTGCGCTGTTATTACCCCTCTAGTAATAAAACAACACTTCTCCCTTCCTGTTTTGGGCTGTCAGGCATTACTTCCCTGCAGTCAGTGTTTTTTTTCTTTTCCTTTAACTATTAACAGTTGACAATGATTCAAATTTGCTCAAACAGACAGGGAGGGTTCTGCGTCGGCGCGGTATTTTGAATGCCGGAGGGAAAGTTTTAGTCAAATTCAAAACAACTTTTCCGAAAAACTTTTAATTCCCTACGACTAAATTAATTAACCTTTAGTTGGTTGACATTTCATTGTACACTGCTTCCTTGTTGTTAAGGGACCCACTCTGTATGTAAGAATAATAATTGGAAATGTAACGTTTTTTTATACATATCCGTGAATTCACATATTTTGTTGTGACATTATTAAACCTCATCAATCCACAGACAAGGACATTGTATTCAACTTTAAAGTTGAGTTTCTAATTACAGTTTTGGGATTCTAAAACATGTATTAAGTTCAAAACCATATGAAACTGTAACTGAAAACTATGAAAATTCAAAAGCCAAACTATCTGCATGGCTTGATTTGATGTTTGTTTTTACGTAATAAAATGTTTCAGATTAGAAACAATTTCACCCGGAAATCTTAGCCTTTTCTTCTTTAATAAATCCCAAAGTCTGTGGTATTTCTTGTTTTTTTGCTGCTTCCATTCACTTGGTAAATAAGTTGCCTTGGCTCAGACTGCTCTCGGTGTCGGAGGGCGAGAAGACGGTTGCTATGTTTGGACCTGGAGCAGGCCTAGCTCGTCAGGATGCGAGGACAGTGACGCTGGCAAACTGGGCCGTGTGACAGTTCACCCTGACAGTTCGCTGTAATGACCTGAGCTCCTGCGCTCTCGGCAGGGTGAAGCTTTTTGGGGGCGGGAAAGCGTGAGCGGGGGGCTGGAGGGTGGTGGCTGTGGGTGAGGCATAGCAGAGGGACAGATGCCAGCTAAAACTGTGGGAGGGGAACGAGTTTCTCTCTAGCCCTGAGGCAGCTAACACTCCAACTGCATTACTGTCATAAAAGAGTCCATTCTGGCCAAACATTGGCCCGTCACCCACTTTGACTCCCTGCTGTCTGTTCAGTCAGCCAGCGACGGCAGTTAAACAGCTTCGACTTCAGGCACTTTCCCAGACTTTAATGTGGTAACTTCTGACTCAAACTTCACACTGCCACACACAGCCCTATTTGGGTGTTTTTGTAGAATTCCTTTAAAAAGAATGGTGTTGACATATTTTCATTGATCTAGAACAAATGGAAAAAGATGAGCGGCATTACCATAAAACAATGCATTAGGATGATGCATCTTTGCTTCAAGCACCTTGCTTTAGGTGTGCGGTGCGGTAGAGGCCGACCCAGAGTGACAGAGAAACAAAGTGAGAGGAGGGGAGGGGAATGAAAAGGAACGAGAAGAGAGGATGGAGAGCGGCGAGCAGGAGAGGAAAGGGAGAAAAAGGGAGAGAGGAATCAATAGCGGAGTGCCTGATAGATGCTGTCTATGGGGTCATTATCGGCCATTGTGTGTCTCTGGCATGGGATAGCAGAAAATGTGACAGATAATTAGGAGGTGGTGATTTAAAGGGAGAAAAGCAAGCCTTGGCTACAGGCAACACAGTCGATGGACAGAACAAATAAGTCAATAGAATAAACAAAGCCAGCGTGCTCGGTGTATATATGCAGCACTAACTCAACAGCACAGCATGAGCAGTGTCAAATCACGGTGGGCTCCACAGCCTTGTCTCCCCTGCATATGCATGCACTACTTATGAGCTGAGAGCTATCGGGATTAGTACACATTATGAACCATTCAACCTTAATGTGTAAATGCTTTTTCTCATGCTTTTGAATTTTTCTTTAAGCCTTCTCACAAACGCAGTAAGATTGCATTTGTTTGATTATTAATGGTGATAAAACAGACCAATGTATGGTGCAATATATTGAAAGGAAATTGACCTGATATGTTCACTAGTGCTTCTTCTCTTTGGAAAATACATTTTACAATATTGAGAATTTACCTACATGCATATTGGAAGAAACCAAAACAGACTGCAAATATGGTTGAGGCAGGAATGGTTGACTGACTGTCATTTCAGATCGACCTCCCACATATCTGGCCAAGTGCAGCTTTTGGGATGTTTGTCCGTCTATCTGCTTATCTGTCTGTGTGACTGGGTGTCTGTTTGCCTCCTTGTCTGTCTGTCTGTCTGGGCTCCTCCATCCAGACAGACTTGGCACACAGCCTGCCCTCTGCCACATGATTAGCCTGGAAGCGGCTGGGGTGAAATTGATTTGAAGTGGCCTCAAAGCATATAAAAGATTGATGCTTCACATCAACTGCAGCCACTTGAATAGTCCCTTCCCACCTCCTAAATGTCCCTCTTGTCCCTGTACAGCTCCAAAGCTAACTATAAAAATAATGATTACATATATATATACAGATATATTCATTTGAATCTTAATTATAAGCAATGATAATGAGCAATTATGAACCAAATTATTCCCAAATACTTATTAAAACGGCAAAATAAATATTTGTACTGTATTTATGCTCAAAAAGGTAGCCTGTTCCATATTGAAAACCACTTATGAAGGACTTGTTTCTGCTGATTACCTCTATGACTATCTGAAGTCAGAAGGTCTGACGTTTCATCTCACTAATTTGAGTAGTACAAACATCCAGGACATGGTTAAACTGTATACCCCAGCGCGTGCACTACGCTCTGCATCAGCCAAACGACTCGCTGCACCCTCGCTGCGAGGGGGACCCAAGTTCCCATCAGCAAAAACACGTGGGTTTGCTATCCTGGCTCCAAAATGGTGGAATGAGCTCCCCATTGACATCAGGACAGCAGAAAGCCTGCACATCTTCCGGCGCAGACTGAAAACTCATCTCTTTCGACTCCACCTCGAGCGATAGAATTACTAACAAAGAACTACTAACAAATAATTATTAACAAAGCACTTATATACTGATAAAGGACTGGCTTATCTAAAGCCAGTTGAGTAGTACTTGAAATGTTTGGCTCTATGAAACCTGATGTACTTATATGATTCTGTTTTCTTCAAGGTTGTGCCTTCCTGGTCGAATGCACTTATTGTAAGTCACTTTGGATAAAAGCGTCAGCTAAATGCAATGTAATAATGTAATGTAATGTAATGTAATGTAGTACACTCCATCAGACTGCAATTATGCATTCCTGAGCTACTAGTCATTTTTGCTTAAATCCTGTACTATCAGCCCCAGACCCAAATATATGTATCTGTGTGGATCATCATGGTTGGTAATATGTTAGTATTCAACACAGCTCCGAGTTTATGCAGCAATAATCATGAGGGTCAAACAGATCCATGAAAGAGCCATGAAACAGCGAGAAAATTAAAGTTCCTCTCTGCTCTTTACGTCTCCTTCCTGTATCCTTGTAAAAGAAAATAGGACTCAAAAAGCTTTGCAAAAAGGAGCACCTGCAGCATCACATTTATAACGGCAGTAGAGAGGGAGACCTTCTGTGACAATAAACAACATGGTCACAGAATTATAGCTGGCTATGAATGTTTTGATTGCGTTTCCTTCTATCCTTCCTTCAATTTAAATGTTGTTGGTCAAGAACATTACATTTAAAGACGAGAAGACACTACAGCTGAAAACTGTTACATTTTTATGATGATGACATTGTTATGATGATGAAGACAGAGATGTAAACACACACACACACACACACCAAAAATGAAAGCAAAGCAGAAAGAGTGTTCAGGGGCTGCGGGCCAGTCCCCGCCATGGCACCACACACCGACAGATGCTCCCATTCATTTCTTTCACTCCCGGCTTAATGTCTGACTGCAAATAAATAAGAACATTTAGCCATGTCTCAGTCAATCTGGGCCTTCACAGTAACTTATTGCCAACCCCCAGATGGGCTATGGAGCTGTAGAGTTGAAAGATGAGAGTGGGGGAGGGGAATAGGTGTAATTTATCACTCTGTTCGGCTAATGAATGATAGCACCACGTCAGCTGGTCTGTTGTCCCTAATTCCAAAGTATCAGTTTAAGTGTTTGGGATGTCTTTGCTGTCAGGTCGCCACTACCGACGTCCTTTTTTTCCATCCTATAAAGCTGCAGATTTCTCTTCTATTTAATTTGAATAGTTAGAATTTTAAGTTGAAAATGTGTCTTTGGAGAGTTTGTATAAAACAAGCAAGCACGCTCAGTACTCCACATTCACTACTGTCTCTTTCAAACATGTTGGCATTCAGGGAATCTTTGTTTCCAGCTAATCTCAGTGTGATTATTGCATTAGGAGAAATCACAGATTCCTGCTTTACCACAAAGCAATCAGGCCCACTCAGAAATGACATTTCGGTCCAGGCCCCAATCTTTGCCTCAATCATCTCACCCTGAATATACCAATCAGCAAGCCGAGCTTCAGTGCCAACTAATGGGGCTCAGTCAAATTATCGCCAAGAGAATTTGACTTGGAAATGGAAAAGGGAAAGAAAAAGAAACAAATAACAACAAATGTTGGTTATTTTTGACGAGGACACTGATTGTGCCAATTTGCAAAATCTAACGACGCCTGTCAAAACTCAGATAAGAGCCTGCGAAAAAAAGAGTAGCTAGTCAGTTTTGTTGAAGCGTTTGAGGAGCACTTTGCTGTGACACTTAGCACCGTCTCCCCATTAGCCGAAGAAATGCCCTTCACTGGAACTTTGAAGATAATTAAACACATAATGGATATCACTGTCACTCTCTGACTTGTTTGCTCATTTGTCTGAGTGTGGCTGCTGCAATTGAGACCCTATTAAAAGGGAATAAATCGCCCGGTTACTAAGTCATTTCACCATCTAGGATATAGCGCATGTGTGTCTGACTATCGTGTAATAAGTGGTTCTCTGTATCATGAATAATTGATTCCTTTCCTCCTTCAACAGTCATTGTTTGGACAACTTGCTAAAATACCCATTTGACTTGACAAGACAAAACAACGGGGTGCGAGCCTCTATCGTTCATACTCTAAAATTCTCAGGATAAAAACTGTCCTCGCAATTTCACTTTTGTGCTCTCTGTCCATTAGGATTCAAAATGATCCTGCCCTGTCACTCCTTCTCATGCTTTACATTTCTTTCATTCCTTCTTGGTTTATAGTCGCTCTTATTTTCTGCACCTCTCTGTGTCTTTGTTCTGCATCTATAGAATGTCGGTGATTGTCAAAGCCTTAATGTGGGGGTTTATTTATGTGCTGCCCACGCTGTTTGCATTCCCATATTGCTCCGCAGATGTTGGCTCCTCAGGGAAAGAGCCAGCGGAGTTGGACCATCTCACTCCTGTTTTCACAGACACACATAACAGCAGAAGAGTTCATTTCTCCGGGGCTAATGGGAGAAATAAATCTTCAGGTCATCCTGTAACACAACTGTATTTGTTGTGTGCATATCACAGAGTTGGGCGAAATGCAATTGTGCACGATTTTGTATATTTTACAAGGGCATTATTTATGACTGCAGTGCTCATTTGTTTAACATGTAACTGACAAGGAGAGGCCTTTTGCACGATGTAATGATCTGCAAGCCGACCTGTAAAACTTTACTACTGCCATTATGTGCACTTAAACCAGGGAAGAGGCTGCAGCCCGAAGCTTTACACAAGGCAGTTTATCCCTGTTAGAGCAGGGCTTTCAGACATGGAGCCATACTATTCCGAAGTAATACTCTAATCTTCTGCTTGGTGGATGGTTTTAATATAGCAGGGAAACTCTGATGATAGCAAGTTGTTTTAGTTAGATTATAAATATTTATATATTTGCTGTGATTGTCCAAACTTCCTGGCAGTCACTTTGTTGCTCTTTGTAGCTTAGAGAGGGTGAAAATAAGCCAAAGAATATATTTTCTAAAACCGTTTCACATTTTGCTGACTATCCACAAATGACAAGAGTTAAAGCTTTGTGTTAAACTATTTGATTAGACATCTTAAAGGAAAAAGGTCTGCACTTTGGAAACATTTTAAATTGCATTCTTGCTGACTTTTAGATGAGAATAATACCACTCTCATGTCGGTGCAGTTAATATAGTTTCCTTAAAATAGATGGATGAATACGCCTTTTTTTAAAAGCCAAGCAAACCATGAAAAGTGACTAAAGAATGGCAGCCCACTAAACAATGCCGGAAACGCTACAAACATAAACACAGAAACACAAAAAAATGGTATAGTTCTTAAAATGGTTTGGCGAATTAGAAACAAATATTCTTGTTGCTTTCTTGCTGTTCTGAGTTTGTTTCTTCATTGTAAATTGCACTTGTTGGCGCTTTGGACAATAAGTCACTTTGACAAAAACATCAGCTGAATGAAATGTAATATAATGGTTGCCGAGGATTTACAGAGAGTCTCGATGAAGATCAGGTTCAGGTTCAGGTTCTTTATTTGTACCCGTAGGTAGATTTTGTTTGCAGAGAAAAAGGGATCCATCCTGACACTAAAAACAAACACAAACAACAGACACATCTCTAATAAAAGGACTAGTAAAAAGTACAAGTACACCCTGCTCCGTCAAATCTCAAAATATTTAAAAAACATTTAAGAAGGAAAACACTTGTACAAACGTGGACATTCAAAATTCATAATTAAATAAATAGGCATCTGCTGCTGGGATAAAACTGTTTTTATACCGCTTTGTTCTACTCTTTGGGACAATTAACCTCCGGCCCGAAGGAAAAAGCTTAAATTCATGACTGTGTCTCCACACCGATCAGCTGAGTATCCTGCAAACACTAAAGTACTCAACAAAGTGAATGATATCTAGGATATCACTACATGGATCCAAAGGTGTGTTGAGTCGAGCTGAGCCGTACCATGCAGTTGAACCTTGCATATTTCTCTCTTGATCTTAACCGTCTGTTACTTCTGACCACGGAATCTGCCATCCTTGCTCTTACATCCTCTCATTATAACCCTGGCCTTGGGATAATATGTCTCTTTCCTCCTCTTTCTCATATACATCTCACTTTGTTCCTTTGTGCCCAACCCCCATCTCTGCTACCCCCTTTTTGGTCTTGGCCGTCCACGCTTGGAGGAGCAGCGTGAGGCGGCATGGCCTCCGTGCGGCTGACTGATTATTGTAATTCATACACTTTAATTAGCTGCACAAACCATTAGCCACAATTAGACTATTACAGAACGTTTTGTGGCGGGAGCCCGTCCCAAGATTGTTTTTTTCTGCTGGAGGGGGAGCAAGAAAAAGAGGGAGAGCGACCGAGAGAGGGGCAGGAGGGTAAAATGTATTTAGCTGAACCATCAGTGTGTTTGTGTATGTAATCAACAGAAAGATAATTCAGTGTGTTTTGAAGTAAACGTTTGTGTTTAAGGATGCCAGGCGTGTCAAACTAAAAGCAGTTAGGATTACAGGCCGCTTTGAAAAATACCTTAAAAGGTAGAAGATGTATCATCATATCATACACGGCAATCATCAATTTGAATGTGTTAAGCAGAAAGTGTTCCAGCTTTTTAATCAAAGACGATAACTGACACATGCCTTGACACATTCTGAATCTTTTATCTTGCTTGATATAATGAAATCTTTATTTGATTGACACACTCCCGTGACAACACGTGCGCCCCCACATTTTCTCTGTCACGCTACTGTAAGTATGAATCACTATATCATTTGTGTCACATTTGTGCCTGAAATGGCAGGGTTTGTTGCCATTATTAGACCTTTGAAACCATTAAGGCACGCTTGAGATATCAACTTGATCCCTCTGTCAAGATTACAAAATATATACATCAAACGCATGACAGTTGACATTACATGGTTGAGAGGATTGTGGACTATAAAAAACATGCACTGTATCACTGATTTGGATGTACAACAGTGTGCAGTACAAGCAAACCAAATCTAGTTAATTCTGTCCTCAAACTAATATGTTTACCTTTTGGTTGTCTTTGGCCCCATATTTTGGCGCTTTGGATATTCACGAGTTTGACTGATCATAACAATCTCAACTTGGGATCCGAATCCTTTTTATTGAAACTTGTACATTTACTTTTTTATGTTATCGTTAGGCCACATTGTGATTGCTGTAAGTGAAGGCACAAAGGTTGCACTGATGGCTATTAGACCTACTGTAATGCCACCAATAAGCTCTGCCATGCGAGAGGAAGCAGCCCTTCAGCGCTGACAGCATGGCTCAGTGCCTCCACATTGGATCTATACGTCCGGAAATGGCAAACCCCCTGAGGGACAAAATAACATTGCCAATCTGTTTTACAGTAGGGCTTCACATCATTAAAACAAAAATGTTTTTCTCCATTTCACTCTAAAATAAAAGGCAGTTTATTTTGGAGATGGTCCAGACAAAACTATCTTTACAATATCTGGGATTCAGCATTACAGAAACATCATGCTATTTGTCTTTATCTATGAATATAGATATTTCATAAACATACATTTATATAGAGAGCCCTAGGGGTAAAAACGAAAATGAATTGACATCTTGTCATCAAGTATTTTAATAAGCGTTCCATAATGAGTGAATCTTGTCTGGGTGCTGCTAAGAGACTTAAGGTCTATTTGTAAACATTTTATTTGTGAAGCCAACGTGGTGATGTTAAGATGGTCATATCCATTTAGCAGTGAGCTCATCAATCACCCAAGCTAATTAGTATTTTCATACACATACACAAACACACACAGGCTAAATACAATTCTGAGGTTCAATCCAAGTTTTGCAGCTTCTAGAAAGCAAACATTTATACAGTTATAAATATTGTATTTTAGTGTTTGTCCAGCTTTTGGCACAGTGTCTTCCTGTATCAAAAATGTTGAGGTTTTCTATGGGTTGTCAGCAAAAGTGACTCCATCTTGCCCTGTTCTCACATGGCTACATTGCAATTGTCTGCTCCACTGAAGCTTATTGCCATGTGGGAAAGGTCTTCTCTTTCACACACACACACACACACACACACACACACACACACACACACACACACACACACACACACACACACACACACACACACACACACACACACACACACACACACACACACACACACACACACGTTTGCATCTGGCTGATTCACATTGCTGAAGCCCACAGACCCCCAAATGCATGATTTATCTAAGCCAGCAACTCGCGCCATTCAGGGTGTTGCAAACTCACTCCAGCTCCTCCAGTACCCCAGTCTATAATGCTTTACTCTCAGCGTTTAGCAGCAGTCTTTTTTATAGAAATGCTTTTTTACTTCAACTGTTCCAACTTTTTAAATGTAGGTAATGTTCTTATCGAGAATTACCTGAACACTTAACATGATTGCTGTCTGTCACTTGATATTGCCACCCAATTAATAACCTAATTATGGAAAAAGAAAGACAGATAACAAACCCATTTGTTTGAAAAAGCAAAATTGGATATTTGCAGGTTCAGTCAAAGGAAAACAGAAAGATAACAACTGCTGAGGTTTGTGGGTTTGTTTACAAATCATCTTGTTTATGGAATAAAAATCTATCAAAAGATCCGAAGTTGGCAATACGTTATCTTATTATTGTAATATATAGATAATAACCCGTAATTTAAATGACGACTGTTTTCTTCCTCTATGGTCAATCCTTGTATATTACGAAGGTAGATTATAATTTTAAACAGGCATGTAGGTCAAAAATGAATGAAACAATTGTTGCACTTTAGCTTAGTATGTGTTGTGCATGTAAGCCATTGGTTTGTATACTGTATAACTCAATTAATGTCATACCTGAGGGATAACATTTGGCCATTCCAGTGAGGTTTTCAGGTTTGTCTGTGTTTCCCCACACTTGTTTGTGCTGATATTTTTTTTTGCTTGTTGGCACAGTGTGTGAAACGGCCAGAGGCAGTTTGAGGGACCTGCGTAAAGGTAACTGACTGTTTCACTGCCTCTTACACAGAATTGTGCCCCGAGTCTAGAGCAGCAGCAGTGGTCACTCTGAAACACCACCTCTGAGCGGACGTAGCAGACTGGCTCCCTGAGGCAAATAAAAGCTTGTTATTGGACAGTTGCATACTGTAAAGAATCACCTTAGAGAGTCACACAGTGCTGTAGGTTGTTGGAATCATGAAGTATAATGTTTTTTGGGTATGATAAAACTACACTCCTTAACTGTGTAAACTACACTCAAACCTTTACCTCACCTTGAATTAGCAATCACAAGATATTGGGAAAATTCCAGCAGCTTACCATACATTAAGCTTGAGTTTCAAAACCAACGGTGGGCTTGCCACACATTAGCTTTGCGGTCATGCGAAGGGCAGATGCTACTGAAGGGGAGATAATTGGTGGCGAGCTGTCTGAAATGTATAATTAGACGAGACAAGACACTCCCCCTCTTTTCACTCTTCCCCCTTTTGACTGGGTGATCTGAGCGCCTTAGCATGAGCTTTGATCTGGGGTAAGGGTTTCCGAGCCCTTTCAGATAGGATCAATTTGCTTCAACACGCATCACTCTTTTGCTTTTCTTGCTTGGAACAGCGCGGCTGTTTTCAACACTTTCGATAGCATGCAAAATTGCAGGGGCTTGTTCCTCTTCCTTTTCTCTTCCAGCTTTCCCTGCTCACGACTCTTCCAAAGGGACTTTGTCTTTGTAGTCTCTGAACTACATTATGAATGATTATTCCTTTCCATCATTATTATTCCTGAGCACACCATGACACATCAACTCAGAAACAGACTGAAATCTCAGTTGTGCATTATGGCTTCATTATATCCACAGTTTCAAGCCTTGAAATGTGCAGCAAACACAGAACTTCATCCATTACACTGAAAAACTGTAATGTTGAACAGTTAATTTACCGAAGCTTTTATTGGTGGCTGAAAAATGGTGTGTGTTGGCGATTGCTTTTCAGTTTCAAATATGTAAATAGGTTTCAAATATGCAAATGGTTTTCCGTTTCCGATTTCTGGCTGGAAGAGACTCATGAGGGTTTGATCTGAGAGTTTAATGTCATCAGTTGTGCCCCTTGTATCATGGCACATTGCCATCTAAGCCTCTCCCCAGTCCAATAACCAGCAGCTTGAGTGTAATGAAGAAGAGTTAGGAGAACTAGAGGTCATTTGGCCTATTACTGGTGGTCTCAACAAGACAGGAGGGACTGGTATAACGAGGGTGGCAAGAGGCGTAAATATTAAGATTCAGAACTCGGACTTTAGGCAGGACACTTATTAGCAGATTGTTAAAGGAATAGTTTAACATTTTGAGAAATATGCTTATTCGCTTACAAAGTCTTACCAAGTACAATACAGTACAGTAAATCAAGCCCCCTGAAGTGAGCCGGGCGTTAAATCGAATGGTGTGCCTTTGTATGTCAGTCCATGATGTCATTGACTTGGGAACAGGAGCGGACTGGGACTAAAAATCAGCCCGCAAAACTCGACCGGCCGACCGGGAAAGCTCCCGGTATTCCCAATGGCCAGTCCGCCCCTGCTTTGGAACACAGACATCTTTAATCAGAGTGAACTTTTTGTTAGCTAAATCAACTACCCAGAAGTTACACTTGAATAGCCCTTATTGAAATCATTAGATCTTAAAAGTATTAAAATGCGCTTAAACATCCATGGAGTAAATATGTAGATTGAGGCATTTACTAGTTAGCTTAGCTTAGCAAAACACTGGAAATAGTGGGAACAATAGCCTGACTCTGTCCAGCTATGCTAGCTCGTGCTAGCCTAATCCTAAAACCACAGTCATTACACTGGTATCAATCTACCCATCTCACTCTAATGAAAGCAAATCAAAACGTCAATGTCCAAGTCAAAAAGTAAGTAAATAAGTGTATTTCGCAAAATGTCAAACCATCTCGTCAAGTGTGAAACATAAATATGCACTTTGGACTTCTCCTCTCTCGGCCTCAGAAGAAGAAGAAGAAGAAGAAGAAGAAGAAGAAGAAGAAGAAGAAGAAGAAAGAAGAAGAAGAAGAAGAAGAAGAAGGCAACCACACTAAAGTTTTAAAAGCTGCTCCAACTACATAGCTGTTTTGGGTGTACAGTAAACCAACTGTATACACCCACACCTCATGCTTGTGCCAAGCTCTGAACGGGGAGCTATTTTCCTCCCTCTCCTCCTTTGCTCTCCTCTCTCCATCTGTTCCTGGGCTGAGGCAGGGTAAGGAGCCAGGGAGGGCTACGAGCTGGAACAAGTCTATCTGTAGAAGCAGGCCTGGCCCCAGCAGCCACAGAGGGGCTCAGACTCAATGCTAGAGCCCTCTCCTCCTCCATCCAGATGCAGATGACTTCGCTCTCCCTCCGCTTCTCTGCCGCACAATAATACCCCTTTGTAGCACAAGGGCAGAATCCCAGCTTTGTCCAGTCAACCTTAATTTATGGCACACATATTCTGGACGCACATATTGTTGCACAAGCTACAAAGGCATAAGCGTTCAAAGAGGCAGAGAGGAAGTGCTGGCAGGAGGATTCTAGCACTTTCTTTGTTTGAGAAATGGTATAAATCATTCACCAGAACATGGCATTCACAACTCCACCGTGCATTGATTTTCAGAACTTCAAAGAGGTATAGGGAGTCAGAGGTGATTTTTTTCCTCATCGTCTTATTACATTTCTACAACCCTCTATTTCACTGTCTACTGACTGAAAGTTTTCATAAAAAGGTAAACATCACTTCTAAGTCTAATATTTTCTTGCTCAAAATTGAAGTTTTTTTCTCTTTATTTCAACCTTTCACGGCAAGTATGCGAGAATCTATCCTCTGTAATTGAAAAGACATTTGCCTGTGGCACTTATGCAGTAGGTTCTTTGCCCTTCCTCACCTTTTTTATAACAGGACCCAGCTTGGAGATGAGCTATAAAAAAAAGTACTGTATTTTTCTCTGCTTTAGAGACCGTTTTTGTTCTCCTTGACCTGCCATCCATAGTCTAATCTAAAGTGACTGACTGCCCCCTGATGCAGAGAGCACCATGCTAGACCTTTCAGATTTCTGCTTTTACCGTGAACACGGTGAGAGAACAAAAGGCTCCAAGGGAGAAAGCATAACCTACTGATGAACTGATTGACATACGATATGTGAGTCCAACACACAACTTTCAAGAGGAAAAGTTTACCTCACTAAACTGACACCACCCAACACCTTTTATTTCCTTTGGTAGTATTTTGTGTAGAAACTGCAAGGTTTTTTTTAAGCTGAATGTCAGGGTTGAAGTGTAGGTGCTCGGGAAACATGATTAAGAATGAAGGCTGAAGTTTGGAAAGTAAAATCAGTGACCCATAGGTTACATGGTCTACATTCTTTTTGTTTTAAACCTCCCTGATAAAGCATCTGAAGTGAAACCTATTCAAAGATGTTTTCTCAGAAAGCAGAATGTCATATGTGTTGTCCTTTTAAAGGGCAGAGATGACCGGGAAGGCTAACTAGGGGAATACGCGCTGACAGCAGTTTCATAGAGACAGTATTCAACATGTAACGCAACCACAAGAGCCCCATATTAAGTACATGAATGGAGTATCCTGATGCAGCCCCAAGTAGGCTACTCACCAAGTTTAATTTTCAATCGCATTTTGGCCTTTTGCGGGGAACTTTAAATCAATGTTAGCCTTCAAACCAAAGTGCATATATTAAATGATTCATGTTCGATCATGTTGCTCTGTCGGAGAGCTGCAAAAATATGCTTTTAGCTTAGCAAAAACATATTGGATTATTGAGCCATTGGGGACCCTTATTCTGATGCACATCCAAGTAACACCACATTTATTTGGAAGACGGCTTCATCAAGATAATCTTCTGTCAGAGTCTAACGCAAACTATACTCAATACAATTATAATGACCACAGCAATGTCAATCAGGAAACACACTTTGTATATTTGCAGTAACCCATCATACTGTTATAATCTTTAAATCTCATTTCTATTAAAAAGTCCTAATTGACCAAGATGTGTCTAAACCCCTCACCTAATTGGACCAAATCATTCAGTTGATAAGGGGGCTGAAAAAAAACAAGCTCCAGATTGGAATTTGGAGAGACGAATAGCATGTGAGTGATGCCATGCATTATTATGTCATCTCCATAGTCATCTAATGGCTATCTGGCATTAATAAAGGGAGGGAATTATAGTGGAGCAGATGGTGAGAGTACATCGCTGGCTCAGGAGCTATTTATTAAATGCATTATTAATTATTTTCAACATGATGAGCTCGGCCGGCTTCCTTCTGGATCGACTCTGAGAAAGAGTTTTCTAACCCCTGGTGTCATTGGATCGCTCCTACACACACTATATCAAACCTGCCGTCAAGTCAACAAAACATACACAAGGTCATGTGGATTTCTATTAGTGTCGTATCTTAATGGATTTTATGCACAGTAATAGTTCCACATACATGTATTTAAAAGCTGTCATTATACAGTGTGGGTTGGATTGTCTGCCTGCCTGAAATATGCAGCATGCAACTGGGAAAAGCAAGCTATAAATTGCACACCATTAATACACATTCAGATGCAAACACACACTCTAATGCCCAAGGTGCAAGCTAGAGGTAACAGTTTCCTCACCTGCCACAGGCAACCTGCCACCTTCCACACCGCGGCCCACCCCCCGCACAGGCACACAAACAGAAGCACCGATCCACACATACACACAGGTGGCCGTGGACAGGAGTGTCACGACTCCACATCTCTCGCAAACCCAAGTTCACGCTCTGCTGCTCCCACTAGCCAACTATCATCTCCAAACACCTTGCTTAGTATCTCTGCTCCCTGTGAGTGATTTATAGACCAGAGCTTTCCGCCAGAGGAATGTTTTGTTTTTGTTTAGACAGTTGGATAGGAAATGCATGCTGTTTGATCCACAAGCACGTAAATAGGCTGAGGGAGGAAGCTGACTCGATTTTTTTTTAAAAACCTCCCATGGCAGCACCAATGCATTTTAATGTCACAAGTCGTGTCATGCTTGCCACATCATTTCACTGTTGTTCCTGAAGGCGTATTAAAAATACCCAAATAAACATCCAAATAAACTAAAAATGGTACTAATGTCGGAAATCAATATTTTAATCCCATTTTAGCTTTCTCTGAAATGTAAAGTTGTCTTTCCTAGAGTTGAATAGTAACATAAAACTATATTGTTGTTAGCTTCAGGTGGCACACACAAAACACACAGTCTGCACAAAGGTGGGAAATGTCGGTGTTGCAACAAGAATTAAGAGGGGTTGATCATAACAGAATTTTGA
The DNA here is from genome assembly GCF_902827175.1 of Gymnodraco acuticeps. Lineage (NCBI taxonomy): Eukaryota > Metazoa > Chordata > Actinopteri > Perciformes > Bathydraconidae > Gymnodraco > Gymnodraco acuticeps. Next base: position 1,165,490 of record NW_022991244.1, read on the forward strand.
ACTCCTACGTCTTAGCAAAGCCATATATAAATGCAAATATGTGTGACTCCCAACATAAATCAGCAGCATCACACTTTGAACTTTGGCAGCAGTTATGACTCTACTTTTTGTTCAATGATGGTTAGAAACAACTATTACACAGCAAAGGAAAGAATGACAAATGATCATGAAGGGGGGTGAATGCTGTTCATATCTTCCTAACGTCTCTTCTTATCCCTTCTTCCCTCTCTCAGTAACGGCCTGAACTGCAGTTGAACTGAATCTCCCGGGATCGTTAGCTGGCTGACCCACCAGGAAAGAGGTAAGAAACGAAGGGTTAGAGGAGAGAAGGCTGGAGGTCTAAAGGGAGCCATGGGTGAGGTGGGAGGGAGGATAAGGGAGGAGGACAGAGGTGCATTACATCTGTGGCGAGAGCTCAGAACAACAAGGTTACTTCATAGCACGATACACCGTGCTCTCAGTAGTGCACCCTGCCTGTCGCATTGTATGCAGAATCACTTATCCAGACACGGAGAAACCTGTGACCCCCCCCCCTGATGCATCCAGACTGCAGCGTAATACAATTCTCTCAACTCGCTCAGTGCCTCACCTCATTCCTCTCTGCTACGCACTTCTTCCTACTCATAAATAAATAGCTGATCTGGGATCAACATTACCAAAACAGCCGCCATGAATATTCCTGCTTTTCTACTCCAGTGTGTGATCACACTCAGCTTCAACGAGCAGCACTTTTGCAATGAAATAAAAACCAGCAAGTGAGCGGATGCTATTGAATGGATACATCCTCTACAAAAGCAACATATCATCAATCCAATTTGTTTTTAATTTGCACGTCCGTGTGAATTCCAGAGAGTGGCTGATCAGAGGGCTAGAGGATCCCACCCACGCTATCTACAAGTTATTGAATGGCCCCTTAGGGCATTATAGCTAATGGAGCATGAGGACTTTTTCAGAGACGCTTTCACATTCACCTCTGAGGACACATTGGGTCTCCGACTGTTCCTCCTGATCTTTATACTTTTGAGTAAAAGAACTCCACATGTCTTACTCGTTTTAGCAACTCCGGAACTGTGTACTGAGTATCTGAACCTGTTAACTATTGTCTTCCTCTTTAAATCTTTTTTTAAATGAAGCATAGACTCTATTTACATTCTTATATCTGGCAAAATGTCCTAAATACAGACAGCCCGGTTTCACATAGTTTCACATAGTTCATGGAAAATGGATGGCTAAGAAGGTACAGTAAAAAAGTCTGTATCTTAATGCAAACAAAATACTTCTACACGCTTTTCAACAGACTAGCTGGTCAAGTTTGAACTATAGATGTCATACAATAAAGTCAACTTTAATGTCAATCTTTCAGTTTGTGTGTAGAGACAGAGAGATCGAAATACTGTTTCCCACAATCCCGAGGATTTGCATCTGTGAATTGCTGCATGTGAGTTTTGGTTGACAGCAAGGTTTATTTGTAATTTCAAAGGTTTTATGCGCAGATGATGGCATGTTAGAACGCATTTTGTATTATTACATGTCCCATGCATCCATTGACTTGAAAAATCTAATCAGAACTGTAAGGACCAACATAATAAACATTTTGTTAGGTACTTTCAAATCCAATAAGAATTAAAAAAAATACAGGGGTTTTTTTACTTCAGTGTACTGCCTCATACTTATCTACACTGAACAAAAATATAAATGCAACACTTTTGTTTTTGCTCCCATTTTTCATGAGATGAACTCAAAGATCTAAAACATTTTCTATATACACAAAATAACCATTTCTCTCAAATATTGTTCACAAATCTGAAAAAATCTGTGATAGTGAGCACTTCTCCTTTGCCGAGATAATCCATCCCACCTCACAGGTGTGGCATATCAAGATGCTGATTAGACAGCATGATTAATGCACAGGTGTGCCTTAGGCTGGCCACAATAAAAGGCCACTCTGAAATGTTCAGTTTTATCACACAGCACAATGCCACAGATGTCGCAAGTTTTGAGGGAGTGTGCAATTGGCATGCTGACAGCAGGAATGTCCACCAGAGCTGTTGCCCGTGAATTGAATGTTCATATCTCTTCCATAAGCCGGCAGTACATCCAACCGCAGACCACATGTAACCACACCAGCCCAGGACCTCCATATCCAGCATGTGCACCTCCAAGATCGTCTGAGACCTGCCACTCGGACAGCTGCTGCAACAATCGCTTTGCATAACCAAAGAATTTCTGCTGTCAGAAACCGTCTCAGGGAAGCTCATCTGCATGCTCGTCGTCCTCATCGGGGTCTCCACCTGACTCCGGTTCGTCGTCGTAACCGACTTGAGTGGGCAAATGCTCACATTCGATGGCGTCTGGCACGTTGGAGAGGTGTTCTCTTCACGGATGAATCCTGGTTTCCACTGTTCAGGGCAGATGGCAGACAGCGTGTGTGGCGTCGTGTGGGTGAGCGGTTTTCTGATGTCAATGTTGTGAATCGAGTGGCCCATGGTGGTGGTGGGGTTATGGTATGGGCAGGCGTATGTTATGGACGACGAACACAGGTGCATTTTATTGATGGCATTGTGAATGCACAGAGATACCGTGACGAGATCCTGAGGCCCATTGTTGTGCCATTCATCCACGACCATCACCTCATGTTGCAGCATGATAATGCACGGCCCCATGTTGCAAGGATCTGTACACAATTCCTGGAGGCTGAAAACATCCCAGTTCTTGCATGGCCAGCATACTCACCGGACATGTCACCCATTGAGCATGTTTGGGATGCTCTGGATCGGCGTATACGACAGCGTGTTCCAGTTCCTGCCAATATCCAGCAACTTGGCACAGCCATTGAAGAGGAGTGGACCAACATTCCACAGGCCACAATCACCAACTTGATCAACTCTATGCGAAGGAGATGTGTTGCACTGCGTGAGGCAAATGGTGGTCACACCAGATACTGACTGGTTTTCGGACCCCCCCAGACCCCCCCAATAAAGCAAAACTGCACGTTTCAGAGTGGCCTTTTATTGTGGCCATTCTAAGGCACACCTGTGTAATAATCATGCTGTCTAATCAGCATCTTGATATGCCACACCTGTGAGGTGGGATGGATGATCTCGGCAAAGGAGAAGTGCTCACTACCACAGATTTTTTCAGATTTGTGAACAATATTTGAGATAAATGGTTATTTTGTGTATATAGAAAATGTTTTAGATCTTTGAGTTCATCTCATGAAAAATGGGAGCAAAAACAAAAGTGTTGCATTTATATTTTTGTTCAGTGTAATTCGAAATGACATGTCTACCATTCCTATGAATATGCATTTGCTGTGTAATGATTGAGAACTGCTGGTTATTCTGCACAGAAATCTCAATAACCTTAAAACAAATTGGCCTCAGAAGAGTTATCCTGTTCCTTTATTCATGCAGGCCATGCTCACTTTGATCAGTCACAAAAGATATTCTTGACTGAGGATGTTTTGCAGCAACTTGTCATCATTTTTGCACATAAAATGTAGCATCTGTTTATAGATTTTTCCTCTTTGTTGTTTTCTTTATGGGCGCACTCATGCTTATCCAAACCTGCTCTCTCTCATTAGCCAAGAGTTTCATGCGAAAAGCCTTGCAGGGACTTGCAGTCATTTGCTTTGTGTGTAAAATTCTACATCTGTTCATGGATTTGTCATGTAATTCTCCAATGTGAGCCAGAAGGGACTTTGCTTTTGCCTTTGACTTTACACCCTCTTGGTGTGGGAGGTCTATTCAGTAATTTGTCAAGTTTTCCGATGTGATGTGGTAGATAACGTTAATGTTTCCTGATCGTGTACCCCGCTCCTCTGCCATTTGAAGGGACAGATCTGGGGAAAGGACCAGCGAGGAGGGTGTCATGGTGGATTTTTCATGACTGGGCTTGGGGCCAAGCTCTAGCGCCGATGTGACAGTTCTGGGCTTCAGTCTGTAAGAGCCTGCTGTCGCCATTCTCGCCACATTACCTGGACAGTCACGACGCCATTGCAGCATGAAGACCTGAAGGCTAGGCTTTTTTTTTGATAGAATGTACACTCTGAAAACATGCAAAAGGGAACAGTGCAACTTTTTGCGTCAGTAAAAATGAACCAATTAATATGCATTTACGCTGGTATTCTTTTTTTATTGCTCTTGTTTTTTGCAAATATATTGCAAATCTAATATTTTGGCAGCATGGCTGAAGTTTGACCCTTTACTTCAATTTGATGGTACACATGTTTAGACAAAGTTTAAAGAACTCCTATAGCAGCTGTAGCAATTTGGTTACACTATGCCACTTTTAACTAGCTGAATTAAACAGCGTCTCTTGGGATAACTCATGGTTGACCTTGCGTAATGGCATACTGGCTGTGCATGGTTTCCTCTTACCACAGTTCATCCTGCTATTAGCCAGTGTTATCCCACTGGGCGTTGAGCTTCCTCGCTCCACAAGGCAGCAACAATCTGTAGACCTGTCTGCTGTAGGGGATGACTTAGTTCTCCTGGGGTCTTAGGAGGAAGAAGAAAAAAAATGGACTGGAGGACAGAAAAAGGAGACAAGGGACAAATTAGACCAGAGTAGAAGCCTGTCGGGACAAACACAAAAATAAATAAAATAAACAAGTGATATTAGGATGACAGTGAGGAAGATTTAACAGAAAGAGTTGTGAAAAGGTGCATGGAGAGTTAAGTTGGGAGAAATACAAGGTAGACAAAGAGTGTCCATTATAGGATGCACTCAAGGAGGAGAGAACAGGTGAGCAAGTGCACAGAGGAGAGTGGGATCAATTAGGTTAATTAGTGAATATGTTGGAAGAATTTAAAAGTAACCACCATCCTGCTTGCTTCCTCCCCTTGCTCTCTTTACAGTATCCGCTCCCACCCTCTTCCCCACTGCCGTTGTTTCCCCCTCCCTCCCTTTTTCTCCCTCCCCCGTCTCTGGCAGAGAGCTCGGGGAACACAGTCCTCCTCTGTCAGGCCCCCACACCCAGTTTTCTGCTTCACAGGTAATTAAATGGATTTCCTGTCTTGTAGTCGGCGAGAGAACATGACCCTGCACTCTGCTAGAGCGTGTCCAAAGGCACTCCAGGGCCGGCTCCCTGCACCATCTGCATCTCAGTGTCCGAGCAGCGCACTGGCCCTAAACAAACACACGCCACCCAGGGGACTGCCAGGCCACAAGCTCCCCAGCTAAACACACTCCACAGATACAGTGAGCGGTAATGAACTATGGGGAACCGGAGCTGTAAATACCAACCTAAACTAAAATAACAAGCGTTGCTGCATCGACTTTAACAATGGCTGAGGTGTATTTTTTCAGTCAGTTAATGCTGCATAGAATTACAGCCAGCTACAGTAAAAGAGGATTTGCAATTTCAGGGAAGATTAATACATCGGACTTTCAATGTGAAAGAATGCAACCTTCATTCTAAAGTATGTATGTGTTGCATGTCATTTCAAACAGAGCAGTAATTAGCACAAAACGAAAAAAACATCTTCTCCCCTTGATGACAATAACCAGTCACTTTTAATGGCTGTCATTTTGTATTTAGTATTCCTTAAATTACAATTCAAGCAGATATTTCCCTCTGGAGTAGTAGAGAACAACAACAGAGTGAATGGGAGTGAATATTGGACTTAACTCCAAATGAATGATCATTTTGCTTTATAACTGCTTGATGTATAAGTAAAAAAAGTTGTAAACAATTTATTGAATTGCATTTGATGTATTTCATACCAATGGGGTATTGGTTTGAATGTGTGCAGAGCCACAAGTATACAAGGGTCCATACCGGATGTATCATGACATATGACATAATGTTGTACTTCTATAATTTAGTTCTGTGTCTGTTTTCCTTTTTTATTGTAAGTCACCCATAAGAAACCTGTGGGATATAAATACGGTCTGCAGTCACCAGAAAGCACGCTGCTCCCAAGGGCAGCAACCTACTGTCTTCCCCCCACTGTGCAGAACTGGGCACTGCTGCTGAGTGTACTTCAAAAAGAGACCCAAAGATTATCGGCATGTGAGCAGATCTCTCTCTCAACTGCTTCACTTCAAGCAACTTGACACAAGACTTCATAGTTCAATCACGAAAAATAAATGACACCTGACAGTTTGCTTGAAGGCCCATGAGAGCGTGTGTTTGGAAAGCCAACACGACTTGTGACATTTTTCCATATAATAATGAACCCCTCCTTTTTTTAATAATAGAACAATGTAAAAATACTTCATTATGACTAGATCTACTGCTACATTTGTGTTGAGTAAAGATGCAGTAGGTAAGCATTGTTAACAATATTCAGTTTTACAAGTGGGTGCTATAGTAATATACTCTATACTATATCATTAGATAATAATTGCTAATTGTATAAGAAGCATTTTACTTGTTTTTAGTTGGCTTGGTGTAACTCGACTGCTTTATACTGTTGGGATGTTTAATCAATACAAATGTATGTGAAATCTTAATCTGTAATGTAATCACCACACAGAAAGAGGTAGCTACCTCAACAGGTCACACTGCCTGACTGCAGTTACCACCCCGGGAGACTGGAGGTGGACTTCGCTATTTTCCTGGCCTAACGACCCTGCTATTAGCAGGCAATTGAGATGAACCAATAGAAATCACAGCCCGCGCTCAGAATTCATTAACTGCAAGAACGTGACGAGTCACAAGAAGCACTTTCAGGCAGAGCAGGGCAGCACAGCGAGACTTTTTTTTCTCACCATGACCGCTGAACATAAATCAGACAACTAGACACCGTCATCTAGACGAAGCACCCCTAGAGTTTCTCTACTAGTCAGGAAGGAGTATGCAAATGAGGACCTTGACCCAAATCAAATTCCAGAGCCCGTTCGTTAATTGCAAATTACAGACCCCGGCACCCCAATCAACGGCCTTTTAAGGGAATGATTTCAGAGTCATTTTTGCAATCCTCAGAAAATATGAAAGGGCAAGAGGAAGATGCAAATGTCTGGATGTGTGATGCACACAGCAGCATGAATGTAGTGGGATTCTCTGAGTCTCAGTGTTAGCGGTCAATCCAGTTGCCAGTGGACAAAGGGAGTGCTATTACCGAGGACAGTGGATATGGCCATGCTGTAAATTAGATGATTATAAAGATGTAAAGATGTCTTTCCCGGCTGCCAGGATGCTCAGAACCTCCTCCTCCTCCTCCTCCTCCTCCTCCTGCTCCTCAGTAGTTATCCGGCAAATGAAAGCAGTGCTATGTGGAGCCAGTTGTCTTATTACCGCATTAAAATGGGCCAGAATGTGGCAATCTTCTTGCAGAATTAATATAACATGACAGGCCAGGAGACATCAGTTTGTAAAATGCAAATCACCCAGTGTTCCTCGATGCTTCCATCATTGTTTTGTCAAGTGCCCTGCAGGCCCAAAGACAGCAAACAAGTCCCTATTCATATTTTGTTTTTCCAGTTTTTCACACCTCAGTTGTTTTCTAACAGACTGTGAATGAGGAAATACAATATGCACAATTTACATTTTCCCATGAATGTGGATTAGGTGCATTTTGTTTCTTTGAATTGTGTGTGCCTTGTCACCAACGCGATTTTGACAGGTATTTTGCCGTCGTTATTTTGACTTACTGTTAAATCAGCAAAACAGTCTCTTGGTGCCCCATAATGCAGCCAGTAGGAGTAAGAACTAATCACGTCACATGTGGCAACTGAACTCCTGAATTATCCTCAACACATACACAAACAAACACATGCATCCAATTCCTCACCTCTTACCTTTTCTCACAGACACACTCAAGCACATACATTGCTGAAAATCAGGCTATTGGGAGCTGTGAATGAAGCAATATTGTAACCTCAACCTATATGGCACTTTCCCACTGTGAGTTCAGCCAATGAATTATCCCCTTCAATAAATCCTGTTTGGAGGATAATCCTTTTCCCATCTTCTAGACAGACACTTTCTGTAATGAAATGGCCCCAGGTCCTTCCCTGTAACCCAGTCCCATCCCGGCCCTCTAACTCTGCCTGTCTCAGGGGAAGGAAGGGCTTACAGTGTGGCTTCAACCCCACTCAACCTCTGCTCAGCCTCAGTGGCTTTGTCACCTCCCACCTGCCCGACACCTAACCCATCTTCACGTTATTTCCTCCTCTCCTTACTCCAGGTGCAACTTCCTTTCCTGTAGAGCTCCACTACAGTACCTCTGCTGCGGGTCTCTCCTGGCTCTTCTGTCTGCACTCACTCATCTCTGCTTCCCTCATTTCTCTGTTTACCCTCCAATATTCTCTCCGTTCCTTTCCCTCCTACTGTTCAGCAAAAAGAAAAGAAAAGCTGGAGCCGCGCTCAAGCAATCCCCTTCCTCGTCTGATGATCTGAGTCTGGGCAAACACCAGCGGAAAAGCTTCTAGTGCTGTAATGAGATGTCTTGCTGCGTCATATTCGCTGTCTTCGTTTCCTAAGAACCCAGTTTTGCTTGTGTCCTGGGTTCTTGGTTGGCAGGGGGCCGTAGCTGCTGTTTAATAGCAGTGGGAAGGCAACCTAAGCCAGGGTGGAGCGGGAGGTGTAAATGACATTGGTGGAGAGCCGAGAGGAAGCTCTCTGGGGCCTGAGATGGATGCAGGATGCAGTGCAGAACTCTGGGAAGACTAAGCCAGGGTTTTACTCAGTAATTGGGTTGCTTGGAGCAGCTGGCAAGCTGGGCAAGAAAAGCTCTGTAAACAATGCCACACGTTGGAACAGTGAAGCTCTGATAAAAATGTTCTTTAGCAAGGAAAACACTTTTTAAACCTTTAAAGTATAACAATCTAAACAAAATGATCTATATGCAGTCAATCTGCTGCAGCTTTGAGACACCCTCTCATACACAAACAATACTTTTAGGAATGTACTTCAATCAAATACAATGCAACATACAATATATTAATTTAGCTCAAAATAAGTTTATTCAAACAAATTGGACCTAATGTTAGGAAATAATAAGAGACCAAACACTGACACTGTCACTGTCAAAGGATCCTGTTGAGATAATAGGAATGCTTACTATTTTGAATGCCGAAATTCTTCTTCTTTTGAGGGCTCATTTCAAAAAATGTATTAAACTTGGCAAACAAATTGTTATTGGTCTATAGAAACAAGCCCTATGATTCGTCCATTGAAACAAATACTCTGATCGGTCCATTGAAAGGAACCCTCTGATTGGTTCATTGAATTATAACGCCTTTCCCCAGGTGGAAGCAGTCAGTAACTTTAACTTTTAATAATTTATTATTAGCCATTCCGTGGAATGCAACATGTATGTAGCACAGGAGAAAATAACAAAGAGAGTTAATGATCTGAATGATCAGTAGCAGCAATTGTCAGTGATCATTTCAGGATCACACAGGAATTCATCAAATCAGTTGAATTCCTTTATCATATATACAAACAAACTTGTCATATGTGTATTTGAAAACATTGATGATGCATTTAAATAATGTTTCATAACATTGTCAAGTTCATAGCCTGAATAAGGGCGGTCCAACTGGATCAGGCAGCAGCCTATACGCAGGCTCATCTTTCTGTAAGTGTTGTCTCCATCTCCCACACCCCCCTATCCTCCCCGGGCTCTGACAGTCCCCCCCCCCCCCCCCCCCCCCAGCCCGCCTCACCCTTCCCATATCTCGCCCATGGACACCTGGCTGATATGGAGGCTAGGCGACTGGAAGCATCCCCTACTATCATCATCTCTGTCTGCCAGGCATGTGCCACACTGCCTGCCTGCCAAGCCTGGGAGCAAGCCTGCCCTTTCTCCCCCTCTTTCTCTCTCTGACGGGGTGTAAGTGTGTGTGTGTGTGTGTGTGTGTGTGTGTGTGTGTGTGTGTGTGTGTGTGTGTGTGTGTGTGTGTGTGTGTGTGTGTGTGTGTGTGTGTGTGTGTGTGTGTGTGTGTGTGTGTGTGTGTGTGTGTGTGTGTGTGTGTGTATGTGTGTGTATCTAGAATAGGCACATGGGTCTGCATATCATTAAAGCTAATGTATCCAAGAATGTTTTGGGGACTTAAAACTCCAGAAAGGACAGAAAATTCATATGTTAGAGAAACATGACAAATCCCAAGACATTGCAGCCGCAAGTACTTAGCAAAACAAGACACACACACACACACGTAGCAAACTAGTTATGTTTATTTCCCAGCATTATTGCTCATACATAAACCCTAGCGTAGAGGTTTTGCATTTTCCATTATTTCCTACGAAAACATAAAAAAGTGTTATTTGTGAAGCGATGCAGCATCATTTAGAGAACTTTTGGGGTCACAGTTTTTCTGAACTTTTTGTACTAGCTATTTTAACTCCTGTGCAGTACACGCAAATTCCCTTTAGTACATCTGATGTCATTGATCACATTAAGAACATGTTCGGTGGGTAATCATCGCTGCCAAAATGTGTATCAATGTGCCTTTGTTTAGGCTTTGATATCAATACGCGAGCGCCCCCGCCCTTCCTCCTCTTCTCCCTTACGTGGCTGGGCAATGTTAATCTTTGAGATTCACTAATGTTTTCAATTAATTGGCATCATTAGTGAAATGGTCGACCCACAGTGCAGAGAGACATGATAAATGGGCAAGGTGGAAGGGAGCATGAGAGTAAGAGAGAACCCTTGTTGTCTCGCAGGTGGATGAGTGTCAGAACATGTGAGGTATCATTATCCTGTGTTTACCCAATCTACAGTGTAATGTGTTTGACATCCATAGAGCATGCTGTACATATTTGAGAAGATACGGTATGTCAAACTCTGAAATGGGTTGAGAATGTTAATGTTTCTCTGTGAGGCTATTAAGTACGGTGGCCCTGAAGTGCAAGACACCACAGCATTTCACAAAACACAATAGCATTTCAGAAAACACTACAGCATTTCACAAAAAGCCACAGCATTTCAGAAAACGCCACAGCATTTCACAAAACACTGCAGCATTTCAGAAAACGCCACAGCATTTCATAAAACACTGCAGCATTTCAGAAAACGCCACAGCATTTCCCAAAACGCCGCAGCATTTCACAAAACGCCGCAGCATTTCAGAAAACGCCACAGCATTTCACAAAACGCCGCAGCATTTCAGAAAACACTGCAGCATTTCAGAAAACGCCACAGCATTTCACAAAACGCCGCAGCATTTCACAAAACGCCACAGCACTGCTGTGATTGGTTGTTTTTGCTGCCAGTCAAGAAATGACGCTTCGTGATTGGCCCAACACATCAGCCGTTAGCTGTTAGCACACACTCAGAGCTCACAGCTCCTCATATCTGTTCAGAAACTAAAACTAAACTAACCTGTAGCTGCTCCGTCCACACTCACAACAACGTCATAAAGACATAAATAAAGCAGCGACTGTATTCGCCATGACATAGACAGTCTGTGGTTTGCATGTTTAACTTTTTGTCCAGTTTCTGAACAGATATGAGGAGCTGTGAGCTCTGAGTTTGTGCTAACGGCTAATGTGTTGGGACATATTGCGCTGTCGGCCGTTGACCAATCGCGAAGCGTCATTTCTTGACTGGCAGCAAAAACAACCAATCACAGCAGTGCTTCTCTGGCTGGCTCTGTCCAATCACAAACAAGAAGTGTTCTCCCTAAAGGAATACCCTTTCCGTCCAATGTGAAATGCTGTTGTGTTTTGTGAAATGCTGTAGTGTTTTCTGAAATGCTGTGGTGTCTTGCACTTCAGGGCCACCGTAATTAAGTTTACTTCCCTAAGATCACTGACCTAAATACAAAAGACTCTGGCTGAATAAGATGTTTTTCTTCAAGCTTGTGCATGCTGGACTTTGTGTTTGTGTGTGTGCATGTGATTGTGAAGTCTTACCCTTGCACTTTTAAAATAGGTCTGCAAAATAACAAGGTTGTAATGGACCTCATTTTGTTCTTTTCATCAAATCATCATGGATTTATTTGCCGAGAGAATGCAGTCTCGCCTCTCTGTGATACATCTATATTCCTATTTATCTGCTCTCCTCTATTATCCTGTCAATAACACACATACCTCTCCCTGCACAACATTCATTTCATAAGTGTCATATATGGAGCGGTCGTTCTCATGTCATCACAACCCCCAGGCTACAGCTGAGCCTCAGCAGTCTTTATCGGAAGAGGAGGATAAGGGGGAGGAAGGAGAACAGTGAAAGTGAGTGTGTGTTATTTAAAGAGCTCTGGGTCTAAAGAACTTTTTTTGGAAGGTACATGTTTGTACAATACGTACTTGCATAACGTGTATTCATCTTGGTTCCTTAAAAAGTATATCCCCATTCAACCAACTACAATTTTCTCCTCTATATTGCTTTTGTCTTATCAATAAAACACTTGTTATCATATACCACATTATTCCACGTATGTAATATGTTGGAGTAGATGGATTGATTTAAATGTAAAAAAAAACAAAGGAATTGTTTCGAATAGGCTGCTGTTTGTGTCACGTATGAAATACAAAGTAAATGTTTATTTATTTTAATTAACTTTCTTGATTAAAATAACTTAACAAACCTAGCAATTTACAGCAAACCCATGGTCCTTTTTCTAAACCTAACCTAGGTATTGTGTTTCCTAACCCTAACCCTAACACTCACCAAGCTAGTTTTGTTGCATTATTTTATAGTTCTGTTTTAATTTGTGAAACATGTGTTTAAAACTGAAACCTATTCCAGGAGAAAAACGTTTCCCTTGAAAGGTAATTGAGTTTTCATTAAATGTAAATTTGTAGGGAACAGAGTTGGTGTGTCGAGGTAACACATGAGGGGTTGCCTCATTTGTGGACATCATTAACACTAGTCATTTCCCATAGTGCTCCTGCTGGGGTCAGAGGTGAGTAGTAGCCACAGGGAGGAGAAAAAGATGTAAATTAATCTATGCACTGCTCCTTTAAGAGGGGCATTTAAAGAAGCTGCCAAGTCAATAAGCAGGGGATTTAGAGTAAGGAATTGGGAGCCAGCATTTTAAAAGGTCAACAGAGTAGTCTTTAATGATCCCCCTATTAGCAATTTTTAGGCGAGAGGACGGCTCATTTGGTACACTGTCTAAGCTCATCTATGTAAAATATATGACACCAAAGTCAGTCAGCCGCTCAGTGACATTGAAAGCTACCTTTTTGAAAAACAGCAAAAGAAAATTAAGATATGAAGCATTGGTTACATTGAGATTTACATATTTTCAGTGATTCGCACTATCACATATTAATTTCGCCTACCAGTGGCACATTTTCAAATTAAATTGTGGTAATTATTGATGGTAACGATTAAAAAAATTGTAGCAGCAAACCATATATATAGGCCTACCTCAAATATTGGAATCAAATGTACTGAATGTTTATTGGGAGATAAGTTACTGTACACAGGTTTGAGGTAATGAAGCACTGAACCTGCATGTTAAATTGCTCAAATTAATTAGTAGGGAATATAATTAAACGAGATCAGAATGCACAAAGTTGAGCGGTGGGGGTTCCCTGTTGATTTTCCTCCACATCAATGATTTAACTAATTAATTTTATCTATTAATATTTATGGATGGGGAAAATTATTCATTAATGAAACGTCAGAATTAATAGATATCTTTTCTCTGTTTCATCTTGACGTGAGGGTGTTTTGACAGCCCTCCTCCCATCTGGAGATCTTATAAGAAGAGCAATAACAGACTGCTTATGAATATTGACATTTCTCCAGTCCGGAAAACGGGCAATTTGTGTTAAATTATTTCAGCCTATCAAGTATGTATAGTTCTGAATTGATTAAACACACTTTAAAAGATTGATTATCTTCCAAAGCGCTTATTTTATGGCCAACAACAGTCTCCTAATCTCAGCCCCATTCAGGGTTTTTCCCCTTCTTTTATTTCAGCAGCACTTCACTGAACTGTGTAGCGATGGCCTGCTGGTTATTGTTGGACAGATGGTTCTCCTCATCAAATTCACTCTACAGGTTTACTGCTTATCCGCTTTCAAATGAAAACCCACAGTGGTATTATTTCATAATTCTGCTATTATTAAAGCATTTTATTCCCTGCACCCTCAAGTTAACGGAGAGCCACAGATACCCTTCGGTAGCCTCACAAATCATTGTTTTTGATCCTCTTGTGTCTCATCACAGTGTATGATTAAGGCATATTGTAATTCATCTCTTCTCCTATCTGACTGTTAGATCTTTCCTCGCTAATGTTGTCCTGCTGGCCTGATCTGGGGAACATTAGTTGTTTTGTTTTGAAATGTGTCAAGCATGAAGGAACCATTAACAACTAAGCCCCACTGGCTGCCCTCCGGCACACTGTTGCACATTGTTGCTTTATCTTTGTGATCTTTTCTCTTTTGTGCTTTCAATATAGTCTTCCCAAGGATAGCTTCCTTTTGATATACACTTCTAAGCTCAGTGGAGGATCCTTTGTGGGGACTTCAGGTAATACAGTGGCCTTTGTAATGATTTAAAAGCAATTGACAGTGACAGGATCCAAGGAGTGCAGGATCCAAGGAAGTATTGTAGTTAAATATTGTTATTCTGGTTACAGAGAAATTCATATTTGTCTCCATTTTCAAACTAATCAAATTCACTTGTATAAACACACAACAGGAAATGTGTTATTACTAAATCATTGTAAGGTAATGGATTCTCTAATGTTTTTATTTAACGTGCAAGGAGAGATTCAAGGCACGAAAATAATACCCTGCTTTCTTAACAGATTAATGTGCCTGTGTGTGTGGATCTGTGTGTGTTTTTCTTTGTTTTCTGAAATACTAATTAGTTGACCCAAACCCCACACGGCCAGGAAAAAATAACTTTAAAGCGCTAAGAACTGCTTATTATTTAAGTTTTTATCCATTTTTCTGCCGCCCCAGTGCTGAGCCTGCAGGCCATTAGTTCTGTAGAAGCACAGTGGGACCGACCGTGGAGTCAGTAAGGTACAGTAGGATTTAGGCAGCACAACATCTGACTTTCTAAAGAATATTACTTTACAGGGGCCGAAAGAAGAGCTCATAATGAGAGAATAACCAGTCATGGAGGCTGACACCATACTGCTGTGTGAGGATTATTTTCATAGCGTGGAGCAAAGGAAAAGGATAACCTGGAATTCCATTGGTTAGATCTATTTTAGAGAGGCAAGAAAGGTGAAGAGCAAAAGCTGCAGGGCAAGGTCATCATTTCTGACCATGTGGCACCCGCAAAGAATATCTGTGTAATGGTCTCAGCTGGCAACTGGTATGTGTCTGAGAGAGAGAGAGAGAGAGAGAGAGAGAGAGAGAGAGAGAGAGAGAGAGAGAGAGAGAGAGAGAGAGAGAGAGAGAGAGAGGAGAGAGAGAGAGAGAGAGAGAGAGAAGCGAGAGAAAGCAAGAGCAGAGAGCAGTCGGCGAAGAAGGAGAGATTCTTGAAGTCATTTTATATGTGGCAGCCATGCTCTTTCCATCTCCCAGGGTGTGCGGCTCCTCGGCGGTGTGTGTAGCCTTGAGGGAAACACCAGACAAGGACAGAGCTGGGGCTGCTGCTGAGGCTTTGGCGGGGGAGATACATCTTGTAACACAGCATGCTAAATGACAAAATGATATCTCATCAGAGGGCCACCCCGTGTGTGTGAGTGTCTGTGCGTCTGTGTGCGTGGATGTGCGTCTGTATTTGCGAGTGCATCTCCAAGGGAAAGTCCCCAGACTCCTCGATGTGTAAATGCTTTCATAGAGAAGCGCTGTAGCATGCTGTTTGTAGAGAAAGCTTTGAAACAGGGTGCCATCGCTGCTACTCCACTGGTAGAGTGGAAACATTGCAGGGTGTCTGCAGTGCAGTGACTACTGTCACAAATCACAACATCTGGATAGGTGGAGAAAAATCTCAAGAATATCCACAAAAGATAGTACACTAAACACTGCTCATGAAGACGAGCAAACTGTTTGCTCATATTCATTTATTTCATGTTCTCCCACTCTTGAGATTCCACACCTGCTACATAATGCAGCATAAGCCCCCAATGGTCACGCCGCCTTCTCACCCCTGAAAGGTCGAAGCAGCTATCATGGTGGTACCAGAAAGATCTACAGAGCAACCAGGGCAAAGGTACTCGAGGGGCGGACAAAGCCCAAATAAAGCTTTTAATGCGCTAGCTATTGATCCCTTCACTGAAATAAACTCAGGAGTATTGGCAGGCCCAGAATCCCACTTTGAAGGGACTCCATAATGAAGCTGGTCAATGCTAAGCTGTCCGCAATCAATCCCCCACATAACAGTTCATTACAAGTGAGGCTGCCATCAAGCAAAGAGGGGGAGAGAGGCGGGCTGAAGGAAGAGAGGGAGAGGTGGAGCGGTGTAGGATGAGCTTTGTTAAGGCGAGGGGGAGGAGGAAGAATATCGAGTGGTTCAGCAGGGCTGGAGATATGAAAATGAAATGCACCAAGCAGAGTGTGTGTGTGTGTGTGTGTGTGTGTGTGTGTGTGTGTGTGTGTGTGTGTGTGTGTGTGTGTGTGTGTGTGTGTGTGTGGTGTGTGTGTGTGTGTGTGTGTGTGTGTGTGTGTGTGTGTGTGTGTGGTGTGTGTGTGTGTGTGTGTGTGTGTGTGTGTGTGTGTGTGTGTGTGTGTGGTGTGTGTGTGTGTGTGTGTGTGTGTGTGTGTGTGTGTGTGTGTGTGTGTTGCCAGCATGTTTCCAATATAGAATGTTCAAAAGGAATCTCTTGTTAGGCTTTCCCGGTCTGAGCGCTTCAGTTTCTTCTTGCTAATGGCACTAAAATGCACTCCCTGCTGTGAATGTTCGCCTTGCATCACTCTGTTACACTTCCATTCATTAATTGAGACTATAGGTTTTTATACCCAACGCATGTTTTTTATAGGTAGTTATTTGAGTGATAGATGTACTGCACATACTGTATAGGCTATATCATTTGAATTCTCCTCAGTGTGGTTTTCCTATTTGAAAATCGTAGGCGCACTACACAGGTATTTGTTTAACCTGGGTTTTACCTCCTGAATTATTGGAGAAAATCCCGTCAGCAGCAGCATGTTTTTAAAAGGTTACCTCCGCCCAGAAAAATGCTAATTCTCATAATCATAGAAGAAGCTACATTAACAAAAATACCCTCTTATGTCTTATAACAAAGGACACATTTGTTTGCTGTATCATTTCATTATGGCTATAGAATTATTACACCATCAGTGTTATGATTTGTTCCCAAAGCCTAGTTTTCATTATTCAATTCTGTCTGCCTCCAGATATGATCACCCAGTTAAATCAATGCTCGATTTACAGCTCAAAGCATTGCCCAACCAAAACAGAAAGGGGAAAGTGCCTTTGTTTTCCTGGTAGCTATTGCTAGCTATCCCCAGAGTAAA
This sequence comes from Gymnodraco acuticeps, assembly GCF_902827175.1. Classification (NCBI taxonomy): domain Eukaryota; kingdom Metazoa; phylum Chordata; class Actinopteri; order Perciformes; family Bathydraconidae; genus Gymnodraco; species Gymnodraco acuticeps. The sequence continues at coordinate 1,182,777 of NW_022991244.1, forward strand.
TGGTAAATGGCAAACTGCGGAGTAACTGTGGAAACTCAACACGGCAAAAGAAAAAGAGCACTGATGACCGAGGAGGCAATGAAGCCAAAGAGGGAGAGTGATAAAAAATGAGGTAAAACAGATTCATATCGTGTGTTGTTTGTAGCTGCTAGGCTCTGAGGGAAACAGAAAGCAATCCTGTTGTCTTTGTGACAGCCGGTCGGGTCTGCTCTCTGTTCCGAGAATAACCAAGTTGGAAAAGCAGCTTTTAGTTATTATGTTCCAACAATTTGGAACAAACTGCCTAAATCATGCACGTCCGCCGAAACACTTCCTATTTTTAAATCCCGACTAAAAACGCACCTATTTGCCGCTGCTTTTAATTGAGCTGCAAAATACTCACACTACAGTAGGCCTATGCCTTTTTAGTCATGTATTCTGTACCGGCTGTGTTTATTTATTTTATTTATTTCATTACCTTTGCTTATTATGCCTGTTTTTAAATGCCTTTGTAATAATGTATTTATGCTGTATTTGTTCTTAAATGTATTTTGCTTTTAACGTGCTGAAAAGTGCTATATAAATAAAATTGCCTTGCCTTGCCATGCCTTGCCAACAATAATACCACTTGGAAACACTGGGGGGGCTTACTGTACATGACTGATGAGATGCAGTATTGCCAGCTGCATAATTCTTTAAAGAGTAATGTAGCAGAAATGTGTTGTGGAGCTGCAGTAAATGATACCTATCTGATGTATTCCTGAGGGATCAGTGAATTGAAGCCCATTGTATATGCCGTTTAAATTCCATCTGTTGACCTTTGTCAAATCTGGTCTTTTCTTTTGTTATTCCATCTCTGACACTCTCCTCTGTGTTGCGCCTTATGAGAAAGAAAGTGCTATAAAATGGTATGTGCCATGAATGCATAATGTGACTGTAAACATCTCGGTGACACCCCCTTATGCTCTGTTCAGAGAGTGTAAACAACTGGTGTCACTGACAGCACTGCTGAGAACTATCTGTGAAAACACGGTCCATACACTGAGATCTCCTAATGCCGTCTTCTGCCCCTGTTGGTTCACGTGTGTGTGTGTTGTGTGTGTCTCCCAGGCTAATGGATTTACTGGAGATGGCGTCGGGTATTTATTACCATGTGTAATTGAATGCAATGATTATCGTTGTTGTGTAATGTGATTTTAATGTGGCAGCGATGGTTATGTATAAGGCCTAATGACTTTGCCTCCAAGGGGGCATGGTTCCCAATTTTAAAAAATCTAAATAAAACTGGGAAAAATTGGTATCTGACTTGGATTGAAATCCCTCTCTCTTCCCCCTTTTCTTCTAATCATTTAATCAACGTGCGACTTGTTTAATCAAAGCAGTCTCCTCAATAACGAGCTTGCCCTTTTTGAGTCTTTGTTTACATGGGTGGTCATTAAGTCAAAGGTCTGTGCAGATCTCTAACTGTGTTTGTATTCCGGAGGTACAACGTTCACATCCAGCCAAACCTAATAGCTAACGTATATTTGCATGAACTGGATTAGCATTTATTTGTAATCCTGACAGTTAAAAGCAAGATTAATGTCAAATGTATGTGCCTGAAGACAGAGGGATCAATAACCAAACACTGAATTAGCATAATATTTCCTTGTTCTACACATATTGTACAATCTGTGGTTAGATTCAATGTTTTTTATCGACATAATCCACAAGCTAACGAACACAAAAAAGTTCCCGATATAGAAACACGACAACATCAGCTGCTATTACACTCCTGCTTATTGACCTCTCGGTTTAGTTGGTAGCATACTGCAGGGAAATTCAAGCATCTCCAAGTAAAACGCTATAATAAGCAGCTGCTGCAGAAAATTGAACTCACAAATACACGTGTCAGTGTGTACGCACTCGTATGCAGACAAACGAAAATACACTATAAAACACCTTCACCTCCCCGCTACACACATCCTGCTCACTCTCACTTCATTGTAAATTGTTTGTAGTGAACACACCCATTGTACACGTAAGTATACACACACACCCGCACACACGCTCATACATCACACTCACACACTGACATTACACAAAGCTGGGGCTTTGCTTGGCATTATTAGTTTTGCATTTGGGCGCACTGCCCAGAGTAACGATATGGATTTTTGCCTTGGCTACCTATAATTGGATGAGTTAAATTTCTCCATTCATTACATGTGCATCTGACCTCTGGACCCCGGCAGCTCCTGTGTTTTATTAGCACTCTCATCCCCTGATAATAGGGAACCCTTTCCTCACCAACACTCTCCCGGTTTCACGTGCGCTGTCTTCTCCTCAACAGATTAACCCTTTTGTGCTCTCAGTGTCTGTGTCTGAGATAATTACTGAAATGATAGAAAAATAAGTAACAAATCATGTTTTATTGTAGAGAGCAGAAGATTAAAAAGTGATCTAGCTTGATTCAACGTCAGAATTATATTTAAATTCTAGAAGCCGCTGCCGTTTGTCCTCACACATTGTCTACTGCAAGATTGGCATTTTACTGAATTGTTCCCTTTTTTAATGAAATCTTAAATCAATTCCTACAAATGGCTCAGAAAAAGCAATGAATTGTACTGCATTTTAAGATGATCATAAAAAAACGTATTTTCCATATAGACATATATGTTATCAGACATAAACCTGTAGCCTGAAAATAGGGGAAATAGAAGATTACAGTCACAGATGTTATCATCGTGGTTCAGTAGGAGATATTTGAATTCCAGGGTGAGAGGGTTTCTAATCATTCAAGCTAGAGCCATGGGCTTTATATGCATGCCACAGTCATGTATATTTCATGGGGGCATGTATATTTAACATAGCTATGTGTACCATATGTGGGCATGATGTATGGATACTGACAACAGTCCTTGACATTACAGTATATGCACAATTACTCTTTGCCCCTGCAGTAAATCCTCAAGTTGAGTGTGGTAAACAAAAAAGCAGGGAATCTGTCGGCGAGAGAGTGGGTGGGGGCGTGGGGTTGAGCATGGCACAAGGTCAAAGCTATTGTGGACTTCATCTGTGGCTTTATACAAATAACAAGGATTGAGAATCCATTTGTCACTGGATATTTCACAGGGATAATGTATGCGGCAGCAAATGTCCACACAGAGCCGCAGTAGCACAAAACAGCAAGAGAGGAGAAGGCTTCCCAGAAGTTCAGGCTCTCACATTCGGATCTCCAACCCCCCTAAACGACCAGGTGACATCTTATTGATCACGGCCATCTTTCAAGGCCAAGAACTTAAAGCCTTGTGTGGCACATTCAATGACCTGCTGCAGACAGTAATGTTGTTGGCAATGCCTCTCTGAGGACCCGATGCACAAGTATCCGCCTGACTGCTGGCTTTTGGATTAGAGTCTCTGACAGCTGCAGAACAATGCTAATGGCTGCTCTCTTGTAGCAGCCAATGTGTAATCAGCTCAGCACTCTGCTGTTAAAACTTTACAACAGTAATGTATGCAAACATGAATTCCATTTATTCCCCACCAGGTCCCAACAGACAGGCCTTAAAGTTGCAAACTGTCTTACATCACAAATGACTCTGCTGGCACTTAATGCATTTTATATCACTCATAATCCTGGTGTTCCACACTAATTAGTCGGAGTTGCCAGCATGCATATTTCTCCTCATTATTTGGTGGCATCAAACTCTTTTCCTTCCCATTTTCAGCACTCTTGGGTGGAATGCAGTTTTCATGGGTCTTTTTAATAGCACTTTTCTTTCTTGTAAGAGAATGATCTGCCACCAGTGAAGACTTAGTTTCTTCACTGGTGGCAGATATCCTTCTTAGCACACACAGTGGGTGGTTATGTGTTGCTGAAAGGGCAGCTCTAAGTATTTTCTAAAGCAATTAAAGTGCATTGAACAATAGTGTTATAACATGAATTGTTGTATTATTGCTATCCGTCAATATCTACAAAATTGTAGGCAAAGCTGGAAAGTATAAGGATATGCATAAGTTAGAAATGCAGGTAATTTTGTTGTTTGTTTAATGCAATTTATGTTGTGTTTTGTTTGAGATGAAGCCTCCAAATGAGTTTGATTGAAATGTAAGCTGTCTAGCTGTGAACCAGGAATTATTCCAAGTATCATCGTCTCGGCTGCTTTCATACTGTCTCAGCACTTTACTCATTACTGAGTGTTTGTGGACACAGTACAGGATTTGTCCCATCATCACAAATCACCACATCATCACTGCAGCCTCTCTGCTGTTTAGTTCAAGAAGAGATGTGCTTACTTACCGAACGTCCCAATATTGTAGAAATAACATTAAGTACAAGTCTTTTGAGTTAGATTTTTCTTCTCATCTTTTATTTTATAGCTCAGTTATATGACAGTGCAGTATTTACCTTTCAAACATCAATTTACATTGTTTACTGTTTACTGCAGCAATTAAATCCCTCCACTTTGTCTTCTAAATTATGATATGATGCTGTTTTATAGTCTTTTACAGTTGGAGATGTAAAGTATTTACAATGAAAGTCACCTATATAAATATCCACTGTGCACATCATTATTGATTTGCTATTTTTTAGACCATAAATGTGCAGATAAGTAACCCAAAATCTATTATTTTGAATAAAACACCTCCTATTTACTTGAGATTTCAGCTGTAAAAAGTGTATTTCCTTCCAGTTCAAAGGCAATGCTCAGCTTGAAATCATGTTGGTCACAATGGATGACAATTGAGATTACAAAGAGGCCATTGCAGAAAAAACATCACATCATCCAACATATGCCACTTGTGGGATCTCAATCAAAACAATTAGGGGAAATAATGATGTTACAGAATATATGATTTGATCAGCTTTTCACAATTAGCATTTCTTCATTGTTCATCATCAAGGATCTTTTAACTGGAAGCTGGAATTATATACATAAAACTCATCCTCTCAAAATGAATAAAGAGGTTCCACTTTCACAACCAGGGTTTTCCCCCTGCATGGACACAGGGCGGAGCAGCTAATGGCGAAAGGCTAACTTATGCTTAGCTTGTTTCTCTAAAAACTAAATATCCTAACAACATCCTATCTCATTAGGTCTCCTCCGCTCCAAAACAAACCAAGCAGGAGGCTTGAGCTTGTAAAAACACCGAATCAAGTTTGCCTCGCTTGACACAAAACATACAGTGGGGGCTGCGGGTTATGAGGGGTTTTGATCAGCTTATCCCTTCTTTTTTTTAAACAATCGAAAATGCATTTTTGTTGTAGAGTAAAGTGACTTAAAGTACACCAGGCTACGAATGTGACCTAAAGAGAGCCAGAGGGAGAAGTGTAAACCATGGCTCCTTTCATAAATGCCTGTGAACATCTGTCAGTTTTGTGAAGTGACTGAAATGGTCACAAATAAAGCCACAGGTAAATCCTTTAGTTCTGTTCTCGAAAAGGGAGAGACGAGAAACCTTAAACCTTTACGGGTCATTTAAATCCTGCAGGGGATGAATGTGTCCTCCACAAGATGTTCCAGGGAAAATATCAATTGAACAGAATGTCACCTTAGTGAATTAAAGGTATGTTTGTTTGAGATCATTGATTTAAAGGTGACTTGTTTGAGTGACAGAAACAAATAGTTAGACATGTCATGGATCCACATTCAAGAAAAGGCTTGATGGAAACACACTGACTGAAGCGAGTGCGGATTCAGATTCTGACCTTGGAGATGCCAAGGATGTCAGGAAGGCTCACACACTCTCATTGGCATTCAACTTATAGCTCCAACAGCACACACATGATATGTGACCAGAATAGGAAAACACAAAATATCAATATCTGAAATATTCTTGTGAGTATGTGTTTGTGTTCATGTCTGTTTATTGGATGGGGTTTGAATTAATGGTCAAGCATGCTACCCTGCAGTAAATACTAAAATATTTGGACTGGTTTTCTCTGAATAACAGCAACACTCCAAGAGTAAACTATTTATAACATGCTAAAGACACGTGTAACCCACTCAAATAATGCAGTGAGTTTTTCACCCTGTAATAACCAGCAACTGCCACTCGGGGCAGTGCTGGGGCAGCAGAGTCTGCATATGAGGGAGGAGAGGAAGAGCAAGCCAGGTGTGGTTGTTAATGAGGCTCAATGAGTGGCAGCTGAGTGTGGGCCCTGTGTTTTTTTAAGAGTGTGGGCAGTGTTCGAATTGTTTGAGGATGTGCTTTTTTGATGCTGCGGGGAACTAGCAGAACCGACGAAAGTTTTTGTAGCTGCAGTTGTTGTCTTCTACTCACCAGAGAAAGGATTCTAAAGGATTATACTCACCAGAAAAAGGATTCTAAAGGATTCTACTCACCAGCAAAAGGACTGATGGTCATTGGATTACCAGAGAGAGAGAAACTACAGACTACCCGGGTTCGATTAATGTTGTTTTGTCCATGATAGCAGATTGGATTTCACTGGGGTGGATGAGGGGTTTGTAAAAGTGTTGTATGAATGTTTAATAAAATGCCGGCTATATTAATTTGATATTGTTTTTTCTATTTATATTATCTTCTACTACTCATTGAAAGCAACCTAGTAGGCCTACATAGAAGTGTTACATTATTTGGCGAGCTAGCCAGGAGGAGTAGTTTGAATTGAATAATTGGAAGAACATTTTACATTTTTTGCTGGTATATGTTAATTCATACAATCATTTTTCTTTTCTTAATCTGTTATTCAAATTTCTCGTCTGTTTAGAAACTGTTTATCAATTTATTTAACTATGACTTCTGAGCAAGAATATGGTGTTGATGTTAAGAAGTCTGTGTATATTGAAGGTATTACAGCGACAGATACTGATGACCAGATTGCTGAATTCTGTTTACCCTTTGGGCCTGTTAACAAAGTGCTAAGGGTGAGGCAGACAGGGCAAGGCAGTGGTGTTAAAGCTTTAGTGGAATTTGAGTCTGAGGAATCTTTTCTAGACCTAGCACCTAGCCTTCCACAGTGTTTCCCAAGTATAGCAGACCCTGAGATTATGTGGCGTGTAGATAGAGTTTACAAAACGTCACAGACCCCTAAGAAAACCACACCCACAGTGCGTGCAGAACTCTTGCATCAGAATGACAGCTCAGTCTCTGAGAGTGATGCAGACTCTGATGACAGTAGGACTCCTTTGATACGCAGACACACCAAGCTTACTCAAGGTGCTTCTCCAGAACTTGCCTCCAAAGCTAGAGGTAGGACAAAATCATTGCAGCAAGCTCATTCATTCAACAAAGCAGCATCAGACAACAGCATTGTCAATCCCCCTGAGATTCAAAGGATCATCGTAGAGCATGTTATTAAGAATGATGGCTCCAATGCATCAAATCCAGGATCCAAATGGCTTCGTCCTTTCTCAGGAAGAGATCCTAACCCCCTAATCCCACCAGGAGCGTCTGCGCTGCGTTGCGCTGCGGCTGCGGCGTTTTTAGCGATCGCGGCCACTCTAGTCAATGGGTGCTATTCCACCAGACACGCTGCGCCGCGGCTCGAAGCGTCCCAGAAGCTCCTCGCCGCAAGGAATTTCTAAAATATAGGATGGATCCTATTTTTGACGCGGCGCAGCGCGGCGCAGGCAGGAAGTGGAATGTTCATCCAACAACTGCGAGGCTGCACACACGACGCTCCGCTTCCGCAACGTTTTGAAACGCGCCTGGTGGGTTAGGACGCAGGAGGAGGTCGCAGGAGGAGGTCGCAGCGCGGCGCAGACGCTTCCGGTGTGATCAGGGGTAAGCCCCCAAATAAAGTGGACTTTGAGACATGGTCTCTCCATGTGGAGCTTATGATGCATGATAACCCCACTGTTGATATCCAGCGACGTAAGATCTTGGAGAGCCTGCTTCCACCCGCTTCTAGCTTAGTAAGACAGCTAGGTCCATATGCAACTCCCCGTGATTATGTCAAACTTCTCGACTCAGCATATGGGTTAGTTGAGCATGGGGAAGAGATCTTTGCAAGGTTTCTTGGCACACAACAAAACACAGGAGAGAAAGCCTCTGAGTTTCTGCAGCGACTGCAAGCATTGCTGAACACAGCTATACAGAGAGGTGGCATTTTAAATGCAGAAGCAAACAGACACTTGTTGAGACAGTTTCGTCGTGGATGTTGGGATCAGTCACTTCTTCTAGCATTACAGCAAGAAATTAACTCTGCAACACCACCTGACTTTTCAGACTTCTTACTGCAGTTGCGTACAGAAGAAGATAGGAGAGCTTCTAAGCTTGATCGTATGCATCGTCATTTTGGGGGAACAAAAACAAAATCATCTGTAAATATGCAGCTTGTGCCAGAGGTTTTTCCTTATGATGCAAATGTACTCCAGAAGTACATGACAGAAACGGAAGATTTAAGGAAGCAGGTGGCTGAACCAAAAATGCAGCTCAGCAAGAAGGAAGATCAAAGAACACAGCAATACTCGAACAACCCAAATCCAGCCCAGGAATATCCCCGTACTAAAGCAGCAGCAGATCTTCAAGCGCAGCAACACATCCTCCCAGGCCAAGGGCTTGGTTCTGTTTTAAATGTGGCAATAATGGCCACATAGCAAGACATTGCGAAAATCCCCCAAATAAACCCTTGGTAGATCAGAAATACAATGAGTTGAAGGCAAGGCAAAAGGAATGGCAGAGCAAATTCGGCCATTTAAACTGGACCGGGTCACAGTGGAGGGAATAACTGCACCCAGTGAGGAACTGAAATGTCCCATACAAGAAAGAGAAACAGTTACCAGTAAAAATAATTCTTCAACTCAGTCATCTGATGTTCTTCTTCCAAGAGGATTGATAGGCCCCAAGTGTACAGCAACTGTCACTATTGAAGGTGTTCAGTGTGTAAGCCTTCTTGATTCCGGTTCCCAAGTGACTACAATTTCAAAGTCATTTCATGAAAACCATCTCTCACATCGACCCATCTTCCCTATTCAAGATCTTTTGGACATAGAGGGCGCTGGTGGTCAAGAAGTGCCTTATCTGGGGTATGTCCAAGCTAACATCCATTTTCCAGAGGATGTCATGGGGAAGGCTGAAAGAGTTGTTACTCTTGCACTTGTTGTGCCTGATCATAGAACAAACATGGATGTTCCTTTGTTGATAGGCACTAATACACTGGACCCTCTGTATGCAAAGTGTGCACAGAACAAGTTTGGAAAGTATAGTTCCAGAGCCAGCCATTGTTTCCAACTGGTGAAACATCTATACCAGAGATACAAAATACATCAACAAAATGGCAGAGTTGGGACTGTGAAGCTGCAGAGCAAAAAGTGCATCACCATTCCCGCAGGAGAGAGGGTGGCTCTAACAGGATATGCCAGACATGTCCCTGTAGCAGCTGATGTGACACTCTTGGTTGAGCCCCCTCAGTCAAACTTACCTGGTGGTCTCTTCTTTTGCAGTTACATCATGACAAGTCCATCATGTCCATCCTTCAAGGTGCCTGTTCTGGTAAAAAATGAGACTGCAAGGGACATCACAGTACCTGCAGGTCACATCATTGCTGAGCTCTCTCTTACCAAAGCTGTGTCATCATTACCATCACATGATGCTAAAGCTACATCAAGTGAACCATCTCATCCTGCATCAGCTTCTGCAACCTGCAACGCTATGAATGTATCTGATTCTAGTAAACTTACCTTTGACTTTGCTGACTCTCCTTTGTCTGAAGAGTGGAAGGAGAGAATCACCAAGAAGTTAAATTCAGCGTCAGAAGCCTTTGCACATAGTGATCTCGACTATGGTCATACTACTGAGATCAAACATTGAATCCGCCTTTCAGACCCATCTCCCTTTAAACAAAGACCCAGACCTATCCATCCTTCTGATTATGAGGCTGTCAGGCTTCATTTAAAAGAACTTTAAGAAGCTAACATAATCCGTGAATCAGAGAGCCCCTTTGCTTCTCCAATTGTTGTGGTGAAGAAAAAGAATGGTGAAATCAGGTTGTGCATCGACTACCGTAAACTGAACCAACAAACCATCAAAGATGCATATGCTTTGCCCAACATTGAGGAAGCTTTCTCAGCCTTAATAGGGTCCAAGTGGTTCTCTATTATGGATCTTAAATCTGGCTATTATCAGGTGGAGATGGAGCAGGAAGACAAGCTCAAGACAGCTTTTGTGACACCTATGGGATTCTGGGAGTTTAACAGAATGCCGCAAGGAGTAACAAATGCTCCCAGTACTTTTCAAAGAGTAATGGAAAAGTGTGTGGGTAGCATGAACTTGAGTGAAGCCTTAGTCTTTCTTGACGACGTCATTGTTTTCTCTGCCACACTCGAGGAACATGAGAACCGACTTCTGAGAGTACTAAACAGGCTGAAGGAATATGGCTTAAAGCTTTCACCAAAGAAATGTCAATTCTTCAGGACATCTGTCAAATATCTAGGCCATGTTGTTTCAGAAAAAGGAGTGGACACGGACCCAGCCAAGATAGCGGCCCTTACTACCTGGCCCAGGCCCAATAACATCAAGGAACTCAAGTATTTTCTTGGTTTTGCTGGATATTACAGGAGGTTTATAAAGGACTACTCCAAAATTGCAAAACCCCTCAATGACTTAACAGCTGGGTACCTGCCACCAAAGCGAAAGTCCACCTACTCATGCCGAAACTCAAAGTGTGTGGATTTCAAAAAGCCCTTCAATGACAAATGGACATCAGCAGCCGAGGATGCATTCAACACTCTCATTCACATGCTCACTACAGCTCCTATTCTTGGTTTTGCAGACGCCAAGAAACCATACATTGTGCACACCGACGCAAGCATCAATGGCCTTGGTGCCGCCTTGTATCAGGAGCAGAAAGGCAAATTGAGAGTGGTTGCCTATGCAAGCCGGGAACTCTCCCAATGTGAGCGAAGATATCCTGCACATAAACTTGAATTCCTCTCTCTTAAGTGGGCTGTTACAGAGAAGTTCTTCGATTATCTATATGGAGCAAAATTCACAGTCATGACAGATAACAACCCGCTCACATATATATTGACGTCTGCAAAACTTGATGCAGCAGGGCATCGTTGGTTGGCTGCTCTTTCCAGCTTTGACTTTAATATCCAGTATAGAGCTGGGAAAAAGAACCAAGATGCAGATGCTCTTTCCAGACGTCCACATCCTCATGACCAAGACACAGTGGATTTCAGTACTGAGGATAACCGCATTGAGAGGTTCATTGCTCAGTTCCTGAAAAATGACAAAGGAACTGATTTCCCAAGTGAAGCTGTGAAGGCTGTGTGTCAGAGGCATCAGTTGTCTTCAGGTGCAGATCCAGGAGCAATCCAGCCTGTACCTATTGAGTGCCTGGCAATTGATGTCACTGCCATACCAGCAGGTTTCCGTCAAACTGATGTGCTTGGGTCCTGTACATTGCCACAAATGTCACTTGAAGACTGGGTACGTGAACAGGGACAAGATCAAATCATCAGTAGAGTAATTGCCATCTTGAATTCAGGAAACCGTCTGACATACAGAATAAGGCAGCGGGAAGACAGAGAAGTCCAGCTGATGTTGAGAGTATTGGACCAATTGGTCATGATCGATGGAGTCTTATATAGAAAACGCATCAGCCAAGGAGAACCTTCCTATCAGCTTGTCCTTCCAAAGAGTCAGAGAAAAACATCACTTGAAAGCCTCCACGATGCTGTTGGGCACATGGGAGTGGAGAAAACCCTTGACTTAGTTCGTGCCCGATTCTATTGGCCACGGATGGCCGTAGATGTCAATGAAAATATCAGGACTTGTGAGAGGTGTGTCAGGAGAAAGGCACGAGCTGAAAGGAATGCTCCACTGGTGAATATAAGAACTTGCCGCTCTTTGGAGCTAGTCTGCATGGACTACCTTTCCCTTGAGCCAGATGGAAGAGAAACCAAGGACATCTTGGTCATAACGGATCATTTCACAAAATATGCTGTTGCAGTTCCTACAGCAGATCAAAAAGCAAAGACTGTAGCAAAAGCTCTATGGAACAACTTTTTCATCCACTATGGATTTCCTGAACGATTGCATAGCGACCAGGGTCGTGATTTTGAGTCAACCCTGATCAAAGAGCTTTGCTCACTTCTAAGCATCAAAAAGACAAGGACTACACCTTATCATCCACGTGGAAATCCTGTGGAGCGATTCAACAGAACCCTTCTTGCAATGTTGGGAACACTTGAAGGAGACAAAGTCAAATGGAGGGATTTGTGCAACCCCTCGTTCATGCATATAATTGCACAAAAAATGATACCACAGGCTTTTCTCCCTATCAACTCATGTTTGGCCGGCAGCCAAGGCTTCCAATTGACATTGCCTTTGGTCTGAGTCCAGAGAGATCCAAACTATCTTATTCAGAGTATGTCAAGAAGTTGACCGAAAGTCTAACTGAAAGCTACCGTTTAGCTACTGAACATAGTCGGAAAAATGCTTTTCAGAACAGAGGTATGACAACAAAGTAAGAGAATCTACCCTGGCAGCAGGAGACCGAGTCCTCGTGAGAAACGTCAGTTTCAGGGGAAAACATAAAATTGCTGATCGCTGGAGTAAAACCATATACACTGTGGTTAAACAAATCCAAGACTCACCTGTCTATGTCGTGGTGCCAGAGAACACAGGAGGACCTGAAAAAGTGTTACACAGAGACTTGCTTTTGCCCTGTGGATTTCTACCATCTGATGTTGAACAGGTATGCCCTCAAAAATCTAAAACCAGACAAGAACCAATTACAGTTTCACTTCCTGATGTTCCTGAAACTCTCGCTGAGGTTGAAGATGAAATGCCTCACATGGAAGATTAAGTTGAGTACTACTCCCACTACGACACACTGATGGAAGAGACAGCAGTCACATTGATGGACAAGGAACAAAGTAGCCCGATCACACAAGAGAATAGTGGATTCGGAGGAGAGCCTCACACTGAAGGAACAGCTGAAAGAGACTTTCACATGGAAGACCAATGTGTCTCTGAGAGTCAGGAAGTGGATTTGAGTTTTAATGTGTCTTCTCTCAATCCTGAAGTTCCAGCATTCCAACCCAATGGAGTTAAAGTTGAGGAAAACTGGGAAGAAATCCAAATTCAGCACTCAACTCAGCATCAGATTGTAGGAACTGAGGAAAGTCTCCCTCACATTCCAGTGAACCTGAATGAGTTATGTAGCCCAAATACAACTGAAAGTGGAATACAAACGGAAAATGGGGAAGAGAACGCACAGCCAGAAAGTGGTGTCCCTTCTCATGAAGAGGAAACGGTACTGAGAAGATCCTCCAGAGAAAGAAGAGCTCCTGATAGGCTAACATATCAAACCTTAGGGAACCCCCTGGTGACACTTATGCACTCTATCTTAAGTGGGTTGGATCAGGCTTTCTCCCAAACTCTCAACTTTGACACTGTACCCTATATATACCAGTTAACCCCTTTAACTTCTGAGATAGTGTAGGGTGCAACATGCAAGGATGCATGCAGATTTAGGGGGGGAGAATGTAACCCACTCAAATAATGCAGTGAGTTTTTCACCCTGTAATAACCAGCAACTCCCACTCGGGGCAGTGCTGGGGCAGCAGAGTCTGCATATGAGGGAGGAGAGGAAGAGCAGGCCAGGTGTGGTTGTTAATGAGGCTCAATGAGTGGCAGCTGAGTGTGGGCCCTGTGTTTTTTTTAAGAGTGTGGGCAGTGTTCGAATTGTTTGAGGATGTGCTTTTTTGATGCTGCGGGGAACTAGCAGAACCGACGAAAGTTTGTGTAGCTGCAGTTGTTGTCTTCTACTCACCAGAAAAAGGATTCTAAAGGATTCTACTCACCAGAAAAAGGATTCTAAAGGATTCTACTCACCAGCAAAAGGACTGATGGTCATTGGATTACCAGAGAGAGAGAAACTACAGACTACCCGGGTTCGATTAATGTTGTTTTGTCCATGATAGCAGATTGGATTTCACTGGGGTGGATGAGGGGTTTGTGAAAGTGTTGTATGAATGTTTAATAAAATGCCGGCTATATTAATTTGATATTGTTTTTTCTATTTATATTATCTTCTACTCATTGAAAGCAACCTAGTACATGTGTTACACACGCATAAATGGAAAATATCATTACAGAAATAGGTTGTATACAAGAATTGAAAACTGTCAGTAAAATTGGAGAAATGTATGCCTTTAAGAGAAAAGGCAACCCTTCAGTAGTCTAATCAAGCCAGACTTATGAGGGGGAAAGTATGAGAAAACAAAGACTTCTTTGAACAGCATGTAAACATGTCATAGTAGAAGCACAACATACAATTATGAATCCTGAAAATGAGCTTAAAAGGGCCCCTTTAAGTACACAAAACAGACAGTATTCATGTACTCACCAAACATCCCTTGATTTCTGAGTCTGCTTTAATATCATTTTTGTTTTCATATTTATTACAACATATATGTGCCCAAATGTTTCCAAATCAAGAAATGTAAGAGGCATAGTGAATGGCTCCATTCGAAAAAAGTTTGAAGTATATTTCCTCGCTGAAGCCTTGTTTTCTTGTCTTTTGGACACAGCATGAAAAATAAGTGAAGGGCATTTCTTTCTGGTCCAAGTTGAAGACCTTATGTTGGCAACAACTTAGATCTGATAGAAACTATCTCGCTCCTTTGACATGTCTGAATTTACCGCATGACTTATGTGACTCAGCAACAGACCAGAATTGGAATCCAAATGTCTTGACATTTAATTGCCACCTGTAGGTCACTGGCTTGGCAATCCAAAACCCAGCGGTATATCAGCTCATCAGAGTGCTGACAGATTCCCAGCTTCTCTCGCACTGTCTCTCCTGGCACCTGATGTCAGTGTGCGGTGCCACGCAGGCAGTGATGACCTGGTCAATAATCAGTAATAAAGATGGTGTGCTGAGCATGATTGCAGAATGATTGGTCTGTCGATAGTGTATCGAGCAAACACACCGAAGGCCAGGCAGAAGCAACTGAAAATCAGCACAACATGGTTTGAAATATGGCAGTGATATTAGGGCAATAAAAACAGTTAAACACTGCAGGATGGAGGCTACAGACAAATGTCATATTTTCACTGTAATTAAGAGCCTGTACTATTGCTTTATTAGAATTTGCATCTTAACGTTGGATTTTCAGATATACTGACACTCCAAGGGTCAATAAGGGATAGGATCATGGGGTCATTCTGTTCGATTCCCACTGAGGCCACCCTTGTCAAAAATAGAAATGTAGTGCTATATTTCAGGTCATATGTATAATGAAATATATTGATTGTTTGCTAGAAGCTAAGCTATACAGACTACATTAAGATGCAAAGCAACACAATGACAAAGTAAGTTTAATTTATGTACATTTCAGTTCAATTTGTTAGACATATTCATGGCCATTCGAAAATTGTTATACATTCTCTTTTAAATGTTCTTACAAAATCAAATATCAAACTGTGGACTTCTAAAGTCGCCAACTTTATGGTTTTATGTCCCCTCCTTAGTAGAAGAGAAAGAATACAAATAAAATAAATACAATATTTTCATGGTTTGGTTAGGAAATGCAAAAGTTAATAATGCAATTCTGAACTCTGAACACAAAATGTACTTTCTTCCAATGACAAATGCAAATATGAGATGTATCTAAATGTCCTGGCACCTGAAGCAACTGTTGGCTTAAGCTTTTTTTCCTTGTCTCCATCATATCAGAAAGATTGTCTGTAATAGAAGATTGTATCACAGCGTTGCCAGATTCTCAAATCGAACCACTCACTTCAAATGAGTTTCTCTTCCCAGACAAAGCCCAAGCTCTGAGGGATGTGGGCACTGTCGTTAATGCTACTTAGATGGGCCACAGGGTTGCAAATTTCCCCCACTGCACTCCATATTCCCCAGAGGAAATTGAACATTGTCATGGATGGATTAGCTCTGTAATGGTGAGACACATAGCTGAGGAGCTGAGGAGACCGGCTCAAAAACGTTGGGCAAATGAGGGAAGGGAAAAAGGTATGAAATGAATTTCATACCTCTTCAGGCACACTTGCTTGAGTGCCTTTCCACAAACTAAGCCAACACATAAGCAACTTTTGACCAGTTGTTTTATTATATAATTCTCCTTTTTGAAATTACAATGCACTGCCATCATTCCCTGGTTAAACAATGGACTTATCCCAATCATTGTACCTACATAATACTGTAAACTATCTGTAGGTGCATGCTTATCAATAGATTATAGCCGTATTAGTTCATTTCAATGGAGTTTTCCGTTCTATGTTATTCACTTATAGGTATTTCATTTTATAGTACTGTAAACCTTAAACAATATGACTCGGCCTATGAGAGGCTTTGCAGCTGACCTTTGTCAATGTAAGATTTACAATATGACTGTGACGGCTGGACGGCGAGGTATATATATATAGGACCCAAATACAGAAGATATGTTGAAAGCAGGAATCCTTTATTTCCAAAACTAGGCCAGGCAAACAAAGTCAAAACTGGGCAAGACAAAACATAAAGTCGCTCAGAACACAAACCATCCAACAACGTCAAGAAACTCACAATGACAGACAGAAAAACCAGAACTTAAATGCACACAAGACTAATCACACAAACAAGACACAGGTGAGGAGGGAGGAGAAAACACAGGGGCAACAGGTGAACACAATCAGGTAATCAGGCAGGAGGGAACACAGAGACAGGAAGCAACAGGAAAGGCGGGGGGGGTGAACACTTTTCTAAATAAAACAGGAAACCAAAGACAGATCTAGACAAGAAAAGACACAACACAGACAGATCGTGACAATGACACATTATTTGGGATTTTTTTTAGATTTACCAATATTTTTCTACCACAGTTTTCACAGTTTTGTTTTTATTGAAATACTTTTTCTTCTCTTGGATAAGTGCATTTTATTACAAAAGTCAATGCCGGATTGATCTAGTGTTCCACTGAAAAAAAATGCAATACAATACGTCCACCATCAAACTAACCAAATTATAGAACAGGGCCTTTTCAAAGACAGATGTGATGCAGCCATAAATAATTCTGGGCAATATGATAGCAATGCCCAATATTTGGAAAACACTTTAATCCAATGTATTTACTGCTGACATAAAACATAACATATGGTCTCATATTACAGAATCCCCTCAGCATTAACGGTGACACTTACAAATGCTTGGTTCTAAATTATGACTTTTTCCCTTTATGCTGCTGAACTTTGATTGAACAATGAGATCATAAAATAATTTAAACGGTTATTTTCGTATTGTATGGAAATGAGTGGGAACCAATGGCTGCCCAGAGGGTACAATAACACATTAATCACAAGTGTAAGACTGTAAAGATGAACCAAAACCAAGAAAAGAGTTTGATATTCACGTACATTATATAAAAACACATAATCCAAGAAATTCTAAACCAAGTTCTTGTGCTTTTAGCATGTGTGTGTCGTTGTGTGTAACCTTTTCTTACAACAATATCTGCTATCTGATCAAAATATAAAGATTATTAGGCAATGCCTGAGATCTGGATATTCCATTTGCTTTATTCAAAATGTTCAATTGCATAATGATAGGAGCATTCAATGCTAGGAAAGTGATACAAGCATAGCAGCTATTCTACTTTTAAACCAGCCCATTACTTCACAGGGACATTTAGAAAGCTTGAAAACACTGAGGACACAATTATATTTCAATGTATATTGTTTTCTAATTAGATAAACTAAACAAGCTTATATTTAGAGTGTATTGTACTGTTAAGAATGTGTCTGTATTGTTCTTTTTGCGTGGACTGCATAGAGTATACAGTATGTACTGCATGGAGAAAGACGCCTCTCATGGTATGTCTTACAATGTGGTCAGCAGAAATACAATCTTTGCATGATTTTCTTATAAATAACATATAAGAAAAAGGCCTATGCATACAAAAAATGTGTATGCTTCTCTTTTTTATATTTTCCACGGACGCAAAATGACAGTTTCAGGACTTTGTTTACTTGCTTGCTTGGTCAGGCGGATGGTTCATAGAAAGATACAAATATAATGAAAATGGCAAACCTGGGAATGTAACAGACAGTAGACGTGACAAAAGTTATACTTTTTCTGTCTTTGCCTTTATCTCATTAATTTACTGCAGAGTCTGGTTTTCTGGCAGGCTGGTCAGAGATAATGTTAATCTTGGTCAGCAGCGGAGGGAAGCCATGCAGTTCCACACAACACAACAGATTGGAGGATAACACAAATGTAGTCAGAGGCAGACACAGGGGACTTATCTCCACGCTGAGAAGTTTGCAAGTGGCCATGTGTGACAGTACAATTCCTGGGCTCCTCCGTTATGTTGATTTTATTGCATGTTATAATCAAATGCTAAATAGATCGAACCTTGCTACACAAACGGTTACAAGACAAACCCTACATCCGTTTTGGTTGATCGCCATTGCATATAATTAAAACGACTTTATGGTGTGAATGAAGGACAAACAGGTTAGAGGGAGTGAGAGCTGAGTGCGGATACCTACCACTGAGTTAAAGAGAGGAGCTGAAATAATAACCTTCTCTGGGTCTTTTTTTATTTCCGGACAGGGATCATTCAAGTTTCTAATTGACAACTCATCAGACTCCCTGCTATTATGACTTCATTATATCTGCAGAGATAAAAATTAATGAGAAGCAGAGGCACTGGATGGATATGCCAAACTTAGCATTCATTTACATTAAAGAGGGAAACTCTCACTTGGCCGGAAGCATATCTGTAATGACTTTAATCTACGAGAACTTCTAATTTAATACCATAGTTCATCCATTGTTATCGTTCTTTATGACCTTGTATATTTATTACTTTAAGCCCCATCTTATAATTCTGTCTGATGAACCCTCATTACACACATTCTTTCTTCATGTTTACTTTCCATCGTCTTCCATCGTTCCTGGACCCCCTCCTCTGAGTGATGCACCCCCACCTTCTCTCTCTCCTTCTCCTTAGACAGGGATAGGTTTCATTACTGTAGTCAATCTAGGCCCAGTGGACAGCTCCTCTGCAGCACTGTGCACCTCAATATAATCCTTTTAATTAAAGGCCTGCCCCCCCACCACTGCTGCCCTGCTCCCGCCTCTGCCCTTTTCTCACATGGCGCCAGGCTTTTGTTCACCCAGGCACTCACACACTCGCTTCATGTCAGCCAAGATCTTGCCATTTGAAAAGAGGAGACGTCACCTTTGTCTCTACCCATTTCATGTGGCTTTAATTATGCCGCAATATTGCAAGAAAGTGTTGTGTGTGTGTGTGTGTGTGGTGTGTGTGTGTGTGTGTGTGTGTGTGTGGTGTGTGTGATGTGCGTGTGTGTGTGCTGTGTGTGTGTGCGTGTGTGTGTGGTGTGTGTGTGTGTGTGTGTGTGTGTGTGTGGTGTGTGTGTGTGTGTGTGTGTGTGTGGGTGCTGTGGTGTGTGGGTGTGTGGTGTGTGTGTGTGTGGTGTGCTGTGTGTGTGTGTGTGTGTGTGTGTGCTGTGTGTGTGTGTGTGTGTGTGTGTGTGTGTGTGTGTGTGTGTGTGTGTGTGTGTGTGTGTGTGTGTGTGTGTGTCAGGGGAAGAGTGACTGCTGCTGTCTGTGTGTGAGGTTCATCCAGCTTAGGGCTCATCAGGGTTAAATCAGCCCTTAAAAGAGCTTGATTGCCTGTGATTGGGTGCTGATAAGAGGCCAAAGGGCGGAGTGGCATTTAGGCTGAACTGTGCTGTAGATTCTCTATATTGATTTACCATTATGAAAGCCCTTCCCACCTGTTATTCTTCTCTGCGGTGCTTTGAATAGTCGGCATCATTTTCAATCAAGTTGATGAAAGTCAGTGTCTCGGGGGTTTGTTCTTTTTACTTTGGCTCATCACGCTTTGATGTCTTCCGTAAAAGTGTTTGAAAAAATCATGAATATATATGTAGTATTGTATTATACGTGTTAAATAGCCGGAGTAGCTTTGTAGTTAAGCAAAGACTTGTGGTTCTAACCACAGACGGTAAGAGAAGGGAACTCGCATTTGTCAAAATTGTGATAAATGGCTACAGACACGATACGTTTATGTTCAAATAGTTTAGCTTTTTCCTCACCTCAGAAAAACTCCCAGATTAACTTCAGTCAGGCTAGCTCAACATGACATCAGTGACATAAACCTAAAAGGCTCAATACCCTGGAGTATTTACTATCACCAGCCATAATGCTCTTTCCACCTTTCTGCATCTGTTTCTCCATTTCACAGCTATCAAAGGAGCTTTATCCTGCCACAACCCCCCAACCCCCCCCCCCCCCTCTCTGCCAACAAACCCAGCTTGGCGCTTGTCTTCCCCACATTCCCCCCATGACTCCCTGATTGATAAGAAAAACTCCTTAGCCCTTCCTACGCCCATCTTGCCCTTGACCCGTCTCCATGCACTATTCATTGGGTATTTTAAAAGTCACATTGGTTCTTGCTTGGATTGTCCGCTGTTTGAAGCAGGGGGCGTTATCAATCTCTCTGCAGAGAATCTCTCCAATCCCCGGCCCCCGACCCCTAGGGTTTTATGCATGCGTGCCGGGTTGCGAGAGTGAGTGCACCCTGTCCCAAGTAGACAGGGCATTTATTCACTCAACTCTCAAAGTCTGTCGGTGGTTGGCGGCCATAGCTGTAACGTTCTCGTTCTCGGTCTCGGTCTCTCTCTCTCTGGGTCTCTCTCTCTCTCTCTGGCTCCAAGTCCCATCTTGCAGCCCCCGATGTTAGCATGCGCAACAAGCAGCCAAGGCTTTGGCCCCACAGATTGTGGGGAATAAGACGAGTGAGAACAGAAGAAGACGAAGGAGAAAGAGGAACAAGTCAGAGTGGTGCCCTCGAAGGGTCAACTCACTTTCTGGCCCTGCCTCATTGAGAATCACGCAACGTTGAGCTTAATGACCATGCATAGATGAACAGTGGAGGCCGGACAGCACTGCAGAGAGGAAACTGTCACGGAGGAGAAGAGAAACGTTGAAGTCAAACCTGCGCAAGAGATTTAAGACAAATGTACAGAAATATGTTGAAGGAGCAATCACCACGTTCTACATGTGTTTTGACCTTCAGTGTCATTCACAAATCATGCCACTCTTCCTCCCGCGTTGTCTCTCATTGTGCTGTGATCGATTGAGGGAGACAACTGGTTATTCACGAGCACCACCGCAGGTCAATACGGTTCTCCCTATCTGCCTTCAATGGGAGACTGTTTTATTCTCTCATTAAACGGGATTCGACACTGCCACCCCGTTCGCATTTAGCCGTATCTCCCCATGACAACCAATTAATGCATGTTCAGACACCTTCAGGAAATGCCCCCTACAATAACCCACACAAAGGATACGGAGGCATTCAGCTTAACTCCGGATTGCAGTATAATGTCTCCTCCACCACCACCCCTGAGCCGTAAAGGGTTAACTTCCTGTGGCCACATTTTCATTTCCTGTAGTGGGCTGTTCATATTGGTTGGAGGTGTTTATGTGGAACTCTCTTTCTCTGTTTATTACACTGCCAATGACAGATCAGGCTCTTTGACCCCTCTGGCTAGCTTTAAATAAAAGGAGTTTATTCCAAGGCAGCTGCCCCACTCTAGACCGCTGACATGAAAGCGCCTGAAGACTGCCAGAAAGCAAAAAGGCCAGTTAAAGGGAAATGATATTCCTAAACAAGGTTTGACAATAAACGCATGAGTGGGACAGATAAACAAAAGGTACTGTACCTCCTCTTATTGCTTTTCAACAGAGTGTATGAAAAGGCACAGGGGATTTGGTGTGCTTTTGTTTCCTGGTTTTGCTGAATATTTCCACTCACCTTTGGCTTTCATCTGCTAAATCTGACTCAACCATATGTTGTTTGATGGCTGGTTCGTCATGGATCTGTAATTCAAAGTCAAATGATCCTCACTTGCTCTAAAAGAAGCTCATTAAATGTAGATATGCTATAGGCAGACATGCCCTGTTTTTAAGGACATATTTCATCATTAAATTGAGCAGTATCCTTTTTATTTTAGAGACAGCGTTGCTGGATCTCAGCTGCAGTAACCAGAGTTTCCTAGAATATAAAAGTTGAACAAGTCCATTTACTGACAACATCATTATTCACACTCTAGACAATTGAAGCAATCTTACAATATTCTACCCATGGGTATTGATTGAAAACTTTTAAATTAGCCATCATTTTGCAGGAATTCATGAGTGGATGTGGCCATGGATCAAATGTCCTTAACAACGTCAATTTAATGGATCTATTTCAAATTGCTGTAACTGGGCAGCAAATTGCCCAAGGATAATGCAAGAAGAAAAAAAATGATGTAATTAATGGCCCAAGAAGTATAAACACTCGCAATTTACTTTAATAAAATCAGCAAGATTGATTTGATCTTGAACAAGAATAAGCCTGCAGCAAAAAAGGCTCAGTAGGCTTTCAAATCTTACTATATAGTGTTTTTAAAAAGGTGAAAGGATCCTGGTAGGCTGACATGTTTTGTATCATTACTGGCTGCCATTAGGTCAGGCACTACTGAGCATGCTCGGAGCTGGCCAGCAGTCCATCGGGGGGCGTTGTTATCTCTTCACAGAGTCGTTTCACTCTCCATGTTCCCCCCAAAGAGTCAATGTTGCGGCACATCAGAAAGAGCCCACGCCTCATTAAGCCATTGATATTCTGTGATGCCGGCGCCATGCTGAACACCATATAGGGACAGCAGTGCCAGGAGAAGGACACAGTGTGGGTTTTATGGAGAGACTCTACTAATACGGAGGAAAATGACATTGTCATGTGGATATGGGTGCTGTGCATTGAGTATACGTGTGTGTGTGTGTGTGTGTGTGTGTGTGTGTGTGTGTGCTGTGTGTGTGTGTTGTGTGTGTGTGGTGTGTGTGTGTGATGTGTGTGGTGTGGTGTGTGTGTGTGTGTGTGTGTGTGTGTGTGTGTGCTCGTGTGGTGTGTCGTGCTGTTGTGTGTGGTGTGTGTGTGATGTGTGTGTGTGTGTGTGTGTGTGTGTGTGTGTGTGTGTGTGTGGTGTTGTGTGTGTGTGTGTGGTGTGTGATGTGTGTGTGTGGTGTGTGTGTGTGTGGTGTGTGTGTGCTGTGTGTGTGTGTGTGTGTGTGTGTGTGTGTGGATGAGGGAAAACTCAGTGTCGTCGCCACAGCCCGGGGCAAAACCCACTGTTATAAATACAGCATTCTACTGGTGGACTTATGATGTTGCCTGTGTGAGACTATGGCCCCCCGGGGGACCACTTCCCCACAGCCCTTCTCCTCCACTCATCTCCCTTCTCCCTTTGTCTCCTCCCCGTACTATATTCTCACGTTTCCCCTTTATTCAGAATTTACGACCTGACTGGGTAAGACGTGAGCCGGAAATCCCCCCCCACACACACCCGTCCTCTGCTGAATTATTTATCTGTGGGCCCCGTGACACAAGCAGCAGATGAGGACCCTGGTTAAGGAGATAAAAGGTGGAGAAAGTGGGGCCTAATTGACCATGATGGTGGGGTAATGGAGAAATATTTGCGTGTTTGGGTGGGGAGATTTTACTACGTACCAGAGTGCTTTGTTCAGACGAATGTAATGTTTTAGAAAATAAAATATTGTCAAGTGTGTGTTTGCGCACTGGCATTTGTGTGTGCCGCACAACATGATTACCGCATGAATATCCTCAGAGTTGGGGGCTTAAGACTTCTCCAGCTATGTGTGAGTCAGCAGCGATGTTTGTGAGTCATTTGTTTCATTTTCCATCTCAATACACAACCCAGACCTGAAGACAGCGGGAAAGGAAACTCTTTAATTAAATCATCCGCGCTCCCAGCGACACACTCATCTCACCATGTAACGTCTCTATCTTGCCTTTGTTTTCCCTCTACTGATGCAACCACTTCCTATATATTGCACTGTTCAAATGATAAATGGTGATAAGAGCGGGCCATTAATACACTGCACAGTAAAAGTCAAAGGGGACGGGACAGAAAAGTGTATGTGATATTCTCCTTTCCCCCCTGTTTTTGCTCCTACAGTTCTAATAGCGCTGCAGCTTCTAACTGGGCGGCCTGACCTCTCCCCCTTCAGTACAGTGTATTAAGCAATGACACAGCGTGATCGTGTTGACCCCAGGACGTCAACCATCCCATTCTGATGACCTCCAAGTTTCCTTCCACCAATCGCCTCTGGCTCGGGGCCAGGGGCTTGTATAGAGTTAGGGTGTCTGACAGGGGAGGCGAGGGACAGAGTGGGGCTGCAGGGAGGGAGAGGTAAGGAGGAGGATATCTGCAACACTAATAGATCGTTATCTCTCCCCCTCACCATTGGCCTGGAAGAACACCAGAAGCAGCATGTCTACCGAGATAAATAAAAGAAAGCCTCCAGATCGATCCTCCCCACCCCTCTGGTTTTCAGGAGGCCTTGCTGTGACCTTTCCACAAGATAACGTGGTCACGAAGGTCAAACCCCCCCCCCCCCCATCTCTCTAAGGCAAACGAAGGGTGGGTGGTGGAGAATCAAGATGGGGAAATGTGTTCTTTTACGCTCTTTACCTCCGGAGGGGTCCCAGGGAAGATTGACAGAGTCACAACAGCGGATTGATGAGATGACGACTGTCAGGTTGACCTTTTCTGAAATGCATCAGGGGGTCAAAAGATGGCACGTTCTGCCGCTCGATGCAGAGGTAAGCGGTGCCGCATCCCAGGCGTCACTGTCTTATTTGTGTCAAGTGACAGCAAGGGAGCAATCTAAAGAGCAGTGGTGCTGGGATCACGTCGCTGTTATTCCTCAGTTGAGAAAGGTTATAGAAACAATCTATAGGAATTTAGATTCACTGCCTGTCATCAGCGTTCGTCATAACAAGCCAATCTCTCCCGAGGAGGAATGCACATTCCCTCTCCATACGCCACGATTCGCTGCTCAGGCCATTTTGGTTAATGTGTTACCTGGTAGAGTGTACATTTCTGTTGACAGCTGTTCTCTTGATGGTTGTTTATTGCGTCAAGGCGAACACCGCAAGATCATTAGGTGCTCGAACAAAGAATCATCAAAAGGCTCTTTGCTGACGTGTTTGTCATTCTGTCACAAAGAAAACAAATTCACATTAGTTTCAGCAGAGGATTTGAGCTCCTACAGTGTGTCCTAATTAATGTGAAGTTGCATTCCCCTTGCTTTCACTTTGCAAAAGTCGATAACCCTGAATTCAAGAGGTGTTTTGGAACCACAGTGTATTAGTGTTTGCTTTTTTAAAACTTTTTTAACAGTAACCTTACTATATACTCTCGTAAAACATAAAAAAGCAAAAATCTATTATTATTTTTCGTCAAGTTTTCTTCAATAGGGACAGCATGTTCTGTGTGCTGTAGCTCATAACCTTGACACAAGTAAACAAAGACATAAGCAAGAGTCCAGATTAGGTCTTATCTTGAGTAAAGGTGCTGCGTGATGTCAAGTGCAGGGGCTACGGGGATGAAGATAATAACCTTTTTTTCAGATGGGAGAGGACACCTTTAATTCCCTTTGTGCCCCTGTGAAGAGAAAGTATCCCTCAATATCTTATCTACGCATCATCTCTATCTTCTCTCTGAGAGCCTGGACACATCTTAGAGATAGCAGCAACTACAGATTACAGACTAGTTTCATATCCAATCAGGCATCCGTAGTCACAGCGGCTAACAAGTTCAGGGAGAAAGTTTGAGTGTGACTTGAGTAACATTTGAACATGAGCGATCCGACTTGTGTTTTCTTATTTTCATGCATAATGTACTGTGCATAATGAACGGCGCGCTCCTGCATATCCCCAGCGACGGTCTATGCATGCCCAGGTTGCCGGTGACTCGAGCTAAACACTTAGTGTAATTGAAGAAGGCAATGTGCAGAAATCAAGACGGATTGATGCTGCAAACGGGGGCCACCTCCCTTGAGCCCGGGTCTATTAACACTGTCACTCTGCTCATCAGCCCGGCACCTGCCCGCTCCTCCTCCTGGCTGACTTTAATCATGCTCACTTATAAAAGCCATTATATCACACAACTACTGTAACCCGCGTAGCACCACACCTGCTGTTAACAGGGTAAACAACACATATGCAATGGAAAAAGAGAGAAAACACGAACTATAAACCCACGCGGTAAACTTTACACACTTTCTGACTGCAAACCAACCGGCTCACTCAGGCGAGATGATGAACCTCAGCCACAGGGGGGATATTATTTGGCTACCTCCCTACCTGTCTTAGAGGGACAGATAGCCCATGTGGATGTTTAGAATGATTACATGCAATAAAGATGAATTGCTCCTCCTCTGTGTTTATGACTTGGCATTGGTGTGTTGTCAGAGGTAATATAGCAGAGATGGTAAACAGAGACAGGTGCATTTGTTTACTACTAATGGGTGCTAGTAAAGCAACAATGCTAATGTCCTCTTCAGCAGCAGACTCTGGGCATCTGCTTGGTGGAAAGTCATTATTGTTGATTCACATTAGCAGTTTTGGCAACTCATATGTGTTTTTAAGCATGGAAAAGTTGGGTTGCATATTACATTACATTTAGCTGACGCTTTTATCCAAAGCGACTTACAATAAGTGCGTTCGACCAACAAAATACAAACTTGAAGAAAACAGAATCATATAAGTACATCAGGTTTCATAGAGCTAAAACATTTCAAGTGCTACTCAACAGGTATTAGATAAGCCAGCCCTTTATTAGTATATAAGTGCTTTAGTGCATATAGTGTGAGTAGTGTCAGTAGTCTCTCAAAGGTAGCAATACTTCTGAGGCAATCATCTCAAATTGTACCACCATATAGATTGGTTCAGCTAAACTGTTGGCATGTTTACAACAGATCCAATCTTTGTGTTTCTTGCCCCAGCAAACGTTATTGTCTGTATTTCCAGATCTTAGCATTTACTGTTGAGGCTACATTGTCATCAACCAATAGCAAAGATGGCCACACTATGCATACAAGACCCAACCTGGACAAAGACAGATTGACATATTGACCACATCTGTCACATCAGCCACTTTTAGTTAGTACCGATCGCGACAACTCTCTGGGCACTTCATCAATGGTCCCCCTTCCTTCAATAATGAACCAGATAATGTGGTCCCAATCCTTACCAGTCTGAACTCTCTTGAACCAAGATTGAAAGAGATAAAACAAATACATGGGTGGTTTTGTAATAAAGAAATGCATGACAAACTGGTCAAACAAATCAGAAGGGTTTACTTTATTTTTGACAGGTTAGTTTGTATGTTTTATTGAATATTTGGCATGACAATATTTTCGTGTGCATTTGCTACACATGCATATACAAAATACTGCATGTATGGTAGTATTTTTGCTCCCACTATCAACTTCAAGAAACTGGATACGATTATTATTCAGCAAAATGCCTTCCCTACGTCATTATTGCACCTCAAGCGTATAGTGCAATTGCTATTTGTCAGGAATTGGGTGTGCCGTTAAATGTTGGAAGTGATGGTTCTTGCCGATGCCCATTGGTCTCTAATCACTACAACACACGTGGCCCTTTGCTTTTTTTCCTTTCCATGCAATTCATGGTAAAAACCTACACTGCAATTATGGAATGAAGTTGGGGTCAAACTTGGTTATGTGATTAATTTGTGTAAAGATGTTTTAACACGTTTATATTTCCAGATGAGTCGTGAGCAGTAACGCGTTGACAGCCCTACAAATCCTACCTCAGAATATTGGCAATTTAGTCAGTTTAGGCCAGAGGATTCAGCTTGACTGACGTTTCAGCTCCAAGGAAACACATAAAAGCTTCAGAAGGTTTTCGTACACATTTACTGTTGGAAAGATAATCCATAGTATTACATTTCAGAGAGTCCCCTCTTCAAAGCTCTGCTGAAATTTGAGAAATGCCATGCCATACAGAAATGCCACTCCACAGCCAGTATTTATGAGCTGTGATAGCTGAAACAAACAAACCTTTTTTATTTGAAAAAATGATCAGGATCCTGTTCTTTTTCTTTCAGAAGAGAATATCTGTGTCAATGTGTTACGAAAAAGACATTCATTTTTGCAGAGACCTCACTAATAGCAAAAGTTTACAGTTATTTGTGTGTTGTCAGGGGGAATGAGTTGTCAGTGGCTGAGGTCGACAGCCAACCGAGCGCCTGAACACGAGCCTCTGCTGCTTTGATGGATGTGGGGAAGAATACAGTGAAGTGATGGCGGAGAGAAACCTCCCCCTACTCATCTACCCACATAACGGAGAGTGCTGCCGAAGACAGCGAAGCCACAATGTCAAAATCAAGTCTTGCAGAAAAAAATCAGGAGACAAAAGAACAAAAACAAGAGGAAGAAGCGAAAGAATGAAGCGGGATGAGCTGCCAGTGAAGTGGGTTGGTTGTGCGTCAACCCCGGAGCTGAGATGTAATGCAGGGAAGGAGGAGGAGGAGGGATTGTAGAGATGGGGGAAAAAAAGAAGAGGGGGGGGGGGGGGGAAATCAATATTTCTGCGACGTGGCCACTCAAGCCACTGCCAATGACAGCAAACATCATGAAAAGATATGGGAGCAGGGAAGGGGGAAGAAATGAAAAAGATAAGAAGAGAACAGTAAAGTAAATGACATCTGAAGCTATTTCCTCCAGGGCCCTGCCTAGTGTCGAGCCTGGAGGACTCGGGGGAGTTATGGGCAGAGTTAAATTTCTATTAGCTCGGAGAGGAAATTTAAGTTCTCTGTCTCTGGAGAAGGACTCGAGTGGAGACACAAAGTACCCCCATTGTCATGTGACAGATGACAACAGCGCGACCTTAAAACGAGTCACGAGGTTCACCACTAAATAGTAACTGTCAGGGAAAATGGTTTAAGGACGGTGGAAGACATTTAAGACCATGATGTCTTCATTTAAGGCAATCCAGAGCTGTAAAGCAAGCAATTTGTGCACATAGGTCAATAGAGATATCAACTGTTGATGGGAAATTCTGTTCCTCGGAACTACTGACACCTGACAGTGGGCACAGTGATGATAGTGGTGGTTACAATAATGGCTGTAATTATTCTGTTGCTTTTTCAGCTCCTAGTTTCACAGTTCAACTTCCAAAACTCCTCTTTGATCCACATCCTGCAGCTGTTAGTGTTATGATAGGCGTCCTCTCAACTTCCACAATGCATAGAGACAGGTAAATGAATGGCAGGTCAAAATGATTTCTCATCCCTTCTCAGGAGGTTAAATCAAAGGAGTCATTACGTGGGTTGAGGTCTTCTCAGTTCCAAGCTGCCGGGTGTGCTGAATTAAGATAAAGGACATTTTGTCATCATGTGGGAGGAACTTTTCCCACCGAGGTTTCAGAGCATCATTAAATACTTTAGTTCAACATACACGTCACCATATCCATCTCCATCCCTTTTCTTAAAATCTGGGTACACAGTGGGTGAGGAAAGCTGTTATTTTTGGAGAACTCACTGTTGTTGATGGTTTAAACCGCATGCATCTCCTTCCTCTTCTCCCCGCTGTGTTGCCCACAGGCATTCCAGAAAAAGATAAAACGTCTTGACTTGAAACAGAAACAGGAAAATAACCTTAAACAAGTTTAAGCAAGCCGGATATTATTCATGTATGCTGAGTGGGTCAAAATATGTCTGTTGTATGTATGCTTTGCTCTTAATTGAATTTATTTTTGTATAATAAATATTAAATGTTTGTTCAAGGATGGAATAATTTGAATGGTTTACTCAAATTCAAGAAAAAACTAGAGCTCATATCGCCATAGAATCACAGCAGCCACAACGCCAAAAGAGTGCTCCCTTTATTCTACCCCTTTACTTCCAGTAGCCTTGCTCCAACATCCACCCATCTGAAATGCATCTTTCATTTTGATCTCTACAACACACCTGTAAAGTTTTGTGACAGCATTTTGTACAGTTAAAGAACTATTATGTTAAAAAACTATCTCGAAATAAATAAAACCACATGTTACTTCGTTGGATGATGGATGCAACAAGCATCAGTATGCCATACAAATATATAACAGCAACTTGTTATTGATCAAACAGCAGAATAAAACATCACCAAGAATGACCACCTTATATAAATGCACATAACGCTATGTTGTCCTGCAATGTTGACAATGTCTTGTAGAGAGAATTACAACCATCACAGTCAGTTTCTTGTTGAACTCAACTCTCTTAATGCCAAGTCCTTACTTATTTGCTTGATCATTCTGTATGTACACACATAACAGAACCCATCCACGCAACTTCTGCACTGCTCAAAGTTTCTAAACATTTCAGACTGAATGAGCATCTGCAATCAGAACCTGATAGAGATGGTCAAAATCAGACAGATATTATTTATGGAGTATCGACCAAGAGCATTTGAACACCTTTAGTTGAAGAGGTGAAGTTATTCTAAACCTAACCTGTAATTATTTAAATTACTTTGTACTATTCACAGACTGCTAAGCCAAGTTGCAACGCACCTTTTACACCCCGACATCATGTAGGAATATTTGCAGAATCGTCTGTGTTCAGAGCCACCTCTCTGGAGCTCTGCCCTCCTGCGGTCACAGACACAACAGTAGCTTCCAATCTGCTGCAGCTGCTGATCTATCAGACGTAATTTAGTTCAAAAGTAGAACATAATGTTAAAAAAGACACAACAAATGAGAATATACTTTCAGCCCTGTATTTATGTATATCTCTGTTCATAAGCATTATATGCATGTTACTGCATTTTTGTATTTAGCCTATCCTGTATTATGGTAATCTAAATATGTGTTTTATGTTTGAATGGGTGTTTACACAGTTTGCATGTGTGTGTGTGCGTGTGCGTGTGCGTGGCCTAGCATTACTATACTTGTGGGGACCTAAATCTGTTAGGGGTTGTAATGTCCCCTGAAGTGATGTATACATGGTATGCGTGCGTGTGTTGTGGTGCTGAGTGTGTGTGGTGTGTGTGGGTGTGTGTGTGTGTGTGTGTGTGTGTGTGTGTGTGTGTGTGCGTGTGTGTGTGTGTGCGTGTGTGTGTATGTGTGTGTGTGTATGTGTGGGTGTGTGTGTGTGTGTGTGTGTGTGTGTGTGTGTGTGTGTGTGTGTGTGTGTGTGTGTGTGTGTGTGTGTGTGTGTGTGATACATGAATGCACATGTGTTTAATTATTTATTGTTTAGGTTGATTCACTTTCAGCTACACTGGGTTTAAAAAGTGATTCTTTCTTTAATGTTTATTTGCATACTTAATTGGTTCTATAGGACTTCTGCCCATGTGTTAGTATTATTTTGGAAGCACTGTGCTCCTGGGAGACAACACAAACAGAATCTCAGTGGATTTGTGTACCTCGGTGTTTTGTTTCATAATGCTAGAACTGCACTAGTTGTTGTTGTTCAATATTTCTCGATATTTGAGACAAAAAAAAAAAATATATATTTGTTCTTATAAAGCCCCTGCAACACACAATACAAAAATACAATTAATGTCTCTATTAGGTGTAAAAAAAATGCATAATGGTCATTTCAATATGTTGACGCATTAAGCCCAATGGGAAGGGTTAGTACAATAGTTTTCTGAATAAAGGGAACACAGCTGTTTTTATTTAACAATTACAGCATTGGAGGTCGCAGCAATGAGACAAAACAGACAATGTCAACGTAATATAATAAAACACATCCCGAGAGAGGGATCAATCAAGTGAAAATAACATTTGTTATCATAACCTTAGATTCTAATACTTCCAGAGCCACCTGCCTTGCATTGAGCCTCCGAATTCCCTGTTAAATAAAGCTAATGTCTCCTCACAAACAGTACAGTACACACACAATCCTATTGTTTCCTCTGCTGTTTATTCAGTGCATTTATGTAATAGAGGGGGGCCTGATGTTGATGGAGCAGGTGATTTTAGGCTGTGCCGTTAGCATCCGAGAGATAGAATATCTTCCTAAGGCCTACGGATAGCACTTTTTATGAGCTGCTCATTGCAGGAACTACATCAACCTGTCCAAGGCCACCACCGCACCGGGGTCTTTAACACCCGCCCACCATTACCCACCTCTATCATTTCTGCTATCATATAGGCTTGGGCATGTTTTTTGCCACTCTCATCATCAATGTGTGATTGTGTATTTTCATAGGGATAAAACGACATTTATTAAAACAGACGAATGAGATAAATTGGAAAGAGCTGCTTGTAATTGTTTGCCATGTTATGCTAAGAGAGCTGACCAAAGCAACAACTGAGCCGGCCCTTAAAACCACACACAGACATTAAGTACAAATGCACTCACACACTCCCATTGATATGACATAAAGCGAGGGGAAAAAGACAACTGCTGAAATAACCAAGTGCACTCTGGTCAGCCTGTTAGCTTCATAATCCCACACACGCACACTGAGCAACCCACTCACAACACACACACACACACACACACACACACACACACACACACACACACACACACACACACACACACACACACACACACACACACACACACACACACACACACACACACACCACACACACACACACACACACACACACACACAGCAGTAGCCAGTCACCCTTTTACTGGAGATCAGTAGTCAGTTTTGGCATTTAACATTACCATCAGCTCTTCCGGCTTCATAAAACCCTTCCTAACCTCACAACCACCCACTTACCATCATCACAGTGCTCTGCTCGCTGACCCCAGATCACTATATCAGTAATATTTCACCCTTAGATCAACACATCCATGATAAGACGAAGGGGGGTATGGGGTGAGAGGATGGGAGATAGAAGAAAAGATGTGGAGGATGGGATGCTTTATCAACAGTAAAGCCAAATTATTGCCAATCAGATTTTATTCACAGCTCAACTGCTAGACAAATTGCAGCTCATGCCGTTTGCCATGGGTCAGGGCACTGCGTAATTTCATTTTAATAAGTCATTTTCCAGAGTGGGATGACTCTGCAACACACGAAAGTACACATGCTTGGGCACACACACACTCACACACGGCCTCACTCTGACGTGTCACCACCCTCCCATACAAACAAGACAGTGTGACCATGTCTCAGGGGGGTGATATTTTATGGAGTGAAATAATTGGATACACCGATATTGAGAGTGACTTCAGTTTGAAAGAAGGGTAATACATGTGAAATGGAAACATGATTGGAAACGTTCTCATTCGTTTTTGTTATTGTATTTCTGTTTTTGCTTAATCAACCATCAGTACAATGAAAAACGCAATGAAAAACATCATTTAAGACAACTGTTAAAAACAAACATGAATACATATTTGCAGAAACTCAAATTAATGTGTTTTATATATAAAGATGTATTTTGTTTTTGTACCATTGAAATCTTCATGTGATAGAATTTTACTACAATGATCATTTGCACTTTATTTCCTCATCAGCAATACTGAAAGGCAAATGAGCATCACACCATGAAACTGCAGCTACTAAGAATGAATGAATACCAAATTATGTCGGTACATAAAACTTGCCTGGATTTTGTCTGCGGGCATTGGATTTTTTTGAGAATATTCTGGGTCCATCTGCTCCAATACAATTCTCCACAAGGTGTGAGTTTGGGGCAAATTGATTGGACTAATATATATCTGGGCAAATAAACAACTTTTGCCTTGGGGGGCTTTCTGTGCAGCATTTCTTTAGAACTCCTCAGGAATCAAAGGCGCTAATATCAACGGCTGCCATGTGGAATAACATCAGGCACTCATCAAAATGCAAGTCCCATATATTATCAACATCAAGAAGAGACCTGCGAGAGTTACCGTGTCAGCGATGAGATGTACAGTCAAATCAAATTCCCGGTGCTGCAAAAAAAATCACTTCTAAATAGACCATAAATTCTTGATAAAAATGTGCGCTGGATTCAAAGGCTGTTCCGCTGGCTGCCTGTCATGTTTATAACGGGGTCTTTGAAGTCGGCTGTCAGTGGTCGATGCTGAACCATCTTCAGAGGTGCGTCAGTGCTCTCCCTCCTGTTCTTTCAAGTTCCCCTCCAGCAGCCAGTTTATGGGATGATGTTCATTCTGAATGTGCAGTTGCTGCTCTGGAGATAGGGATGGTCAATCCTGCTGTCAGAAATATCACCCTCCGAGCAAGACATGTTTGCGTAAAGTCTAGCCATCCTCAAAGAGAATGGAAGTCTGGAGGCGAATTCAGTGGAAACACAGCAAAACACAGTGTTTCCAGATGCAGAATTTGTATGTTTATTTCTGTAACTGGTCTCCATTTTGACAAAAACTTTAATTGAGATATTTTGCAAAAGCCAGTACACCAAAGCTCATCAGACCTACAGTAAATAGTCATATATTAACCTAATCTGTTTCCTGTTTCTGGTTCCCTTTTGCTTCCAGCTAAATATTCTTAATCTTATGAGCTTAGAGAAACTAAACAGGATATTTGATCTTCGAGAGAGTGAAATACTGGGTCAGCACAGTCAAGCATGACGGCCAGCACAAATACCACCAAGTCAGGAAGATACAGTACAGGGTGAGGAAGTGGAGATAGAGGCGTAACTAAAGATACAGCCTGCAAGTAGAGAGCAATAGCCCTCAACAGATAGAGAGCCCTAGGGCCAGAAGATAGGCCAATAGCAGAAGTAACATTTGTGACGAAATGGCTGACATTATCTTTTAATTAGATTCACACTGTTTACTAGCTTGTTTGTATTCTCATTTATACATTACCTGATATAGCTTTCCTTTATCTCATGCAGGGGTTGTAGAAGTTGATGATGGTGTTGGTTGTGATGGTGGAGAAGCAATTTTCACGCTACATTTTTCTCTAATATAAGTGAACTTTGTCAAATAACTTCTACTTTACATACAGAGTAAGTAAATTAATGATAACTTTTGCACAACTCAAGTCATTTTTAACAATCTAAATGCTCCAAAGGGAAAATGCTAGAGACGGCAGACCCATTGATCTTTGTGAGCAGTGGCTTATGTGGGCAGTAGAATTTCACAAATTCACCTCCTCAGTTCTTATGAAAAATTCTATAATGTGATGTATGCACACATACATCAATTTAATGGAAGATGCAAATGTGCTCATTAAAGACGGAAGCATGAGTCCCTCTTACACACAGTCTATCCATAATTAGCTTGTTCCCCTCACTGGCCCTGAAGCATTTACTATAATTCTGTCTGAGGCCAACAAGCTTAGTTAGCCTCTGTCTCTGAGCCCTGTATGATGTTACAAATGTGCCAAAGTTATACTTCCAGAGATACTGTATGGCAATTTAAAGTGTGGATTTCATTAGATGTTACACTGAGTGTAGTGTCTCAAATGTTTCAAGCAGGTGAAAACAGATTTTACATTTTCTTTCCTTGACTCTCATATTAAAACTGAGTACAACATGCTAACCAACAGCTGATTGTAGCCATATATCGTAGAGACATAAGAACCAGGATGAGGGGGATATTTATGTGTTGCCAAATATATGAGTATGTATAAACCCGCCAGTAGAACTTGTAATCTTACTCCTAGCAATGAAGTCTGTATATTTCTGTGAAATATTGCTAAAGCAATTTTTTTTTAAAGGTCCCATGACATGGCCATTTCTACTGATCATAATTCCATTGTTGAGGTATACTAACTTTATATTGTGCAATTTTCCAAACTCTCATTGGTTTCTCATTCAGAATCTCTGTATAGTATGTGTATTCACTCTCTGTCCTAAACGGTTTGTTGGAACTCCTGCCCCCCCCCCCCCCCCCCTCCCTGTGAGCCCAGTGTGCTCTGATTGGTCAGCTCGCCCACTCTGTTCTGATGAGTCCTTCACCGTTACAGCGGAACATCAGTGATTATGTGTTACAATGGCGTTAGCAACCAGAAAATGACAGCAGTAATGACAAACAGATGAGAATGCTGCGTGGAGTCTGGGTGCCGTGTTGGTGGGACGTTGCGGGGCTCGCTGTTGGAGCGGACAGTGTGAGCTGGCTTGCTGCGGGAGATCTGCGAGACAGCGAGACACAGCAAAACCCAGCCTGAACCCAGCCTGAGCACACACACACACACACCTGCAACCTGGCTGTGAGTCTGCGTGTGTGCTCAGAACGAGCCCAGGCCGAGCCCAGGCCGAGCCCAGGCCGAGCCCAGGCCGAGCCCAGGCCGAGCCCAGGCCGAGCCCAGGCCGAGCCCAGGCCGAGCCCAGGCCGAGCCCAGGCCGAGCCCAGGCCGAGCCCAGGCCGAGCCCCGCCGCGTCTTGCCGTCTCAGGCTGAGTTCAGGCTGAGTTCAGGCTGAGAAATCCACGGAGCTGCAGCTGAGAAAAGATTGAGTGTGTGTGTGTGTGAGGAAGTCCGCAGATTGGTCCATTTGGACCAATCCGCGGAGACGTTACATCACTACACCGAATATGTCACTGTACTTACTACACTATAAGAAGAAAAAAATGGAAAAAGAAAAATCTCCGACGAGGCGTTCTGGGCAGGTAGGCAGGTGGGCAGGTCTATAGACAGGTATTTTCTGTGCTAGAGTTTTACTTATATCTGCTCCCTGATTTATATCTGCTCCCTGATTTATATCTGCTCCCTGATTTATATCTGCTCCCTGATCTCACGGAAAATTGTAAGTGGCTACTGCCTGAGATCGAATGCTGTGGTTTTATTAAATGTGCCAACTGCTAGGACTGTCTTAGGGAAGACAGCTTTTAGATGCGCAGCTCCTCTGTCTTGGAATAGTCTGCAAATTAAATGGAAACTGAACAATCTGGTGCCACTAAATGTTTTTAAAGCTCGGTTGGATGCTAGTCAATCGGAAGCTATTGGTACCTGTTTATGTGGATAATTATGTAAATTATGCTGTATGATGTCCTTTTGTTGTTCTATTTATGTTTTTATGTTTCATGTGGAACTACTTGAGCAGGTCTCCCTTGAAAAAGAGATCAATGATCTCAATGGGATTTATCTGTATAAATAAAGGTATGAAATGAAATGAAATACTCGCTACAGGGTGTACTTTGAGGGTTTGTGACTCTGCAGACCGTTTACATGCAGAAAAAGCTACATAACACACAAGGGGACGGGTAATAACCGGAAAAGAATGACATGGGAGCTTTAAAGGTCCCCTATTATACTGTTTTTCATCAATATAGGTCTCAGATATATACAATACATGTCTCTCAAGTGTTTGGCTCGAAACACCAAACAGATCATTGTAGCATCCCATAAACCCCTCTGTTTCAGCCCTGTTTCAAAAGTGCTGATTCTCTGTCTGTTACTTCAGATGAAAATAAGGAGCCACTCCCCACGCCCCTCTCAGAGATATTTGGTTAAAAAGAACACAATGGTGCTCTAGGAGGAGATTCAGGTGATAATGCATAATAGGTCCCCTTTGAGTCTGAAATATATATTTCTAATTGTTGGGAAAATACTGAATGTACTCTTCCAATATCAGAGTACCACATGATAACAAAGGCCCAACTGTAACTGCGTACATGACGATGTATATGATTACCCAGAAGAGCGTCAGGACACACTGTTATAGGCATATGATAGCCATGTGACAACGATTAACATGATTATTCATCCTCTTTGGAGATAGGCATATGACAAGCATGATCATTTCTGACGTGGGCCTCGGCTAATCTGAACTAAGCATTAAATACTGCTTTGAACCGGAATTCATGCATCTTGTGACTGAATAACACCCTCTCTTGTATATCAGCATCTGAAGGACACTGTTCGGGAACTATTGTACCAAATGCTCTGTATGTGATGACTACTTCCATTCTTGCAAGGATTAATAAATAGATGTATCCTGTTATTGAAGCTCAAGCCGGTGACGAGTGATATTTTTTTTTGATAACACTAATAATCTATAAAAAATATGTTTTGTATTGAACTGCATCAAATTACATTTTAGTAAATAACACATTAACTTGAATGTTACCTAGTCAGTTGCAGACCAACAACAATGAGGTACCTCCAGGGAATTCTATAGGACCACCAATATCCTGCATTTGTGCTACAGTTGCAAAACGTACTCAAATGTTGGTCATTGTCGCTAGGATTTTGAAACATGTAAATACAAACAAGCAGCCAAGAGAGAAAGTGCAAACAGATGGTTTTTCATAGCAGATTCAAACAACAGGCTTCCTGTTATAGGCTGTTTACATGTTGTTGTTCAGGTTGAATCTGCTACTGTTTACATCTGCTTTGCAGTCTTCTGCGTCGTATGTCTCCCCACAAGCTGTTGTGTGATTGGGGTGAATGCTCATCTACTGAACACATTAGATCTCCCACTGACAATATCCTTGTTTTACCTTTCCTGTTTCCTTGTTTCTGCTCAATTTCAGTCCCCAGATCCCCTCTCGCTTTAAACACAGCATTATAACTTAAGTAAAACCAACGCTGTATTTAAAATGTAAATCGTGCCTCCATCCAGTGCTGACTCTACACTTCTATACATTAATTTAGTCTGTCTACATTGCTGAAGTACCTTGTCCACACTCATGTGTCTTCATACCTGTCAAGGTATGAAGATGCATGTGATATTTGAAATAATGGTTGTGGGTTAATGAAAATGACTCAGAGGACCCTGAGTGTGCAGGATGGAGGCTGGGTTTTTGATTGCATTTTATCACCACTTTATTAACTGTCAGATATGCTGAGACACAAGAATGTTCTCTACTTTTCCTGTAGACACATATTTCAATAACCCTTTCAATTCAGAGGATGGGAGGTCACATGTTTTTTTAATGCAAATGTTGGAGTGAGTCTTGAAATTATTTTGTTCCTTGATGAAATATTTGCACCTTGAATTATAGGCTAACATTCTCAGCTGAGCACACCAAGCGCCCTTGTCGAGGTCGTCTTTTCACAGTTTATGGATGAGGATTTCAGATGAATTTTTTTGCATCCTAGGCTTCTTTAGTACTATTAAATAATGGATTTGTCTGCATGTGGTGAAGGGATAAAGAGGCTCTTAATGTGAGATCCCACCCAATACGGGGCTCTCCCTGTCAGGGGCCAGGTGAGCTGCCTCTGAGCACGCCACCGTCACTGTGGAGGTAACTTTCATGCTCCGCTGGGCAAACATTTTCCAGGTCACATTTTTCAATTACACTGAGAGGCAGGTCCCACAGGCAACCAACCCCCCAGCAACAACCACCCAAGCACACACACGCACACACACACACACACACACACACACACACACACACACACACACACACACACACACACACACACACACACACACACACACACACACACACACACACACACATAAACAGACTAACCTCCTCACCCTTCCCCCTTGCCGTCTCCACACACAAGCAAATATTATGTGTTTAGCAGCACAGCATCTTCCCCTCTGCTTCAAATCTTCAAAACACAAAAACACAGCTAAGATCTTCAGAGAAAGGGCAAAGTATGTTAATAGAGAAGACTGCAAAACCATCCAAGGAGACTGAAAATAACATATAGATTATGTAGACATTTTGAAAAGTAAGAATTTGTCCAAAAAACGTCAATGTACATTTAACTATCTACTCAACGATAATCAATAAATTGTTGGCCAAATTAAGCTAAAGGCACATTTTCCATCAGCAACCAGGCACAGGACCCTTTCAGCTATTACATCTGTCAAGGTTCCTCAAGTTCAGCATGAGGTGTCTATCTCTCCTTATCTGAAGACTTTGAAGTCTCTCGCTCAGTCTGTTGCCTCAGGCGTGTGTTGAGATATGAGGAGAGTCTGCCTCATCTGCCTAATGCTGCTTGTGTAGCTAATAGTCCAGAAAACACTGCTCTGTGAGGCCGCACACGAGCACTTTAAATGATTCATCTTTAGCTGTCACCAAATGAGAGCAACTTGCCACGCTCTGCCACTCAGGATCCAACCAATATGAAGGTGTCAGGGTGGTTGGCAGGGTTTAATGGGAGGAAAATGGTTGTGTAGATTGATGAAACATATGTATTAAAAGGTTTCATGTGGCGGATTTAGGGGGATTTATTAGCAAAAATAGAATATAACATATTGTATTAGTGTATAACAACCTGGAAATAAGAGTGATTGTGGGGATGTCTTTTGAAATGCATTTATTAGCTTTCAGATACCTGGTGCTAAAACACATTAAGGAGTTACACAGTTGGACTAAGTTAAAGTGAATTTTGGTTTTAGTGACAATTTAATGACAATCTTTTTTTAGTATATCCTACACTCATTGC
This sequence comes from Gymnodraco acuticeps, assembly GCF_902827175.1. NCBI lineage: Eukaryota > Metazoa > Chordata > Actinopteri > Perciformes > Bathydraconidae > Gymnodraco > Gymnodraco acuticeps. Next base: position 1,222,819 of record NW_022991244.1, read on the forward strand.
CAGAACAAATCGCAGTAGGAAAAAGTCCCCAGCAAATATACTATTTAATACTGTTCTAGTCATTTTAACTAAGAACTATTCAGTGTCTAGCTGATTTAGGAAATACGAAAAACAACCTGTTCTTTGATCAGGAACAATGATGAGCCACAGACATGCTGGGGAAGTAGGGAACGTACTGAGAGAAAGACTAGCTCATTGTTGGTTTTAATCTCATCATATCATTTGTTGACGCTACAAAAAATATAGATTCACATCAGACTTATCCTTCAAAGCGCATTAATCAACATGTCTGTAAATGTGCCATCTGCAGCCAGCTGGGTGTCTTTGAACTCTAATCACTAGGCATGACTTTTAAAATCTGCCATTAGTCAGTGCCTCTTGAATCCTTGTGAGGAGCTGACTGTTGATACATTAATGCTCAAATAAGTAGAAACAAAATGCATGTTATTCAAAGGTATCACACAAACAAATGTGAAGCAACCACAAAACAGCATGAGCTCAATTAAAGATGGCAGACAGATCAGATATCATGAACAATATAAAGGCATCCGCCAAACAAAATAACACATCAGCAGACAGAAGAGAAGCATGCAGGCAAATTCAAGTTGTTAACTCCTTTGAAAAAAATATTTCGAGACAGGGAGATCTTAAAACGACAGGTGAGATCGAGAGCTCTACGTGTAGCTGCCAGTATGCCTCAATTTAATTTGGGCCAACAGAAAAAATAAACATTGCTGAGCATAAGCTGTGGTGTTGTGCGAGAGTATTTGCAGGCAGAGAGGATGGGACTGCAGGCTACCTGGAACAGAGCCAGGGACACTGGGTCACCGGGGTCAGAGTGAGCTGGCATGACTGGTGAAGCAGATAAAAAGGCGTACACACATCTACACACACGCACAAAAAGTACGATTCAAAAACATGATTAAAAACAATGCGGATAACATTCCCAGCTATTTACATGAGCACACATGCAGAACATCTTTGCCCTCCTCCCTTTGTTGTACTCTTGCGGTTAATCTTGTTCAGCAGCATGATGATTATGATAAGTATCGCTGTAAAATATAAATGCAAATTCACCGACATCTTCCCTGACAAACCTCTTGGCAAGAAAGCATCATTATATTCCCGTGGCAGAGGGAGAGGGACATCTTAAAAAAGAAAATACATTCAATCGCAGACATTACCAATTTAATTTCTGTCAGCCACCAGACTTTGTCAAACTCTCATCCATCTGTTTCTGCGCAGTATTATGCATGTGGACCCATCAACGCCAGCAGCACTCCTGGGCATGAGTGTGTCATACCTGCTGAGCCTAAGCCACAAACACCTGCTGCCTCTCATCCTAACATGAGAAAAGCAGAGTGTTGGCGTATTTTAAAACTGTACACCATCTAAAAAGTGTGTTGACAATCATCAGCTCCTGTACGCTGGGTTTCTCACAGGACAGGTGTCTCATCACAGGTAGTGTGGAGCATCAGCACCACACAGGAGTGTTAATTAGAGACACCAACAATAGTGTCATGGGTGCTCAGAATGACGTATGAAGCTCCCACAGCGATTAGCACACACCGAAACGTTTTGACTCTGACAGGGTATCTGTCCCTGAGTGCACCTGAGTGACTGTCACAGAGATTTAGAGACCGTCCTGCATGGACTAAAACACACATACGAAGAGCGTAATGTTCTAGCTGATTTGGAAAACAATGTAGTCGTGCGGATCGCAGTGAAAAATGATAGCCCTGATCCACGTGATAATGTGTAATAAATGCAGGCTAAGTTCCTGCGATAGATTGATTCATTCTTCATCACAAGGGAGGCAGAATACACAGGGGAGCAATCTGAGCGAATGCTTGCTCATTTATTTTTGCCTTAACGAAGCAGGGAAAGCTTCCCATAGATAGAGAACAGGAAAGTGTGGAGCATTCAAAAGAATGATGCTGCTTGCTAAACTTAAAAGACTAGTAACGTTCAAACAAATCAGCCTACTCTGTCAAGGGTAAATACACTTATGGGGTAATTTAATTGCAGGATGTACATTTCACACAGCAACACTCTTTCACTACTTACAGATTGGCTTACACTCTTTATCGCACGCTGTCAACAACACACGCTAAAGCAAACATGCAGAGCACCGGGCTGCAGCGTGCAACACCCAACATCAATCCAGCCTGATCCAACAGCTGCTAATTGACAGCGGTAAGTGAATAGCCAGAGGAGGGAGGATATTTTTAATTACACACCACATCTCCATGGCTACGAAGGCGAGAGGACGGAAGTCACGCCATCAGGTTGAGATGGGGATGAAGTGAAATAGAGGAGAAGGAGGAATCGTTTGATGACATTCTCCTTGGCTTATTTCTGCTGAAATGTTGTTTACCCTTCAATTAACAATGTCTTCGGACACACACACACACACACACACACACACACCTCATCCACATATTAGGCACAGAATAATACTGTTCAGGTTGTGATTGTAGCCTCAAGTGGGCCATATATGTGTACATGCTTCTCCGGTAATAGGGAGGGAGGCGTGTGGCGCAGTGGATAGAGCCTTGGTGTTGGGGGTCACAGGTTCAAACCCCACTGCAGTCAGCATGTCGTTGTGTCCCTGGGCAAGACACTTTACCCCAAATTGCTCCTGTGGGGATTGCCCACAGTATTGAGTATGTAAGTCCCTTTGGATAAAAGCGTCTAACATGTAATGTAATGTAATGACTATAGCTCTGCTGGTGTATGTATTGCTGGCAGAGTGTTGTGGAGATACAAGCTCCCTGACTGCTTAATAACAGAAAGTCATGTTTTGTATCACAGCGCACTGTGATGGGATCTGAGGCACGGCTACCTTGCCCTGTTTTTTTTGTACAATTCGGCTCTCGTTTTCACAATGCCTCCAGATTAGAAGTCAAAAGCGGGCATCGGCAACAAGAGCACTAATCCAGTCAGTTAGTTTGGAGGCAGATCCTAATCCTTTAACGCCACGACCAAATGTGTGAAATGTGTTGCCGTAAATGGGCTTATTTTTCCTGTACCCCGTCAGGCTATTTGAGAGGGGTGGTGTCGTGTCTATTTTCTCTCCCTCTCTCTGATACTTATTTGAGTCAGAAGGAAAAGGTGCAGAAAGCAGGTTTGACATGATCTCTACGCCATATGTGATGAATTTTCTAATTTCTCCTCTGCCATAAAATTGAATTGAAACTCTCAAGTGCCCCACTGCTCCCTACGTTTCTCACTCCAAACCTTTCCTCCCTTGAGTTGTATCAATTTGCACAATCTAAGTCCTCCTGTTCAGCCGTGAGTTGGGGCGGTAAGATTATCTATGAGAGATTTAGATCATGAAAAAATTACTCCGGCTTTACCCAAAATGACCTCAGATTTATATGTTTTTTATTTTACTTTCCAATTCCACACATTCAAAACTAGAGAGGTCTATTAAATGCAACACTACATTGAGAGATGTGCTGCATGAGACATATTCAGATATGCCCTGCCTTGACAGCTTCCGCTCATAGCCAGATTCCATACAGACTTACCCTATTCAACACTGGAAGGTCAGAGCAAAGCAAAAACTTCCTTTCACTCTCTGCAGGGCCGAACACAACTTGTCAGTGTTAGCTCTTATTGCAAAGTCCACGGCACTATATTTTTGCAAAACACTTTCGGAGTTGTTTTCTCACACGAAAGGTATTGAAAGATGCATGTTTGAATTGTATGTACTCTGCTTACGGCACTGAAGTCAAATCGTTTTGACTTCACATACCTGACAACATCTCTGCTGCCTGTGAAGAGTGAACCTTGGGCTCAAAATTAACATGCCCAGAAAGTGCTTTCCAGCTCTGCAGCACAAAAGACTGCAGGAGCTACATTTATACCCCCAACCACAATATTTCTGAGTTGCCCGGCAGCGGCCTTTTTTTTTTCTTGTGTATTCTGTGAAATTAGTTATGCACTCTTGTGAATTAATAATTCACTCATTCGCACATTAATTAACAGCAGCGATCCCTAATCCTATTAAATACAGAAGTGGGGTGTCAAAGATCACAGTGTTGTGTTAAATGGCAAAAATGCAGTATTTTCATTTGTCTCATTTAAAAAATCTAAATTAAGCTGTTCTAAATCCAAGTGGCCTAATTAGGTTTACATTTGTTCAGCGTTACATATACAGTAGTACCATTACATGTTGCATTTCCTCATTGCACACCAATTCTTCGGTTGAAATAGAAAAAGAGACAAAATATTAAATGTAGATAGGGTGGTCCTTAAAATTGAAAGTCGGAAAGTCTACGCTCCAACCCCCAGAATTCATTCTATTAGTCAAGAAAACTCTCCTGGTGAATTTTTTCCTCAATCTGACAACATTTACCCCTCCCTCATCAACCTTGAAGTTTAGCCTCAGTTGCAGCACCGTGGCTGCTGGTGTGGCAGCCCAGGTCCATGAGGGAGGGGTAAATGTTGTCAGATTGAGGAATAAATTCACCAGGAGAGTCCTCCTGCTGTGTAAAATTAAAATCTAAAGTGAAGCTAATATCAGCAGCTGTCTGAGTTGATCAAATCAAGTGGCCTATATATTCCGATGTTTCGCGTTTGGAATAAAACGTACTTATTCTATTTTCCCTCATCAATCCACATACAGAAGGAAAATTGCATGCATTTGACCAAGATATTATGCTTAGCAGTCCAAGTGTTAGCTCGATCAATAGATATAACATTGGTATACTGCACTCTAAAAACCAATGCCTTGGCTCAACAAAGAAAATCAACGCAACAGTTTGCATCAATGTTTATTGAGTTAAGACAACTTCTAATGAAATTGTCTTAAAGCAACAAAGTTATTTGAGTTAGGGGAGAAGGCTTTTCCTCTACAATCAGGTGTTTTTAATTACCACTTACTTAATAATTGGTATTATAAACACAAGTTTTGAAGTTGATTACTCAAAAGATTAAGTTGTTCCGACATGTTTTACCACATGATTTAAAAGGAATTTTAAGTTGTATGTACTTAATTACCATCATTGTGAACACACGTTTTTAAGTTGACAACCATTTATAAATTAAGTTGCTCCAAATATATTGTTTTCAATAGTTTTTTTTCTTAGCTTTTTCATGTGTTTGCCTTTAAAGAAAGAAATTAATTGATTCCACAACAAAAATATTAGGCAATTTACTTTTTATTTTGAACTGCAGTTGTTTATTTCAACACATGAGTTTCAATCAGGAGAGAATTCATTTTGTTTGAACATTTATTGACACATGCCATATGATAAGGTGCATGAACACCTGAAATCACAGCTGACTGCAGGAGAGAGGAGAACCATTTTATCGTTTGGCTGCAGCACAGTGATTGGCTGCTGGAGAATGAGGTGAAATGTAATAGGTTAAAGAGAACGCCTGTGATGAGCTGATTATAAGCAGCTGCGGAGTGAATGTATATACACCCAGTCTTCCTGAAAGAACTTGCGCTGAGCTTCATTTAAATCTTGAAAAAAAAGATAAATAACACAAATTTAAATATTTGCCCCACAAATAATAAATAAACACATTAGCCATATTACCATGGGACATGGGGACACAGCAAATACATGCTGCCATCACAACGAAGTTAGAGGCCTGTGCATATTTAAAACCAGTGCCTAATATGTCAAATCTGTAACGTTTTTGTAAAACTACAGAAACAAACTCTCAATGGCCACCAATCTGCAGATCACACACATCAATTTGACAAAAGATGTAACAAAGATGTTTACACTGCCGACAGTCATTATTTCAAACAGTATGAACACATTTAACGCAGAATGCTCATTCATTTGTTTCCCTCGACCACGATGGTTGCCATCGTATGGTCAGATCCTGTGGTGGACCGGTCACTGATGAAGGCGATATTCATGTCCTTTTGAAGCACATTAAATAATAGGATAGCGCATAAGAGATAATGAATTAGGTAATTGCACACTTTTTAAACTGTCACTCTTAGCTAATTCAGAGCCATTATTACCAGCTGCTAAAGCAACGCTGGTATTGTTTTCACCTATTGAGTCTGCATGTGTGTGTCATCATGGCAATGTGGTCCTGAAGACACACAGAGGTGGTTTTGAGTACTTTGCCTAGTGTTTAAATGCATGTGGACAGATTTAGTCAATCACAACCGTGCAAGTTTTAGTGTATCTTCTCATCTTTTTTGCAGGTTCCATACAATATGTGAACTGGTTAAGAAGAGCAGAAGCCACTTTTCAAATGTTACACAATCCTTTTCCCATGCCATTGCTGTCAACACCTATCCATGCTGAACGTTGCTAAGATATTATTGATTGGGGTGTGGCCAAAAGTGCAATATGCTTCAGAATGTAACTGACAGAGAGCAGTGCTTTTGTCCTGTGTTTTTACACTGTGCCCATGGATTTTATTTTATTTAAAGATTTTTAATTACGTCGCTAAACTCCTTGAAAAGGTCCTCTTCCTTTTCTCCAAGGTACACGACAAGGCAGCGGATGGCTATAGTTCTCTGCGTACTTCAATTGTATTGTGCTATTTTTGAAAAAGGAAAAAAAGAGAAATGACCTAAATGAATATATTCTGAATGGGTGACTGCCAACAACTTGCATTTCAATGACAACTCTAAATAACAATCCTACCTCAAGAAGCATGTCCTTGGTCTGCTTCACCGAGATTCATTTTGAATAAAAAGCGATATCACAATAGTAACCAAAGTATTTTTACTCTCACAGTAGCCTCTACTACTTTGTACCCTCTCACAGAACTATTCACAGTTCAAAGGCTGCTAATGTTGGTCAAACAGTGCAACAACTACAAGGCTATCTACTGTATTTGAATGACAAAAGATGACACTCACCTTAAAATGTCCTTTGTATATTTCTATTTGTCTTAACTGTGGGAACTTGTCCAGGCATGTTAAGTTGGAGTGGACTTGAAATCCTCAACTCAAGGTGTAGAACAATTAAGTTATCAAGCCAATTGCATTACTTGCTACAACTTAAATTTAGTTTTAAGTCAATTAACGCAGAAATCAGAGTTCAAATTACACACAATATTAAGTTGATGTAATTACCAACATTATTACATTATTACAACTTATAAATTAATGTTTGCAACTTAAAATGTTTATCTAAATCAATTAACTCACATTTTTATCTTTCAACCATGTATTTAATTAAGTGGAGGTGAAAGGTCGCCTCTATTCGTTTTTAGAGTGCAGTATAACAATGTCCAACCCAGTCTCATGGCATTTCGTGTGTTATTGTTGAGTAAATAACAGTGTGTTATTTAGAAAAGAATAACAAATTAGAAGGAAAAAAGATTTTAAAAATACAGATTTCAATATTCTGAGGCTCTGAGCCCCATTTATTTTCCTCACAGACGGCAAAAAAGTCCGACATCATACGATTTAAAATAAAAACAATAATCGTGGCTTGATATTGAGTAAGAAAATGTTTTTATGAACCACACAGCTTCCGGTCTTCCAAGACCCGACCGGACAAAAATACGTGTTTCAGGCACGAAACATACTACCAATGCTTTTAAAATCGTTCTGTGTGACACGAAAAAAATCGTGTTGGTTAACACGAATCAATAGATTAAATGTCGTGACTATAACACGAAATGCCGTGAGACTGGGTTGCAATGTCAGTAACTACTTATGTTAGCTAACTCTATTGTGTCTCTCATTGCTGGCTTTGTAAGAGTAATTGATGTATTTTCGTGCATTGTGTGCTGTGTACCGTGTACTCTTAATTTTCTCTTTAACTGTGCTGACCTTTGAAAGTGACTTTCTATCCCCAAGTGCCAATAAACTGCTGTACCAGACACTGCAATAACACTAGTTAGTTAAAGGATTAAATAGTGATAACACACAGTGCAGTTTGCAAGGGTTAGGACCATATTGTTTTGGCTCTGAACACATTGGATTTGAAATGAAACATTGACTGTGGGGTCAAAGTGCTGACTTTCAGCTTTAATTCGCTGTTGTTTACATCCACATCTGATGAACCATCTAGAAATGCTAGCCCTTTTTATACATGTTCCCCTGAGGATAAAAGGGCTACGACTCCTACACTATTCAGCCAATATAGATGTGAACACCCTCAAACAGCTTTAAAGCTGAAAGTCAGCCCTTTAACCTTAAAGTCATTGTTTCATTTCAAATCTGGTGTGTTGGAGTAAAGCCAACACAATGAAAAACATGTCTCTTTGTTAGCATTAACACACTGTTTTATACTGCTATTATACTGATACAACAATAGAACCATACCATCTACTGTTACAAGTGGCCAGTGGCGAACCGTCAGGGCCTTCAAGGTATTCAGAGAATACCCTGGAACACTCAGATAAAACAAACAAAAAATCGATTTAATTATATAAATAAAATGTATATAAAATGAATAAATGAGAATTATATCTGTGTTGTTGATCTGTAATATTACAGTGTTACGTTGTTTTGTTTGTCCTTCTCGGACCATGCACTACGCATTTCAGTGGTTTTGTGTTAGAAAAGAAAGCAACCAATCAGATCTTGTTCTGGGTGTCTGAGTAGAATATCCTTCAACAAGGTATTCTACATCCTTGATCGAATGTCCTGGCCGTTGCACTGAATGAGAGCGTACGTTTGGACTGACAGTTTGATCAACCAATCATATATTGATTTGTAGCCAATGGGCGTATTCTTTCAGAGTTTCCCTCGGCTCCAGGGTACTCTAGAAGGCCCGCTGGTTAACTGGCTCGAGACAGAGGATCTAGATCAGGGGTGCCCACACTTTTTGGGCTGGTGAGCTACTTTTGAAATGACCAGCTCACCGAGGTCTACCAACCAAAAATAAAATCCCAAATTGCAAGGGTTGCTGAATAACACGTTTTATTTATACATGGGATAATAGGGCTGCAACAAACGACTAATTTGATAATCGATTAATCTATCGATTAATGAAACGACTAATCGACTAGTCAGACTATTACTGTATGGCTTGCACAATTTCTCAAACCCTCTTGTTTAGCCATCAACTTTTAGATTTAGCTTGAGGTTGTTTTAGGCATGTGGAAACTAACAATGAAGACAATAAAGATGAATACTTGATTCAAAAATACATATATTATTAAATTAACAAATTGTGAACAAAACTAACATTGCTTTTTATTTAAATTAAATAAATAATATTTCACATCAAAAGAAACAACAATGTTTTAACAAATCGTATTAAATAATCTGATGACAGAACTGTGAACAGAATAGCTGAAACTTTAACAAAATAAAGAGTAACTCAGTTACCTCTAATCATTAACCCATGTTTGAATCATTGAGTTAACTGCGTGTGTTGCTGCTAGCATACATAACACCTGACGTGGAACCGTTACTCGTGGATGGGGCTGCAGAGCTGCTAGAAAGACAGTCGAACCCGGTGCATTCCTCCGTCTGGATGTGGTGCACTTTTGCTAAATGTTTGACACATTGCTTGTGTTACCGCCCTCACATGCTGAACTCTCTTGGCAAGGAGCATTGTCCACCTCAAGACGGGTAACATTTAACCACACCTTGGAGCGCTTCTCTCCGCCATCTCCTCCGTGTGTTGCTGCTTGTAGCAGCCGCGTGTGTGTAAACTGCCCCGCCCCCTCGCGCACAGACGGGGGAGAGAGATCTCGTCTCGATTGGAAAGATCGAAAATACACCGACATTTGTTTGTCTTTTTGCATATTAGAAACGAGTTGGCGACACTAAGATTGCGAGATAATATTTGTGTAGCAATAATACAGACCTTTCTCTTTCTCAACTCGCTACTCGGAGGGAAGTCGCTGTCATATCATGCCTTGTGAACACTCCGATAATGCCTCTCCACGTTACCTTTCTTTGGCAGAGCGACGCTTGCTTTACAAATAAGGCAAATAACCTTTGGATGTGACATCACAAACAAATATTCTTCCTCCCATTCTGGGTGGAAGTGGTATGTCTTTAGCTTCTTGCTCGGTCCCGCACTCATTTTGTTGTTTGTCTCTTTAACTTAATTTGAGTTTTCCCGGCACTTGACTGATTTTGTATCGCTTTGCATTCTGGGTTAACAGACTGGAAAGCGATAGGTCGCTTTTTCTGTCAATCAAGTAAACTCCTGAATTAAGTGGCAGGGAGGCCAAGGGAGGAGGGATCAAAACCTGTTTTGTCTATTTTAACGGAACAAGATTTTTTTTTTTATGAATGACTCGCGATCTACCAGCATTGCCCCCGCGGTCGACCGGTCGCCCGCGGTCGACGTACTGGGCACCTCTGATCTAGATGAATGCGACGAAGCAATTCATGCCGTTTTATTGTTTTTAAAGTTGAAATGACAAGTGCAACAGGTGAAGATGAAGTTGTTGCGGAATTGTTGTGAGTAGGCTACCCTTTTCAAGACGACAATTCAGAGAAAAGACGGACATTATAATGCGGCGGAGGGGGGGGGGCGGCGGCGGCGGGGGGTGTGTGTATCTACTCTACAGAAGGTCCAGTTGTGATGGACACGGTTCGCCACTGCAAGTGGCAACAAAGGTGACATAAATGAAGTGCCTCCTTTAGCTTAGGAACATGAATAGGTGTCGGATGATAACAATACATCACATTCCTTCTCCTCCTCCTCCCGCCCATCTCTCTCATCTCTCACTCGTGTCCATGGAAATCAGTAGAAATCCACTGAACTTAGTCGAGAATTTTAATGACATCTTTCACCGGAGAACCAAATGGTAATGGTAAAGACGAGTCCCATGAAAGCAGCAAATAAATCTAATTAGAGGGGATATATGCTCATGCGCCTGTAGGCTGAGGATTAGCCAGATGCTGTTATGCAATCCATACTTGTCAGAAACTACAATCTGACTTGTGTTGCCTGGGATATTGAGATGTGCATTAGCACAGAGGAGATTATCATCATGAAGGATGGCAAGCTGTTTCTCTCCTGCATTCCCTCATTTAGTCGCTTGCGCATTCAAATCTTCTACTTGATGAATCACTTCTGTTGCATAAACAAAAGGTGTGTAAACATGCTCTCCAAAAAAGTTCTGAATGAGGCTTTTCACTTCGACAACACCTCAGTGAGACTTGAAGAAATCATGGTTCCATGTCTGCATAAAAAGATGACATTAGGCCACTGACGACAAACCTGTGTTAAACTTCATTCAAATACAGCTCTACAGTAAATACAGTAAAAATGTAAGGGTTGTTATATGTGGTTGATCAGGTTTAAACTGCACAATATTGCATGGATGGTAATGTAAAATAACTGTGTTTAAAGGTCCCATGTCATGGCCATTTCTACTGATCATAATTCCATTGTTGAGCATTTCTCCGCGATCCCAACGTAGTAGCCCGAAAAACGTTTACCCATTTAAACAGTCGTGGTATACCTTGTTTGTTTTAAACATCATAAATACACAAACAACAATGAATACTTACAGGTTGTGTACCTGAATCTCCCGCTGGTCGAAACAAAGTAGGAACAGCATCGTTCTTCAGCGCCCTACGTTGTACATATCCGGCATGAATTGCTGAAAGGTTTGGGAAGCTTTGTTTCGTGAAAGGCTGGCAGAGGGTGCCTATGTAGCGATACCCAGGTAGGCCTACCCTTTTCTGTGTTAGAGTTTTACTCCCTACAGGGTGTACTTTGAGGGTTTTTGACTCTGCAGACCGTTTACATGCATAAAAACCTTCAAAACACACAAGGAGACGGGTAATAACCGGAAAAGCATGACATGGGACCTTTAATGTAAAAAAAAACGGTGTTGCTCTTATACCTCATTCACACCAACGCAACTCCGGTTCAAGCTCCGTGCTAGAGCTTTTCAGGTTCAGAACCGGTTATTTTGCTTTTCACACTGCCAAGAGTCCGACTGGTGCTGCGTCATTGCGTCATCGTTTGCGTCATGACGTAACCGTTTACGTGCCTGCTTCATAAAGCCAAACCGCGCGGAAACCCCTCACAGCTGACACCGACAACAACAACAATGGCCGATTGTGCTCCAGCTTCCTCTGTACCTCTTCAGAAGACCAGATTCCCAGTAGGTAGCTGGTCTATTCAGTGGACCACTGCTGCTTGTTAAGTTTCTCCATCGTTGTGTACAAACTGGATACAACGCCGGCTTTTTGTTGTCGTTCAGGAGTTGATCCCGCCCCTGCCCCCGCCTCGACGTAAGCGTGACGTATGCGGTGCTTTTGCTCTGGCCGGACAATTTGTTGGTGCTTGAAACGAACCGGATTCCGGAGCTAAGAGGCTGCTCCGCTGCGGTGTGAACAGGAAAACCCGGTGCTTTTCAAGCTCCAGCTCCGAACCGGCCCTGAAACACCGTTGGTGTGAATGAGGTATCAGTGTGAAAACCAAAGAACATGTCTTCCACATTTCAATAACCGTTTTAGTGTCTTTCAGCTCATTGTTGTGGTTTTCTGGACTTTATGTTAACCGTTTAGGTTCAACAACAAAACTATGATTAACACATCGTACAACATTACTAATCGAGCACCAACGGTAAGATGAACAAAGTTAGTGACTAGCTGGGGAGCATTTAGCTGCCTAACATTTTGTTTCCTTTGTTGTCGATAAAGACCAAAACAGAGCTTACATATGGGAAGTCCTATTTCGATATATTGGACTTACATTTGCCAGTTGGCCAGAAAAACTATTCCCAAACAAATAATAATTGAGCCACGAGTAGCAAACCGACATGTTGTCTTGGTGTGAACATCCAGCTTCTTAGCAAGTTATAGTGCTGCTACAGTATGTGGCCAAAATGTGTTTTTTTCCTACTGCTTTTTGCTTTTAGGAAGTTAACATTATGGCTAAACTTTTTATTTGAATATTTTCTATTAACATACAGTGTAGATTTTACTTGTATTTGTACAATTCTACAACTACGATTCCGCTGTTATCGTTAAGCTACGTCTATCTGCCATAATAAAACTATTTTACAAGCAAAGGTGGAATACCCTTGTATGTGGAATTGTTAGTCATAGCGAGGTTCTCTCACAGGCCAGCATTTATATTGCCTAACAAATATTTGGTTTATTTTACTGATAGTACATATTGCATTCAAGAATAAAACTGTCCAATGGAAAGTGCATTTTAATAGGCTAGGTTTAAACTTTGCTTTTAGAGCCTTTGTCATCCTTACCAAATTATAGCCATAACTGTTTCAGCTCTTATGGTGTGCTGAAGACTAATAGAGGAGGGGGAGGCAATGGCAACGCAGTTACTACTCCCACAGCATTTTATTCAGGATAAAATATTCAAAGCTAAAATGTCCCCCTGGAGATGCATATACAAATAGCCTGTGAGGAAAAGTTTTTCTCTCTTCTTCTCACTTTCCTCGATGCTCTCCATTTGTCTCTCTCTCTTCTCCAGCTCTCACAGTCTCTTGTGTCTTTCAATATGTTTCCTCCTTCATGATTGTGCAACTCACCCTGCTTCCTTAAACTCTTCTAGTTTCTTTCTCTGTCTCAGGGCATTGTTAGGCACTGCACTGTAAACATTCAGAAAGTGGAAACTTTACGGTGTTCATGGTCTCGGCAAAATAACCCTTCCTCTTCCAACAGTGGCGGTCTGCGCTGTCTCTTAGCTGACAAGTTCAAATCAATAATTCACATCCAATGAGTGTTGGTGTTCCAGTGTGTGTGTGTGTGTGTGTGTGTGTGTGTGTGTGTGTGTGTGTGTGTGTGTGTGTGTGTGTGTGTGTGTGTGTGTGTGTGTGTGTGTGTGTGTGTGTGTGTGTGTGTGTGTGTGTGTGTGTGTGTGTGTGTGTGTGTGTGCGTACATACATGGGATTGTTTTTTAGACCAGTATCAGCCATCAGAGAGGCGTGTGTGTGTGTGACAGATCGACATGTAGCTTTATCAGGCAGATCGTGGTCTGATAACATTTCCACTGGCAATTAATGTTAGCAGCAGGTGCTGGATCACGGCTAATAAGGACTTACATAGTCTATACATGGTTTAGTGACAGTAAAAGGGAGAAAAAAGCTGTTAGTACATGACAGGAGAATGTCTGTGTGTTTCTGCAGAGATATGAAGGCTTATGTATGTGTGTGTGTGTGTGTGTGTGTGTGTGTGTGGTGTGTGTGTGTGTGTGTGTGTGTGTGTGTGTGTGTGTGTGTGTGTGTGTGTGTGTGTGTGTGTGTGTGTGTGTGTGTGTGTGTGTGTGTGTGTGTGTGTGTGTGTGTGTGTGTGTGGTGTGTGTGTGTGTGTGTGTGTGTGTGTGTGTGTGTGTGTGTGTGTGTGTGTGTGTGGTGTGTGTGTGTGTGTGTGTGTGTGTGTGTGTGTACGTGTGTGTGTTGCAAGCCTGTCCGTGAAGACACGTTTAGGTGTGTGACAGGGCCATGGACATTAATATTCTCCCAGCACAAGCAGGTTTGCCACTGGCACTATTATCTTTGTAAGAAAACAAAATGAACACCACAATCCGTTTCCAAAATGGCCTCGGCACGGTGCAGCGGATAATCATATAATTTGCAGATTTAATTGGAAATATAAATCCCAATGCACACACCATTACGGGCAGCTTTTGATATACACCTTGCCGATTGATGCATGATGGCACCTTGCAAATGTGGAGGGTCACCCGTGTCACTTTTAAATATCACGGCACCCTGGGAAACCTGATTGGAGCGCCAACAACACATTTAAATAGCTGTCCTCGCATATTGCTGAGCGAAATTACCTCTATAACTGTCTCTTTCTGCTGCAGATTAGATTGGCTTAATTTTTTTTCTGTGGTCATTTTTTCCATTTGACAGAGCATGGCACGGCTCATGTTGTTGTTGCTGTTGTTTTTTTTGCATTAATTCCACTAATACAGCCAGCGCCCTGTATTCCAACATTTCATTCTTGTACTATATGGGGTGTGTGATAGCGTTATTATATCATTATGATATTTCATCTTGCAGTGGGGGAGCTTGTGCTGTGGTCCACCTGAAATGGCTGTAGTCTCCCTGTACATCTCCATACAGTATTGCAGCGGGGTGTAATGCTTAATCAATAAACCACTGGACCGTTTTCTGTTTTCATAATGGAGTTGTGAAAGCACGCTCTGGCTCCTAATTACCGAGGCAAACAGAGCTTGGCAGCAATTCAGAGGAAAAAGTGGAGGAGAAAGGGGTGGGAGGAAAGGAAGGGGAAGGACACGAGAAGAAAAGAGCTTAAAAGAAAACTGTTTGGCAGTTCATCCCAAACCCAAAGCTAATTATATCTGCTGAAGCAGGAGGAAGGTCTTGTTATGCCCAGTAGACCCACGTTAGAGCTGCTATCAAGATCCTATCACTGCCTTATGTCTGCAGGTCTGATAACTCTAGCCCAGTTTACATTTGCCCTCTAAAATGTCCCTTTAACGCCAGAGTAACTTTATCAGAGACATAAGTAATGTTGAATTCATTAAACAGAATCATAGATTTAGGGCTACTGTACAGCGCCCTGGCCTACAACTTAAAGTCACTTGGAAATCAGACCAAAAAATCGAAACCAAACACATTTGCAATGCTGCTAGGATGTTATGCCTAAACACTGCCCTGACACTGCAAGCCTTCGCCTATTTCCTCTTCCAGCATCTCTGCATTAAATCTCACTTTGAAGTCAAAGTAAATCAAGCAACAACCAAGCTTTGTAGACATTGTTGTTAGTTTGTTTGACCATGATCTTGTTCACAAAGTAACTTTTTATTCACCAGGAGCTATGATCATTTTGAGCTGCAGAAAAAGTGGTGTGAATACATGCGTCCACGTGTATTGAGGCTGACAGCAGAGTTGGACAGCTTTTAACCCAGGGCCAGCGGCCAGCTCTAATGACTATCGACAACAACCTGAGCCTCCCTGACTTTCAACCTAATTCACTTTTGGAAAGAGGGAATCACTGCCGTAAGACCGCCAGCAACCACAAAATGTAGGAGAAGCAAACATCCCAGCTTTGATTCCAAAATTCAGTTTGGAAATAGCTATTAGTCTACCGTATCTTTCTAAAGCCTGCCATGCTTTTCTCCTCTTACTTCTCTTTAATTATTCATGTGTCTTAAAGGTGGGGTAGGTAAGTTTCAGAAACCGGCTCGAGATACACTTTTTGTTATATTCCATGGAATGCTCTTAACATCCCGATAGCAATGAATATCTTAAGTGCTTTGACAATAAATCCATCTGTGGAAGCCGTAATACTGTAAAAAGTACAACTGGATTGCCGCCTTGTCTGTCAGCCTTCCATCTCGTGCACGCACAAATGTATCTCGTGCCGTCATTGGGCGTGCATTGCAGCAGTACTTCAATGACTCGCCAGCAACAGGCGGCCACTTTCACCAGTCTGCTGACGTCATGTAGGCGTTCATGTGTGTTGAAGGAGGTGCTCTGTAAGGAAGTCTGAAGGAAGGGGCGGATTCTTTTCGGCTGTGTACTTTCAAATTTTACTGCACTCGAGCCGGTTTCTGAAACTTGCCTACCCCACCTTTAAGGCCTAGTTAGAGGTTCACTAAAATATGTTAACCAAGCAAACTTCTCAGATGATTTGATAGTAGTTTCAAAACAGATATGAGGTGTGATTTGTATTATAACTTCCATAACACCTCTCTTAAAGCCCCTGCACTCAGGTGGATATTGTGTTAAAAGCATATTGATCCACTAATGAAAGCACTTTACCGTATAACAACAATAAAAACTTCAGAACACTTATAAACTCAGGTGTTACTCAGGTGTTACACCAAATGACTGCAGAATAACCTCTGATTAAAACTAATACAAACAACAACTCTGGAAGAAATGCTTAGTTTTTGCACTTTTAAATGGCTTTGAAGTTATGTCTTCAAAGTTGTATTTACATTAAGTCTTTCCAACCCATAGCCATAGCATTAAAATAAATAGTCATTGTTTTGTCAAAACCCTAATTTTGAAGTTATGTGAAGGAAACTGTTTGATTGTTGACAAAAGTTTTTCTTTCTTTTTTCACTGTTACATATGTTTTTTACTCCACAACTAAACCCGGCACACCACAGCACCTCAACCGTTTTCCTTGGCTAGAATGTTTCAGAAGTTGCAAAGGAGGGAAGCCAAGAATCTGAGGGGTGTGCACAGTGGCAAAGATGCTGGCACCTTGGATAATTAGGCAGCGAGGGGAGACTGACAGACAGAATGAGAGACAGACAGAGACCTGAAGCAGCAGCAGCCGTCCCACCACAAACATCTGAGGAAACCTTTTACCAGGCAAATGAGATCAGAGTTGCGTCTCCTCCGTAGCAAGGGGAAGGGGGGGCTTTATGAAAGGCATAATTAAAGTCGCCCCAGACCGAGCTCAAAGTTTCCCTTAGTCTTTGAGTGAGCGTCAATTCTCTGAAGTTTGTCCCTGCCGGCTAAACACTCAGAACACGGCATGTTAAAGTAACCTCCTTTTATCGTAATGATCATAACCCATAGCTAATGGAGCGCCAAACGCCGGCTAAAATGATTCAAAAAGTGGCTTGAATATATTCAATTATAATGATAGAGTTAGCAATGGCGAGGCCATGGTGACTTTCCAAGCCCTAATTATACTGCGGTCATCAAGATCATTATTTGTCACAAGTGTCTCAGGAGATGGATAACAGGACATAATGAGGATCAAATGCACATATACAGTAGAGCATGCAAAGTTTCATGATCCATTGACACACATCAGACACTTTAAAGGCGCTTGGTAAACTTGACATGCAGCTCCAATGACATCCAGAGTTTACAGGATTCTCAACGCAAAGATTTGATCTGAATAAGATGGTGTATTTTTAACCTGTGAATCTCATTTGTTTGCTTGGCATTTCACCATGAAGATCTAAAAGTGGAAATGGAACTGTGACAACATTTAAATTAGCTTTCTTTTCTTTTTACATCTAACTTTAAATTAGAGGGATTTGGATTTGGGGAAGGGGTGTGAATGCAGGAAATGAAATGCCCTGCTTATGCCAAGGAAAAATGATATTTTCATGGGGAAAATGGCACAGAAAGTAAATAAATGCTTGATGAATTCCCTAATACTGCCGACAAGACCAAGCGAATGACATTGTAACAGGCATGATTATTACAATTATTCTGATAATGTTGCAATATCATCTTTTTGTCATGATTGTCTGCTTATCTGTATTATTGCGTTGCATTATTGGAGAAGCCTGTGACCTAAGATTTTCAACGACATAATTATTCTGTAGCTATGTTAGTTTGACAATAAAGAACCTTGAACCTTTTTCAGACTACATGCTTTTCTCATTGCAGAGATGCTAAATGGTGCTAAGAAACAAACATTGGTTCAAGTCAGTGACTTTGTGTTTAATCTAATATATGTTTGATCCGGGAGTTTGTTTGTATTCTCCTACACATGTGTATATTGCAAAGCACAGGATGTATGTGTGTTTTCTTCAAGGGCTAACACATGGGCGGGCTGATGGTTCCCATTTTTAATTGCCATGATTCCTGTTGCCTGGTTGCCTGGAGGAGGGTGCAGGAAGGGTGTCGACACAAATATTCTCTAATGAGTATTAAGCTAATCACTGTCTGATATATACAAGGCCTCTGTTATGGTGTCAGACCCCCACCGCCATCAGACCCCCACCGCCATCACTACGGTAGTCTGACATTTAGGACCAAGGTATTTGCATTTCTTAAAAAAAACAAGTCTTGACAAATTGAAGGACATTCTTGAGGCGAGAAGGCGTAATGATGGGCATTCAAATTACCTTTTTCAAGAAAGTATGTGTTTTGAAATAGTGTCTCCTTGGGAACTGAATTTGCCTGGCACCACTGTCTTCGTCATATTTAGAGTCTTGTCAGTTTAGCAACTGGAGAAAGTACATTCCCTTCAGAGCGTCTGCGTAAATGTTGATGAAGTTACTAGATAGAGCTCAAGGAAAATGTGTGTGTTTGAAAATATTTTGGCATTGAGCTTGAAAGAATACTTATCTGTTGATGTCTTACACACAATAACAACGACACTCTAACACTAGTGGGAAATATAGCTTCTTGTGTGCTTGCCTTAACAAAGAAAACAGTGAAAATTGCACCCCTGTCTGTCTTGTTTACCTCAGTAGATTGAGAGGGTTACCTCCAAGGGCAAGGGGACATGAATAATGCCCACCACCTGCACCTGTTTCCTCTGGATGCTGCGGCTTTAATTACCTCAATTAGCATTTGGGAGATTGTTTGTAAGGATCTGTATCTATAGTGATGGAGCATACGCTCGGAGGGGATGCTAACTCATTGGAAAACACAGACAAATTGTCTTCCAACATAACCTTCTGCAGTAGTTGTGACTCCGAGCGCACTTAGAATGAGTTCTGTGCCGTGCCAAGATGGAGAGATGGTGATAATGTGCTGACACGTGATCAAATAAGACGCGGGGCTGCTAAACCTTAGTGTCTCATGTGGAAGGTGCCAGCCCAATGAAAAAGTAAGCAAGGGAGCCGTAATCTCGGATCTGCAGCACAACAGCATAATTTGTAGAAACAAGATGACACAAATGTGAACTAATGGAATTTTCCATCTGTCGTCCTCAATGTGTTAGTTCATAAGAAGCCTGCAATGGGAACTGTGCAGGTTTCAGCCTTTTGTTGAGCCTAGCCGGCCAAAGTATACTGCACCATGATTTTGTTCCTGCTTCACCCAGTGATCTGTATCGTGTGATTTGTCCCCTTTCATTTCCATAATGGCTTCCTGAGCTCCCTCATGGAAACATATGGAGACCCCTTCTCACTGTATAGGATTTGTCCTGCGCTAATGGAGCTGAGATTGGATTCTGGCACTTATATGTGCCTAGATGATTCCTCCTTTTTAGTTCTGTTCTCCTTTGCCTCATACATAAAACATAGGGTTAAAGCCGTATTGCTTTGCAGGAGATCTCATTTATTAACATATGAGTCTCACGGGGATCAGGAAGCTCAGCTTCAAAGTTTGCCTCGGTGCTGAGAGCTTCAACACCAGGAAGCACTTGGGATTTCCACCAACAGGTGTGAATATTATCAGTATTCAATCAGTGTATTAATTTAAAGGAATTGTCTGACTGTTTTTACCAAGACATTCGCAATTTCATCTTCAAATTAGGACACCTTTTGTCAGCATTGCAAAATAATACAGTACCATTATTTTATAGTTGGGAAAACAACATTTTTAATTGTTTTCTTTTAACCATATGTCTGTAGATTGTCAACAAGTAGGAAAAAAATGAATAATTGTTTAAGAAAGTTTCAATATGTATAGCCAAAGCCTCATTGTGGCACGTTGCTCCATGTCCAAAAACTATTAAAAGCACATCAGTGAGTCAACCATTGCAGTGTTAGTTCATTATGATGAACACTACAGTTTATGACTCATTCCTACACACATCATGCTGCTTAATACTTAGATTAGAGCACCAAATGCGTATTAATCCACAGCTCAAAGTAGTCCCCAGCAAAAGCACTATTTAGTCCTGTTTGGGAACCATTAGAAAGTGCCAAGCTGTTTCAGGAGATTACTGAGATCTGAGTTTTTTTTAATAAAAGTTGATTTGTGATATATGTCATATATTTTTTAAACAAATAATACAAATATAGAATAATTTCAAACATATCCTTTAATTGTAGAATTATAAGAAGATGGTACATTTTGGAAATCTCTAACAAATAATTTCTTCCTGCCATGTTGGTTATATTTATAGGAATGACAAACTGAACATAGGACTCCTTTGTCTACTTCTTTAACATAGTGACATCACTACGTAACACTGCCTCTTCTATCGGCTAGCGCTCCAACACTTTGTACGTGATAGGCTAAGGGGCCCCTTTAAGTCAGTGTTTTGATCTCTCTAAGACTTTAAGGTGTGCAAGTGTGTTGTAGTCCTTGTTATCGATTAACAAAAAATCACTTTGTGCAAGGAGCTGTTGTTTTTCTTCATCTCAGAAGTTTGAGCTGGACACTTCGACCACATACGATTTAATTTGTAATTACACGAAGACTCAGACACAAATTGAATATCTAACTGAAGCAGAAAATCCCTAACTTCCCCGTTGCGTTCCGGAAGTAATGGCCTCAATCTCGTCTATATTTTCACCAACCTGTGTCCAACAGGAGTTCTTATAAAACATCCCTTGCCCTCAGTCCGACCTGAACTCCAGATAGAACGAACCCAGAGCAATTACCTCACTCCCTCTATACCTCCCTCGCTCACTCGCTCTCTCTCCCCAAGAGGGAAGCACATCTCCATAAGTTATTTCATTATCTCACATGCTCTGCCTTCTCCCTCTCTGCTTTGTTTTTCTATCTCCCTGTGTGTATTGCTTCCTTTGGGAGGTCACACAGAAGGGTATGGGATTATCTACTAAATAGAGGGCACTCCAGAAGTGATTTTTCTTATTTGTTTGATATAATAATCCAGGCTGCCACACGTCCGCATCATTTACAGACTATTTGCTAAATGATTTTTAGTCATTGCTCTTTAATTTATGGTGTAGACATACTGTACCCTTGATTTTCTTCTTTGTTTCTTTTATGTATGCCTTTGTTAAACTTGTAACTCAAATCTGGAGACTAAATATGTTGTAAGGACGTTTAGTTCAGGGTTGTAGAAAAGGTTAATGCCTGCTTAAATAATGCGTTAACACAGGCAAGAAGTGAAATATGTTCAAGTGTGAAATAGTCAATGACACAACAGGAGTTTTGTAAAAATATATTCATGTATTCCTGATAGGGCTCCAGATATGTATCTACTTTTTTATTTCCCAGCAAAATCATCTGCAGGACTGGTTAGTGGGAGATGGTTTAATGACTTTGAGTGTCATTATGATGTAAAGAGTAAAGATTCCTAGAAAGTGTGAAGAGCTACCCAAAATCATCTGTATCTCTTGATTGTGTTATAATGTAGCGTAGGTGTTGTAATTGTGTTGTAATTATCAGTATTCGTAATACAGCTGAGTGTCTCTCAATGCAGCCTCGTAGCGAGTATTACTGTGACAGCTCCAGAGGTGTTGTAAAAACATACTTACAGCTTAACTCAAATAGAAATGACTCTCTTTTGTATAGAGAAAAACTGCCTGTGACTGTGACCGTGTTGCCTGTGTAACATGTATTTAGACGCGTTTGTGGCTTTGATCACACAGGTTCAATTAAAATTATAGTCTGATGACCCAATGAGGTGGATTTTTTTTAAGTGTGTTTGAGAGTGTCTGTGCATACTGTATGCCTGTGAGTGTTTAAAAGTGTGTGTTCCCGCATGTCTCTGCTCTCTCTTGGTCTGACTCTGTAGTGCTTTGATTTGAGCGCGGTGATCCAGCTAAGACTCGGAGCAAATACACGGATTAGGCCGCAGCGGTGCAGATAACCCTCTGATCAAAGTGGCCCTGCTGCTCCGACAGGCACAGAGAGGAAAATATGTTAAAGGAAGGGGCACTGGGCGCACACACTGCCCAAGTCACACATTTATTTTATCTCACCTAACAGACAGACAGACAGACAGGAGGAGATTGTCCCGCTTTATTTTGCTATTTTCCGACAGCTGTGCTGTCGAAAGCTCGCCAGAAAATGCACTCCAGTCAGTCCGGGTATGGGTTCATCCTCATTGCTGAGGCCAATAAGAAAATGCTTTTCTTCTTTAATGGGGCACATTCAATCACTCTACTCTCTTTTCTTACTGACTGTCTTTCTTCCACACAGTCATTCTTCAGTTCTGACCAACAGCCAACGACCAGTTTGAAAACCCATCATTTGGTCAAAAGCGGAAACACATCATATTATATGCACAGTATATAACATTATAATCCAGGTTCTCCCAAGTGGAACTTCTTAGTCTGTTAACAAAGATATTCATTGAAATATATAATTTGTTTTTAGGTTGACTTTTCTATCAATGTGCACTGCCCCTGCAGGAAGAAATAAAACCTCTCACCACAACTTTTATGTTGGCTTTGTTTCATCTATTAACACATAATACTATTTTTGGCATTTTTCACAGCAGATATGTTTATCTGTCAGGGCAGGTTCACACATGTGCTAATGTATGCGAAGGAACATCACCTGCAGAGGTGAGATCTGGATGAAAGTTCACCAAAGTTTAAATCAAAGCAATTCAAAGATGCAAATTTGCTCCACAGCAAGATGTTTTGTTCCTTTTCTCGCGTAGAATGGGGAATTTTTTGCTCATGTGTGACCATCCCTTCAAAGAAGGAAATTCACAGATGTTACTAATAACGTCAACGATGAAATCTAAAAGCCAAACCGAATTCAGCCATCATTCATAATTTTATTAATTTTAAATTTTAAAAAGTCCTTTTTATTATCAGCACATACAGGGCCGCCCCTCCCTACAGGCCAATCACGCAGGCTGCATGGGGCCCCGCCTTGCGCAGGGGGCCCCGCCCAGAGGGTCTCAGCTGCTGTGCGAAGTTCTCCGCGAAGTTCTCCGCGCACCCCCCGCGAGAGTGAGAGGTGACAAGGGGAGCACGTCTGTAACCCGACACCGTTGCAATGAATCGACATCTGAGTCTGACCAATCACGGCTTTGATACGGCCACTAGTGCAGGTGAAGAGATGTCGGTGAAAAGACAGTTTCAGTCCGGCGCAAGCTAGAGGGAAAAAAAACAAAACTTGAAGAAACTAGAGCATCACTCGAAGGTGGGTTATTGTCAAATGTACAACTTGCGAATGTTGTATAAGTCAAATTGCCAATTGCCATATTAAAACATCAGCTGCATTTCACGACATGAAGAAGGCAGTCTCTGCAGAGCATATAGGCTAATGGAGATGCAGTTATTTCCAGCATTCTTTATTTACCATTCATTCAAGTATGTGATGCCTTTTATCTGCTAATGTACAGGAGGGAGAGTGATGTCTGTCTGTCTAGTTGGCTTACATAACAGTTAAAGTTTACAGCCTAAAAAACATGGAGCATTTTTCCCCCTTATATTCATTTTTATGTCAATTTGCACATTTCATGGTGATGCTCAGCCTGTCCCCTTAACTCCTAACAGTCATCATCATGTCAACCACAACACAGAGAAATACTGATATAAATGTGTGTGTAGTTGTTGATACATTGCTGACAGAGGGAACTACATTTGAATACAGATTTAAGAAATATCAGTTTTTGAGCATGTCATAAGCATGTTTTGTCTTGACTATACAACTATATTATAATAAAATAATATAGTATTTATATTATTGAATTGATTATGATTATTATTATTATTAGTAGAAGTTGTTTATTTGCATTAATTATATTTTAATCTTTTTGAGGCTAGTATTTGGCAGGAAATGCAGACTTATTCACCTGTAAACGCATACTGAACGACATACATGCACAACCATTTACCTCACTGCATAAAAAAGTGTTGATAATAATAATAAACAGGAATTATATTTGCAAAGTAGCCTACTTTGTGTCCAAAAAAAAAAAAGTTCACTCCTGTCGGTTGGGGGGGGGCCTCATCTCACAATGTCGCTTGGGGCCCCAAGTTGGCCAGGGGCGGCCCTGAGCACATAGTTTGATGACATCACCGAATAACCAGGAAACATTGGCCCATCACATCTGTGACCTGCTCTATCGATAATCAGTCGCATTGACCCGAAGACACATTTTGAGTCACTGCTGGAAAGAGGAGATTCCTAGCTTTCTAATGATATCAGGATTGTTTTTGTACTCCAAATATTAAGCAAAATATGTCACATTATATAATAACTGTCACTGAGTCATCATTTTGAGAAAAAGGCCTTCAAAGTTTCCTCTTCTCTGGAATCCATCGATCTGATTGATTATGCGGAAGAGCAGATTGCGAGTGAGGTACCTGTCATCTTCCCTTTACAAGCTTCAAACACGTATTTATCGTGTGATTTTGAAAATAAAAGTTTCATATTCTGAAAGCCAAGACTTTAAAATCAAACAAAACACCCGAACCCCGAAAAAATTGTTTTTTACGCAAATCCACGTTTATTTTTGAAATGCTTTGCTTTGCTTTATCGGGGGGGTCCGAAAACCAGCCGAGATAATCCATCCCACCTCACAGGTGTGGCATATCAAGATGCTGATTAGACAGCATGATTATTGCACAGGTGTGCCTTAGGCTGGCTACAATAAAAGGCCACTCTGAAACATGCATTTTTGCTTTATTGGGGGGGTCTGGGGGGTCCGAAAACCAGTCAGTATCTGGTGTGAGGGTTAGGATTAGGGTTAGGGTTAGGGTAATGTTGTGAATCGAGTGGCCTGTGTTCGTCGTCCATAACATACGCCTGCCCATACCATAACCCCACCACCACCATGGGCCACTCGATTCACAACATTACCCTAACCCTAACCCCTCACACCAGATACTGACTGGTTTTCGGACCCCCCAAGACCCCCCCCCAATAAAGCAAAAATGCACGTTTCAGAGTGGCCTTTTATTGTGGCCAGCCTAAGGCACACCTGTGCAATAATCATGCTGTCTAATCAGCATCTTGATATGCCACACCTGTGAGGTGGGATGGATTATCTCAGCAAAGGAGAAGTGCTCACTATCACAGATTTTTTTCAGATTTGTGAACAATATTTGAGAGAAATGGTTATTTTGCGTATATAGAAAATGTTTTAGATCTTTGAGTTCATCTCATGAAAAATGGGAGCAAAAACAAAAGTGTTGCGTTTATATTTTTGTTCAGTGTAGATAAATAAAAGTCTCATTAGTAATTTGAGTGGAGATTCTACTGGCATCTACTGTTTTTTCATCTTAAAAGCATCACTTAAGTTTGTTTTAAATCCCAACAATGTCGTAATGCTGATGTTTTTATCACAGGTTGTTACTGTTATTACTGCAATTATCTTCTTTATCGGGATACTAAAAATAAAATGACAGCAAATTCCCAACGCTGCACACAGTGTATTGCCTACAAAAATGCTGTGTTTTTACTGATTCCTATTGTTTGTCCTAAGTGTTATTTTGATATTGTTTTAATTCTGTGTTAGGCACTTCGTTTACTATCAATTACTATACAATTTAAGTTATTTGTTTCTCATTAGTTGTACAAAACTAAAGTTATTATATGTTATATATTTGTTTTACTGTAATCATTGTATTACTCTTGTGTTACAACCTAAAGGGGCACTCACTAAATGGCACCGCTGATGTGAACGTAACAGAAAAAACAACTTGTCTCTCATATGAAAACCGAGTGTTCTTCCAATTCAACTGAGAGGATGATGTCTATCATAACTGATGAATTTCACACAACTTGATAATGTAATAGTGGGTGTCATGCCACCAGCTAACACGACCCCGTATTTCCATTCATTACAGTGACACTCAGTCCTGCTGCCATGGGCCGCTACAGTCCCAATCACCATAGTAACTCCAGAAGGAGTCTTGCTGCAGTCTACAAGGCTTGAAGTGCTCTCCCTCCGTCAGCAGCAGCTCATTACTTATCCATGAAGGACTGTTAACCACACTGAAATGAAATCAGATCTATTCACAACAATGGTTTTAATTAGATCTGTGTGTGAGTCTGGCTGTACACCACAGTGTCTGTTTGTATGTGTACTTGTCAGTGGACAGCAGCAACCTTGAAACCTGGGAATCCCATGTGAAATGTGATGGTACGCTCCGAGTGTTTATCACCTAAGACTAATTGATTAATGTGTTTCACCGCTGATGTCGTCTAGAAAACAAATGGCCTTCCTCACGCACACACACACACACACACACACACACACACACACACAAACACACACACACACATGCGCGCTAAGACACACACATCGCTGAACTTTATGTAATTAACGCCTGAATGGGCCATGTTTTTCAGATGCGCCAGTGCTGATGTGGAAAATAAGGGGATTAATGCAGCCCTCTGTTAATTCCACTGCCTGCTCCAACACAAGAGGCTGACCTGATATAGACAGTGAATTATATGTAGTTAATAGGGTAATTAATACTTAAGTCTTCTTAACACTGTACCATTTTCCATGCTAGCGTGACGCTACACCTTTTGCCCACCAAGGGTGTCCAGGGATTTTGCTACAAATCTCCTCTTAACTATTCAATTAAGAAGCTCATCTACACTTAAACTGCATTTTTCTGTTTGGTGTGGCAGCTCTTTAGAAAAGCGATATTCCAAATCAAATGTATTATTACGATTATTACACTTGTTATCACTATATCACTGCAGCGTTTATGAGTCATTGTCAGCAGTGAAAGTGTCTGTAAACATTGTCCAAGATGAATCCAAGCCTGTACATATTTCACATGTATGCCGCCACCATAACATACTTCATTCTTCTAATGTCCAGTCAGTTTGATCTTTGAGAAACGCAAAATGTGACATGTCAAGGACTTACGTAAAGAAAAAGGAGGTAAAAGTGTCCATGTTGGCCGCAAAAGGATCAGAGGGATGGATGACAAAGGAAATGGGGAGTGGAGAGGAGAGAGGAAGAGTAGCAGGGAGGGAAGGTGAGAGAGAGAGAGAGTATAGTGTGATTTCCTGTACGACAGAGCCCCACAGCAGGCATAGGAGGAACAGCAGGTAACATGGAGAGAGGCTTAGAGAAACTGATACACTTTGGTTTTGTCACAACATTTGATCCAGTGTGCCGCATTCAAATATTCTTTTAATCTCCCGATTCGTGTTTGAGGTCATCATTCTAGAGAATAGCAAGGCAAACAATCCGACAGGTAAATGATATTCTAACTACATTCTAATGATAATGAGCTGACACTTCCTGCTGAAATCCCTCAGACACTCTGCTGCGAGCAGTGGGAGCATACTGCAGCTGGGCCAAAACTTAATGCTAAATTATGAATCAGTGCTAAGCATTAACAAACTGCTCATCAATGGAAATAAAGCCACTGGGAAGGGAAAAACATAATTTGACTATTTTTCTTCTAAAATAATCAGAGGAGGCGGCTAGGTAATAAAGCTAAGCCTTTCGTAATACTTTAAATCCTGTTTGGTTTAAACTGTTAGCAACTCTCTTGATGACTTGTCTTTTTTGGCTCTTTTACGCTCTTTTCAAATCCCACAATGCCGTGCAAACTGAGTGACCTGGCTCCTAACTCACATACACAGTGTCTATGTCAAAGTATTCATGAATATTGCATCGTGTATTGTTCTTTTGTTTCTAATCCCCACAGGTGAACGGTTGAATATTCATCACTAAATCAGATCATGTAAAACTCATAGATGTGTAACAGGAAGTCACCAATGTGCTACTGTACCTTTTATATTGTATACACTATTAGATATAAAACTGACTGAATACCATATGATACATGTGATGTAAGATCATATGATTTCATTGAATCATGCAGCAAGTTCCATTTTTCTTCTACTGTACATTTGCGATTGGTTACATGGAGGGATGTTCAGTCCTAATCAATCACAAAAGAAATAAATCACTTATAAGAGAAGATGATATTTAGAAAGGCAGCCATAGATGTATGGCCATGACTGCATGTGTGATTCAAAGGAAAACATTTCAAATAATTCAACTTAAATTCACCCCTCGAACGGTTCACTCTTTGTAAATGCTTCCCTTTGATTAGATTGCTTTTGCAAACGCTGGAGGCTGCAACCAGAAAAGCCACAGATCATGTGACACACGGGCAAACAAAAAAACCTCTCTTTTCTGCTTGCATTGTAAACAGTGAAGAAACGGATATCACAACTGTCCTTGAAAAATGTATAAAATGTTCCACAAGAAAGGGAAACACATTTAAGCCTCTTAATCAACCTGCTGTGTTTCTTTATTTTGTAATCTTCCATTTAGTTTTGGCAAATCGTAATTGGAACCATGCAGAACATTTCAAAGGGAAAAACGATGATGAGAGAAAAACTAAATATGACATTAGGTCCATAATGAACAAACGAAAATGAGATTTAAAAAAACACAGTCTCTCTTTAATAATTGTCTTTCAGATTCTTTAAAAGTGCGGGTCTGTGTTGCCCTGCTAGATATCCGAAGCTGTGTGGAGAAATACCAGATGATGGAAACTACAAAATAATGAATACTTACTGAAATGTGTCCATTCAACATTCTTACATTTCACTTTACAACACCTTAACAGTAGCTCTCACAGCAAACGGTGTTCGGCCAATTAGCAGATTAACTGTTAGTGCTAAACTTTCTTGGTTCCCTATCTCCACCATTCTGTATTTGTATGTAATTTACCGACTGCAATACAAGTAAATTCATGCCTACAGTTGACTTTTTAGGTGCATTTTCCTAACAGTAATCCGATAAAGCAGGTGAGCACAAGTTTAGTTAAAGTAAACTTAGAGGTAAATGTGACCTGCCATGTGTGGTTACAGCGCAGAGAGACTGAGCTCATTGTGTGCTGATGATGTAATACTGATATAGCACGCAGCACAGTAAAGTAAACAGAGGCATTGAACAACAACAAAACTAAATCCCCAAACCCTATTTTGATTACTAAAATAAGGAGAGATTTTGAAAGGTTTTTATTCCAGTAACATTTTAGATCGTCCTATTTCGTCAATGATATTGAATGTTGACATCACAGTTGGTGTTGTATCCTCTTGTCCTTGTCATGGAAATATAAGTTGTTGTAGGAATAAACAGTCATAGTTGTCAGTAACGAAATGAACTCTGCACAACATAAATATTCAGTTTTTTCTGGCTTTGTCATTCCAGCAGCAGACAATTCGTATCACTGTGTACACCATAGCTGTACACACATATACGATGAATTACTTATAAAGGTTGTTCTTGTGACTTTTTACCTTTTCACAATTGTCAATAATGTCATTTCCCTTTTGTGCATCAAAGGCAGAACTTGCAATGCAAATTAGTCAGAAAAAGCAATTATGGTGAACATGTGATATCTAACTGACCTGAACAAAAGCTACTGTCTGATGAAAGTAACATCCAAATTGGTGCAGCTCATAATAAAAGTCAACTGATATGAACGCAGACTTCAATGACATGATGCGTCCATTTAACTCAAAACTATAAAAGCTCTAAAAGGTCAGTGCGGTCCACAGAGCGGCCACAATACTCACAGACTGTGCTACATACTCCGTATCTTTGGAACAAGAGCATTTGCAACCTTTAAATATGACATGTCCAGGGAAAAGCCTAGGAAACAAGTGTGACCACTCTCAATTGTGTGCCTCCTCTAAATGTGATGACTACACACAACGATGCGGCACAATAGTAAGTGGCATAGCCGGGTCCAAATAATCAGCTGAATGAATGCATTTTTCAGAAACCATTATTCGGATGTGGCGATGCGCGCACAACAAACGTAGCCCACAACAAACGGAGGCATCTGGAGGAGGGAAAAAAAGTTCCTTTCACTGAGCTGGCATGATAAGAGCGTCTGTATTTCCACTCCCTTTATCACTTCCCGTCCCAGACAATGGATTGAATTTCAAAAGCCAATAAACAAGGGAGATGTCCATTCTGCATGGCAGTTATCACAAGCCAGCGTCCCACTCTCATTTGCTCACCCTCCCTTCCCCCTTTTCTGAAATGAGTGGGAAAAGAGAGAAGAAAATTAAAAGTGGGGAGGGAGAGTTGTGCGAGAAGAAAAGGAGCCGGGGAGATGAGACGCCTTCATGCTCTGGCTCTCCTTTCATTGGGCTGATAAAGGAAAGCATCAAGGCCAGGAGTGGATGTGTTTTTTCTGTTAACTGAATGAGGCTTTTGAGGGTGATAGTGAGGAGCCGCTCCCCTGAGAGATGTTTGGAGGAACGGGGAGTGGTGAGCCAACATAATACATATTCTTATCTGTTATTGTCATTGTAATGGGACAGGGCAGAGGGAGGGAGGATGCGACAGCGGATAGCTCTGTCGGTGCCAAGGGACCTGACTGTGTTGACATGCAGAGGAGAGAAAATTAAAGGAGAGATGGAAAGTGAGGAAGGAAAGAGAGAGCCAGAAAGATTTTAAGCCAGAGGGAGTTTGCGTGTAATTATTAATGGGTCGTCCTGGTGGGAAAGAGGATACAAACAAGAAAAGGTGACAATGAGGCTTTTCTCCTGCAGCCTATTGCTTTACTGTATCACTCACTGCCAGGTGTTCTCAACAGGAAGGAGGGAGTGTGGTTAGGATCGGAGGCATATCATAAATGGGCAATTATGTTGTTTTTTCTTTGAACATCACTTTGAATGAGGAAACATCAGCTTAACAACTGTGTTTAGGCTAAGAGCCAGAGTTTGTAACAGCACATTTTACATACCAATGTAGATCTCTGATACAATCAGTTGATTCCTTCAAGAAGGGTATTGAAAAGGAGCATGATTTCAACTTTGAGACTCAGCTGGTCTCCAGTTGCAAACCAACAGTGCTCAACTCTAGAAAAAACGAGACACAGAGAGTCCAACATAAAGGAAACTATAGCATCATCTTTATCACACTATACTCTATAGTGGAGTGGACTGTACAAATGTATACCCTTGAATTTAACTGTGATATCAAGGTGTTAGCAATCAAGCAACCCTGTTCCCTAAAGGTTTTAGCATCAAAGGCACAATGGTTAAAGGTGGGGTATGTCATTTTGGAGGAACCAGCTCGAGTGCGCTAGAATTTGAAACTACGCAGCCGAAAATAATCTGCCTCTTCCTTCAGACTTCCTTACAGAGCCCCTCCTCCAACACACACGAACGTGCACATGACCAATGAGGGCACGAGATAAGTTTGTGCACAGATGGAAGGCTGACAGGCAGGTAGGCCATCCAGTTATTTTAGCCGGGCCGGCTAAAAGGATTGGTCATGCTTTTTACAGTGCTACGGCTTCCACAGATGAATTTTTTTTTATGTATTTAGTCAAAGCATTTCATATATTCATTGCTATCGGGATGTTAAGAGCATTCTATGGAATATAACAAAAAGTGTTTCTGAAATAAATTACATACCCCACCTTTAATGTCAGGGAAAGATGTGGTTTTGGTAAATGTTTCTACAAATATTTTGTTGATTAAACCAGACAATGATATTTTCTAATGTATCTTTTCTTTCTACAGATGTGCATGGTACAGTATGGTTAGAGTTACGGAAAGACGAACATTAGCGTTGAGAAGTTAGAGTTCAATGAGATTGATACCACTGCCACGGGTGTGCCGTAAACAT
Source organism: Gymnodraco acuticeps (assembly GCF_902827175.1). Lineage (NCBI taxonomy): Eukaryota > Metazoa > Chordata > Actinopteri > Perciformes > Bathydraconidae > Gymnodraco > Gymnodraco acuticeps. The sequence goes on from NW_022991244.1 coordinate 1,254,851, forward strand.
GAAGCTAACAGCCAGTTAGCTTAGCTTTGCATGAAGACTCGAAACAAAGTAGTAGGTCTTATAATACAATTCAATTGAAAAGAATCGCCCACTCAGTTTTTTATCAAACTGAGATTTACTCTGGAGCAATTAGTAGACAGTACGAGGGTCAGGGGGCTTATGTATTGAGCACCCATCCATCAGCAGGCCTTGATGAATGCCGCCCAATTTCTCTTGCCTGTGAAAGACCTTGCTGATGGCCCCCTAATGGAGCGTCATTTTGCACACATCTCCTCCCCTTTATATATTATCCTCCAATATATTGATTCATCATCCGTACAAACAGTGCTTCGATACTCCCCTCTCCCTCCCCCTGTTAAATGGTCTGCTGTGAACAGTTAATGTGAGTTATCATGGTAAGGATCCGCCTATAGACTTCACAGAATATGGTCTCCAATGCCCAGTGGACAATTACGGTGTCCAGTGTGCAACATTGTATTTTCAGCTAAATGTACTTTCTGTAACATATCACTTTAGCCCTGGGACTTATATATACATTCCCTTAACAAGTTCTGGATGTATGTGATGTATATTCCATTTAAAGCACGCCCTAACTCTCTTCTTTATAGACAAAACGTCACGTGGAGCTTTTAAAACATGAAATAGTCGGTGTTCTGCAGGTCTCGCAACCCAATACACTGACACGTCAAAGCTCCTCTCAGGGACTGCCTGGCTTTCACTCGCTCTGTAAAGAGAGAGTGAGGGCGTCTGTGTTGTGAGGCAGTGAAAAAGACTTTGGTACCTTTACTTTGTATGTGTTTGGATGTGCTTTCAAGCGTACATGTTGCTTTTAAATTTGTATTACAAAAATCCACCAACGTTATTGATTTTTGCGATAAAGCTGCACAAGAAATATACACAAACTCATGCATAAACACACAAGCAAACACGGACATGTAGTGTTCTCTATCTTATTGTGATTTTCTTGTATATTAGGCAAGCTGGCTGCCAGGCTGCATGCTCAGTCTGATCAATTATTTAAGCTACCTTGAGCTCTCTGGGTTTTCCAGGATTTATTGGGTCCAGCTGCTGGAAGTTTGGCACAACGAAAAAACATGATGCATGGAGAGAGTGAGACAAATACCACAGAGACTCGTCAGCCATGTGCCACTTAATGCGGAGCCGGGAACGTGAGAAGTGTAGCATCTGATTTTCAAAGCAACGAATGGGTTGGGATGATGTCTTTGCTTCTCAGAGGACAGCATGCTGCACGGGGACAGTTGGGCGAGTTGAGTAGCCACTTCTGTTGTGTGGGACGGCGCAAATGACATGATAGCAAACTGTGCCTGAGATATGTTGCTTTTAACTGGAAAGAATGAGAAATGGGAGAGAGACAGTGTGTGTTTGTGTGTGTGTGTGTGTGTGTGTGTGTGTGTGTGTGTGTGTGTGTGTGTGTGTGTGTGTGTGTGTGTGTGTGTGTGTGTGTGTGTGTGTGTGTGTGTGTGTGTGTGTGTGTGTGTGTGTGTGTGTGTGTGTGTGTGTGTGTGTGTGTGTGTGTGTGACAGTTATAGGCCTATGTGTGGGTGTACGTGTACATGTTTCCCACCGCGCAGTGGCTGCCTGCAGCAGCAATGAATGGGGCCTGGGGATAGCTGAGAGGATGGGAGGTGGCAGATCATAAATAATCATTTATCCCACCGTTTCCCCTGCCTCGCTGCCTGACAGACCGCTGGGTACCGGCAGGGAGAAGCCAGCAGCGCGAGCCGAGACGCAGCTGCACCGGCCACAACGCACATGTGGCCTCAATGCTGCGGGGCAGATTTTCTTCACAGCAGGTCTATCTTGCTGATACACCAGTGAAATAAGCAAAACTGTGAAGATACAGGATGAGTTGTGATCTGTGAAAATGGAAGGAAAAAAGCCAAGTGGATGAAAACACATGTGATAGGCTGCCATGAAAAAAGAGGGATGGGTAGGCTATGAAGTAATGAAAAGGTAAATGAAAATCAAAAGCTGGCCTGTATTGTTATGCGTGTTATTTATTTAAAAATCAATAGCCACCTTACCCATTAACTTTTAATGTGTAGGCCTACCTCCAATTGCATCCTGAAATTAAACCGTGCTAGAGGAAATCAGCAGCACCTAGCAGAGCCCTTGGGGGAAATTCACTCATAAACAGAGGTTGGCCGTTCCCGCAGAGGATGAGTATTGGCTTGTGAGTGGCGAAAATCTGTTCTGAACACAGGGGTGATAAACTGAAGATCTATGCTACACTTAAGACCATTGTCAAAAAGCTTAGTGCTATTAGTCAAGCGACATGAAGCATTCACAATCATTCTCAGTAGTGTAGCCTATTGAAGTGCAATGGCTTGTGCATCATAGCAGCATGAGGCTGATGAAAGGAGATGCCGAGAAAGAGACATTGTTCTCTCAGTATCCAAAGTCCCGGAGCCCCTGACTTTGTATTGCATTTACATTTGATGAAGGGAGTTTTCTCAGAGAGCAAAAACACAGGAATGAAACAGAATTTCTGAAGAAAAAGCACACTTGATTTTTACAAAAAAAATTGCTCTCTTTTTAAGCTTCTGTCAGTCCGACAGTCTGACCACACGCAGGCATATGTGTGAGCTCTAACTTAGACGAATACCATGACTGTGCTCAACACTCAAAGAGCATCATTAATCAGTGCTCCAACACCTCAGCCTCTCCAGCCAAGCAGAGTAAATCAGGAAGAAGTTGGACGGAGAGAAAAGAGGAAATGGCTTTGATTTAATTTATGGCTTCCGCTTTCATGTCGCCACACGCCTGACTAAGTGTCAAAGTGGCATTTATGATGTATGAAATTAAATTACGGAGGAACACCACCACACACAAAGCACAACACACCTGCAATGTGTTCCCACCTCAGCGGCTTCACTGAAAAGGGTCCCTTAATTTCTCTGTTTAATAAGTCTCTCTCAATTGATCTTTTTGCCTATTTCTTCACTGTCTGCAGAACACACAGAGGAAGCTAATTAAATTAGGCTTGTAATCAAATAGAGACCTATTTTGGGCTCTTCATTTGATGTGGATCAACATTAGCTTCTGATTGCTTTCAGTGAGTACTATCAACATTCCTTTGGCCAGCATCAAAAGTTGAGAGAAGTTGATTTGATTTGTTGGAATTATGCAAATAAAATCAAGGTTATGTTGAACAGATCTCCAAGAAGAAACCAAACAGATGTATTGATAACTGATTATTTACTCATCTGTTGACATTGATTTGAAAATACTTTGACAAACTACTCTTGGCAATGGCCGGTGCCACAGTGATCAGAGGGGGAACTTGCAGTAAAGAACCTCTACAAGAAATAATGATGTGACACTTTATGGTTCCCAACTGAGACATTTGCTTTATACCCTCTTCTTCCAGGTGGTTCAGAGCAGAGGGTCAGATACAGTTCAGTGCCACTGCAGCTGTAAATAGTTGGGTCATCTCCAGAAATCCCATGACTGTGTAAAGTAGAAGTTTGTCTCTCAGTGGATTTGTCATCTATGAAGTTTAAGAAACAATGCCTCTCGCGCAAATGGAGCTAACTTGAAAGCCGCCAATTCATAATGGCTACTGCAGCCATGATAGAAATATGTTGCCATCTGGTTTGGCCTACGATTATGCATGGTTTTGGGGCATTATGGGTAAATGAATTCCTATTTGATGTTGTTTTGAATATGTGTCCTAGTTTTGAACATAAATCTTGGATGGCAAATGTTAGCATGCTAACACTCTAAGCTGGTTACATGCATACAGACATTAGCATTTGGCCAAAAGCACCACAATTCCTACTATTTGTACAATTTGCTGCAGACTCTTGATCTTGTTACAATTCAATTCATATAAGAGGTTTATCTTTCTCCCCAATTAACTTTACTACTTAGGCTACTACATCTGTTTACAGCATGTGGGATATATATTTATGAGAGTAATGCACATGGTACTAGCATCAATCGTAATTACATCTATGAAATGTTCATGTTACCTGTGTTGCAGAGTGGATGATCATAAAGCCACAGGCTGTTGCACTTCCCTCAGTTGTGAAGTTGTTGTGGCATTTATTTACCTAACTCTCTTTTTCAGTGATTTGACAATGACAAAAAACGGAAATTACACCAATGTAGTCCGGCTGATATCCTACCTTTAACACTGATGCTTCTGTCTGTAGCTGAACCAGCTCTAGTAGAACAAAATGTGTCCTTGTTCACGTCGGCCAGGCTTAATTATTACTTGCAAAGTCCCACGTTCACGACAAGCACATGAAGCCACAACTTGCCTTTCATATGCTGAGCTGACAGTGACAGACTGCTTCTGCCTGGCATCAATTGTGACAGTTAAACTAACAAATGAACACATGCTGCCGTCAGTTCCCTGTTGGAAATAACAAAATTACGAGTTATGGGGTGAAGATGAGGAGAGTCTGGGTTGTTTCAACAAGCTCAAAGTCATAGTTTTATTTGAAACATTTGAAGCTGCTTGCTGGATATCTACGGACTGGTAGCAATGGTTCAAATTCTCCACGCCATGTTTTTTTACCTGCTTCCAGCCTGCATATACTGTACAGTATGATATGATATTTATTATTTATTATATATTTGTATGTCAGGTAAGTTTAGTAGAAATTCTGTCATCGAGTTTGGAAACTTGGCCTAAACTTAAGGGGCTGAGTCTGTGCAGACTTTTGAATATATAGTGAGGATACAGGGTAGGTTTAGTCTTAACATATACTGTATATATCACTATTAGGAAAGCTTTAAACATTGAGTATAGAGTAACAACAAGGGGGAACATGTTTTCTGAAAGTTTTCTCCCAATGAAGACCTTAAAATAGAAGACAGGAGTCTCAAACCTACGAAACTACTGCTGCAGAGTGAGAGCAGCTACGGTCCTCCATCAGTGTATACTGTGCAATGTATCACAAGTGTTTTCATAAAAAAACACATCCCAGTATGGTATCTACATGAACTTTGGAAGAAAATAGACATGAAGTTTTAAGAAGGCACTGCTGATAATTATCCACAAAAGGTTCCAGGTGTCAATGCCGACAGCTGCACTAATTAAAACTGCAGTGTATTTATTATAATGACTTACTGGATTTTTTTAATAAGTGTATATTGTTAAATAATGTTGATTTACATAATAATGCAAACATTATTAACTTGTCCTATATTGTTGCTTGTGATTTATGGTTTTACAAAGCTACAATATTTTAGATTTTATAGTACAATTCATCTGCAGATACAGATAATATCTTACAGCAGATATACACCTACATGTATTTGTATCAAACATATTGTTTACTTCCCTCTCTATGGTGCACTTGGTATAAACTCAGATAAACATATATTCATTGTCATTGTGAATCTAAATGCTGGTGGAAAAGCTGCATTTTTTTAACTTTGTATTATAACTTTTACTATCCCAACAGGTACCTGAACCTCTACTTAAGACAGTTTGACCTAGCATTTTAGATTTTATGAATTACTTAGGTGTGACCATAGGCGTTAATCTTTGGCTGAATTTCATCCTGGCCCTTCCAGTCTGAATAATGAGGCTTCATCTAATCCCCCACCTTCTAATGCGTCCCCTCGTTTCCTCTGCGCTTGGACTCTTCCCACTTCAATTTACCATCCTTAATCTTGTGTCTGCTTCTTCTCACTGGCAGTGGCCACCTATTTTATAGGGCTGAAAATCTGCTGAGTAACTTCCACCTCCCCCCCTCCTTTTTCTTACTTTCTCCTCACACCCACTCTCCCATACACACACACACACACACACACACACACACACACACACACACACACACACACACACACACACACGCACACACACACACACACACACACACACACACACACACACACACACACACACACACACACACACACACACACACACACACACACACACCCACTGGGCACCTAGAAAGTGATGAGAAGAAAGAGGGGAGGAGAAGGTGAAGGGGGGTTGCTGCTGCTGCTGACGTTACGCGGCTCACAGGACTTGCCCGTAAATGAACTCATTTTTCATCCTGCTTCTCACCCTCCTCCCCCGCCTGTTAATGACTGGCACTTTCCTCATACGGAGCGCCGGCCCTCTGAAGAGCCTGGCGAGTGACAGAGCACCATTCATCTCCTCATGACGGAGGATGGGGGGGTAAGGTGAGAGCGGGAGGTAGGGCTGGCAGACGGACACGTAGACAGATGCGGGGGAAGAAAGAGACAGAGACAGGTTGCAAGCAAGGCTAGATTAAGGAACACTTCTAACAGTGGGAGCAGGTAGGAGATAAAAGAGTAGGGGAAAGAGAAACTGGTTACCACAGACAAGCACATGTCCTTCCTCTCTTTCTGATGTGCCAAACAACTCCAATGCCAGATGAACCATCAAGTAAACCAATAATCAGCATGTTTTGATGTACCTTTTTTGGTACAACTTTAATCAGAAGGACATTCATCCAGCCTTTAGCTAGCTAATGAAAGCATTTATCCTCGCTGTTTCAAGCACTTGGTACTCATTACGACTTTTCGGAGATGAACCCTCGGAGGCACAGGAGATGATGCAGTTCATGCTCACAGGAAGAGCAACAGAAGCTTGTCCGAAAACTGCTTACTGTTTGGTAAAAAAAGAAAACATAATTGATAAAACATGACCCTTTAATATGGAGGTGATAACTAAACTCTAATAGAGTATCCTAACCACTTATAAGGCCAAGCAAGTGGCAAGCGATCACCTCCATTTGTGTTCAGTCGATTTCATTCTGAGTAATTAAAAAATAAATAAAAATAGCTATAAAAATAACAAAATATCAGCAGTTATAAATTCAATTTGTATGAATACTGACTGTGCGTCTAACTGACCATTACAACAGATACATACCAAAACTAGTCAAAAATACAGCCTAAACTACTCATTGTCAATAATACACGTACTCTGATCATGATATAGTTCCCCCAGTGGGTTTGATACTATTGTGGAAATAAAGTATGAACACATCCATGAAACTATTAAAACCACTGCAGTTCAGCCCACTTGTCAATCCATTGCTTAGTCCTGTAGGGCCAAAAACAACTACTTGTTAACAACTGATGCTACAAGGCAGGATCATGCTGCTAGTGCATAAATTCTAGCTGGATTAGTTTGGCTCCCTACTGGGCTCTCCCTATTACCTCCTGGGACATTCACTTCGCCCTTGGTGGCGTTTGGCCAGTCTAGTCTGACTGGATTGACATACAGAGCTTTACAATAGTGAATCACTGTTTATGGCTAGCATGTGCAGCAATATTAAGGCTGTATTGTTGCTTTAAAGGTGGGGTAGGTAATTTTGGAGAAACCAGCTCGAGTGCGCTAGAATTTGAAAATACACAACCGTGAAAAATCTGCCACTTCCTTACAGAGCCCCTCCTCCAACACACACGAACGCGCACATGACCAATGAGGGCACGAGATCAATTTGTGCACAGGTGACAGGCTGACAGGCAGGTAGGCCATCCAGTTATTTTAGACGGGCCGGCTAAAATAATTGGTCGTGCTTTTTACAGTACTATGGCTTCCACTGATGACGTTTTTTTATGGTTTTTTCGTCAAAGCACTTAAAATATTCTAAATAAACTGCGCTGCCCGCCTCCTCACCCACACCCGCTCCAGAGACCACATCACCCCCGTCCTTCAAAACCTGCACTGGCCCTGTCCGTCAACGAATACACTTCAAAATCCTTCTGCTAACACACAAAGGCCAAGGCTCAATAACCAGGCCCCCCTCTACCTCACCGACCTGATCCACCACCCCCTCTCGCAGCCTTCGTTCATCAGAAGCGAACCTCCTCTCTATCCCCACACGAACCAAGCTCCGAAACTGGGGGGACAGAGCCTTCTCCGTCGCTGCTCCCACCCTCTGGATTCTGGAACTCCCTTCCACAACACATCAGAGACTGCACCGACCCCCCCCCCCCATTTCAAAACACTGACCAAAACACACCTCTTCAGACTGGCTTTTAATTTGTGAATTATGCTGTGTTGCTGTTTTAATATTTATTTATTTTTTATTTCTATTCTATCATGTTTTATCAAACCCCTGTAAAGCGTGTTTGAGCACCTGGAAACATTTGAAATAAAATGTATTATTATTATTATTATTATAAGATATTCATTGCTATCGGGATGTTAAGAGCATTCCATGGAATATAACAAAAAGTGTATCTCGAGCCGGTTTCTCAAACGTACCTACCCCACCTTTAAGCTATGCTAACATGCTTACTGTGGCAATGCTAACATGATGTTAACCAGGTAACATTTACCAGCTTCACATCTTGTTTTATCCTAATTACAGGCCAAATGCAGCTGAGGTCATAAAGCAACGTTTAGGGCAAGCTGAAACATTGACATGATTTAGATCAGAAAACCAGCAGTCATTAGGATTCATCTTCTGGGAAAAATAAATGTGTCTACAAAATCCTGTGCCAGTTCATATTACATGTAAAGCTACCTCTCTTTATTCCAGTACTTGTACATAGATGTTTCAGTTATGGCAGTTTCATGTCAGATTTTCTGAAAGTCTCACCTCCAACAGATAATAATAATATACTGGCATTTTTTTGTTGTACATTTTTGAGACATTCAGCCAATTGTAAGCAAGCTAGAATATGTGGTGATTTAGCATTTCATTAAAACATCACAAGCCCTGATTGTACACGATTTCATGCACCAATTATTATTTTTAAAGCCAATAGGCCATTTAAAATATACATACTGCACCATAATTTAATGTAAAAAAACTGGAGCTTCATTATATTTATGAGGCTCCTAGGAGGAAATCTGAGCAGTCACTCCCACATAAGCTCCAATTCTACATCTCAAATATCAAATTACCATAATCGCTTGGAAGAGGTCTGCCTTTGGTAGACTAGAAAATCATCCCGAGCTCTTGATTAAGAGCACTGTGCAGATCAAATACACCCTCTCATTACATATAATTAAATAAAGTATAAATATGCATGAGCCAGTGATGAGCATCTCCATCTTTTGATCACTTTTAGGTGTCGACCTTTTGCTCTTTGGCAGAGTCTGGAACGCTGCGTCAAGGCAGGTGTTTTCCAAAATAGAACTGTTATTAAAAATGCAAGCATGCGGTGGAGAAAAACACGCCCCACTGTTTAACACAAATCTAATTGCGCTGCCTGTTTCCTCTACTATCGTATTACCTGTTGTTGGGATGACGGATCGCTGAGCCTAAACAATGCTATTAAGATAGGACGCATGCGACTCCGATGCCAGGTTTGGTTTTACAAGTAAACAACATTATTGGGATACTGGAGAATGTGATTAATTATGATTATACAATTATGATTATAAAACAGGCAATGCTGTTCCAATACCTCCGAGAACTTGTGGTATCTTGAATTGAAATGATGTAAAATAAAAAGTAAAGTTATACAATCTAAATAATTATTTGAAATCAGTACTTTTTCTTTCAGTGAAGCTAAATAAAAGGGACAGATGGATATGAAGCTGGTTCACCAAGAATAATGTAATCGAAATAGATCAACCAACAAAGACACAACAAAGAACGATATGCAATCAAATAGCTGAGATCATTCTTAAGTTGCAGAATTCAATTGAAGGAATACAAAAGCAACCAAGAAAAGAAAAAAGAAAGAAAGGACCATTTAAAAAACAATAACAAACATATTGTGGATGTATGTGTTTGCATGTGTAGAGCAACCCGATGTGATAAGATGAACAAATTAAAGCAAATCTTAGAATGCACATATTAGGATTTCATGAATATTTCTATTTATTTGCACATTCCACGTTTGTTTCGGGGTTTTCTTTTGCCTGCTGAGTGTGGCAGATGGAGTCAGGCTCAAAGTGACACAGCTATAAAGCAACACCTGGTGGAGATGGGCTGGTCACTGCTACATCTGTGGCCATCAGGACTGAGTGTGTGTGCGTGTGTGTGTGTGTGTGTGTGTGTGTGTGTGTGTGTGTGTGTGTGTGTGTGTGTGTGTGTGTGTGTGTGTGTGTGTGTGTGTGTGTGTGTGTGTGTGTGTGTGTGTGTGTGTGTGTGTGTGTGTGTATGTGTGTGTGTGCGTGCGTGCGTGTGTGTGTGTGTGCGTGCGTGCGTGCGTGCGTGCGTGCGTGTGTGTGTGTGTCCTACGGCCAACAGAAGTGTTGGCACACCATGGCCAGTGTGTGAGATGGTGCCAACCTGAATTCTCTGTGAGATGCGCCAAAAAAACAGGAAGACACATCAGCTTGAAGATGCAAAAGCAGAGAAAAGATTTGGGCAGCTGTGGAAATATGTGCTGTCTGCACTGCCAGATTATACTCTATTTAAAAAGATGCTTTATTTCCCTTTATTTTGTTTCCAAATAGAATTTGTAACTCTTGCATGTTTTTTCATAAGAACCTAAATTACACTGCTGTTAGAATAGGAGATGAACCAGCTCATCATACTTGTGATGTGAGATGTGACGGAGCTCAAATATCTGAACTCCTGCCATGACTTATTTACCTAGTGCAATAATCTCACTTAGAGGAAATGTCTAGTTTGCCATCTAGTGTCTGCAACATTCATATTTCATGTCATCTTTGCTGGAAACACGGGGCAATGGAGAAGGAAGCAGGCTGTAGAAGTTTTCTATTTCAGTGTGAACGTTTGAATGTTTCATCATCAGCCAACTGTCGAACAACAGATTTCATATTACAGAAAATGTTTCTGATGTGGGCTTTGCGGGAGAGGTTAACGCAAACAGAACCGCAAACTGACTATATGATAATAAGATAGGATACATCTTTCTTTTTTCATTACAAATGATCAATGGACCTATTAAACCTCCCACATAAACACATATATAGTACATACATGATCAAATAAATATATACTGCTATAGTAAAATCAGATAAGAGTAGGAAACATATGCATTAATAATAAAAGAGGTTCCGAGTAAGAATGATTGGGCAGTGTATTTTTTTTAATGTAGGGTGCTACTTACTACTATATTAATTACAAGCAATTAAAAGTGCATGCTATTTTTTCACAACTGTTAAATTATGTTGCAGCAATGTTACAGCATAATTTTCACTAGCATAACATATATATAAGGAAAGGGAAAGTGTATGAACTTAATTAAAGGGTAACACTTTAACGATTGTAAGAGGCTACGTAGTGTGGGAAGTGAAGGGTCAGGGGTGCTGACCTCTTAATGAATAGAGTATAGTATTTAGTGTTTGCCATTACAATTTAGGGCACACTAACATGATATTGGTAGTGAGAGTGTAAGTGAGGGCAAAAGGTCTTTGTTAACTTCACAAACTATTGCGCTAGATTCTGGTGCAATAGTTTGTGAAGTTAACAAAGACCTTTTGCTTCACTGGCATGTTTAAGCTTCTAGCGGCTAGAAGCTTAAACATGCCATCGAATAAAGACGTTTTATTGTACTTATTGTCTACTCTACCTTACAAAACATATTCTGTACATGTAAATAAGCAAATGCCTGCCAACTTGTATGTATGTAGTATCAGCAGAAATGGCTTATTTATTCTGTATTTGTTTCCGCATCGCTTCAGGGTGTCATGTTTCCATCACTGCCAATCAGAGCGGGAGCCTACACCTGTGACTACTAGAGTTATTTCTCCAAGGAAAGAATGTGATTGTAATCTTTCTAAATAAAGACAAAACCAGAGTGCTGTTAGTGGGGCATTTGTCCAGTAGGAAAGGGGTTTAACTATAAAAAACAACTGCATCTAAGTCTTACAGAACTCCACATGCAGCAGGAATAGTATCCACAGGCTAACAAGCTTTCAGTCTACTGTAATGGTATTTCTTCAACAAAGGTTGCAGTTGGGAGTCGGTTGAGGTCAAGGGCAGCAAGTATGTATGAAAACAGAAGCGAACCAAGTTGCATTAAGGGCATAATGTGAGAGTAACTGTACCTGTACTGCAAGAGGCTCTCCGAGGTCTGTTGGAGTGTTATTACTGTATGTACTGTTTTTCTTGGTTAAATGTACTGTTCGTCAACTGAAAAAACATTGTTTAGCTCTGAATATGGCACAGTTTTATGGATGTTGTTCTCCTACTTGTTCCAAACTTTCAAATCCACAAAGATAATAATATATATCACAAAAAGCTGTTTACATATGTAAAACATAGGTCTTTTGTAAATACATTGTGTTTTTTTGGGAGAAATAGCCCACATTTGAATCGCAGAGTGAAGTTCTTCTGAATTTTTTCAAGAAGTGAGTCAAGTTTCCTCTGCTCCGTCACCCGCACAGTGTTTCCCTACCTGCCTCTGCCCACCTTGCTCCACAGTCAGCCATTCAGAGCCTTCCCGGTCCCAGCAGCCCACAGCCCAGCCAGTCAGAAGTCATTACACCCGCTATTAACTCCTGCTTAGCTTCATTAGGCATGCAAATTGAGGAGGGACAAAGACTTGAAAAACTTTACTCTGCCGCCCTCCCCCTCCTCCTCCTCTTCCCTCTCTTTCTTTCGCTTTCTCCCTGCTGTTAAACTGTCACCTGTGTTCAATTTAGCCTGAATAGTCTGACGTGTCGCATCTCCAAGCATGGAGACTCTAATTGACAAAAATACACAAAGACTACTGGCTCAGTAGCATGACCTTAAAGTCTTAAACAAAAGTGGGTGTGATTGCCATGAATGTTTTGCTTTCACTATCAGTTGTATTATCGGACAGCATACATAAATACATGTGAATTATTCTCCGACTACACAGCTTCACCTGGCATCCTTTCAATGATTCATCAATGTTTAGTTTTATACGGGTAGGTGCCACTTTGTTCCGTAGGCAGATACTACAATTATCCTCTTAAAATATTCATGAAGATTACTCTGGTAACCCAAACGGTGGTAATGGAATTTCAGTGGCTTATTATGTATGATCACGCAGGCCTGAAAACGAACGTGGAGATCTACGATTTATTAACTGCACCGGCTTGTCATAATTTGAAATGGAGGAAGTTTCTCTTTTCACACTCTGACCCCCATCTCTCTTAACCCTCTCTTTGTCCCTGCTGTCTAAAGCCACCAACATCAGAGGCAAGGCCAGCACGGGTCAGGGCCAATCCCTTGCTCTGACGGAGCATAAATGTATTACCAGAGGGCTGAATTACCAGGGGATAACACGGTGTGTCGCGCTGTGCCACTGTGCATCACACAACAGGTTCAAACAGGTGGAAAATGTATTCAGAATAGAGGAATAAAATCAGCCTGTCAGTTTGCACAAAAAACACACCTTTAATGTTATCTGAATTGAACTGTACTGTGAGGACAGATTTGAAGCGTGGTTTTGAAATTGGGAACAATTCTTACTTTCCAATGTTAAATAATAGGAATTGTACATTTGATGAGCAGTAGTGTATGATACATGACGTCTGAACAAGTTTGAAGACTGTTACAGATGATGGTCGTTAATTAAAAATCTTTAAATATTAATATCTTTATGCATTAGTAATATGGTGATTCTGTGATAATAAGAAAAGTCAATAAATCAATTCACATTTGTCATCTTAGCAGAAGTATTGGTAGCTACGGCTGTGCAGACGTCAGCTCAGCTATAGAGCTTCAGAGCAGGTATTCTGTAGTAAACAGTGCCTTCCACTGATTCATAAAAGAACTACACTGCAATGACGTGTAGTGTAGTTTTAGATGACAGGAATGTCATCTAAAACTGAAGGAACTCAAGGTGATTGTTACTAAGATTATCAATGTGATGTGTAGTTTTGTCTTTGAATTTTTGTATAGTTCGATTTTTGCTCAAACTTTGCATTTTTGGACGTGAATCTATAAACGTAAAGAATGACAAACACTATTTTTCAAATATGTGAAAAAAAGAGTGAAAATGTTACATTGCTTTAACTGTTCACAATGTATGAATCCATTAAAACATTTTGAGACTTTCGTTCTATCAGCTCTACAGTGATGAAGCGTGTCTCGGTGAAAATATTGCTAGTGCTAAATGGTGCCATGACGCGCGGGGCCCGGAGGCCAAGGGCCAGCCGGAGGACAGGTGGCAAGCTAATCATGTGGAAAATGAGAGCCTGGAAGGCAAGTATAGGGGTGTGGATGGGAGCTGATGAGGGGTGTCCACCTCATGCTCACAGGTCCTGGCCCGACTGGGAACAAGACCAGCGCCATGGTCCTCCACTCTGTATGCCAGCTTGCCCTCGTTCCACTCAACATTCCTACAACTCTATTTCCATGCAGTTTCTCGCAGCTCCTCCTGAAGGCCAACCTGTTGCTCCCACAGCCTTTTCTTATTCTCATTAACCAAATTCAGAAGACACTATCTCATTAAGTCATTATACTGAAATAAAGAGGATAAATTATGTCAACAGACCTGTTTGGTCAATGTTCTAATACAGTATTCTCCCTTTGTTCATTATGTAAAACAAATCAACAAGTCATTATACAAAGCCCACACAGTACAATGACAGACTGATCCGCATTGATGCCTGACCTTCACAATTCAGCTAATTGTTACTGAACTGTTTGGTCAGAGCTTTGTCACTGTCTAATAGAGAGGTGTTGTGCTAGCAGTGGTGTTAAAGCGAGACAATGTAAAAGAGAAAAGCAAGAAAGTGTTTTTTTTTATATTGGAGGTAGGGGTTTTAACTTTTTTATCTGGTTTTCTGAGAGTAATGCTCTTTTTTTAGTAACGCTCTGATCACATTCACTCCTGGAAGCTTTCCAGGACAATCACAGTGTGATCTGATGGCCCCTGAGCAATTAGACTTTCAGTTAAAGCTAAAGGCCTTGCTCAAGGCGCCTCAATGGTGGAGGGGCGTTTGAATGCTTATGAATTCAATTTGTCAAAGGGGAAGAGGGGTTGCAGTAGCTGGTACTGCTGTTATCACTAAGATTCAACCCCAACTCATGATGCAATAATTGTTCTGTTACAGTAAAATAAAATGCTCAAACTAGTGTCAGTTTGTATAAAACTATGTATTCTTAATTGCAGCCTACAAGTACTGATAGACAACACACCAAGGTTTGGTTCTGACCCAATACCAAGTATTACCAGTATATTTATTGCCAATGGTGGTGATGCAATATTAAAGATACAAGACAGGATCTTAAAGCTATGGTTCAGAGTCAGAAAATGGATATAAAAATAACATGATGCCATCAGCGATGTTTTCCCAATGACTTATATTGGGAAAGAGATGTCTGAAAGGTTGAGGTATTTAAACCTTGCAGCATGAACACTGAAATAGCCCTTATTTAAACCAGTATATCCTAAAAGTTATTGTCTCATGAAGTGTTGTTCAAGAGACAGAGCAATCAAACATTTTCTTTGGTTTCATGGGCCACTGAGCAACTTTGATAAGATTAAACAGGGCCCCACCTCCTACGCTGTATGCAGTTCTCTTCATACATCCATGCTTCAGACATGTGGATGACACATGGGTGGTAACAAAACCTGCAAGGTAGTGACTTTCCAAAATCATATCAACTGAATGAATGATAGCATCAATTTTAAAGCAGAGGACATGTCAAACAACAAACAGGCTTTCCTAAATGTGTGTCATCTACCTGAGTCTGGAAATGGAGTACCATTGCCACCAACAACTTGATAAATTAGGTGTTACTCAAACTTTGCACCACCAAGCAGAAACAAATACTGACTTCAGCTCTCGCATAACTAAAATGTGAGCTAACAAATCCAATGTAACCTCAGCAACTTGCCATCCAGGTGTTAATGAAGCACAGAGGGTTGGCATCCATTAGTGAAATATGTTTGTATCTCTGACACTTCTTTTTCCTTGTTTGCTTTTGCTGCAGGCAAGTAGTCTGTTCAATCTCGAGATCTATTTCTGATATGTTTAAACTGTATGTTGGTATTACCACTGCCTCTGAGCACTGGGTATTGTTTTAAGTAAGTTGTGAGAGGAAAGCAGTTTGGTTAAGCAAGATACAATTCAACAGCTAATACCTTCTTTGACCATAATGCGCTTGTAATTATGTGATTCTGTAACGATTAAGCAGTAACTGGAATGGGATCAGTGTTTTTCGGGGTAAAACAGAGACAGCCCTTTATATATTTACCATATTGATCCCACTCTTTTGAAAACCAATAGTTTGCTAAATGACAGATATTACAGGATCAATTGTTTAGGTATTGATCTGTTGATCACTGCCTCACACAATCCATGTGTACACATATTGAAAGGGCAGTAGCCAAAGTAAACAAATGAATGAAGAAAGTAAAACCTATACAAATAACTTGTAACAGCATTTACATATTTCTTATTTTTGCTTAAAATCCTTCCGTAAAAAGTAAAAGTGCTCACCACTTTGCTCCTGGCACCCACCCCACCCCCAAAACAATAACCTATTAACCTCACAATAACCTAGCTTGATTTTGGACTTCAACAATTTTGTCAGTCTGATATTTGGTGCTGTTTTTTCTGCTGTTTTTAATGAAGTTGATAAGAGCGTTGAAAGTCAATCAACAAAGTAAAGTTGAGCCATGTTAAGCTTAAATACCAAAAACTCCATAAAGCTTAGGGGAGCTGCAGAGTTTTTTTAATTATCTCATGGGGTTTGTCGTAATAAGCTTTCACATTTATTTTAGTCATACTTTCATTTCCATATGATTCCAGGATTGATTATATCATGTATCATGCATGAATTGTACCTACAACAGGTCGTAGCAACAAAACAATTATGATGACTAAGGATTTAAGAGCACTCCATTTAAACAAATAAAGGTGTTACCTCAAGCTAAGATATAACACCTAGAAATAGATTTTCAATGTTTTCTTTCAATCTCTCTCAAATGTCAGCCATAGAGATTCCATTGCAGAGGTGTAAGAAGGCTTTAAAGAAACATGTGACAGAAAGTCATGGTGTGAAAGCCAAAAAAAGCCTGCATAGAGCAGAGGGCCACAACAATGTCTCCTGGGTTACCCCTTCTAAAAACAGGTCAATATTACAGTGTTTTTCAGGAAGGCATATTGCTGTATATGTGTTTGAATAACATCCTGAGGGGATTTATTGATCAACACTACAGCGTGAAAGAGAAAGGTCCCGCAATGGCTTCAAATTGTTCCTAAATTGCTGTCAAATGAATGCCACTCACATTAGGTCAGCTGCATTAGGAGGCAGGAAGAGAGAGTCCTGGGTGTGGCAAATCATTTCAACTATTTATACGTGCAAATTAGTAGCCTACCATGCATTAAGACTGTTAAAATATTTAAAGAAATGTTTTGGACCTTCTTACATTCATCATATGGTCCCTATGAATCCAGACTAAGAAATGATCATGCATTATTAAGCTCCTTATCAAAAAAATATACCCCCATTCATTAACAAGGTTGTGTTATTGCCATGTAAAAGAGTTCAGT
Organism: Gymnodraco acuticeps; assembly: GCF_902827175.1. Lineage (NCBI taxonomy): Eukaryota > Metazoa > Chordata > Actinopteri > Perciformes > Bathydraconidae > Gymnodraco > Gymnodraco acuticeps. Next base: position 1,272,222 of record NW_022991244.1, read on the forward strand.
ACTGTCTTTTTTACATCCACATGAGATGTTTTTTCCACCATTGATGTCATGTCTGACAACAGCAGCTCTATCTTATCTGCGCCTCACAGAAAAACACACCAACGTTGGTGTGATAGCATGAATTGTAATTTGGAAGTATCTTTGCCCCCCTGACTTGAGAAAGCAGCGGGAAATTAAATCCTGAAACTCAGGGGTTCTTTTTCAGTGCAGAACCCAAATTAGAAATGTAGTCTCTCATCCTAGGATACGGACTCATTAATATTTATTGGTACTTTTACTTTGTGGGGAAAGACACTCAAAGTAGAGCTGTGACCCACTTTGGGTTTGATCCATAGATTAAGAATACATATTATGCTCCATTTGAGATGCGGGAAAATATCCTCGTATTCAAAATTAGCTGAAAAAAAATCTCAATTACATTAAGACCCCGTCTACACGGAGACCAAATCGAACCGAATTCGATATCAAAAAAGTATTCCGTCCACACGGAATCGGCTCAAGAAACGTGTCCGTCCACACGAGACCCGCTCGACCCACTGTAGTACATGTAAATGGCAATGTACTTCCGCCACAAAATACCCCAAAAGCAGCGAATAAGACCCCCGAGCATGGTTGCCATGGTTGCCCTTCTGTTTATTCTCTGCGGTGGATTTAGCAACATGTAGTTCATGTTGTTCTCCATGTCCACTTGTTGCTGATGGTTGTGGTAGAGGAGCTGTAGATGTTGCACTAACATCTGTAGCATGGTCAGTACTGCGTCTGGAGCACGAAAGCAACCCTGTGATCCGCCATTGTAGTTGTTGTTGGCGAAACACATCAGCAATGACGCGGGGGTGAGCAGCAGATGTGGGGAGAGGCGGGGCTATGGCATCATCGTTATCAGGAAATGATCGTATAGGGCATATACACACAGAGCCGTTTGGCCCCCCAGAGCATTTCGTCCGCAGATCTACCCACCTTGGGAGCCGTTATCACAGGATTCGGAGCCCGAATCCGTGTTTCCGTGTCAGCCTCGTGTGTACGAACCGTCTATACCAGTGACCATCAACTGGCGCACAACGGGGGTGACTGTGGCATTGGCGGAGTGGTTAGTGCGTTCGCCCCCTACTCATTTTTTATGCGCTCCGCAGCAGTAGCCCCGCTGCGACAGAGTCCAACAGAGAGGCAGGAGCTGCGGGACAGTAGCCTAGAACTGATCCTTCGTTAGCATGAAGAGTCTGCTAAGCTTTATGCGCTCCGCAGTACCTGAGCGTGCTCCACTAGAACCCCCCTGGTCAACGACTTCAACATTCGGGGCTATATTAAAAATCGCTGGCCCGCGAAAGTGTCTTTTGGATAAATGTTGGCCCTTGGACAAATGTAGTTGGTGATCCCTGGTCTATACGATAGAGAACGTTAGCGGATTCAACACATTTCGTCTCTGTGTAGCCGGGGCCTAACTCCCTGTTAGTGGACACGGCAGGCAGAATATGAAAGTCAGGAGATGAGAGATGGCAGGGAGGCAAAGACTGATAAACAGAAAGAGAAGATGTGTTATCAAACTTGCCAGAAGGGGAATCAACTCCCCTGTCCCTTTCCATATGTTACTAAGGTGATGTTCCATGACATCCATCTTGACTCACACACCTGCCAGCCGGAGGTTCTAGCACTGTTCCCCCGCACGTCCATCTGGACCACTATTGCAGTGGCAGCTGGAAAACAGGACAGGAAGAAGATGTAAAGTAAAGTCTGCCAAATATGAAAAGAAAATAGTCTCTAGTTCAACACAACCCCAGAGCACAGCTTGTATGGTATTTTACAAAAATAAATTCCTAATTTGTTGTGCATGCCCCTATGAATGTCTGGCAACAATTTCCTTTTCATGTATTCATACAGTGTTTTCAAAATAAACTTCCACTGTTTGCGTAGGTTTTAGGTTAGGATTGTGGTTTGGTTAAATATAACTACAGTGACGCAATTACGTGACAAATAAGCCAACATTGAGAATAAAATAATTAATAAAGTAAGTTTACTTAAGTATGGAAGTTACAAGACAAACCAAGCTGTTTTCATCAAGCCCACAGGAACAGCTCCAGGCAAAACAATGTTTCGCCAAACAATGGAATTCATGTGTTCTTCCTTGTTACATGTCAAGTGAGGCCATGGGGCCCAAAAAGTATTTTTCCCATTTTCTTAAAACTGGTAAATGACATCTCAAAATCAGCCTCCTTCTCCTCCGTAATCGAAGTTTGTCACTCTTTATCATTTCTGGTCCACACTAGTGTTGTCACGATACCAACATGTTGGTTTCGATACCGATACCAAGTCAAGAATTGCGATTCCGATTCTTTTTCGATACTTTTCTTAAAAAAAGGGAAACAGTCTTAAATGTAATTATTGTGCTTTATTTCACACCAGAACCATAACACAAACTTTTAAACAATGAGAACAATAAACAAAATAAATGACAATAATTCGTATTAAATAAAATTAAGCATCATCTCAAACAACTTTTTTGTTTTATAAAATATAATTTTTTTTATATTTTATTAACATTTAATAGTACAGTAATATAAATAATTATTGACAAAATGTATATTGCAGATGTTAGCCACATTGGTAAGTTAGCTAAAAATGTATCATTGCCATTAATTGCCTCGTTTGTCACAAAATAAATTACACTGGTTTGACTTAGATTTGAGGGCATGGGCATGTTATCATGCATGTTATCTATCACATTCGCTAACCTGTCAGTCTTTAAATTCTTTAAACAGCTCTGGATTCCGGTCGGCGGGTGCTTAGCCAAGTTTGATGTGTTGGCTCCCTTGGTTTGCAGGGATCTAAAACATTTCTCACAGACGGGCCTCGTGGTGTCCGTAGGCTTGCCCTCACTGTCAGAGATATAGCTCAAATACCTCAAAATTTCGCTTCTGCCGTCTTTTTTGTCAACAAGCCGAGGCGCAGCGGCAGTTGCACTCCCACTTGCAGCCATGCTTCTCGTTTTCTCACATGCTCTGGCAGCTATCGCGTGGCCGCGTGCACGAGAGAGGGGAGGGACTTAGAGCGTGCTTGAGAGGGGCGGGACTGTAGAGCAGGCACGGCTGCAGTGCAGGGAGAGTGGAAGCAGAGCGCTGAACACACACGGCTCTTATTAAAACGGCGCTTTCTCACCGGAGTACTTTTCCCCGTCATTCTTAAAGTACCGATACTAATGAAACGGAGGAATCGTACCGTTTTTAACGGTAGGGTATCGCGGTACCTTTCAAGTATCGGTACACCGTGCAACATTAGTCCACACATGGATTACATACACATTGATTTATTGAGATACAAATTACAGTGGATTCAGTCTCGTAGGTAAATGGACAAATGGCGTACAGTATGAGAACAGCCCGACTAATTTGTTATTTTCCCTTTGAGAGTTCAACACAATCGTTACAGCTATCTATATCAGGAGCTATGTGGTTGTTATGAAGCATGCAAGGTGTTCTTTTTGAACGAGGGTTAATGGTGTTTTCATTCATCCCGGCCAGAATAGAGTGTTTGGCTGTACTCTAAGCAGTTCCCTGTCTGTTAAAGATAGATCAGCAGGCAAGACAAGGAGAGAAATAACAGAGAAAACAGAGGGAGAGATAGAAAATCCGTTTTGTCCCTGTCGCCCTATTCATTTGAGGAGAACTAGGAAATGCCAGCAGGATTAAATGTGCTACTCCCACAGCTTTTTTCCCTCTTCTCTCTCTCCGATTTCAAATTAAAGGATGGGATGGAGGGGGTTGGGTGGGGCAAGGAGGAGGGTGGAAAAAGAGAAGAAAGGTGTTAATTGCTTACCAATCGATAATTCTATAATTACTTTGTGACAAATGGCTGGCTTGCGGTGCTAGGGTAGGTTCAGAGGAGGGTGGTCAGTGGGTGGGGATGTTAAAAGGGATTGGCCATGATCAGGAACGGAAATATTTGCTTTTGTGCCTACAAGCCTGGCTGCCCTAGGGCAATGTGACAGGGAATTTATGTCAGGTTTAAACGTGGAGCCAAGCCTCCCTGGGGGGGGACGTTGCACGATGGAGCGTGTTTACACGCATGCACATAATGACACTACACATAGTATTTTTTTGCCTCAGCATACGTCATATTTCTCCTCAGGTTGGATGAGTTACGAAAATCCCTTTATTCTACAGTACACGAGAAAAAACTACACAGAGTTTGAAAGCTTATTAAAGATAGGTTGGCAGATTATCATTTTTGCACCATTAAATTGTCAGACTGGTTCAAGAGAAAAGTGGGCCGTTAAAGGAAAACCTGCAGCGAGTGGTTTGAATGTGGCTTGAAGACTTTGAGTCTACTGCTGCCTGTCACAGTTCACTATCTCCCAATCACAGTTTCATTATGCCAGCCAAGCGTGAAGTGATGGGAGTCTCTTCTAGCCTACGGGGGAGCTTTAGGCAGACAGCAGGTGGGCTATCTGGAGACCCGTACAGGTCAGAGCACCATGACACCTGGCGCCCCCTAGCTGCTACGGCCGTACGGGGGAGGGTCATAGGGGCCAACTGGAGATTGATGGCCCACCTTCACTCATGTCAAATCACCTGTCAGCACGCCCCTGGCACTGAATCCATTTTGTTCCAGGCCACCATTAACCTTGGACCAGTTGAATTCATTCCCCCTCTCCATGGACCAGGCCCCCGCAACCTTTGTCTACTAAATCTGCCAAAGTAGTTACTGGCCTCAACTTTTATCATGTTCACTGAGCTTTCATCAACGACTTCTAATCGGTAAACAAGGAAACAGTTGATGCTTTCTACCAAAGTTTTTTGGGCAGTGAATAGGATGACCAGTGGCTTCATGTGTCCTCCATTGAACCAACCCATTTGATCAAGTCTCAATAAGCCTGATGATTTTTAAGGATGCATATACTTCCTTATCGGTCATTGTACACACTTCTGGCTAAGTGTACTGTATTGTGGTTGTTACATCCTGTTGTGCAGCATGATACCATCAGAATTGGAAATTGCATGTATGATCCACCTTTATAAGAAGTATGCTTATGAGCAGATGTTTGATCATTTCACAGGCCTATAAAAAGGCGATTGGGCTGCCAGTGGCTGCTGTAATATTGATTGATGGTGGGCAGGTGGGGTCCACATTGCTGCCCTCAGACAGACTCTGTGTATTTATACAGTCTGCCGTCTGCCCACCTTACCCACCACAGGGCTACATTTGCTGAATTTACAGTCGTCAGGAGAGAAAAAATATGCTAATGATGCTGCGTAGCCCTGAGGAGTAACAAAAACATTTTCAATCCAAACTTTCCACAGACGTAGCAGTTGTATTTGTGTACAGTAGCGTAACCATTATTTGCTAGTTTCTCCCCTGAGGCATACATAAATTGGATCCAGTAATGAGAGGCAGTAATGATTGTCTTTGAATATTTGCAGTTGATTTTCAATTATCTATAGCTGATATTATTGTTCTGGATGCTGTGCATTGTGGTATTAAATTGTACTTCTTCATTCATTTAAGATGAAAAAAAGCATTGTTTTTCATGACATTGTTTTTCATTTTTATATGGCAAACCTTCCAACAAGGCAAGGCAAGGCAAGTTTATTTATATAGCACCTTTCAACACAAGGCAATTCAAAGTGCTTTACAAAAACGAAAGACATTAAGAGCATTAAGAAACAAATTATAAAATGATATCTAAAAACACTCATTTAAAAGCAAAGATAAAAAGCAAAGATAATAAAAGTTACAGTGCAGTTTAAGATATGAATATATCAATTAAAAGCAGCGGCAAAAAGAAAAGTCTTCAGCCTGGATTTAAAAGTAGTAAGAGTTGCAGCGGACCTGCACACTCTGAGTTAATTGATTTAGATAAACATTTTAAGTTAATTTATAAGATGTGTTGACGTAATAATGTTGGTAATTATATCAACTTAATATTGTGTGTAATTTGAACTCTGATTTCTGCGTTAATTGACTTAAAACTAAATTCAAGTTGTAGTAAGTAATGCAATTGGCTTGATAACTTAATTGTTCTACACCTTGAGTTGAGGATTTCAAGTCCACTCCAACTTAACATGCCTGGACAAGTTCCCACAGTTAAGACAAATAGAAATATACAAAGGACATTTTAAGGTGAGTGTCATCTTTTGTCATTCAAATACAGTAGATAGCCTTGTAGTTGTTGCACTGTTTGACCAACATTAGCAGCCTTTGAACTGTGAATAGTTCTGTGAGAGGGTACAAAGTAGTAGAGGCTACTGTGAGAGTAAAAATACTTTGGTTACTATTGTGATATCGCTTTTTATTCAAAATGAATCTCGGTGAAGCAGATCAAGGATGCTTCTTGAGGTAGGATCGTTATTTAGAATTGTCATTGAAATGCAAGTTGTTGGCAGTCACCCATTCAGAATATATTCATTTAGGTAATTTCTCTTTTTCAAAAATAGCACAATACAATTTAAGTACGCAGAGAACTATAGCCATCCGCTGCCTTGTCGTGTACCTTGGAGAAAAGGAAGAGGACCTTTTCAAGGAGTTTAGCGACGTAATTAAAAATCTTGAAATAAAATAAAATCCACGGGCACAGTGTAAAAACACAGGACAAAAGCACTGCTCTCTGTCAGTTACATTCTGAAGCATATTGCACTTTTGGCCACACCCCAATCAATAATATCTTAGCAACGTTCAGCATGGATAGGTGTTGACAGCAATGGCATGGGAAAAGGATTGTGTAACATTTGAAAAGTGGCTTCTGCTCTTCTTAACCAGTTCACATATTGTATGGAACCTGCAAAAAAGATGAGAAGATACACTAACACTTGCACGGTTGTGATTGACAAAATCTGTCCACATGCATTTAAACACTAGGCAAAGTACTCAAAAGCACTTCTGTGTGTCTTCAGGACCACATTGCCATGATGACACACACATGCAGACTCAATAGGTGAAAACAATACCAGCGTTGCTTTAGCAGCTGGTAATAATGGCTCTGAATTAGCTAAGAGTGACAGTTTAAAAAGTGTGCAATTACCTAATTCATTATCTCTTATGCGCTAACCTATTATTTAATGTGCTTCAAAAGGACATGAATATCACCTTCATCAGTGACCGGTCCACCCCAGGATCTGACCATACGATGGCAACCATCGTGGTCGAGGGAAACAAATGAATGAGCATTCTGCGTTAAATGTGTTCATACTGTTTGAAATAATGACTGTCGGCAGTGTAAACATCTTTGTTACATCTTTTGTCAAATTGATGTGTGTGATCTGCAGATTGGTGGCCATTGAGAGTTTGTTTCTGTAGTTTTACAAAAACGTTACAGATTTGACATATTAGGCACTGGTTTTAAATATACAAAGGCCTCTAACTTCGTTGTGATGGCAGCATGTATTTGCTGTGTCCCCATGTCCCATGGTAATATGGTTAATGTGTTTATTTATTATTTGTGGGGCAATTTAAATTTGTGTTATTTATCTTTTTTTTCAAGATTTAAATGAAGCTCAGCGCAAGTTCTTTCAGGAAGACTGGGTGTATATACATTCACTCCGCAGCTGCATATAATCAGCTCATCACAGGCGTTCTCTTTAACCTATTACATTTCACCTCATTCTCCAGCAGCCAATCACTGTGCTGCAGCCAAACTATAAAATGGTTCTCCTCTCTCCTGCAGTCAGCTGTGATTTCAGATGTTCATGCACGTGATCATATGGCATGTGTCAATAAATGTTCAAACAAAATGAATTCTCTCCTGATTGAAACTCATGTGTTGAAATAAACAACTGCAGTTCAAAATAAAAAGTAAATTGCCTAATATTTTTGTTGTGGAATCAATTAATTTCTTTCTTTAAAGGCAAAAACATGAAAAAGCTAAGAAAAAAAACGATTGGAATACAATATATTTGGAGCAACTTAATTTATAAATGGTTGTCAACTTAAAAACGTGTGTGCACAATGATGGTAATTAAGTACATACAACTTAAAATTCCTTTTAAATCATGTGGTAAAACATGTCGGAACAACTTAATCTTTTGAGTAATCAACTTCAAAACTTGTTTATGCTACCAATTATTAAGTAAGTGGTAATTAAAAACACCTCTGATTGTAGAGGAAAAGCCTTCTCCCCTAACTCAAATAACTTTGTTGCTTTAAGACAATTTCATTAGAAGCTGTCTTAACTCAATAAACATCGATGCAAACTGTTGCGTTGATTTTCTTTGTTGAGCCAAGGTATTTTTTTTTAGAGTGCAGGTTTCTGGGAGTTTGTTCCAGATATTTGGAGCATAATAACTGAACGCTGCTTTACCATGTTTAGTTCTGACTCTGGGGACAGAAAGCTGACCAGTCCCTGAAGACCTGAGAGATCTGGATGGTTCATAATTTAGCAGGAGGTCAGTAATGTATTTTGGGCCTAAACCATTCAAAGCTTTATAAACCAGCAGCAGTATTTTTGAAATATATTCTTTGACACAAAGGAAGCCAGTGTAAAGACTTCAGAACAGGAGTGATGTGATCCACTTTCTTAGTGTTAGTGAGGACTCGAGCAGCGGCGTTCTGAATCAGCTGCAGCTTCCTAATAGATTTTTTAGTGAGACCTGTGAAGACACCATTGCAGTAGTCCAGTCTACTGAAGATAAAAGCATGGACAAGTTTTTCCAAATCCTGCTGTGACATTAGTCTTTTAATCCTAGATATATTCTTTAGGTGATAGTAGGCTGATTTAGTAACTGTTTTAATGTGACTGTTGAAACTCAGGTCAGAGTCCATGACTACACCTAGATTTCTGGCTTTATCTGTTGTTTTGAACATTGCAGACTGAAGCTCAGCGCTAACTTTTATACGTTCTGCCTTGGCTCCAAAAACCATTACCTCAGTTTTATCTTTGTTTAATTGGAGAAAGTTCTGACACATCCAGTCATTAATTTGTTCAATGCACTTACTCTTCCTGCATTGCAACAGGCTCATTCAGCTGTGTTTACATTTGCATCCACTACTACACTGTCCCATCATAACTTTATTAGATACACAGTACCCTATAAAATCTTGATAGAGTCAGACAATGCAAATGTAAATGTCAGAGTATTCGTTTCATTGCTGTGACACACACACACACACACACACACACACACACACACACACACACACACACACACACACACCACACACACACACACACACACACACACACACACACACACACACACACACACACACACACACACACACACACACACACAGAGAATGAGACAGGGGACATTGTGCTCTCCACACCATTAAGGATGCTGAATAGTGAAGTCCTTGTTCCATTCCAATTGTCAGAGCTTTGAAGGAGTCAGTGGTTGGACGTGGGCTGCCTCACAGAGCGTTTCCTCTATTCCACTGAGCACACAGTAGCTTAGGGATCAGCCTGTGTCCCCGACAGGAATGTGTGCCACTGAGTGTTGGCCTGTCCACTGAACAGAGCTGCGAGCCTCAGATCAGTGGCATTGGCGGCCTACGGCTTGCTCTTTATGGCTGTGTCGCTGAACGGCTGGCTCTCCGCTGTGCAGACGGCAGCCCTCCAGATGGATACTGGGACAGCGGAGGCCACAGGGCTGAAAATCCCATCAAGCAGCAGTTCCAGGCCCTTGCACTGAGAAGATGAAGCGCACCAGCCTGCCAGGGGACACGGGCCAAACCCTTCTGCACCTCCGTCACCCCCCAACCCCAATCCCTTCATGCTCCTCTTTCCTTCCTCCTTTTATTCCTCCTGTCCTCTTTTTCTTTCCTTTTACAGGAGAAGACTGCAAGCTCAACCAGCCAGAATATGGAGTGTGGCCCTCAGGGTCTGTGGCCCTCGCTTGTTAAATAAAGGAGCTGACTGGCTGATTGATAGACCCTCAGCAGTCCCTGCACCTCACATGTTTTCCGGTTCGCTGCCTTATATACGAATCCTTTGTTGGCCAGGCTTGCGTTAGCGTTTGTTAAATGCAGTGTTTGATGGATGGCACCAATTTTCCTCCAAAACCCAGATGAGCCACCTAAGCACCTTTCCCCCTCCCCTGGTTTCTCCCCAGGTAAACCCCATGAGCATGAGGGGACAAGAGTGTTCTAAAACGGTATCAATCAAACAACCTTGTGCACGGCCGCAGCAGCAACGCAATATTTCAATTATGCATCTGTTCCTTGGTGGCTGACATTTCGTTCAAACTTCTACCCCCACCAAGGCACAGAGGAAGTGCCCTGCCTGTTGTCTTCACCTCCTTAATTGAACTGTTTAGGCATGTCTGTCGCCCTTTTTCCTTAACTCTGTAGATGTTTACAATGCATCGACTCATAATGCTATTATCATCGTGCGCAGCAAGGAAATTACAGTTAAGTCTAGAGCTATAAACAATGGCTTCAACTAATTTCTTGTTATAAAATAATTTGCTAATTACTTTTTTGATTAAGAGACTTTTCCTTTTGTATATAAAATGTCCTAAAGCTCACAGTAAAGTCATCAAAGTGCTTGTTTTGCCTGGCCAAATGTCCAAAACCCACATTTTAGAAAAGAAAAGAAGAGTCACACATGTAGTTGATTGATGATGAGATACTTTAGCATTTCTGTTTGATAAATACATCAATATGTTCTGCTTATCGACTTATTGTTTCAGCTCTAGCTGAGACTTAATACAAACACAAAAGATGATAGCAAATATATAAACATGTGAAAGAAAGCCAAAGAAAATACATCTAATATGAACAGTGTAACAGTAAAGATAATTATATCAAGTCTCAATAATGTAAGTGGGCTAACACACTATACTTTAACATCAAATCCAGTTATAAAGTTAACAATGTTGCCACCAGCCAACACTGACTATCTCTGTCCCTGTAATGCCAGAGGCATGCTCTGAAATCCACAAAGGCTGCAGAGGAGTGTAAGCCTGATGCAGTGCAGCGAACCGACAGGTGAAAAAGATAAACAGATGCGAGACAAGTCTCTGGGGTGTTGGGTTCATTTGTTACCTACCGAGGACAGACATATTCCTGTCAGACAAGCCGTGGCAGCACCAGATGCGAGGTCATTCCAGTTACGGAGTGAAAATCTTGGGTTAAGGACAAAGATTCTCACTTCACACAAGAGACGGCCGTGGGGTTTTATTTCCCCTGTGGTCCTCTACAATAAACGCTCTTTCAACACTTTGCTCCAAGATGCTGGAGAGTTTTTTAATAAAAACTGAAGCTTATTCATCATTGTTTGTCTCCTGTTCATTTTGCTGTATAATTGTGATCTAACAGCAATTGTGATGATGGATTCAGTAGTTTTCACGTTCATCTACCATTATTTTACAGATGTTTAATTTGTTGTTTGCAATATATATTATTCATTAATTAGCCAATGTGTGGCTCTTGTTAATTCAAGTATAGCTGCATTTAGCTGTACAAATTGCGACATAAATTGAGGTAGTGTACAATCTTTTGCACAATAAGCTACAATAATGAGACAAAATAATTCATTTTGACACTAATTATTGATCCTGGTCGTTTTTAATTCTATTTTAAGTATTGTACGATTTTCCAAACAACTTAAGACATGATTTCTGATTAGAAAAGTTTTTAATTGCTAAAGATACATCTATGCTGGCTGTTTTTATGGTTGTTGTTAAGGGGACACTTTCTCTGTGTAATATATATGCTTATGGGGAGGACAGACAGCAGACAGGTTCATGGAAGGAGGATATTGGAAGGTACTTGAGACACACTGGCTCCTAACCAGAACAACTGGCGTCTCTCCTTTGCAGATGGACACACAGGTGGGCTCACAGGTGGGGAAGGAAGAGGGGAAGTACTGTGCCAGTTTTGTGTCCTGCTTGGTGTGTGCTTGTGTCTGTGTGTGCGTGCGTGCGTGCGTGCGTGCGTGCGTGCGTGCGTGTGTGCGTGCGTGCGTGCGTGTGTGTGTGTGTACGCGCATAACATCTGGACCATGGTCCACTGGCACGTCAGAGAGAGAATTTATCAATGAAGCTACACTGCGCCCTCCTGGACGTTTGCAGCACCGCATGGCTGAAACACTAATTTCATTATCTGTTTGTTTGTTTGTAGCCTTTATTTAACCAGGTGAAGCCCCTTGAGATCAAAAGATCTCTTTTTCAAGGGTGACCTGTTCAAAGATCTTTCACAACTAACCTATGATTTTTTTTAATATACTTTTTTTATTGTTAACGCCCTGTATCATAGCTTTATGCTGTAACCTCCACTCGTACTGCTATCACAGAAAGCAATTCAACAAATTAATGAAATACAGAACAGTAAAGTAAGTGCCTAAACACACTGGACTAAGAACAAATATAATGAATTGTTGTTTTGGCATAAAATATTTCTCTCTTTTTTTATATAAAATGTTTTCTTTTGTAACCCTCCTTTTAGATATCTCCAAGCTCCCCTTAAAGCTCCTCCATAAATGACTTGTCCAGCCTATCAAAGGACGGGCAGAACCAAACAATATGATTGCAGAAAGCAAACCAACAAATAATATTGATCCCTGCAACACACAGACAGCTAATCAATGAATGTATGTCCTCCCTGCGCAGGCTGCAAGCCGAGATCAATTCTGAAGAAAGATGAGGCATTGGCAAATAAAGTGAAGTAGTTCTGAAGCATACCCGTTGTTTTGAAATGGAATAAATTCCCCAAACATGAAACATCGACTAAAGCTGTATGAAATGGCCCTGCCAGGCTGTTTGAACAGAACAATCATGCTTACAGCTGTAATTCCAATAAATATTGTTGCTATTATCTCCCACTGAAGTTTATTTTCTTTTATTCTTGGTGTCTGGTCGTTTAATATCACTTGCTCTATGGCCTCACATTGTGAACCAGCAGATGATTTATTGATCTGAACACGGCCTCCAAATAACCTGCACAATTGTTTCATCACCTTGTCATTATCACCGTGATAAGCAGGGTGCCAAAAGTTGGACAAGTCCCTCAAGTGTGTCTCTTTCAATACTGAATTGATAGAAACATTAGTTATTTTGTATTCCAGACTCGTAAAAGTTTAAAGGTTATTTTTGGCTCAATCTTTGCACGGTCAGCTTACTGACCTTAATTGCATGTCCATGTGTCTTTTCTTCTTGTTATATATGTAGGTGTTTAATAAGTGAAAGTTGGGTATTGTCAATTTTGCATTCGCTATCAGTCATTTAGTAGTGGTTGCCATGTAGCTTAATGTGATGTTCACTTTTAAAACAAATATTTTGTTTTGTGCAAATCAATAACAACAAAAATGCTTGCAAACAGGATTTCCTTTAATACATTCATACAAAATGACGTAAAAAATGCACTATTGCCAACATGAAGGCAATGTTCAGTTACAATAACTCAAGGCAAAGACACACGCAAAGTCGAAAGAGCCAAAAGGCAGAAACATTCAGTCCGAGAAACACTGCCTCTCAGTCTCGTCGTAAAGCAGACCGTCTGAAACAGAAATAGCCTCAGAGGCTGGCCTGGCCCAGATGCTGAAACTGCTATAAATAGGGAGTGTTGTTATGATGAAACTATGTCAACCTGTAAGCCATTAAGACAGCTTTCAAAAATAAAGAATTGCCAACTGAGAGCATTGCACCATAATAATGTGGACGTTTTCCTTATATTTATTGCAGCTTCAAAGCTCATCAGAATCCACCCTAACTTTATTTCAACCCGGAGAGACGTGATGTAAGAATTACATATTTATTGTTTACACGTCATATGAATGAAATGATTGCCATGATAGTACAACAGGAGAATGTAATGGTGTTTGGCGATTAGGCCCCCGGTTTGCAGGATAATCATTCAGGAGGGAAAGCACCGCTCCGATGAAATCCCCGGGGTCTAGACACTGGTGGTGGTGATGAGTAGGTGAGACCGGTCTGAAGGAGGAAGGTTTAGCTTTGTCCTGAAGGAGACGGGAGGCGAGAGGGGTGGAGGCGGGTTGCGTGTGATCATCTGCAATGACAACTGACAGGGAGGAAGAGCAGGTATTTAAGGCATTTAGCATGTGCAGCGATTGGCTGCTGAGGCGTGACGCCCTCATATTTAATGAGGGGGGAAGGGAGCCATAGAGTGACGTGTGAGTGACTCGAGTTAGGTCTTCCTTATTGAACTTGCGCTAAAGCTTTCATTACCATAGGAATCATAATGTTAGAATTAAAGGGTCAGAGATTCAAAAGCCTTTATTTCTATGGCTGGACAATGTAACCAATATTATTCTTTATTGGTTTAACTTTTCAAGTATAGTCCCCTTGCTGCCTTACATCGAGTTTGATAAGACAACCAATATCCGTTGCATCTGTGCATTTGTGATATCACATGATGTATTTGGAGCTAAAGCTACAAAAAATGATTAAGACGGTTTAAGACATCATTTTTAGACGTTTAGGCATTTGTGGTAAAGGTTTAACTTGACCCATTAAAATAACAATAAAATTACAGAACAAATGTAACAACATAAAATATCCAATGTATAGCAAAACAACAAATCGCAAATAATGTGGCAGTAATTGTTATCATGGCACTTAGTTAGAAAATATTCACATTAAGAAAAACACTGTGCCATTAACATTTGATAATAAAATGCTGTCATGGCATCTAGACTTCCACACTGCGTACAAAGAAGGTATAAAGTAACCAGACCATTTTCACTTAGGTTATTGTGTTCAATGTATTATACGCTTATAGTATGACTATAGCTCCCTAGCTGTCAGCCAAGCACAATAAAGACAAAGACACAAACAGATACTTTAAAACTCACTGCAGCCAGAAAAAGCTGTTACCTGAGGAAGAGCATAAAATATTTAGTACCTAATAAAAGGCATCTTCTCCTGCGTTAAGAGTAGTTACATGACACTGTGTTCCACAAATGAGCGCACATGCAGTTTGTAATGATTAAACCTCAAGCATTCATCCTGATAAGTGAAGCATTAAACCTGACTTTCTGAAAAGTACCTCGGAGCATAAACGTAGAAGACGGTTTCAGGTAGCCCATTCAATTGCCTCCCAAAATACAATCCGTGTGGCTTATTCAACTGTACACCGTACGGCATACAATGGCAACTGTGCCTTACTTAAAGGTGGAGTAGGTAATTTTGGAGAAACCAGCTTGAGTGCGCTAGAATTTGAAATACACAGCCGGAAAACCAACACACACGAACGCGCACATGACCAATGAGGCCCGAGATAAGTTTGTGCAGAGATGGAAGGCTGACAGGCAGATAGGCCATCCAGTTATTTTAGCCGGGCCGGCTGATTGGTCGTGCTTTTTACAGTAATACGGCTTCCACAGATTACATTTTTGTATGGATTTTTTGTCAAAGCACTTCAGATATTCATTGCTATCGGGATGTTAAGAGCATTCCATGGAATACAACAAAAACTGTATCTCGAGCCGGTTTCTCAAATTTGCCTACCCCACCTTTAATCACAGTTTTGAGTATTCCCTTTTTAAGAAATGTTTCGTAAAGTGGCTGCCAGTTAGCAATTGTTACACAAAAGTTTAAAAAAATGAGTGTACTGCTTAGTTATCTCACATAAAACCACAAAGAAAATGCAAAAAAAAGAATTTAAAATTCATATGTTAAAATTAGATTAAAATTAAGATAAGGTTCTGAGCATGTTTGAACCTAACAATTTCACTTTAGTGATGTAATGAGTGGTTGTTTAAAAATTCTTTATATATTGAGAAAAGCTTTTTTCGTAACAAGCATAAAAGCTGAATTTGAGAAGCTTGTCTTACCAGCAAATTCCAGCAAAGGCTAAATTAAGTATGTTCAGCTTGACATTCACTTCTTGCTACACCCAAACAAAGTAAGCAATTTCATCCAGGTCTACAGGATAGTCTGTGAGATGGAGGGGCTCCTTGATATCAAATCGCTCCCCCTTGTAGCTTTTCCAACGGCCGGCAGGGAGGTAGATGTCACGCTCTTGCTTTCCCGGCTCTAAAACCGGGGCTACCATGAGGTCATCCCCAATCAGGAACTGTGAGTCGATTTTATAGGCCGTTTCATCACCTGTGGCAATCCACCACAGGGGCCGTATGATTGGGTCCCCGGTGTCCAGCACCTCACTAGCCAGCTCCAGGACCCGGGGTGCCACAAGACTCTCATGAAGGGCTGTGTATTTTCGTGCAATTTCAACCACCTCGTTGTCGTATTCCCATGGCGGAATAGAAAACTGCATGGAGGGCATGAAGGCTATCAGCTCCAGCCAGCGGATATAGAGTTCTCGATCGGGTAAGACATGAATTCCCTCTGTGCGGTTCAAATAGGCATTCCCTCCGATCATGTCTGGTAGAATAAACTGATAGCCAAGAATGCTGATGGTAAGCACGGTGGGAATAATAGATTTGAGACCTAACTCGTAGCCCCAAACAGAGTCTCTGTCAATTGGTCTGAAGAAGCAGGATATGTTCTGGGACTGGTAGCCACTGCGCAGCTCAGCTCTATCATTGTAGGGAATAGCCATTTCCGTGTAACGTCTGGTGAAAAAACTTGGGTCTTGAATGGGAGTTCTGGTACTGAATTTCCATGGTAAGAAATTAGTCTCTCCTGCGTCAAATTTAAAGGATGACACTCCGTACCTGGAACGCAGTGAACGTAGCTGGGAGGAAAACCAATCACGGGCTTCTGGATTTGTGAAGTCCAAAATGCCGCCAATGCCATTCCACCAGCGCACCAAGGCAGGCAACCGGCCTGTAGGCTCACGGACAAACAGCCCCCTCTCTACGCAAGTATGAAAGTTTTCCGAGTCATAGTTAACAAAAGGGTGAATCCAGAGTGACGCCAGAAATCCATCTGATTTCAGCTTCTGGAACATGGCGGTGGCATTGGGGAACTTAGTGGGGTCAAACTCATACTCTCCGTAACGCCTTGTGTAGCGATCATCTATTTCCAGTTGGCTACAGTTAAAGTTATACTTGCGTATGTTGGCAGCATACTCCAAAACTTTCTCTTGGTCAATATCAGTCTTATGTAGAGCCCAGGTCGACCATATAGGATGCCGAAACATGACTTTGGCAGGCACTTTGTTTGGTTTGTTGAAGTATCTGCGGACCATGTACTTGTGTATGGATGTCACATCCAAGCCCACGCACACTCTGTAGCTGAGTTCAGCACATGGCTCCTCTCCTGGGTTTGGCTTGAAGGGACTGTCATTGTATCGTGCCTGGAAGGACATGGTCTTCTCTGTGTCATTCCAGCCCAGGTGGAAGGGTACTGAATTATTTATCTTAATGGCTGTAGCATTGGATGAAAGCCAATAACTCTCTAAAATTCCTCCAAATTCATTGCGGTTTGCGTAGATGTCACTTGTAACAAAGGGTTTGGGAGCCTGTTGGCCTTTAATGGAAACAGGCCAGTGTTGTATTGCTGACACAGCACCACCATACCAGTGTGCAAATGTGTATGTCATGGCATGCTCAACAGGAATGTCAGGAACCAGTTCTTCCCAACGCACACGGTAGCATTGTACCGTGTCCTTGGGCCGCACCGTCTCGATGAAGAAGTTCAGTTTTCTATCAGTGGTTTGTCCGCAGCTCAGCATCTCCCCCTCTTTGGAGCATGAATCCAAATCCAGCGTACCTGACCTGCCAAGATTTAAATATATTTGGATTTACAAGCAATCTCAAATTTATTTTCAAAAACGACTTGATTACATATACAGAAATATTCTAATGAACCTGAAATATGCATCATTACAAAAGCTTAAAAATGTGAAGACCATTGTAAAATACCAACCTGAAATCCATTCTGAATACAATAGACCCTCCCTGGTTGCGGATAATGTAGCCATCTTTATTCAGATCCAGGAGCTGAGTCTTAAGCAGCTCAGCTTTGCGTATAGAGGCTATATAATAACACCACGCAGTCACTGCAGCAACTACCAGCACCAGGCCGATTACCCCGGCTCCGACTAAGGGTCGAGTGTCCTTGCTGTGTTTCTGCTTGGGGATAACATCTGTAATTGTGCCCCCTGCTCCTCCTGGTACAACTTGGTACATGACTTCTGCTGTTCAGTTGGCAAATCTGAGTGTTGCTTTTTAAGAGCTCAAAGAAATATTTTCCAGGGAACCTTGTGTGCCGCACTCTGGCCCCGTCTTTGTGTCTATTTGCCTGCCTGTCATGAGAGAGAGATAACAAGCATTGAAAAGTCAATGTCAAAGTCTTCATGCAATATTTGCTTTTCTCATTGAAACAGTATTTATAGACAAAATGCATTGAGGATCAAATAACAAGGCATCCTGTACCTTTAGCCTTTGGACAGAACATTCACGTTATATATCTTACCAGCTGTGGTTAGTCGAGATTACTTCAAATCACTTAACTATCAGGTAATTTCAGGAAAATAGCTCCAGCCAGAAAACACTAGCTGCCAGGCTTGTTCTCATTCTATTTTGTTTCCTTGTCAGTTCAAAGCCTCTATTACATTTCTGCATTGTCTTACATGCTCTGCATTGCTGCACAAAGGGATTCCAAAGCACTTGGAGGTATTATGCTGTCAGAATGTAAACTTTTAAGATGTGTGATTTAACAAAACAAATCTACTGTCAATTACCCGTAAGAGGATAAAGTGGATGTTCCCAGCAGTAATTCTAACATACGAGTTCAATTGAAAAAATACTAATTTGTATGTAAGGAAGTAGAGGAGCAGAAAGGGGATTTTGGCCTTAATGCTCTGCCAATGCCGGGAAGGAGAGGAAAGAATACTAAGCTTGGAGGGTGTGCTTCATCACGCCAGATCAACCAAAACTGCCAAAAAACAGTTGTTGTTGTTGTTGATGTTTCTATTTCATTTAGACCAGTCTGTCCCTCCCAGTAGGGATACAGCAAAAACGTTTACGGGTAATTAACTACCTGATGTTAGTTATTGTGGTTTTGGCTAATCAGAATAGATTAGATTAAGGTGCATTGCCGACAGAGGGGAGTTCAGTCCCCTCCAGAGTACTCCCTGTATGCTGACTTGTCCTAACTGCAATTGACCCTCCTGGTCTGCACTGGCAGCAAAGGTCGATAATAAAAAATGCTTGCTATTAATTAGCAATCTAATTGACTAATTCTGTGTTCAACCACCCTTAGTATAGATTTCCTCCAACAACAGGACTGATAACATGAGCCCATCATTAATTAACAGAGAACTAACTGTTGGTTCCCTGGAGATCCACTCTGGCTGCAGAAATTGACAAAGTGGTTTACTGTATTCATATTTATTTATATTTGCATTTATCTAATCAACTTTAAATCAAAATACATGTTGTTATTAATCAATCTGTTGTCTGTTTTTTCATTTAATTTAGTCAATTCAAGTGTAAAAACAGTGTGTAATATCCACTGAAGTTCCCCAAAACACAAGGGGATATGTTCAGATCGCTTTTGATTAACTATAACCTAAAAATCCCAACATTTGTTTATGAATTAAGGAAACCAATTAATCTATTATTTATTTTTTTAAGTGAAAATGCATATTTCCACTGTCCAAAATTACACAGCACACTTGAGAAGCTAGAACCAGAAAGTGTCGTCCATTTTCGCTTGAAAAGTTACTACAAATATTATAGTTTAAACAAAAATACTTTTTATAATGAATTCCTCGTTGCAGCTCTACAGAAAATATTCATATTTGTAGGATGCTGGAGGCCGGAATGCTAACTTAAAATTATTTTTAACAAAACAATGTAATTAAGTAATTCTATAATTCTTGAAATGATCTACAGTGTGCATCAACCTTTTGAAAAAGGTTTTCAAAAGTGTATGTCCCTATAACTGATTAATCTTAACACTCTTTAACTACACACAAAGACAACCCACCCTGTTTTCCATGCCTGCTATAGTGGCTTGTTTGTCTCATTGAAACAGTGTCAACAGGCAGACTCGGAGCTTTCTTTGTTTATGCTGTGATAAGGAGGAGGGGGTGTCAAAGCTGCCACTTCAGCCGATCCACTATCTTTTCTGACATGGAAAAAATAGACACAGAAGTGCTGATACATTCGGAACAGAAGTGTGAGAAGCCTCACTATACCGTAAGAAGCACGCGCGTGTTTGTGTGTGCGCGTGAGAGTAAGCGTATGTGTTTACAGTTATACTCAGCTAACTTAGATAAGCACACGGCAGAACTTTACAGAGCTACAGTAAAGTCTCACTGTGAATTAGTTTAACTTTTTACTTAAATTATGCATATTTAGTAGAAATATAAATACAAATGTAGGCTATAATACATGCATTATTATAGCCGTACTGAAAATAAATGTTCCTCGCTAATGTACCCACAGCGTCTACATACAGTATAGTCCGATTTATAGAAAGTCGTTGTTTTGCGCGGTAGTGCAGGAAAGTTAACGGAGGGAAAACAACCCGTAATCCGTGAGAGAAAAGTAGCATAGTATTATCGTTTACCCTCATGCTAAACGTTTAACTGTTCATTATAAATAGTTTGTTGCCTACCGATCTGCAGCTGCCCCCTCTGCAGCTCCGAGCACAACGTGTTTGCTTCAGTTCACAGAAAAAGACCAAGAGGCATCAAGGCATGTTGATTGATGGGTATCCGCCTATACGCCCACCGCAGCATGGGAAATGTAGTCCAGTAGGTGGGAGCATTACCGTTTATTTTCTCATTATATATCAATTACACTGTTGTACATAATTCAAACCTGTCACACTAGTTAAATTACAACGTTTTTTGCATAGCAAGTGAGCCTAAAACATTTTGTTATGAGCACTTAATTTCTATGTTATGTCATATAATGATGACCACACATAGAACTCAAGTCATTATATGACCATATAACTCAAGTCTGCTATAGATAAATAACATGATAATCCCATAAAAAGTCTATAAAGTTTCCTTGTTTGCAGAGTTTTTTTTAATGTTTTAACCCCCCAAACACGCATTAAAGAATTCCTTTATCAAAAGATTATCTCTCTAGTAGGATACACTTCTAATGCCACAGATTGAAACACATTAGGGCCACATTGCCTCACTCTGGGAAGATCTTTGCTGCTTGATTTAGTACTGAGTTGTAAAAGTGGCCACGCTGTGAAGGGATATAATAGTTTTAAGAGTGCCGCCTACAGTTACATTATGAATTCTTACACCTTGTCTCGCTGGGTTAATTAGTGAAGAATTAAACAATAGTGAAGTTAACAATCTCCATATAGGACCTCAGCAGGTCCCCAGTCGCCGCTTTGGTAAACAGTGCTCATGGTCCTAACGAAGACACTCAGACACAAACTCTGGATGTATGATGTAGTGTCTGGCCTGGTAGGGCTTCACCACGTGGAAGCAGCTGTAGCACCCACTGTAGAGAGACCATCAGAGCAGAAATTAGACCACAATGGTTCTTACTTTTGGCACACTTTGACAGATTTATTCAATATTCACCTATTATTCTGGCTGCTAGACCTTCGTAGAGAGTGGTATTGAGGGTTGGTGGTTTGGGGTCTTGTTCGGAGCTGGGCCCCTGCATGTTGCCTGTCCATAACAATGTCATTTTGTCAGGATGAATCATTAATATTGCTCATTAACAAACAGTATCTAGGGTTTTCAGGGTCTAAAGGTCAGGTCAAGAGGTCTCTTACCTGAGTTGCGGTGCTGATAGTGGATAGACAGCCCTGTGAAAGTCAATTTGAATGCAAAGAAAAGCTATTAGAATCAAGTTTGGTTAGAGGCTTCTTTAGACTGTATATACATCCAATGTAGTGCTACCTTGCTGTTGGCTTCTTCCAAGCTGCATGAAGCTTAAACTCAGTGCCAGAAGGAGGCTCAGTCAGTTGTAGTTTCTGCAGTGCGTCAGCAGAGGGCAGAGCTTGTGCTGGGGATGGGTTGACAGGAGGCATGAGGTTTGGTTTGCCTGTTATCAGGTAGTTGTCTGGACAAGTCACAACTGGACTGTGGAATGATAAATGTCTGACAGGGGGAAAGAGGGGACGGCCAATGTCCGCAGGGGGCGAAGGGTGTGGAAATATGCGGCATGACCTGTAGTTGGACTGAAGGCTCTTGGGAAACAGAAAGTCCTGTAAAGACAAGGGATAAAAGGACATGTATGGCTAGAAATAGAAAAAAAATAGAAGATAAGGTGAATTAAAAACAATATGTAACTGTCGTTCTTACAATTAGTTAATTAATAATAATAATAATAATTTAAAAAGCAGCTTTAAAATCCATCTTTACAAAGTGCTTGGATAAAAGCAAAGAAAGAAAAAATATGTTATACATTAATACAATAGTTTTTAAAGGAATAGAAATATGATAAACGGAATAGAAACGCAATAAAAGGAATGTTGAGACCACATAAAAAAACTGTATTTATTCAGTTATGTATTCTTTTTGAATTTACCAAGAGATTTCAAGATTCGTTGAAGATTATGTAATTCTCTCAGTTCTCAGAACGTAAAGAACATCCATGTTTTAAATTAGTTATATTAAATTAAAATGTGTTGAGTAGGTTTTAGGCTTTTTTATTTCCTTTACAGAAGGATGACTATACTCTCTATCTCTCCTGATCTCTGTTTACTCCATGTCGGGTTGAATAAATAGGCATTGAGGAAGTTCTGAATAATAGATGTGATACAGCTTTCATCCAGCAAAGGGAAATGTAAACAACCAGCCACCAAGTAAGGCACAATAGTGTGGCTTAATGAAGATACTGCCAACAATAAGTGGCCCAATTAGCCTTGTTTGACATTGAATGCATAAAATGTTAAATTATTTCAGTAGCTAAATACATTGATTATACTGTAGGATTACGACTTACATTTTCTCCAGAAATTGTCCTTGCACAATCATAATTAAATATCCCTTTAAACCCATGCAGTCCATGGCTGTTCGTCTTACCGGCCGGGGCTGGGGGTTGTTCCTGCGGTGGGCAGAGGTGGGTCGAAGCTGTTCTCGTTTTGCTGTGCCAGGAGAGGCAAACTGCTCTTTGTACATAGTTAAATAGAGCTGAGGAGCCATCTTCACTTATCGTCTTTTCACCTGCTCCCCTCCAGTCTGTTTAAAAGTTATGTGCATCCTTCTCCTCCCCTGTCACCTGGTGGCTCCTCCCCTCATTCGTGTGCATCTGTTATTCTTTTACCTGCACTTTTGGTATGCAAATATCCTAACGTGTGTGTTTTCTCCACTGAAAACTGTTGCTGGGTTCTGCATGCCACCTACTTTATGTGTATATATTACTCTCCCTGTGTTTAATGGATCAGAACACAGCACGTTTGCATGCATCAGTAGCTGTAAACCCTGCTTGGATCACCGAACAACTACAGTAGATGGTAAAATCTTTGTTATACATGCAGCTATTGTGATTAATCTAGGCTATATGTTGTAAGAGACGGGTGAAGAGCATCCTTGGTGAACCAGAACATCTCTTTGTGCCACCTGAGCACTCGGACACTAATCCCCTTAAGCACCAGGCCCCCTGCAGAGACACACATACCTGGGGTCACTCTCCATGACTCCCTCCCAGGGGCCCTCACAAAGTAACCAGCATTGATCTCAAACATGAGGCTTCCAGCTCTTTTGCTGCTTCAAAGTTAAAGCAACATAAGTCTTATCTGAGCTGCAGAACTGGAACAAACTGGAGCAGGGATGGGATTTCTAAGAATCTCCCACCACCCAGGGTCACCTCTATTCACTGTCAGCATGCCACATGAGCATCAATAATTTACCAAAGCGCTGTAGGGTGCCATTGTGTCTCCACTGCTTTCACTGAGTTATCTGTGACAGGAACTGGCTGTTCATCTCGCTGCAGTGGTCGGGCCTTGTTTGACAGCCACGTTAAGCCCAGTCAAATCCATGTCAACAGATGCAGAGAGGACATGGGGAATCATAGTAATGATGTGGCAGGAACGACCTTCACTGGGCCTCTAAATCAAATCCAATCACTAGTTTGTGTTCCCTTCTGTAGTATACTTTGACGCAAGGCAAATCCCAAACTCTTCCTTTTATTCATACTCTCTACATCTCTTCCAAACAACAACAGTGCAGTGTATTTGATAGAAAAATGGATAAACATTTCAAAGCAAATGCATGCTTCTTTCAGTTATGCATGATGATCAGCCTCAGAAGATTCTTGTTGCATGGCTTTCATGTTCTGCACAGCCAGTGAAGCAGACGTCCGACATGATGCGATGCAGACTTCAAAGCCCTTGCCATAGACTCAGTGTTATTTACTCGTGCTTGTATTTCGCTGCCGCTTTGAGCTTTACGTAGAGATAATCAAAATTCTGTAAGAGAGAACAGACAGATGCTGTGAGAGGACAAACCGGAAGTGTCAAGTGTTCAAAGCACAAGAAGAAATGCAGGGTGCTATGCAAAACAGTATGAATGGACAATGTAAAAAGGGTACATTTACGGACCTGAATGGTGTAGTAAACGATTGCCAAATAAGCCGCAATGCAGCCGCCGAGGAACAGATCAAAGGCTGCAGGCTTCACTCTGGAAGAAAAAGCATATGAGAGTCCAAACATATTGAAATAAAAGTAAGCACAAGATGTATTTGAACACAGAAATATTTACCTGTACATCACAATTTGTTGGCTCATTTGATCAAAAAAGGTAATGTCAGGGTCCCTGTTTGAAGAGAAATGGTTGATCATTAGTGATATTGTTGGATTTCCTCCTGCATTGATCAGCATGTGTTTGCTTCTTCT
Organism: Gymnodraco acuticeps; assembly: GCF_902827175.1. Lineage (NCBI taxonomy): Eukaryota > Metazoa > Chordata > Actinopteri > Perciformes > Bathydraconidae > Gymnodraco > Gymnodraco acuticeps. The sequence goes on from NW_022991244.1 coordinate 1,296,836, forward strand.
TCTACAGCGTACTTCTTGTCCTGTCGGAAGGTGTGTCTGTGAACCTGCTGCAGGTAACGCTTGAACTCGTGCTCCAGAGAATTAACCAGCAGGATGTGAGCCGGCTCCTTATCCAGCAGCTGGGTGGCCCGAGGGACCGATGTCAGAGAGGACATCAGACTCGACATGCGACTGTCGTGGAAGTCCTTCAGCCAGAACGTAGACGTTATTCACAAAAAGAAGAAAGTAGGAAAGGTCTCATGTTCCATTGTACTAAATACAAGTAGTTGTATGGTCAAGGTGTCTCAATATTGACCCATGAGAAACCTGATTCTTTACAATTTACACTCCAAATATATTTAAATAGTGGGTTTAGTCAAATGCCTCCAATCATTGAATGAACTGAATTAACAAGCTGCAGTTACAGTTTTTCTCGATTGCTAACACACTACAATTATACATAAAGCACAATTATTTTAACTGACACTCAAAGAGCAAAACATCGGCTCAAATCTCCAAAACTCTAAACACGTTTTCAGCTTTTCACACAATTTGCAAACCACTGCACACATTTCTCCACGTAAGACACAGACATCTGACATAAAGTCACGTGTTAGCAGGTTTAAAACACTGATATTCAAAATGCCTCACACATGGACCAATAATCAAGAAACACGTTCCACCTGACCAAACACCTGATAGCATAACTGTTGGCTCATCAATCAGGATGTTAGCACTATAAAAAGACCACAGGTGAGTACTTTCTTACAGCAACAATGGAAGCCAACATGGAAGCAAGAGGAAGAGGAGAGGAGGAGGAAGAGTACTCTCCAATGAAATGAAATGTTATCAACCATGGTGTGTCGATGAGAGAGGCTGGACAGAGGGTTCAGCCTAATCTAAGCCGATGTACTGTCGCCTCTGTAATCCGGACACTTAGACTTGAAAACAGGGTTAGTTCCCAGTTTGTAGCTCTGCATAATTCATGATATATCAGAGCTTATATCTGTTGTGTGAAACGTATTTGCTGCATTACTGTAATTGAATTGTTGGCATGTTGCATACTATAACCGTACAAACATCCTGCACAATGTACTGTGGTAAACTCACTTTTATGCAACACAGACGCTGACCGACCACTACAGTATATCTGTGTTGTTTATCTGAAGGACTGAGAAACAAAGAGGTGGAAGGCTAAGGGTTTCCAATGAGGCACAGGAAGCAGCAGTTACAAACTGAGTGTTGGCAAACAATGCATCACACTTAGAGATCCGAAGCAGAGTAGCTGTGTGCTGAGATGCATGCTGCACAATGTTATATTTTCAACAACTCATTTGTATTTCTTCATTTTCTGTATTTCTGTAAACTCAAGCAATCTTTCTCTGCAGAACCCTCTCTGTACAGAGCACAGCCCATAACAGATGGAAGTGCTTTAGATGATGCTCAGCAGTGTGTCGCTGGGTGCTCAAACAATCTAGTGTTATGAATGAAGTGTGTTATATTTGGTGCTAAAGTTTGCATTTGGTAAGTGTTTATGTAGTTTTGAGTGCAGTTCTTCATTTAGCAGGAGAAATTAGGTGTTTTGCACTTTGGGTGTGTGGTTTTGTGAATTGTGTTTAGTGTTCTGAGAAACTGAGCAATTTAAAAAAGAATGTGTGTTAGCAATCGAGAAAAACTGTAATACTAGGACCCAGGCCCTTGATATACACTGCAATTCCCATAAACTAACACCAGAGGTCAGCAATTGTCAAAGATGCATTATATAAATGATTATATTTACCAAAATAACCAGAAACTTACCAATTGGCCCTTGAACACCTGCATATCTTTCGGTGAACCCTTGTGGAAATAAAGGGAGATCAAAAGATTAATTGCAATGAAATGCAGATGAAATGATGGTGAACAATTATTATTATGCGTTATGCGCATGCGTTATGTTTGTATGCATTTAATCACCTTGTCAGAGAGATTGTACATATAACGTGCCAATGTCTCTGCTACAATGACGCCATTACGTTTCATTTTCCTGAAGTCCACTTGTGACCTGTGGGAAGACACAATACAACTGTTATGTGTTTCTTTGCATCATCTCTTCATATGCAGTGTCTAACAATCAGAATCAGAATTAAGAACCCACATGGTGTCTAGCATGGAGCCACGGAGCTCAGATTTGGGGTCTTCAAGACGAGACAGAGTGAAACTTGGTATCCTGCGCAGGCTGTAGCGCTCGTGTTCCCACGCTACTGAGGACTCCACAAGATTGATCTTCTTATGGACCAATCCCACCTTCACCCAGGGGAATCTGGAGGACACCACCTGCAGGAGAATTCACACATTTGAAGTCCAAGAAAACTGAGATAAACCAAGTCCATTTCTCTGGACCTAGCAGTAAAGTTTCTTTACCTCCTCCAGCTGTTCAAGGAAAGACTGTATGGGACTGTCTGGTTTAGGAGGGCGGGACACGTGCATGTGCAGTTCATCACTGTTGGCCAGTGTATCCAAACACAGCACAAACGCCACATTATCATGGAGCAGACTGGACTCTGCAGTGAAAAGGTTTGGAGGAACGATTTAAATGGGCTGCTTATGTTCAGATATAGTAGTCCAAACACTTCAAGAAAAACTCACCAGCGTGGTCCAGATGATCTTCAATCCATCTCTTTGTGCCAAGGAAATTGTATTTTCCTCCTCCAGTTAAGGAGAACATTAGATTGAATCTAAAGACCAAACATAAATCAGAACATGGTCAAGAATTGTTATCTGCCTGCACCAAATACTTTATTTTTATGTTCTTCACTCATAATAAAAAAGGTATGCTCTCATAGCTTGTTGTACTTTTATACTTGGAGGCCAACTTTTAGCATCACTGGGAAATGTGGACACATATAAACACTAACTAGCTTGACCTTATGTTAAGGTCGTTCTGTTGGGGGGGACTGTAACTCACGGTGGTTTGGTGCCTGGACTACTAAAAAGCTTCTGGAAGAGACGAACTAACTCCAGCAGGATGGTGACGCCACTGCCATTAGAGTCTGCTCCGTACGACAACCACTGTGGTAAAAACACAAACATATATATGAATGGAGAAAGAATTATACAGCAAATGTAAAAATAACCCTTGACCCCTTTTTCAAGACATATTTGCATACAATTATAAAATCCATACTTATTCCACACATTAGTGTTCACATGTATTTTAAAAACAAAAAGTATAGTAGTATTAAAGTAAGTTAAAATATATATTTTTCAATGTTAAAGCTTTACTGTACATGTTGCTAGGTAGCTAAAGTGTTATCTTACCGTTAAATACATGATGCATTATTTTCTAGATTTGTTCTGTATTATAAATATTAAGTTATCAAATACATTTGATGGAGTAGACAAAATACAAGTATTTAAGTTTATGTACTTAGTCTCTGTTTTTTGCTTTTTCTAAAAGCATTCATAGATGCAGAACATACAACTGTGTAGATTGCATCACATTACTGTATTTCTTTTCAGTTGTATTTCCTAAAAGTTCCTCTTGTCATGCCCCTGGAGGGTTTTATATAATTTTCCTTGACAACAAATATATTGTATTTGGATATTTTTAGTAGTTTGCATAGAAACAACCAAACAGTGAAAATTGGATTCATAATGTTTATGTAACTCACTGGTGCTAGCCCGTAGGAATCATAGTGGGCGGTGATTACGATTGTGGGCGCATCCTCCTCGGCTCCGGGAAGCACTCCCTGAAGAAAACATCACTAGTTATACATGCAGAAATAACGACTAATCACAAGTCAAACTAATCCAGTTTGAAAACTGAAGAATGTCAATCAAATGTTTTAAATCATCTGTCCTGGTCCCATACTCACCTCCAGCGTGGTGAAGGTGGTGTCAGTGCTGCTCTTTATAGCTGCAGTGTTGCTCAATGACATCTGAAAGGCTGTAGCTGTCACCATACTTCGAAGGACTGCCAAAAATGAAAAAGCATATAAACCTCAGTGTAATGTTTTTTCAACATCTTCACAGTAAAAATAACCTCTTGCAGCCCTCACCTCTGACGAATATAGACAAGGTCCTGGTGGCTGCAGCTTGCTTGACTTCCTCATACATGATAAGCAGTTTCTCATCCTCAGGCGCCACATATACTGGAATGAGGATCTCCTTCAGCAAGACCTCACTCTCACTCACCATAAAGGACTGCGAGGGGAAAAGAGGATTGTTGAAACTACTCTTTTTGATGCCCTGTGGTGTGGTGATCATTAACACTTGAGCAGGCTGTTTACCCTGGAGCACTAGGATGTGAGATATGACATTCAGAAACTGCTTGATGGATCAGAAAAGATGCTGTATTATTTGTACTTGTTGCCTTGCAGCATGTCCTGAAGCAACTTGTTACCTGTATTGAATCGTAGGGGACGGCAGAGATATTTGTGGGCAGCAGGATGAGGATGGCAGCAGCATTTTGCCTCTGGGCCTCGAGGTATTTCTCTGTGGTGAAGTCCATCACCTTCATGATGACGCAGCGGCGGGTCAGCACCGGCTCGTCTGCTGAGCGTGCCTCCGCCCCCAAGATGGCTCCACGGCAACCTGAACACACGAGTGTGAAATGAACACAGGCCACTTAGATGTTAAGCTGTTCTTCAAAGCAGAAATACAAAAGGAAATAATACGTCTGTCACTAAGTTCTTTAAGATGATACTCATCCTTTTTAGCCATGGATGTACACTTATTTGACTTTATTTTTTGTCTTACTAATGTGTGCTTTTCTTCTCTATATTAAGTTAGCTTTGTCTTTAATATTGCATGCCTTTTTTTACCTATGTCACTTTTTACTGTAACACTGTACATTTCCCCACTGTGGGACTTATAAAGGATTTCTGATTCTGATTTTAGAATATTGTAATTTTAATCTGAGCTTTATTTATTTATGATACAAATTTAAATGCAAACAATATCAGCTTATGTGATAGTATACATTGCTATACATGAGACACGTTGTTAGTTTGAATTGGCTTGATTTCAATTAGCAACAGTTTTTAAATGAGTGCATCTGTAATAATTATTCACCAATAAATATTTACTTTACACCAATGATCTTATTTGGCGTGGCGATTTAGTGTGATCGCATCTCAATCTTATTGAATCACCAATCACGATTGGTTAGCAAATGTAATAGTATTCATATCTCTTTCTTAAATGTAAGCTGTTATCCCTTGTGGTATTCACATCAACAGCATAATCATATGTTGCTTTATGTTAAATCTAAAAAGTAACTTGTGACTGCAACTCTGAGACATATGCAATGGAGCACAAATTCGAATAGAGGCAACTAGAAGTAAAAAAGCAGCATAAAATGAATGGTCAAAACTGTAAGTAAATGTACTTTCCAGCACTGGATATGCAACTCTCTGAACTTACCATACTTCTGTTGTACTAAGTTGTACTGTTGCATCCTGTAGGCAGTGAACTCATGGGAGGAAACTGGATGGAAAGCAGAGCCATGCAGCGACTGGACGCAGAGCAGCAGCACGGCAGCTACACTCAGCTCTCTCGGCAACATGATGTCACTTCCTGCCTGTGTCCTCTTATAGCCTCAATCTACAGTATGAGGGAAGGGTGATGTTACAGGAAGCTTCATTCGATACATTACGTTTCATTGAGCTGATGCTTTTATACAAAGTAACTAACAACAGGTGCAATCAACCATGAAGATATGATATAAACTGAAAATAGCAAAGAAAGTCCTGCAAGTGCATTAGCTTTCACTATGCCAAACCACTTTAAGTGCTACTGCATTGGCTTCAATTAACGCCAAACCTTAGATACAGAAGTGCAACTTTTTTTTAGGTTTTTAAATGTTTTGGCCAATGTGTAGTTGAAACAGGTGGGTTTTCAGTCTGCAATGGAAGTTGTGTTGACTTTCTTCTGTCCTGATATCAATAGAGACCAGGCCATACATACATACAAGGCCAGTCTATACACATTCAAATGTACATATGATTTCAATAGAGTCCAAATATTTTTTTATGGCAAGGATATTTGCTGTATTCGAAGTCTAAAGGTTGGCTATCCATATGGTCACGTAGAGTGTACCGTAGTCTCCATAACACTGACAGATGACAGACATCTATAAAGTTCCACTATCTTTTTTGTGTGCAGTTAAATGTTCCTCACCAGTCTCCCAACGCTCCTGTCTCATGAACCTTCGTCCTAGGTCTTCCTCAGTGCTACTCCTTGCTGCTCGGACATGAAACTAGCTCCTGGGATTCAAGGCGTCTCCTGTACTGTAGGTAAGCCACCATTCGCCATCTGCTTCCAAAGGATCAACTCAAGGCTAATCACAAATACCCAACCCCCCACCCCTCACACTCACTACTCCTCTATCTTTCTATACCCTCATTCACTTGAGTAGATAATCACACATCACCCGCAGAGACTCTGTGTGGGGGGCAAAAGGTTTCATACAGTAGCTATTTGTTGCATCTCCTGCAGGGACAACAGTTGCACTTGACTTCCTTGTAGACTTCATCCCCTAATGAGACTGTCCATTGGTGGCATGTGTAAAAGATTGCTTAAAAATGAAATGGCATAACAAGGAATTACAAAAACCAGACACCCTCCAACTGCAGATATCTAATATTTATTTTTGATATGTTGCACGATACACAGAACTTTGACACTGTTAAAATCTAAATGGAACCAGTTCACAATCATCATTATAAGCACCTGACAAACACAAATAAAATAAAAAGCTTCAGTCTGGATATGGATTATTTTCCATTCTTGAAAATAAATTAAAAACGCACAACTGCAAATAAATAGCTTATGTTACAACACATTATTCTAGAGTCAAGAGATTAGTGAAGCTACACAACCCAGTGACACAATGTTGGCCTGTGAGTGAATCAAATAGCATGATGTCAAAGAAAGAAGAAAAGAAACTCAGCACCATTTCCTCAATGTTGGTGTTAACTGTAGTTATAGTAGCCATTTTAGTCACCTATTGTACTATTCGTGTATTTTTTCTACTTAATGCAAGTCGTTTTCAAATCTACACACATGGCACCATATTTTGCTAGTTAAATTTGTTCAAATACTTTTGTAATTTCAATGCTGCAGAAACATTGGGGCAGTATCATGTAAAGGAGATGCCCTTTTAAGTGTTAACAGATTAACAGGATTTATCATTTTTGTTCTCTTCCCAAGTAGCTTTGAGTTCCTTTACATACGTCACTATTCAGTCATTCCTTTGACCAGAGCAGAAACACCTCTTCCTTTGTTGACCATTCTTACATGTACGCAGATCTGGCACATCTTTAACCAAAAAAGCTCAAAGAGATGCTCTTTTTCCGCGGTTGTATCTGTATGGATTTTCATGTAAATGTAAACAAATTGTAAACGTGTTTAAAAATCAACAGTTATGAAAGAGGAATGCAAAGTTTTATACAACGCTGCAATATGTGCACAAAGTGAATCAAGATAAAGTTGTTCATAGTAGATGCGCACAGTATTTTCATAAGTAAGTTCACATCCTAATCTCAAGTCCCTTGAATACGAGTCATACCGAATACACTTCAGCTTGTCACGAGAGAAGAACTTGCACCACAGTGTAAAGTGCACAAATACTTCGAACTGTAGTCATATGAAAAGAAATAAGAGTGTATCTAGGTTCAAGATTTGCTAAATAGAAAATATTTTTTAGGTGTCATCAGATGTGCATTTTGTGTTTAGGGAAAGGATCTGTTGTTTCAGAGCAGATTCACATGCAGGTGACTTCATCTTCTAGATATGTCTTTAGAGTGATGTAAACGTGACAAATAAACTATTTGCGTTCGGTACTTCCTAAAAACGTACTCTTCAACGTTGTGGGAAACATCCATCGCAAAAAAAAACATTGACAATACACAGCTGTGTCCTGTGCTACATATACACTTCCTTTCCCAAAATCAAATTAAAAAAAATCGGTTATATTAATACCTAAAGGGGGATATGCGCAAATGTACAACCATTCAAAAAAAAATCTCATCATTTCCATTCTGGCAATATGGAATCACTTTAAAGACATTCTTCTGAACCCACAACAGGTATGGCCAAAATTGCACAATGTTCTATGTATTTGCACATATTCTAAGCCTCGTATTAATATTCCTATTAATATTTTGTAACAACAATCATGGTGGTGACTGCCTTTGTGCTCCTTGTACACATTCACACACGTGGGGGCTAACATGGACAAACACAAAGTAGATTCGTGCCAACTTGTGAGCTGTTCTGACATTATTTTTGACCGTTTCTTTCTACCGACTGAAATTACAGTGAGTGTACCTACATTTTAACTAACTTTGTGTTTTTTTAAGAGCACGCCTCACATAATGTATCGTCAGCACAAGGATGTGTTAGGAGGTCGATTCAAACTGCGCAAGCCGGTCATTAGGACACAGTGTTAACAGGCAACATGCAAAAACTATTTGTTTTCAGCTTCTTTTAACTGAATATGACACAATTAAGCAATGAAAACAACCTTGGTGTAACAGAAAAAAAAAACTGGAATTACTCTCATAGTGTTTTGAGTGTAAGCATTAGTGTTTCATCAGCAGCTTGATGGCTGAGCACTTCCTTCTTTGACATTTTCAGACCCACATGTCTTTTGACACATATATACACAGGAAGACAGAGCAGACTGGCTAAAACAAATGAGAACAAAATGGCCACTACAACACTTCCAATCTCTTCTTGTCCATCCAATCTGACCATAGTAGACTAGTAGAAGTGGACTCCATGGATGACACGGTAATGTCGCCCTGTCAACCAATTTTGTTTCGGTTCTTCTCCAACATCTTTCATGGTCCTTATCCACAAGCATGAGATGGACGTCAAAGGAAGAAGAAGCAAAAGTAACGTGTTTTCCTTTAGAGGTAATGTTTCTGCCATCAATCGAGTAAGATGCACAGATCCAACCATAGGAGGAACGTGCACAGATACTGTACATATTGACTCTTCTCCTCAAGACCTATCTACATCTCTTAATTTAGCCTTTATAAAGCCTAGTTTCCCCTTTGTGCCTCTGCCAGCCGATAGTTCTTCCTCCTTTCTGCCACTCTGGTCAGTAGTTGGCCTCGGTGCAGGTGGAAGGGGGGTGGTGCTACTGGATTTGACAGGCTGTGGAGGGAGCAGCCTGGCAGCACATGCAGGTGGGGTTGACTGCTTTGGGGGGGATCAGATCCAGATCCTCGTCATCCGGGATCTCATCGAGCCGGTACCCATCCTTCAGGAGCTGGATGTTCAAGTCCTGGTTGATCTGCTGAGGATGCAAAAAGAGCAGTATCAGCAAAGCTTTGGGACAATTTTGACAAATCCTTCAGCCGGGAGACACCTTGTTGGTTAAATTAGTCTTATGTTAATTCCAAAAATCTTAATATAGGTGTTCAAAACAATGGTGATCCGAATAAATTAAATATGACAGAAACAGAAGGCAGCAGTGTATAGTGCAGGCAGATCAGTGGTGGCAATGAGGGGAATCAAGAAGCACAACATAACAAAATATATTCTACTCTAAGAGGAAGAAATGAAACAGGAATTTGGATATGACTTATGGAGAGATAACTACAGATGATTGTGACTATGAGTCCTCCGAGAAGACAGTATACATATTTTTCCAATGGGTGCACAGATACCTGGTGTGACAATGGAACTGGGTGATCAGGTGTTGATGTTTGGGGGTTCACCATATGACGCAGTGAAACAGTATAATGCGTGTATAGATACCTGGTCCCTCAGACATCTCACCTCGGCTGAGGAGTATCCTGATGACGAGTATCTGGACATGTCGAAGTCATCGTCACTGAGAGACAGGAGACAGCAGAAGTTAGACACAAACATATGATGGTCCAAACAATAGTAACATATGGTCACTTTTTTTAACGAGTAGTTCGGAGCAGCACATGTTGAGATATCCTGACTTTTAGGCGAAGTATAGGTAAGCCAATAGAAGGTGGCTCCTCCATTACCCATAATGCAATTCTGTAAGCTCTTTTGTCTTTCAAACTATGTGGTCCCAGTCTGTACTGCAGACTTTCTGTTTCAAATAAGTAGTATGTATGTATTAGTTTGTTTTTTTACAAAATGATAATATACAAAAGAAACTTAAAACGCAACACAGACAGATCAGATATAAGTTATATAAATACATATTGAGAACATAACATTTGAATATTAGAAGACTTAAATAATTCAATTAAAAAAACTGGAGTATAAAGATATAAAGTCAGTCACTGTATATATTTTTTTTATTGTTAATAATTATCATAGTGAATAATAATATCTTTAATGTAACAGTGTAGAAAGATTTAGTAGCTTTTAAATTAGTGACTCCCTCTCCATCCAAATGTATGGGATATTTCAATAAGTAGGTGAGAAATTGTTTCTGTATTCTGTTTCCAAAAAGGTAATTCAAGGTTATTGTATCATTTATTAATTTTTAACTTACACATGAAAACATTACAACCATTTTCACAGACTGAGTAGTAAGCCACATGTCCCTTTAAAGAACACTTTAAAGCTAACATGCTGCTGCCGTCTCTTGAGTCCTATGAAACGATTGGCTTTAACAATGAGGCTGGATGTTCACACTGTAGCGACATGTTCAACAAACTACAGGCAACAATGAACCCTTTTTATTATAGATATGTTCTAAGAAGTAGAAATATCAGGCCAACACAGCAAACAGGCTTTTTCCACTAAATGAGTAATCTGCCCTCGTCACTGTAAACAAACAGAGTGTCATTGTATAAAGCCTCTTCACGTGAAACTAAAATGTGGACAATAAACAAACGGGGGTCCTGTGTGCCAGAAAGGTTGTCAGAGGGTGTGTGCATGATGCAATACATGATGCAAGTGTGGTTAGCTTGCAGAGTGCTCATTTCACATGAGAGTTTCCCTGGTGAGGACACAAAGGGTGGGACTCATCTGCGTCAAATGCAGACCTGCTGGTACAGAGTGGAAGGGAGCACACATTTCCCTCTGAGCCGCTTTTCCCCGTCCAAATCCTCACCCCGCTATCCGCTAATCCTGCGCCCTGGGAGAGGCTTTACCCCCTTTTTAGGATCCCTTCTGTTAAGAACTCTCTCAAGTTGCTCTATGGATTAATGTTACCATGATGACAGAGTGAGACCTGCAAAACTACAAGATGGAACATGTCCTGTCCTTTTAGGTCAGCCTGACAAAGTGGTTTTTCATACAGTGTGATATTTTAGTGTTATGAAATAATGTACATACCTGTCAGTGTCCAGTGCCACCAGGGGCTTCTCATCTGGGCTCTGGTCTAAAGACGAGTAGCCTTTATTTGGCACGACCAACCTGAATACGAGCACAGAAAAGGAGACAGACACAAAGAGGACAGATTTGAAAAATCTATTTTCGCCGAGCAGTTAGATGCATTCCTACTGAAACACACACCAACATACTTCCTAACATAGGAAGAGAGGAACAGTTTAATTGTACTGTAAATGTTGCTTTTCTAACGGGTCACAAAACATAAAAAATGGGGGCTAATCTGTAGTTTTGAGACTGCAGGCGAGTCTAGATTATCTTTTCCCTTCGGAGACTGAGTCCAGACCAGTCGGTAGCCTTTCTTATATTTCCACTAATCCACTGGGGAGTAGGATTAGACGGATGAGCCAGTTGTCAATGTTGTGGGTTGTACTGGGTCACCACTCGCACCCCCTTCCTCTCAACAGCTTTGTTGTGCGTTGTAGTAGTAGCATTACGAAGTCAAATGGCGTCTAATGACCCAAGCAGGTTGGCAGCTAATAACGGCTTCAGTAGCAGGCCGAGCGCAGGTTACAATAACATATTGCTTGAGATGCAAAGTGTAACATTTGTGCTGGAGGACACAACAGGAAATGAGCAGGCGGTGGAAGCTGTTACCTTGTCCTGGAATTCTTCTTGGGCTGCTGATTGACAGGACTTCCCACAGTGCCATTCTTCACTGATCCCTTCCTGGCAAGATCCCTCTGTTTCTCTGGGCAACCACAGGATGTGAGGTCATCATTAAATGATTCAATACAGCTCAACTTCAAGACCGTCAGTTGTGGATTATTTAGTTGAAAAAAACATTCAAATATGTTGAAAATAAAATACTTTTCATTGTATCTGCTCTACAGCTGCTATAAATTATAGTCGAGTCTCTGTAGCCAGCACAGGCAAGACATTTGATTCATTATAAATGTCTTTTACAGGATGCAATCTTGAACATTTTTGAAATGCTGACTTCAGGGTTTCAGAAAACAATGTTTGTTGGCAATGTATTTGGAACAGAGCCCTTAGGAGTAAATAAAAACAAGGATAGTGGAGTGTGGCTTTCACAGTGTTGTGGCAGTACAAAAACAATGGCAGCTCAGAAATGTTATGGCACCTCTGACATGTAATACTCTCTGAACATTGTATGGTACTAGATCTATGTTTAACTGATGTCGAATAGACTTGCTTTGACTTTTCATGATGTGCAACACAAATCTGCATACAAAGCTTTCTATTCTTTGCTACTGCTCCTGTTAAAATGTAACTATAGTCAATGTAAAGGCATGTGATATATTGATTTGCAGCGTGTTTGTGATACCTATTTGGACTTGCAGTGGTGAGGGCTTGTAGTTCATGGCCACAGACTCTCCCTTTGTGTCAGGGTCTGCCTCTGAGGTGGAGGATGCAGCTGGGTCCTAAAATGAAAAGCAGAGGGAATAGTTTTAACGAAGCATGAAAAAGTATATTAAATAAATGTACAACAGCTATCAATGTTACAGTGCTATGTATTAAGGTATCAATCAAGGATAGATTATGCAATATGATTAATGCAAAGTAAAGACATCTATACACGTCATAGTCTCTGCAAAGCGCCTTTATTTTGAAATTCATGAGGCACGTCTGGGTGACCATTTCTGTGAAAACGCACCTCCTTCATGAACATCAAACAGTGCTTTAACATGAGAGTAGTGACACAGTATATGAACAACAGGAGGTATCTTTTTGTACTCTTTTTCTCGAAAATTATTGATTGTTTCTCATTTAAGTGTCTGGAAGAACCCAGTAATCAAATAATATTATAATTGCTTTTTGTGAGTTGATACAAATATATTTTCCCAAATCGATCCCAGGCCCCTGAATTTGATCTAATCAAAATGGTATGGTAGCAGACTTTGTGATACCAGAATGATCGCACTGTTACCCAAATAATCTATATATATTGCATCATAGGGATACTTGCGATTTACACCCCTAATAACAACGTCAACAACAAACATGTGACATCTTATTTTAGAACAATCTCATATATCTCAGATACATATCCTGGGGTCCTGTCTCTTCATAGACTACATTGTTTGCTAATTCAGAAGCCGACAGGAATTTAACTTTGACCCAAGGCTTTTACTAGTAATACAATTAGAATCCACTTGTTCTATACTGTCATCTGGCGCCTAAACACGGTCCTGAGGGAACACTCAACTCAAGAGCAACCATCTGATTTATCACCAGCTAGCAGTGGCCCACATAGGCCACAAAATGAGCTCTTTTTTTAGGACCCGCATGTGTCCAATACCCTGGCAAGATTTCCCAGGCCTATGTGCAACTATAGCTGCCTGGCTTGCAGCATCAATAGGTCTGAGTGTTCTTTTATGTGTGAGCAGTGATGGCATGAGGAGGAGGCCGTGGGAGAACAGGGAGGTTGCTGTTGGAGCCACGGTTTCCCCAGATTGAGAGAGGGGAGCTGGGCCGCGCTAGGCCTGCTCCGTGACAGAGCTCCACATTATGTTGGTCCTACAGGCCTTCCCTTGTTGCACTCTGAGGGTCCCCAAAGGCCACATGGGCGAAGGCTACCGAGCATTTGGCTGTCAAACACTCTGTATTCTCTCCAGAGAAATGTCTGCTATATTTAAACGATCAAAATTAAATAACTGGAGCTGAAACTCAGAACCTTACAGTTGAAAAATCACATGGGATCAGATCACTTCTCACATACTTGTATGCTACTTGTATTCATATATTTTAATAATGTCAAATACAATCTATAAGTGTTTTATATCTATTTTAAAAAACACTTCTTCTTTTTTTAATCATTCATCTTAAGTGTCTCTAAAGATTGCAAAATAAAAAGGTCTAGAGATATTCTAGGAATTCAGGCCAATTCCATGTGACCAATAAAGCTTATCCAATCTCACAGAGCTTGATAAAAAAATGCATGAGTATTTAGCAGGGACAGTGAGAGGCTTATTTTGCATATCAATTTCCATGTGACACGTTTAAAAACAAGACGCCTGCCAAAAACTAAATCTGATAAAACAGAAAAGCACAACACGGATACATGTAATGTCAAGGTAATGCGCACATTTCACTAGAGCTGAATTGATTCTCAGAAAACAGTAGCCAACTATTTTGATAATGCTTTATTGGTTAAACAAATTACTCGTGCAAAAAGGGCAGCTGGTTGAGCTTCGAATATGGAGATTTCATGCTTCTTCTTAGTTTAATAACATCATTAAATTATTTCAGGTTATTTCGATGATGAAAAAAAGAGTGCTGCCAACCTTAGCAATTCGTCTCAAGAACACGTCCCCACTTCTCTACAATATCGAGAGATGAATGACAGCTTGAAGGTTTTTTTCTTCAAACTGTGATCCACTAAAGCCAGTCACCTTTAATGCATTCAATAGCTGTCTTCTAATCTAGCGATGAAGCATTGCTTCATCTGGCTGGAATAATTCATGAGAGCTGCAACAGTGAACTAGGAGCATGAAAGCACAGCACACAGATGAGGCCTTCCCACTGTAACGAGCACACACACGCTCTTTCTGTTCTGTGACAGGCCCTTCCCTTGGATCATTAAGGCTCACCCAAAGGATCTTCTTTTTCACACTTTTCTTCCACCATGGACAGATACTGTGATGAGGTAGGGTCAAATTGTCTGTAAAGTAAATCCCTTTGAAATGATGCAGCAGAACTGGCGGTTATTAATGAAAGAGACTCAGTATTATGATGTCTGGGACAGAATTCACTGCCACTTCTTCAACATAATATGCCTCCATTGCTAATACACACAAGCGGGGTATATCCCACAATAAACAAACCCGTCTTAGAGTAAAACAGCTTACACTATATCAGTTTAAAATGTGGCCTAAAAAATGTGAAATAAAGTTCAAAAACCTTTATCCAATAAGGATGAAGTAATATTATGTTTTCTCATCCTGTACAATTTCTAACACTTTCCATTTTGTATATGTATTGTGTAAGGAGGTAATTGGACAGTATTAATCACTTATCACCAAAAGTAGAGCTATGATATTGGATGTCACAGGAAAGGTGAGAAATGCAAATGTCGATCCCACTGTTGTGATTGCAATAGGTGGTGTGTTCTTCATATTATGAAGCTTTTCCTAAAATATATATATTTAAAATGTTATATAGATAAATGCTTAAAGTAATCATGATTTATTTAACTGTAACCCCTGTATCATGATAAATAATGTATCGCCAGAACTTGCCAATACACACAGCCTTAGTATAAAAAAAGTCCTAATGCACCACTATTTTGAGGAGTTACTCACAAAATGTAGTTGAAAAGACCCAAAATGTGATCGGCTGTTTATATATTAAGAGACTATAGTTCCTTGAAAATCGTACGCAAGTGTTGACAACATCTACCAATAATAACCTAGCCTTCGACTTTTGGGACGACACAATGGGGGTTATAATATATGAAAAGTCCAACAAGGCAAGTGGCCATAACCTTTAACATGCATTACCTTAACCCTTATGCATTGCGCTCACTCATGGTCGGTCGGGTGTCACACACACACACACACACACACACACACACACACACACATCACACACACACACACAACACACACACACACACACACACACACATCAACACACACACACACACACACACACACACACACACACACACACACACACACACACACACACACACACACACACACACACACACACACACACACACACACACACACACACACACACACACACACACACACACACACACACACACACACACACACACACACACACACACACACCACACACACACACACACACACAACACACCCACACACACACACACACACACACACACACACACACACACACACACACACACACACACACACACACACACACACACACACACACACACACACACACACACACACACACACACACACACACACACAACACACACACACACACCACCACAGCACCTACGACCTCTTAGTGTATCAGTTTCACCAGCCTGTCCTCCAACTCCTTTACTGCCTCTGATGATGAAGAGCTACAAGGTTGCTGACACAGCACAGACAGCAAGCGATTGCTAGGATTATACATCACAGCCGACCACTGGCCAATAGCAGTGTAGACTAATACATCAGGTGACCAATAAATCAGCTGCTTGCTATCCTTATGACAATGTTAGCCGGGCTCTAGATGTTGCCCACAGTAATCATTCTCAAAATGTCCTTGTGCTTAATGCAAAAAAGGGCATGTTTTAATAAAGTGTAGGTTAATAAGAAATACCAAGTGAATAATTACATCTAAAGTTTGAAAGGTATTTTATAAAATACAATATATCAGTGATTTAAATCCCTCAAATTGCAAAAGAAGCTGTTTGATTTGCGTGAAATTTGCAGAAAAACAAGGAGGCAGGTGCCAAATGTATTCATGCTGTTTTAGGAATCACAATGAAGTTATTAGCATTCAAATGCGTGCCATGTGTGCCAGAGCTACTGTGACACAATCAGACACGGTTTAAAATGTGAGGGCCTGTTTCAAAGGATGGAGTTGCACATAAAAGCAAGGTAACATTTAAGATTGTGTTGTTTGACTCTACATTTACATGAGGTGATAAGAAATCAATTCTGTAATATCAAGAGTTTTCTGACTGATACTGGATTTCATTCCACAGAAATCACACTGGATGAAACATGAGAGCAGACTGATCAAATCTTCATAAGGAGAGGCATTTGCAGCTGCATTAAAAAGGAGACTTTCTGTTTCACAGAAGTATGTTCTTCTGTGAAATCTGCTGTGTTTAGCCTCAGGGGTTAGGAGGGTTGGGGAACACAGGAACGATAATGAACAGTAAAACATGGAGTTCTACTTTTGCCTAAACCTCTAAGGCAAACACTTGAAGAAAAAAAAAAGGGGGACAGCTGTTTGAGATGGCTTTGTTTGAAGTATGGAGGCTGGTGTGTCAGAATGATCCATGGTCATCTATAAGCTGTATGGGTAAAGCTCAACTCAACATGACATGAAGGGAACAACAACAGTGGTTCAGTAAGTTATTGCCGGCCATGACTTTTCATTTCAGATATTGTCCAGTGTGCAGGTTTGGCCTATTTTATACCGGCATCCAAACACATATGTATGTTATAAACACTGCAATGGGGATAAAGCACGGATTGTGTCATCACTGGCTGCAGCTGCAGTCTAATTTTACTGGCAGGTCTGTCCTATAATAAATCATGGAAGGAGACTATTCCCCTACTATGGGCCTGCTCGGGCTAACCATCCTGGGGATTGCAGTCTGCAGCATCGGTGTGGATAGATATACTGTTCACTCGACCATTTAGGCTCACAGCTCCCATCCTGATCCAAATGACACGTCACCAAATGACGAAATGTAAAACAACAAAAAATCCACTATGTCAGATATTGATGTAAACAGGCGCATAGTGACGTTGATTGTTTTTATAAATAATGATTTGAGCCAAATGCGTAGCTTAATTTATATGATAGAATAAAGTAAAGGCGTGTTTATTATTTAACCATGATATGTATTATTTATGTTATCACTGTCGGAAGAGATACACCGTTAGCTGCTATCTTTCCATCTTTACAATATCAATCTACACCCATCCCAAAGCTCCAGTTTGTGCTGAAGCTGAAGATTGCTTAGCGGTTGCTCACAAACACGGATTATGTCAAACAACTGTCACACGATAAACCCACAAGCGAGACAAAAATGTTGCTTTGAATAGATTAATTTGCATAAAATGTGTTTTTGTGTTTGCTCCCTTACCAAAGGCTGGGTCTCTCCGTTGACTGGAGGTACTTGGAACCGGTCGATTTCTTCCATCATTTTGGCAAAGCGTTATATAAACAAATACAGCAGTGAAGATAAACGGTGACTTGTGTCTAACTCTCCCGGTGGATGATGCTCGGTTGTTGGGATCCTTCGATTTTCAGCATGATAGCAGTTCGTTTTCCTCCATCCTGACAGAGGTGACTCGACAGCAAAACAGCAGTACCGCCCCACTTCCGGGTCTATAGAATATTCATGAGACGTCTGTCCAATCACAGAGCAGACCATATTGAAATGCGCATGAAACACATTCAAGCAATGATGGGACATTAAAATATTTTTGTTTTAGGCACACTACAAATGTTAACTTAAATAATACCACGTTTTCGAATGAAGTCCATATTTATTTGTGTGAGCTTACATTACAGATAGTTGTGTCATCATTGCTCATGTGTTTGTCTATTCAGCCAATATAAACCACCTTTTGCTACTATGATACATCACTTTTTTCTTTCAATCCTAGCAGAAATTACTGTACTCTCCGCTCAAAAATATAGGATAAAAACAGAACTTAAGTAAGTAAAAACAATGCTGTTACAAGTGATCGTCATTTATTTATGGATTGTAATGGTTTCATGGGCTGATACATGTCGGTGTTAATAAACCGTTTGATTGATTGATTGAAAAGTTTATTAACAGCTTGTATATTGGGTACAGTACAGTACAGCTCAAAACATACAATTGTTAAGGGGATGCAGACCAGAGAAAGACTTTCGTCTTGTTTACATCAGGGTCCCTCATTTCCAATTCATCATGTCATTTAAGACATATAAGACATATTTGACATACAGATGGCTTATTTACAATTTACATACAGGTGGTTTTTTACATACAGATTGCTTATTTACAATTTTCATTTTAGATTTCGTTCTAATACATCCTAACCGGACATTTAAGACATACCAAGTCTACAGATATACAGTTAGTAACAGAGTCTAAAATGCGAGTATATACATAGATGGGGGGGAAGCTGTCCATTGAACGACAGGTTGAGATTTGTACCATTACCGGGGCCAGTTTTGCAATGCTCTCCCCCGAAGGTGCTCTTTAAGAGAGGTTTTGAAGGTAAGTATAGTTTTACTTTCCTTTACAGTTGTGGGAAGAGCGTTCCACCTTGATGTGGCATAATTGCGAAACATGTATTCCCCCTTTTTTGTGCCAAATCTGGGTTTCACATGATTTGTGGAGCTCCCTCTGGTGTTATGATCATGGTATTCCTTGACCTTTGGGAAGAATTTTGACATGTACATGGGTACCATAGAGGTGTAGTGGATCTTGTAGACCAGGCCCATTGCAAGTAGCTGTACTCTGTCGTCTACTCTAAGCCATCCTATGTTGTCAAGGTGGGCAGAGGTGAGGTGGGTTCTAGATGAAAGGTCAAGCAGTAGTCTGACCAGTTTATTTTGCGATGTTTGAAGTTTTATTTTTAGCGCCTTGGAGGTGCTATGGTACCATGACGTGCAAGCATAGTCATAGTACCCTTGAATGAGTGCTCCTGCCAGAGTTTTCAGGGTGTTTTTGTTTACCAGAGAGGAGATCTGGTATAGGAATCTAGTTCTTTGATTGACTTTTTTTATTACATTGGATGCCATTTTGTCACAGGAGAGGTTTGCCTGAAGAATAGATCCTAGGTATGTAATTTCCTTCTTACTTGTGACAATAATGTCACCCACTGCAACTGAGAAGTTGTCGGATTTGCTGAGATTATGTTTCGAACCGAAGAGAATGGACTCTGTTTTACCCAGGTGTAATGATAATTTATTATCGGCGAGCCAGGTGCAAATTCTGCCGAGCTCGGAGCTGAGGGTTTTTTCAACCTGCAATCTGCTCCTGTCAGAGACCAGCAGGGCTGAGTCGTCCGCGAACAGGAACAAGTTGCAGTCACATGCTGATGACATGTCATTTACATAAATTAGGAACAGTAACGGACCTAATATGCTTCCTTGTGGAACACCACAGCTCACTGGGAGGGGGGGGGGACAGAGTACCGTTTACCTCCACCATCTGTTCTCTCCCCTCCAGGTAGGATTGCATCCAGCTCACCGATAGTTTATCAAAACCAATTGCTTTTAGCTTGTCAATCAGAATGGGGTGATTGACAGTGTCGAAAGCCTTTTGTAGGTCCAGCATCACCATGCCGCAGTACTTGCCCTCGTCCACCTCTTGTTTGATGTGGTCGCTCAAATAAAGAAGGCATGTGTCTGTGGAGTGGGATGTTCTAAAGCCAGATTGAAATTCATAGATTTGTTTCTTTTCCGCGAGGTACTTTTCGACCTGTTCATATACTATTTTTTCCATAACTTTCGAGATGGAGGTAAGTATAGAAACAGGGCGGTAGTTGCCTGGGTCCAATTTGCTGCCCTTTTTGTGCAGGGGGGTTACTCTTGCAATTTTGAAGTCTTTGGGTACTTTTCCCTGTTTTATGGAGAGGTTAATTATGTGAGCTATGACTGGTGAGATGGCGGTTGCTGTGTCTCTGAGGAATTTGGAGGGGATATTGTCGTGGCCAGTGGCCTTGTTAGGTTGGAGGGCGCTCAGTTTAATGAGTACCTCTGCTGTTGTTACCCTTGCTAGACTGAAATCATCTTTGCGTACCCCTAGGTTTTTGTAGTAGGTCATGATGTGATCTACTCCAAAAAGCCCTGAGTGGGAGGGTAATTTATTTACAAGAGTTGTGGCAATGTTTGTGAAAAAAAATTTCAAGTACTTGGCCACATCCAGTTTGTCTGTGATGAGCCTGTTATCTGTCTTTATGTTTAAGTTAGAAAATCTCGTTTTGAGTTTTTTACTGCAGCCAAGCTGGTTATTGAGTAATTTCCAAAGTTCACGGGGTTTATTTTTGTTTTCCTCAGTTTTGACATTGATGAAATTCTTTTTGGCAGTTTTGATCATGGAGCTTACGTCATTTCTTAGTCTGTTTCTTTCAATTTTTAGTTCAGTCACGTGGGCCTGGAGTTCACTGCTCGTGCTTTTGGAAAGCATTGACTGACTTTTATGAAACTCAGAGCATTTTTTGTCTCTGGTTTTCATGGCGGTCAGTATGCCGGAGTGCATCCACGGCTCAGCGCGATTTTTTACCCTGGTTGTTCTTAGGGGGGCCAAATCATTGAGTATTGCAGAGAATTTGTTTTTGAAACCAAGCCATGTTTCTTCAACTTGTGTACCACTGAGCTCATCTGACCAGTCCAGGCTCTCCAGTTCTAGGTTAAAGGCCTCGCTAGAGTAGTTTTTGAGGTCTCTAGATATGACTGTTTTGTGACAGCCGGCCCTTTGTTTTAGCTTTTTGCGGGTACAGAATATCATATAATGATCACTTAAACCGCATGCTATAACCCCTTTACTGGAGATCCTGGACTTGTCAGAGGTCAGAATGAGATCAATGGTAGTTTGTGTTGTTTCACATACCCGGGTGGGTTGGGTGATTAGCTGGCTGGAGCCGTGCAGATCACAAATCCTACTGAAGGACTCGAAGACGGACGTGTCTTTACGTTGCATATCCGTGTTCCAGTCTCCAATAATAATCGTTACCAACAACCAGAGGTGGAAGAAGTACTCAGATTACTTAGGTAAAAGTAGTAACACTACAGTGTAAAATTACTCAGTTACAAGTACAATTCTTACATTTACAATTGTGCTTAAGTAAAAGTACAAAAGTATTAGCATCAAAATAGACCTCGAGTCATAAGCCGCAATCACACTGCAGGACTTTCCCTGGTACTTTGGTTCTTTAGTTCCGTTAGTACCAATAATGTCGCGTTCACACCATCGGGACTACTCAATGCCGGGAACTCTTTTGGCCATTTTCAGTCCCTGCTAGAGAGGTGGTACGAACCTGGTGATAAAAGAGTGCCAATTTCTATTCTATTTCTATTGGCTGGGCGAATTGCAAACCACGCCCCGTTAGACTCTGATTTTTTTTGTTAGGCAGCCATTTTTGTCCTCGCTACAAAACCACATCCACACCTGAGCGAGTAGTTTTTTTGTACTTTAAAGCAGTTATGACCACACGTACTACAACACCGGAGCGGTGGAATGATGAGGAAGTGTCTGCGCTTCTGGCAATTTACTCTGAGGACGGGATGCAGCAGCTTCTACAGAAAGCAGTTCCCAACTCCAAATGTTTTGAGCGATGTTCGCAAAAGCTACTTGAGCTGGGAATCGTGCACAGTGCACACGGATGCCGGGTACAAATAAAGAAACTCAGGCAGGACTATAACAAAATTAAAGACCACAATAATAAGAGTGGTAACGATTTTCTATTGTTATTATATATATATTAGTGCTGTCAAAATTATCGCGTTAACGGCGGTAATTAATTTTTTGAATTAATTGCGTTAAAATATTTAACGCATTTAACGCATGTGCAGAATGGCCCGCCCCATACGTGCCACCAGTGGCAGCGCCAGGGTATGGCTGGGGTAGGCTACACCCATACCAAGAAATGGCTTAGCCCCACCATGAAAAATGATGTTAAAGTAAGCAAAATATAGTCTGCCAACTCGCGCGGAGTAAATTGCACAGACAGCAGTTAGTAAGATTGATTTCAGTAGCCACGGTTTTGAAAACGTTTGTCACATAGTGATCGTCTTCTCAATAGAACATCTTTGATAACGGCGTGGTGTTGTTGCAGGAAGTCCCGACGGAGAATACTTTTGCTGTAGTACAGGGGTGCACATAACTGGTACGCAGGTTATGTGCGTAATCTGAAATGCGTACCGTCACTTGTGTCACAAAGCGCATTTGCGTACCGACGTACTTGTGAAGCTTTTCCAGAAGGCGGTTAGATCACCGGACGACAGAGTCGGTCTCTGTGTGCACAGACAGGGCTGCTGTTAACGTCGGTCTGTACAACGGAATTGTGCCAAAACTACGCCAACCGACTGCGGAGGGAGACTCCCCCCTTCACTGGAGAACTGCGCTAAAACAGCTGATCACAACGTTCACACTGTGGTCACGAAGTACTCCATGAGCCGCCGCGCCCCCCGACCCCCCCTGTTGATAGAAATCAACACGTAATGAATTAAGACCCCACGGTTTGATGATTGATAGGTGTGTGGGCTGTCTTTCATTTTGACACGCAGAAAAAATGTTATAATAAACATAGATACTGTATGTTAAATGGATATATCCGCCTTCTTTCATTTATCTTGCCATTCCCACAACAATATACATAAATAAATGGCATATTTTGGACATAGTTCGAATGGTGATTAATCATGATTAATTAATTTTTAAACTGTGATTAATCTGATTAAAATTTTTAATCGTTTGACAGCCCTAATATATATATATTGCCACTGTTTTTTAATACTGACACCTAACTTGCACTAAGGTGTGTCTGCTGCTATATATATTGCCACTGTTACATTGTTTTGAAACTACTTACACTTTATTTTACATTTCACACTTTTATTTAACTTCAATTTACGTCAATTTACACACCTGGAACAGCGTGATGCCGTTATTGTTATGTCTTGACTGTGCAATAAAACAAACAAACTGGCGAAGCTTTAGTTATTGTGTCCCACCCCAAATTTGCAAAATAGAAGAATGTGAGAGCAGACAGGTGTCGGTGGTTGAATTTATCTACAATGTTGCAACCTTGTGCAGCAATGGCAGGGGCAGAAACACAAGTCTTACACACATAAACACAAGTAATTTATCATGTCATTTGTTTTAGATAAATAAGGGAAAAACACCAAACAAGGGTTAATGTCCTTTTCCAAAATCAGCCTGAGGGGGTAATATATAATAAATACATAAAGATAAAGTCCATTGTTATAATGGGGTATTTTATTTGTAAATTACCCTTATGAACTCCATCATGTCTGAGGTCGGAAAGTAAACAAACGCCTCATACAGCGGGTGGGCTTTATACACCCCCTCCCCCGTGTAGTTCTTCTTCTCTCGTTTTTTTTGTACCTGCCGTGAAGTGGTTTTGCGGCCTGCCAGTAAACCCAGAGAAGACGAAGTGACGTCAGCGTAATCTTGCCTCAGGGAAAGTCCTGCGGTGTGAATGCGATTGGCACTAGCCCATGGCGGATTCAGTGCCGTGGTACTTTAGTGCCGGCACTAAAGTACGGCAAGTCCTGCGGTGTGAAAGCGGCTATAGGCGTCATTTGCGATGGGGACGCTGGGGACTTTTTGAAATGGCCAATTTTGTAAAAGTATAATTTATACATGTTCTGAAAAATAGCGTGCACAAAGAAATGTAGGCTAATAAACAAGAACACTGGTTTAGTGTCAAGATGTGAAATGTGGACATGTTAGTAAACTTTTAATAGAAAATATTGTTTGTAAAACATAGGTGTTGTTGATAGCAAATAGTAAGGAAATCACTGAAAACATATCCAGTAACACGCCTCAAAAAATAGATTTATACGACAGTAGGAGAAGTTTGGACATTTCTTCCTGTCAAAACAGCATGATCTGTCCCCTGATAGCTGACTGCATCTGACCAATAGGAACAGGTTTTTTTTTTTTAAAAGTCTATTCAATCAGAGACGATAATTATGAAGATGTAAGAAATATTGTCATTGTGTCATTTTTATTTATAATAAATACATTCACCAACTTTTCTAATTTTCCATTAATGTGTTTACAATTTTAAAACCATTACATCTTGTAGCATCAAGTCCGTGTAGCTCCATTTCAATTGGTGTCTGTCATAGTAAGCAGACAATGCAATATTAAATAACATCCCTCTCATAAAGTCAAGTTCTACCAAAATCCCTTCAAACAGTAACACTACCCCATGTAGTTTTACTACATTAATAACATCTGTTTAAGGTATAAAGGCTTTTGCATCTAGGATTTTTTTGTATTGCATTTGCTTAATTTATTGAATTTTCTTTAAGCAACTTTTCTTTTTTTAAATGTGTTTTTTGTAAATATACAGCCCAAAATGTTCTATCAGGCTGGGGATTCAACCCCACGTCTCACATTGATCTGGATATGGACTGTGTACTCTGACCACTGAGCTATAGGGCATTGGGATTGATTCGAAGTGACTCGAACCATTACTTTTTTTGTGCCCCTTGGAGGTGGGGGGTTTCCCCTTTAGGCTGGCAAGGACATGCCATCTTATCAAAACATTAAAACTCAAAGATAATAAAGAAAATTAAAACATAAAAAGTCCTGTACCTTTGTGTATGTTTCTTTCTTTTTGTATTTCAAATTTGTATTGAATTTTCCATTCAGAACAAACACACATTGGCAGTACACTGCATAAACAAATCCTTCTCCCCCGTGGTCCAGGCATTGACATTAAAAGACATGGCATGAAAAAAATCACAAAATAGAAAATTAGGTATTTCAGCAATGGAAAAGAAAAAGTGTGCAATTCTTGGTAAACATTCAAATTAAATAGAGTCTCTGTCGGCCTTTATGTGTATCCAGAAACGCTCCCAAGGATTGTCCTCAGCATTTTCAATGCCTTTCATCCTAGTGAGCATAGCCTCATAGGATGATGTCTCCGCCATAGCATTAACCCATTCCTTCATATGCGGAGGCTTGTCTATTCTCCAATGCCTCAATATAATTTTTGAAGCTCTAATAAAAGCAACCATTATAACAGAGAAAGCTCTTTTCGAAACATGTGGCATCTGAGATCTGTCCCCCAACAGACACAAAACAGGAGTCATGGGGATGACTGAGCCAGACCAGCTACACAGGACTTCTACTACTTTAACCCAAAAAGGTCTAATCAATGCAGATTCCTATATATACAATGTAGGAAAGTCCCAACTTCTGTTTTACACTTCCAGCACAGGCGTTGGTGCTGCCGGATTTGACACCCTCACTATAACTTTGTCCAGGGTGGTCGTACTGTCACCAAAATCACACTGATGTTTGCTGTCCCCCTCTAGTTTGTGCACAGAAAAAAAACATTTGACTCTGGGCTCAGCAGGTGAAAAACTAAAGAGGGGCTTCCACATGTGGCAGACCAGGCGTTGGGGCTGCCGGATTTGGCACCCCCACTATAACTTTGTCCAGGATAGTCGTATTGTCACCAAAATCACACAGGTGTTTGCTGTCCCCCTCTAATTTGTGTGCACAAAAAGTACTCTGTACTCTTGTTGACTCTACTCTTGTTGACTTTTTACTCATGTCATGTTCTGTCCTCCAGCTGTGTGCTCGTTATGGGCATAAAGGTACAAATTCACTCAAAATCACATCACAGCCAGACGTTTAGTTGAGCGTTTGTTGTTTTAAGAACACATTGGTGGTTCAGAGGTCTATGCATTGGTCTATCATGCAGGTCACTGCATCACGGCCTGGTACGGCAGCTGCACCGCCCTTAATCGTAAGGCTTTACAGAGGGTGGTGAAAACTGCACAGAACATCATCAGGACGGAGCTGCCATCCATGGAGGACCTTTACTCCCAGCGGCTTAGGAAGAAATCCCTCCGGATTATAAAATACCCCAATCACCCCAGCCACAAACTGTTCAGTCTGCTGCCGTCTGGCAGACGTTACCGCAGCATCCGGACAAAAACCACCAGATTCAGAGACAGTTTCATCCCACAGGCAGTGGCTGTTAAACTGTTGAAACAACATCCATAACATTCATCTGCTACTTAGTAATTATGTATCTATGTATCTAATATATCATTCCAATAGCTTGCATACTAGACTCTTATTTCACTTTTTTTAGACAATTTTTATTTTTAATTTACTTTTTAATATTTACTTGCACTATATTTTTCTGTTTTTCTGTATTATTGGGTTGCACTGTTGGAGAAGCCTGTGACCTAAGATTTTCATCGACATAACTACTCTGTAGCTATGTTCGTATGACAAATAAAGAACCTTGAACCTTGACCCTTGAGGTGCCTAAGGTTCAACACCCAGGGGAGGAAAATAATTTGTCTTCTACTATGCTGATGTTAAATCCGGAGAAAATGTCCCCACCACTTTTTCTAACAACGCCCATGCTTTAAGTACCATTTTGCAGAATGGCCCATTTAAGCACCATATATTTGTATTATAATTATTGCTACATCACTTGTTGCACTTATGGGGTTTATTTTCGATGTATTTGTATGCTATTGGGTAGCTTAACCTATAATAACCATTGTATTAGTTCATTTATATTAATAATCTTAAACCTTAAAGTAGTAAGTGTTTCATCTGTTTTAAAAAAATGTAGTGGAGTAAAAAGTAGAACATTTGCCTCCAAAATGTAGTGGAGTGAATTTGGATGTAGCATAATGTGTAAATAGTAAATATTCAAGTAAAGTACAAGTACATCGATGTTTTACTTAAGTAGGCTACATTAAGTACGGTACTTGAGTAAATGTACTTCCTTACATTCCACCACTGATAACAACTGAAAATACGGATGGAGTTTTCTTGTCTTTATTAGCCCTCTGTAATGACTGACAGGGGCGGCAGGTTGCCTTGGAAACATGCATACAGCAGCAGCAGGTAGCTGTAGAGGAGCGAGTGTGCTGTTTCTTTTAGCTAACTGACGTTACCTATTTAGAAGATTATTTTTTACTTTGTGTAGTAGTGCTGTGTTTTGTCAAAGCTTAACAGCTGAATCGTTTGTCAAGTCAGTAAACTGGTTTCTTTTTTTAAATGCCAAATAACGTTGCCGCATCAATGAGAAAGGTAAGTGCAACTTTTTTTAGCTAGCTAGTTAGTAACGCTAGCTAACTTATATTAACGCTAGCTAACTTGGCGACGTGATAATGCTACGTAACAGCAACTAAAATAAAGTATACAAAGTACAGTTACAGGAACTTGTTGTTTACCTAACGTGTTTTCAATTGTTCTAATGTCACAACTAACCATTTGTTAAGTTTGCTGGTTTTTATTTGTTTTCACACAGGGGTCAACGGTTCAGAAGGTACTTTTACCTGGTGCTAAGTTAACCAAAGCAGCAAGCAAGAAAAAGGTTGGTGCATTTCATACTGAGCAATCTCCAGAAAGTGACGGTTCTGAATTAGGCATTTTTGCTGCAGTGGGAATACATATGAGAAATGTGCTATTGCAACCTAAAGCAATTTTTAATTAATCAAGACTTAAATATATTTTGCATGTCACACTACAGGATGAGGACGAGGATCCGGGCGAAGGATGGGACGAGTGGGCCCAAGGGAAAGCTCTTATTAAGCCCCCCAATCAACTGGAGCTCTCTGAGGCTGTAAGAGATCTCCATTGCTCAACTTTAGGAAAGCAATATTGGCTGTGTTGAGGGAATTGGCACTGACTTTACTGCTATTGCTTAATTCAGTTGTTTACAACATCCTTTTTTTGGTTCTTATATTTGCAGTTAAAACCTTTCGGAAATAAGTCTGTTGTGTGTAACTTGTGCATTGTGTTCTCTCCTTTATCGATAATGATATCTTTAGGAGCTGAAAGAGGAAATCACAAGGATCCTGACTGCAAACAACCCACATGCCCCCCAAAATATTGTGCGCTACAGCTTTAAGGTAATAAAGTTATATACAGGCTTATTACTTTACATCACTCACTATAGATGCAACACTGCTATTCAGAAGCCACCTCATATTCATTTCTGAGAAATGCAGACATTATTGCTCCCCTTTGAGCTATTCACATTTAAAAGATGGCTGTCCAAACCAATGTCCCTGGGTTGTTTTGTTTCAAAGGTGTTTGATAATGTTCAAGTGGTTTATTTTCTTCTTTTCCAACCAAAATAAAACGGGTGTCTCTGCTTAATATTCGTAACATGTAATATTGTGCCTCCCAGGAACGTTCCTACAAGCCTACCAGTGCTGTGGATCAGATGGCTGTTCACTTTGTTTTGGAGGGCAGCCTTTTGCATGAAGACTCTGATGAGGCTCGTAGACTGAGGGCCAAGGAGGGTCTCCCTGAGGGTAGTTACTGAAACATGCTGCAATACTCTTCTATGTTTACAGATCACAGTAACACTTTTGTTTTAGATATTCAAGGCTTGTACATGATTATCTTCCACAACACCTGCCCACATTGCTTCAGAGTGATTGTATAGCTCGTTTAGTTGTTTTCCTCTCTGTTGTAGTGCATTATAGGTGCCACAAGGTGTCACTTTCAACATGTGCCGGAGAAATGAAGACGTGCTTAGGGTTAACACAGAACAAGTGATGTGTTCAATTTCCACACAGTGAAGTTATGCTTTCATATTTTCAATGTGTCCAGAAACTGCAACAGTCGATACTGGAGTGGAACCTGATGAGGAGGAACCAGAAACATCGGTAACAAAATGTGTTGAGATAAAATCTTAGTAGTGGTTTTTGTTGGACAGTATATTCAGTTTTAAACAATGTATGACATGGTCTTTTTAACTACATTTCGATGCAAGGCCATTAAGTGAACGGTATAACTTGAGCTTCAACACTTTCTCCTGTTTATTTCCACAGGATACACCCGTAGAGGATGGACGGGAAGTGGAGGAAGCAGGAGAAGAGGACAGACCAGACAGTGTCGCCTCTAAAACCGACAGGAAGGAGCCAAAAGTTACTAACCAGTTCAACTTCAGTGAGAGGGCCTCCCAGACCCTCAACAACCCACTGCGGGTAGGAAGGAGTAGAGAGGAGCATCTAATGCCTTATCTCAAAACACATATTAAGTATAATAGTTAAGATGTCTTACATAAAAAAAAAAAGCTCATTTACAATATTGGAATGTAACCAAAAACTAATATTGATGTGTGCACTACAAAATATTCATAACCGACTGCCTCAAGAGTTTCCGTGGAGTCATTGAAATGTTCCTGTAGGAAAGAAGCTGCCAGACTGATCCTCCTCCACGCGGCACCTTCACCGCCACAGCTACTCAGGTACTGGATCTCTTCACTTTTTAGTAATATAGCTGTTGAGCCCAGTTCTCATACTCTAGTCTAGAGCATCTGTGAATACTGTATATCTGCTCACATGGGATGACTGCAATAACCCTATTCTCTTGCAGTGGGACATCTATGATGCGTATGTGGAGGAGCTGCAGAAACAAGAAACCAATAAAGAGAAGCAGAAGGCTGTAGCATCAAAGAAAGATAATGACAAAGGCAAAAAGAAGACGCTGCTGATGGAGACTCAGGTACATTGTGCTTACCAAACATCCTGCCTAAGCTAAATCTGTGTCTTATATTTGCATCTTAGCTTAAGTACATCTGAATAAACCGTTACTATTTGCCAGATTGAGCCATATGCAAAAACATGCTATGTTCTGGGTTTCGTGAACAAAAAAAAATCATCAAGAATCGATATCAATGTTGTTTGTAATCTTTGACATGTACAGGAATTTGACAAAAAAGAATCCTTCTTACATTTTATATTTAGAAATTAATTCATTTTGTTTGTTTGTTTTCTTTCAAAAAAAGCATAAGTAACTTAATATAATCAAATGTGCTTGTAAAGAGTTAGCAGTCTGAACATTATTGAATATGTGGCATTGAGACCATGCTGGGTTGAAGTTGTTTAAAGGTTTTAATTCAGTATAAGATATAGTGTCAAATAATATTCAAAGGACATCAAAACAACTCTTTTCAACTGAAGCACAAGGGTTAATGTTGTTGCCATGCAAATCATACATAAATTGCCTTAAAATACATTGTTAATGTTTAACTAATCATAGAGTCTAAACCTCAAAGCTATGACTAACCAGGACTCTGAACCATCATATTCATCATTTCATATAAGTCTATGATTATTTATTAAGGTAAAGTATTTATTTGCAGTGTTTCTGTTATAGACTGATGACATCACCAAAGTGGGAAAGGCGTCCAAGATCTTTGAACGAATGGTCAATCAGAACACTTTTGATGACATAGCTCAAGGTATGTTCTAATAAACATTACAAGCGACAGAATAATACACCAGCATCCCACTTGATTTTCAGCTTGCTGCAGATTCTGTTATCTCCTTTTCTTTTCTTCCTGCCCTCCTTTCATGCCCTTTCAGATTTCAAATACTTTGAGGACGCTTCTGATGAGTTCAGGGACCAGGAGGGCACCCTTCTCCCTCTGTGGAAGTTTCAATATGACAAAGCTAAGAGACTGTCTGTCACTGCCCTCTGCTGGTAGGTTTGCTCATCACCTCTGCTGCTAATGTTCATGTGAATGATGTTTATAATTGTTTGGGGTGGAATGAGTAGCTGCAACTGCCCCACTATCTAGTGTTAGATGACTGATATTTCTTCAACAGGAATAAGAAATATCAGGACCTTTTTGCTGTGGGAATGGGATCGTGTAAGTACGCATGATAAAAATAAGAATTGATGAGTGAGCAGTAATGTTAACATTTCTGAGACTAATTCTCATTTGACCTGAATTGAATTGCCTCCATTTTATCATGCATATTTGGTGTTTGACCTGGTCTTTCCTCCGGTCCCTTCTCCTCTTTTCCTCTGCTGATCAGACGACTTCAGTAAGCAGGGGCGTGGCATGCTAGTCTACTACTCCTTGAAGAACTCTGCCTACCCAGAGTTCATCTATCCCACCCCTTCTGGCGTCCTCTGCCTCGACATCCATGAGCAGCATTCCTACCTGGTGGCCGTTGGCTTCTATGACGGCTGTGTGGCTGTCTACAACAACAAGGAGGATGGATCGGAGCCTATGTATAAGAGTACAGCTAAGACTGGCAAGCACACAGACCCCGTATGGCAGGTGAGGGGAGGGGACAAGGGAGAGGCGATAGGAATTCAGTTTGTATATATTTATTATCAGGACTTCCACCCTTGCTCTATTACTTTGTCTCCATTTGTGCATCTACGTGGACGTTTTAAAACCTATTCTTGACCAGTTAGTTTGTAGAGGAATTTGAATAAAATATCACTAACGTCATAACACTAACAGAGAATTTCATATGATGGCAAATACATTTTCTTATCCACATGAACCTCTTTCACTTACACTAAAACCAACAATTGTTTTTGTTTTCAGTGATGTATTTATTTGTTTTTTCATTCAGGTGCGCTGGCAGAGCGATGACATGGACAATAACCACAATTTCTGTTCAGTGTCATCTGATGGACGAGTTGTGTCCTGGACTCTAGTCAAGGTTAGCCACAACCTTGTATTTATTCATATATATTCTCACTATAACATTTTTCATTATGTGATAGTATTAAAGGTCCCATGTCATGCTTTTCCGGTGTGTTATGTAGCTTTTTCTGCATGTAAACGGTCTGCAAAGTCACATACCCTCAAAGTACACCCTGTAGCGAGTAAAACTTTAACACAGAAAAGACTCCCCCAGAACGCCTCGTTGGAGATTTCTCTTTTTCCATTTTTTTCTTCCGGACCTATTGAAGTCCAAAATCCCATCTGAAAAAAAAGCCCATCTAAAAAAAATAAAAAAGCCCATCTAAGTCCAAATGGACCAATTGGCACACAGTTATAGAACAATAGGCACACCCTCTGCCAGGGTGGACTCCCGAGCAGCTCAGGAGTCCACCCCGCGAGGCTCCCGGAGCGGACAGTGTGAGGTGGATTTCCCGCTGTGTTTCCCTGGTTGTTGGATATAGACCAAGTGCCGTGCCGGTGAGACACCGCAGAGCTCGTGTCCGCTGGCATGGAACGCAGACCCCACGCAGCAACCAGGAAACGACACCAGTAATCCACCTCACACTGTCCGCTCCTCGAGCCTCAAAGGGCGGAGCAGCGAGCCCCGCAACGTCCCGCCAACACGGCACCCCCCACGCAGCATTCTCATCTGTTTGTCATTGCTGGTGTCATTTCCTGGTTGCTAACAAACGCCATTGTAACGCATAATCACTGATGTCCAGCTGTAACAGTGGTGGACTCATCAGAGCACAGTGGGCTCATATGGAGGGGGGTCAGGAGCTCCAACAAGCCGTTTAGGACAGAGTGAATACACATGCTATACAGAGATGCTGTATGAGAAACCAATGTGAGTTTGGAACATTGAACAATGTAAATCTATTCTAGTAGACCTCAACAATGGAATTATGATCAGTAGAAATGGCCATGACATGGGACCTTTAAGGGTCCATTTATCTTATTCCATGTTGTCTCACCAAAATGCCAATATAATGAAACTTTTGAGATGCACTCTTTATATGTGTTCCTGTGTGTTTGTTCACATTTGCAATTAATTATTTTTGTATTTGCGTGTGTGCATAATTGTAATATTATTTTGCCTCCAATATATGAATCCATACATATTACTTCATCACAGTATGTTTGTATTCTTGCAGAATGAGCTGGTCTTTACAGATATTATCAGGCTGTCACTGAATGCTGCGGTCTCCGAGGGCCCGGAACAGCAGCCTGGCATCGGTAAGGTCTCCGTTACTCAGCATGTCATCTTGTGCATGGATCTAAGAACATCACATTTATAATACAACTTATTTGACTACTAAAAGTACTACACGTTAAATGATATCAGATCAGATTTGACTCAGTCTTTCATACTGGTGTTGTAACAGTGTGTGTCTAATTGAAGTGCTGACGCCTCTTGTCCACAGCCTGTGGTACCTCGTTTGACTTCCATAAGCAGATCGACTATCTCTTCCTTGTTGGCACCGAGGAGGGAAAAATACACAAGGTATGTACGATTCCAGTTAGCTGGTTTTTGCTGGATGACATGAGCCACTTCCAAAATAAGATTAGGCAGTTGTTGATGTGACTCATTTAGACAGTCTAATATCCAGGGGGGGAGAGAGAATCACAACATGACTCCTGATATAATAACAAGACGCTTCACATTGACCACAGTACTGACGATACAGAACAATCTTATAATACACTATAAATTACATGCCAGTCATAACCTGTAGGCATGACAACATACACATATACAGTACATGTGTGCAGGGCCGTCCCTGGCCAACATGAGGCCCCACGCAAAACTATATGATGAGAACCTCTGTCACGATCTGTCTTTATAGTGTTTTGTCTTGTCTTGTTTCATGTTTTATTTTGAAAGGTCTTCACCTCCTGTCTTGCCTGTTTCTGTCTGCGTTGTGTCTTGTTTGGATTTGTCTGTGGTTCCCTGTCGTTAGTTTCCCTGGTGTGTCTGATTACCCGATTGTGTTCACCTGTGTTTTCTCCTCCCTCCTCACCTGTGTCTTGTTTGTGTGATTAGTCTTGTGTGTATTTAAGTTCTGGTTTTTCTGTCTGTCTTTGTCGGTTCGTCTTTTGTCATGACTAGTTCGTCGGTGAGTGTTCTGTTTTGTCTTTGTTGTTCACCTAGCCTTGAAATAAAGGAATTTGCACTTTAATCTGCATTTGGGTCCTACCTGCTTCACACACCGTGACAGTACGAACCGACCACATTATGGACCCAGCAGACTCAGCCCTTTTGATGCGACAGGCAGAAAGTCTTGGATACTCTCTGGAGTACATTTTTTATACATGGAAAGGCGCCTCATCTAGACGGGGTAGAGAGGCTGCGTTGAAGGAGGCACGTCAGGAGGTTGCTCGCAAGCCCTGGCTCTGGAGCTTGTTGCCCGAGTGGCTTAGGGTTTTCTCACGTAGCCCTGAGTACCAGGCTTCATGTTCTGACCCTTTCCTGGGGTCTGGTCTGGCGTTTGGAGGTCCACGAAGCCTCCAAAAGACTCCTAAAAGACGAAAGGCCAGGGTTCCAGCGCCAGTTCCGGCTCCAGTGCCGGACCCAGCAGCCATGGTTCCGTGCTCCAGTACCATCCCACATAGCCATAGTACCGTGCTCCAGTACCCCCCCACACAGCCATGGATCCGTGTTCCGGTTCCTTGCCCAGCAGCCATGGTTCCGGCTCCAGTGCCGGCCCCAGCAGCCATGTTTCCGGCTCCAAAACCGGCCCACACAGCCATGATCCAGGCTTCAGCTCCGGACCTTACAGCCATGTTTCCGGCTCCAGAACTGGATCTTACAACCGTGGTCCCTGCACCAGAGCTGGCCCATACAGTCATGGTCCCGACTCCAGCACCTCGTCTCCTGCTGGCTCCCCAGCTGACGCCAGCTCCCCGAGTCTTGTCGGCGTACCGGCCGACTCCAGCACCTCGTCTCCTGTTGGCTCTCCAGCCAACACCAGCTCCCCGAGTCTTGTCGGCGTACCGGCCGACTCCAGCACCTCGTCTCCTGCTGGCTCCCCAGCCGATGCCAGCTCCCCGAGTCTTGTCGGCGTACCGGCCGACTCCAGCACCTCGTCTCCTGCTGGCTCCCCAGACGACGCCAGCTCCCCGTGTCCTGTCGGTGTACCGACCGACCCGAGTCCCCTCTCAAGTTCCTACCCGAGTCCCCTTTCCAGTTCCTACCCGAGTCCCCTCTCCAGTTCCTACCCGAGTCCCCTCTCCAGTTCCTACCCGAGTCCCCTCTCGAGTCCCCTCTCGAGTCCCCTCTCGAGTCCCCTCTCCAGTCCCCTCTCGAGTCCCTTCTCGAGTCTCCTCTCAAGTCTCCTCTCCAGTTCCCTCTCAGGTCCCCTCTCGAGTCCCTTCTCGAGTCCCCTCTCTAGTCACCTCTCAAGTTCCTACCCGAGTCCCCTCTCGAGTTCCCTCTCAAGTTCCTACCCGAGTCCCCTCTCCAGTTCCTACCCGAGCCCCCTCTCCAGTTCCTACCCGAGTCCCCTCTCCAGTTCGTACCCGAGTCCCCTCTCGAGTCCCCTCTCCAGTCCCCTCTCCAGTCCCCTCTCCAGTCCCCTCTCGAGTCCCCTCTCAAGTCCCTTCTCGAGTCTCCTCTCCAGTTCCCTCTCCAGTTCCCTCTCAGGTCCCCTCTCTAGTCACCTCTCAAGTTCCTACCCGAGTCCCCTCTCGAGTTCCCTCTCGAGTTCCCTCCTTTAGTCCCTCCTCTAGTTCCCCTCGCGAGTCCCCTCTCGAGTTCCCTTCTCTAGTCCCTCCTTTAGTCCCTCCTCTAGTCTCTCCTCTAGTCCCCTCTCGAGTCCCCTCTCTAGTTCCCCTCTCGAGTTCCCCCTTGGTTCCCCTCTCAAGTCTCCTCTCGAATCTCCTCTCGAGTCACGTCTCAAGTCCCTACCCAATGTCCTGGTACGTTGGAGGTTCCGCTGGGGGTCCTGCCAACTCCATGTCCTGTCCCGTTGGAGGCCCCGTCGACTACTCCTCTGCCGAGGGTCCCACCAATCGTATGTCTGTCCCGTTGGAGGTCCCGCCGTCTACTCTCCTGCCGGGGGTCCTGCCAGCTCCTTGTCCTGTCTCGTTGGAGGTCCCGCCGACTACTCTCCTGCCGGGGGTCCTGCCAACCCTTTGTCCTGTCCCCTTGGAGGTCCCGCCGTCTACTCTCCTGCCGGGGGTCCTGCCAGCTCCTTGTCCTGTCTCGTTGGAGGTCCCGCCGACTACTCTCCTGCCGGGGGTCCTGCCAACCCTTTGTCCTGTGCCGTTGGAGGCCCCGCCGACTACTCTCCTGCCGGGGGTCCTGCCAACCCTTTGTCCTGTGCTGTTGGAGGCCCCGCCGACTACTCTCCTGCCGGGGGTCCTGCCAACCCTTTGTCCTGTCTCGTTGGAGGTCCCGCCGTCTACTCTCCTGCCGGGGGTCCTGCCAATCCTATGTCCTGTGCCGTTGGAGGCCCCGCCGACTGCTCTCCTGCCGGGGGTCCTGCAAATCCCGTGTCCTGGTCCTCTTCCGTGGGGGATCCTGCAGAGGCCTGTCCCACCAGCTCCGACACCGGGTCCTGCCCGGTCTCCGGCACTGTCCCGTCAGCGCCTTCCTGCCCGGCCTCCGGAGCTCTCTGGTCTTCGCCCTCGAGCCCGGGCCCCTGAGAGCCGCGGTCTTCGCCCTCGATCCCGGCCCCCTGAGAGCCGCGGTCTTCGCCCTCGATCCCGGCCCCCTGAGAGCCGCGGTCTTCGCCCTCGAGCCCGGCCCCCTGAGAGCCGCGGTCTTCGCCCTCGATCCCGGCCCTCTGTGAGCCGTGGTCTTCGCCCGCGATCCCGGCCCCCCTGACTCTTCCTGCCGCTGCCCTCGTCCTCGAGCCCGGCCCCCTGACTCTTCCTGCCGCTGCCTTCGCCCTCATGCTCGGCCGCCCGAGTCCCCCACCTTAGACTCTGCCTTGCCCCCGGGCCGTCCGCCCGAATCCCCCTTTTTGAACTCTGCCTTGCCCCCGGGCCGTCCGCCCGAGAACCCCTCCTTGAACTCTGCCTTGCCCCCGGGCTGGCCGCCCGAGATCCCTTCCTGGTCCTCTGCTGTGCTCCTGGGCGGTCAGCTCAGTCCCGTCCTCCTGACCCCCTCCACCCACCCTGGTGGCCTAGTGATACGTTGTGTTCACCTGTGGCCCCTGTGTTTTCTCCTCCCCCCTCACCTGTGTCTTGTTTGTGTGATTAGTCTTGTGTGTATTTAAGTTCTGGTTTTTCTGTCTGTCTTCGTCGGTTCGTCTTTTGTCATGACTAGTTCGTCGGTGAGTGTTCTGTTTTGTCTTTGTTGTTCACCTAGCCTTGAAATAAAGGAATTTGCACTTTAATCTGCATTTGGGTCCTACCTGCTTCACACACCGTGACAACCTCTGTTTCGGGAGCATCAACGGGGGGGAGGGGGGGAGCTAGTGGAGTCTTGCAGCGGTGAAACCGTGCCGCGCCACACTAATTGCAGCGCATAGGTGTTCGGCTCAGTTGAGGCTCCCTCCGCGAGGTGAGGCCCCACGCAGTCTGCATGATCGGCCTGTAGGGAGGGACGGCCCTGCATGTGTGTAACAAAAACATTAGCCTGTAAAAGGGCAACATCGTTTTTACAACAACATAAGGTACTGCAATATTTACTTTATTACATACTTTAAAAGGCTCATTCTTACTTTTTATCATTTTCATTATTATCATCAGGTTGCTATGGATATCAGATCATTTCAGCAGAGACTTGAAACTTGCTTTAGATAATCCTGTTCTTTGACAGTTGTGTGAATTCTATGTGCTCCTAATCCATGTAGCATGGTAATAATGCACTACTTGAACAGGGTATTAAAGATGAAATCCACCTGAAACTGTTGATTATACAGTAATACTGATTTAGTTTCTACTGGATGACAATCCGATTTAAAAAAAAAAAAAAAAAAAAAAAAGCTTCAACAGCTTTAAAACAGAACCAAATAAACAATAAGCCGCCGCAACACTTGATGCAATTGTATTAATATTCATCACAACAGTGGAGCTACCCACAGTGCATTTGAATGACCGCTGACAAAGGAGCTAGACAAAGAGGACAAACAAGTCTGGAATTTGTAATACACAGTTAAATATGCCAAAAGTCTGGAGGACTTGTTGGTAAAAAGTAAGTTGACTTATTGTTAGGCCCAGCTTAAGGTATTATGACGCCTCTCCTACTGTCTTTGAGGCTCCTGTGGACCACCTCAGCAAGTATTGGCTGACATGGGGACTCGCCTGCTGATCTCACCTCGGTCATACAGGCTATCAGAAGTTTCCCATAGACTCACAAGGGCATCACCTCATGTCCACGACCACTATTTCATCCACTGCCTCCAATCTTACCAGCTCTAACCCCACCAGCAATATCGTACCCTGAGGGTCAATTCAAGGGTGAGAAGTTGACTAGTAAACAGGGTTCTTAAAAAACTCCAGACAGGAGATAACATTCACTATCCCTGACCTAATGTACTTTAAGTATGTATAATGTACCTTCTAATGTACCCTAAGAATCTTTCAAATTCTGCTCTCACCAAGCAAAGGTCTGCTCTCTGCCATCTAAATACTTATACATAGCAGCTATCTAAAAACCCTACTGGTATGAGGCATATCTTCTAAGTCATGCACAAGAAAATAACTTAAAGGCAACATCTTCTAACTATTTGCCATCTTATTTAGCACAATGACATTAGAATCCATGATAAAAAAAACTAAAATCGTATGGTCACACTGTAGTGACCACAAGGTGTATATATACAAACAACTTTTAAAAAGTTAGTTGCTTAGGACAAGTTTCATCAAAAATGTATCACAGGAATTCTGCTGAGTTTGTACGACGAAGCCTCTTCCCTTGGATGTGTTTTCTTTCTTTACCCTCCCTAAATGACATAAGGATCATCTTGGGCCCTTTCACAGTCTCCCAGTATCTGCTCTGAAAAACGGAGCTCATTTTGTTTGTGTTGCACTTATCTTGCTGGGCTAGCACTTCAGAGAAAGTTTCCATTAACAGTTGGTGTATGTGTGCAGTAGTGTGTATGTGCACATGCACTTACTATATGCGTGGTGTTGGGAGCCCCTGAGGCTTGGCATTAAGCGTTTAATGAGTCCTCCTCTGTCCACATCAGACAGCTGGTCGTTTTTGGCTGGTCTCCCACCTCCTCTCTGCTTTTTTTCCTCATGTTTTTGTTACCGTATACAGAAAGACTCTCATAAAAGCCTCATTGGTGTGTGGTTACCGTGCCCTCATTTTGTTGACTTAATATCACAAAATTGTTAAAACTGCCCACTGACTAATACACACATTATTGAAGGTGGCTGATATTTTAAAACGGTCCGAGTCTTTTAAGTCCATCACACATCATTACAAGGGAAAATGTTTGGAGAAGATTTAGGGTCGCTGTTCTAGATGAAAGACCTGCAATATCACATAATATAAAAGAGCTATCATTGCAATGGATGACATTGTACATCATATAAAAGCACCAATGTGTTGCACCATTACAAATATCTAGTAGACAATAGTCTTGTGTTGTCAGTAAAACCACTTTTTTCTAATTTCAGACAATAATTATCCTTAAATTGTCTGGCTTAGAAACTCTGAAATGCAATGAGAACCGATTATCTTACTCATTGTTTTGATCAGACACTTAACAGCAGTGTGATTGCTTGGTGCCTTGCAGAAATTGATTAAGTAGAGGTCACAAGTGATGAAGGAGACTGATTTGTTTACTTCCTATGATGGAGGTATCTTAGCTACTCAACATGGGATGATGTGAAAATACATGTCGTAATTATCCTGGCTAAAATCATTGTGATAATAACCTGATAAACACCAAAATATTCTCAAATATCCTCTTTAAAAGTCTCTAAAATATACTGGAACTTCCCCAATACATCTTGTAAGGAAAATATTTGTTATTGCATCACAGATAGGATGAATCGTCAAACCATCACACAATCTTGAATAAAGTAATCATAAATGATTAGCCCGACCTTGTTTAAGAAATCAATTCATTGTTTTAATCCGTGCTAAAATCCTAAATCGTGTATAGTGACAAACGCCTTCTTTGCTGCACTCCCGTCAAATCACTAAACTTACCTAACCCTCCTTGCAGACAAATGTGTGTTATGAAATATGTTCTGTCTGTCACCTCAAGGTTTACTCGCACAGAAACCCCAGGAGAGGACAGATAAAGAATATTTCACCTCCCTGCAGGTCAACAATCAAACTGTCAGTGCTTAAAGGGCCCCAGCTGTGGCCACAAGCTGTCCAACTTGTTACTTGTCCCATTCATATATATGTCAACAGGAAAGGAACTGTGAACATGTACAGGGTTATTTAACATTGAACAACAATAAACTATTTAACCAAAATACTTTTTCCATTAGGTGTCAGTGGGAAAATGTCATGTGTCCAGATACATAAAACATTCTTAAGAAAAAAGATGATTGAAGTGTTTCCTTCATTCACAAATGTTAAACTCATGTCCTTATCATTGCTTGTTAACATAGTTGTATAATGTTTTATGTGGCACTGCAGGGACCCCTGTTAAGTCAGAGTGATGTAGACTCCAATTTTTCTCAGATCTTTGCAAAACATTTTATAAAATATATTATAATATAAACACCAAAACATTTTGGATACAGTCAATATTTCATTAAGCTGAGCAGGAACAGTGTTACCAGAAAAATAAATGTAATTTTAGCCTTGGCGTGTGAGTTAAGAGCTTATTAAATATACAACCAGTTGCTGAATACCTGTATAATGCTTTGATTTAATAATTAATAATTCCTTACATTTATTATAGCGCTTTTTCAATGACTCAAAACGCTTTACACATTACACATATATCATGCTCAGATACTGTGGACAATACCCACAGGAGCAAGTTCAGGTGAAGTGTCTTGCCCAAGGACACACCGGCTTTACAGACGCAGCAGCAGCGGGTTTCATCCCTTGATCTGATGATCATTGCACAGCGCACTGCGCCACACCGTCCATCTTCACGCCTCGAGGTCATCGAGGCGCTTTTACAAGTACACATTGGTATTATACATGTACTGTGGACAATACCCACAGGAGCAAATCCGGGTGAAGTGTCTTGCCCAAGGACACAACGGCCTGACGCAGTGGCGGCAGGAGCGGGTTTCGAACTGGAGTTCCCCAGCACTCCCCCTTGATCTGATGATCGGATGCACAGACCACTGCGCCACCCGTCCTAATGATTTACAACAAATAAGCACAACATTCCAATTCCAAGTTTGAATCTCTATGGTTAAGGCACTTATTGCAAGTCGCTTTGGATAAAAGCATCAGCCAAATTCAAATGTAATGTAAACAGTCAAATATTAAGAAAGAAAAATGTGTTTATAACATCAACTTTAGTCCAAATCCAGACTTTTCCTGTATTCCCTAGTGCTCCAAGACGTACTCAAGCCAGTTCCTGGAGACATATAACGCCCACAGCATGGCAGTGGATGCAGTGAAGTGGAACCACTTCCACCCCAAGGTTTTCATCTCCTGCAGTTCAGACTGGACCGTCAAAATCTGGGAACATACCATCAAGTAAGACAACTCATAAACTCAATTCCATTTTGTTTTTGTGTGATCTAGCTTTCAGTTTTCATCATGAAACGGCATTTCCATTAGAGTAGTTTTCCGACATTAGATTTTTTTATGTTCTGGGTTCAAAATGGGGCGGATTTGGCGCAGTGGTTAGCGTTGATCATCAGATCAAGGGGCGTTGGTGAACTCCAGTTCGAAACCCGCCACTGCGTGAGGCCGTTGTGTCCTTGGGCAAGACACTCTACCCGCATTTGCTGTGGGTAATGTCCACAGTATTGACATTTACATGTGTAATATGTAATTGTAAAGCGCTTTGAGCACCTGAAAAAGCTCTAATTAAAAAATGTAATCCATTATTATTATTATTATTATAAAATGTCTATGCACGATCCAGGCTGAGATCATTAACATTCCTGTAATCATTCTACAATATTACACTTTGTTATTCTTTATTACCTTCTTATTCTCATGGACCCAGCTTAATTATCTTTCCTCATTTCACTAACCCACAGTGCCTCCCACTTCTTGTCAGCAAAGGCAGCTTGACTGAGTAATGATAGTAATCATCCTCCCCTTATGAGAGACAGGGTTTTCAAGAATGATCCATTACAGCCCATAGATAGAGGACATATTGTTTCCAGGAAAGAGTCTGACTGGATCAACAACTTTCCACAGACTTTGCCACGCAGTTCAGAAATATTGTCATTGACGGCTGAGGCCAACAACTTATACTGGAAAACTGTCACATGGCATCAGCCAGTCCTTAAAAACCTGAAGTAGTAATAGAAGCATTGAGTCTCTTAATGACACAAAAGGGGAGCTTGATCATTTCTCTTCGGCCTGGAGTCAAACTTGGACATAACTTATGAATTGGATTTCCAGTATGTGCAGTAATTCTGCTTTGATCTCAGACATATTTTACACCTACCAGAGTGCATGTTGTTTATCAAACTGACATATTTGCATGGAGCACAGTTTCTCTGTCATCTGACTGAGGCTCATCTTGCACTTGCAAAATCAATAATGGAGCGCGCCTGTGGGCAAATAATGGAAAGAGTGTTAAGTGTTGCTGATTGTAGGTTCAGTTTTGCACAGAAAATACTCCACCTGTTTTCAAATACTTTCTACCTGTGTGAATATTTGAGAGTATAATGTGTTATGTAAAACAAGTATTCTGTATAAACCTCAAGGACAGCAGTTTTCAATGCTCCTTAAATAAATGTGTAATGGAGCTACAAGGAAACAGTAAATGAAACATTGAAGCTGAAAACTGCTATAACTGAGTCCTCGCACATCCATTTGCTTAGGGGGCATTGAGAGGACGCTGGTTGAAGCTGAAGTGCGATGCGCTGGAAATGACTGTATTGTAAATCTTTCAAAAACGTTCTTTGACGACTGCGTGGCACTAAGAAAACACACGATAAATACACATTCGGGACACCGGTTGCACTGCATTGCCAGGACCATTGAGACCAGCCGAATGAGTGAAAGTTAAGAGACAAAGAGAAACAAGAAGAATGTCTTTGACCCCCAACATTTAATCTCATTCATACACAATGTTAAAGCACCATTTTGAACTCTTTATAACATATTTCAACATTGCTACATGTTGACTTGCTCACAGTAGACTCAATAGAGCCTCTTGAGCTCTGCTTCATCTGCATTCACCCGTATATCAAACACCATTTACC
This sequence comes from Gymnodraco acuticeps, assembly GCF_902827175.1. Classification (NCBI taxonomy): domain Eukaryota; kingdom Metazoa; phylum Chordata; class Actinopteri; order Perciformes; family Bathydraconidae; genus Gymnodraco; species Gymnodraco acuticeps. The sequence goes on from NW_022991244.1 coordinate 1,340,236, forward strand.
TCCTGACAACTAGTGCCATTAGCGTTAATGTACACACTCTAGTCAGACCTTCTGTGTTTCCAAAGTTGATGCCTATTCAAATTCAAACTTTTTGCCTCGCTTTTAATGCGATATAATGAGAAGTGACAGACTTCCTGCCTGACCGGCGATCTCTGTGTGTTTTTCAGCACTCCCATGTTCACCTTTGATCTGAATGCAGCAGTTGGTGATGTTGCCTGGTCTCCATACTCCTCCACTGTTTTCGCCGCTGTCACAACAGACGCAACGGTAAGTGTCTGTTTGAACTATCATGCAGCCCACCACTGCAACTTAAACATTTAGACGTTTTTGCCTGGGTTTTTGGAATACCCCAAATCAGCATGATTTGTGCTTGGATTTGTTGTTATAAAGTACAAGAATCTCACATTACTGATTTGACATCCAAGTGTTTTTCATTTATAAAAAACTGATTTGGTAGAGTGCACCTTGAATGTTTCTTTCCTTTAGCTAGGTTAAGAAGTGAAGACACAATACTCATAAACTTTATCAATACAATGAATCAAAAATATAATAACATCTGAGATATTTCATGGCTCCAGGTGATATAGGGTGACAGTACAAACAGCCTCAGACCTATGAGAGGGCCTATAGGATGCTCTGTCTGAAGACTATGATTATCACCACGCACATCTGCTGTGTACCTAAGAAAACATGAGCTTGACACTCACCTGACGGAACACGTGAAATCACAGCTGCACCACCTGCACCACCTGCCCCCCACTTCATTATGATTCCTGTAATATAGTTAAAGCCCCAGCTGACTAAACCCGTCCTTATTCAGAAGGCTAAGCCTCAGGAAATTGTCTAGTTTCTTGTGACAAAAGCTGCTTCCTGCCCTCCAAGAGGTTATTGATTCCAGCTAAGAGTAATTGCAGTGGATGCCGGGTTGCTTATTTACACATCATTTCTTACTATGGCTGCAAGCTGTCCCCCTCTGTTTATCCTCACACCAGTCTGCACCGGGCTATAAAAGTCCAGAGTGTTGTGTCTGACACATTTCCTGTCCAGTGTGCCAAGAGACGTGGAGTGAGAGGGACAAAAATTAAATGAGAGCTGGGAAGTTTGAGAAACACCTTATGTGATAGCGTGTGTGTTCCGTACTTCCAAATGCCTGAATTCAATCTCGTAGGCAGAATTCATACTGCAGTGTACCCATTTTTATGGAAATGATTTCACAACCAATAGAGGAAACGTCAAAGTTGAAGACAAATTCATAACCACAAATGAAATGTCCCTTTACAGTCAACAAGTGTACATAACTGGCAATGCATCCAGAATATAACAAGCGGTTTGTTTGATTGTAAACATCCTCTACAGAAGAAAATCTAATTAAATGACTTTGCTAGAAAGCATATTTAATCTCAGAGTTATTCTCTGAAACTGGATCAAAGGCAATTTTCAGCAGCTATTAAAAAAAACTCATTAAAAGCCCATCAGTTGGCATACATTTTTACAAGCACACTATCCACTCTATCTAAGCAGCAGGAAGGACAAGGATATTTAATTGGAGTCGATCAAGGTCGTCGTGACTGGTCTATTATTTGTCAGTGTGCTAAACTCAACACTGAACTATCATTTCAGCCAAGGATTTGCTTTGGCAAAATAGACTTCTGTTGACATTAGCTATACTAGTGTTTACTGTAATGTCACATTTTGAGATCTGATCTGTATTCACTAAATAACTGTTTAACATTCAGTCCAAGGCGAGGCGATACTCATCATGTGGTGGGGATCACATCTTATAAAAACAACTGCATTGCAGAACAATTAAAGAATATTCTGAGTATTCTCACGTTCACCAGTGTGGTAGCAGTGCTTCATGGTAATCGGCTAATTATTCCCAATGATTGCAGGTTTTTTCTCAGTTCATTTGTCGTTTGCTAACACGTGTCTGTTAGAGCCTGTGTGACTCATGAGCTGTGCGCCCATTGACGTGTATTTTCGGTTGATGAAAACCTGACCTGCTTCTGCCACATTACAAAATGCCAGAAGCACAATGACGTACGTGTCTGTGTGTGTGTGTTCATAAGAATAATGACGTGCCTGGCAAGCTGAGGTGTAAGAATGACACTGAGTTGTGCAGTGCAAACAAATCAAATGTCTCTTGGTTCTCTCTGTTCTTGCCTCTCCATCTGAGCTGACTGTTGAGGAAATCAAGTGTCAGGTTGGCAAGGCCCAGGCCTATCCTCCAGTGATGAGTCTGAAATCCATATTTTCCCTTTGTGCACCCCCTGAACATGGACTGCCTCATAATTCAGTTAATATACCTGAATCGGTTCATACTAGATTTTGTGGATGTGAAACTTTAAAAACATCAACCTAAAGTCATAACATCTGCCTAAATAATTCATCAAATATAATACGTTAAAATAAATGAAGTTACAATATGTAATGCAATATCAATTTGATAAATCATTAGGGCTGCACAATGCACGGAAAATATGCAATTATGTTTTTGAATATCACAATAACAATATAATTATATTTGTAGTACTCAGTTCTGCCTGGGCTGCTCAGTATACTGATACAATACAAAATTGCACAGTAAATACATTTTTTAAAGTATTTATTAAACATTAAAGGCTCCAATTTAAAGAATACAATTACTACATTTCTTTAGTGTGTTTAAATTATAGTCATTTCACCAGTAAAATGCATCCTAAGTTATTGTGTGAATTTCAAATGTAGTTGTGGTGTACCAATGCTACATTAGTGCTAATATATAAAAAGCAAAAACACTGCAGATAATGGCTGAAGTGGTGGAGGTTACAGGAAGTCATGCTCTGGTAGAAAATGATGATTGGTAGCGAGTGATGACAGCAAAGGTTTGTGTGGTGCTGGGACATATTCAGTGTGAACCCTCGCAGCCGGGGCACACTCATCTTTCTGGTGAAAGGAGTGGGATGTGCTGTGTTGTTGCCGGAAAATTGTCCATATGAAAGGTGAGAGAAGAATACATGTGATGTGGATCTTTTTGGATAATGATGTGAGGATGATGAGGAGGATTTAGTGTTTGGGCTGCCAGCACAGACACACATATGCGCACGAAGGGACAGAATTGAACACTCATTGAAGTACAGGGAACATCCTTCCTTGCACCAGATGGTCAGGCTGCATCCCTGCAGAGCCTCCAGCAGTCTCCTTCTTACATCAAAGATAACACAAACACAAAATATGAAAGGCAGTCTGTGTCAACAGATTTAGCCTTCACTTTCTTGGCAAAATCTTCAGCAGTTCAACCTCCAGCTTAAATATAGTGGTCAGTAAGATTTTATTTAAACCTCCATGCAGTGCTGCTGGTTAGCCAATGTCCTAAAATGTAATTTCACAGTTTCACTTTCATTTCATTGAATCGTTTATTTGAAGAGGGACAATCCACATTGATGAACACTTTTAACAATTAATGCTTCAAAATGTAAATATGTCGGATATTAGCTTTTAGCTAATTTCCATCCGTAGTCCCTCACATACAACATTTAAGAACATGACATTTATATACATAGCAAAAATAAATACATGATATGCAGAAAGAGCATGAGCAGCATATACAAGCATTTACCACATGCCGTACAATGTAGCAGCTACGACATATAAAGTGCAAGAGGAGTTACCCCTGTGTTAAAGTGCATTTAGCGGTGATTGGATATTTGTTTGTTTGTTTGTTTGTCAACCATTCTTTGAGTTGACCTTTAAAACTGTTCAAAGCAGGACAATCCCGTATCTGAGTTGGGAGGCTATTCCACAATGAGCTGCCTTTAATTGAGAGGACATTTTGACCGAAAGTGGTCCGTCTACGGTGGACTTCACAGTCTCCTCTGGTTCCTGACCTAGTGCAGCGTCCAGTGTGTTTTCTGTGGATGAATTCCTTGTTGAACATTGTCCAAAGCACAGTTCTGTATTTATAAACAACACATTCATTCTTTTGATTACTCATCTTTTCCAGGTCCATATCTTTGATCTCAGCATCAACAAATATGAGGCCATCTGCCAGCAGCCAGTGGTGGCCAAAAAGAAGACCAAGCTGACTCACATCGAGTTTAATCCCATCTATCCTATCATCATAGTGGGCGATGACCGAGGCTACGTCAGCAGCCTCAAACTCTCCCCGAACCTCCGCAAGAAACCCAAGGTAAGATCCCCTTTGAAATACAGAGCCTGTCTAGAAGTGACGAAGAATAAACTAATAGTGTATATAACTGCCCTACCCTTCCACTTTCTGCTCCTTCTTTGTATTCATGCTCTATTGTCACATACAAATGGAGCTTGTCTATGTTACAGATTTGACACCAAATATTATGCTAATTTCAGCACAAGTGTGTTCTGCATTGTGAGTGTTGCTCTCGAGGGAAAGGATATACAAAGACAATTATATATCACAATATTTTTAACTAAATACATCAACATCATGACGATATTGTACTTTCGACTCTTAATGATCTTGCAAAGTATTTACACAATGAGAATTGAATAAATGATCAACAGATCATCTCTAATCTGGACTTAATGACTAAGCAGGTAAAGACAAATAATAGAACCGCTAAAGCAGCCTGGTGAACTCATAAGATTACAATGTACTTTAATGCAGCCTTGAAACCCAGGAAAATACTTAATAATATCTTGTCACATATAAAGATATCGACATAATATCGATATATTGCCCAGCCCGACTCTTGTTGTGACATTTTAGTTTATATAGCACCTTATCATTACACAATCTGAACTGATTTATATCTGCCCATTTGCATTGTTGATGGCTGCCACTTGTTTCACTTTTATTGTCATTACACAGTACAGGTACTATGTAACAAAATGGTTTCTCTGCATTTGACCCGTCCTAGTGTTAGGAGCAGTGGGCTGCCATTATGAACGGCGCCCAGAGAGCAGTGTAGGGAACGGTGCCTTGCTCAGGGGCACCTTGGTCTTGAACTGGTGACCTTCTAGTTGCCAAGCCAAGTCCCTGTGGACTTCGCCACCACCGCCCACTTGTTCCACGTCAATGAAAGCAGATCACATGATTCATTCTTGACACTGTCCTGACCTCGAGCTAATTTCACCAAATAACAACAGAATGAAGCCCCCCCTCCCCTCAACTCATTACTCCCCCTCGCTCCTTTGGGCCAGTTAGCAATAAGCCAAAGAGAAGTTGGGTGTTCTTTGTAATTGAATAAGCTTGTTAGAAATGATCAGTGGAAGGAGAGCCAGAACATCAATTGTCCAAATGAGAGTGGAAATCAACATGTTTGCCAGTGGGTTCAGAGGCTGAGCATATCAAAGTGACATGCAAGGGTAGGCTCAGGCCATGGATCTTTCTCACAAGTCACCCCTTTGTCGGTTTTCTGTATTCGCTTTCACTCATACTGTGAAACTGCCAATTAATACGATGATAATGGAGAAGATAATCTTTGAGAAAAGAAAGCTCAAATACATTTTGTATTCAAAGCAAGTTGTAGCTATACTGTCAAACAAAAATCCAGGTAGAGCCACTCACAATCAATGAGTCACCGAAGGCTCTGTTGCCACTCATGACCGTGGTTAATGAGCTGCGGAGTAATCACAGCAGTCCTACTAAACACAGGGGGAAACCAAATAGCACACTGAGTCACAACACTTTAATCAGGGCCCATTTAGAGGCATCTCTGCAGCCTCTCCGGCTTCTCTTTGTGTTGGTCACATGGGTGCATGTCAAGTAAACGAAATTCTAATGACTAGAGAAATGTGCATTTATTCCCACAACACATTCTGTGTGCGTTATACATGGCATTACCGGGCCTGGCTGCAACACGCATAAACGCTTCTCATTCAACCACTCACATTAACACCGTTTGTATGAGTACAGCACAGCAACACATGCACACACATCCAGTGCTACCTCATTAGCGACCTCAGACTGTAGCCCTCAAGCGTACAATTGGGAAATAATTGCACAGTTCAGCACCACTGACAGCGCTCACAGCATTTTGGAACTCAGTGTGGCAAATAAGCATCAGGCACAAACACCCACAGCAAATATTATGAGTATTATGTCTTATACAATTGGCACAGCAGCCCACTAAAACTTGCACAATTGGCATGGTGGCCCTTTAATATACCCAGAACATTGGCCTGGCAATCCAGACTGTAACAATACAGCTCACTTATTTGAAGGGCATTCTGTAAGGCTGACAAGGCTTCTTCACTTGCTTACATGTTACTTGTCAGACTCTTCTATCCAAAGCGACTTACATACTCAATACTGTGGACAATCCCCACAGGAGCAATTTGGGGTGAAGTGTCTTGCCCAGGGACACAACGACATGTTGACTGCAGTGGGGTTTGAACCTGTGCCCCCCTGATCCGAACACCAACGCACTATCCACTGCGCCACATGCCTCCCTGCTTACACTCACCGGACCAGTCTGCTTGACATCGTGTGTCTGTGGCGCCCCGCAAAAGTTGTTTTAATGAATTTCTTTGAGCTTTGTGTCAGAAAACAGAAATGAACTACAGGATGTACATTGCCAAAATATATTCAGAAATGCTCTGCTTCATTGAACTGAGCAGTTATTTCCCAGTACTCCAGTGTTTCAATTTGCCGTTAGATACCTGACTCTGACAGGAGAAATGTGTTGAAGTCCGACACATTTCATTCCCTTCCGTTATAATTCCCCCAAAGCACAATTTGAAGTGTATTTGAAGGCCACAGCCTCTCATCGATGCTACAAGTGCACAAGTGACAGCACTTGATTTCATGTCGGCAGCAGCACGCCTAATTTAAAATGTTATGTACACTTTGCAAATTCCTTGTTAAGATTTACGGCTTACACTTTTGTATTATTTAGCTTAAAGCACTACTCTACAAGGCAGGGCTTGTTTTGAATTGAAATAGCCTACTAATCAATCAAACACAAATCTATATCTTGATGATGTCATTCTTTATATAGTCTACCTATCAATAGTTTTTAGGCTCAATAATAAACGCAGGTCATATCTGACTGACCATTTGTCCGGGCATTGAAACCGCCAGTTGGATGATAAACTGTGGACTGCTTCCTTTATCATTCTAAAGCCTGTTTGTTGGATGTCTTTGTGAGAGCGGCAGTCCAATACATTCACTGTTTACATCAACGGTAATCCACTTTTCTGTTGGGTGCTATAGCCTATTTTCATGCAGTTTTGGAATGATTTCGGCTTCTGCACCTCACTCTACTTTTCTTTACCTTAGAATTTCCTTTCTGTGTTTACATAAACAATAATATCTAATCATGCTCATTATAAGTAACTTACTTCTGCAAATGCTATAGTCACGTAAATACGACCTTCTTGTTCATGGCATTACGACAAATCCATTACATTTGTACAGTATATCCAGTAAGTTGTAGTAATTCTGTGGTACAAGCTGTAATGCGTGTTGCCTCTTGTGCACAGTTCCTGATTAAGATCAAGAAAGCTAAGTCCAATTTAAAATAAAAAAGCCTGTAACGAAAGTAAATGACCCTTGATAACAGCCCGTTAAATGTGTCTGTGCTTTTCTACACACAGGAGCATGTAATGCACCAATAATCACAACACACCACACAATGTAACATCTCTTTGATGGGCCCTTTAGGCAGTAGCACCATGTCTTAAAAGAACATTTGACAATGCGGTGGACAGAAATGATTATATAATGGAGTAATGTAACCACTCTGCTGCCATTGACCTTACATCCATTTCCATTTCTGCCTGATTGTGTTGTGTTCTCCTCTGTTTAACTGCCTGCCTGCTGGGCGTGTGATTGCTTGGTAAGCATAATATCATTCTGATGTCTCTTTCTCTGTCTGTCTGTCTGTCTGTCTGTCTGTCTGTCTGTCTGTCTGTCTGTCTGTCTGTCTGTCTGTCTGTCTGTCTGTCTGTCTGTCTGTCTGTCTGTCTGTCTGTCTGTCTGTCTGTCTGTCTGTCTGTCTGTCTGTCTGTCTGTCTGTCTGTCTGTCTGTCTGTCTGTCTGTCTGTCTGTCTGTCTGTCTGTCTGTCTGTCTGTCTGTCTGTCTGTCTCTCTCTCTCTCTCTCTCTCTCTCTCTCTCTCTCTCTGTCTGTCTCTCTGTCTGTCTGTCTGTCTGTCTGTCTGTCTGTCTGTCTGTCTGTCTGTCTGTCTGTCTGTCTGTCTGTCTGTCTGTCTGTCTGTCTGTCTGTCTGTCTGTCTGTCTGTCTGTCTGTCTGTCTGTCTGTCTGTCTGTCTGTCTGTCTGTCTGTCTGTCTGTCTGTGTGTGTGTGTGTGTGTGTAGGTCAAGAAGGGTCAGGATCAGCCTAAGGATTCCGAAATGGAAGAAGCCAAGATGGAGAAGCTCCTCAGTCTGCTGAGGGAACCGGAGCAAAGCACAGTTTAACACGGCAACATGGTACAATCTTTCTTTATCATTCATAAAAAAGACGGTTCAGTTGCTCAGTGTGTGCAACAGTAAACAGCATTTCAAGAAAAATCGATTTGTTTGAGTTTATTAAAAACGTTTTCATGTCATCTCTCTTAAGCTGTCAATACATCATATTCAGTTAATAATGCATTTATTCATACTGCAGTACATCAAACAGGCAACGTTAGAATTCCAATGCATTGACTGACCTCTTCTGCAGGATGTATTAAACACGTTCAGTATGTATTGTACAAGTTAATTAAGCTAAAAAGTGGAGGGGGTGAGTTACTGCGAGTTAGAGATAAATGAGCGTAATAGATTAAGCATTTATGGAACATATCCAGACAAACTATCTTGGATGGCACACGCCGTCCTGGGCAGCGGTCCAGCTCGAAGATATCCCATCTACGGAGAGAACTTTGCTTTGAGTCATGGCTGTCTCTATCTTTATTTTGCCTTTTCCTCCATTCCTCTCGGTCCTAATGATCTTGTCCTTCAGTAAAGCACCACCCAGTGCTCTGAAGCTCAACTGGAATCAAATGCTGCCACAGTGCTGTCTTTCTTCCCCCCCTCTGCTACAGAGAAATCCTCTGCCCTTCACATCTTCCTGCGAACACATGCAGCACTCTCTCCCTTAAGTGTGATTCATTACTTCGATGGCTGCTCCATCACCTTATTTTTAAAGACAATGCGTAACAGATGACTCTGGCACTGGGGTTCAAATGAAATTCCAGCTGCACCAGTTACCTTGTTACTGAGGTAATAAGAAGCATTATGCAGGTTTGGGCAAATAACTTGGTATTATTTTAAGTTTTGTTGATAGTTTTGTCATATTTGGGTTGAATGGACATTTGGTTCCAGCAGTTAGAATCAGAGGTCACAATGTCATGGCAACAACAGAAGTATTCCCAGAGTGTACCTGTAGAAATATTTCAGCGATGGATGTTTTTGTAATAACGCAGTGTAACTTGCTGTCAGTCACAGTGCAATGTTGGCACTATGACTGGCAAAGTTGGACATTTTCTTTCTCTACACACACAGCAGAAGCTTTATTAGACATATTTACTACTTGCTTGCTTTAGATGTGTTGCATGGTAGTGAGAACTTTCACCTGGATCGCCTCTTAAAGTAGGCTTTGGCAATAAGTCAATAATATATCAATATTGTGATACGACACTGGATATCGTCTTAGATTTGGAGTAAGGCATTGTCATAATCTGGTATTGCTATTTAAGCTAACTTGAATTTTGTTTTCCAACCTACTTTACTAAAATGCAGTCATCTCGGGTTTGCTTTATTCCCAGCTTTCCAAATTCCAAAGGTAATTGCAGGATCAGTGTGTAACTCTAGTATTAGCTGATAGCCTTGAAGGTAAAGTTTAACATACACAATATCTTTTTAACTCTACAACATGCCTTGTTGAGTCTGAAGTAGCATCTCCAGTGATCGTGATGAAATGCTTAAGTATTGATAACGTGTGGTGGGAAAACGTGCACAGCTTCTGTTCGCCATCTGTAGAATTCCACATGATTGAGCCCTTTAAGTGTCCGTCCTGTGATTCAGTCCAGAGTGAGTGGGCCATGACGTACAGCCACAAGCAGATGTCAGTGTGAGGGCCGTGTTGAAGAGGAAACAAATCTCATCTAAGCCTCTCCAGTCCTTATGTAACACCCTCAGCAGGGCACTATGCCGCACAGATCGCCCGTATTTATGAGTGACAATGACACACACACACACACAAGATCAAGTCCATGCTCTCAGCAATATACTGGCGTGCTTGTTTTTTTTCGAGAATAAGAGGATATATTTAGAAACCTAAAACAACATGCTATTCACTCTTTGTGTAAGGAACATTTCATTATTTTGGCCTTTTTTAATCAAGCATCCATATTTATGGCCATGCAATTTTTGATTTTTGTCGAACTGTGTGTTGAACGCATCGCCATTCCTCCATGCTAAATGATCTAATAAGTGATGGTTGAAAGAAGTGTCTCCTCACTCCACCATAATTCATCCTCGCCATTTTTGTGAGCCACAGCCACTCAGACCAGAAGCTAATTTGAATAAGAACCACTAACAGGTCCCGTTGCTCCCTCAGTCCTCTCTCCAGTGGAGGTGTGCACCGAGACGATCACTTGTTGCTACATTTGACTCTTCGCTCTGCAGTCAGGAGGTCAACAGGTACTTGTGCTCGTTCCCCGGCTGGGTTCCTCCCTCGATCGGAGCCAGCACCGGCAGCCTCTCCGGGATGGAGGGGACCCCGCAGGCTCGGTAGAGGATCAGACAGAGAAGAAGTAGGAGGACGGCAACTAATGCGTTGCAGGCGATGGCCACCAACGCAGCTGTGGACAGTCCTGTCACGCTGTCTTCAGATTCCATCGTAAAGGCCTGGACTGCAGTGTCGGTCAACTTAGATGTTAGATCTTTATTGTTATGAAATAAGACGGAGCATCAACAACGTTTTTAATACTTATTTGAAGAAGCTTGAATCCATTCGATTATGATTACTCATGTCCACAGATGGAGTAAACTTACTGTATTCCCGTCAGGTTTTTCAATACCTTAATGTGAGGCGGGAAAATCCTTATGGATTGTAACTGTAGAAAGGGACTGTTGGCAGGATGCACATTGTGTTTTGCTGAATATTTAGATTCGACAACAGCAGGAAAGTCTGTCTGTACCTTTCACTTAAGAGATTGATGTGCACTCCTCCAGGCTCCGTTTTTCTTTTGAGCTTCTTCAAGTTGACACACCACCGCTCCACCATACAGATGAGCCCCGCAGCAGTTTCTGGAAATGCTGACTGCTGTCCTTTGCACTATAACAAGATCCCAATTCCAAAAGAAGAACTGTAAAAGAAGAACAAACATTTGGTAGTTATTGAACACAAGCAGATATGGGACATCAGAACAACATATTTAACAAATTCTATATAACCTTAAATATACAAATTCATCACATGCAGAGAGAGATAGCTGCGTCAAGGATCTTTTACTAGATCTGAACAGGTGATGAGAAACCGTTCAAAGACAAACTAGTCACAGAAACCTTTCAGTGCTTATTTTTTAGGCTTTACTGTCAATTGAAATTAGTGACCAAACTGAAAAAGACATCAGGTCACAGACGGGGTCTAATAGATTGGAGAAATGCTGGTCAGCAAAGGATGTTTTGCATCATAAAGTCCATTTATGGAAAAGTATGACATTTCAATTTTCACCTCTGTTTAGTTCCTTAGAGAGTCTGGTCTTTGGGATGTATATCCTGTACCAGTAAATAATCATTAAATTACATTTCAATGAATGAAATGAATCATTTCAAACATGTAATTCTACAATTATCAGACATGCTACAGAAAATAATACATGATTTGATATACTTTATTAATCCCCGTGGGGAAATTGTTTCTCTGCATTTGACCCATCCTAGTGTTAGGAGCAGTGGGCTGCCATTTTGAACAGCGCCCGGGGAGCAGTGTAGGGAACGGTGCCTTGCTCAGGGACACCTCGGTAGCACTTGGTCTTGCCGGGACTTGAACTGTTGACCTTCCAGTTGCCAAGCCAAGTCCCTATCGACTTCGCGACCACTGCCCCTACATTGTTACTCCTATTAAAAGCAAAAGCGCAATCTGCAAAACCGAAATACCACTGACATTATTAGCTCGTTTTGTGGCCATTTAGTGTCAAAGTCCAGGTTTAGAAGCCCTGTTATTTAAATGTATATTGTACTCGCACTTCATATTCCTAATAAAGTCTAAATGATCACAGACTTACACAAACAATACACAGTTCTAGGAAACGGCAATGCTTTACAGTAATGGGATTAATGGGCAACAGGTGAGGGTCAGTATAGGCCAACATCCCATTAGTTCTGTGCAAGCCTCCAACCAAAATAAGCCCACATCCTGTGTTGAATGAGATTTTGCATAGCTTTTGTTTTGAATGCACTATCCCTCTCTACCACACAGGTCTAATTCTTCGTAACCCTTCAAATTATCATCTGCACTTCAGGCGGCCCGTATGCAAATATGGAAACACAATCTCAGGAACCATTGAAATTCTCTCCCATTATTTTCCCATTTGGTAAATTAGCATATCCATACATTTACATAATCTTTGAGTGCGATAAAGTTTACAATAAACGTATGCTACAGACGACAAATAGTGTTTACCGTACCTGTCAGTGGCCAGCGCCTATTTAAAAATCAAAAATATTTGTTAGGTTACTTTATTTGTGGCAAGTTGAATTTAGAAGTTGCAAATTATTAAAAATGAAAATATATCACTTATTTTGAGAATTGATCAAATATAATCTCATGTTGACATTTGAGTTATGGAGTGAGTCTTGGTCACATGCTGAGACGAATTGGTTTAAAACAAAAGAGCATTTCCTCTATGCAATAAAGACACCAACATTTAATTGTGTTAACTATTACTGTTAATGCTGTAAAAACGTTCTCTTCTCGAGTGGATGTCATTCTGTTAGAAATACAAAAGTTAGCATACAAATAACTCAAAGAGACTGGAAGCCTTTCATAGTGACATGTATATTGTATATTGACTTACAATCGGCCTTAATGTGCGACCACTTTGCCCAGTGGTAAAGTGGCCCTAGTTCTCATTGCAGAGGGTTTGTTCTGAATTAATAAATAAGTGGCGAAGAGCGTTTGCGCAGGCACATCCTGCGAGGAAAAGCTTGTGATTCACAGAGATGAGTCCCTGACTAAATTACCTCATTCTCCCAATCAGTCAATTCTTCATCTGTTTGTCTCCTTCTCTCTGGGTTCCACAAAAACACCAAACATGTCTACGTTGAGCTGTCTGGAAACCTTGACAGCACTATCCCACCCAGACCCTTCTCACCTGTTATCAATCAGTCGGGTCTGTTGATCAGATCTCCCTGCCTCAGTGGAGTTGATAGACCCACAACCCTCATAGGAAACCCTGCTGTGTGTGACAGGTGGATTTGATAAAGAGTGTTTCATCCAGCAGAGAGGAGCCTCTAGAGATTGAGGAGGATTGTTTTTCAACACAAACAATTTATAACTTCCCCCGAGTGTCTGAGGAAGCAGCAATCCCAACTACAGATCTCCTTGTGTACCATTACTTAATTTAGTGCCGTATTACGTCACAGGAAAAACATCTGTCCTACTGTCTGGATGTTTACTTGTTTTTTATTTGTTGTGCTGTCACATGCAAAGCCTCAGATTCATACTTGTTGCTGACTTACCTCGCAAACTCAGCCGACAGTTTCTCTTCTGATTTAAAATCCTCCTTTTTCATTTCCGTCACGCTTCATCCTCTGCTTTCCGTTTTTAAGGATAACAGTTCCCTCTTCAGCTGTCTACCGTACTTTATCCCCTTCTCTCATCCCTGCCTCTGTCTCACCCTCATCCTCTCCATTTGCTCGGCTGCACTACACACACATCTGAAGTCTAGGCTGGACTGCACACTCGCTGGGGAGAGAGAGAAAGAGGGAGAGAGAGAAAGAGGGAGAGAGAGAGGAGGGGCTGTGCAAGTCGATGACAGCAGTGATATCAAGCGTAAGAGAGAGCGGATCGGGTTGGATGTAATTACACAGGGCTCCTGCTGCAGACAGGAGTGGGGGGGAGGTTGTTACAGAGAACAAGCAAAGCTGCCTGTCGGATGAAACAATGACTTCAGTCTCGCAGAGTACAGCCAAACAAATAGTTTCTACTGTTCTTCCACGCAGGACTGGGAACAGAGGGAGACATGCTCGGTTATTATGAGAGGAAGCCAAATGTAGGACCAATCAAGGACATTGTTTTCCTTACAAGTGGTACACTCTGTACAAGCAATGATAAACAGTTTACTTAAAGTTCCCCTATGATACTGTTTTACATCAACAGTGCTGCTTCTCTGTCTGTTACTTTAGATGAAAATCAGGAGCCCCTCCCCACGCCCCCCTGAGAGATATTTGGTTAAAAAGAACACAATGGTGCTCTAGGAGGAGATTCAGGTGATAGGGGGGGGGGGGTTACCTTGGTTGGTGATTGGCTAATGGTTACACAAGCCAAAAAATCGTTATGACATCATAAAGTGGCCAAAATCTGATCAGCTCATTTTCAGACAGGTTTTTATAGAAATGGATCAGGACAAAAAGAGAGAGAATCTTTTTTCCTGAAACTTTCAGACTCTCTTTACACAGAGGGGACACATGCTTATGTATAACATACATGACAAAGTGGATTTTGCATAATAGGTGACCTTTAATAGGAACTTCCCCCTGTCTGTCTATGGAGGTTTCTGTGGTTTTTCTACCCTCCAATAATATATTTGTTTTTTTTTCTTTTAATTGACCAAACTGGATACCAAAAGTAGTTACAACAACATCAGAAATATTAACACGTAATAGAATACAAAAAGAGAAGAGGGAGGAGACACAAAAAGAGGAGAGAAGAAAGGATATTGTGCTATTTAATCACGCTCAGTGAGGTATAGGGAGAATCCAATATAAAGAAGACTCAGCTCTGGATGTACTTCAGGAAAGGAGGCACGTTTTTTAATAAAAGGGATCCTATTGTCGGTTAGGATTGATCTCCTCTGCCATGCTTGTACTTTCCTGACGTTGATCGTCCCCGATGAATACATAGTCCTGAAACCCATTGGGGTTGTCATTTGGAGACTAATGCTCGCACATTAATTGAAAGTAAGCCAGGTAGCATTTTTGAAAAGTCACACATCGCATAAACCGGCCCTTTATAGCTCCTCTGATCAATATTAATACATGGTCAATCTAAATAAGCTGTAAAACTATCACTGTTGTGTATTCAAAAAGTAACACTATGGAACTTCTTACAGTACGATGTCAGCACAGCGATGTCTTAAAGGAGGCAAAGCAGCTGACAAAGCAGAGGGAAACAATGAGTGTTGCAGCTAGAGCCGGGCCTGCACACAAAGTGATAAGAAGTTGCTTGAGGGCATGAAAAGATTTGTTCTCTTATGAAGAAGAGAGAATATTGAAATAGAAATTCAACTTCCTAGTTAACATTTTATGCCATTTTTGACAAAGAATACTGACAAAGCATAAGATCCTCATTAGAAATCATAAGGAAAAGCCCCAAAAAACGGAACTGGAGTCAGTCAATGTCTTGGCCACATATTGTGTTGACATTTTATTCAAACAGTGCTCCTTTTTTCTCTCTTTCTCTTTGTATACATGGGCCAGACGTTGCACAATATTATTAATTATTGTCAATACAAGTAGTCAATTCAAATTCAACTTTATTGTCAATCTCAAAATATGTTTGTACACACAGAAAGATCGAAATACTGTTTCCCACAGTCCCGAGGTATAAACAAATAACACATTAAAATATAAGAACACAAAATAACAAAAGTAAGCAGGATATATATAAAAAAAGATAGTGCAAATGAGAGTGCAAAATATTTTCCATAGCAGCATAAAAAGTGACTGGTGCTGGATTTTTTGTGACTGTGTGTGTGGGGGGGGGGGGGGTGTTAAAGAAGAAGGGAGAGGTGGGAGAGAAAGTAGTCCCTTACCACATGTTTTCCATATGACTTTGTTGTGGTGGCATATCCTTTTTAAACTCTGACATCATAGACATAACCTAATTTTACTGTTACAATGGCATTCATTCCAATACCTAAAAGACTGATATCAAATGTTGAATTGATTTGGAATCAAATGTTTATTCCAATAATTTATTAACAAGTAAAGTTATGTTGTAACATATACACTCACTGTCAGAGTGGACACTGTTTAACTGTTAATGTACAATCTGCCTATTTATACTGGTGTCATCCGTTTATAACATAGTTTGAAGTCATGATCATAAAGAAAACATTCAGCTTTAGTCCCCTCTAGAGGCCAAACATATAATGACCGGCAAATGTAGAGCAGACTTTGCTAAAGTACTTTGTAGACTAACAGGCTTCATGCTGCAGCTTCCCTTTTAGAAGTACTGTTTCAAACATATTGCAACCTATTGATTTGGTAAAAGATTACAAAAAATATGATGTTATGCCAAAGAAACACCACAGAGTTATCCTGTTTTAGCGATACTATGCGCAGAATAAGACTAAATAGGATAGATGAGGGTTTGGAATCAGCCCTTGCTCCTTCTATATCTTGCTAACATACACACATATTTCAAGATGCCAGGATTTGGGATCAAAGTCAGTTATCACTTGGAGAGAAAAAAGCAGATTCAAAACAGATTGGCACCTTGGCTGTGCGTGGGCAGGACAAACTGTAACTCTGTTTTAGCTGCCAAAACGTAACAGCAGACACACATATTCCCAGAAGCAAAGGCGGAACAAGATAAGGAAAAACAAGAGCAAATCTGCACACACCTGTAACAGCAGAAAATAGGACTTCTAACACTTTCATCTATCATCTGGTTGCCCTAAATCTGAAGGCTATGCACCTGTGGAAAAAATATTACAATCATTGAAGAAATAACTGAAAATATGTGGAAGGGAAACTTCTCTTGGAACTTATTCTGCTGCCGGATTTAGAAAGGTACGGGAAGCAATATAGGCAGAGGTCTGTTTGGAGATATCAACTCTTTATTGTTTTCACCTCCTTTCTGTTTGACTTCAAGAGCTTCAAAATGAGTTTAAATCTGCTGAGGAATGTTCGGCTCTCACATCAGGCTTTCCACTGAAATACATAACTTGAGACTTGAGTTAGAGTCATACTAATAGTTAATTAACAGTAAATACAATTCAATGAGAATTGCAATAAGGAAGTCAGTGTTGAATTTCAGATGCATATTCAAATCCAGATCATTTTATTATAATTTGTGTATCTGCAGCTCTTTACTGAAGGAGCGATTATGATGTTTTTAATATAGTGTTTTATTTCTACTAGATATATTTTGTCAGTTAAAACACAAGCCTTTTACTCTTTGTATTTACTAACAATTAAGGATAGAGGTTCAACCCCTCATTATTATTATGGAAATGAAGCATAACCATAAATGTCTCTTGAAAATCCCAGATATTTTGGTGTTGTTGACATTTTGGCACAAATCACATGACCTTGGCCCTCAGAAGAAAAGTCCTGATCCTCTGCCTTACTAAATGTAATCATATACCCCACCTTTACTGATAACATCTCATGACACGTCTCGTAACAAAATCCTTTATTTCCCACTAATAAGTCTGGTTGTCTTCACACTGCAACATTCTAATGTTCCCCAGCACACCCAACACCACCTCTAGCTGGAAACACCCAGAGTTAATAAGCATTATGTTTCAGAATGAAACTGAAGAACTAGAGGATGTGCATTTCACAAGAAATCTGTTTTCAGAGTGGTTGCGGTTTTGAATTTCGTCAGGTTTCAGTATGCTCAGTTAGCCTGTGTTAGCCTCACTGTGTATGTAATATAATTATCTATTCAGTTCATGTTGAACGTGTTGTGTTATATAATACATAACACTACAAGAGGAAGCTTCAACAAAATGTCTACTGTGTATGCAACACAGTCATGACCCAGTTTGTTGCACTGAATTTTCGACCACATGTGTGTTTTCAAAGGTCATTTCTGTCATACAGAGAACAAATACCAGCTGCAGGTCAGAAAGAAAAACTAAACTAAGAGAAGTGTATCTAAAAATGTTCCTATAACAGTACATCTAATGTTGTTGTTGTTCTTTTTTTAAATACACTTTAAATACACCTTCACGCCTCATAGACAAGGGATATTTAGGAGACAGCAAGTCTGTCTCCTCATAAATATCAACAACATGAAATGCCCTGCCTCCTGCCTCCTATCACAAGAAGAGGCAGCTGCAAGGTCATACACAGTTCAGAGTCACCCACAGTATCAGTGCATAACAAACTAATTTAAAGAGTGTAGAAAACAGTATTTCTCCAACAGTAGGGTAGGTAAGAATGGAGAAACCAGTGTGCTATAATTTGAAAGTACCCTTCCTTCAGACTTCCTTACAGAGCCCCTCCTCCAACACACACGGACGCACACATGACCAATGAGGGCACGAGATAAGTTTGTGCATGAGATGGAAGGCTGACAGGCAGGTAGGCCATCCAGTTATCTGCCGCTGGCCGAGGCAGATAATTGGTTGTGCTTTTTACAGCGCCACAGATGAAATGTTTGTATATATTTATTGTCAAAGCATTTCATGTATTCATTGCTATCGGGATGTTAAGAGCATTCCATGGAATATAACAAAGTGTTTCTGAAGTGAATTACCTACCCCACCTTTAATACATAACCTTTTGTGAGTTAGTTAAAGCTGTTCCATCATGAATTATTTCTTTATTAGTAAGTGACCGAAAGGCTTGTTGGCCTCGTGCATTATGCTGCGCAGAAATGGCCATTTCCTTCAATAAAGCTGCTATTTCGGTAAAGCCCAGTTTGTTTTGCACTGTATCAAATATTTGTTTTTCTCTGGCTGTAAGAGACTAGTTTTGTTTTCATTGGCCCTGAATGCTGTGAAATGTACCATTACACATACGCCTCTTAAGAAGAACTCAAAAGCTAAACTGATTTTTATAGTGTGGAGTGAAAGAGGAAGTCAAGTCATCCTAAGGAAAGAAGCTGCTGGTGATACAGCAATGGTTATTTCTGTATCTCTAGTTAGACGGTAGCTAGGTAAACAGGCGGTGGCCGTGTTTGGTTTATCTTTTAATATCTTGTGGGCTCTCAGCAGGCACTTCTTCTCCTGAAAGTCACTGATTCAATGTAGACATTCCAATGATGTTCGGTGCAGTTTTAATCACTCGCTGCAGAGCTCTCCCGTCCTGCGCTGTGCACGTCCCATGCTAGTTTGTAATGTTCTCAGTCAAAATTTGTTATATTGCTCCTCTGTAAAAGTGTGTAACTTGTATACAGTATAGGGGATTGTTGCCTTTTCAAATAAATAGTTCACCATGGAAGGTGGAGTTGTGGGAGGATCATGTCCTGGATTGTAATGCTGATTCTGAGGAAATCAAGTATTATGTATTGTATTATACAATAAGCAGTAGCTTGTTTTTTTATCACCACTGCAAGATTGTTCATTTCCTCCCTATGTGAAGTGGGCTCATTGTTTGTAATCAGGTCGATAATCGAAAACTGGTTAGGGGCCTAGGCTGACTGGGATGTGGTTTTTGACGGCCTGGAGAACAAGTTTCTCTAGCCACTGTTGTCAACACAACACTTCGAAACCGTAGTGTTTTTTATTGGTTTAAAGCTGCTATAATCCATATGTTTGAATTAACAATGGATGACATAACCAAGTGCAAGTGAAAAGGATGGATTAATCAACAGGTTATTGTTATCCAATTCTGCGATTCCTCTCAGCTTTACAGCGCAGTTGATATGCTTTAGGCTTTTTGTCTTCAGGCACAATTGATTTGGTTTACTCTTGGTAATCTCATCAGTGCTGTTTTTAGGTGAAGGCTGTGAAAAGGCTCTGTACACTACCCAGCATCAAGCACATGAGAAAATAGTGAACATAGACATGGCTCTGGACTATCTGGGCAATGTGTCCATCCAACCCAGTCTCACAAGAAAACGTGTAATGACAGCTGTTCTCTTTAATGCACGATTTAAACGCACCGTTAGGCGTGGACGCACTCGTACACGATTGACCTCCGGGTCTTCTGTACGCGTTCCCACCCCTGGCTCTGATACCCCCAACTCTGGCCAGAGTGAAGGAGCAACGCCACACACTTATCCTGATGGTTCCGCCTTAGCCCGCAACGTACGGGCTGGCGGAGATATATCAGCTGTTGTGCGGGCAGCCATGGCAGCCCCCTCTACGCAGGGACAGATTGTCTCAGGCGGGGGGGGCGATCCTTCATCCACGCCCAGAGCGCGGGGCACTATGGGCCTGACCCGTGAGTCGTACAATCTGAATACAGTGGGACTCCCTCAGAAGGTGATAAACACTATTCAGAGTGCGAGAGCTTCCTCCACCAGGTCTCTTTATGACTGTAAGTGGAGGGTGTTTGAGGAGTGGTGCCTTCAAGAAGGACACATCTCCTTTCAATGTCCTGTCGGGGTGATTTTATCATTTCTACAGGACTTGATCGATAAACACAGAGCTTTCTCCACGATCAAGGTGTACCTGGCTGCTATTGCTGCATGCCATGTGGGCTTTGAGGGTAAGACGGCTAGCCAACATCCTTTGGTCTGCCGTTTTATGAAGGGAGCTCGCAGGCTCCTCCCTGTCTCCAGGTCACTGGTGCCCTTATGGGACTTGGCAGTGGTTTTAAATGGGCTCAGAATGACCCCATTTGAACCCCTGGAAGGAGCTGACATGAAACATCTGTCACTCAAGACAGTGCTGTTACTGGCCCTGGCATCCGCCAAACGGGTCAGTGATATTCATGCGCTGTCTGTACATCCTTCATGCACTCAGTTCGCCCCAGGGCAAACGAGAGTGTTGTTGAAGCCCAACCCTGCCTTTACACCAAAGGTGGTTGGTTCGTGTACCCCAATTGACATTGAGGCATTTCCTCCGCCGCTGGTTTCCTCCGGGGAACAGCAGCAGGATCTGTTGTGTCCAGTCCGTGCTTTACGCACATATATGGACAGATCAAAGGAGCTTCGTCTTAATGACCAACTCTTTGTGTCCTGGGCTAACTTCGCTGGCAGCGTTGGGTTCCTGCTTGGTGACGGGCCCATCCTCGGTAGGAGGTGGGTTGCCACCAGCAGTTCCATCGGCGGTATGCGGAGCAGGCCGAGCCTCTCCATACCGTCGCAGTCTAGGGAGGAGGCACCCTGGATTGGGGCCTTGTTGGTAAAGGGTCGGTCCCTCCAGGAGACCGACACCTCATCCAACATCTCCGGGAAGACCGGGAGGAGTTGCCTCCTTGTCCTCGTTGCTTGGGGAGAATGTTTCCCCTCGTAACGGGACCTGGCGGTCTCCTTGGCCCTTTCGGGCCACGGGATGTCTAGCCTGGACGCAGCGCGCTGACACGCGGCCTGCAGGTCCCTGCTCAGACAGGGCGAAGCTGGTGTGCTATCGCCCGGGAGAGCAGCCATCGCTCCCGGCTTTGCCGTTTGAGCCGATGACATGAAGATATATTCTTCTTGCTCATCCGAATCAGACAGGAGGGACTCAGAGGTGTCCTCTTTGTCCCCCATGTAGTCTAATTCCAGGACATTCCCCGCGGGTGAGACCATGGTGAGGTCTCGCCGGGAGCTCTCGCCTGGTGAGGCGTGGGGCTCCGTTCCCGCGTCTCTTGCCGCCACCGGGTCCCGGCCTGACACGGCGTGGGATCCCGGTTCCGCAGCTGCCGCTGTTAGTGAGCCCCAGACCGACATAGTGAGGGGCTCAGTCTCTGCAGCAGACGCCCCCGTGTCTTGATTGCCAAACGGCGAATCAGTGGACATGAGGGAGTCCTGTTCCAACAAGCTAGCTTGGTGTGCTAGCCGTCGGTGGAGGCTCTTTCGGATGAAAAGGGCGCAATGCCCGCACGAGTCGGGGTTGTCGATAGCCTCCTGGGCGTGTTTCAGCCCGAGGCAGGACGGGCAGACCTGGTGTGAGTCTGTGCCTGCTATCTTTAACCCGCAGCCGCATGACCGAGCCTTCGAGTCCCTGACTCCTCTGGTGTGAGGGGGAGAGGCGTCCATCTTGTTCGCCTCGTGGCGTGGAGAGGTCCCGCTCGTAACAGGTACGTCGTTGAGAGAAAAAGTGTTACCAACCCGTCCTTAATCCGGAGAAAAAGGGGACGGTGTGGGTCCTTTGTTCTCAAAGAATATTGACTGGTGTGTCAATATACTTCTAATCCTTTTCTCCTCCGTGAGAGAGAAAAAGAAAAGCGTCCTCGCTACCGTGGTGTCGGTAGTAAGGGGAAGCTAGCTAGCAACGGGTGCGTAGCTAGCTTGAGAAAAATCAAAACCTTACCTTACTTTCCGGGGAAAGAACGGCGAGGTCGATTTTAATACTAACTGGTGTTAGTATTACCGTCTTCTTGCGAAGCAGAATGAGTAGCCGGCGAGCGCCCGTCGACCGAAATGGTTATATTATGTTAAGCTTGTCCGGCTACTATAGAGATGTGCTCTGAAGCGAGAAGAGGTGTTTGAATGATGCATGCGTCGTGGCGCAAGCTACTTATAGGGGGTGATTCCCTGACGCTGACGTCAAGATCACCAGCCAATCAGGATTGGCGTAATGAGATTGATGCTTCTGTTTGCTCCGCGATGAGGCGCATCCCATAGTGAGACATCGAACGGAGTGTTATGAATGAGAACTACGTTGGTCCACAACTTGGGATGTAGTATTTCTACAAAAACGCCTCTGAAATTGTAAGATCCCTACGTTTTTTTTCACCATTCATTCCAATGGCTTCATTCTATGTCACGTGATCTTCAAATTTCTCCCTGCAGAAAAAAAAAACATGGCGGACATTCGTTTTATTCTCGGTGGAAAATGCCTATTTTAAGGTTAGTTTGGCCATCATCGAACAGCACTTGAAATGGGATGGAACCACGGCAGACTGTCCAAAACTGGATTTGAATGGGTCCACCCCGTCCCCCCCTCCCCGTCCCCAGAACTACACATGCTGGCTATTCTGTTTCGCAACATGTTCTCTATGGCACGTCTCTACTGGGAATTGTAGTTTTAAAAGACGTTTTCGTATTTCCCATAATAAGAAGTTGCCAGTATTAAACTGTGTACATCCCTGGAGGTTTAGGGGGTAGGAAACACTCAAATTTAAAACATGTAATTAATAAATGGGTGAAAATTGCTTGTGCCCATAATGGGCAGCATTAATATATATACACACATGCCAGCTAAGGTCAGAAGAGCTTTATTTAACAGCTGGTCTTATGTTTGTGACCCCTCCTGTTGTAATTGATAAGCCTGAAACATGCACTTGTCATGGTTCAGAGGCAAATTTTGCAAATATGGCAGTAGCCATCGATCATCTTAAGATAAGATATACTTTATTGATCCCAAGTTGGAAACATTTGCGTTACATCATGTGTAACAGTTGTAAATATGCAGTGGTGTTTATTTGTAAATCATTTAGTATAATCACACAAATTCTGTGTTTTATATTTAATAATTCTGTGTTCTTTATTTATTGATTGTTCAATACCTGACAAGGCCGGAGATGAAAAACTTGGGTCGCAGGTTCCTCAACAGTGCATTACAAGACATCTATCAATATGTGTGTACCTCCACCATTAAACTGTCGTATTCTGCACATTTCTTATACTATCTACATACATCTTATAAGAGTATAATACATGTATAATATCAGTTAACTACACCGTTTGTGTATATGATATGTCAATAAACCTTAAAAAATCTTGAAATCTTGAAAGGGATGTGCAAAATAGTCATTATATACAGTCTTTAATGAACTATTAGTAGAGAATAACGAGTAATGAATATACTTTATAGGGATCCTATTAATATCTAATAATAAAAATAATGAAATTCAATAACATGCTTTAACCACTAGGTGTCCCTTTATATCAGCTGTGCACCTTTATGGTGTAAATACAGCCTATCTACCAATTGGATCAAATATAAAAGTCAGCCGAATTAGTGTTGATACTGCAAGGAGACGTATTGTGTGAAAAGAAATGTAAGATGTTGTTTAATTGCTGATATATTTATGATCATGTCACGTTTTCAGTTTTGGCCGCAGGTCTTCCAGTTTGTCTAGATGTCTTCTCATCAGGGCTCTATAAATAGAGAACTACGGCAGATATGTAATATGTAATGCAGTCGAACCGTGTATTACAATGCCGTTATATGATGACTTTCAAAGAGAAAAGCAAGCACACTCGGAATAAAGTTTTTGTTTTTTTTAAAAATGTTTTTGGTCTGTTTCCGGTAGGCCTATTTGTTTATGACGATGTGAGATGTGAGACTGGGTTGGATAATTGCACAGGGGAAAATAACGTATCTATGCCACAATTTTAGATGCGGATTTTGTTACTAATACGTTTGCGCTGTGGACCAACACTATAAATTGACGGGGAAGGGGGGAGCAATAAAGATAACACCATTAAACAGTTACACAACATAACAGAAATAATATTGATAGCAGCGTCTCTAGCAACCACCTTGGTAACAATGAAAACGTTGAATGGACACAATTTCCTGAAGTAATCTTCGTAAAATAACTAAAAGATAAGGGGGGGTAGCAAACTAAAGATCATGTACATCCACTGCACACATAATCTGAAATAACAACTCATATTTCTCGCATCAAATGACATCAAAACGCATTTTAATGGCCAAACTAACCTTAAAATAGGCATTTTCCACCGAGAATAAAACAAATGTCGGCCATGTTTTTTTTTTCTGCAGGGAGAAATGTGAAGATCACGTGACATAGCCAGCCATTTGAATGAATGGTGAATAAAAACGTAGGGATCTTACAATTTCAGAGGCGTTTTTGTAGAAATACTACGTCCCAAGTTGTGGACCAACGTAGTTATTACACGTTTTTTTGTGAGACTGGGTTGGTCCATCAGCAATGTTTCCAACTTTTCCTTTGATGGGTGTTGTTGGTTTGATTTATTGGCATTTAGCAGCTAAGGAGCCAGATGTTTAATTGAGGAGATGGTGGAGTTATAGGAATGCAAGGCAAGTTTATTTATATAGCACATTTCAACACAAGGCAATTCAAAGTGCTTTACAAAAATGAAAGACATTAAGAGCATTAAGAAACATATTATGAAATGACATTTAAAAACACTCATTTAAAAGCAAAGACACATGAATACAAGTTACAGTGCAGTGTGAGATACACACATCTGAAATGTTTAGCTCTGACTCTTAATCATTGCTAACTTTTTAGCAGAAATAGTTTTCTATCACCTCCCTTTCTTATACTTTCTTGTTTAACTTGTCCTTTAGTTATTTCAAGTGTTTCATGCTAAACGAACCCCCCTTTGGAAAATTCTAATCTGACCCCATGGTACCTTCTTAGTTTTTGCCGAAATTATTCCTCTTTTCTTTTTGTTATGCACATAGTTAAGTTTACCTTGTCTTTCTTAGGAAGAGTGAATGTTGGAAAAACATTTGTCAAGTGGACACAAGCACGACTCGCTGGCTATGTAAATGGCCAACACTTTGCTAACAGATTTCTTATAGCAATTCTAGTAATATTATGTAAATGTTATGTAAATATTATGTCTGTACAGTTAATTTCATAGCCTCTAAGTATCAGTCTTTCTATTGGACTCTTGAATTAGATTAGATATAGATTAATCCGGGCAAAGCAGTTATCCTTTTGGGTTTCTCCTTAAGTGACCAAAAAATCTTTAAAGGTCACCTATCATGCTATTTTTAGGCAATAGCATAGGCCTCAGATATATACAAATATATAAAAAACATGTCTATGAAGTGTTTTGCTCAAAATACCAAACAGATCACCCATTCTAGTCATGCCTCATATCCCTCTATTTCACTTCCTGTTTCAAAAGTACTGATTTTACATTACATTACATTACATTGCATTTAGCTGACGCTTTTATCCAAAGCGACTTACAATAAGTGCGTTCGACCAACAAAATACAACTTGAAGAAAACAGAATCATATAAGTACATCAGGTTTCATAGAGCAAAAAACATTTCAAGTGCTACTCAACTGGCTTTAGAAAAGCCAGTCCTTTATTAGTATAAAAGTGCTTCGTTAATAGTTCTATCGCTCGAAGTGGAGTCGAAAGAGATGAGTTTTCAGTTTGCGCCGGAAGATGTGCAAGCTATCTGCCGTCCTGATGTCAATGGGGAGCTCATTCCACCATCCTGGAGCCAGGACAGCAAACCCACGTGTTTTCGCCGTTGGGAACTTGGGTCCCCCTCGCAGCGAGGGTGCAGCGAGTCGTTTGGCTGATGCAGAGCGTAGTGCACGCGCTGGGGTGTACGGTTTAACCATGTCCTGGATGTACGAAGGGCCAGATCCATTCGCAGCATGGTAAGCAAGTACCAGTGTCTTGAAGTGGATTCTAGCAGTTACCGGAAGCCAGTGAAGCGAGCGTAGGAGCGGAGTAGTGTGGGAACATTTAGGAAGGTTGAAGACCAGACGAGCCGCTGCATTCTGGATGAGCTGCAGAGGTTGGATGGCACATGCAGGTAGACCAGCCAGGAGGGAGTTGCAGTAGTCTAGGCGTGAGATGACGAGAGCCTGGACCAGAACCTGAGTCGCTTTCTGTGTCAGCTGGGGACGTATCTTCCTGATGTTGTAAAGCGTGTATCTGCAGCAACGGGTTGTAGCAGCGATGTTTGCAGTGATTTGGGGTGTAAAGCTTTAAAAAAAAAAATCTGCGGTGATGAAACGCCATATCATGTATTATCAAGGATTATCTCTGAAACAGTATGGAGCTCAAAGGCTTTCTCTCTTGCCGGTTATACCACAAGGTGAGTTCCTTTTTATTTCCTGCTTCTTCGCATGCATGCTCTCCAGTACAGGTTAGCTCTGAGTGTTAGCGATGCTAATGTAAACACCGACCATATTACGTCCAAAACAGTCGGGCATTGTTTCTGATAGCAACGTTTCTGATAGGCCCGTGGTTGTAAAGCCAGCCTACATTTCCGATATTACGTCATATCGGACGCAAATCTGGATCAGCTCCGTTGTAGCCCCGTTTTTAGAGATTTGGGTACGGAGGAAAAGAGAGAGGGTTTTATTTTCTGACGCTGCGTGAGTTCCCTGACGCACCGGGGACACATATTTATGTATAAAAGACATAAAAAAGTGCATTTTGCATGATAGGTCCCCTTTAATAGAATTGAGACAATCCCTTTTTTTCCTTTCAAATAAACGTAGTTCTGTAGCTCTCTATACCTGAATGCATGTTCATGTTCCCCAACCTGCTCTGCAATATTCCCACAGTTATCCTCTTTCATGTATTCAAAGCAGACCAAACTGCTGCTCCCTGGGAGGAATGTGTCATGGGATCTGCATGGAGGCTCTATCCTGTGCTAATGGCAGCTGCTCTGAGAGGCCTATTTATGATCACTTCATGTGAGTCACTGAGTGCTCTTCAAATGTATTGGCTATAGCAACACAACAGCACAGCTTCAGGTGAGTTGATGCTGTGAATGTGCGCTGGAAAAAATATTGTTTATTATTCTGGAACAGAAGGATTAAAGCAGCTGATTTCCAAAGCTGGATCTCAGAAGCTCTTGAATTTAAACTTGATTGTGTTTGTGTGAATTGTTGGATACAAAGGAGCTTTATTATATCTCAAGGTAATCAGCTTCCTGTCACAAAGTCTACCTTGATCCCTTGATAAATTCACTAAATGCTTTCAAGTCGCCTAATCCCTGAGCACTCATTTAATTTCCATCTTGTTCTCCCGCGTTTTGCTTTGGTGTGACATCAAAGAGGTAGCACTACAAACACACTGCATTCCTCTTTCAAGTAAGGGCAGATAATAGTACAAGATTACTCCCAAAACCCATTTGTCCAAGTGCATTAGACTAACTGTGGAGACTTGACAGCAGCCAGGCTTATAAGATCAGAGGCTCTGCTTTGAATTACACCTGCGCCCAGAAGATTGCTTTGACAGAAAAGTTACATGAATATCAAAAAAGATAAAGCCAACAGAACATTTTACTTTGTTTTGTTCATGTAGGTGTTCATTTGTCTTTCTATGAAGGTCATAGTTACTCCATAGAGAGCTGAAAGTGTTGTTTTTCAATAACCGCAGTGAAAAAAAGAGATGAGATTGAATTGGACACCCAGGATCAGGGCTCTCCTGCTTGAACCTGTCTGAATCATCACTCTATTTACTCCCTTTTTTTTATGACACTTTTCATATGCTTCAGTTACCTCGCAACAGGATCAGTTGTGCCTGACCATGTGACGTTCTGGGCAACCTGCAACACATCTGCTATATTTAGTTTGAGATATACTATGACATATCAAACTACAAGAAGATTTCCCAGCAAGGACAGTTGTACTTCATGGTTTCAAAGGAGGTGTCTTAGTTAACTTGGGTTAACCCTTATGTTTTGTTCGGGACTCCCGTTTCAATTTAGAGTTAGGGTTAGTAATGTGTTTTGGGGCCATACGATTACAACAGGATTGTACGGTTATGAATGCATAATAAGTTAGGTATGATGTTAAAACAATATTGGATGATAGTCATTATTTTTGAGTGTGTTGGACTGAGATAAATCAAAATGGACCCGCGAACACCATGAATGGTAACAGCTTTCGAACACAACACAAAATATATCAAATAGGTCTGATTCTCTAATGTCATTGTACATCATTTGTAAAATAGAAAATGTTAAAATCCTAATTATGAATCAAAGTCGGCAACAGCGATGGTTGTCCATCCTCTTCTCATGAATGCATTACTTTATTTAATTTATTTTAAATACTTTAAAAAAGTAATATGCTAATTTCACACTAAATGTCCAATTGGATAAAAATATACATTTATTTAATTTAATGACAATAATAATTAATTTTATATGGAAGTGCCTTTCACTTAAGCACACCTTACAATGCATTAAAAAAAAAACATAACAAGTAAAAACAGCAGAATATGATGGGCTGACAAAAAATGAGACATCATTTAAAAGCAGGCAATTTAGGACTGACAGGGATGTAAACTGCAACTCGACTCCTTGGTGGAGGCAAAAACACACGAGTCAGTTATCTATCTTTCAAAGGTGTAAACGATGGGTGGTGGTGTGAGGTCTAATAAGCAACAGGTGTAGACATTTTTAAAGATGAAATATGATCGTTTGGTTTGTGATTACTTTTATATGACAGTTTTGATGCCCAATTTGGCAGTCTGGAGCGTTGCCATGATATGTCAATTAACACAGGAAACAGGAAGTACCAGGACAGCAGGAATAGCGTAATCCTGTCATTACGGCCCGATCTGACCCACAGAGCGTCAAATACAAACCCTTTCAGCATGGCTGTTGGATAGGGTGGTCCTTAAAATTGAAAGTCGGAAAGTCTAAGCTCCAACCCCCAGAATTCATTCTATTAGTCAAGAAAACTCTCCTGTTGAATTCTTTCCTCCATCTGACAACATTTACCCCTCCCTCATCAACCTTGAAGTTTCACCCTGAGGATCCCAGATAGACACTTTTTCTCTGGGAATAAGGATTAAAATGAGAATGAAAATAAAAAATGAAAATGAATAAAAACAATCCTTGGAAACAAGTGCCATTTATTCCCAAAATGTTAGCTTAGTTATAACACACAATAACATGCAGTGTTTTATTCAGATTCAGATACCGTTTAATGCCATCTTTGCAATGAATACAAATAGGAACTTAGTGTGGCAGTAGGGGCTCAGGCAGTAGAGGCTTGGACTGTAGGGTTGCTGGTTCAAGTCCCCGAACAGACTTAAAATATGGAGTGTGGACTGCTACTTGGAGAGGTCCCAGTTCACCTCCTGGGCCCTGCCGTGGTGCCCTTGAGAAAGGCACCGGACATAGTTTCACTATTTGGCAAGATGACTAAGCCTTATATTGGCTACCTAGCGAGAATCAACCCAGTGAGCAACAGATACCAAGGATGCTGGCTGATGAAGAGGACGAAGTAAGCTAGGTAGCCACTATAAGGCTTGGCAGTACAGATAAATGTGGGCTCACTATTTGGCAAGCAACCGGTCACAGTTTCCCTGTTTATCTCATGTCTTATAAAATCTTATTAATGATTTATAAAGTGTTCACAACCTAATTAATAAATGAATTACAAACTATTCGTAAACCCTTTATAAGGGTAGTCTTATTGTAAAGTGGTACCCAAAAATCTTAAGCAAAATGTCTTTCTACCTCAAATACATAGTCACACCAGCAGCCACGGCAACTGAGGCTAAACTTCAAGGTTGATGAGGGAGGGGTAAATGTTGTTGGAATTTGAATAACATTCACCAGGAGAGTTTTCTTGACTATATAACGAATTCCGGTGGTTGGAGCTTAAAATAAATCAATTCGAAAAATGTACCTCTCACAAAGGACTGTTGGGGAGCACCGGGCTCTCAGACAATTCCAATGTTTTTGCCTAGTGATATCTTGAATTGTTTTTACTAACCTATGTCACATCATTCATAATTTAAATAGTTGTTTTTATCCAAACCATGATCTTCTTTCATACCCTCATAGCGTTGTTTTGTTGCCTAGACCTTACGACCACTGTTGCATTTAAGACACTCAACAAACAGCTAGGAGCCTTTTTGTCAATTCTCTATAATAACACATGAGAAATACTTTACATACGTTTACGTTTACGTTTACGTTTACATAAGTTACTTTAATAATGGAACCGATGACAAACACATCAAATGATAATGATAAATATATGTTGCAGCAAAAATTCAAGACAGTTCAGTTTAATCATTCTAGTTAAAAGTACATATAGTCTCACAGAAAGCTGCCCTTTTGCATCATTGACATTAAACACTACAATGAACACATTCACCAGATGTTAGCCCTGGATATTCCATATGAAAAACAGTGAACCCACGAGGGAGTGATGTACAGATTGGAGTAACGAGCCATAGTCCTTCCAGAGGCAGATGGTACAGTGCGAACCACCTGAGCCCAGACGTCAGCATCCACAGTTTGTGTCTTATTCTCTCCTGCTCCTCTCTCCTCTTCTGCGACACTAAAACTCCATCTGGAACACAAAGACAATAACATTAAACAACAAATAAAAAAATATATTTGTAATACTTAAAAATGCATGAAAGTCTTCCAGTCATATCGTCAAATCTTCTCTTATTTACAAAGAATAAATTCGATATTTTGTCTTTTTATATATTGAATTTGATATGAAAGAAATTGTAGAATGTATTACATTACATTACATTGCATTTAGCTGACGCTTTTATCCAAAGCGACTTACAATAAGTACATTCGACCAGGAAGACACAACCTTGAAGAAAACAGAATCATATAAGTACATCAGGTTTCATAGAGCCAAACATTTCAAGTGCTACTCAACTGGCTTTAGGTAAGCCAGTCCTTTGTTAGTATATAAGTGCTTTGTTAATAATTCTATCGCTCGAGGTGGAGTCGAAAGAGATGAGTTTTCAGTCTGCGCCGGAAGGTGTGTAAGCTTTCTGCTGTCCTGATGTCAATGGGGAGCTCATTCCACCATTTTGGAGCCAGGATAGCAAACCCACGTGTTTTTGGTTATGGGAACTTGGGTCCCCCTCGCAGCGAGGGTGCAGCGAGTCGTTTGGCTGATGCAGAGCGTAGTGCACGCGCTGGGGTATACAATTTAACCATGTCCTGGATGTACGAAGGGCCAGATCCATTCGCAGCACGGTAAGCAAGTACCAGTGTCTTGAAGTGGATTCTAGCAGTTACCGGAAGCCAGTGAAGGGAGCGGAGGAGCGGAGTGGTGTGTGAAAATGTAGGAAGGTTGAAGACCAGACGAGCCGCTGCATTCTGGGTGAGCTGCAGAGGTCGGATGGCACATGCAGGTAGACCAGCCAGGAGGGAGTTGCAGTAGTCTAGGCGTGAGATGACGAGAGCCTGGACCAGAACCTGCGTCGCTTTCTGGGTCAGCTGGGGACGTATCCTCCTGATGTTGTAAAGCGTGTATCAATGAATCATTATTATGACATATAATCTGATTTATTGTCAAGTAGATCCTTTTATCCAAGGATTTATTTGGTGTATTCGGCTCCGACCAGTTACATTAATATAGAATAGAACAAATTGTAATTACATTTTCTACATTGTAACTGTTTAAAAATAATAGAGCTACGCAGGAATATGCAACACAAATATTCTAAGGGATGTGCAAAGTTTCACAGTATTAGAATTAAAGAATATGTTCAAAGACAATAGTTAAAGATAATATGATACTAAAAGAATACATGTCAGTGTGAAGACAAAACAGAGAAAGGGCGTTTAGAAATAAAATGGTCTATAATTAAAAATGATTAAATAAATTACGTCTAATAAATATTGTGGAAACGAACCATGAAGAAATCAAATTGGTTCATTTTTAATCATTTATTTATATTATATTTCTGGGTCTCTATACATTTGCACCACAAAGGTAGATTACGGACCACTTTATAAAGTACTTTTATTCTATATTTTATTCTGGATTAATTGAGCATACAAGAGGACCGAAACACGAAACACCTCCACTTTTTCTAATGGTCTTTTTCTGACAATAAATATAGGCCTTCATCGGTTTCAAATTGACTTCGAATTGGGTGTAGATGTATGGGAATATGTAAAGTCGTTTTATAGATTAAATAACAGCATGGTGATGGTCACAGAATATAGTGTCTACTGCTTAGGAGGGTCTTACAGCTGTAAAATGAACGGTGCAGGAGATGGCGATGATGAGGAGGCCGATGATGATGGAGGCCACAGAGACGTAGAGAGCGTTCCTGCCGAGCCGCTTCGACCCGTCGTAGTCTCCAAGATAATAGTTGTTCCTAGACTGAGTAAAGAAATCACTGTCACAAATAAAACGTGTCAATACAGTGAAAGATTTTACTTTAAAAACGGTAACGCCAACTAAGTTAAGCTAAACCAAGCTAAGTATTTGATCAGCCCTGAGGAAGCCAACTCATGTCTCTACTTCAAGATCTGCTAATAATTAGTTCAAACTAACCACATATTGGAAACGTTATTATCTCATCTGAAGCTTACAAACATGGTGGAAGCTGGTAACATGGTTTCTTGGCTATGTTTATTTAAAAATCCAAAAGGCCTGCAGACAGATCTGGAAACATAATAAAGCGTTAACATTCGTTTTAATTTTTCAAAATGGGAGGGTTTATAAAATGGATGGGCACAACAGGTGTTTGTAACTGCCTCGTATTATAGTGTCTAACACCTTCACATACAGCAAAACATGTCCGAACACTGACCAATTGAAACACCACATTACAAATCCTCAAGGGAAACACATTTCTATATCTATTTATCTTCTCTCTGATACAGTTGTTCCTATATTATACAGAGCAGTCGTACTGTAAGATGATGTATATTCAAGAAATGCTCTGCTCACCATGATAGAGAAGACCAGGGCCACGATGTTGACAGGGTACGCAGGACAAAAGCAGGTGAAAATACTCAAACAAAGGTAGCTGCGGAGTGGAGGTGGAGGTTCCTCTATAGAGCCTCTGTCCAAAAATACACTTCCACTAAGGGAATTTTTTACTTGTGAATGTAGCACTCCAAGAGCCATTGTAACTCGGAGAAATGAAACACAGTCAGGGGGTGAAACCCACCCAAAAAGTTACAAAACAGACAGAATCCAACTCTTTCTTTATCAGAAAAGGTTGGAAGCCAGAAGTTCAAAAGTCTGATGGATTGGTCTGACACATTGCGTGGTGGTTGTAGTCCTCCTTTGAAGCTGGGAAAAATGAAGTTTGTGTTTGGAGAGCGGGTGGGAGAGGATCGCTCACCCTGCTGGCCTCCATCCAGGACACTTTGCTGAGAGAAGTGTGATGTATCGGACTCTGTTTACTGCTGCTGGCACCTCACAGAAACACACAACATGCTGATACATGGGAATGTCAATAGTTCAGTGTTATCTATAAATCTTATTTACACAGTACAAGATTTACAGTATACAAGGCTCAGAAATGTAGCTGTAGCATGTAGCCCTTTGTTTGTTTCTCTGGAAATGACACAGTTACATTTGACTTACATCTTGAATGTTTCGTCAGTGTAGCTATTTACTCATTTTTCATTTCACTCGCATTTATCTCCTTGAGCTTGCGTACAGACCTGGGTGACATAGTTAGAAAAGGAACCTATATGGTTTTAACTTGAAATGTTTGTTTACTGAGATCTTTCTGATGACAAAACAGAATCGTTTCTGCTCTTCTCTTAGGAGACAGACGGAAACTAGGAAAAGACAGACAGGAATTGACACGATGGTATCGCCAACAGTGTGTGAATATAAGTCTCCGTTGAGCAGGTGGCATCTTGTTAGACACAAGATAAGATGGACCTTTATTATCCCCGTGGGGAAATTCAGTGGTTTAACAGCAACAGGGTAAGGATGAAAAACAGGACAGCACAGATTCACGCAGGTTCATAAAATTAAAGATACAAATAAAAGTGATAAAATACTATGAAATAAGAAATGAATTAAACATCCTCTGCCTCTGCATGAATGTGTGTGAATGGCACTAGGAAAAGTGCTATATAAATGCAGCCCATTTACTATGAACCATTCTTTAGGCTGAGGGAAGGCTCTGAACTATATCGTGAAAATGTCCTCTGCCTCTGACAAGCCTCGTAGCATCTTCAGGCATGCTTGATTGGCTTTAGATCAGGAGACCTGGTCAGATAGTCTATTACAGAGATACATTCGACCTCAAGGAAGGTCATGGACAGCGAGCTGTGAGGGGACTGTCATTATCTTACATTAGGCTGTATTGATCACCAACAGGCCTGCAAATGGTCTGACAATAGGATCCAGGATTGTATTGCGGCCTCTTACAGCCGTTACACCTCTGATTATAACTCTGTATGACCGTCCAAACTGTATCAGTATATGAAGCCGTAAACCTGCTCTCACCTGTGAAGAGTACCAGCCTCCAGTGACGGATTTGTTCATTATAATTCAGTGAATAATTATCTTGCTCTAATACCATAATATAAAGTTAACTATAGTTGCAAGGAGCTCTACTTCTGCGATTGCAGACACTGGTAGCATCCAGGTAATGAAAGTAGCAGAAGTTCTATTCCTTATATGTTGGTTTGTTGACACAGCTGTTTGTAAAGACATCATTTTCACCCTCCAGACTATTCAAACATGAGCATAACGCAACCCCTAATCACACAGACAGTGCACACATACTAAACATTATACACCAGGTGTGTCCTAGTTCAATTTAGTTTAACCGTTATCGCACAACCTTACAAAAAAATCACCACCATGGGCAACTTTTGGTCTGTATCCCCAGGACAAATCTGCTTTGGGAGGGATGTTTGTTTTTAAAATACCTCCACTTCAAATTTAGAAATGTTAAAACCCACAGCATTATGTTTTATTTAGAGAAAGACCACTTTATCAAGATTGCACATCGTGGGATATTATTGTACCTGCATGTATAACCGTTCACTAATAATAAAAGGACAATGACAATCGAACGCTTTAGAATAATTTATTAGGATTTTAAAATTGAAATTATCAGAAAAATAAAACAAGGGAAAAAAAGCATTGTTGTAAAGCTCGGCGGGGGACAGCCCGAATCTTGAGCTCACGAAGAGACCCAAGCTCCATTCAAAGCAGTGGCCCTTTTCTTTACATCAACACAACAAAAGACATCATTAAAATCAATATACAAGGGGAACAAGATCTCAAAACAGAAAAATATAGTTTCTTTTTTTTTCTTTTCTGAAAATAAGTCTTAATGCCGCAGAATTATCCACACGTCTGCCATTACCAATAATAGTACTATTTTCATTTGTAAGGTAAAAAATAACTTATTGCTTTATTGTAAGTTAAAAAGTTACAGTGTTGGTGTCCAGCAGTAGTTTTATGTCGTGTCCAAGGCGGTCTGACAGAGGAACTTCTGGCTGGATCAGGACGTTTTCTGCTGTGCTGAACATCAAACAGGCTGCAGCAAGAAGGCTGAACAAACAGCCCACTTGTTTTTGCAAAAGGTTGAATTTGTTCCAGCTTTTTGAATCTTCCTGCCAGCCAGTGTCGTCTGTTCTGAGGTCAGAGCCGACTGGGAGCGAGACCCTGTTCCATTTCTGGTTCCCTGCCCAAACCCCCTCTGTTCACCACTACAGAGCAGCAACTGTATATAAACAACAATATGTCGCTTCCAGAGGAGCACACATTTAACAAACCTTAATATGAAATGGGAGAGAGTCGGGAGAGAAGAGCAGATGAGCCGCAATGGAGCAGGGTGATCTTTTTTTTTTTTCAGTACCAAAAAAAACGGCAATCAAATGCTCCTTTCGTTGCCATAAGTAGTTCCATATTACACCTTAATGTATGCGCACAAACACTCACTCACACACTCAGACGCAATCACATGCACCTTCAATAGCGATAAGAGGACAGAACATGATTGTGATGTTTTCTACAATTGCTTCTCTGAGAATGTCCTTCATTTGTTTTCACGGTGGAGTTCACCGCATAAAAGAATTTTTAAAAAAAAACAATAAAAAAGAAAACATTAAGAAGTGAATCGCGCAAAAATATATATATAATATTTTCAAAAAAGAGGAAGTCAAATCAACCCCCCACCCCGTGAACCCCCTGATTTATCCTGTTAAAGGTTGTGATTCTTCCGTAGTCCGTCTTCTAAACCTGTTTTCATGAATATGTGAGAAATCTAGTTCATCCATGGTGTTAAAATGATAAAAGTCAAAGTTGCTTTTTTAGGAAGTAGAGCAAACAAAGTGATGAGTTTGTGAAAAAACGGTTATTTAACCGAGCAAATGTGCCAGACAAACTCCTGGAAGTTATATTTCGCAGCAGTCGACAGCGGTGCACTGGAGCTGACTGGCCGACAATGTACAAATATGCTATATGCATACTGATAAATGAAGTGAGATGACCACACATAGTAGTAGATGACAGCCAATAAAATAGCTGTTAACCCTTTCCAAACCACCCAATGACATGCGGGCCGGTTCAGTAACCCCTCCACCCCCCCAACCCAACATTTATGTACAATATCTTACAGGAAGACATAAAAACATTGCTTTAAAACCAATTACAGAATAAAATACCTTACAGATCATCATTATTATGTCAATATTAATAACAATATTACAAAGGTTTTGTTTTTAAAGACTACCAAAATATACATTTTAGTTGTTTTTTTTCATGTTTCCGTGAGTTAAAAAGAGGACTTTGTTGGATTTTGTTCTTCTATTCTTAAAAATGGTTTTCAGACAAAGATCCATCTCGGCTTCTTCTCTCTCGGGTTCACATCAGTAACAGCGTTGAAGGATTTCATGATGAAGCGACGTGTCACATTAAAATAAAACAATAATAAAAAAATCTAAATAGTCCTCTGCGAGCTGTCAAATGACAAACGTCTCCTCAGAGATTTTTTTTTTTTTTTTTTGTTGCAGTTTTGTTGTCTCAGCTTCAGAAAAAGATCATGGATAACAGAGGAAGAGGGGGGTCTAGTTATTACACTACATGAGGACAAAAGAGGAGAGATGGGGGACGTTATGTTGAAGTGAGATTAGTACAGCAAAACAGAGTTCAGGATTTTAAAAAGATATTCAGTCGGTGGGTGGAGCCACAGGGAGCCCGGAGAGCCGGGAGGAGCCTGTGGCCCCGGCCAATCAGGTTGTGCCATCAGAGGGCAGCCAGTATTTTTGATTGGCTCGTCAGCAGAAGAGAGGCCCTCCCATCTTCAGTGTCCTGAGTCGTCTCAGTGGTAGCCATTAGTAAACGCAGTAGCCATCAGGGGCCCCTGGGGATACATGAGGGGATATACTTTCTATTAGGCTTGAGAATAATACGTGCACCCATGCATGAGGTGAAGTGTGTGCGTCCTCGTTGTTGGGGCATATGACTTACCCCTAGACCATGACCAAACCCTGAGCTGGGGGCGGGGCTAGCTGCGCTGATGTAGCCGCCGACTCCTGAGTCCTGGTTGGCTGCAGCATACAAGTCAGCCATTGGTCCAGGGCTGCTGGTGCCCAGGAAACCAGCTGTGCGTGAAGGGGTGGAGCCTGAGAGGCAGAGGACACAAGTCAGGATCCAACACTAGAGGGCTTCTCACACACACACACTGAAGTCTAAAAATACTCTTTTATTTGTCCGAGCAGGACATTGTACACACATTCTACCTCAGGCGAGTGCATGCACAAGTACAAACATGATTCCTCTCACACACTCGTACCTCTAACCGCTGCTGCTGCTGCGGCTGCTGCCATTGGTCCATATGCAGTCAGGGGAATGGCTGAGGGTTACAAACAAAACACATTTATTTTGCATTGTCATTCTGGATCGCTCTCATATCAGAGCATGAGTCACCACGCTTAGTGACGGCTGATTCGACATCTGTGCAAACATCTGTCTTGTGATTTCAGTCCAGCTGGTGGAAGGGGCAACTTCTAAAACTAACTGCACACAACATCCAATCAAATCTGATATTAGACTTTTTTAAATAATAATGCTCATGATAAAAACAAGAAGGATTATAACTGAAGTACACCTCAGAGCCACTGGGCGGCAGTGTTAAGACTGTTTAATCTTCTTGTTTATGCACTGGATGGATCCACATACACCCTAAGGCTGAATTAGGTAGCCTGTAATTAGGGTGAAATAGGAGAACATAAGATTGTAAGTGGCAGTTTATACCTTTCCAAATTTGGTAAACTGCAACAAATTCAATTTAATACAATATAAAAAATGTATTTATAATTAGATTCTTTATGTAATTTATTTCAATGCCATAAATAACCTTTTTTGTATATAATTATTACACATTTAATATCAAATGTAACTTTACATTAGGTTTGTATTCAGTTTATTTATGTCTTTAATTCATTTTTGTTTACAATTTCACTTGAATTACATTTATTTGTTATCATGATCTTATTATTTAAATTACATTTTCACCCTTCCTTATCTTATCTTGCTCTCTGCAGCTTTTGGAAATATGATCTGGTTCATTGTTCTTGTAAACAACCGTACTATTCTCATCGAAGGCATCGTGAACAAGACACCTGAATACATAGTTTGAGGTGATATGCTTCTTGGCTAAAAAGCTTTTTCTCCCTCTGTCCCATGGAGGAATGAGGAGCCACTGACCTGCCAGCTCTTGGGGGTGGGATGATGTCATGAGGGGGGTCCTCTCTAGATGGAATTCTAGAAACGGAGAAGGTCAAGAGAGAGCGCTTTGTAAATACAGCCACCATCCACTGGCCAGACTACAAAGCCACACACAAGCACAGCAAGTTAAACATCGACTGTGAGGACAGGCAGGAAGGTGGGAGAGAGGAACAGGAGGGGCCACGGCCAAATGAAAGAGGTTACATAAGTAGATAAAACAACACAGAACAATATAAGGGAAGCAGCCAAATAATGGGCATTTGATGTATTAAAATATGTTATAGAATGTTGGGAAAGACGCATGAGAATTAAAAAAGACGTCTTTCATGCTACAGCCATCACACTTTTCAGAAGACGTAAAGAGAGTAAATTAAATGTTTGATGTATACAGACTTACCTGGGAATTGATAAGTGTAACCCGGAGCCATTCCAGCCATTCCAGCCATTCCAGCCATTCCAGCCATTCCAGAGTAACTGCGGCTGGTGTAGGTAGTAGTCTGGAAACCTGGGTAGCCTGTTGAAAAGAACATTAAATGATGGGTTTAGTTAACGTGGCAGAATAGAGACATGTGAAGACATAAGACAAATTATTAAATAGTTTTACCTAAAGAAAACGTGCCCACTAGGTATAACATTTGAATAATACACCTTTACAGTAATCATTTTGAGCGTGCAACCATACATTGACATGCTGCACTTCCTGTTAGTCTCCTTTCAGCTAATTACCTCCGCTCTAATGCAATGATTATTACATCATTATATTTTTTATTTGTTTGGAGAAACTACCACTAAGTCATATTTAAGGGTGCAAAACTTGACATTTAAAAAGTATGGGTTCTCTTTCTCGTTATTTTAATCGGCGATTGACTGCTATTAGTTTCGCACTGAACCTCTGGATGAACTCACCAACTAGGGGACATATGATTATTAACGCTTCTACATTAACAGACTTGTTTCCTCTATTTCTTAAAGGTCTTAGTCACCAAAGGGGAATTACAAAGGAACCAGACCAGTTAATGTCTGGGTTTCAATATGAGACTTAGGGAGCTACTGTTCAGTGTAGTAATGTTAAATGTCCAGTAGAGGGAGCCAAACCATCACCAACAGCACACTCAGTCTGTTTTTCTCAATGAGGATGTTTTCAAACCATATTTCACTCCAGTGTGTAGAGCTCTGACGCCCTTCAGACTGTGACCTCTACATTTCTACATCATAAATCATAGCTTTGTTCACGTGCGATGAGCATGTAAGAATCTGCTCTGAGATTAATATAGACCAAATTTAAAAAGGCAATTTTAGTGAACTGGAATTTAATCTTTATATTTGATTTTTGAAATCAAAAAATGATAACGTGTAAGGAGCCACAGAGGACATTCTGTGTGTGGCATGGTTTTCCTTTAGTATTGCAGCATACAGACAAAGAGGACTGAACTGGTTTACACTAAGATTTGCATTTAAAGGTGAAACTGGGGAATGGTGTTTTTAGCCGGCTGCTGACCATAAATAATGGGAAATTATTTAGACAAATTACCATCAAACCTTTGTCTGGTGACAAATGTTTGGTTAACGGGCTTTGTTTTTAACGAACAAAATAAAAAAAGGTTTTCATTTTCTGGCAATTAGTCTGAATAACCTTTATTTTAAACACATTACTTATCGTGACATTAGGTTAATATATGTTTTATAAAACCGCCCATACATGTCTTTCTGTTGTGTTAAGTTTGTGCAGCCACGTCTCCTTTAAAATGTTTTCCCATCTGTATTTTCTAGCAGATTACATTTGTTTGGACATATTCCAGATATGCTTCTAATCAAAGTCCAAGAACAGAGGTGAACGGGGTTCAATGGGTTCGTCAAACAAAAACAACACTGTCACCTAGGAAACCAGTGCTTGAGTCCTTTTTAAACCAAAAGTAAAGAGTGATTTATTTTTCATTTACATCTGTAAATGACGTAATAAAAAAAGTATTAAACACAACTACTTTTTAAGCCAAACCTAACCAAGTCGTTTTTTTTTTAAATTGTATTTTACAAAGCTAAACAACGCTTTACTTGATGCGTTATTGGCAGAGCAGTTTAGCTGTATATGAACATTATTTCTTAGGAGACAGGGTTGGTTTCTGCTCTAAACTACAACACCTACTGCTTATGAAGAAAACCTTTAGGGAGAACAGTGTGTTTGCCCTATGGTTTATATTTTTAGATCTTACCCAGCATGCCGATTCCCAGCATGAAGGCGTCCATCCCATAGGGCATCACTCTGGAGCGGCCTCTGGCTGAGCCTGTCGGCGTCATCACCTCCTTGGGCTGGGCTTTCTTACACTCCACCTAAATAACAGGAAACCAACATTTATTAATCATTTTAATCAAAAATACAGCTAAAGACACAACTACACTTCGCCAACTCTTAAACACAGGACACACCCTGGCAGAAAGCTAAAAGCAGCTCAAACAAATGAAATATATATTATTAATGATGTGCGTACCATTTTGTTGTTGATTTCATGGAAGTGGATCTCACACACTTTCTCCACCACGTCTTCATTCTCAAAGGTGACAAAGCCAAAGCCTGGAAGACACACAAACAGAAACATGACCTCTCTGATTGTTTATGTTCACGATGCCCTGCAGTTTGTGATAAAAACAACCCCATAATGTTTTGTAAAAGCACAGAATTTTCCCATTTAAATAAATCCTTACCAAGACTATATTTTAACTTTGACCAGATTTGTTATTCCAGAAATGTTTTCAAACCCTACAGTAGACACACTAAGACCGTCACAAGCAGTTTTTACCCCATAGAGCATAACGCTGTCAGACCAGGCGTGGCGTTCCCTGTCAATCAAGCTGTTGGCATCAGACAGGACTAGGCGTGGTTCACCAAAAAAACCAAGCCTAGATTTACTGTCCTCTCCATTATCACACCCAATTTCTCTTACTCCACCCCACGCGTTCCC
Source organism: Gymnodraco acuticeps (assembly GCF_902827175.1). Taxonomy (NCBI): domain Eukaryota; kingdom Metazoa; phylum Chordata; class Actinopteri; order Perciformes; family Bathydraconidae; genus Gymnodraco; species Gymnodraco acuticeps. The sequence goes on from NW_022991244.1 coordinate 1,382,282, forward strand.
TTCTCCCCCTTTCCTTATGTCTCATTAAGTCACATCCTCGCCTGTTATGCTCCTGACCCCGCACCGCGACCCCCAGCGGGAGCCGCACTTCTGACTCGCTGAGAGAAGACAGAGATAAATTGCGTTCTATCCATTTCATTTGAGAAAAGAAAACTGCATTTTCTTCACCCAGTGCCTCTATCACGCTGTTTCTCCTTTCCTTTCTAAGGGACATGTTTGTAGGTATCCTTACTTAGTGTGTCGGCACATATTAACATAGTGTGTGTGTATCATGACCTCACATACGTACCTCTGTGCCTGTTGGTTGTTTTGTCAAACATAAGCATGGCATCATCAACCTGCGAGAACAAAGCAAAGAATAGATGAGCTTCGACACACACACGCACGCACGCACACACACACACACACACACGCACACATACACAGCATGGGGTGCTATTGTCCCTCTTTAGCATTTGACTAAGAGGGGAAAACAGATGGAGATTGTGGAAGGCAGAGAGGGAGGGGTGACAGGTGACAAAGGAGGAAAGAAAAGGAAGAATGAGAAATGAGGGAGGGGGGGAAAACACTGTATAAAAATAAAATGAAATCCAATCTATCAAGGTGAAAAATAAGTGACTGTTCCCCGCTCGCTGAGGGAAATTCTTTCCCATTCTTTGCTGTCTTTCTCACAAACTCATGTCTCTTCCCCCCCCCCCACTTTCACACTCGCTGTCTTTCTTTCCCCTCTCCACAAAGTTTACTATTCCCATGGAGACCCTGTAAAGAATTTCAATTAGAAGAAACAGCCCCCCCCCTGCTCTCTTCCCAACTAATTTCAATGAAAAGAATGGAGGGAAAAGAGGAAAAGTGAGGGAGAGAGAGCATGTGACAGAAAAGGAGAAGCTGATAAATTATGGGGTGATAAAAAAAGAAGATAGAAGGTGAAGTTTTGAAGGAGAATAAATGAACATTTTGGATCAGAGACTGTAGAACAAAGTGAACCGAGGTCTTTGTCAACACGCTCGCCTTTCATTCTTCTTGTCCCTCCACTTTCCTTTTTGCACTCACTCCACTGCCCTATTCATATTCCTCCTCCTCCTCCTCCTCCCCCATTTCACTCTCCCTCCCTCACTTGTCCTTCACTGGCAGGAAAGTTAGCAGCTTCTGTTAAAGCTCTGACGTTGTGAGGTGAGAGAGAAGCCAAGGCCTGGGATCTCTGTGAACATGTTGTGTTTTTTATGTCATTTGAAAGTATTGTGACAACATTTACAAAAATCTGCAGCACAGATCTCCCTACTTTACACGGGGACATGTGGAGTATGACTACATGTCTATTTTCATTAGGCAGCATGCACTGAAACTCAAACCGGGGTAACATGAGTGGCAGAGGCCGTCCGATTTCTGACCTTTACTTCAGATGATAAACACATCCTAGTTGCGAGTGAAAGGTTTGTAGATATTCCTCACCAAATGATGACCAGGGAGGATCAAGGTTGCCTCGACACCCTCCTTGAACCTTTTAACTCTCATCCTAGTCAACATATAGCTCGGTCACACACACACACACACACCCAGAGCACCCCCCCCCTCTCTCTGTCCTTCATTCAGATTTTACCCTCCTCCTCCTCCTCCTCCTCCTCCTCTCATCTCATGCTTTCCACCCTTCCGGTCGTCCAAACTCAATGACACAGCAGAGGGTCGGGGAAACAGGACAGTAAGTAGACAGCTGCGAGCCAACATGTTATCATAAGAGTAGAGTTACACGCACAGCTAGCCCTCCTGTTAGCATTAGCAGCGTCTATTCTGGAAGGGATGTTTAGCGCAGCCAGTTCGAGGAGCTTTTGAGCGCCGAAGCCAGAGAGAAAAGACAATATGCCGTGCTAACGTTGTTCACCTCATTGTCCTTCATTTGAACACAATGGTGTGCAGGCTTGAGAAATATCCCGTCACGTGTGCGAGCTTATGCTTTGGTCGCACACCAGCCTCTGGCCCTTGCCAAAACCAATAAGAAGAAGACGATCTCCGATGTCCACTGCCCGGGGTGCTGTAAGACAATCTGATTGGATAGCTGTGGGGGTCTGAGATTGGCTTAGCAGCAGATCAGTCGCTAACTAGTCCGCATGCATGCAGAGTGAAGAAAAGTTAAGGTCATATTCTCATGAAGTTCTGGTGTACCTTTAAAAACATGGCTCAGCTGTGATCATGTGCAGATCTTTTCCTAGAGCCCCATTAAAAATATCCAGTTCTTAGTGAAGCGTGCAGCTATTGTCCGAAGCGTTTGCTGACAAGTCCATTACACTTTCTGCGAGATTATGAAAGGTGGCATTCACATTTTTCCCCCCTTCTGTCTCCTCACATCTCCCTCTTTCATTCTTTCCTCTCTCTCCGGCCATCTCTCTCTAAACAGGCCAGCAGACAAAGTGTTCAGTCAAGCCTCATAATCGCCAGCTCACATGGGTGAGTGGAGTCCCAACTTTTCCCGTCTGCCCTGTCCATGCTGCATTTTTCATCTTATCCGCTCCTTCATTTGCTTTCTGCTCTGGCCTATTCTCTCAGTCGATTTTAGAGAAGAGGGATTTTAATGGTAGTTTTCCATGCAAGGTACTTCCAGGAATGCAGTGCACGGCAGAAGGATAACAAGCGTGAAAACAGGGATTTCCTTTGGGTTTAACATCATTTACTGCAGGAACAGAATGCCTGACATGATAATTATCAAATGATCTCACTGTTTTGAATAGTTTAAACAAAGGCTCTCAAGCTAAAAATAGAGGAAGGTGTTCTTAACCCACACCAGACTTTATCCTACAAACATGGCTGTTGTAGTCCTATTGGCTTGAGGGATATTCAACAACAGGAGCTCAGATGCATCCAGTAAGTAACCGCACATTAATGCATGCCTTTAGGTTTCAGTCCAAAACACCTGATGTGTCAACATAGCAGCCATTACAGTACGGTGAAGTTTGTGTAGGTGCGTCTTCACAAGTACACTCCAAAATAAATAAACGACAGCAGATATCAAAGAGTTTCAGAAAATGCATAGTGCATTCTGTGTTTTCCTTTACAAGGCGGTGCCACAGTTTGAAAATAAACAGGACGACGAGTCTTACTCCATCCTAACCTGCCCCTTGTAACCAGGCTCAGATAATAAACAAGAAATACCTCCCGCTCAGCAGGAATGCACTGTGGGATTGGCGCTATCCATGATACAGCTTTGGTCTCACGTGTCCAAACAGTCCAAATATTCCCTCATCCTGCGGAGGGAGTGTTGTCTTAGATATGAGCGTCTGTGATCACCAGGGAGAGCTGTTTCGCCACAGAGCTGCCATTTTATAAAAACACAAACATGTCACAACATGCACCTTACAATGAGTTCTTAAAGTGTGAAGGTCACACGTGGGATCCAAGACAACCAGGACCCACATCACAGATTTATAAGTGAATTTGAACACCTCAAATATGGTTAACAAGAGTCAGAGGCCAACTGAGAGAAAACACAGCTACACACACGGCAGAAGGAGGTTGGTGCTATTCATTTCTTCCAATCCATTAGGCCTACATTCTGAAGCGATGTTTAATTTCGGACTATTTTTATGCTTACACCAACAACAGCACAGCCACACACTTAAGTGTTTGTGACAACTGGATCGCTGGCTGTGAGTCTTGCAGTCTGCACAAATGTATGCAAGCTTGCCTCCCATGGCAGCCATGCCACTGTCACACTTTCATGCACCCTTCTTTCCATTCATGCAAATGCACACTCCTTAGACATTTTGTTTTTTAAAGGAAACAAAAAAAAACACTGGATTACAGTGGGACAATGGGCGAAAGCAGGTCACCACGGCAACAAGCTGAGAGCAGGGTGTGTGTATGTGGGATGGGAGGGTGTCTGAGGTAGTGATTTGGGGTAAGGTGGGGGCAGTCGGGGGGTTTGTTACAGGAGCAGCTGTTGCATGTGATTAGTTGATACTGAAGAGTCTGGACTCAAACACGCCCCAGCCTCCCAAAGTGGAGCTGGCTAAAAAGTAACCCAACATGTCATGCATGATGGACACTTTGATACGTGTATGGCTCATCAGATGGGTGTTTTCCCCTTTCATAGCCACCTCACTATCTCAACATTCCTACTTTTCTCTGCCCTTCAACCCCTCAGAGCTCCCCTCCCTCTCTCTCTACAGGGGGTTGCTTCTTCCCTTTCAGACCCCCGCCATCTCCCTCTGCTCCTCCCCTCCTCTTGCTGCTTTTTTTTTCTTCCTGCCTCTCCCCGGCCACTCATCTGTCTCCACAGCATGTGTTTGCCTTTCACCAAATGTCATTCAAAGGAGCTGAACAGGACAAATGGAGAAGCCAAAAACACTGAAATGTGATTATAAAAGAGTAAAATAGCTAACAAGAGATAAACTAACAGACTAACTAATAATATAGCTGCACAGGACTTTCCTTTGTTTCAGTTGTTTCTTTCTTTCACTGTTCTCTTTTCCATTCAATGATTGCTGTTGTAAATTAGGTCGCTTTTGCAGTAGTGTCTCAACTAAAATGAAAAGCGGGCAAAGAATATAAAAACGGGCAAGTAAAGCTTTGGGGAAGCTGAGAGATGTGAAAGGTATAAGGATTACTGATTAATATAATATATCAAAGATGGACACAATGTTATAGCTGTGTTTCCCAACAAGGGTACCCCAGGGGCTACTTCTGCTGTTGCCAGGGGGTATGTGGAGAAATTGTGGAGTAGATTGTGAAGTAATTTGATAAAATTGAAATGTTGATGTCATATAATGGTTGAAATTGTGAACATAAGCTAATAGCAATGGATGAACGGTTTAAATAGTTAGTTAGTGGATTGAAATAGCTAATGAAAGAAATTGTAAACAGATAAGAGTGATTGTTAAACTGTTGAAATAGTTAACTTGTGGACAAATGATTGAAATAGCTTAATGGTAAATGGTTTAAACTGTGAATATTAGCTAATAGTATTGACTAAATGGCGGAAATAGTTAGCTACTGGACAAACTATTGAGATTTCTAAAAGGAAAATAGTTGAAATTGTGAGCTAAATACAGCTGCAGGTATAAACGCAATCTAACTAAATCCACCTGAAAAAACGGTTTAATTGTATAAAGAAAATATTGTAATATTCAGTATCATATCCACCATCATATCATTATTAGTTGATGTGAACAGATTTGTAACGTGATGTCGGGGGGGGGGTGTTTATGAGGGGATGGTTTAGTTCAGTGTGACACAAAAGGTAGGAGAGCACAGCACTAGAGATGTAAAAGGGAACGGCTACAAATAGATACCAGCTTTGTGTATAGTATACCTTTCCAAACTGGTCGAAGTAATGCTTCACATCTTCGATGGTGGTATTGACTGACAGTCCTCCGACAAAGATCTTCTTTGTCCTGGTCACCAGCTAGCAACACAGAAGAAGGCATCGTTTACCACTAATCACATTAGGCAGGGGGTGGATGTTGGTGATAAAGAGATGTTGTATTTGTTGGCGTTTATTTCATCTCAGGGGTTTCTGAAAGCTCTTCTGAGCATTCAACCTAATTCACTTCAGTTTAAGATCTTTTACATGTAGGGTTTGGAGGGGTGAGCGTGCATACAGGTAACCTCTGTGTGTAGGCATCCATATGTGTGTGTGCCAGGACAAACATTAGTGTTAGTGTGTGAGTGCGTGTGTGTGTGTTTAAGATGTCGGCTGCTGACGGTCGGGGGTTGGGTAGGGTTAGGGTATTGGGTCACGGTGTCAGGCTGGACAAGGGGATTGCAGCTCCTCTTTGGTAATTTGCCTAACTCTAATCCCAGCCAATCAGGGCTGAGTGATGAGCAGTGACATATGACATCATCACTACGACTCCTTACCATTAACTCCTTCAGGGTGCACTCACCTTAGGCTGAGCCCGGCGGGGAAACGCCACCTTGGGGTCGATCTGTAGAGGAGAGATAAGTTAGGATGAGATTTAAAGAGGAAACGATAAAACATGTCCGTCCTTTTCTGTAATGAGCCACACAATCCCAGGCATCCTGCTGTGGATTTAAATGAAGTTCTGATGTTTGATGAACTGTGACGATTGTGATAGGCCGGCGTATTAAGGGATTCTATTAGAAGTGAGATTTATTTGAAGTTAGCTTAACAATCCTAATGTTTGTAGACGCACTGCTCTTATAATATTCATGATAACTGCAAGATAAACACATTTTTATAAACAAACAAAAACAAACGTCTTTAAATACTCATTATCTGGCCTTATTGAAACCAATTGTAAGCATCAAAGTGGTAAGCCTTCCCTTTACCCCAAACTGGGATTTCATAACGGTACAAATGCAATGTTATCAAACCAAAGGAAGGGAATATTTAATATGTCAAATGATGGTGACATGTAGTGCATTTATTTTGGAAACAATGCCCATCACAGTTCCTCAATGTCAAAGGGGATGTCTTTGAATGTCTATGTTAAGTTAAATGATACAAAACCGAGAAATTATTTTTGCATGATTAATTACTTTAAAGGTAGAGTAGGTAAGAATGGAGAAACCAATTTGAGTGCTCTAGAATTTGAAAGTGCGCAGGCGAAAAAAATCTGCCCCTTCCTTCAGACTTCCTTACAGAGCCCCTCCTCCAACACACACGAACGCGCACATGACCAATGAGGGCACGAGATAAGTTTGTGCACAGATGGAAGGCTGACAGGCAGGTAGGCCATCCAGTTACTTTAGCCGGGCCGGCTCAGATGATTGGTCGTGCTTTTTACAGCGCTACGGCTTCCACAGATGAAATTGTTTTATGTATTTATTGTCAAAGAGTTTCATGTATTCATTGCTATCGGGATGTTAAGAGCATTCCATGGAATATAACAAAAAGTGTTTCTGAAGTGAATTACCTACCCCACCTTTAATGATTAATCGATTACCAAAATATTTCCCATTTTCTTCTGTCAACCAACAAATTGATTTGTAGGCCAATCGATGCAGCTCGGTTGCATGGCTAGGCACGAGTACATGTACATTATTTATTTCGTATGTTTTGTAACTAAGACCCCAAACAGAGTGTCTTTTCTTGAAAACATGTTTTTGAGCTGCTAATGGCTCAGGGTTTCCATAACCTCAAACAAATATTGCTGTTAAAAAAAGGTTCAACTGTAGAACAAATATTTTCCCTGTCTTTTCTGAGACTGCAAGGTATATTTCTTCTTACCCAGACAACCGCCATTAAATTGAATCCCCCAGCTTAAGTACCTTTAAGCAAAGACACCAAAACTCTACCTTTTCCGGATATGATGTTCAGTGGCTGATCCTGGGCATGTGTACACAGCATTTTGCTCTGGGCATCAATGAACTATCACACTGTTAACTAACTAGAATTACAACACAGAGTCTCTAAGTCTGAAGCTATCTGAAGGCCTGCATGTCCAGAAATAGAACGTATGCTAATCTGCCAGTATGTATAGTAGGCCCTTGTTTATGCAAGCCCCAAAAAATCCAAACACACCAGCCAAACAAACAGGCGTATGGAACAAAATACACAGTGAGGCGTGAATACGTACATTCTCTAAATTGTGCTTAGCGACACAACTAAAAGCATTTTTATCCACAAACTAGAAAGAGCAGGGCAGTCTAGCATCTAAAATGAGCATAACATATTCTGGATACATTTTATACGGATATATGTTTTTTTAAATCTCACAAATCCAGACAGCCTCCATTTTGGATTAGTAAGATTTGACTGTATCCATATTTCTCCCAAGTGGAATGTCTCAGCAGTGGTCAAGGTTAGAGATAAAATTAGAAGCAAATGAGTTTTGAATGTGCTGGCCTTTAATAATGCTAAATATGCAAAGCCTAGCCTGGCATTTTAAATTTGTGAGGAATCTCGTGTTATTCTCACTCAAGCTGACATGAGAGATGATTTTAGGTCACAGGACCTTGTAGTGTATTATGGTCTTAGAGTTCCATCTTTATTCTAATAATTGGATGTGAAGCAAAAGCCCTTGTGTCTCACACAGCCGCTATCAGAGGTATTGAATTGATATTGGCAACTAAAAGAGAGCCTATCAAATGGCCAGAAATATGCACTTATAATGTGAACAATACACGCAATAAAAGCGAGCGTGTTCATTCAATATTCTACCAATCCTTTCATCTCTTTGCTGTGATGAATGCCTGCTTTTGATGACAAGTCTACAGACTAAAATATCCTTCGAGGACCTTTAAGTACCACATATTTAACACTGCTTGGAGAGCTCGGCCGCTGTGTAACTAAGATGCAGCTGCAGCGTCCTTGGAAGGGATTGCAGAAGGTCTTTGCACCTTGAAGTGGGGCACAAAGACGAGAGGAGTCATGTCACCTCCAGCTGGTCTGAGCACAAAGACAAAGGTGACAAGGACACGCAAAGCCACTAGCGGCTATTGGCAACAGCAGTGCAACAACAGAGCGCACTCACAAACAATGACCACACTACAGCGTTTCTTACAGGATCTGCGCTTAGTGGCCCAATGTAAGATAATAGATGTGGCTTCATACTCTATGATTACCAGTGACCTTTGTACCACTCGCTTTTCATCAGAAAAATGACACAATTACTGTAGAGGGCTAGTATAGATCTAGCCATTTCTCTATACAACAACACAATAGAAGCAAGAAATGAAAAAGAAAGGAGAATCTGCAGTGACCTCTAAAAAATAACACAACAGCAGAATCACACTAATAATACACAAGGCAGCAATGTGACTATTCAGGATTAAATATTGTGCTGCAATATAATCAAAAACGCATATAAACTTTAGAAAAAAGCCCAGGTGTGGTTGGGAAAAAAACATTTAAACCAAACTAGAGGACAGGTGTTAGCCTGAGGCCATTGTGCTGCGCAGACACAGACCGTGAGCTGACAATGACAGCAGTCACAAACCAACTCTCACATTAGACTAGACTGCAGTCACGTACAATGAAAACTCTAAAATATCAACCTAAAATCTGTTTTCACAAGCGGATACATACAAACACAACAAGAATCCTAATCACTAAGTCTCACTAAATAGCATAATCACAGCATGTCGTGATGTTGAAATCAGTCCCCTTCCAATATGTCGTTGTAAGATGCAGTTGTTCTTTTTTGCTTGGAAACAGTATTTGTTTTTACTCTAAGGCTCAACTACCAGTATTGGACAAGGCTGGACAATAAATTACTTGTATAGCCAGTATCAGTAGAAAACTCACAGAATATAACTATGCTTCCTTCTTTTATTGGTGCCCTCGTGCTAGTTCAATTTTAATTTGTTAAACCAATGAATGTTGGAAACAATTTCCTTTCATTTCTTTCCCCCAACAAATAATTTAAAGTAATATCTTTATTTTGATCTTGTACGACTTTATCGAATATTTGTTCTCTTATTGTGCAGGCCCAATGTAGATATCATATCCCAAAATTAAACTTTATTAAAACGTATATTAAATAAAAATGTTTTGATAAAATTGCTGGATTTTTTCGGCTTATCCAGTGAATGAAACGTCATCACATCAATGCGATGTTATCAGGGCAATTAAAGGGAAAGATCCCGTTGTATAAACTGTGTAGAAAAATAGGTTAAAAAATGTATGTCTCATGGTATATTTTATCAAAAATGTGCACCCAAATATCACATGTTATCAAAACACCAATATGTCATAGCATTCAAATCATCAAGAGCTCTTAGTCTAAAGAAGGTTACCAACTATACTAGGTTAGGCCTAATGGAGTATCTGTAGTAGTGCTACTACTGCTACAGTCATGCCATGCTGTTAAAAATCATTCCACTTCAGCGACATAACAGAATATATCTAACATGTGATTTCTACATCCGGCTGTACTCGGAGAAAGGCTATAATAAATGAAAACTAAAGCATCTATCAGACTGGCGGATTAGCCTCGAGGAAGACGGATAGGCCACAAAGCAAAAGGTAAAAGGACTTAGCCAGGTCAGTTTGCAACACTCAGAAATAGCTCTTCGGAGGCTTGACATTTGAGAAGTCTTAATCAACACAGTGGGGAAAATGTATCCACTGGTGAATTAAAGTTGCTCTTTCCAGACTGACGAGGAAGAGTTATGACTGAGTGTTCGTGAAATGGTCTGACTAACATCCTGCTTAATGACATCCAACCTCCGCTCAATCTAAGCAGCACAGTGACGGCAGAGCCTACGATATGATTTTAGTGGTTTAGCTTTGAAGACTAATCTACGACCAATAGTCACCTCACGTGGCCCAGCGCGTCCAACAGTGTAACAAACTGAAAAAACAAAAATAGGACGTCAAATCGATAGATAGGGAAAGAGAGAAAGAGAGAGAGAGAGAGAGAGAGAGAGAGAGAGAGAGAGAGAGAGAGAGAGAGAGAGAGAGAGAGAGAGAGAGAGAGAGAGAGAGAGAGAGAGAGAGAAAAGGAGAAGGAGAGTTAAGATGAGAAAGCACAGGGAGAAAGGAAAGGCATTCATTTGGAGTCGGCCCATGAGAAAGTGGGCCTGTCCAGTGTAGCGGTGCAGCAGGGCCGTCCCAGCAGGCAGCCCCTCTGATTTCATTAATTAACAGGACAAAGAGTACAAAACAGATGGGCCCGTTGAGGAACTGGGGCTCCCGAGCTACCCTTTACAGGCACACATATACATACAATCACAGTCCCTCGCATAATGTAGCACAAACATAAATACAAACACATGTACATAGTGACACATACATGTAATTAAAAGGGCAAAAAATAAAGAACAAACCAACTCACAACAAGTGTATTGCCATCACAAAGTCACATATAGACATTTAAGGCCAACTCATTCTTGCAACAAAATGGCAAACACTGATGAAAAGGCACCACAGGCTGTCCCATTATGAAGATATAATCAATATAAGCTAAACAAAAAGCTATAAACAGAAAAGGAGACAAAAGGACTTTGGCATGTCAATGCATGCACGCAGAGAGAGCGAGAGACTCGGTTTGGGCTCAGGCCAGCGGGGTCAATCTGCACAGCTGAACAATGGCACAGTAATTAGTTAACGAAGCTCACTAATGAGGATCCCCCCCCCAAAAAAATTCAAACCAAACCCCAACCGTGTAATCTTACTAGGGCGCCTGGCCAGGACGGATGTATATCGTGACAATAGGGGGGGGTGGGGTTGCGGAGAGAACCCTGGATCCACCTTCAGAGCAGGACCAGGCTTTATCCCCTGATCTGACGCCACGCATGGACCTTCGGAAGTTCAATCCAGTTTGTTTCCCTCAATCGGATTAGTTGCTTTACAGATCTATACTAATTACAGCACGGGAAGCTGGGCCTGCCCCGTTCTCCTCTCCTCCACCTTCTCCATCCCCCATCTCCAGTTCTGTCCATGTCAGCACAAACAGCTAATCTCCAGTCAGGAGCGAGGAGCCGGTGCTAGCATCTAAACTCTCCACTAACCAGGTGATTTAGATTGTGGTGACAATGGTGGACAAAGCCTTACATGATGTTGTTACAGTGCAGAGCTAAAGCAGCTAAATTAGCACCATGCTGATGACCACCACTGTACCTTCACAGGCGACGGTGCGAAAAGCAGCAATTACCACCTACTGTAACACATTTGGAAAGAGGGCAGTCCTGTTTACTTGGTGTAAAAGGGAAAGAAAAAAATCTTCTGCATGTTTCCTATTTTTCCTTCTTATAAAAGGTGTTTTCATTTTATTGGCGTTACACTTGGGTGAGGAGATATTTTTAAGTACTAATAACAATTAGCATGTCATCCCACACAACTAGCAAAACAATCTCAGGTATTTCTTACTTCACTGTAAACATGGCTAAAGAAATACAATTACAATCATAAGATTTAAACTACACAATAATACAATCATGTTTTTGCCGGACAAATTCACATAAACAACCCTCTGTCTCATCTGCAAACTCTAACGCTGTAACTAGTCTATACAATTTATAACTCGCTAAAATCTGATATCACCTTTTTCTGAAAGAATGAGAAGACGTGGCATTACGGCTCTCCTCTTTTCTTCCCGGTCAATTATTTCCTCGGAGAAAACAAATACCAGTTGTGCCCTTCTTCTCTGTCCAGAGAAAAACGACAGCACACTACCGCCCTTAGGCTACACTCTACCCCGACAGGAAATCTAACCTCCTACCAAAACAAAAACCTCCCTCTAATAACAATAGACAACCTCTTTCATTTGCTGCTTTTGAATTCTTCTTAGGCCCACAGGTATTGACTTATATTCAATCAGTGTTCAGTTTGTTGCTAATGTGGATACAACAATGCTTCAAGTAAAAGGCCTGTAAATGTTTAATACCACTTGTATGAACCCTGTACCAGTTCATCTAGTTTACTTCTCACCTGGCGTGTACCCTGTTGCTCTGTTACATCCTTTGAATTCACCTTTCCCTTCTTCCTTCTTCAGGCCTTGTTGCTGACAAACCAAAGGCTCAGCATAAAATAAAATAAAATAAATCAGAGCATCGCCTATTCTTCCTCATTCCAGGGAGGAATGTCTTTCTCAAATCTCCTGCTGATCAAACAATAGTTAGCCTCCTCTGACTGTGCAGAGAGAGAGGGGGGGGGGCAAGAGTCCAGGTGTGAGGGAGACACAAAGTACATAGAAATAAAATAATTAAATTGGGACAGGTGTTGGAGATGTTACAGAGAGTTTGACGCTGATCCCGTAAAGCTGCGTGTTATTCAAAATATTCAGTCCAGCAAGACAGAAAATGGCTCACACTTTACTCTACTAATAACATTTACTCTTGAAAGGCGTTTAAAAAAAAAGTATTCATCTGATCTGTTGCGGAATTATCTGCAAGACTTCTAGTCATTTTGCAACAGTAAAATAGAATCAATGAAGTAGTCGAAGCTATTATTGGTATAGCACTTTCAAATATGAGAAGTTTGCAAATAAACTCACGTAAAAATCTAAGGTCTTATTCCTAAAATGGAACAACAAAATGGCAACCCTGTTTATAAACCGCCTGGTAGGATAGTGGGAACATGGTGTGCTCCCCCCCCCCTCCCCAGACTGCTGCCACAACAACCTGAGCAACCAAAGCTGCATTCGAGTGGTTACCATTATTACTGTTTAGCCTTACGTTGTGTTTTGGTTTATAATAGGGCAACGCCTAACCCCACCAGAGGCCTGCCAACCAGTGTTCCCATCACACACACTCTGGCTCTCTAAGACTACGTTGTTTCATAGGTAATATGACTCAATGAATAACACTTTGCAGGAGCTCAAAACTGGCTTCCAAGCTGACAGATTACCAGCAGCAACGCTCATAAACCTCACAGCCACTGTGCAGAAAGATCCAACTTAACAATTAAAATGAAACATTAGAAACTACCACAAAGATTATAATATAAGTATAAAGGTCTATCATGACATAACATTATCCGTGTGTGTGTGTGTGTTAGAGCTCTGCTAACCAACCGAGTGTCTTAAGTTAATGCAAAATAGCTGAGAAGTTGTTATGGAGACATAATTCCCATCAGGCTGTGCACTTAAAGCACTGTCTCCTGTGACTGGCGTCACCCCCGGCAACAGGCTTGCTCCAACAACTAACCAACTCTACCTTTTCCTCCACCCCTGGGCTCCGCCTGCCTCTCTGAGCCACCAATTTTCACTCTCAAATGATCCTATTGTGTGTCTGTGTGGTTACGAGAGGCCACAACCTGACTGAAGACACACCCAGAGCCATTCCTACAACTCATCTACATGACCAAGACAGCCACATTCACACCTTCCACGGATATTTAAATCTGAGTCAGCAGCTTTGAGTCAAACGCGCAGATTCACACACATCTAACCTGTCACTGGTTAAATTATGTAGCTAAAAACAAGCACAGTGTGTGCTCTGACCTCTGTGTGGGAGCCGATTTGTCCCGTTTACCCACATTTTAAATCACTAGTGTAGGAGGGTAAATCACAGATCAGAGTAGTTGTTCAAACAAACAGAGCGTCCATTTCAATATTTGAATTTATTTGGACCTCACAGACAACTCCTGCACACACACAACTATTTTATGTCCACTAACTTTCCCCCCCCCCCCCCGAGATTTACCACTAAAAAAACTAGTGCTGATACTTTTCTATGAGGAAAAAAAAGTAGAAAAAAACTCTGCATAAACCCTGTGAGGGTTTAGCAGGGGCTCCTACCCCATTCAGGTCCCCAGGTAACCATGGCAATGAAGACCAAGAAAGAACGCTTTCATGTTGGCGCCCTGAACCAGGATTTGGAGGGGGAAATGAGCAGGGAGAGGAGGGGGGGGGTGCTCCAAAACGCACTCCTCACTCAACTTTACAAGCCATACGGTGGGAGGCAAAATGCACCGGGGAAGAAAAAAAACATGCTACACAGAAATTGGAAAAACCCAACATCCAGCTCTTCAAAAGGTAGAAACTTACCGTTTTGGAATCCAACTCGTGTCTGTTTTGCGCCAAAACCTTCTCCACTCCGTCTTGATCTGCGTATGTTACAAACCCAAAGCCCCTGCGAAAAAGAAAAATAAGAGAAATTCAGAATCAGAAATGCAAAGTTTGGGCATAAACAGCCCCATGAAAGAGCATGAGGCATCCAGTGATAGGACGGCGGAGCGCACACGCCTCCTTCTTACCTCGACCGCTTGGTAACGGGATCCCGCATCACCATACACTCCTTCACCTCGCCGAATTTACAGAAGTACTCCTTCAAGCCCTCTGCGAACACAGCAAAAGGGAGACACGGTTAAATAAATCCGTAAATCTGACTTTTTCCCCCTACAGGCCCTGGTGAGGTGATGTGGCTGGAGAGAGACAATGGGGGACGGGCCGGACCACGTTGTGTTTGTGTCCCTCTCCAGAGGCTGTACACTGGCCATTCAGCATAATAGCCCATTAAGGGGCTGCGGACCACAAACAAAGCTACTCGGTTGACGATCCATGTTTTGAAAAGGCGTCCAGCGAGAACACCGAACAAGAATAAAGTGTGTTCGTGCATCTGTCTCACACTCTTACAATAAATGAATGGATTCAGCGGAGTGCAAAAACAACACGCAGACGTGGTCATCCATATGAGCCGAACTTGAGCTTTAACGCTGAATAATCGATCACCTTTACTACAAATGCCCTTCTGTTATTAGCAGTGTATTGAGCGCACAGGGAAAGGCAGACAGAGTGTGTGCATGCATTTCCAGTGTTAATCTCCCTGCATCTCGGCAAATCTAAACCCTGAGAGCTGATCCTTATTGAATAGGAGGCTTTGATTTAACTATTTACGGTGTTTATTATTAACTTTGGGAAGGTAATATGCATGCTGTATGTGTAGAGGAGGAGTTAACAGTAGGCTTTCATTCAGACTTATTAAAGTAGCGTGCGGGACAGCTCACCTTGTGTCGTCTGCCAACTCAGACCCCCGATGAACATTTTGCTGAATGAGAGAAACACAAGCTGTAAGTCACACAGAATAGCGCGCCGTCTTTCCAGCACATGCACATCCACATTCAATAAGGGGGGGGGGGGTAAAAGCTGGGGAGAATTATGTGTAATATAGCATCAATAAAGTAAGAAGAAAGCATCGGCCATGTTGCGAAGTCCCCAATCGGCCAGTCAGGGCCGTTATAATCCCCTAGAGAAGGGGGGAAAAGGAGAGGATTTTCCAGAGGATGGAGGAGAAGTTGCAATTGGGCCTGGTGGAGGAAAAGCAAGATAAATAAACAAACAAGAGGGGGTGGGGGGGGAAACAGACGGAAAGCAGCAGTGCGTCTGTGTCTCCTTAGCTGAGTGGATCCATCCCACACACACATACACACACACACACACACACACACACACACACACACACACACACACACACACACACACACACACACACACACACACACAGCGTGCTTGTCTTTTGTCTCGGCGCGGCTACGCTCCCGCACTGAACTCAACTAAAGTCCAAGGTGAACTCGAATCGGGCCGAGAGGCGAGCGAAATACATGCGGGCGGTGTGAGGCTTTTACCAGGGGTCGTGGGGGGAGTTGTCCGCGCCGGAGGACAGGCTGCTCTGGCTCCCTTCCGTATCCATTCCGCTCTCCGCTGATATATTCCCGCACTGTGAGGCTAGGAGAGGCAGTGAAGCTCCACTGCTGCTGCTGCTGCTGCTCCAGACTCAGGGGCGGGCAGCGGAGAGGGGAGGTGGGGGTGGGGTGGCTCAGAAAGAGGAGGGGTGAGCGAGGAAAGCGCAGACACACACACACAAACACATACGCAGGCATACACGCTCAGAGATAAGCTCCGCCTCTACCTCGTTTCCCCGTAGCCTACCCCTGCCTCGGACCTCCCTCCCCTCCCTCCTGCACGTTGCCTGCCGTTATTCATGCTGCCAGTGGCGCTTCTCTGTAGTGTTTCCCCGCCGTTCTTGTCATTGGTCGATCACAACAGTATGGCCCGTTAAAGCGTTTTGAATGTTAGAAGAATCTGCAGCAGCTTGCCTCTATTTCAATTCGCAACATTATACAGAATGCACGAAAAAATATCTTTAAAAAAACATTTTCAGAACACCAAAATAGAA
Source organism: Gymnodraco acuticeps (assembly GCF_902827175.1). Taxonomy (NCBI): domain Eukaryota; kingdom Metazoa; phylum Chordata; class Actinopteri; order Perciformes; family Bathydraconidae; genus Gymnodraco; species Gymnodraco acuticeps. Next base: position 1,398,794 of record NW_022991244.1, read on the forward strand.
ATATATGGGTCCAGCATTATGCATCCATGCCAGATAGCTTTTTAATTATTGACTCGTTTTGTTATTCATTCATAGCTCCACATTAACAGATTTCCAGCATTAGTTTCGGTATTGCTGAAGGAACTCGATGTCTTCCTGTGGGGTAAGGTTAGGTCTCAGGTTAAATGAAGGATCTGTAACCAGGATACTCTCTCCCAACCCATTTAGCCACACACTGGGTTATATAAAACAGGATGTGGATATGAAATCATTATTGTAGCTTATAGGACAACAGGATCATGTTTTTTGAATTGGGGTTTTTATTTGTATGTTATGTTCTCGTATTGTATGTGACGATAAATTAGATGAGTGATGCAATCCTTTCTGATGTGATGTTATATAATGTATTCAGAAGTAATGACATGTGATTTGACCATACATAATGTCATGCTATGTGATGATATATGATGTCAAGCGATGTAATATTAAATGACGACATGAGATGTAATCATATATGATCTCATACATAATTTGATGTGATATTATCATATCATCATTTCATGTAATGTGATTATATATGGCGTCATTTCATGTGATAGGACTTATATGATGTGATGTGATCATATATATATATATATATATATATATATATGTCACATGATCTTATATGATATTGTCATGTTATTTAATGTGTTGATATGATTTCATCTGGTGTTGTCGTGGCATGTGATGTAAACATGCTTGTGATGTGGATAAATATGATGTCATGTGGTCATATCTACTTTATATAACGTAATGTAACATAATCTGATGTGTAAGATGTTATGTCCTAGTATGTGACAGTGTGTGTATTTTACTACTTAGTCCAACTCTCACCTCAACCATTACTCTGGTCCAGCGGTGACCCACCACATGTAGGCTATTAATCCCTTTGTAGTTGTATTATTGTCCCCTCCTGGGCTCATTTTCATCATCATCAACATTACCCTATATCCAAAAATGTATTTCAAAACCCAACGTCACCTCTCGTTGTGACTTCCTCTCCATCCATCAAGTATCCTTGTCTTGGCCCACCCTCACAAACCCCTCAGCCCACCTGTTCCTGCGGCCCAGCTCTCATCCTTTCCATCACATCCAAAACTGCTGTGACCACCACTCTACATCCTTCACACAGTTCTTACCCAATCACATCTAAACCTGATCTTCCCTCTCTCTTTCACCCCACGTGACAGGTTGTCCTAACCAGCTAAGTGCTAGATTAGCAGCATTACCTCTAAGTCAGTCTCTCTCTCTCGACCAGGGCAAGCCTGGTCAGCTGAGCGTTTTTGTCACATGCCTCAGCTGCTCGAACAAAAGTGAAACAAGTATGAACATAGTTATATAAAATGCACTTGTTTAACTCATCCAATTATGACCTTCACACACCTACTCTTTTAGATCATTTAAGTTGTTGTTTTTTCAGGCAAAGTGTATCATGCTAAGACATCTCATTTGGATACAGTTACATGATTACAGAAGCACATAGTGTCCTTTAAAAGTGTTCGTGAAACAAGATAGAAGTGATCAAGAGACAACACCTCAAACAATTTCCTGCACCTGATAAAACGATTTTGATAATGAGGAGTTAACTTTCCCAGCACCACCATGATGATCTGTGCATGTGCTGGTTCTGAGACAGGCAGTGTGTGTGTGTGTGTGTGTGTGTGTGTGTGTGTGTGTGTGTGTGTGTGTGTGTGTGTGTGTGTGTGTGTGTGTGTGTGTGTGTGTGTGTGTGTGTGTGTGTGTGCGCGTGTGTGTGTGTGTGTGTGAATGGCAGTGGGGGAAGTCAGTGAGGGGAGGCAGATCAGGGGGAGGGTGTGACTCTGGCCTGCTGGACCATAGCAAGAGAACAGTATGTAGGACAAGGCCCTGCACTAGCTAACCTATCCTGGCGAGAGCCGTGGTTGGGCGTGCTTAATTTCTGCATGCATGATCAATGGCACTGAATAAAAAAGAGAGGAGAAAGACAGCGGCATGGGGGAGGGGATGCACAAGTTAGAGCACTTTGATAAGGTAGAATAAGGCAAAAACACTTGTTATGATACTCAAAAAAGTATATTTAGTATGTGTATTCTTTAGCTTTTGAGCAAATTTGGCTAACTTTTTACAGGAGCTTAACGTTTTTCAGATTTTATATCTGGTAAAGCATGCCTAAAAGCAACTTTTATACATTGTGGGTAGGTGATGTGTGAGAGAGGTTTTTAGTACGCTGCTACACTCACACAGCCTTTTCTCTATCCCATCTCCCTCTCTCTGTCTTGTTGTCACTCTGTCACCTTAAAACACTGTGATAGTTTGTCCAACCCAAGTCTTCACTGCTTTTGTTTCCTTGACCACTGCTGACCCAGAGTGGGAATCCATTGTCTGTGAGCGACCTCTGACCTGCCAGGGCCTGGGACCTGCTCTCCACCACCCTTGAGGCACAGTGAAAGAGAGTTGAGAGGGGGATCAGGAGAGAAAAGGGTTCAAATAGCGACTTCTGACCATCTGAAAAGCTGGAAGCTGAGCTGTATGTTTGGGCAGCAGCAGTCTTTAGAGCCAGGAGCCAACATTTGCATGTGATGCAAAATATAAACAGGCAACAAGTAGTTCCAGGAAGACCTCATAGAACTAAACGCAGGCAATGGATAATGAAAAGGGATACGAATGGAATGTTTGTCGATGGATAAAGACATACAGAACAGGCACAAAAAGTATTTAAAAGCGGAAGCCAAGAGGCCATTTTAAAGTACCCCGTTTGCTGTGGGTGTTTTTTCCACCTGGCAGGTGGCAAGCCAAAGAAATCATTACATGAGAGAGGAGGAAACAAGCACACCTGTGGTTGCGGCAGGAGCTCCACCTCCGCTCTCCGATCACAATCCCTCCATCCCCCAGGGGAAGGTGTGGCAAAGGGAGAGAGACAAAGGGAGGAGAGAAAGGGAGAGGAAGGAAGAGATTGTGGGGGAGATTTACAGGCCTCATCAACAGTTGACAGAAGGTTGAGTTAACTTTTTATTAATCGTGCACACACACAACAAGCTGGACTGACGGTGCTGGAAGGATCCGAGAGGCTTTGTGCTTCTTGCGAGCACATGCAGACCACAACCTATTTACCCTGATGACACAAGACTATTTCTGTCTGTCGGCTGTATGAGTGCAAGCAGCAGCGGAGATCTACGCTGTAATACCACACAGACTGTTGGGCGGATAAACACAGGGAAATGCACACATACACAAAGGTTTCTGGTTACAAATCCGGAGAGACCTAACACTTAAAGACAGATTGCCAATACTGCACTTGCCACCATGGAGATTGGTAGGGGAGTCACAGTTTGTTATTGCACTGTCTATTCATCACTGCTGTACTGAGTGCATTATTAACCCCCCCGATAACTAATTATCTGTTATCTTCCGTCACAGCTACAGAGCTTTGCTTGCCGTGACATTACATTACAGCATCCCTTCAATCCATAATGAGATGTTCATTCAAAGTTGTCACATACTGGCTCTTGAACTCTCTTGATTGATGAGAGTTCGTAAAGATAGTAGTGATGATGAATTTATTTTTGGTACTTCTAAAATTACATTTTAGAATTACCTGTACCATGCTCTTGTGTACAACTTCCTGTCTGCCCTGACCTCTTTCACATTTCCGATGATGTCACTATAAGCAGTTGCTGGAAATTACATCATGACACAAACAGATGGAGTCACAACCATCTTTGAGACTGTCGTCTTGCCGACCTGAACGAGAGGCCTGTGCCGTGACTCATCATCTCTTTATCGGAAGATGTGCTACGGGTAATGTAGTGTTAACACATGATGGATTTCACGCCAGGGCCTTGGAGCAGGACGGAAGAAAGGGAGAGTGAGAAAGAGGAAAGAGAGAGGATGAAGAAGTGAGTAAAAGAGAGAGGGGATTACTGTTTTTTTAAGGGGGGGGGGGTTAAGAGAAGGTTTCGGTTGTAGCAAGAAATCCATACCACCTCTCTCCAAAGTTACCCCCCACACACACACACACACACACACACACACACACACACACACACACACACACACACACACACACACGACCAAGACCAAGTGGAGTTGCAGTGCGTCCCTGTATCTCTAATCCTTTTTCCACTCCCCCCTCCATTTCTTTTTTTACAGGACCTATCAACGCCATTCCTTGCTACTATTTATAGGAGACCCCTGTCCCCCTGCCTGAGTGTAGATCTGTGTGTGTATGTGCCCTTGTGTGTTTCAGGGTACCCACAATAAACCAGTGCTTCTCACTCCTAATCTCACTGAGGTGGGATTCACTGAACAGGATATATTGTAAAGCCAGTTACAAAGATAGGTGTGTGTGTTTTGGAGAAGGGGGGGCGGGAGGTGGTTTGCATGAGGCTGATTTATCCCACCTGTCTAGTTGTTTCCGGTACGTACGTGTCCTTCCATGACTGACTACTGAAATGCACGAAGGCCTGGGAACACGCAAATCATCCCTGGAAAGTTGGAAAGTGTGTGTATTTATTGCCAGGTATGTGTCAGTGCTTGTGCTTGTGCTAATTGCAAATACTTTTTGTGGGATACCGACACGTGGCTCGGTACAGTCCAGCTGCTTCACGTGCGTGCTGCAGTGTGCAGGCCCTCCAGCCTGATGGAAGGCTGTGGTTATTGATTTATGAGCTCACAGTTAAAATGTGCCCTGCTTTGTGGTGTAATCAGCAACTGACACATTATATTTTGACACCATCCTTTTTTATGCATTTTAAAGTTGTAGGTCATTGTATGGGGAAACGTGGGGGTTGAGTAAAGTTATGAATGACTTTCTTTAAACATTGACAGACTGAATGAAGCTTTCAATGGTACGTTATGAGAGTTTTAAAGCGTATCTATGTTGCTAAATAGAGGCTATAGTTTGACGTTGGAAAGCAGGAAATATCTTCTTTAACTTTCTGATGATAAAGGTGCTGTTGTCACCACTAAAACTGAACAAAGCTATATTTTTACATAAACAATGGATCAATAAGACTTGTGTGGAAGGGGTCTTATAATAACACACACACTGGTAATCTTTAGCCAACTCTGCAGTTCCCTTTATCTCTACTGAACATTTTACGGATTTTTAACCCACTGCGCACAATTTTAAGTTAGCAACAATCTAGTGAACACAGAGGAGCATTTAGAGGCTAAAGGGCCAGATATACTTTCTCAGGAGTGGGTGGAGACCAAAACAGAGTTTAAATATTGGAACTACACCTGTTTGGGGATCACAAACATGACTCCAAATGAATGTTGATACGTATTTGTTACCTGAATGTGTTTGCTAACATGCTAACATTTTGGCTGAGACATCACAAGCAAAAATATGTGAATGTAGTGTTTAAAGTAAAATTCTATTGCATCAGAGCATCTAGTACTACATCTCTTATTATAGTTGTAAAGAAACAAACGTTATTTAATCAACACTTCCTGTTTGCATGGCCTCACCACCACAGCTGCAAAAGCATAGATAATATAGATGAGAGTAGACTTTACAAGGCAATAAGCAGTATTATAATTGTCCATGTCATCATCTCACAGGCTCAATCGGATGTTTTGAATAGATGGCAATCATCATTTATGAAGTAAGTACACAATATAACAAAGACATGTTTTATTTATTGTGCAATTGTGAAGAGGAAGGTGACAACTAACATTATATTTACTTTAGGCAACTGCCAGCGACAAAAGGGGAGTTAAATCAAAATGATGTAGGTAGAGAAAGATGAAGGAAAGCGGCATGCAAAGAAAAACAGAATGAAGAGGGTTAACACGAATAACAAGCAGAAGGTGAATGTGTCCTTATGTATTTATGTGTGTGTGTGTGTGTGTGTGTGTGTGTGTGTGTGTGTGTGTGTGTGTGTGTGTGTGTGTGTGTGTGTGTGTGTGTGAGTGCAGCTGTGCAGTGACAGAGTGAAGGGAGGAGAGAGCAGAGGGGGTCCATTGTGGTGCTTTGTGTGGCTCAGATTGTCCTCTTCTCTGGGAAAGTGGAAACTCAACACTCCTCTCCAGAGGTCTGGTTACCAGGTGAGAGAGGAGGAAAGAAAAGGGAAAAACAGAGCGCCAGAGCGAGGGAGGGAGAGCTGGAAAGGTGTGGAGAGAGAAATCGAAAAGGAGAGGCGAGGGAGAAAAGAGCATGAGACTTTTGGGCATGAGAGCTGGAAACTGAGAGAGATCAAGAGATGAACACAAAGATAGGAAGAAACAGCCTGCGAAAGAATAAACAGAGAGAGGCTCAGATGTTGGTTTAAACAAATACGTATAACAATCCTGAGCAAATTTCCAAATGTAGTGCATGCTTTGCTAGCTCCAATGTGACCTGTAGATAAAGTGAGACTTTGAATTAAAACGATATAATCAGTGTTATGTCTTCTTTAACAGTGAAAGCCCATGAAGATAAAGGATCAGATCATGTCCACGTTTTAATCCAAATACCAGGTTCAAATGTAAACTTGTCATGTCACGATGATAAACAACACTGTTGTGATCTGTTCTACAATCAAATATTAAACTAAACTGAAACCAGTGGCGCTCATTTATAGTTAGAACTCCTCCTTGTGGCCACTTTTGGAACTTCTAAAAACATCCAAAATCAGTTCAGCTTCTTTCCACTCGTTTCATCTCCAGAAATAAAACAAAAGTCACACATCTTGTATCAGAAAATGTACATTTATTTTCTTTGATCACTTTTTACAAACTATATATATATATATATATTATTATTTTTACAAACACCACCTTTAACCCTGAACACCAAAAAGTTTACAAAGTACAAAGAGGAAGTACAATATCTAGTAAAAAGACCACTCCATTTCCAGACATAATCCATATTAATTTGATGTTCTAAGACGTGCGTGATGAGGGAATAATTAAAAAAATACAGCTAATAATCTTAGATGGATGGAAAAATAATATCTGATGTCACCAAACCTTTTTTATATTACTTTACATTTTATTTTGTTGTCCACAGTATATCTGGTATTCCATTCTTTACAATCGTTTTCCCTTTTTTGTTTATATCATGGCATGCATTATGATATGATAACTTTCTACCTTAAATGTCTTTTTTGACTGCTGTTCATCATGTGAGGTTATAATATTTTGTTTGGTTGCAGTCAAAATTACAGTTGCATTGCAGTTCACTGTTACCTGATTTATTTTCATGTTGGTCAACTAGAGAAAACTGTAAAACATACAACAAAAATAGCAATGTGTGTGTGTGTGTGTGTGTGTGTGTGTGTGTGTGTGTGTGTGTGTGTGTGTGTGTGTGTGTGTGTGTGTGTGTGTGTGTGTGTGTGTGTGTGTGTGTGTGTGTGTGTTTGTGAAAGCAAGAGAATAGAGGGAGACGGGGGGCATGGCAGGAGTGACCATGTGTGTTTGACAGTGTTTTTGTGGATGCTTTCACTCTTTCTCCCCCGATATTGTCTGGAGTGGATTGTGGAGGCGGCAGCTCTGAGAACAGCTGCTTCTGACAAACACTATGTGTGTCACTTGGGGATTGAGTGTATGCGTGTGTATGTGTGTGATGAGGGGGTGGTAGGACACTTTCAAAAAGAGGAGACTAAACCATCTTTCTAATAACCCTGCAGTCGGTTTCAGATGTCACATGGCCACTAGAGAGATTAGTCCTCTTTTGGTTGAAACATAATCAAAAACAGATAAATTAACCCGTACTGAACTTTTTTTTAACAGAGGCTTCCTGTTTATATGTCGGAGCAGAGACTGATATTGACTTTCTGCAGTATCAAACACACCCCCTGAAAATGATCGCAGTGAATGGTAATTCATTCTTACAATTCAACCGTGTCTGTGGAACTTGTGCATGTATGAGCCGATGAACTGTGTATTCAGCTGTGTGCATGCATGTGGTATACAATATGTTAATGTGTGAGTGTGTGCATGCACGTGTGTGTGTGTGTGTGTGTGTGTGTGTGTGTGTGTGTGTGTGTGTGTGTGTGTGTGTGTGTGTGTGTGTGTGTGTGTGTGTGTGTGTGTGTGTGTGTGTGTGTGTTGTTGCATGATAGCAGGCAGGTATCACTGTCCTCCGTTATAAGCATAGTCTGCCTTGTTGTGCATGACCAGTCTGTTCTCCACGAAATAGAAGCTGTCTGACCGGGTCTCATAAGGACACTCCACCATCTGACGGACTGAAAGAAAGTTAGTGTTAACTTTTTATGTTAAAGCATTTAAGACATTTTCAGAAGTATTTATTATTTCTGTCTTAAAGAAATGAACCGCACCCAGAAATGACCATTTGTATATCAATCGCTCAGCCTGTGTTACCTTGAAGTCTGGAAGAAATGTGTTTTTCCTGCAAGGTGAAATTAGAATCCAATAACAGAAAATGGGTCAATGTTAAACATCAACAAAACTATACAAAACATCTGCTTACAAAGTTTTACACGAATAGTACAGTAAAATCCAAGTTTCATTATCCAGTCCCATGTTCACTACTTCCCAAACATATGCATTTTATTAAAACTATTTAAAACACTATGGACGTCGCTCAAGTATGATACTGTTTGTGCAGAAGTGTAATAAATAGTAAGGTTTTAGCGAAAATGCATATGTTTTGATGACAGTGAGCATACAACAGAATTGATTAGAATTAGATTATCCTGTACACGTTTTGTGAGTGGTTGTAAACAAATGTGTTGTTGTTGTTAGACGCAGCCACCTTTTATTTCAATTCATCAATCATTTTCTCCTAGGATTCTTCTTCTAGAAAAAAAGATGTCCTTCAAGGTAAAACAGGCCAGGGGGAGTAATTGATAAACAAATGATCATTTTGTGGGTCGATGGTAAACTTCATATATTACTAGCATGCATCATGTACGTTAAATTAGTCTTTGGTCACTGTTTCATTCCTCCTCTGTGCTGCCCATGAAACACTCTTCTCCCAAAGCAACCACAGACAAAAATAACATGGAGGACAAAATCCACAGTCCTCGTTCTAATATGATCATCTAGTATGAGGCTTTGGCAGTCTGAGTTAGCAAAACAAAGTGGGTATCTTCCAGGTTTAAAAAATAATAAGACAACATTCCCTCTTTGTGCTTCCTGGACAGCGTTACCTTGCTGAACTGCAGCAGAGGGATACTTCCTGGTGGTTGTCGGTTTGATGCTAGGACTCAACAATGGAAATAAATAACCTTAGGTAAAGTACAGCGAAGACCATAGCCAGTTTAAGAGGGCATCTCAGACTGCTGAAGCCTCATCTTAAGTTCAACTAAACTTTAGTAAGCATTTTTACAGAACTGTGGATTTCACTCCCTATGTTATACCATGTTGTTGCAGTAGGGATATCACAGGAACTATTGCAGAGACCTCCAACTCTTTTGACATACATATGTTTGTAGATATTGAGCGCTTTTTCTCCTCAATATGCACATTTATGAAGCAGGATATTCAAAAATGTCTATTCAGAGTAATCTCCTCTAGTCTTTGCATACAGACAGACACCCTGACTCCAATGTTACTCCATCGTAAATGTCCCATATACCACAGTAGGGGGTCATAAAAATGATTCTATAAAATAGAATTATTCATCACACAGCATAAAAGTAAAAAATACTGTACGCTAAGTTGATAATATTATGATATAATGTCTCACAATGTCGTTACTGTTCGTGTGGTATTTGCATGGTACACAGATCACAGAAAAACAAGTCAGTCGTCTAAAGTATTCACTGGTTGGATAAGGGGATACAAATATCAAATATACTCGAAATAATAAATATTATTTTTATATATTTGTATTTCAGGATTCCTTTAGGTTTTAATCCTGTGTGAGGGAAAGCGACTCACCCAGGCTCTCAGACAGCTGAGGGAACTCGTAGATGTGCTCACAGGTGTTACGGCTGTTCGGGATACAGAAGCCAAAGTCAAAGTCGAAGCTCTTCAGCAGGTGGTCGCGGAAGTAGTGCCTCTCGATCATGCGGAAGTTGTTTAAAGGCCGGTTTCCAACTGTGAATTCCACCCTGATAGAGAGATAGGCAGAGAGGAGAGACTGAGATTGTACACTATGCTTGAGTAATTATAATGGTATTACAGTCTGCACTGGATCCAATTACTTTCTAGCGCCCAGTGACGACGCTGTAATTGTTTCCTTTGTTTGTGTATGGAACAGGTGAGTGTGTTCTCCTTAGGTGTGTGTTGTTGGTGAGTCACTCACGTAGCTCCCACGATCCTCAGTCTCAGGAAGGCTGGAGTGAACTGGTACCGTACGAATCGGCCTGCGCTGGCGTCGGCCTCTCGGTGCTCCTCATCGTCCTCTGACACCCAGATCATACGACAGAGACATTTCAAATAAATACACTGAGGGATTATTTTGGATCAAATGTACCACTGATGTTTGTGAACCTGTCAACATACTTGGAGGCATTCATTTTTGAGATAATCACAAGAACAAGAGTCAATGATTTCATTGTAAAGTACTGAGAAACCAGATACAACAGCTTCATTAAAGAGCAAACTCAAATAAAACAGTACACGGAGGCGGCGGATGCACATTACCTGTGTGGGGGGGTTTGGCAATCTCAAACAGGACTGTGCCTGTCTCCAGGTCTCTGATCTTAAAGCGTACAAAGTCGACGTTATAAATATTGTCCTCGGGTTTACAGAGGTACCCTGCAACAATGAAATACACACAGATGTCAGGAGTTTAAAACACTGAAATGATTTACAAGCCATTGTAGCTCATGTGTACAAAGTGCCGATTTGACATGCGCAAAGATAACATTCAAAACACTAAGCTTGACTTTGTTTTTACACATGCAATTTGCATTCGGATACATATCCTACCAAACCACAAAATAAGATGAGATAACACAATGTTTTGTTATGATCACTGTGTAGTATTACAGAGATATGGGGAAAGCATGTGTGAAACCATCAAGAATATATCACACGTTATGCCACCAGAGAGAATAAAAACACTGATTGTGACTTCAAATGTCATAAACACTCCCCCTTGGCTCCAGTGTGATTTTTTTGCAAATTGCATATTTTGCCCCATCAGCTGTAAATATAGGTCATATGGCAGAATCTTCTGGCATTGTTTTTTTTAATCGTTTTTCAGGACACACAGAGTGATTTACTGTAAATCCTGGCAGTGATGTCACATTTATTCTCTGAGAGGTTTGATTTCTTCTTGCAATTAAAGTGACACCATACAAACGCCTCCTATAATTAAACCCCAGTGTGCATTGAGATGCTTAAAATAGGAACACCAGGTTTTTCCATGACTGAAAGATTGTCTAATGCAGTCTAACAATTCTTAATGATGTCAGGTATGTAATGTCTCGGATACATATAACATATAACAAATCAAATATAAAACAGGATATTTTAGTCGTGTCTCCATTATACCTGACAGCCATCCATATAAGCCTGTTCACCTACACGTCATTGGCTCTAGTTTTACGTAATGTGTGCATTTAATATATTCTGTGGGTTGTAGTAGAAAACGTTACGTTATGTTCAGCACAGGAAGCAAATTAAACATTGTAGGTCCACTTAAACCCACAACAAGAGACATTAGAGAGAGGAAAATCCAAACCTCTCGTAGCCCCCCGCAGTCCCAACACATCCTCCGGGGTGATATGTCCACTTTGTGTCCGCAGGTCCTCCTCCGTGACTGGCCTGCTGTCCACCTGACTGCGCCGGGACTTCAGCCTCTTCAGAACCCCTCCGCCAGGCTTGCGGTCCCGTGGAGGAGCCGCAGTGCCGTGCCCTCCGCCGGGGACGTTTTCAGCAACAGGCGCGTCGCTGCTGCGGGCTTTTGCTCCGCTCATCGTGGCTTCCTTTTCGTCGGCTTCCCCTTCTGTTTCAGTTCTGTGTGTCTCCGCTCTTGTCTCCTGATAAATGCGATAGGAAGAATAAGATGGCGTCCCACTCTCAGCGTTAGATGTCGAGTGTCGAAAGAAGTGTCGGTGAACGGTCAAGCTCTTGTTTTTGTAAGCACATGCTGTACAGTTGCCATGACAACTCGTCCGGTGAGGAGGATGTGGTGTCATGTGGTGTCATTCAGTGGAACGTCCACCAGGGGGCGCGCTTCAGGAACCTACGAGAATATACTGAAGAGTGTTTTAATTCATTATCACTAATACTACTGCCACTAATGGCACTAATTAATAATAATAATCAATGGTGAATGAGAGAAAAAGCTAACCTTGAGTGTGTATGCAATGTCTCCCATAGGATTTGTATACTGTACATTTCTTTTACATTAAACTTGTAAAAGTTCACAGCTTCCAATACTTGATTATGCTCCTTTCTGACAGCCTTTTTACCATCATAGGGCCTTATATATTTATTGGCCACATTGGACTTTCCTAAAATAAAATGAAATATATAAAAGAAAGATAAACTAAATTTCCAAACAAATAGTTAAACCGATAAAGAAAATGTCTTCATGTTGACCCAAGCATATAACGTTAACACCAAAGAAGATGACACTCATTTCAGAGTGTAAACACTGTTTAAACTAAACTTGACTACGTATTATGTTGGTGCATTTTTACCGCTTATGCACTAACATGTAAGCAGCATTTTAATACTTTAGCTGGTTGAGGTGCTACAGAAATACCATCTTATCCTAATGTTGAATGATTTGAAAGACAATTATAGACAACCCAATTAACACTCACATTTACCCTTAACACAATCCACATTCAGATGAAAAAATCCAGGTTTTATTTCTCAAATTTGCTTCATGGCAGAAATTATTTCTCTTGCTTGTGACGTTTCCATAAAGCCTAGGATACGCAAATGATACACTGTAAAGGCCCAGGTGTTATGCAAATGAAAGTGTAGTTAGTGAGTGCTGATGGGCACTTCCTGCTGTTAAAATGCCCCTCGAAGCATCCCCCAGCACTCTCCATTGAGCATGGAGAGCTACATTAATCCAACTCCTTTTAACATTTTGAAAAGTAGCTTCTTGTCTCAGTTAGAACCTGTTAATCCTGTCTATTCAACAGTTTACTAACATCAAGCCACAATGAATTTGCAGAGCACTTCCGGTCCGATCTTAAAAAATAAAAGAGCCACAACTCTCCAAATAAGAAATTGTGGTGAGTCACTCTAAGCATTACAGACATGTCTTGTTTTACAAAGTGATTATTGGTTGCCATAAAAATCTGTTTTAGTCATAGTCCTCCCAGATTTCTTAAATGTAATGAATGTTCCATTTATTTAGGTATACACTGAAAAATACTAAGCAATTTAAAGGGGGCCTATCATGCAAAATGCACTTTTGTACGTCTTTTATACATGAATATGTGTCCCCGGTGTGTCAGGGAACTCACCAAGTGTCAGAAAACACAACCCTCTCTCTTTTCCTCCATACCCAAATCTCTAAAAACGGGGCTGCAACGGATCTGATACAGACTGATACAGATTTGAAATATCTCTGACGTCAGAAATGAGGAGCTCCGCCTATATGGGCAACTCTCCACCTATCAGGAGGAGACAGCCACGGCCATTGCCGTTCGAAAGCGCTGGAGACGCTGTAGTATATGCCAGGCCTGTAGGTGGCGCTGTAGTCTGCCACAAAAGCAGCGAAGAAGACTTCTCACAGATTCAGCCCTTGCAAAACCAGGGCTAAAAAAGAGCAAATAGAGCGAAATGAGGCATGGCTAAAATGCATGATCTGTTTGGTATTTTGAAAAAAAAACTTCGCAGACATGTTTTATATAGGTATGGCCCTACAATATATTATTCAAATATAGCATGATAGGTCCACTTTAATCAAGCCTTATGTCCCCAGTAATCAAGTAACCCAGCGTCAATATCTAAAATCACTAAATCATAATTGATACAGAAAACACAATTCTTATTTAATAATTGTCTTTGTTCATATTACCTGATCAGTCACACACTGCTTATATTTAATAATCTTTGCACATATAGGAATGAACAGATTGCCCTGTAAAGTGGACATTGATCTTCATTTAACATTAGGTCTGTTAGGTGAATTTCTAGCACATTGGTGAATTAGCCTATAGTCCGCTGTATTTATATATTTGCCATAATACAAATTGTCTTTGTAATTTTAAAGAGGCCCTGTCGTGCTTTTTGGGATATCCCCTTTCCTGTAGTGCAGGGGTGTCAAACTCAATTTCATCTCGGGCCACATTAGCATCATGGTAGCACTCAAAGGGCCAGTTTTATATATAAGACTATATAAAAATACATATATAAATATTTAATAAAATAATGTATTATATTACATTGTTGCCTCTGCATTGGATTATTATCGTATAGGGTAATAACTTCATAATTAACTACGTCTGAAAGCAGAAGTCTGAGGCAAATCATTTCAAGTCTCTGCAGTGCGCATGTCACAAAATGATTTAAAAAGAAAAGCCAAATTCTGAAAAAAAAGTCAAAATCATAAAAAAGAAATAACATTTGTAAAAAAAAGTCAGATTCAGGGAAAAAGTCAAATTCTAAGAAAAAAATAATATTTTGAAAAAAAAAAGTCAAATTCTGAGAAATATGTCAAATTTGAGATGCATTGTTGCTGGGACATACTGGCAACGTGCTTTTGTAAATCGGCATGTAACCGTATAATAAACATATTATATTATTTGCAAGCTCTTGTGGGACCGCATCAAATGAAGTCACGGGCTGGATTTGACCCCCGGGCCTTGAGTTGGACACCCCTGATGTAGTGTGTGATATAGGTTTTTGTGCATGTAAATGGTCTGCAAAGGCTAAAATCCGAAAGTTCCCTCCAGAGGGAGTTTCTCACCCCCTGCCCGAAAGGCCTCCATTGGACTCCTTTGTTTACTTTTGTTACATAGCGACATCACTATGTGCAACTCCCGCTTCTGTTGGTTAGCACTCCAACTCATTGTACATGATAGGCTAAGGGGCGGGACATATCTAAGCTGTTGACCAATCACAACAGAGAGGGCCGGCTAACCAATCGGGTTTAAGAAAACAGGTGCTGCAGCACAGGCAGTATGAATATGTAAACATGCCACAGTAGAGGCACGAAGTACAAATCTGAATCTGGAAGTTAGCATAATAAGGCTCCTATAAGTTTATGACAAACTCGCTTTTATTGTGAAGTAAACACACGCCACTTCCTGTGTCTCGCTGTGTAACTTGCCTCCCCAGCAGCGGGCGGGCGCTGGGAGTGTCTGCTGGGTGTAGCAGCAGCCCGACGTCTCGTTAGTGTGAATGACTTGAAAAAACCCACTAACAACAGCTCAGCAGGCGAAACGCTCACGGAAAACTGAGGGACATTTTTCTTTTGTAACTTCTTCCCGCTTCCTTCCTTCCCCCACCTGTATGACTGCGTGAAGACAAAAGGTAAACAATAACATTATACTGCTGCTGACGAAATGTCTTATAAATATCTTAAAACTTCAAAAATCTGGTGTTAAGAGCAGGTGCACAAGCTCTATTACTATATTTTACTATCTTCTTAAAGAACATTGTCATGGGTAACGTCTTAAGTATCCGCATACATTTTTTCTCACAAAAGAGTGATTCACAACACTGACAGCCGAGCGTAAAAACAAACTTAGTTTTATTTACTTTTCACCTTTTCTTTGTCCAGTTTCAGACGGCTGGTTCAACGGAGTTCACTGTTGTGACGCGTTTATCAGTAACTTATTAACCATCCGAAATGAAGCATACGCACCGATATAACGTACATTTCGCAGTTTAATGTGCGCCACAAGTCATTGTATCGTAATATTTGCTTCACTGAGGAGCAGACGTTTCCCAAACTACGTGTTTAAGCTTCTCACAGCATCACTCCAAGAGGTAAATAACACAGTGGACATGAAAACGAAAGGGACCGAGTGCTGTCTGTTAGCCTTGGCAGGGCAGCAGGCACTGAAGGCAAATAAAGATAAAGAAACAAAAATCCCACAAGCTTAAGTGCTGCTGCAGGAAGATTTTCCCCTGACTGTGAATGTGGCCTTAATAAGCAACAGAAATCATCCATCAACTGCAGCTTTATTTGCCAGACACTGTTTATTTCTAAGGAATTCTACTTGAAAGTAAAAAAAAAAAAAGAGGGAGGTAAATCATGAAAAACAGGACACAGCTTTAAGAGTCCAATCCAAACCCATTGCACAATATCATGCACGCACGCCCAGAGCTGCTGTGTGTTTGAGCAATGGAGCAACAATTTTATTACAAACATATAACATGCAAAATACCTAAGTGCAAAGGCGGACTGCTGATCAAACCCAGCTGTAGATTAATAGTGTGAGAGTGACAGAGAAAGCTTTTTACTGACAAACACTGAGAGTTGCACAGTATTCAACTGGGGTGTGTAGTTACCGGTTTGTGTATAAGTATTACAGGTCAAACCAGATAACACAACAATGCCTGTTGTATATTTAGTGTTATACACTGGGAACATTACTGTTAAAAATGTGTACACAGGTGTCTAGGCTTGTCCTTTATTTCATCCTTGTGACATAGGTTTCAGTTCACTTGGAGATCTAGACTGTGATCTAGACATTTCTTCAGACTATTGTTGATGTGGGCGATGACTCATCAGGCCTGCCTCCATTGCTGACATGTCTCCCACCTGCCTGTTCTCATTCTCAGTTTAGGAGTTTTATTTCATATTAAGTGTGGTTTAAAAATTACACTGCACACTCACTGTCAGATCACATAACGTACTGTATGTATGTATCTATCTATGTATGTATGTAAGAATCTATGTATGTAAGAAACTGTAAGAATGTATGTATGTAAGTATCTAGGTAAGAATGTGTGTGTGTGTTATGTATTTATATATTTCTGTCTATGTATATTTGTCATTCTATTAATTAAATTGACTTTTATGACACTATCAACTTATGTTGAACAGATTTGAGTAGTGACGCCTTTTATTTGTTGAATATAAAATATTATAATATTATATATAATAATGAATATATATATTTTTGGTGTTTTTGACTGACAAACAAGACATTTAAAGCCATCAAATTGGACTTTGAGACACTGGGACAGAACAAACAAGGAAGTTCCTGCCGAAAAATGATTGTGCTTTTTGCAGCCTTTGTGAGCCTTAGTGAGGAAAAGTGTGATGTTATCAAAGGTCCAACAATACTCAGTAAGATATATAAAAAACATAACATTTAAAGTGTCAAGTATCAATACTTTAATTTAGGAAATAATCAAATATAGTCCATGTTGTGGTTTAACAAACAGTTTGTCCTACACAATGGGAATTACTTATATTGTCATTTCTCCCCCTCAGTATGGCTTCCCTCTGCTCATTTAGATCAACATTAAGTCACGTTTTGCACAACCTCAATCAGGGCTAGCTCTCAGAGGTCACACTCAAAATAAATATAAAATCCCCCATGCTAGAAAAGTGACAGTGACTGGCAGCTCTACATAAGGCTGCAACTAGCCATTTAAATGGTTTCAATATTTAAAAAAGTTCTGTGTCATTATTTGAAAACTAAACTGAGCAAAAAGTTAATAGGCTCCTGCAGGAAGACTTTCCATTGTTTCTGGTGTTTGTTCAGTGTGATCGATGTGTTTCTTTGTAACCCTGCAGAGGTTATTTGCCTTCAAAAATCTCGACAGACCAGTCTCATCCAGTTTTTCTACACCACCACCGCCAGTGTTCTTTCAATGTAAATGTACCGCCGTATTTAAACACCTCTTCTTCCTTCTTTCAGCGACTCAGCTATGGAGAGCTCCTTTGAGGTTTCCCAGACTGACGGCAGCTCTAACCCCAAACCATTTCTGGCCCCCAAACCTCGACTCACTCCCAAGCCCTTCTCTCTGCAGAAGAACACCACAATCCGCTCCATCCATGCCCCAAAGACGGTCACTTCAAACTCGACGAAAACCACACAGCAGACGGTCAAATCAGGAGCTGCAGGTCTCCCCAAACCTTCAGTGACAGCACCCGCACCGAAACCCCCTCAACAAACCCCCACCTCTGCTTCCAAACCCAAGACAGACGTAAGTGTCTTACCGACAGATCCACCAAAGTCAACCAAAGAAGGGATAGCAAGTGGAGAGGATACTCTTGATTCCAGCGTGGTAAAACCTGATCCTGCTCCACCCAAAGTGACACCCAAGCCTCCGCCAATCCAGAAAGACGATGTCATCCAAGCAAACCACAAAGCATCCACGGAAATTGTAACTAAACCAGTACAGAAAGAAGAAAATAAGAAAGAAGATGAATCGCAGACTTCTGTCGTACAAAACCTCGACGAATCAGGCAGTGACGTTTCCTCTACAGACAATCCAGCGTATGGATGGGGCGGCAGCAGGAAGCGGCTGTCAATGAAGCTCACCTCCAAGTTTGAGTCAGGTGGCCCATGTCTGTCCCCCCAGCCAGCTGTTACCATCACAACAACCGACACCAAAGATGATGCAGACAAGCCAGAGCCTTCAGACCCAGAGCCGAGCCAGCCGACATCAGAGCCGTCCAACAAGGAGGGCGATGATGGAGCGTTGCTGGGGGTAAACAGCGGAGGGGGAAGCATAAAACGCAGAATCAGCCTCCTGTTTGACTCCTCATCGAAGCCAGAGATCATGACAAAGAGAGAGGAGCCGGAAATTATAAATGGTGCAGGAAGTGTGAAGGGTGTAAGGGAGAGAATGAAAATCTGGGCAAAGGAAACACCCCCCGAGGATCCAAAGACTGAGAAGAAGCCTCAGGTTGCTCCAAGATCTCGCTCCAAGAGGTGAGCATGCCTTCTTTCATTTGTGCCGTTTGTGTTTGGTAACGTGTTAAGACATGAGGAAAAGGAAAACATTCTCCTCCAAGTGCAAACAAGTATAGTGTTATCTAAGGTCAAAAGCACAGATTCATCTTTGGCTCTACATTTCATTTCAGATTCTTCTGTTGTGATCAGATGCATGCAACAGATCAGGTGTTTTCTTTAAGACCAATGTTGAGCATTATTTATGGCCAATGATGAAGTCACACAGCAAGCTGTATCGTTTTTTGTTCAGTTTCCTTGGAGAGAGAAAGGTTTTTTCAGTCTCTGCCATTGTTTCTCCCAGTTTCTGTCAAAAATATTGGAGAGATGAGACAAGCCTTGAACTTATAGACGATTTAGTTTTACTAGCACAGTTTTCTTTTACTCCATATATAATAACTTACTTCTTAATGTACTGTGCTGTTCTCTCAGTAGTAATGTGGTAAATGAATAACGTAGCTTGCCAGATTTATGTCCTCAAATTACACTAGATAAGAGTTCAAACCAGGCCACTTCAAAGTATGAAATTTGAGATCTCCAACCACCTACCGGTATGAGTGCAGAGCATGTTTATTTAAAAAACAAACATACAAATGAGTGGCAAATAGAGGCTAGTGGAATATTTGTTGCTGTAATGTAGTCGAATCAAACCTACCCTTAAAGGAGAGAGAAATACAACTCTCATGTCTGTATGGTATATCTGTCAATGGAGCTTGTTGTTGGTTACCTTGTCAGTGGGGAAAAGTCTCCAGGAAGTGACAGCACCAGGCTAAGGCAAAGTTACTCACATTTACATTTTTTGCATGACATTATTTGCATTGATCCAACAAACAAAAGAGATATGTTAATGACTGAGCTGTAGAGGAATTAGTGGGCAGATTTCTTTAACTAGCTTATTCCAGTCATAATGCTAAGCTAAGCTAACAGGCTTCTGGATGTAAATGTATATTTAGCATACAGTCATGAGAGAATTCCGAATTAGAATACCTTTGTTAGTTAAATGTACATTTTTACAGAAACAGCAAAGAGGCAAAATATTAATTAAGAGGCATGCATAAAATATCAGAGATCGAATTTACACAAATTACAAAATTACCCATCCAGGTGGACAACAATAAGTACAGTAACAGTATTTAAAAATAAATAAATAATAATAAGTATAGCACGTTGAAGTGCTGTGATAGCAGCCAGGTAACAGTAGTGAAAATAAAATGATAGAATGCACAGTTATTGTACATTGTGTTACCAGGGCCGGCCCTAGACTTTTGGGGGCCCTAAGCTAGCTTTGGCTTGGGGGCCCCCCTCACTCTAGCGCGTTCTCACTACACACAACACGGAACCAACTTTTGTCTTATGATGTTAGCATAAGCACACATATTGTATAAATAAGCATGTAAACACCGTGGTCCTCACCTCCTCTAGGGGGGTCCGGGGGCATGCTCCCCTGGGAAGATTTTTCTTTAAATATTGAAGTTACAAGCATCAATCTGGTGCACTTTAAGAGCAAAATTAAGAGATCTATGGATACATCTCTCAACACCCATATGAAACAGAACTGTAAACATATTTTTCTTTATGGATATTTTACAAATCACTCCCCTTTTAAACTGTATTCTTGTTTTAGTATTTCATAACTATTTTTCATTTATTCTCTCTGGCTGTCCATCTCATAATGTTCACATAGAAACTAGCTGTCAATAGGAATATCATTCAGAAGAAATATAATTTCATGCAAAAATCTGTCACAAAAAGAGGTTGCACATTTAAATTCAGGTGTTGTTATGGCAACATCAGTGGCCAAACAGCCACATTTACTGCTGCAAATACGTTCAAACATGCTGTCGACACGTAAAGCAGTGGCAACTATGCCACCATTTCAGCTGACTTTTTCTCAGAAATACTGTCACATAACATCCATATATTTCAGTGCTAGGTTTATGCTTAGCTAATCTAACTATGAAACACTTTAACTGACAGGACTCAGGATCAACTGTGTACTGTAAGGTAGCTTCTAGCTTCATGTCGAACAGTAAGTCAACATTTTCCAGAGAGCTTTCTTTGAAATCACCAGGTAACGCTAAAAAACACAATATTTAGATTGTATGACAAAGTGTTTATTTAATATATCTGGCTAGCTATAGCTACTTGCTAACGGTTTAGCTTACCCCCGCGATTCAAAGTAACGTCAACGTAGCTGTAATTTATGCTATGTTCGCATAACTTGGAAGTTTACTGACATTTACATACCTTGTTCTCCTGGCTCAAGTGGTGGCTCTGGGGTTGTTGTGTGAGCCACCACTTGAGAATTGTCGTCTGTCCGACTGACAGTTTATTTTAAACATTGTCACAACTCACAGGATAGGTACCTGTCAGCCAATAAGACAGATGTTTATTTCCATTCAACTCTCTGGTTGGTCTGGTGTCTTGCCTCTGTTGCATTCACTGAACACGGGAAATTACAATCCTGCCGTCCTCTCATGATGAGGTTAAGGTAAAGCACGGTTAATGTATTATATGATTGACTCAATAATATAATACATGACTTTGAGAGTAGGCAATCTAGGCATATTAACAACATTAATTAAACATACGTATCACGGCGACGGTGTAGTTTTTTTTGCCAGGGGGCCCTTAGTGGCTGCGGGACCCTAAGCGGCCTTTTATGTCGCTTAATGGGTCGGACCGGCTCTGTGTGTTACAGTAGTTGAATAGTCTAATTAAGAGAAAGCACCCAACACATGTGTTATAGTCTGTTGTTATATGTGTGGTGGTCTACCAGGGGCCATGATGGTTGTAAAGTAAGAGTAAGGCATTCAAGAATATGTGCATTTTTTTTATTTGAAATGAAAGACCCCTGCCATTTATCTGTGGATAATTCTTCTGTAATTCAACTTAAAATGTTATCTCTTTTACAGCTTTGAGCCAGCAACTGCTCCAACAGTGGAAACACCCACAATGCCGCCTGCTGCTCCTGAAACCTGGTCCAGTCACACATTGGATCTTCCATCTAAGGTGTCGCCCGCCGAACCACCCACAGAGACCCCGATGGAAACATCCAAAGACGCTCTTACTGATGCCCGCTCAACAGAAAGCTCCAAAGAAACGCCAGAAGAGGATATGGAGGACACGTCAAGTGAAGGGAGTGTCAAACTACGCAAACAAGGCTCATATACACTCAACGCTGATGAGGGAGACTCCAGTGAGACACCTGAACACGCTCTCAAGAGGGACAATGTCAAACGACGCTCTGTTCGCTTCGGTGTGGTGGAGAGAGATGATGGTGGGCCTCCATTGATCCTGGGCTCACCGTCTTCCAGCGAGGATGAAGAGGAAGAGGAAGAGGAAGAAGAATCTGAGGATGAAGCTAAAGAGGACGTCCCTACGCCTGTCTACAGAAGAGTAGGAGGTCAACAGAAGAAGGAAGATGATAAGGCGCAAGAAGAAGAACGTCTGAAACATTTGGAATTTGAAAAAAGACGAAGAGCAGATGAACACGAGCAGCCGAGAGTCAAGATGGAAGAAGAGAAAAAGAAGGCGAGGGAGAGAGAAAGGTTGGACAGAGAGGAGATGGAGCGGGAAAGAGAGAAGGAGTTGATGTGGCAGAGAGAAGAGGAAAGAGAGAGGGCGAAACAGAAAGAAGAGAGACTTCAACAAGATCAGGAAGAGGGAAACAAGAGAGAAGTTATTAATAAAAAGAAACAACGAGAGGAGGAGTGGGAACAAGAGTGGGTGAAGCAGACAGAGAGGATAAGAGAAGAAGAACAGGGGGAAGGAAAGAAAGAGTTGGAGTGGCAGAGACAGAGAGAAGAGGAAAGAGAGAGGGCGAAACAGAAAGAAGAGAGACTAAGACAAGTTCAGGAGGAGAGGAAAGAGGGAGTGGACGAGAGACTGGTCAGCGGGAAAGAAGAATACAACGTCCAGCGGAAAGTGAGAGAGAAGGAAGGCAACAAGAAGTTACAAAGAGAGGAGGAGTGGGAACAAGCCTGGGTGAGCCAGGCAGAGAGGCTGAGTGGAGGAGACGAGGAAGAGATGGTGCGGCAGAGGCAGAAAGAGGAGGAGAGGGCGAGACAGAAAGAGGAAAGACTCAGACAGGAGGAGAGGGAGAAAGAAAGACTAAGAGCGGAGGAGAGAAGGGAAGAGGAAAGGAAGAGGCAGAGAGAGGAGGAGAGAAGGGAAGAGGAAAGGAAGAGGCGGATAGAGGAGGAGAGAATGGAAGAGGAAAGGAAGAGACAGAGAGAGGAGGAGAGAAGGGAAGAGGAAAGGAAAAGACAGAGAGAGGAGGAGAGAAGGGAAGAGGAAAGGAAGAGGCGGATAGAGGAGGAGAGAATGGAAGAGGAAAGGAAGAGACAGATAGAGGAGGAGAGAGCAGAAGAGGAAAGGAAAAGACAGATGGAGGAGAGAGGAGAAGAGGAAAGGAAAAGACAGATAGAGGAGGAGAGAAGGGAAGAGGAAAGGAAGAGACAGATAGAGGAGGAAGGAAGAGAAGAGAGGAGAGATAAGGGAAGAGGAAAGGAAAAGACAGAGAGAGGAGGAGAGAAGGGAAGAGGAAAGGAAGAGACAGATAGAGGAGGAGAGAAGGGAAGAGGAAAGGAAGAGACAGATAGAGGAGGAGAGAAGGGAAGAGGAAAGGAAGAGGCAGAGAGAGGAGGAGAGAAGGGAAGAGGAAAGGAAAAGACAGAGAGAGGAGGAGAGAGGAGAAGAGGAAAGGAAAAGACAGATAGAGGAGGAGAGAAGGGAAGAGGAAAGGAAAAGACAGAGAGAGGAGGAGAGAAGGGAAGAGGAAAGGAAAAGACAGAGAGAGGAGGAGAGAAGGGAAGAGGAAAGGAAAAGACAGATAGAGGAGGAGAGAAGGGAAGAGGAAAGGAAGAGACAAAGTGAGAAAAACCAATTTGAGGAACTGGAGAAACAAATGCGAGAGGAATTTGAGATAAAGCGTGCACAAGAACTGGAAGAAAACCGAAGAAAGGAAGAAGAGAGAGAAAGGGAGAGGCACATTAGGCTGAAGGAGCTGCAAGAAAAGGAAGAAGAGATGGAGAGAATGGGGCAAATACAGTTGGAAAGACAGAGAGAGGAGGAGAGAAGGGAAGAGGAAAGGAAGGGGCAGATGGAGAAAGAAAGAGCATTGGAGCTGGAGAGAAAGCTTCGAGAGGAATACGAGAGAAAGCAAGCACAAGAACGGGAAGGAAAGCTACAAATGGAGGAAGAGAGAAAGAGGCAAGAAAGAGAGAGTGTGGCAGACAGAGCAGAGAAAAATGTAATCAACTTTGACTCTGAAGATGTGCCTCAGAAGTCGCTGCTTTCCCCCTCAAAGAGGGAGGCGGAGGTTGTCTACGATGACTTCTCCGTCAGGCCGCCTGACATGCACGTGGTCTACGACGACTTCTCCGTCAAACCCAGGCCGAAAGCAGACACCAGACCGCCCTCGAAGAGTTGGGCAGACTACTCTGGGAACAGGCAGGAAGTAGTTGATTGGTTGGCGCCCCTGGAAGTCAGTCCCGTGGAAAACAGAGTGCGTGAGCAGGTGGAAAGAACAATCCTCCCCGAGCCTACAATAGCCCCGGAAAGTCCAGAGAAAGAGGAGAAAGAGGAAGAGGAGCAGAGCCCAGAAGAGGAAGAGCTCATCTCCTTGGAGATGGAGGAGGAAGAAGACGAGCTAAAGGTAAATACAGACTTTCTGTTGGAATACAACTTCATTCAAACCTGCTCCTGATTCAGGGAGTAGTTGTGAACACCATCATTGTTACATGAAAGGCAACATTGTGTAATGATTCACAAAGGGTGAGGTTTAAGCACAGAGACAGGAGAGAACACGTTAATGTGGTTATTTCACCATTGCATCAAATCACCCTGGCAACCACACACACCTCACCTGCACCAACACATTGGTATTCCTGTTGCACGGGTACAAGCATCTTGTTATACTCGCTTTACCCTGACTCAGTCTCAGCTCAAGAACGTGGTGTGTGTGTGTGTGTGTGTGTGTGTGTGTGTGTGCGTGTGTGCGTGTGCGTGTGTGTTGAGTGATGAAACCAGCATGGCCTGAACTCTAAATCTACTCCCATGTGTCAGTAGTAGTATCGGTCTTTACTCATAGTGATACCATATTTCTTACAATAATACAAATACTTAAAGTGTTTGATAAAGATAAGTCTTGACTTGGGAGGTCGACGATACAAATAATCCTAGCTGTGAAGGTGCATGATTCTCAATTCATGAAACCAAATGACTTCCCCCTTGAGATGATATGTGGAAAAATTACTTTCTGTCACTGCATTAAACTGTGAACTCAATTTCTGGTGCACCAGACAGGAAGTGAGGTTTCGTCCTCCTCTGCATGTTTCGCAACCGTCTGCTGCTTTCATTTTGTTGCCATTTATGTGTAAAGATAACATTGATTTCAAAGAGAAAGGCAGTTTTAAAGATAAATATTGCATGATCAAAAGAAGGAGGGATGGATTATTTCTCCTGGGCATCTTGGATGAGTTATTTCCAGCAGCAATGGGTGAGTCGTTGCTGATTGAAATATCACCTAATGTGTGTTTGTGGTTTCACAGTGAACTGCAGAGCCAGCTCAGCAGTTTGCACCTCTGACAGCGATCCACCTTATGGTTTACATTTGCTTTTGGTGTTGTCATGCAGTAAGCCAGCCACTCCCATCAGTATATGTTTCAACTTGAATATGAACTAATGAGCTGCAATTAACACAATAAACTGAGTTATCAAGTCAATATTGAATACAATACATGTAGAGCCAAATCACACACATCTGCTAAAGGATTATGATTTAAAAGCTGTTTTGGTAAAAAGCTCAATTATTAAAGCTTAGGCTAAATTGAGTGTCAGAATAATTGTCTTATGACAATGTATACCACAAGACAATATACAGTTGTCATATCAGAGAGTTTAATATCTGTCCCTTTATCATCTCTTGTAGGTAATTGTAAAACATCTGTGAGCCGCACCTGTGTGAGGAAGTCCTTTGATTTGTTGGGTGTTTAAATTTAGCAACTAATATATTTTTACCGTGACAATTCAACAACTCAATACTTAAAACCAGATGCTTTATATGTCGTTCATTTAATGAAAATGTTTTAATATCTGTAACTGAATTACTAACGCAGAGGATATCAAAGTCTAACTAACCCTCCTAATTCAGCTGTAAAAGTGAAAAGGTCAACAATGTGAACCCAAGCCAATGAACCAATAACTAGTAACCACAAAGGAACATATTTAAAGGGGACCTATCATGCAAAATGCACTTTGTGATGTCTTTTATACATAAATGTGTCCCCGGTGTGTCTGGGAACTCACGCAGCGTCAGAAAATAAAACCCTTTCTCTTTTCCTCCGTACCCAAATCTTTTAAAAATGGGGGTACAACGAGCGGATACAGATTTGCTGCCGATATTACGTAATTTCGGATTGGTGGACCCACAGAAAGTTGCTATCAGAAACAATGCCTGACGTGTTTTGGACGTCTTTGTTTACGTTAGCAAGCCTCGCTAACACTCAGAGCGAACCTGTGCTGAAGAGCACATGTGTTTTAAAAAGCAGGAAATAAAAAAAGAACTCACCTTGTGATAAACCCGCAAGAGAAAAAGCATTTGAGCTCCATACTATTTCAGAAATAATCTTTGATGTGGTTTAAAACAGGATGGCGTTTTATCACAGCAGAATTTAACTTTATCTCCGGTAGAATTCTGATCAGGCATTAGCTCCGCCTCCTCTTTTTTTTTTTTTTTTTCAAGCTAAGGACCCAAAATCTGTGTTTCTGTAACAGGGCTGCAAAAGAGGGGTATGAGCAGTATGAGGCATGGCTACAATGGGTGATCTGTTTGGTATTTTAAGCAAAAAATATAGGTAGGTATGGCCCTACAATATATTTTTTAAATATAGCATAATAGGTCCACTTTAACCATGATAACTAACAATCCTAACCTATTGTCATGAGGACTCCAGTCTACTTGACTTGTAACATCTGTTTCATCACGCTTAAATTATTATAGTTCAGGCATTCATTTTTAGCTTGTGTCCAATTTGAGGGTATTTATTTTAAGGCGTACTATAGTTTACCCTGACTTTGACTGTTGGTGACTGAAGACAGGTATACACATTGTATTAATGCTGCTATGCTTATGATATGATAAATATATATGCTTAGGCTGCTGGTAACAACTTTTTTTTTTTCAGTTAAATCAGAGTCCCATTGTATTTGTAGTACAGCTGCAGTCAACAGACCATGTCTGAGCTCACTTCTGGGTGGACCCTCATTAAACGTCATCGCTGTACTGCCTAAAAGAAGTAGTCCTAAATCTGTTGGAAGCTAAATAGTCTGCTGATGTTGCAACTGGAACATTTTAGTAACCTTAGCAGCGTCAGCCTGCCTGTATTTCATGAAGTAACAGACTGAAGTAAAAATGACGGCCTAACAACACACATTAAAGCAATTTAAAGTCCAAGGTCTAGCACATTATGTAACTAAATGAGAAACATCTTGCAAAAGATTACAAATCTGAAAAAGAAAGGAAGGTTTATCTTATCTAAAAAAACAAGGAAGCAAAAATTCAAGGTGAGAGTTATCAGAGAACATCAGAGAGTATAAGCAGCGGACAGGGCCGTGCCAGTTTAGACAGAACTGTGCACCACCTGTTTGGACATGCAACATTTTTACCCAGAGGCAATGTAATGAAAACACTGAACTGTGGAGCTCTGAACTCTGTGTGTGTACGTGTGTGTGTGTGCGTCTTTGTGATATTGCATTTCTGTTTGCTACGTCAATGCTTCAGCAAACAAACCAACTCTTTAAACAGGTAAGCTCCTGTAGAGCGGCATTGTACATAACCACTTATCTTCAGTGAGGCCTTTGGTATTATTGAAGCTGTGTTTGTCATGAGAGTACAGACGGTTTCTCACCAGCGAGTGGCGCTGCTGCTCTTTAAAATTGCACTTCCTGAGTCTGCACCACAACAAGTTCATCTCATGTAGAAGAGCACCTTTCACTGCTATAATATGACAAAAGAACACGAAACAGTCAAGTTTATGTCAAATAAATGAAATGTTTCTGCTGCAAGAACAATCTACAGCTATTTGTGTGGCTGAGAAAAGCTGGACAGGACAGAATGAGGAAAATGTTTACTGGGCAAACACAAGCTGTGCAGCCAACCGCACTGCCTCATTCAGGCTCAAAGACAGACAGACGGACGGACAGACAGACGGACAGACGGACAGACAGACGGACACAGACTGACAGTGGTATGATCCGAGGTGCTGTGTGGTCATCATGTCCTCATTTGGATCTGGTCAACAGGGCAGCGTGTCAGAATGACCATACATGGTGCCCCTCTTTCTCTGTCTCTCTACTCAATCTCTCCACCCCAGTTTTAGAGAGCCCTTCACACTCTACACACACACACTTTCTGGCACAAACACACACACTCAAAGGAGGATGGGCTAAACCCCGGACCAGAAGTTCACATGTCCACAGTCATCTAGCTCCAAACTTTCTCTCAACTTGTGAAAAAGTCTTCCTGTTTCCTGCTGTTCCCTCGGGCCTTTCCTCTCACAAAGACCTGGTTTATTCAGTTACCTGCATCATTTACCTACGGGGGAGAGAGAGGAGGGAGGTGCATAAAGCACCTTCACTCAGCCTGCCGCACCTTCCTTCCTTCCTCTCGGGATTTTCCACATCCGAGCACAGACCTCCACTTTGTTTTGATGTTTTTGAACGTGGAACTGCTCAGGTATGGAGGAGAGGAAGGGGTGATCTGACTTTCTGTACCTGGCTTTGGATGTGGCAGATATTTCCCACGCTGCTTTTCCTTTTTTTTTTTCCTCAATGGAAAATGGAGTTGTGATGAGAAATGGGACGTAGGTAGACAAGCTTGACTGTGGCAGAGAAAGTTGAAAGAAAACAAAGAAAGAGGGCGCACATGAAATGAGGTAATCTACAATCGTCATAATTGCTTTACTTCCAGAGGGACATTTGTCATAGAGAGTTTTGTCAGCGTCTTTTTTACAAGGATTATTATGTGATGATTGGAAAGTCTTTCTCCGAGACGCTTGTGTTTAGGATGCCACATCCATCGCAGTGAGTGCTGCAGTGGAAGAGTTGTTTCACAGCGCAAACACATGGCCTCTCAGACTATTGACTTCTTCACTGACAGCAAATAATTGACTGTTCCAGGGAGTTTGTCTGACCTGAACCATAACATTATGGAGAGAGAGGACGCATCAAATGAAAGATGGACTATACCTCGTTTTGTATGACATCAGAACAATTTGTGCCCTCTTTACCTTTTACTTGCTGAAAATAATGACTGAAAAGCAGACGAGAGACGCGGCTTTCTGACTCCGCACAATCCCTTCATCTCTAACAAAGCTCAGTTTCTCTGATGACCCAGTTCCCATGGTGACCCTAGTGACCGTGTGAGCTTTCCGGACCATGCAGTACTTTGGAGGGAAGATGTCGGCCGCCCAGCTCCAGGTGACGGGATGGGTGGGCAGCGTGCGGCGCTCCTTGCAAGGGGCTCTGGAGCTGGTGTGGGGCCCTGCAGAGGACACGCAGAAGACGGAAGAGGAGGATAAAGTGGACGAGGTGGAAGAAGAGCAAGGTGGCGATGGCGAAGGAAGGTTTCAAAGAGCTATGACGCCACTTCGCAGCTTCGCCAGACGTAGCAGGAGATCCCTACGTCGCTTTTCTGACAGAAGTCGGCAGACCCTTCAGAGGAGAGGCCCTGAAACCTGCTCTGTAAGAAAGAGATGATGTAGCAGGAAGTAACAGCTTAGAAATATATATCCAGTTCTAATGAATAGGACTGAATAATGACAACCTCATTTTTAAATAATTGCCTTTTAAAGGTTTCAACTGACATTAAGTACAAGAATCAGCAGCTTTTAGGGCCTGGGTTAATCAAATTAAGAGCCATGGGTATGGGTGCTTTTCACAATATGCTCCAGGGTTATATCTCCCCGCCCATGTGTCAACAGATAGCCATGCAAATGTAGAGAGGGAGAGCAGAAGCTTCAGGAAGGAAGCAGCTATCTGATAAAGTTGTCCAAATGTAGTGTTTTATCAGCGTACATGCACGCCCTATCCCTCTGTGTCTGTGGTGTGTGTCAGAGATAAAGCAGATGACTACAACAAAGTGTGACACACTTAGACAAGGTTTATGTTTACTCATGGCTGGCGCAGTTATATATCATTACATTAGAGTCCATTAAATTAAATGAACCATTACATTGGATCACAATAGTGCTGTAACTAACAATTATTTTCAATGTGGGTCAATGGAGAACTTTCTGGATAAATCAATTAGTTGTTTAATATTGAAAAATGTTGACTAATTTTATAGCAACGACGAATACATTTGTTTTTTCCGCTCTGAATTATAACTATTAATTGTAATATTAGTTTTATTATGTTTTTTCCTTGTAATATAATCCACTTATAGGACAAATTCAGTTCAGATTTTTCGACAAAAGAACACTACACTGCAGTACAGTTGATCTAAATATGACGGTATACTATTGTTGAGTTATCAAGATCAAGATTTAGCAAAAGGACGATAAAAAGAGCATTTGTTGTTGTTGATATCGTGCTCTGCTTTGGAAATGAAAGACAAATGTATCTTTGGGTGCTGGCTGCAATACAGGAGCTAGTTCTTTTGAGACATACAGGCTGAGAACTATTCTGGTAGTTTTGCAGTGTTTACTGTGTGTGTGTGTGTGTGTGTGTGTGTGTGTGTGTGTGTGTGTGTGTGTGTGTGTGTGTCTGGGCGTGTGTGTGTGTGTGTTTATATGTGGGTGTAAGTACACCACAGAGACCAAAAGGTGAAAATGAGCTTCAGGCTGTATCCACTTTACATTTTGATGATCCATCACTTTCCATTATAAGAGTAGATTTGTTGTTGTCAGTCTTCATCTCTTACTCTGTTTTAGAGTCACAGTTGTGCGTGCGACATCTTTAGATGTTATCCTCTCCCCTGCACCAAACACAAGCTGACTCACACATTCCTCTGGTCTTGACAAAAATGTTTTGGATGTAAACTATAATAAAGCCCACTCTGTCTTGACTTGCACATCCTCCGCCCACCCAAGCATACTGCCCTGGCACACACTCATACATAGGTTTATTGCAGTTTAGAGATTCTTCTATGGTGAAGTTTGTAAAGCATCTGGTTCTTATGGCTGTACTTAAAGGCTGTTGCTGTGTTGTTACAAAACGAAATGGAGTTTCCATAGTGTGTATGTACTTCTGAATCAGATGTACATGTGTACATTAATAGATTGTTTCTGATATTTTTTCAACAAGCTGGTGAACGTAAGCACTTAGCTGCTAATTTCCCAAGGAGTTTATGGAAGCTAAAGATAGAGCTTAAAGAGTAAAAAACTGATTTATATTTGTTGGGTGGCTAAAAACATTATTTCAAATGAAGTTTAAAGTTGCTCTATAACTGCTATGTATAAATATGCACCTGTTTGCTTACTTTGCTAACATATTCACTACAGCTAGCTCTCCGACACATTGTACTTGACAGACTAAGGGCGAGACATCTTTAAGCGGTTGACCAATCACAACAGAGCCAGCTAACCAATCAGAGCTGACTGGGCTCTGGTTTCAGACAGAGGCTGAAAAGAGGTGCTGCAGCACAGGCAGTGTCAGAGAAATAAAGACCTTTTTGAACATTAAAGCATTAAACATGTCACAGCAGAGGCACAAAATACAAATATAAACCCGTAAATGAGCATAACATGTCCTCATTAATGAACTTTTGCTTTAAAATCATAAGAACCTTTTTGGAAGAGTATCCAGGATACATTTTGTAGAGTCACATGTTTTGCTGCAAATAAATAATAAAAGCATGGGGGAGATTCAGGATGAATTCACGTTGGTGGAATCCCCTAACTGTAGCCTGTTTGTCTCTGTGAGAACGGACCTTGTTTTCCTCTGCACCTAAACACAGTCTGTGGTTATAGGAAAATCACTAGAAGCCTATTCATTCATGCTATGATGTTGCCAGATAACAGGCATTGTGCAAATGAAGCTGCAGCTGCTGCTGTGTGAGTAATAAATGGACTTATGGAGGAGATGAAATGTCGGGGATGTTTACCCGGGTGTTGTTTTGTATCCAGGTGACAATATCAGACAACGCAACACTGGGATGTGCCCCTTGACAAAATGTGAGCTTAAAGGAATGTTTGTGAGGAAGTGCACTGCAGTAGCTGTTGTCTGAACGTGTGTGTGTGTGTGTGTGTGTGTGTGTGTGTGTGTGTGTGTGTGTGTGTGTGTGTGTGTGTGTGTGGTGTGTGTGTGTGTGTGTGTGTGTGTGTGTGTGTGTGTGTGTGTGTGTGTGTGTGTGTGTGTGTGTGTGTGTGTGTGTGTGTGTGTGTGTGTGTGTGTGCGCGCGCGCACCCATGCATTCCATCATGTGGGCGTGACAGCAGCAGCATGAGTGTGTTTGGTGTGTCTGTGTGTAGGCATATAGGTGGGTATGCCAGTGCTCATGGTGTTTATCGAGGACAGCCCAGCCTCTGTGACCGGCTCATTAAAAGATGCATGCTCGGCTGGTCCTCAGCCCTCTCTCCCTCTGTAGTTACTGATCTTGGCTCAGTACACGGTCCTGTTCACCCCCCCGCCTCATCTACAGAATGTGACGTTCTAATACGCAGAATTACAGAATAAAAGCACATTCACTTCATTTGGATTGTGTATGATATACAACAGAGAGAGCAGAAGGGTTGCTGGTTTCGTCTTTAGCCAAATATCTTTCCCTACATAGCCCAATACTTCCTTTATGTTTTCTCCGGTTCTGTTGTATGATATGTATTTTTGTTCATTTGGTCTGTCTTTTTGTCTTTCAGGCACCTGTTAACAGTTATAGCCCAACGGGGGAAGACACTGATGCTTTGATAGACAGTGAGCCAGAGCAGCAGAATGAGGCCTGCGAGCAGACATCTGACATTGACAGGTAGGAGAGAGGTTGCACAAAACACATACTGAGTCTAAACTGCGGACTGTGTATATTTCTATCTACCCTGATGGAGACAGACAGGACTGGACAGGTTTAAGTGTCATGTCTTGTGCTGAAGGTGTGGCTTCACATCGAGGTGATTTGATTCAAACTGCAACACGTCTGATGATAAAAGTGCTATAGCCATCGGACATGACAGTTTTCAAGGATCAAGCTGCATTACAACAACCCTTTGTGAAACTGGACTGGAATACATTTCAGTCAGCTTTGTGTGCTTAAATATTCAGGACAATGTGCATTTGGCAACTTCAAACATCAATTATTTGACATAACCAATAGTAACTGCACACTAAAATATGATAACAAGGACTTTCAAGTGTTTCCAAGACTGAAGCTCCCTGTGCCCCCTTGTGGCTACTAGAGCTCAACACTGAAACAGTTTCCTTTTCCTACTCATTCAAATCACACATGATTTCAAATGTTCTCTCTCTTCAGCCCAGAGCCCGTCCCTGACGAGGTTCCTGAAGAACCCTCTGAAGACCCTGATACCACTGACTTCTCCAGAGTGCCGGAGCAGGCTCCATTCCCTGAGGTTGGTGACTCTTTGTTTCTATTCCTCCTTTGTGAAAGGGCACAGCCGATGTCTGCGTCATCCTCTACAAACATTAACATGTAGTTTGGGTGTAACTTTGCATACCTGACTGGAAAAAAACCACTCTCTTGCATCTGCTTTGCTGTAGTGTGATAGTCCATTTACAATCACAGTGTGTTGCATTCAGTGTGTGCTGGATCAGTGCTTGTCCACTATGTTTGTATATTATGTACATGTATGCGGAACTGCTGGACGGAGCCCAGAACGAATTTCCTTACGGGGACAATAAAGTATATCGTATCGTATTCTCAAACTTTTTTCAGTAATGTACCCCCTTTGAAACATTTTCTCAGCAAAGTACCCCCTGACCGACCCCGGACATTTTTGACAGAAAAAGCCTATACAAATAATTACAATATAGTGATGTTCCATCAGTGTTTGATTTATTAACTCCTTAATGCATAAATTACAACAAACTAAGGATATTTTCATCTTTATGCATGAAAAAAAATATTTTTCCAAGGAGATTTTCAATTGAATTAATATGTTTAACAAACCAATGAACAAAATGAAAATGAATTATTAAAAACTATAAATACAATACACAAATGTAACATGTTTATATGAGGACCCCCTTAGTGGTTCTAGGAATATTTTATATAAAATTGTGTTTTCTATTTAACTTATTGTACTAAGATTATTTTTGTAAACATGCATGGTATTTTTTTAATTAACCTTTTTATTTATTTTTACCTCACGTACCCCCTGCAATACCCCAACGTACCCCTAGGGGTCCGCGTACCCCCATTTGAGAATCACTGTGCTAGATGATGTGTGTGTTTTTGTGCACAGAGCTCCACTCCTCTCCTCGACACCAGCGCTCAGAGATCGAAGGCAGATCTGGGTAAGCGCCGAAGTCGGTCGCGTCCGCCACGCTCGATGCGTGGAGGTTTCTCTCCAAAGGAAAGTCAGGACTGGAGGGCCCAGGACACCATAGGTGATTACAGCATCCATAATGTTGAATGATCTTCAGTACATTGAGGGCTGGAGCTCTAAGTTACAGTTTTTTATAACTAATCAAGCAATTTCTCAATAAAGCAGTCTGGAAATGTTGATGTACTGATGGCTGAACGTTATATTGATGATTTTAGATGAAAAGAAGGCATCGTCTAAGCAAAGGGATTCAGACTCTGAGGAGGAGCAGCCTAAACCGAAGATAGCTCGTTCTCCTCCCCCCTCTCAGAGAGTCCCCATGTTCACTGGTTTGAACCCTGCATCCCTTATTGTAAGCACTATCAGAGTTTGAGAATCATTTACTATGTTTTACATTTTTGACAATAAATAACATGATACAAATGGGTGGCATTTAAATTGACTTGAATTCAAATGTCCCCTCAAGGCTCAGCTGAAAAGGAGAACATGTGGAGGAGGAACCAGAGGAGGAGAGGAAAAGGAAGAAAACAAGGGAAGAGAAGAGAAGGAAAGTCGAAATGAGGAAGCGGCTCCATCTCCCTCAAAACCCTCCCGCTCTCCTCGCCCGGCCGCTCGCTCTCCTCGCCCAGCCGCTCGCTCTCCTCGCCCAGCCGCTCGCTCTCCTCGCCCAGCCGCTCGCTCTCCTCGCCCGGCCGCTCATCTCCCCGGGGCGGCCCGAGTCCTGCCACCCATAGGTGGTGGGGGAGGAGGGTGAGAAAAGATCATGACAGCACAGAAACTTAACAAATCCTTTATATGATGAGAAATATGGTATGTGTCTTAATCATGACCTTTGACCTGTGCTTCTGTGTCATTCAGGTCTGTCTCCTCTCCCGCCTGGCTGAAAGAACTGAAGTCTAAGAAGCGCCTGAGTCAGCAC
Organism: Gymnodraco acuticeps; assembly: GCF_902827175.1. Taxonomy (NCBI): domain Eukaryota; kingdom Metazoa; phylum Chordata; class Actinopteri; order Perciformes; family Bathydraconidae; genus Gymnodraco; species Gymnodraco acuticeps. The sequence continues at coordinate 1,433,935 of NW_022991244.1, forward strand.
GACAGCGAGACTTAGCCAGACGCAGGTGAGCAATATGGGCAAGGGGAACATTGAAATACCAAAGACAGTTATTCTTGGCCACATAATAAAATATTAATTCAAAAAGGAAGTTTGTTCAAAAGGGATTTCTGCTTTTTCCTTAGACCTAGCATATTACCAGATTACCTGGGTTTCTTTTGTTACATTGTACAGTCGAGTCACATTTTTCAGCATTTTTTAAACAACTACTTTATGTGTCAATTTAACGCTTCTTTCTTTTTCTTTTTACATTTTACTAGCATTGTGAGTTGGTCAACTAAACACATTTTAGCTTCTTCTCATAAAAAGACGAGCCAGTGGTCACTATACGAATAAAAAACATATTTTGGATGATTTTCCTATTTAGCAACCTGATTTAGCTACTGGTTATATTAACATCAGAGCTTTCACAGCCTATACATTGCTAGTGATCCGTAATGTAATGTAAAATACTTAACAGGATCAGCCATAGAGGAGCGTTGAACGTTTTGATCTTTTTGAGATATGGCTAATACCCTGAATTATTGCTGTTGTGAAGGCGTTATTTAAGAGTTAATATGCTTGTGAGTCATGATGTGAGACAGCTGAATAGGTTTGCGATAATAGAAAACAAGTGCTTTGGACTTTCCGGCAATGCTGTCAGGAACACTTATTTAATGCAACTGTACAAGATGCTGACAGCAAAGACAAAAGCAGGGAGTGGGCCATATCTCTGCAGAGCTTTCTCCTATCACCATGTTAAAGTGTGCACTGGGTGATGAGGTTCTTATTGTTCCTGAATGCAATCTACTCTGCTTGATGCTCTTTTAATTTGCCTATTGAATCGCCGCTTGCATCCATTTTCTTTCTTACCTTAACAGCTGCAGTATTGAAATGTAAAATGTTGATACAAGGCAAGGCAAGTTTATTTATATAGCACTTTTCAACACAAGGCAATTCAAAGTGCTTATGTGTTAGAGTGCCTCTTTGACCCTTCATGCTACACATTAATGCACTCTTGAGTAATCTGTTCCAACAAATTACATGTGATAACATATATGCATAAAGTCAATGACCTTAGTCTGTGATAATGGAAAAAAAATTGAGCAAACCGAAATTGCACTCAGTCCTATGATTTGCACTAGATTTTTATTTTGTCTTTTTTCTAAATGTTTCACTCTTTTATTCTTCCTACCCGAGTTTGAAATGTAAATAATATGCTATATATAATAAACTTTCCATGCTGATAAATCAAATAATCATTAATATCTTCCACTGTACTGTAACCTTTTTATTCTCTTGGCTTTTTAATGACTGTTTTTAAATGTATATGAATGTCATTTTATAATGCATTTCTGTTGCATACCAATGCTTTTAATGTTATTTGTAAAGCACTGTAAATTACCTTGTATTGAAATATTCTATTTTTAAAAACTTGCCATGCCTTCCTGAACTTTTCTTCCTCTGGTTCCCTTTAGGAGACACTGGGACAAGGCTGTTCAGCAAGAATCAATCCATCTCAGCTGCTGCTGCTGCTGGCAGAAACCTTGGCATGATTGCTTCATTTTCCACTTTAAGTGCCTTATTTTGGACATTTACTGAGAAATGCAACAGGGGTATTCAGGCTTTTGCTGAACGTAGTGGCCATCAAGAACTTGTCTGGCCTGTACATGAAATATGGTGCCAAGTCTGTGATGTGTTCATGCCAAGTACATGATTTATTTTCTGCTGTACAGAGGCTCAATGGAGGCAAAATACCCCATTGTAATTCAGAGCAAAGCCATGGACTGTCCTATTGTTTGAATGTATAAGTCCAATATATATAGTGACTTGACCGATGACACTAGGCTTCAGCAGGGTATCGCCTGTCACACACACACACCTATGTACAGAACATACTGAATATACATATAGATTGCATCTTGTGTGTATTTAGTTAAATTGTACAAAATGCTTTTTACATTCTCTTTCTAATCACAAGTAAACCTTTAAGCACTTTAAGAACATTTTTAACAAATGATGGTACATCTAAGCAATACAATAATCAAGTACCTTACCGTAGTATCATGGTCATTGGATTGTTTTAATTGTTTCACCATGTATGTCTATTCTCTTTCCAGTTCCAAAATGTAAAATGTACAATGACTAGGATTTTATAAACATTTTTATTGATTCAAACGAAAAAATAATCTATCAACTATTGTGTTTACAAACTCAAATTGACAAATTCTTCTTATTGTGCCTTTAAAGATGCACTTCCTGGATTTTGTCCAATCGACCAGTGAGCTGGTGAAGTATATTTTTATGCTGTAACAGAATCAGGAATTGTTTTTGTAAAATATGAAACCCAGAAAAATGCAATCATCTGCTCGAGATGCTTTTATGTGCCTTTTTCAATGTTAAAGAGTGGCTGTCATCAATGCAGTAATCATGTATGATCAATGCCATGTATAATAAGAGGAAATTGAGGGAATTTTATTAAAACCTTTTTCTATGAAATGCAATAGAGTGTGTGGTTTTTTATGGAAAAACATAGTTGGAAGTGGAGCATTCAAACATACACACCATCCGGTCAGTTTTAAGATACAACTTGGACAAAGTCTCGTGTATTGTACGATACGATACGATACGATATACTTTATTGTCCCCGTAAGGAAATTCGTTCTGGGCTCCGTCCAGCAGTTCCGCATACATGTACATAATATACAAACATAGTGGACATTTAAGAGACATACACATATCATCAATCATACACCGTTTGAACAAACGCAATACACGCAGACGCACATACTGACAATGGCGACCTATTGCACAACCCTCATGGCCAACATTTAAAAAAAAAAAATTAAAAAAAAGTACATTTCATTACATTTGACTTCGACTACATTTCACTTCCTGTCAATGTTAAGAAGTTTAACGGACATTGGTAGGAATGAGTGCTTATAGCGGTTCAGCCTGCTCTTGGGAACCCTGAATCTTCTACCAGAAGGTAGGAGCTGGAATTCTGGGTGGAGTATGTGGGTGGGATCAGACACTATTTTGTTTGCCTGTCTGATAATGGACTGCTCATATATGTTTTGGAGAGATGGGTGTTTTTTAACCCCCATAATTTTCATAGCCGTCTGTACCAGGCGAGCGATCTGTGACTTTGACTGCACTGTCAAGTTACCATACCAGGCAGTAATACCATACCTAATGATGCTCTCCAACACTGCATGATAAAACAGTAACATGAACTTCTGGTCGACTCCGAAAGCCCGGAGTCGACGCAGAAAGTACAATCGCTGTTGAAGTCTAGAGCACAGACCTTGAACATGCGCCTTCCAGCTGAGTGTATTATCTAGATGGACACCAAGGTACTTATAGGAGCTGACCTGAGTTATGGGTTCACTAATGCATTGTTATCTAGAAATATATATGTGTTCTTGTTGTGCCAATCATTAATTTAGACTGTTTTGTTGCGAGTTGCAGAGTGTTGGAGATATAAGCCCTAAAAATGTCTCCCTTCTCTCGAATATAATGGAACTAGATGGCACTCGTCCTGTGCAGCTCAAAGCAGCCAGGAAATCAATTTGGAACACTTATCAGCAGTGTCTCTTTCCAGGAATCATTTCAAGACTTAGTGTGCAGTTTTCAGATAGGAACTTTTTTCTTAACACATTGCCGTTTAGAAGAAAGAGTGCATCTCCAAAAGGTTGAGGGGCACTCCTGTGCTAGCTAATGTTACATCTAAGTCGAGGAGGGCGCAATTAATCCTATCTTATATGTTTACATCCCATGCTGTCACTAGCATTCTTACATAAAACAAAGTGCTTTAAGCAGCTGGTATCTCCAACTCATCCCCCCAAAAATCTGAATAGATAAATAGCACTCCAGCTAAGAGGACAAATATGTATTATTGATTTTGGGATAAAGATAAAGATGAAGAAACAGGCAGAAGATATCATTGCAAGATAGCTGTGTGGGGCCAATACTGCTGAGTGAGACTGATCTCTGTTCATTCTCTTGGCCAGCAGTGTGCCCGCTGTAGGATCATGGGCAGGATGGCAGCGTTTGCCAGTGTGCCAGGGGCAGAGGGCCTATTGAGAAGCAGTGTGATGGACACAATGGGTGCGACAGACTTGCTGCATCAACAGGCTTTTTGCTGCTGTGGCCATAAATAAACCATAAATACCCCCACTGGCCTCCACAGAACGCTCGCCAGGCCTCCACACCCACAAACACCCTCACACTGAGACAGACAGGAAAGAAGGAAAACAAAGGGGAAAGACGTGGTGCAGTGAAGCACAAGCAATCCAGGTAAAGCAAATTAAGATATTCCCTCTCTTTTAGGCTTTTCTTGTTATCCTGTCTCCCTGTCCCTTCTTCTATCTGCTTGCTTCTTAAGAAGCAGTTTGTGCGTGCACTTTTGATGTGATTTGATTTCTTACAGATAGAATGGACACAATAGGATTACGTTAAATAAACAAGTGAAAGGTCTGCAAAGATAGATTTGTGAACTATCAATGCAAGCAGCTCTGATAAAAAAAACAGCTTGAAGCCTTTCCTGTGATGCATCAAAGTTTGATAATTGTTGTTGGTGCAATTAACTGTATATACCCCAAAACATTACAGCTAAAACATCCTAAGAGTAAAAATCAATCCGATGTTGGCGCTCATAGGATTAAACAATGTTGTTGCTGTTCTTTAGAGACAAAATGACCGACAAGCAGGGAACCCCAGACCAGCTGCCAGCAGAAAAGGGCCAAGGAGGAGCCGGAGCCACATATAAGGTAACTCAATAATCACATGTCCACAAATTATTATGTGTCAATTTGAGATCTGTCAGAAATACCTTGACTTGGACTTTGTTGGAGATCACATTCACCCGACTCTCCACCTGTTTTGCAGTTGGAAGTTTTTGAGTTTGAGAACTTTCGGGGAAAGAAGGTGGAGTTGTCTTCAGAATGTAAAGATGTGATGGAGAAGATGCAGAGGGTCGGCTCAATCATCGTGGAGTCTGGACCGTGAGTAATCTAGTTTCACTTTATTGACTTTCATACAGTATTTATTGCATCTGCATCCAGTTTTCTAGCTGTTTTTCTTGCTTGGCATTATTTTTTTAGCATTTTGATGTAATGTATTTTCTCTTTACCTTCAGATGGGTGGGATATGAGCGTCCAGGTTTTACAGGAGAGCAGTTTGTGCTGGAGAAAGGAGAATATCCCCGTTGGAGCACCTGGACCAACTGTCTGAACAGCTACAGCCTGAGCTCATTCAAGCTTCTGAAAGTGGTCAGTATAATAAATGTAATATTCACAGATTCTCTCAGACATGATAAACCTATTGTTTTTTTATCTGCAGGACAGTGCAGATCATAAGCTGCACCTGTTTGAGAATGCAGTGTTTGAAGGTAGAATGATGGAGATTGTTGATGATGACGTCCCCAGTATTTGGGCATATGGTTTCCAGGACCGTGTGGCCAGTGCAAAGGCAATCAATGGAACGTAAGCTGTAACCTTTCCAGTGGTAAATGTCATATTATATATTTGTTCTATTTTTAAGGAAAAGTAAAACACTACTCTTTCTCTTCCCATGAAGGTGGGTGGGATACATGTACCCAGGCTACAGAGGGCCCCAGTATGTGTTTGAACATGGAGATTTCAAGCACTGGAACGATTGGGGAGCCAATGCACCTCAGATCCAGTCCGTCCGACGTGTGCGGGACATGCAGTGGCACAAGAGAGGGTGCTATATTGCCACCACCCCTACACCTCCCAATCCCGCCCCCGCCCCCGCCCCCACCCCCGCTCCCGCTCCCGCTCCCGCCCCCGCCCCCAATCCAAACCCAACCCCTAAACCTAACCCCAATCCAAACCCCACTCCCAAACCGAACCCCACTCCCAATCCTAACCCTGCTCCCAACCCTAAATCCCAAACTCAACCCCAACCTTAACACCATCACCTCCTGCACCACCGGGCCAGGCTAAAGGCAGCTGGCCAGTCCCCAGTCTCTCTATACTACGCCCCCTGTTAGTTTAGACTCTAGAGAATATATATATCACCATGCAATTTTGGAAAACTGTAACTGACAATAATGAAACATGTTAATTTGTTGGAAATAAAGGTTTGGCCCTGATTTTGGCTTTCTGATCATTTTTGCAAGTTATTTATTAAGCATAAATAATTCTAGAGAGGTGTTCTTTTATTCACAGTATTGTTAAAATTGCATGTCTATGAAGCATTAGGAGCAGCACTGGGAAACCATATTTAAATGTTTGGGGTAGTTAAATGGGCTATTGTTTAGGTCAATTTTGGGACAGTAGAAATCAAATATTGATACACATCTTTTAAGTTCCCATTTGTCTGTTAGATGTAATTTGGCACTATAAAATTAGGAAAGGGAAAATATTGACCTGACCTAAAAGCGATGGGCATGTAATGTAATCAGTTCAAAATGACAACTTTGTCAACAGGTTAATTTAGACATTGCTAAATGACAGGATTATGTTACCCCTTTAAAATTAGTGACATGTATCCCAACAAATAGTCCTGCTAGATATAAAGTAAAGCACCTGTCAAATGATAAAAACTCGTAAATTATGAGTTTTATAATTTGACCTATGTAACCTATTATTATAACATACTACGAGTCATAATATGTTGTAATTATAGGTTACATTTTTACCGTTAATGTACTCTCTAATATTCATGAATCTCTTTTGTTGTCTGGAAAATCAATGACAGGGCTGAAAAAGCAGTCATTGGTTAAACAACAGCTTGTCCCGCCCTCAAAAGACCAGTGATCCAATCAAACGTCACCTCCATTCACCAGGCTCGCGAGGTGGGCGGCAAACGCGCAAAATTTGAAAGTCGACCGGAAACAACGTTAGAAGAGAGGAAAACAGTGTGCTCCTTAGCATATCAATGCTTCAGTGTATATTTAGGACTAAAGTATAATAACCTGCATGGCAGTATGGTGAGTAACGTCCTCCCGTACACTTTGGTCTCTTGAAAAGTAACTGAAGGACACTTCTACGTGTCGCGTCAACGTTCTTGTTTGATAGCAAAGTTAGCAAAAGCTAGCTAACATTAACTTAGCATGCTAAAGGGTCGCTTTGTTGACATTTGTTGACAGTTATTTTCTTAGCTTTTCTAAAACCTTCGTCCTCCGTCTTAGATACCTTTTATTAGTCAACGCGTTTCATTTGAGTACTTACTTCCTTTTACTATCTGTGTGTGATTCGCATAGGTTGTCTGTTGTTAAGAAACAATGTTGAAGTTCAAATACGCGAGTCAAGGAAGCCTGAAAACGATGATGACCTCTGCGGACCCCATCACCAGCCGCAGCTCCAGGCTCAACCAATTATTTCAGGTAAAGTTGTGTATATCGTTGATGTCCTTATGCCATAACTGTAGACGAGCAGCCACCTTCTCCGCCAGCAGCTGCACAGACAGTGGAGCTCCTTCTCAAACAGTCTCATTCAGCTCCAGACAGATTCAGGAAGTCATTCCTGCCAACAGCAATAACTCTGTACAACAAATCACCTCTGGCTAGCAGAGAACTGCTCCATCGTTACTCTTTGATAACTTTCCTTAAAAAAACATTATTCTTCCATCTGTATGTAGTGTCTTCACACTGTACTTTTTACATTTATACTTAATTTAATATGCTGTGTCATGCACACTTAATGTAAATAATATCCTACATGTTTATTTTGTTAGCTGTAATTGCTCATGCATTGTGTATATTTTACAGAATATATTTTTCACTGTCAATATGTCTATATTTAACTTTTTTGTTCTGTTTAATTATATATTTTTTACATTTGATTATTTTACGTTTGTTTCCCACATTGGGGTCAATAAAGTAAATATAATCTATGTTGTACGTCTTAAAACCAGCCGCAGTAACTGTCAGCAGCTGATCCTGTGTCTGTGCGTCTGCAGGGCCGGGTCAGCCTGTGTGGGCCGCAGGGAGGAGGCACTTTAGGTCGGGAGGAGTTTCTGGAGGCTCTGCTGCTTCTCTACCAGGAGTGCATGTCCCCAGAGCTTATGAAGATACATCATGTGGCAAACTTTGTCAAAAAGTGTAAGCATACCCTTTACACACGTGCATGATATTATTTGTTTTGTTGTCTATTTGTGTTATCCATCTTATTAGTGGAAAGTCTGAAAGGTGTCAGTTGATTTGATTGGGTCAGCTTTTAAACATTCCTATTTATGTTTTTGGAGCTTTTGTTTTTGAAGACTATATTATTGATTTGGGCTCAACAGTCTGGAAAAAATATGTATTATTTAGTACTAATAATGGTGATTTTTGGTACATTATTATCACAAATATTGCTACTTCTCCAATTTCATTATTACACATCTGATAATTGTTCAGCCCTTATTCTTTCATTTTGTTTCTGTTTTCTAGTTTGAATATTCACAATTGGCAAATAAAGACCATTATACCAATATTGGTTTGTTATTTTCAATACCAGAATGACATCATTTATGTCATACCAATAGAAGTTCAATGTGTATGTCACTGTGTATCACAATAGAACACATTTTTGTAAATATAGTAAGTTTACATTTCAAAATCTTAAAAATGTGTGTCACTTAATTTCCCAGAAACAAAGAATTAAAGGCTGTCGGTGTGTTTGTGAATCAGTTTCTGAAGTGGTCTCCGAGCTGCGGGACATGCAGCCTGGTCCTGCTGACTTTGAAGTGTGTGCAGTGGTGGGCCGTGGTCACTTCGCTGAAGTCCAAGTGGTCCGAGAGAAGGCAACTGGGAATGTTTGTGCACTGAAGGTCATGGAGAAGGCCGTTTTACGCACTCAAGAAAATGTAAGTGACTGCTTTAATAGATTACTACAGTAGAGTCAACCAGTAGGAAGTATATCGAATATCAACTTTAGCATTTTTTTTTTTTCAATTAATGATTGGTGTTACGACATTAGAGGCCTTTTTATACCGATTACAGTCTTATATGTCACAGTAGGAATTTAGCACATTTATCTGAGTATTAAACATAAGATAAGAGATGGATGACTGGGACACACCACCATTGTAAATATTGTTACAAACAGCTGTGCTTTTCCTGCTGTTACTAGTCAAAATTCAGAAGCCTGATATGCCTGAGCATTGTTTTCCAACCATTATCAACAACAGCTCAGTTTCTGCACACTTTTTTAAAGGTCAATGATTTTAGACTTATTTCATTTAACCATGACATTGGTTTTGAAATGAACTAAATCATTTAGGGTTTAACATCCCCACTTACACATTACCAAAATGCAGTTGATTATCACCAAATAAACATGAATAAATCATGTAAATTGAAAAGAAAAGCACATACAAAGCCGTATCTGTAAGACTCAAAACAGTTTATGGAAATCTTGTTTTTTTTAATGTTTGCAATATCCTCCACGCAATCATTGTGTTTTTGTTGTTGTTCCAAAAACATTGCATTCTGAAAAAGCGCCACTGGAGGGGGTTGTAGGGTTGAATAAAACTTGTGGGCACTTTATCCCACAGCTGTGCTCTCTGGCATGTGACTAATAGAATAGATTTGAGTCAGAATAGTACATGAGCTCTGACAGGAAGGGCCTAACATGAGCAATACAATGAACAACTTGTTCACGCCACCTGGGCCTACTTTGCATAATCGTTGACACAATTATATCCCACTTTGGCTATGAGCAACATGAAATGAAGATAGTCGACAAAGAGTGCATTGAAATGTACTTTAATGTTCCCTATGGTTTAATAGAATAACAACATTGAAACCCCATTGGAGCTTTAATGATAGTAGCTTCTCAGTGTTTTCGACAGATGAGTTAATGTGGGTGACAAACACTGTGTAGCACTGCTGTTGCATTTATATACTGATGTCATGCCTTTTTAATTCTTCTCAGGTGGTTTTTCACGAGGAGGAGCGGAGGGTCTTGGCTCTGAACAGCAGTCCCTGGATCCCGCAGCTTCTGTACGCCTTCCAGGATACAGAACGGGTCTACCTGGTGAGACTGCTGATTGTTTTCTTCTCTGAGGATGAACTGAACTGGTTCCTTTACATACACTTCTACTTATCAGAACAAGGCTTTGGGGGTCTTTTGCAAACGGCCATAGACCAAAGGGGAGTCATTGTGTCATAAACATGCCAAGCCAATGGCAAACATTATGCAGTGCTTTGTGGGTGGATTATACGTTTTAATACCCAGGGTCCTACTTGCAATATGGGTCTGATGGTACTTCAGTTAGTAACCGTAGTATACTAACTGAACAAATGTGATGCCACTGCCAGCTTTAACATTGTTTACAAGAGAGGGTGTTTTAACTTCAGAGCGTTGTGTGTTTTCGTTCTGAACGGTGGGATTACAATGGTAAAGAAGTTACTCACATTACACAAATGATTAGGGCACCAACTAGGGCTGCTCAACTCATCGTATTTTAATCGCAATTACGATTTTGGTTTGCAACGATTATGAAAACAACATAATCAAAATAAAATGATTGTTTATTTATTTATTTAGATTAGTTTTTCAGTTGAATTATACTTAAAGTTCAGGGTGATCAACTGTTAAAAACATACTGTTCACATTTTCTTTTTCAATAAATGGATGCTTTCAAAGAATCGTTTTTAATAATCGTGATATCAATTATTGACCCAAATAATCGAGATTATGATTTTTGCCATAATCGAGCCGCCCTAGCACCAACCACGTTATATTCAAAGTGTTTATCGTACACCATTCATATTCATGGTCTTGTTTTCTATGTGTGTCTCGACACAAAGAGTAACATATTTCAAAGTCAACGTCTAAATGCGTTTTCAACATGTTGACTCTAAATCTTATCACTTTCAGAAATAGTATTATTTTGCATTAAAACCACAGTTAGGCGAAAAGAGAAATTGTCAGGAAGTGTTACTTTGCTTAACTCACAAAGTAGAAACAGGGAAAAGGTCTGATCTCATTAAAAGGTCAAATCCACCATTCAACAACCTAATAATTACCCACTCAAATATTACCTCCAATATATAAACTTGACCTGCTACTACAACTGTAATGTCTTTAATTCTTGTATGTGTTTCATGCAAAGAGCAGAACATATCAAAATGTTATATAAGGCAATGAACATGAAAACTTTATTAGAATGTGTCATATTACCATTTTCCTCCACAGCTGTGCTTTCTAGAATGTGACTAATACAACAGTTGAGATCAGTCAGAATAGTGCATGAGCTGCTACAGGAAGGGACTTGAAGTGAGCACTGAAAGGAACATCTTGTATCTCAAATAAATGCTTTGAAGCAAGCACAGGGAACAGTCATGTTGCAGCAACTTCAAAGTTGTGTTGTGTTATTTTGTTAGCCTGCAGGCGAGCCACCAGTAAAGCTAAGAGTCACCAGGGCTTTCTTCAGATTAACGACATTATTCAATGCCAGCAATTCCACTGGACAGGACCTCTAAGGACCCGCAGTCTTTAGTGTTGTTGTTCGAAATCGTAACTTAATAACAACAATCATAATGTCCCATCCCAGACACTATAACTGCAGATAAAAGAGAGAAAAACACATAAATCAAGCGGAGCTAACAGTTGTTCCAAAGCCTTTGTGTTCCACTTAAACACCGGTGGATTCATTTGCTTAAATATAAAGAAATAGGATCTTCTCCTTTGACTCTGGTTAAGGAAACGTGGGATTCTTGCCATAATGTTATATCCCCCGATCAGTCTGATGTTCAGCGGTGAAGCTCAGAGAGCCTGTCCAGTGTAAGCATCGTTATGGCTGTTAACCTCACAGAGGATCCATAGTTTCTCTAATGACCTGTAACACTGGCTTATGGTGCAGGAAAACAACCCTTTCCTGGCTCGCCAAGCCTCCCACTGTATACTGCCCTTTAGTTTTTCATTCACTCGCCCTCTCCTTATACCTTTCCGTCATGCCCCCTGCATGTCTCCTTTCTCTCTCCTTTCCTCCCCCTCCTGTCTTACCCTGCTCCCTAACTGAGCATGGAGGGAAATACAAAGCATCCATCTTTATCCGTGTGTCAGAGAGGCACCCAGTCTCCCTGTTGCTAGGTAACACTGGAGAATGCCCCCCTTCATTCAGACTCGCCGACCATTCATGCACCAGGAGCTCTCGCCTGTTGTGGCTGTATGGCTGCCACCACCATATAGCTTAAATCAGCCAGACCGGTGGCTCTTCATCTCAGGGTGCACACGGCACAACAGAAGACTTGAGTCAAACACAACCACGGTGGATTTGTGTTTCCAAACTTTAATTAAAGATGCTTAATGAGTTTTTGGTTGTGGCATGTTGCTTTTGAGTGTTAACAAACTGTGATTAGAGATGCACAAGGAGGTTGCAAATATGTCAGATATGGAAGACCAATCCTTTGACTGCAGCATCTCAGATATATCTGCAATCTTTAGTACTACTCCCTGTTACATAACTGAATCTATAATGCAGAGAACGGGCGTATAAGCTTCATTTGATAGGGCTTTGATGTGAGCTCAAACGCATGTAGACCTACACTTGTTGCTTTGTTTTCTTTCTAAATATAGACCTATTTAAAGGCATTCATAAATGTTTCAACAGCGTGTAATAGCTGTTCATTCTTCATCTCATCTAACTAACACATTCATTCAAATTGCCAGCCATTGTTTTATACTGCCAGCTTCTGACTGCACACACGTGTCTTCAGGCGATGGAGTATTTGCCAGGCGGTGACCTGATGTCCCTGCTTAACCGATACGAAGATCAGTTTGATGAGTCCATGGCTCAGTTCTATTTGGCTGAGCTGGTAGAAGCCATTCACGCCGTCCACCAGCTGGGCTACGTCCACAGGTAAAACCCCAGCAACCTCTCAATGATCACGTGTTAGGCCTTTGTCCAACACCATCATTATAGAAATACTCTTAGATCCTTGCTAAATGTCATTCTTTGTTTGCCTTTTGTTTTACTGGAACACATTATTCAGGCAAACATTAACAGGACATGAACAATGTAGCGATGTCATTTAACCTGAAGCACTCGGTATGACGTTATGTAATACAAAAACATTGCTGAAGTTTACAAATGTATTCCATTATCGTCGAGCGGCAAACATATTACCGTACTCGGGCAACAAACAGCTCTCTATCAAACCCCTTCTTAACTATCCACTTGGCAGAGACGTCAAACCGGAGAACGTTCTCATCGATCGGACCGGTCACATTAAGCTGGCAGACTTTGGATCAGCTGCCAGGCTCAATGCTAACAAAACCGTAAGTAGATTACAGACTTTGCTCGATGTACCGACAGCATATTTATTTGTTTCTTACGCAATTACACAAGTAAAAAATGGATGCCTTATGAAATCCAAAGAGAGATTGATTCATACACTTAACACCAGAGGGTACAATAATAATATCACAGGACTCTACACATTTCAAGTAGATGTTCCCAAATTTGAAAGAAGGGGTCTTTTGTACATCTTCTCGTCTTGTAGTTGCACTAAATCAAACGGCACTCTGCCAGCCTTTAGCAGTTGGTACTCCGTCATAAATCCAATGCAATCAAATGTTCTTCCTTACCGCATAAGTAAGAATACACTACCATCTCTTATTGTTTATGACTTCAGTGTGCTTAGCAGTGATATCATTGTGTGTTATTGATCTGTTTACAGGTTGATACTCCCACAGTGAATGTTGGGAACCAGGACTTCATCTCCCCGGAGGTCCTAGCATCCATGAATGGCGGCTCTAACAGCACCTATGGAGTCGAGTGTGACTGGTGGTCCCTCGGGGTCATAGCGTATGAGATGATCTACACCAGGTCGCCTTTTTCTGGGGGCTCTTCTGCCAAGACAATCCAAAACATCGTCAACTTTCAGGTACTCTCATCTCAACCGGTGCTGCTGACATCGTCCCTATCTGACCTGAAACAGCTTGCTGTCTATTAACCGTTCCCATCGTACTGCAGTCTGATTGAACTGAAGTCATATCTGCATCGTGTTCTGAATCTTTGTCCTTATGGTTTGCCCCCAGCGCTCCCTTAAGTTTCCAGAGGAGCCTCGGGCCAGTAAGCACTTTGTAGACCTGCTGCAGAGCTTGCTTTGTGGATCCAAACAGAGACTGGCTTTCCAGGGACTCCGCTGTCACTCTTTCTTCTCCAGTGTCGACTGGAACCACTTACGACAAGGTGAGGAGATTCCTCTCCCTTGGGAGTGTTCTTTCTTCTGTGAAAATGCTTGGTGTTGCTGTATCCACGTTACTGGAGAGATGATTTACGACTAGATGTCAGATATTAATGTTGTTTATAATACACTATAAGTGTGCTGTATGCGTGGGGTTGCAACAAACAGCGACTGCATGGCCAGTGGGGTTTTCGGTAGTAAAATAATGAGATTCTGTGTGCCGTTGGCAGTAGGCCAGCTCTTTCCTGAGGAGATTAGGGAGGGAGGCAGAGACAAGAAGCCAGGCAGACAGTCAAGATCTGCAACTCATCTGCTTCTCAACAGACGCAGCACACGTCTTTAGTGCTAGCGACACAGCAGACTGTGGCGTAAATATATGTGCGTTTGTTGAACGTCATTGTCGCCATCACATGTGCACCGAATGACAAAGAGTTTCACATTTTCACCTCACCAGCCGTGGGAAAACCGACTCATACCATTCACCCTTTGAGTGAGGCACGGTCACACGTGTAGCTGCATGGGAGAAGATGTTTATTTTTGATGTGCAGACACCTCATGTCTTGTTTTGTAGCCATTATCAAACATTGCTATGGCAGTCCTTCCCTACGAGCTGTTTATATTCATATCAACACTGAATGTTAATGAAGTTGTTTGTTGAAAATCTTCAGGGTTTTTAGCACGCAGTGTTTTTGAATGCAGGAGCTTTTTCTGCCTGTGTGTCGATCAGGACATTTATTCATTTGAGAGAGAAAATCAAATTGTCTTTAAGTAATAAATATAAAAAGCCAAAGAGTATTGCATATAAAAAAGATTTTATTCATTAAAATACTTGGTTTTTCTAGAATTGGGAGAGAGAGCTCTATGCTTCAGCTCGGGTCCAGCTGATTAGCTTGCTCTGCTGCAGTGAGGGAGAGTGAGTGAGCATGTGTGAATGAGAGAGAGGAGAAGGAGGGAGGGAGGCTCAGAGAGGCAGCATGTGCAGCAACGCGCGACTTACCGCACTCTAGGCTCCACAGCTCTGCTCCGTTCCTCCTCCCTTCCTTTCTCTTCCCTTTCTCCTTGTTGTGTTTTATTTATTTTGTAAACATTTTTTTTACCGCTCTGTTTGTCGCTGCTTCCTTTTTTCCTTGCCCTCTCTCACTCAATCCCTTTCTCCTGCAGTTCTCCCGCCTTTCGTTCCTGCGTTGCACGCTGAAGATGACACCTCTAATTTTGAGGAGCCGGAGCAGGCAGCCCCCCGGCCAGCCTCAGCAGCCCAGCAAGGAGCTCTGCCAGCGGGCTTCCAGGGCCAGGATCTGCCCTTTCTAGGCTGGTTCTTCAGCAGAGCGTTGACAACATTGGCCAAAACTGAGTAAGTGCTACATGTTTACTGGGCATTGTTTGGCTTATTTTCCAAAGACGACCCCCCTTTTTTCCTGTAGTCACGCAGAGACCCCCTGCATACACCTCTCTAACACACCTTTGTTGGTTAAAGACCCCACGCTACATTTGGCTGCTGCTCTGCCAATAGACCCCTCATTACCACGGCTCCAAATTCCAGGTAGCCTTGTGTCAGGTCATCTAGTGTGGTGCCCTGTGCAGTCGGTGTTGTGTCCCCATCATTAGTATTGTGCCCGTTGGGGCCAAAAAGGGTTTGGCCATATGCTGTGTCAGACCAGGAACGAGGAAGGGGGGGAACCCCCTTTTTCTCCGCTGCGCTCCGTATCTGATTCCTGTTTTTGTGCTTTGTGAGTGCACATAGTTGTTCCAATACATACATACATCAATTGAGAGGACCCGAGGAGCTGACTTTATCTCGCCATCGGCACTGATTGGTATGCGGCTGAGTGTGTCAATGAGGTTTGCTGAGAGGTGGGACCCCAGACATCGGCACACTCCCACCCTCCTCGCTGCTGTTATTGAGCTTTCTCTGTTACTGTGCAGCATAATGGGCTCCTGACTTTTATAGCATGGGTTTGGGACTTCAATTATCCCTAATGGTGTTTGGCTTCTTAACCTCTGATAATAACGCAAGAGGGTGGGTTTCATTGCTGTAGCCCCCATGGCAGTGCTCTAGCAGGTTAATGGTCCTGGAGACTGCGGATCAAGACAGCAGCAGCCACAGAAAGGAAATAAAAAGCATAAGCAGATGAGACAAGGAAAAGGATGAGAGCCCAGATCGGGGGAGAGTATCTATTTCTATGGTTACTACCGTGATGTTTTTCTTTTTTTTTTTCAGTCCCCACCCCCATCTTTACCCGTCTCATCTCCTCCTCTTATTTTCTCCCTCTTCTAATGTCGCTGTCCCTAGCTGTTACACCATCAGTCATCTGTTCATGGGTTTTGACTGGAGCCAGTCGTTTGCTTTGCTGCATTTAATTAGGAGGAACTCAGAGCTCAGAGAAATGTGTGTGTGTGTGTGTGTGTGTGGTGTGTGTGTGTGTGTGTGTGTGTGTGTGTGGTGTGTGTGTGGTGTGTGTGTGTGTGGTGTGTGTGTGTGTGTGTGTGTGTGTGTGTGTGTGTGTGTGTGTGTGTGTGTGTGTGTGTGTGTGTGTGTGTGTGTGTGTGTGTGTGTGTGTGTGTGTGTGTGTGTGTGTGTGTGTGTGTGTGTGTGGGTGCATGCATATGCGTGTACACATTCTTCATTACAATGCCAAAAAGAAATAAACCAAGAGCCAGGCATAATGAAATGCTAATAGGAGTTCCCACTATTCTTTTTTTCATTCTGTGTGAACTTGTCTGTCTGACTCCTCATTAGTCAAACTAAACAAAATCCCTCGCCTCAAATGTATAAGAAGCTATCTTGGGTTTAGTGTCAGAAAGTCCTTGAAAGGTGGCTTTTAGGCTCATTAGGTCCCGAGCAGGACATCTCGACAACTACTGACCAGATTGCCATTCATGGTTACTGCCAGATGGCCATGATGTGGATATTCATTGTCCCCAGAGGATGTTTCCTTATCATTTCAGTGGCAAACTTACTTGTTTTTTTTGTATCTCTCTCTAACGCCATATTTACAAAAATCTGCTGATGACATTCCTCATGTTCTTAATGGCTCTCTCAATTATTCTCTGGCACCACTGTTGAGCCCAAATGTCCCTTTTTGGAAGAAGGAAAATGAGAATTGCTGAGTCCATTTTGTCATTTCATTGAAAAGCAAAAGGCATAATTCAATCGGAAATATAGATGCAAGAACATGTTTCAGTCATAGATAGTCAATCTAATTTTGAACAAAAACTGTTCTTTTTTAATCAATGTGTCACCATTTATGTGGATGTTCAATTAGTGTTAATGGTAAATGGAGTCAATTGAAGCAATGCATTCCCCACTGCGTGCTACATTGAAGTGAAAAAGCCGATTTCTCCTGCTTGTGGAGCCGTGCTGACGCTGCCTACATGTTCCAGGAGGTTTGTGAACGAGTTCCTGACGCCTGTAGGCTTCCTGCCAGCCATATCCGTTTGCAAAACTGCAGCCTAGGGCCACTCTCCGCTCAATTTAGCCCGTACAGTATATTCTGGCTTTGAATAACTTGTATCCTCGTTCAAAACGTCCTCTGCATTCATATTTGGGCTGACCATTTTCATCGTTCAAAACTTAGCTAGTTTGCAGCACAAACTTAGAGAACAAGGAATTTAGCTTTTGAGTGTCATGTTAGCATGCACGTCACCTGGCCACCAAGAGGCGGAGAATAGAAAGCCATTAATACATCAATTGGGATCAATAAAGTATATCTTATCTAGTCTTATTTTAAACGGCCCCTTGAGGTGAACTAAAAAACCTGCATGTTTTGTGCTCCGTCTGTTCATTATTGAATTCTTAAACATTGTTTTTTCTGTGTTAGTTATTAGTAATGCTAGATTTAATTACAGTTAGTGCTTTCCACTTTCTACACAAATGACTCCATTTGCCACCCTGCTTGTTTAAATTGGTCATGTGTGTTCATTTCCTTCAACATGTGCATGCCTGTGTGAATGTATGTGTTATGTTTGTATTATTTTTGTTTACCCAATAAGTGCTTCAACGCCTTTAACGTGCACACCTTCCCTAAGTCTCTCTTTGAATCTCTTCAATAATGCAGTCCGCACTGGCTCCTTATTTGTTCCCTCCACAGTACATAGACATGACAACGAACATATTCCTCCGCTGGCATTTTCTCCCTTGTCAAAACAATTATTTCCTATTTTGCCTACAAAATCTTAAGAACAGTAGAAATATTACCCATGCTTCTTGCAAACGTTATTAGTTCCAAATGTAAAGCAAACGTGACAAGAAGCAGGAGCAAACAGTTGAAGGTGAAGAAGAAATCCCTCCATCTTCATCAACAGTTTCCAATTCATCATGGCTGTTTTACGAAGGAACGTTTAAATTGTCATATTATCCATGCAGTAGCCCCCCAAGACGCTGCAACTAAGCACTGAAGAACTTTATGAATTCTGATGTCTTACATCCATTTTTTATTTGCAACATATTCAGTATGTTGAAGTACGCCTCCTCATTGAATCTCTGTGTGTGTGTGTGTGTGTGTGTGTGTGTGTGTGTGTGTGTGTGTGTGTGTGTGTGTGTGTGTGTGTGTGTGTGTGTGTGTGTGTGTGTGTGTGTGTGTGTGTGTGTGTGTGTGTGTGTGTGTGTGTGTGTGTGTGTGTGTGTGTGTGTGTGTGTGTGTGTGTGTGTGTGTGTGTGTGTGTGTGTGTGTGTGTGTGTGTGTGTGTGTGTGTGTGTGTGTGTGTGTGTGTGTGTGTGTGTGTGTGTGTGTGTGTGTGTGTGTGTGTGTGTGTGTGTGTGTGTGTGTGTGTGTGTGTGTGTGTGTGTGTGTGTGTGTGTGTGTGTGATGGTCGATGCAGAGAGGCGGACGGAGCAGTTCTTGCTTCGTGATTATTTGTAACGCTGTGACTCAGTCTGAGTCAACTCTATTAAAGATCCCCTTGCTGTATTTCTGAACTCATTCATACAGACCCATTCATTTATTTAGAGGACTTCTATTCAGAGTTTCTCTTGTCTCTGGCCAAGGGAAGGGTGAACATTGAATGTGAGCTCCAAATTATTCCAAAAGAATGGACAAAAAATCGTCTTACATAACCAAGGAAAATAAGTGCAATGGACACACTACAGCTCCCTACAGTCACATTATTTTGTCGGGCAAACTAAAATAATCCCAGGTCTACTATGCGGTTGTTTTTGTTTATGCAGTCTGTTTTGAACAATGAATGGATTATACTCTGCCCTTCCTCACTTCAAAAACACTCTGAATGTTATCCTCTTAATTGATTTCAGTAACTCTTTGTGTTACGACTAGGTGTTATTAATCGTCTGCTAAAGACAGCTATAGTCAAGGCTTATTTTCATGCTCTGTGTCTGCTCATTTGTGATGAGTGGGTGTTGTGTCTGCGTTTCAGCGAGCTAATTTCAGACACAATTCAGGCTCCCTGGAACATGATGAGACTTTCACTTATCCTCATTCTGCTTAGCTGGTATGTTTGAGAATGTGTGATAGAATGAATGCTCTCTCTACCAGCGGTGTAAATCCCACGTTTCATCACAAAAGGATAGATCAATTATTTGAAAAACAATATAATTCAATATTCAATATAATTAGGGAAGCAATCCAGACGATATCTTAGGTGAGTAAATCACAATCCGTTATATTTAAATCCACTCTCAAAATAGGATTTGGCATTTTTTTAAGTGGGCTCTTCCAGGCATTTAAATAAAAAAAAATAAAAAGATCTATTAGCGAATCTTAAAGATGATATATATGTATCAATGTTTTCACTTTGCATCAATGACACATGACACATCAATGATGTATATCAAATAGTGTTAATTTTGTCAGCTATCTTTTTATTTAGTCTTAGTCCTGTGTCAAATGTCCTTGTTAGTTTTAGTCATATTTAGTCACCTTCATCCTGTTGTTATTTAGTCTAGTTTTAGTCGACTAAAAGTCTGAGCATTTTAGTCTTATTTTAATCAAAGACAACTAACTATTTTAGTCTATTTTTTGTTAATGAAAAAAACTGTTGACATTTGAGTCTTTTTTAGTCATCAGATTATAAAGAACATTTCAAACTAGTTTAGCCAAAACCAATAATTTGTCATTTTAGTCAAACTTATTTCACAATAAGATTATATCTTGTCCTTATTTCATGAAAGCCACAGGTCGAATGATGAAGAATGCAGCTTTGCAGACTGCAGAGAGTATCAGGTTTGTGGTGTTTTACCTGTGTTATGGCCACACTGCTTCCCTTCTGATGAAGCAATGCATTCGCTTTTTTTCTCCTCATTGTAGCGAAAATGGGCCCAAATATCGCCTCGTTTCTGTCTCCCAAACAGTGGTGGTGTTAGACTTTTTCGTTGTCAGTCCTTTTTAACGCGACCACTGCTCCCAAGCCTTGTTGTTTCCATTTTCCTTTCTGTTAAATCCTTTTTCGTCAAGGAAAGTAAAGAGAGATTTTTTCAAACCCCTCTCGAGAGTCTGAGTCCTGAAGGATCTGTTAATGAATATTCTGCAATGAAATCACTGTCAAGCGGCTAACACACACTTCATGCTCATGTTTTAAGTGCTACGAAGCTGTAGCAGATAGTGTTTGTTTAGATTAGTTCTAAACATGTATACATGTTGTTGTTGTTGTTGTTGTTCTCAGGTCAGTGTCTGCAGGCCTCAACTCTCCTGCCAAGACCAACTCTATGGAAAAGAAGCTACATCTTAAAAGCAAAGAATTACAAGATACTCAAGACAAATGTCACAATGTGAGGATGTACTTCTCGCCATTTTGTTCTCTTGTATACATGTTTTAGTCATTCATCACAAGCCTCAATGACAAATGAGTCATTCGTATTTTTAAATGTAAAATCAGCTTCATCAACCAAGACAGAAATGACTAAGTAAGTCCACTGTTTGCAGACTGCAAACAGAGACATGTAATCTATCTATGTTTCCATATTGTAGGACTTATAATACTTATTTATACTTAATTATTAGATTAAGTTTCATAACCAGACGTCAGATGTTTATCCTGGCTAACTGGCTGAACACAGATCAACAGGCTTCTGGTGCTGCTGTAACATGCCAACTTATTCATGTTGTGTACAACATTACAAACCCATTTGAAGCATTGCTTTGGTGATCTAGCTATCTTTAGATTTGAATTTGAGCACCTTCAAGGCAAAACCGCTTTAAGTTGTCGACCTTTAGAGTTTCAATGAAATGGTAACTGTGCTGTTCTCCGATGGATACAGATGGATCAGGAGATCTCCAGGTTTCAGCGTAAAATGACTGACCTGGAGTCAGTGCTCCACCAGAAGGATGTGGAGCTCAAGGCCTCCGAGACTCAAAGGGGCATCCTGGAGCAAGACCTCGCCACCTACATCACTGAGTGCAGTGTGAGTCATCATAACAACTGCGTCTGTGTGCAGAATTTGAATAAATGTTTAAACATGCAGACATTTGGCGTCCATGTCCTCCGCTCCTCAACACAAATCTGTATTGATTTGTCCAAACGGCATCCTTGAGTTTATGTGGTGGCACATGTGTGTCTGCAGAGCCTGAAGCGGAGCTTGGAGGAGGCGCGTGTGGAGGTCTCCAGAGAGGATGACAAGGCCTTGCAGCTGCTGCACGACATCCGCGAACAGAGCAACAAGCTGCAGGAAATCAAAGAGCAAGTATGTCATTTTCATTCAAGAGATGCGCAGTCTCCTCCCTCTCATCATGATAATGATGTGGTGCATTTAAAAAAAATGTTTGTAACACTTCAAGGTATTTAAGCTAAAGAAAAGCTTCATATTATTTGAGAACACTCTTCTGCTTTCCGCAGTGTCTTCTTCACGCTGCTTTAGCTGATAGAGGAGTAGCAGTGAGATTAGACTCTTCTCAGTGTGTCCCTGTTGCAGGAGGGGCTTCCCCTCTGAGGACTCCCTCGTCCTCAACACCTCCATAAAGGTCATTCCTGCAGAACTGCATGCCTGCAAGCTACAAAGTCGCAGGAGACTTTGATCACTACTCAAGAGATTCGCTCAGCCTCCTCCCAGTGGAACCACACACAGTATTTAACATGTTTTAATCAGCATTTAAGACTCAAATTACAATTGAAAAAAACCCTCTGTGAGACCCATTGGAGTGGCCTGGTGTATCTTACTGCAGTGTCTTCTGGTATACATTAAGTTACACATCACAAAGCTATGCGTTTACCAACATCTTTTCTCTGCAAACACTTTTGAAGATGAAACCGTTATTTTGATTTAGTGCAGAGTTGCCAACTGCAGTTTTTAAAGTTGTAATCATTGAGTTGTTACCTGTGATTTTGACACTTTTGGTGATAAATGGACATTGCTTTAGTGCACTGCGGTTCCTATAGATCACTGCACAATGAAACCGTGTCAGCAGATCTGTAAAGTGTATCTGTATCTGGGTGCCATTGGCAGGATTTGTTGCTCTTACTAAGCTCAGCTGCTCCGTTCTATCCGTTCTAAACAAACTCCTTCTGCTGTTGTATTTTGTCAAAACGTACACATAAAAACCTGCTCACTGTTTTTGTGAAGAACATTTATGTAAGAAAAACACACTGAATAAACTAGCTTGTCATTGGTATGTGCTAAAACAATGCTGAGTTCAATCGTTTTCTATCAATTCATATTTGAAAATGTCACGGCTTAATACTTGACAAGTTTTTCTTTGTAAAATAAAAAATAAATAAAAAGGTTGCAGAGAATGAGTGTGATCACAGCCTGAAGTCTTTGGGCAGGTTTCAAAACATTTATTATAGGGGTGTCACATTTCAATCAGCAGTCCTGTTCTGCACACAACATTGTATTTTATGAGAGATATACAGTAAGACGGTGATATGGTTGGGGAAACTTGACCGCAAATCTTAATGTTTACAGTCGGTTTCTGGATGGCTTTGTCTTCCACATTATTGACGTGTGTGTGTGTGTGTGTGTGTGTGTGTGTGTGTGTGTGTGTGTGTGTGTATAGGAGTACCATGCTCAGCTGGAGGAGATGCAGGTCACCATCCGGCAGCTGGAGGAGGACCTCTCCGCCGCCCGGCGCCGCAGCGACCTCTACGAATCTGAACTCAGAGACTCCCGGCAAACAAGTGAGGACCTCAAGAGGAAAGCTGTGGAGTACCAGCAGAGGATCCAGAAGGTATGTTTCACACCAGACATGTTTATACCTCATGTAATGCAAATGTGCATCAAGTAGCATTAGGAGGGTCATGTTTTGTAACTAGTTTCTGAAACATAATTGAATATCATAATTGGTTGTTGGAAAAACCTGCTAAGGGTCACGGATAACAAACTTTACTCAAATCATTGAGATGCAAATCTAAAGTACACACTACTTTTGTTTCTCAGACTGTATGGTTGGAACATCTGTTACATTTAGTTATTTATAAATATCATAAGCCAGCAATGTATTCTATATGAACCTATAACAAGGGGTCACAACTGAGCATTCGTATAGTACACTACAATGAAGAAAAATACATAATAAGAGCTAAGCTTTGAAAGTTTGACACTGAGCTAGAATCTTAAACGTGCCAGCTCACGAAGACGAAGATTTTACATTTTTTCTTTTTGTCCCAAGTCTTCTCCTTGTCTCTGCTCCTTAGGCAAGCACACAATCAAACAAAGCATTTATAGTTTTATACGTATGATACTGTCCTTTCCTCTCATGGTTGTTTTGTAGTGTCATATAAAACTCGATGCCATCAATCCAGCATTATCAAATAAAAAGATTGCAGGCCACCTAGTCTGACAGTCTAATGGACTTTATTACCAAATATTTATTTGAAAATGACATTATAATATGTTTTTTGAAGCCTCAAAGATACCCTTAAATATATGATATTCAGATTTCAGCTTAAAAATGAAAACATCTCTGACCCGGGGCCCTCTGCTGGAGTAATCACATCTCCCTTCTGGCCTCTTGGGACTATAGGAAGGCTGCTGCGCTCGCCCGTTTTCCACAGAAACCACTATAGAGCACATTATTGTTCTCTATTGATCTCCACTGTATGCCAATTACGTTTCAGGCTAAAGAGCAGGGCAAAGCTGACGTGGAGGAGCTTCTCTCCAAACTAGAGAAGGTAACCAATCAGGCTTGTCAGATTGATCTACATGCTCCCAGCTGTGGCTACAGTTCATGTTTTTAATGACTTCACTGTGCTTTGTTTCCAGACCAATTCTGAGCAGCAGGTGAACATCCAGGAGCTCCAGGATAAACTGTCCAAGGTAAATTCAATGCTGGCTTGGTTACTGTCTTATGTAATATTCAAGTTGTTCAGATTTTCAGTAAGATGATGTGTTCTTTAAATGGGAATACATCCTTTCAGATTGTCATTTCTCCTGATCCTTTGTAAAGCAGGAGTATATATTCCATTCTGCAGCCTGCTGTAGCTTTCTGTTTATTCCCCCAAGAAGCATTTTTTCAATGTCACAGAGGGTAGGATTTGCTGAAGCATATCAGGAGGTTTGTCTTGGGATGCACTAACAGCGTCTGACCTCCTGACCCCCCTCCCCCCCCAGGCGGTGAAAGCGAGCACAGAAGCCACGGAGCTGCTGCAGAACGTCCGGCAGGCCAAAGAGCGGCTGGAACGAGACCTGGAGCGCCTGCGAGGCAAAACCGACTCTAGTGACACGTTAAAACGCCGCCTCAGAGAGACGGAGGTACCAGAGTGAACCCACAATCCTGAATCATTCAAAAGTGTTAAATAATGCTGCTTTGTTTGTTAACCCTCCTGTCGCGTTCGGGTCAAATCTGACCCATTTACTACTTTCATAAATATTGTGTTTTACATTTGATTGCCTCAAGGCCTTATGATATCCTCAACAGTAAGCATTTGAACATATACAATTGCTGATCACCACTTTCTTTGAATTTTGATTGGTTGAGTCAACTTTGTAGCACCTATGGTGTTCCCGGTCAAAAAAGACCGCCATAGGAAATGAATGGGTAACCCTAGATTATGTGAATTTTGGAATACATTTGTATTGTCTATTCTTTGTATATTCACTGCAGTTATGAATGTAAACCAGTAGTCTGAGACATTGTTTACAGCTCTAAAAGGGTGTTATTGTGTTGATTTAAGAGCAATTAAGTCAAATTTGATCAGGAACGCCAAAGTAAGGGGGGAGAAACAATCACGACAGGAGGGTTAAATACTGTTTCCTGTCATTTAAAAGTCACTCTTGAGAAATGTGTGTGGTCGGCCTTATGTTATTCTATTTGGTGTGTAAGCAGGAAGGCAGGAAGACCCTGGAGAACCAGGTAAAGAGGCTGGAGATGGTGGAGCGGCGGGAGAATAAGCTGAAAGATGACATTCAGACCAAATCCCAGCAGATCCAGCAGATGGCTGAAAAGATCCTGGTGAGAGAACCACAGATAAGGCCTGCTAATACTCTGACCCATTCAACTCCTAATTCCCCCCCCCCCAATTCATCTTGCTCTCTCTCAGTCTACTCCTCATCAGTTATCTTAGCACACCACACACACTTCTGTTTGAAGAGCTCTTTGCTAGAGGAGACCTGAGTGGATACTTTTTTACATACACATCATTTTACCCGTGTCATCATGAGCAGACACCGCACCAGCAGGTTTTTGGAGTTCCAGCTTTTTGATGCAAGTTTTTTTACGTCTCTTCATTTTGATGTTTGATAAGAGAGTATAATTAATAGAAGAAAATACCTCTGTTGTTAAGTAGATGTTGCCATTTTGTCTTTTGTAAATCCAGCGTTTTAGGCTACATTAAGCAGCACTGTGATAGGTTGTTTGTACTGCATTATTAACATTAAGATGATTTGGTTTTGTTGGTTCATTTTTGATTTATGGTCATCGTATTCGATATGTTTTTATTCAGTAATAATTGGCCGCATAGGGCAAAATTCCCCCAAAAGTAATTGCACTAACAGAGTTCTTACGGTCATTAAAAACCTGGAAAAGTCATGGAAATTCAAAATGCTAATTCCAGGCCCTGGAAAAGTTATGGAAAACAATATTTTTTTGGAAAAGTCATGGAAATTTAACTAAAGTTGCATCAAATATAATTTATATTTTATCTAATCACCGAAATAGTAATATATAATATAATGATAATAAATACTGTATCGTATAGTAATGAAACGTAAAATGGCATTTAACGCGAGGTATTTTGCTGGTGAGAGATTTTAGTGGCTTTAGCCTGTAGAAGCTAGTAAGCCTACTATTTGATTTGTTTTAGATAGGCACAACATGTTTCAGACCTTATTTTCCTGTTCCATGTTCAAATAAACCATTTTCAGTGGTACCGCTGAGAAAGAGTAATTTTTTTGTTCATGGAAAATTAGGTAAAGGTCATGGAAAAGTCATTGAAGATCATTGGTGAAAAAGTGTATGAACCCTGACATAAAACTCAACAAAGGGGAGACATATATTGTGTTATTTTGCTTGAAAAAAGCTGCATTTAAATTGCCCTGTGAAGAACGATTCCATTGTTGAGCCTGTTTTGAACGCTGCCCCCTCCAGGAGCTGGAGGAGAATCTGAGGGATGCTCAGTCCACAGCCCAGAGGATGGAAACCCAACTGGTGCAGAAGGAGAGGCTTTATGAGGACAAGATCAAGGTGGGCTACATTTATATTCTCCAGGCTCCTGAAACGTTGCATCTCTAGACGTGTTTTGTCAGTCCTGCCACTTTAAACCATTCTTGTGGAATCATATAAATCGGAGTTGTCAAATGCTTCACAGTGTGCTTTTGACACCACACTAATTACTGCTCCCATTCACAACTATGACAGTTTGAGCATTTGTTTTAATCATTGCCTCAATGCAAAGCAAATGAAAGATATTTGTGTGCTTAATTGTTCTGCTGGTTCTGTCTGATGAAGGTTCTGGAGGCTCAGATGAAGGACGACCTGGCCGACAAAGAGAGCCTGGAGGCCCAGAAAGCCCAGCAGCAGGAGGAGTCCAGAGAGAACTGCAAGATGCTCAGTGAACAGAAAGCTGTAAGGAAACACTACAGGCTTTTTAAACAAATATATCCTCTTCAGTGTTTCCCCCCTAACCCCCCCGGCGAGAAAAGCCAAAGGCCCCTTAACCTATTCGCGTGGCCCACGCATCCACCCCCCCTCAAATAAGAAAATACATGCGTGAGGTCATGGCTACTGTAGACAACGTTCTTGTTGCTCCGTGTTGCGTTGTTAATGAGTGAGACACACCGGAGTTGAGGATCTGTGGGGTTTATTCTCCCAAAAATATAATTTACAATTTAGGCATTTAGCAGACGCCTTATTCCAAAGCGACTTACAATGACCAATTCCAGGGACATTCTCCCTGGAGTAACCGAGGGCTAAGTGCCTTACTCAAGGGCACACTAGTAGTGGTGTTCCAGGCGGGATTTGAACTCGCAACCTTCCGATCACCAGCCCACCTTTATTAAATCAATGTATGGGAAACACTGCTCTTTGGCATTTACTGTACGTGCTGAGGTGGGATTTAAAAAAAGACTGCCTAAAAAAATATTTAAAGTTTTGCAATTGTTTTCACTTTGTAATGCCAAAGAGTACTTTAGCGGTTCCTTTTGCAATAGTAGGAACAGCATCAATATCATTATGAATAATAATACCTTTTATTTCTAGAGTGCTCTTCATGACACTATAAATTCTTAAAAACATCATTAAAAACAACACAAAATATCTAAAACATAACAGTTTAAAAGCAGTTTTGAAAAGGTGAAGGAAATTGTCCCTCATTAATATTTTATTCGAGTCCAATTCAATTTCTTCTGGGATTCAAAAGCTAGACTTCACCAATGTGTATTGTGTTTCTTTCCACAGTAATTTGTTATAGTGGCTGAAATGTATTGGAGTGTGCCGTCAGATTATACTTCATGTTGCACTATAAAGCCTGAGCTCAAGTCTTAATCTGGTTAACGTGGTAGAATTGAGGTAGTTAAGGAGCTTTTAGAGACAGTCATCTGATGTTGAATGTAGAAGATTCAGGCAACACCTAATGGACTTAAACAGGATTTGACTGCAGTGCAAAATTCAGTTTCTCAAATTCAAAAAGTGCTGCTGACATATACTGTGTTTGTACGTTGATTCTTAGTAGCATTTAGCTTTCTTTCAATGGGAATATATTCTTTTCTGTGTGTCTCCCTCTGCCTGCAGACCATTAATGCTATGGATTCTAAGATGAAGAACCTGGAGCAGCGCATCTCTGAGCTGTCAGAGGCTAACAAGCTAGCCGCTAACAGCAGCATCTACACCCAGAAGAATATGTGAGTTAACTAGACCTTCTGCCCACACTGTGCTTTCATGAATGCCCCCCCCCCACCCACCCACCCACACACCGATTCTGTCTCCTCCGGCCTCCAATTGCTTCATTAGTGCACTCACATCACTTTGCCTCATGCATTGTCTGTCTCCCATGTGTGTAAGTGGTGTGTCATCGCTGAGGTTAAAGAGGCTGTAATCAACATTTAATAATAACAAACTCAAATGATGATATGAAAACGCTCTGAGAACTCGAGTGGGGTCTCTTGTAGTGATGAACCCAAACAGAATCAGATGAATCTGCAGCGTTGGCTTGCAGCTCAATGTTTAGCTGTCCAGCCAACAAGTTTACCATTTAGATTCACTAGTGCCAATCTAATAATGCTGTTACCAGGTGCAAAGGGTAGCTGTTTTCAGGATTAAATGCTTTAAAAACAAGTTGTACACTGCTCAGCAGCAAACAGCAGATAGACAGCAGCCATCTTACGATTTAGCAGCGGAAGAGTTGGATATTTCCCCCTGGAGTTTAAATTAATGAGTGAATCTATGACTTACATTCATAGGGTCACCAGAAACACCTCTACAAATGAATGATAATAGTACTCTTTAAAGGTGCGGTAGGTAATTCACTTCAGAAACACTTTTTGTTATATTCCATGGAATGCTCTTAACATCCCGATAGCAATGAATATATAATAATAATAATAATAATCCTTATATTTATTATAGCGCTTTATCAATGACTCTCAAAGCGCTTTACAAATACACATTACACATACAGATCATACATACATGTAATGGTCATCGACTGTGGACAATACCCACAGGAAATGCTTTGACAATAAATACATTATCATTTCATCTGTGGAAGCTGTAGTACTGTAAAAAGCACGACCAATCATTTTAGCCAGGCCGGCTAAAATAACTGGAAGGCCTACCTGCCTTCCATCTGTGCACAAACTTATCTCGTGCCCTCATTGGTCATGTGCGCGTTCGTATGTGTTGGAGGAGGGGCTCTGTAAGGAAGTCTGAAGGAAGGGGCAGATTTTTTTCGGCTGCATACTTTCAAATTCTAGCGCACTCGAGCTGAATAAGTTTACTATATCTCCTAAAGGTAAATGTCGAAATTCTCGCAACCACTTGTGTCTGCTTCCTCAAAGGAGCCAAAACAAGTGATATTGCTGGTTTGAATACAGAAAAAGCAGCGTTAACAATTCTTAACTGAAATGTATTTGTTAGGGATTTGAATATACATTTTAGTACATAAACAATGTTATCACCTGTGGGGGAAACTTCTGAAGCAATTGGAAACAACACTCAGAGAGACACGATGGAGAGCTGGAGCTTTGATGGCATACACTGACGGTTTATTTGGAGCTTCGGCTGGAGAATTCACAAGACATGTCACGGGCCACGCTTTGACCACACGGTTGAGATGCCACAATCAGTTCTGAAGAACTCTTCTGTAGCTCGAGGTTTTAACTAGTTCGGAGTGTAATAATCAACAAGCTGGCAACAACAATGCGCCCAGCTGCCCCTGGAGATAAGAGAGATAGCAGCAATACCCAAGGCCGTAGAACTATGCCATGGGAAAGGAGACAGTAAAGAGAGAAAACTATGAACTGGGTCGAAGGTTGAATACCTAAGCAAATGATTCCCTAACAACACCTGAATGAACTACTGCTTACTGAATTAGCTACTGTACATCCATTGACATGTATGTGTTGAATAAATGCTATAAAACTATGTATTTGAAAGACATCTGCTTCCAAACAGACAATGAAATTGGCATATTGTGTATATTTTTGTCAGGAAAGCCCAGGAGGAGATGATCTCAGAGCTTCGGCAGCAAAAGTTCTATTTGGAGTCTCAGGCAGGCAAGCTGGAGGCCCAAAACGCCAAACTGGAGGAGCACCTGGACAAGATGAGTCAGCAGGAGCAGACCAAGAGGACGCGGCTGCTGGAGCTGGAGAGCCGGCTGCGGGAGGTGAGGCAACAGGAAGCAGAGATACCAGGCAAAATCCGCAAGCTCAAGATTAAGTCATTCACGCCGTGTACATCATTACAATCCACAAAAGGAATTAAGGCAGCTGATCAGCTAGCGAGCTCAGATCCCTTTCAGATAAATGGCTAATTAAATACTGTAGGTCTGTAATTGCACCGTGCTAAATAACCATTGGGCCTAAGCTTGTCCAGTGCAGCCAACAACATCCTTCAGTTGTTATCTCTGGAACACTGTAATCTAGTCTGTTTGACACAATTAAAATACAGTGGAAAAAATACAAGTTTATGACATTATCGGGGACAAAATTCGGGGTGTATTTCAAGGTCCAAAGCGAGAGACACAGCCAAACCCAACATCCACTTACAGATATCTATATTTGCTCTTTTAAATGCACCACAAAATCCCTTATATAGCTGTATGTACATCCAATACAAACCAAATTCGATTCAAGGAGTTTTTAAGTAATTGAGAACAACACCCCCCCTTCCTCCCGTGAAAGCTCCCAGCCCCCCGCTGTGCTGTCTGCCGATGTTGGCAGCGGACAACCTGCTGACTGAATGTCATAACTCTACCTCCACACACTCTTCCCCACTGGGACAGGAAACACAGATTGTCACTAATGGCTGGTCTTTCTGCACTCCTACACACACACCCTGTTCTCTCTCTCCAACACACATATATGTACTTTCAGATAAGACTCATACGGAGAAGATAAATTCACCCTAGTGTCCACATTATATTTTGTTTAAGCACTCTTCACAAGCACTGAGTGTGCATGTGTTCTTTAAAAAAGTTGGGAAAGGTCCCAAATGATTCTATTTTTAGGTTTAACCATCTATGACAGTAGGGCTGCAACAAACGACTAATTTGATAATCGATTAATGAAACGATTTTTCGGATCGTTAAGGTTTTAACTGAACTACTACTTTTATCGATACTGCTTATCGATCCGGTCTTTTAACGATAGTCTTAACGGTTCTTTTGAAAATAAATAAGGTAAATTAACTAAACAAATTGTGAACAAAATTAACATTGCTTTTTATTTAAATGAAATACATAATATTTCACATCAAAAGAAACAACGTTTTAACAAATCGTATTAAATAATCTGATGACAGAATTGTAAACAGAATAGCTGAAACTAACAAAAATAAATAACTCAGTTTCCTCTAATCATGAACCCATGTTTGTATCATGTAGTTAACTGCGTGTGTTGCTGCTAGCATACATAACACCTGACGTGGAAACGTTCCTCGTGGATGGGGCTACAGAGCTGCTAGAAAGACAGTCGAACCCGGTGCATTCCTCCGTCTGGATGTGGTGCACTTTTGCTAAATGTTTAGACAAATTGCTCGTGTTACCGCCCTCACATGTTAAACTCTTATTGCACTTTTGGTAACGAGCATTGTCCACCTGGAGAAGGGTAAAGTTTAACCACACCTCGGAGCGTGTTCTCTCCGCCATCTCCTCCGTGGCCCTGTCTCAGGTCGGTTAAATGAAATCCTTGCTTCCCTCACTCGCCTCGTTTCCCTGCGTTTAGTCCCTCCCACTAGGGAAGCATGGAGAGACGCAAGGAAACCACGAGAAGCAGGGAAATGAGTTTTAAGAGCAATGGGACGTCCTTTCCTCCGGAGCGTCACGTGAAGCGACGTCCGTTTGTGATGACGCTGCAGCAGCTGATCGTCTGAGAGCAGCTCTGTCCCCGTTGTTTTCACAAACACCCCCGCCACACATTTACTGACACAAACATTTGTATCATCTGTTGCAGACCGCAATAAATAAAATAAGAACTCATTCTCAAAAAAGATAAACGCCATTCTTAAAATGGTTAGTTTGATTAATATTGATTAGAGTGCACAATAGAAATAAAATAATTGAGAGAAGAAAAAGAGATATATTATCTATCAAAACCCAGTTAGATTAACATTCATTGGATTGCACCCTTTGTTTGTTTGGATATGTAGCACATTAACATTTTAATAGCACTTAATGACTGACTGAATGGAAATGACAATAAATGAAAATGTAAAACGAAAAAAGCGATCATGAAAATGTTTCCAATAAATGAATAAAATGATTTTTGACCACTTTGTTGTTCAGATATATCACATATTTGTAACTAAATTATACATGAATTGAAACAAAACACAGTATAGACTGAGGAGTGACTCTCGTGAGTTTCATGTATTTTCTTCACTCCGCTGGGAAACTGCTCTCATGTCAAGAAGCATCAGAACAGTGCATGCGCTGCATCGTCCAATCAGTGAGCGATACACAGTAAGGGGGCGGGGCGAGTGTCTGAGGATTTCATCGGAGGATGGTCTGACTCTGGTGGTTCCTCGGTTATCGCTCCTCGGTCCTCCGGCAGAAATAAGAGCCATGGGACGGTACTCAAGATGGCGCAGACAAATCAACTTCCGGTGAGACCGAGGAGCGAGGAGCGAGGAAATGAAAATAGTCAACCTGAGACGGGGCCTGTGTGTGTGTGTGTTGCTGCATGTAGCAGCTGCGTGTGTGTAAACTGCCCCGCCCCCTCGCATACAGACGGGGGAGAGAGATCTCTCGTCTGGATTGGAAAGATCGAAAATACATCACAGACGCATTTTGTGGTCTTATTGCGTATTAGAAACAGAGTTGGCAACACTAAAACTGCGATATAATGTTTATGTAGCAATAAATATGACCTATATGTTTTAAATGTCTCCTGTACCGATAAAAAGACCGATAACGTTGGAGCTTAACTGCGCGTAAAACACACGTGATGACGTCACCAACGAATCGACAACTGAATTAGTTTTTAGATTAGATTTTAATCGATTAAGTCGATTAGTTGTTGCACCCTATATGACATTTGAAATCCAATTACCATAGGCATTTGTTTTTACCATGCACTTTTGGGGTTCTCTGTGCTGTCCAATTATTGTTTTTAAACGTTTGTTTTTTTTAGCTGCTTTTCTCTTTCTGCTAGTTGAACCTTTGTTCTCCGATATCCTCTAATGATTCTCATTCTGTCCCTTTTCTTTAACCGCTTGGTTTCACTACTTTATTCCTCTTAATTGGTCTTACATTTATGATCACATTCAAAAAAGTTCTGTAAAAGTCCTGAAATTCCTACTTGAAGCAAATGTACCCTCACTGTGCAGCTCCTTCAGCGATA
The DNA here is from genome assembly GCF_902827175.1 of Gymnodraco acuticeps. Lineage (NCBI taxonomy): Eukaryota > Metazoa > Chordata > Actinopteri > Perciformes > Bathydraconidae > Gymnodraco > Gymnodraco acuticeps. The sequence continues at coordinate 1,467,459 of NW_022991244.1, forward strand.
GGCTGCTGCACCCCCGCTGTCTCAAGGAGAGATACCACAGGTCTTTCCTTCCTGCAGCGGTCAGACTATACAACCAGCACAGCCCGTAGTTGACCCCCCCCCCCACACACACACACACACACACACACCACAACACAGACTATATCACCCCTTGCTGCTAAATACCAACAAACTATGTGCAATATGTGCAATGTATAAATGCCGTTAATAACTGTGTAATATATACCTGGCTGCTAAATCACCTATGTGCAATATGTGCTAGATGTGCAATATATATATATTTCGTTAATAACTGTGTAATATATACCTGGCTGCTAAATCCTAAGAACTGTTACAGGATGTGTATCTTTTTTAAATTATGTATCTTTTTATTTTTTATTATATTTGTTATTATATCATAACTTAGTACTTTTTTTTAATGCATGTCACATATTTAACATATGTAACATTAAGCTGTCTGTGGCTCTTTTTCCTGCTGTAACTACATAGATTTCCCCTCCGTGGGACTAAAGGGATTCTGATTATGATACGTAAAGAGACAGATGAAATGATTTGATTCAGTCATTTTTGTTGATTATAAACAGGTTGGTTATTACCATCTCATACACTGCGCAGGTTAACAAATGCCGAAAATGTCATGCAAATACAATCTGTCTCTCGTCTGATTTATACTGTCATATACACAGCATTCACCCTAGTCCTGTTTCTTTGTAGATGGGCCTGGAACATGAGGAAGAGAAGATGGAGATCAAGAGACAGGTATCCGACCTGACCCTCTCCCTGCAGGAGCGCGAGTCCCAGATCAGCAGCCTGCAGGCGGCTCGTCACGCCCTGGAGAGCCAGCTGCAGCAGGCCAAGACGGAGCTGGAGGACACCACCGCTGAGGCTGAGGAGGAGATCACCGCCCTCAGGGTGAGACACACACACAATCACAGACGTGTGCAATCAGAGGCACTCATAGGAACACAGGTGCTCATACATTTAGTGCAAACCATTTCCCATGTAGGGAATCTGGAAAGCTAAGTTTTTTTCAGACCATTTTAAATAATGCTGTAAGCTAAATATCACTCTCCATCATTTTATGAAGAAGTCTGAAAACGTATTTTTTGTTCTCCATTTGTTTCTCCCAGAATCACAGAGATGAAATTCAGCGCAAGTTTGAGGCCTTGAGAGAAAGCTGCTCGGTAAGTGCTGATGTAACCTTTTGTCTCCACTTTCAGCAGCAGAACGATTTTGAAGAGGTTACACAAGGCTTTTTTTTAATACACGGTGATTAATGTTCATTAGCAACGAAGTCTGCTGAATCTTTGGAAGCACACATTCTCCCAACATCTTTTACTCGTAAATATTTCATGTAACTATAGAGATGACATGAACAACAAGTAGATGAACAATATTAATGTAGAAGTTTATCCAATAACATCTTTCAACCTTTAACTAAAATATCTTTGAGTTATTTTTTGATTTTCAACTCACTCAAAGCTGGCTTGAACACAATTATTTTACTGACGGGATTTTCAGTATCAGTGTACTTCTTCAGTATCGTTGACGACATGACTAATTATTGGTGTAAAAGTGTACACTTTCAGTAGCTAAACTCTGCTGCTACTCAATTGCTTCTTCCTCCTTGGATTTTCTGGCCAGAATATGAAAAATATCCGTTAATGACCATAAGTAATACTTACATCTCTTCCTGTTTGTGTTGCCGCAGGTGATCACTGAACTGGAGGAGCAGCTCACGCAGCTGAGTCAGGAGAACGCAGAGTTGAACCGCCAGAACTTCTACCTGTCCAAACAGCTGGATGAGGCGTCAGATGAGAGGGAGGACCAGATTCAGCTCAGCCAGGAGGTGGACCGGCTCAGGAGGGAGGTGGCTGACCGTGAGATGCACCTCAACAACCAGAAACAGGTAACACACACACACACACGCGCACACACACACACACACACACACACACACACACACACACACACGCACATTAACCATACCTCACATTGGTAGATATTGTGTAAAGTGTGTTCAACCCTAATTATCCTCATGTTCCAGACCAGTGATGCAATGCATTATTTCACATTTATTACATGGCTTAGTTGAATACTCGATTCTGATTGGTCAATTCAGAACATGTGACATGTTGTTAATCCAGAACAGACAGACTGCTGTCAAGGATTTATTGACCTGTTAAGGACGCTCACATCTGCACAAAGAAGTTCGGTCGATTTAACTGTATACAGTCTGGCCGAAATGCCGTTTGCTTTTCAAACCGACAAGACAAGAGGGACAAGAAAACAGAGGAGAAGTAAGCCTCCTTTTTACCGCAAAACAAATTCAGTTGCCAGTAGGGATGCTCCGATCGCCAATTTCGGGGCCGATTGCCGATCGCCGGAATCAGTATCGGCCGATACCGATCGCCGATCCGATCGAGTGGGCGGGGCCTAAATGGAAGATTTAAACATCACTTTAAATCTTCCATTTAAAGTGATGTTTAAAACTCAGTTAATGGGGCTCATTCACTGGAGCTTCCACAAACAACAATCAACTTAATTATTACATTCAAATGATGTACATTATTCAAGTTTACATTCACTTTGGATAATAACTAATAACACGGGAGAAATTAGCGGAAGCGCTCTCTTTTCCTCTCTCTCTCTCTCCTGACAGCTTGTCAGTATCTCATGCAGCTCACTGATCCAGTAATAGTGACCCGACAATGAAGAATACATATATTTATAATAACTAGTTTAGCTTGTTCCAGAGGTAGATAAAATAGCTAAGTGTGTTAGGTGTAACTCTTACGGCCCGTCCACACAGCGGCGTGCGTTGAAGCTTCCAACGCTTCTGCCCATTCACTTTGAATGGGGTGACGTCACTTTTAGCCGAACTGCATTTTGGGAAGCGACGTGGAGCGTTGCTGGCGTCAAAAGTTGAGCAATGTTCAACTTTTGACGCCTCGACGGAGGCGTCAGCCAATGAAATCCCGTTTATTCAAATCTGCCAGTACAATCGCTAGCCAATCAAACCGCGTGTATGCTGGGAGAGACTGCGCAGGTCATTTCCTCATATTCAAACAAATTGAGGGAAAATTCATTGTAGCGGTAGTGAATCACCCGGTGCTGTATGATCAGTCTCTGTTCATCTACCGGGATACAAACCGGAGGAGCGAGGCATGGAGGGAGGAGGCAGAGACAGTGGGTGAAACTGGTAGGTTTTCGCCTGTTTGGGGATTTTATATCCAGTTTACTTCGTTTTAACATTGCTATTGCTTTGTATGTCGGGGGCGGGAGATTCATGTGATTGGTTGTTGGTCGTGTTGCTCGCAAAAAATCCCCAAGCTTCAGATACGCCCACCTCCAAGCGTCAACGCACGCTGCTGTGTGGACGCTCCGTTACGGTACGTCCACACAGCAGCTTTTCGAAAATCTTGGAGCTGGGCGTGTCTGAAAGCTTGGGGATTTTTTGCGAGCAACGCGACCAACAACCAATCACATGAATCTTCCGCCCCCGACATACAAAGCAAAAAACCCCGGGGATTTTTTGCGAGCAATATATATATATATATATATATATATATATATATATATATATATATATATATATATATATATATATATATATATATATATATATATATATATAAACTCCCCAAACAGGCGAAAACCTACCAGTTGCACCCACTGTCTCTGGCACCTCCCTCCATGCCTGGTTCCTCCGGTTTGTATCCCGTTAATAGTTCTGGTCGTAAAGAACCGGGTGATTTGCTACCGTAATTTCTCGTTTGGAATATGAGGAAATGAACTGCGGTCTGGTTCTCCCTGTGTGTGTGTTTCGCTGCGCTTACCTGTCCGGCGGGCGGAGCTGCAGGATTTCTGCTTCACACACACGTTGCATACCGCTATTTTACAGTCTTTTTCGGACACCTTAAAATAATGCCAGACCGGAGAAGCCATTTTGGCGAGCTTGTTTTGCCGCACACAGAGAAAAGTGTCATGTATTTTACGTCATGCGATCGGCTTTCGCGATCGGCATGTTTAGAGAGCACCGATCGATCGGTAGAGAGTGAGTATCGGCCGATATCGATCGGTGACCGATCGATCGGAGCATCCCTAGTTGCCAGTTACTTTGGCCTCCGGGCAGGGATATCTAGATACTTTACAAGGTTTGACATCATGAATTGTGCTACTTTTAAAGTAAGCAACAATGTTTTCAAATCTGTAATCAAAAAGGTCCGCAAAAACGCTATCGAAGCAGTTCCTGCCGTTGCTACGTAGTTCAAACAGTAACAACGGACTATTTTTCTTAGCGGATGCATGTCATTTAAAATAAATAATAGCCTACTATTTTTCTAAATCTATAAAAGCATTTCAATTCATATTGGGAGTCATATGTTACTTTCTTGATTATGTGGCCGTGTAATAAGCGGGATAATGTGCAGCGACTTGGTCATTACGGGGAAAATAACACCCTTTTCTCCGTAACAAACAAACAATCTTGTGATTTTGCCAAATAGCTGTGAAACATGTTCTTAACAGTTTTTGCTCGTTTTATTTCCCAGAACATTGAAACACTGAAGACCACATGCAGCATGCTGGAGGAGCAGGTGGTGGAGCTGGAGTCCCTAAATGACGAGTTGCTGGAGAAGGAGAGGCAGTGGGAGGCTTGGAGAGGAGCCCTGGAGGACGAGAAGAGTCAGGCCGAGAGACGCACCAGAGACCTGCAGAGACTGTTTGACAACGAGAAGCAGAATAGGTGAAATACAAGCACAAACATGTTTGAGAAAGAATGGTTGAGAAACAAACAGATGTGCAATCACCGCTAAATGCACTTTAATACTGGGGTATCTCCTCTAGCACTTCATGTAGCTCTTGTATCTCCTCTAGCACTTCATGTAGCTCTTGTATCTCCTCTAGCACTTCATGTAGCTCTTGTATCTCCTCTAGCACTTCATGTAGCTCTTGTATCTCCTCTAGCACTTCATGTAGCTCTTGTATCTCCTCTAGCACTTCATGTAGCTCTTGTATCTCCTCTACACTTCATGTAGCTCTTGTATCTCCTCTTGCACTTCATGTAGCTCTTGTATCTCCTCTAGCACTTCATGTAGCTCTTGTATCTCCTCTAGCACTTCATGTAGCTCTTGTATCTCCTCTAGCACTTCATGTAGCTCTTGTATCTTCTCTTGCACTTCATGTAACTCTTGTATCTCCTCTAGCACTTCATGTAGCTCTTGTATCTCCTCTAGCACTTCATGTAGCTCTTGTATCTCCTCTTGCACTTCATGTAGCTCTTGTATCTCCTCTAGCACTTCATGTAGCTCTTGTATCTCCTCTAGCACTTCATGTAGCTCTTGTATCTCCTCTTGCACTTCATGTAGCTCTTGTGTCTCCTCTAGCACTTCATGTAGCTCTTGTATCTCCTCTAGCACTTCATGTAGCTCTTGTATCTCCTCGAGCACTTCATGTAGCTCTTGTGTCTCCTCGAGCACTTCATGTAACTCTTGTGTCTCCTCTAGCACTTCATGTAGCTCTTGTATCTCCTCTAGCACTTCATGTAGCTCTTGTATCTCCTCTAGCACTTCATCTAGCTCTTGTGTCTCCTCTAGCACTTCATGTAGCTCTTGTATCTCCTCTAGCACTTCATGTAGCTCTTGTATCTCCTCTAGCACTTCATGTAGCTCTTGTATCTCCTCTAGCACTTCATGTAGCTCTTGTGTCTCCTCTAGCACTTTATGTAGCTCTTGTATCTCCTCTTGCACTTCATGTAGCTCTTGTATCTCCTCTAGCACTTCATGTAGCTCTTGTATCTCCTCTAGCACTTCATGTAGCTCTTGTATCTCCTCTAGCACTTCATGTAGCTCTTGTATCTCCTCTTGCACTTCATCTAGCTCTTGTATCTCCTCTTGCACTTCATGTAGCTCTTGTGTCTCCTCTTGCACTTCATGTAGCTCTTGTATCTCCTCTTGCACTTCATGTAGCTCTTGTATCTCCTCTAGCACTTCATGTAGCTCTTGTATCTCCTCTAGCACTTCATGTAGCTCTTGTGTCTCCTCTAGCACTTCATGTAGCTCTTGTGTCTCCTCTTGCACTTCATGTAGCTCTTGTATCTCCACTTGCACTTCATGTAGCTCTTGTGTCTCCTCTAGCACTTCATGTAGCTCTTGTATCTCCTCTAGCACTTCATGTAGCTCTTGTATCTCCTCTAGCACTTCATGTAGCTCTTGTGTCTCCTCTAGCACTTTATGTAGCTCTTGTATCTCCTCTTGCACTTCATGTAGCTCTTGTGTCTCCTCTAGCACTTCATGTAGCTCTTGTGTCTCCTCTAGCACTTCATGTAGCTCTTGTGTCTCCTCTAGCACTTCATGTAACTCTTGTGTCTCCTCTAGCACTTCATGTAGCTCTTGTATCTCCACTTGCACTTCATGTAGCTCTTGTGTCTCCTCTTGCACTTCATGTAGCTCTTGTATCTCCTCTTGCACTTCATGTAGCTCTTGTATCTCCTCTAGCACTTCATGTAGCTCTTGTATCTCCTCTAGCACTTCATGTAGCTCTTGTGTCTCCTCTAGCACTTCATGTAGCTCTTGTGTCTCCTCTTGCACTTCATGTAGCTCTTGTATCTCCACTTGCACTTCATGTAGCTCTTGTGTCTCCTCTAGCACTTCATGTAGCTCTTGTGTCTCCTCTAGCACTTCATGTAGCTCTTGTGTCTCCTCTAGCACTTCATGTAGCTCTTGTATCTCCTCTTGCACTTCATGTAGCTCTTGTGTCTCCTCTAGCACTTCATGTAGCTCTTGTGTCTCCTCTAGCACTTCATGTAGCTCTTGTGTCTCCTCTTGCACTTCATGTAGCTCTTGTATCTCCTCTTGCACTTCATGTAGCTCTTGTATCTCCTCTTGCACTTCATGTAGCTCTTGTATCTCTTGTATCTCCTCTAGCACTTCATTTAGCTCTTGTATTTTCTCTTGCACTTTATATGTTGTTGCTGCTATATTGTATTACCATGTCATAAATACTTGTGTATTCTGCTCTTGCTCTTTTGCGCGTTTTGCATATCATGTATTTAGTTTTCTATGTGTGTAAAATGTAATTTTCTTAAATGTTTTATGTGAGGGACTGCGGATAGAAATGAGCTCAAACCTAAATCTGGCACTGTTACGCTTGACACATTTGAATGTTTTAAGTGTTCATTACTGTGCATTGTCCCTGCCAAATAAGCAATGAAATAAAATGATAACACGGTGTCATTTCACATTAGAATGACTATCATCGTATGTATAAATGCTTTCTTAAGAACTGTTTTTGTGCGGTTCACAGGCTGCGTGCAGACCAGCGCAGCACTGAATCTCGCCAGGCAGTGGAGCTGGCAGTCAAAGAGCACAACGCCGAGATAGTGGCCTTACAGCAGGCCCTGAAGGAGCAGAGACTGAAGGCTGAGAGTCTGTCTGATACTGTGAGTCACAAGTGTTCATGTGTCACACTTATGATCTTACCCCATCTTGAGTCTTCTTAGTGAAAAAAAAAGAAGTGTTTAGGCCCTGGGAAGAGTGCTCTGTAAATATAATGTTTTGTTATTATTGTAATTCAAATCCGCATTTGTCCGGCAGTGGCTCAGTCAGTAGGGGCTTGGACTGGGAGCTCTAGGGTCGCCGGTTCAAGTCCCGACCAGACCTAAAATATGGAGTGTGGACTACTACTTGGAGAGGTCCCAGTTCACATCCTGCCCTGCCGTGGTGCCCTTGAGCAAGGCACCGGACACCCCTCTCCCCCCCCCCTCACTCCCATTGCTCCCCGGGCGCTGTACAATAGCTGCCCACTGCTCCTCGTACTAGACTCCTGGTACTAGGATGGGTTAAATGCAGAGAACACATTTCACTGTGTGCTGTGTGCTCTGCATGTGTGACCATTAAAGAGGGTTTCATCCCTCTGATTCTACTCTATACATTCTCAGCTCAACGATCTGGAGAAGAAGCACGCCATGCTGGAGATGAACGCCCGCAGCTTACAGCAGAAACTGGAGACAGAGAGAGAACTGAAACAGAGACTGATGGAAGAGGTAGGGAGTGAAATGCAACCAAATAAACATAGTCCTCTCTCCATTGACTTACATGTTTTATTCCCTGTAACTCGCACATTCAACGACATCAAACCAAGAAGACCATTGTAACTTATTCGAATGGAATACACTTTGAGATAACCTTTGTGGCTGATTTTACATCTGATTTCTTATCTGTCGGCTCGTGTCTCCTCAGCAAGGGAAGCTTCAGCAGCAGATGGACCTCCAGAAGAGCCACATCTTCCGTCTGACCCAAGGCCTGCAGGACGCCCTGGACCAGACCGACATGCTCAAGACTGAGAGGACAGATCTGGAGTACCAGCTGGAGAATATACAGGTGCTTAATCAGGGTGTCCGCGGGGTCTTAAAAAGTATTAAAAGTTGATAAATCAATTTAGCGAAAAAGTATTAAACCTATTTCCAAGGTATTACATTTTGTAGCTTGGTTTCAATAAGTATATAAATTGTCCAAAGAGGTTGTATTCTACAGTCTGCCTGAATGTAATCATTGCGTAGGTGTGCAGTGTGATTCTGTGTAGTTTATTTATGGCATCCCGTTGGATTTGACGTCATCTGAACAGGACATCGCACGCTCACTGCTTGATAGCGCGAGAAGGCCCGTTTACGCCGGTTGTTAAACAACATCGTTATGGAGAAATGCAAGTTTGCGTCCAAATGGTTGGAAGATAAGGAGGAAGGACAATCAATACTGTATATAGTAAATGTGAGGTAAAGTGTGTCGCCAATGTAACCGGTTGAAACTCGAAGTGGCGATGAGGTCTTAAAATGTATGGAAAGGGTCTTAAAAAAGGTCTTAAAAGGTATTACATTTGACTTCAGGATTAATGCATACCTTTTGCAATCTGAGGAAATAAAGTGTCCTCTAGGGAGTCGCGGTTAGATGTTAGAATAGTGCGACTGATGTTGCAGAGTAACACAGCATCTCAGAGGGACCGCAGGATAAAGGGAATCCCACTTCATGTGTCTCAAAGGGAATCTATTTAAAGTTCTCTTCAAAGGTATTTCATTCTCTGCTCGGTTTCCTCCCTGCAGGCTGTATACTCGCACGAGAAGGTGAAGATGGAAGGGACCATCTCCCAGCAGACCAAGCTCATAGACTTTCTCCAGGCCAAGATGGACCAGCCCACCAAGAAAAAGAAGGTCTGAGAACACATTTTCTAATATGAGAGTTATTTGTAGATTTAGATTACAGCGGTTTAGGATTTTTGCCGACTCGTGTTATTGCAACATTTCTAATAACACCAGACGGATTGAGGCATTTTAAGAAGGCTAATGATAATCCCAGAAAAAATGTGGTGCCAGATATTTAAATTGAAGATTTTGTTTCACGGTTTTGCTTTTTTTGCTTTTTGATATCATAAAATATTAATTAAAACAGAGATTCAAAGAAGCTTCATATGAAAACCTGAAGTTTTGAATGTAAAAAAACATGGACATTAAGCCGTATTGGATTGATAAACACTATTTTATCTTAACATTTAAAAATGTATATATTGTATGTTTCATGCGTAGCATTACTGACCTCCCTCTCTGAGTAGGGTATATTCGGGCGGCGGCGGGAGGATGTTGGCACGACGACCAACGGGGCTCTTACTCCACAGGCCCAGCCGGCTGTTCCCATGCAGTACGGGGACATGAAGCTGGCTCTGGATAAGGAGCGCTCGAGATGCGCTGATCTGGAAGAGGCTCTGCAGAAGATGAGGATCGAGCTGCGATCCCTCAGAGAAGAGGGTGGGTCTCTCTCTAGGTCGTCCTCAGACGAGCCCTCCATCGTTGCTTCCAGTCATCCCGGTTCTCCATACATCTGGTCCCAGAGTTTAAGCTGCCTTCACATGATAAGAAACTCTCTGCTCCAGAGGGGTTTACAGCTGATCATGTAGAGGCGACTTTAGCCGCCTACTACAAAAGACATGGAGCAGGAATGATATCTTATTGCATCCCCAGCAGCAAGGACCCAGACGATACTCTGTAGCTCATCCTGTTTTATCAGCTCAGGAAATTCTGTATTGCACCTCCTCCCTTATCTCATGCCGGCCATCTTTTAACATTGTTGCCATGGCATCATCTCGCTCCATTATGTACACCTAAGACCTAAGAGATTTATTTCAGAATCTATTTTTTATAATGGTGCCAGAAAATGTTTCATCTAAATGGCTATTACTAGTCTAATATTAGGTTGTTTGACTTGTTGTTGTTGTTTGTCTGTAACACAGCGGCTCATTTCAAAGCCCAGGAACATGCGGCTCCCTCCACACCAGCGCAGGCTCGACATCAAATCCTCATGTCAGCCATCGTCAAATCCCCGGAGCATCAACCCAACCCCAGCAGCCTGCTCAACCCCTCCACCCGCAGCAAGGAGACCGCCACACCCGAAGGTTAGTCTCACACACACACACGCACGCACACGTACACGCACACACACACACAGGTAAAGTTGCCCCCAGCTAATCAGCCTGAATTTAGACCTAGGATATCATGTTTTAAAGTTGTAATGTGTCCCCCATAAGAGTGTTCACCCTAATGTCGTCAGTGTCGGCACAAAAAAACCCCTCTCTGTTCCCTTATTTTGTTTATGTGGTGTGATCATGCGTGTTTTTTCTATGGTCTGTATCACAAAGCAGGATTACAAAGTTGAATAAAGTTGGATAACTGTGTTCAGTACATGCTCAACATGGACTGAAGTAAAACAAACTCAGTTTTATTCAGTCATGTGCATTTATCCAGCTAACATTGTAACCCTGCTTGGGCCTGTCTCACAAAGTAAGAAGAGTTGTGGATTAGTCAGGTAACATCGGATTTAATCCAGGCTTTCCACTATCGCAAAGCTAAATTAGCCTTTTTATGGAGATTATCACCATGGAAACTGAAACGCTTTACATTTCATAGCTGCGTGGCAGGTTGTATAGACGTTTTCATATAATCCTCTGAACCCATCTGTTAAAAAAAGGATAATCCAGTGACAAAAATACTGCATTTACTGGAGAGTGAAAATCTTTATAGGCCAAATGAATTTCTTAATACCACAGCGTGTTCAGTTCTATTACCCATAGATAGACCATGATGTGTGCTTTATCAGACACACATGTTGGGAGTCTGGCTCAGATAACCCTTCTTTGTGATTCAGGTTCCTTACTGTCCGTGTGCCTTTGCTTTCACATAGCTATTGTTAGACTGCTCTCTCCTTTCTGTCTCTTTCCACTTGCTCCTCACAGAAAAGAGGAGGGTCACCTTTGAAAGTAAGTTAGCAGTCACCACAGTGTGTCCCCTCACGTGCATGAGCTCATCTCCATGCACGTTATCCTGCTCATATCATACTGTATGTCTGTCATATTGTCCTGTTGTCGAGCTACCTGTAACTTGACCTTAGACTTTATTCTTAAAGGTCAAGTTTGATGTATTCCTCTTTAATTTCCAGCATCATTCCCCGAGTCTTGATTTCGATAGTATTTAGTTACAACTGGAGAAACATTTAAATGCATCCCATGGTCATTGGCATGCACAATCTGATTCTTACTCATTTAATAATTACACCTGAAATTATACATTATTTATTCATTATTCAAATTGCCCCATGCTGCTTGAAAAATAAAAATCTCAAGGACTTGTTGCTGACTTCTGAAGTGATTCAGACCCCATTTACACGGGAACGTTTGCATTTACGCACCTTATGCGTTTTCAAAAAAGTATTCCGTTCACACGCATTCGGCTCAATTAACGTGTCCGTTCACACGAGACCGCTGGAAACGCTATAGTACATATGTCAGGCCTGTAAGTGGCACTGCTGCCACCACAAAAGCAGCGAAGAAGACCCCGGAGCATGGTTGCCATGGTTGCCCTTCTGTTTATTCTCTGCGGTGGACGGCGTGTGCTCCTGCTGTAAATCTCTCCGGTAGTCCACCAGCAGATTAAAAACACCCACCTCTTCCAAGGGACGAGGGAACCGTGCGGCAGAGTTTCCGTTAAAAAAAAAAATGTTCGCCCTATCAACATGTCCGTTAAAGTTTAAATCTTCCGGACAAAATTAGAAAAGTGCCGGTCAGTGGTCTTCTTTGTTATTTATTGAGCTTTAAAACAAATTGATAACAACTCTATATAATAATGTAAGAATAATAAACGGAGCCTTTCTTTTCCTCCCCCTCTTCTGACAGCCCAGCAGCTGATCTCTGAGCAGGAGATGTGGGGAGAGGGAGACAGGGCTATTTCATCGTTATCAGAAAATGATCGTATAGAGGCGTACAGACGGATCCGTTTGACCCCCCAAAGCGTTCCGTTTGCAGATCTATCCACCTTGGGACCCGTTATCGTTTGCGGGGTCCGTTTCTATCGTTTTGTTACCGCCTCGTGTAAACGAAAGGGCTATACGCAAGAGAAACTATGCAGATACAACCCGTATTATCCTCGTGTAAACGGGGTCTTAAGCACTTGAGAAATATCCTGGCGACTTGTTTCTCTTTCACTGACTCCTATCACTGCTCATTTCTCCTTCTTCTTCTTACATTTGCAGAGTTTGGCCGACGTGTGAAAGAGAGAATGCACCACAACATCCCACACCGGTTCACCGTGGGCCTCAACATGAGGGCTGCCAAGTGCACCGTCTGCCTGGACACCGTTCACTTCGGACGGCAGGCTGCCACTTGTCTAGGTTTGTTTCCTTGCACTGTAGCTGGCAGCACTGAATACCAAGATATTTCAGAGGACAAATGATCTTTGAGAGGGAACTTTCTGATATTTAAAGTGGGGTTGTATCGGGTACTTATCCATAATCAGTGACTAACGCACAGAGGGATATTTTCACCACTTTACCTTGTGGTCAGACGGCCTTTCTGAAAGGGAATTGAAGCCGTTATCTATGCATTATTTAAAGCAACCAGACTTCCTTTGACAAAAACAGTATTTTAGACGTTTCTGATCTATTGCTGCCTCTATTGGTTAGTGTCTTTATGTTAGTATGTGTCTTGGTTGAATCCATACTAAGTCTCCCTTTACATTTAAAAAAAACAAAACACTTAAAGGTGGGGTAGGTAATTCACTTCTGAAACACTTTTTGTTATATTCCATGGATTGCTCTTAATATCCCGATAGCAATGAATATATTAAATGCTTTGACAATAAATACATAAAAAAAATTCATCTGTGGAAGCCGTAGCTCTGTAAAAAGCATGACCAATCATTTTAGCCGGCCCGGCTAAAATAACTGGATGGCCTACCTGCCTGTCAGCCTTCCATCTCGTGCACAAACTTATCTCGTGCCCTCATTGGTCATGTGCGCGTTCGAGTGTGTTGGAGGAGGGGCTCTGTAAGGAAGTCTGAAGGAAAGGGCAGATTTTTTTTCGGTTGTGTATTTTCAAATTCTAGCACACTCGAGCTGGTTTCTCCATTCTTACCTACCTTTAAGTCACACAATTACAGCAGCGGTGCACCAGAAAACTTCCCAACAAACCCTATTCAAAACATCTGAACTATCTTTCACCATTGTAATATGAACTCCATCAATGTCAAACTCTGGATACATGTATTTTTTAAGAAACACTAATAATCGTTTTTATCCCCCCCTCTCTAGAATGTAACACCCTGTGTCACCCTAAATGCTCCCCATGTCTCCCGGCCACCTGCGGTCTGCCGGCTGAGTATGCCACTCACTTCTCAGAGGCGCTGTGCCGGGAAAAGGCCAACTCTCCTGCACTGCAGGTCAAAGAGGCCAGTGGCCATGTTCGCTTGGAGGGATGGATGAAGCAGCCCAGGTACCTTTTATCCCTCAGTCCTTTACTACAATACTGGCCATGAACTATATGTTTCTTTACAGTAGGGTGCTTGTGTTTGCTCACACAGAAATGGAAAGCGTGGTCAGCAGGGCTGGGAGAGGAAATACGTTGTGCTTGATGGAACTAAAATATCTATTTATGAAACTGAGCCCAGAGAAGGTCAGTACTTCACTTGAAATGGCTATTAATTAAAGCTATCATTGCTATTATTCTGCCATTTCTTTATTAGACAGATTATAATGATCTTTATTTTCCCATGTAGATCTATACAGCAGTATCCAATAAAAACATCATGTGTTGTTTTTCTTCTAGACTATATCACAGTGGAGGAGGAGTTTGAGCTGTGTCTGCCTGACGGAGAGGTGACGGTTCATGGAGCTGTCGGAGCCTCCGAGCTCATCAACACTGCCAAGTCAGGTACTCCATCAATAACCTCCTAATCCTGCTGCACTCAGCCTTTTGTATGGTTTACGTGTATCATCCTCTCCCAAAATGTTATCCACATGTCCAATCTATACTTTGAATCTCCAAATACAACAGAATGGTGACAGTTCTGCTCAGCTGTGAAAGGAAGCTGTTAGCCAACCAGTCTCTCTTTGTACGCAGACATACCGTATGTGTTGAAGCTGGAGTCCCATCCACACACCACCTGCTGGCCGGGCCAGTCCATCTACTTCATGGCTCCCAGCTTCCCTGACAAGCAGCGCTGGGTGGCTGTCCTGGAGTCTGTGGTGGCCGGCAGCCGGGGGTCTAAAGACAAAGTGGATTCTGATGCTGTAAGTATTGTGTGTGTGTTGGTATTTCTTAAGCTTGTGTCAGGCCTGATATGGTTTATAATGTGCGAATCGGATGTTTCAGAAAGACAGCTCAGTGTCTCCTTTATATGAGATGAAACTCACTTCTTCTACACATTTTGAATATTAACTTTATCAAAGGATGGATGTATTGTGTAAATATATTGGGTAAAAAAAAAAATGTTGAATGCCTCCATAAAACATCAGCCAGTGCCTTCACTCCGTTTTCTCTCCCTCCCTCTTCTTTCTCTCTCTGCATGTTCTCAACATCCACGTCTTGTATTTGTGTTGTCATCGTCTCTGTTGATGTGATTATATTGTGCGTGTGGATCATATTATAGGCAGGTGCTTCTAAAAGACAGAAGAACCTATCCCCTCTGGTTCAGGTACAGTAAGTAGTTGCACGAACGCTTGGGCTTCAGTCCATCGACCGGCTGAGCATGCAGTCGCTGCACACATCTACGCATTCAACACACACATACAAGTTACAACACACATGCTGTGCAGTGCAGGGCCACATGTGATGAAGAAGTAACCCTGTGATCACAGAAATGATACCATACCCTCATAAACCTGCATATTGCATGGGTGAGAAGAGGCCCCGCTGTGCAGCTATGGCTCCGTGTGCATGCTCCTGCAAAAAGCCATGCACTGCTTTAGCCCTCCTTACTGAAACATGACAGACACATGCACACACTCCTTCAGTCTGCAGGCTTCTGCTGTTGGTGGTTGTGTGTTATTGCTGTTTTATTTGGGAGCACCTTCCCATTCCTTTTACATACCACACATGTAGTGTTAAATGGCCCTTGGAATTAGTTTCTCTCCCTCCCCCCCCCCCCCCCCCCCCCCTTTGCCTGAAATGCCACCATTGGACTTCTCTGTTAACTTCCGTAACATAATGACATTACTATGTAACACTTGCGTTTCCATTGGCTAGCACTCGTATTCATTATAGTGATAATCTAGAGGCGGGACATCTCTGAGTGGTTGACCAATCACAGGAGAGCCGACCAGCTAACCAATCAGAGCAGACTGGGCTCTGGTTTCAGACAGAGGATTACAAAAAAGTATTGCAGCACAGCAACATTAAAGCATGTACACATGTGACAGTACAGGCAAAAAATACAAATATGAACCTATCTCTAAAGAATGTATTTATTGAAGTTGTTTGATGGGGGGGTGCACCTATGGGTGTGCACAAGGGCAATGTCATGTTGTGACAGCATTCAAGGGGTTCATGTGTCATATGCATTGAAATGCCATTTCAATGCATATGACAGTTAATTTCCATCCAATGAAACATGTGTGCCCTAGCTGGCCTCGGATCAACAGAACATGCACACAGACTGTGTTATTGTATATTAGAAAAATAGGAAATGAGCCAGTGGGTGAGGTGCTTACGGCCCGTCCACACGGTTCCGTCACGTCGCTTTGCCTCCGTTGCTCGCTTCAAAAGTTGAGAAAAGTTCAACTTTTCAAGCTTCGGCGGAAGCGTCAGCCAATCAAATCATATGTTAGTACAAGCTCTAGTCCAGGGGTCTGAAACCTTTTTGACCAAAAGAGCCATTTTGCCCCCTTTTCCAACACTTCTTTTTGTCTGGAGCCGCAAAACATATTTGATAGCTTGATAGCTTATAAAGTTGTATATATTGTTACATCATAGACAAAAACTATAGGTTTTTTTGCATTCATTATTCATTACATTATAGAAAACTGTTTACCTCTAATAATAAACAGAGAACTCTTATAAAAATATACACAGGCCTACTTTAAAGTAAATTAAACACAGCACTTGGGGAGTCCTTTAGCTGCACCCTAAAAAGAGTTAGGTGATTAAATTATGACTGAAGATCGTCAGCTGTCTTCCTCTTCCGTTTTTTTCCGATACGTAAAGGCTGCAGCACCTTTGACAACTCGAATCGTTTGCTGTGGAAGCAGATAACTAACCACGCAGTATTAAACCCTCTGTGTTCCTCCGATACTTTTATTTTCTTTGATTTATCCATAGTTCGCTCATCGAGCCAGGGGTCAGGTTATTCGCCTGCAAGAAAAGGGACCGTAGCAGGATATGACGCATATTTTAGTTGACCTAATTAAAACTGTTTTATGTGTCACAGTATCACCTCAAAATACAAGATACGAAACATGTTCAACCATGCAACAAAATATAAATAGTCCTACAAATATTTTTCTTTTATTTCCTTCTTATTTTTGTCTAAGCTCAAGGGAGCCAGAGCAGAGGGCTTAAAGAGCCGCATGCGGCTCGAGAGCCACGGGTTGCCGACGCCTGCTCTAGCCAATCAAACCGCGTGCTTGTGTGTCTGGGGCGGGAGATTCATGTGATTGGTTGTTGGTCGAGCTTCAGACACGCCCGCCGGCAAGCTTCAACGCACGCTGCCCTGTGGACGCTGCGTTACTGTCCCTGTACTCTACATACTTAATAGTCCTACTTACCCAATGGTCAAATAACAAATAAATGATGGCCTAGTTCATGTTGTTCATGTTCCCGCCCTTTTGCAACCCAATAAGTAGTTTATTTCACACTGCATTCAGTTATCATAATTAGCTGTCCAGCTTCATTTAAAAAGGCATTTTTTAAATGAATATAACTAACTTTCGTGACTGTTAATGTTGCTATGAAGTAGTTGTTTGTATGGCCGACCAAAAATGCTTTGTATATACATATTATCCGCAGCAGTGATGAAAACTGTCAAAGGTTATCATCAGATGTTTGCTACATTTCTAGTGTTTTCTCTCAGGACTTTTTATATTCAGTCTGTTGCCTTTTCTTTTGGACGGAGTATGTCAGTAAACCAAGGTAAATACACGTCTTAATAGTGAAGGAAGCATTCATCGATTAAGAAAGCAGAAATATGTTTGTTTGAGTTGGTAAAGGTTCTCTAGCTGTCATCTTAGCTGGGTCTCATTTTCTTGCTTTATTGCAGCTGTTTTGTCAAAGCTCTGCCTAACCTGCGCCCTCCCTCTGCTCCATGTCTCTCTCTCTCTCTCTCTCTCCTCCCTCTCTCTCTCCCTCTGCTCCATGTCTCTCTCTCTGCTCCATGTCTCTCTCTCTGCTCCATGTCTCTCTCTCTCTCTCTCCCTCTCTCTCTCCCTCTGCTCCATGTCTCTCTCTCTCTCTCTCCCTCCCTCTCTCTCTCCCTCTGCTCCATGTCTCTCTCTCTGCTCCATGTCTCGCTCTCTGCTCCATGTCTCGCTCTCTGCTCCATGTCTCTCTCTCTCTCTCTCCCTCCCTCTCTCTCTCTCTCTCTGCTCCATGTGTGTCTCTCTGATCCATGTCTCTCTCCCTCTCTTTCTCTCTTTCTCTCTCTCTCTCCCTCTCTCTCCCTCTCTGCTCCATGTCTCTCTCTCTGGTCCATGTCTCTCTCCCTCTCTCTCTCTGCTCCATGTCTCTCTCTCTCCCTCTCTTTCTCTCTCTCTCTCTGCTCCATGTCTCTCTCTCTCCCTCTCTGCTCCATGTCTCTCTCTCTCTGCTCCATGTCTCTCTCTCTATCTCTCTCTCCTCTCTCTCTCTGCTTCTTGTCTATAGAAACTTCTGGGCAACTCTCTACTGAAGCTGGAGGGTGACGACCGTTTGGACATCAACTGCACCCTGCCTCTCACTGACCAGGTACAAGGACAGGAACCCAAACCATCGTCAGGAATCACTTACTTTTGATGCCTCCTCAAATGTGTGTCCTTCCACCTTTCTGCTCCATGTTTCACTTATTAGGCTCTTATGATCCACATGGTCTTTCCCCTCAGATCGTGCTGGTTGGCTCTGAGGAGGGTCTGTACGCTCTGAACGTCATCAAGAACTCTCTGACCCACATCCCCGGGCTGACTTCCGTTTTCCAGATCCAGATCCTGAAGGAGCTCGACAAGCTGCTGATGATCACTGGTCAGTACATTCAAGTCAAATTAAGGCCATTATACTCAATTATAAGTCAGTTTTTTAAAAGCTAAACCTAAAAAAATACAGATTTTAGCTTTACATAAAACATGCTGTGAGTCTTTGAAACTATCACAGGTTGCTTTTCAATATATTTTGACTTTTGGACTTTGGACCACACTAGTTTGGATCAAATAAATCAGAAGAAATCCAATGCAGCCACCACTATTTCTACAAATGGAATAATTCAAATGATATTACTCAAGCCTAATCTTCATCTGCCACTGTTCAGAATCTTTTGTTTTAGACGGAATAAATATACATGCAAGTTAATACAATTATTACATTTTAAAACATATTTTCAGTACAGCCCTATCTTGTATTCAGGGTTGGGTTGTAACGGAATACATGTAACGGCGTTACGCAGTCAGAATACAAAAATCAAGTAACTGTATTCAGCTCGCGTTACATTTGAAAAACGAGTAATCTGATTACAGTTACTTTCGTAAACCTGAAGTGAATACATTTTGGAATACTTATTGGAATTATTGGTGGAAAGATTTCCTCACAACATTTAATATTCATTACTAAAGGTACAGCCCAATCATCAAAGCGCACAAAACCCATTACCGCCTAAGATGGACCAAAAAAGGGAACGTTTGAAAAAATGTGCGGGTTTCACAATAACAGCGAAACATGGAGGAGTGTGTGTGTGTGTGTGTGTGTGTGTGTGTGTGTGTGTGTGTGTGTGTGTGTGTGTGTGTGTGTGTGTGTGTGTGTGTGTGTGTGTGTGTGTGTGTGTGTGTGTGTGTGTGTGTGTGTGTGTGTGTGTGTGTGTGTGTGTGTGTGTGTGTGTGTGTGTGTGTGTGTGTGTGTGTGTGTGTGTGTGTGTGTGTGTGTGTGTGTGTGTGTGTGTGTGTGTGTGTGTGTGTGTGTGTGTGTGTGTGGTTAAAACATATCAGCCTGCGGTCGCTCATTAGCCTTTCTAATGATTCTGAAGGTAAACACAGTGAAGGCGGTGCGTGAAGTTTTATCGAAGGTGTTCCTTCTATAAAACAGCTGCGGGCAGCAGATACTGTGAGTGTCGGACATGAATTCATAGATCAAGGCAGACTGCTGCACACATTCTCCTGTTTTGCCAATCCGGTGCTTAAACAAATATAGCTCTACACCCCTGGCCGAAATGTCCTTAAAATGAAGTCCGAGTTCGAAATATATCTCAAATAATGTATGCACTGTAATTTCCCCAATAAACACAACAGTCTGCAATGAAAGGGTTGTCTCCTGTGTGCTCTACTTCACTTCCTCCTTGGCACACCGGTAACTATCTCGAAAATAAATAAATAAGTCGGGATAACGGACTTCATATCATTCATATGGAGTGGGGCCAGACTAATGTGGAAGAGCAAATGAAATGGCAGGACAGAAGGTGAAACGCCCGTTCTAAGCCGCGTCCCTCACTCCTCACATCCCAAGCTGCATCCCCAAAAAGTGTATTATGTTACATCGTTTCAGATGTTATGTTTCAGTTGTGCTCTTGATAAGCCATTAAAACAGTAAAAACACGTTCAGTTTCCTTTTGCTTTTTGTGTCTCTTGTTCACCAAAACATACCCAAAAAGAAAGTAATCCAAAAGTAATCTGAATATGTTACTTTTTTAAGACACGTAACTGTAACTGTATTCGGATTACTTTCAGAGCCATGTATTCAGTAATCAGTAACTGATTACATTTACAAAGTAACCCTCCCAACCCTGCTTGTATTTCATTCTAGTCTTTTAGAGACTTTTAGCTGGTTATAATAATCAGTATTTATGCTCTTAACAGAGGAGATCATTGTGTCGGACTAAATGTGATGTTTGCCTCCAGGAGAGGACAGGGCTTTGTGTCTGGTGGAGATCAAGAAGGTGAAGCAGTCTCTGTCTCAGTCCCACCTCCCGGCTCAACCCGACCTCAGCCCCTATATCTTTGAGACGGTGAAGGGCTGCCACCTCTTCTCCTCTGGAAAGGTGGGTATCTTGATGTTACACGGAGAGAAATCCTCCTACGTCAGACTTGTTTAGTCAGAGTTAATGAGCTGTCTGATTGAAGACATTTTACTGCCGAGCTGAATTGCGGTGTTGCTCTTTCTTTACAGATTGATAATGGGACCTGTATCTGCGCTGCTATGCCCAATAAGATTACAATTCTGCGACTTAATGAAAGCCTGAATAAGTTCTGCATCAGAAAGGTGAGTGTGCCTTTTAAGATTAAGGAAAGGCAGTGTTGTGTAACAAAGTAGAAGTTTCCTTGAGGGAGTAATGAGATTGAAACGGTGGTGTTTGTATTTGCAGGAGATTGAGACATCAGAGCCCTGCAGCTGTATCCACTCCACCGGCTACAGCATCATTATCGGCACCAACAAGTTCTACGAGATTGAGATGAAGCAGTATGTGCTGGAAGGTCGGTCACACAGCCAGAGTTAAACACAAACCTTCATCCTGTATGGATGTTATTATAAAATAATATTTCCTGTCAGGTAGATAAAGTTTGTGAAACTTCACACCTGAGTTGATGATTTCTTTCTACAGAGTTCCTGGATAAAAACGACGTGACGTTGGCGTCAGCCGTCTTCGCCGCGTCCTCGCACAGCTTCCCCATCTCCATCATCCAGGTCACCACGGCTCCACAGAAGGACGAGTACCTGCTCTGTTTCCATGGTAAGTCTTTTTCATTGTGTTCGCTACTTATTTTTAAATGTTTGTTGTTTTTGTTTGTTTTGCTTGTCCTTGTTTGTCTACCTTCCCTCATACTGTAAAGCGTCTTTGAGTTCCAGAAAAGCGCTATATAAATATAATTTATTATTATTATTACTTTTTGAAATAAGTCGAGCACCGTATCGATATCATCGAGATGAAATATCGTCGTAGATTTGGGGTATCGTAGTATGGCTAATCTGATTGTGTAAAGCACCAATAGTCAAGCCTGCAATTTGACACTTTGCTGTAACTTAAATAATTGAATGTAACACCGTCTTATTCTATATTAGATTTATCTAGTTTTAGTTTTCTTTGATTCTCTTGTTTTTGTCTTTGACTCTTTTTAAATGTCATTTTATAATTGCGGGTCAATATTGTCACAAAATCAAAATGTGAAAAATATTGTGAGATTTGATTTAGTCCATAATGCTGTCCAGCCTTATTATATGCAGTTCGACACAAGGAAAATGTGTGCAAGAAAATCTACATTTATCCTACAAGGAGACTATTTTACTTAAAAAAGTGATTATAATACGTTTAACTGTCACCTGCAGTGTTGTGTGATACCTGGATTTGTTCCTGCAGAGTTCGGTGTGTTTGTGGATGCGTACGGTCGCAGGAGTAGAAGTGAAGACATCAAATGGAGCCGACTGCCTCTCTCATTTGGTTAGTGTAAATCAGAGTTTCCTAAAATGTCGCTTAGAAATGTAGTATTCTCTGTAAAATTCCATTTATGATTTGCAATTAGATTTGAAGTGTTTTGTATTTCAGCCTACAGGGAACCCTACCTGTTTGTGACGTACTTCAACTCTCTGGATGTTATTGAGATTCAAGGCCACGCTGCTCTGGGGTGAGATTGTCTTCTACTCCTCTGTCAGTGTCATTTAACAGTCAATTTCACAATACTGCTATAGCTCAGTAAATATGTGGACAAGACCCATTTATTTCAGTCACTGCATTATTTTCTTAACCCTTAGATGCATAAGTGGGTCTTTTTTGACCCGGTGAGGTGGTTTTCTTGAAGTATCTTTGGAATTACATTTTTTTATCATTTCATATTCCAGCTATTCCTCCAAATGTTACATGTTTTGGATATCATGCCATTCAAATTTAAATTTTAAGAAATTGTAGTTTTTGTATTTCTACCCCAAGCTTCCATAAGTGGGTCAAAAATGACCCGCATGCATTTTCTATGGGATCCTATGGGAACCTTTGATTCTAATCACCTGTGGCTGTCAGGAACACATTCACTGTAGACCACACAGACCACATCACAAGTGACACCTCTCAGGAAGATTATTTTACACAGTAAGATCTGATACCTGTCAGTATAATAATAATAATACATTATATTTTTATAAGGCTTTTCTAGGACTCAAAATCGCTTTACAATATAAGGCAAGGTTAGGCAAACTTGATCAACCGGCATGGATTGATGGGGGGTGGGCTATGAGTAGACAAGAGGAGAAGAGATGAGTTTTGAAAAGGGACTGGAATACTGTGAAGGTCTCAGAATAGCGGAGATCTTTAGGACAATATGTTCAAAACTAAATATTATACAAGTGATTTTTTCTTAACCAAAATGACAAAAATGGCATAAAAACACATTATTCTAATACGGGTCCTTTTTGACCCACTTATGGAAGAGTGTAGGGTCCAGTCACTCGTGCATCTAAGGGTTAAGCAAACGGTGTCTAATCTTTGTTATTCCAGGCCTCACTCGTACGCTCACCTGGACATCCCGAACCCCCGCTACCTTGGCCCGGCCATCTCCTCCGGGGCCATCTACCTGGCCTCCTCCTACCAGAACAAACTGCGGGTCATCTGCTGCAAAGGCAACCTGATCCAGAGCCAGGAGGGCGAGGGGGAGCTGCAGAGGAGCGGCTCCGGGCGCAGGTGAGGGAACACGAGGAAATAACCTCGTTCACACTCTCTTTATTAACTCATTCACACCAAACTACTCTCTGGTGTTGGGTCTTAGTTTGGTGACATTTTCATAAAATACACTTTCAACTTCCTCCTACATTTGAAGGCACCATGCGTTCTGAGATGCAACATATTCTTAAGAAGTTGGATATTGACACTCGTATTGAAAATATGTTCGACTCCCGTTCCTAGATTGTCTTAATGTTAGGCATATGGAGGACCAATCTAATAACACACATTTATATTTATTGCTCAAAAACATTGAAATGAATAAATACATTTACAGAATGCACAAATGAGATGAATTCCCATAACTGTATATTCACTCTGTCTTGAATTTAACTACCAATTTAGGACACCCCATAAAGGGTTTGATTGACCCATGCATTATTGACTTATTGATGAATAAGTGATGATGTGCCTTCATTCGCTCATATTGCTCAGGAAAACCATTCTGAGGGAATAATAAATCCTGCAGATGGAAAAACAAAGTCAAAGATGAGACACGGATCTGCGTTTATGTGTTTATTTCTCTTTACCTGAGCATCTTGTTTACTATATATATTTGTTTGGGTTGGGTTTAGTCCTCCTTATTTAAGCACTCTTACTTCACGGGTGTTGCTGAAGGGTCGATGGGACTCTGCGGGGCTCAGGTTGGCATCCACACGTGGTGATGGTGAAGTCCTGGACTTTAGGTTGAACTGGGTTTAAAATAGGGAAGTAATGACTTCATTTTGCTCTTTACAGGAGAAAGATTTCCTTTTTTATCTGTAACAGATCCTGAGATACGTCTTTCTCAATTATAATTGCTTTCTTAAAGGCCTCCTTTCAAATGTAAAATAAGATCATTGTTGAATAAAGACTTCTGACTGAGATTGCCAATTTGAATCTCATTACCAGCTGAGCCTTTGTTACTCACTGTGCTGCTACTGAAATCTCCGCATTCAGCAAACTAAATCACGTGGATTGGTTGATTCAAACCATTAAGAGCAATGTGCTGCAGCGTCAATAATAATAAACGTTATTGTGAGTCCATCATCCTCACCACAGCTGTGCCTGACCCCACGTGCCAAGCAGAGCCCATGACCCAATAGAGACACAAATACCTCCTCCTTTGACCCCCCCCCCCCCCCCCCCCCCCGCCCGTCTCTGTGCCCCGGTTCTTCCCTAACAGCCCTAACAAGCGCGGCCCCCCCTCCTACAATGAGCACATCTCTAAGAGGCTGGCAGGCAATCCTCACGGAGACCCCGGGACCCCCCACCGCTACAGAGAGGCCCGCACAGAGTTCAGACGGGACAAGTCCCCGAGCCGCCCGCTGGAGAGAGAGAAGTCGCCCGGCCGGATGCTGGAGAGCCGGATAGTGGCGTCTCCGGGCCGGGGGGCCATGGCGGACCCTCGGTTAGAGCGCTCCCCGGGCCGGGCCATGGCGGACCCCCGCATGGACCGCTCTCCTGGCCGCATGATGGACGTCCGCAGGGAGCGCTCCCCCGGACGGTTCGAAGAGCGCCAAAGGCTTCACACTGGCTCCGGTCGCACGCCCATAAACCAGGTCAACAAGGTTCGCTTTTACTGTTGAATATTCTACTATAACTAACTGCTACTCCACAGAGCTGCAGACAGGGGGTACTAAACGGGTTATTTGCAATGTGGCTCTGAGGAAGATAGACAGTCAGTGACCACTTTGATCATATCTGTGATGACATTTATGCTCACCTTGAGAAATGCTGAAAAGAGACAAATGTTCATTAATTATGTATATCTGGTCAAAAGAAAAAAAAAGTTCTTACGAGGAAATGGTTTTTAAAGTAGAACATGAAATGGATGTATGGACATTGTAACAGACATTTGTAAAATGTACACGATAACAGCAAATACCAGGAATTGGGAAACTAAGTTGTCTGTGTACATTTTTAAAGCTCTTATTTTTACAAATCTATGATGACATAGTGAAGAAAAGAGAACCCCCTTATTGTTTGTTTTGATTTCAACTGAACGTATACAGTATTTATGACATTCTATACACATTTAAAAGGAATGGTTTAATGAAAAATGTTTAAAAATATATTTTGTTTGGTTAAGTTTTTAACAATATTCCTTGGTGGGCCATTACTCCATGTTTAATTAATAACCCTTATCTTTGACTGTTTCCCTCAGGTTTGGGACCAATCATCGGTTTGAGGACAGCGGAGCCACCCATAACACGGACAGAGAAAAGCATCTTCTGTAAAAAGGGAACGGAGAGAGCAGAGAACCAGTGCGAGTGTCACCAATCCATGATGAAAAACACTGCCACACGAGTTTTACTGACATCTAAGCCGACAACCCGCAGAGGAAAACAACTGTAGCCGTCAGAACAGAGAGAGAACCACAGAAATAAACGGATGTCATTAGAATCGGGTTATGTTTCTCACAGAGCTCATCCGAGTCAATAAAGGTCAACAAAATGCCATATTCAACAACATCTTCAGTGTATTTGAGTATGCACCTGTAGAAGGGATTAGTCATTTGATTGGATTTCTGCTTCCAACACAAAATCTGGGAAATGAGTTTGTGACTTCAGACCTGACTCAGTGGTAGTTCCAGTTTACTCCAGACAGCAGTGACAACAATAAATAAGCACAGCCGTAGCAACACAAATCGATGCCTAAAATATTTCAAAAGTCAGTCACTAGTGAAAATGGCAGAATAGTAGTAACACGACGTCCTCCTCTCAGCTCAGCTCCGTCCACAGTAGCATCAGATCGGGGCAGGATAATGTTTCTGGCTCCAGTCCTGCGCTGACATGTCAACAAACAATCATTATCAGCTGATTACAATCAATCTGCTAATCTGCCCTCGGTTACTTTAGGTGACAGGACTTGGCTGGAGCACAAAGAAATATCAATACAAATCAACAGAACCCTCCCTGCCCTGTAGAACCACACAAACACACCATTGTCTGCCCTCACATAGGTCGACACTAAAACAAACTGCACTACCCACAATCCCCAGCAGGACTTTCTAATCCTTCAGAACGCTATCTGACTGTAAATAGACGAGACATAATTTTATATATATTGAGAAGGAATTTCAAGGCTGGATAAGCCATGTCTATTTTTGTTAAAGAAAAACAAGTGATTATGTGTCCTCTTGAATGTCCAATGAGTATTCTTTTAATATGTCCGAACATCCTTTACTAAGTGAGTGATTGTATCTGGATCGTGTATGCACTTCCATCCGTCACAGGCAAAACCTCAGTGCTGAACTATATGACAGGAGGGGGAAAAGATGACGTCTGAAGCTTTCAACATAGTGCTTGAGCATTTCTTTTTGTACCACGTCCCTAATACTGTATATAACCCAAACGTGTTAAAGGTGGATGAAAATAATATTTGTTTTTCTCCTGGTTCGTAAATGGCATGGATATGTATATCTGAAATGAAACGGAGTGTTGTCTTCTGCTTCTGTCTCATTTGGGTTATATTTTTTATTCTGAGATTTAACAACAAAGCACGTGATTAAAAACATCTCCTTCTTTTAAAATACTAGCACAGTAAATTCACGAGTATAAACACTTCAATTTTCTTTTATTTAAGGCACTCTTTTGACAACAGCCCAACCCAACAAAAACACTTAAAACCATCCACTTGTATTGTTAAACTGCTTAAACGTGACCTTTATTTTTATAGATCATAATTTGATCTATAGAAATACAACATGTTTGTGGTTTCCAGTAATACATACAGATGAGATGTCACACGTTAACTTGTCCAGTGTGTCTGTTAACAGCAGGGCCCTCAACAGGAAGTGTACTCAACTTTCTGGATCAGCTTTGGTTCTTATAATATGTTAAACTCTTCGTGAATGTATTAAATCCGAGAAGGTTGGTCACAATTGATAAACAAAAAGCACCCAACGCTACAGATTGCACAAGCTTTACACTGGTCTCTACGGGACTCTATAAACAAAAGGGTTTCCCGTCTTGTTTTATTATATTTTTCAATCATTTTTTTTATTTGTATCTAATCACATGGTCCTGAATCATCATGCCGTAACGCTGGATATGATATTGATGTCTGCTAACAAATGTTTTATTAGCGTTCCCTGTAGAGATTTTGTCACAGAATATTAAATATTATAACCATTGTCTTTAACTGCCTCCTCATGTGTTGTTTAGTTATTATTAAGTGCAGACTCAGAGATCCATCATGTGAGAAAAGAGAAAACAGCTTTGTGCTTTCTGCTCACACTTGAGGCTTGCCTGCACTGAAAAAACTGAAATAGTTGACTTTAATTAAATATATTATGTCAACAGATTTCACATAACTGCATTAAGTTAGTTCAAAGCAATAATATTTAGTTTAAATAAATATATAAGGGTTCAACTTGATATTATTGCTTTCAACTAACATGATACAGTTATCTGAAATCTGTTGACTTAATTGAATTAAAGTCAACGTTCCAGTTTTTTCAGTGTGTGAAATGACCATTTGTCAACGTCCATTGTGTTGTCGTCTATTTTTAAACGTCTGATCACGGCGCTGCCATTCCTGTCCCGGTAGCTGCAGCTCAAAACTGAGAAGAGCTGAAGGGGTTAAAACATTTTCAACAATAGCATCTGCAACAATAACTCTTCTGGCTCTCCGTGTACACAGCATGCTGCGGGATGAGAGCCAGGGACATCTGCTGTTGGTTCATCAGCAGCTTTTGTGTGACAGTGAGTGCAGGGAGGCTTTCAGCGCCTCTTTAAATATAGATCGCCTCCGCACCCCGGCCCATTCATCTCATTTTCACACACAGTCACTTTCCTTGACCTGAGAGCCACACGTGACACCGGACGACGTGTTAATGGTGTAATGGCACATTGTTAAGAACGTGTTCAATGTCAGCAGATCTCCCTTGAGTATGTCGCACCTTCTGCTGTTGACAACATCGAGCTTAGTTTTACAAGAGTGCAAACTATATACGTAATGATTATCTTCATCATCCTCAAATCGGAAATCTGAAATATCTCATTGTACATGTATAATGACATTAAACTATTCTATTCTCTATTCTGATGCTTGCTTTCTATATATATATATATCAGTTAATTGTTTGGATACAAAAGTTCCATCCCGTTTTCAAAGTCCGTGGAAATGTCTTTAAATGTCTTCAGTCCAGATAGAAAGAAAGAAGCGGAAGACATGTCATCATAGATTCATACAACATTTTTTGTCAAAAATGGGAGGAAATGCTAAAAATGTATGAATCTATGATTTAAAAGTTGGCAATTATTTTTCTATCGACCTATACATCGATTTATTGTATCAGCTCTTTTTCTTATAATTTACCTTTTTATAATAGTATCAGAAACAATGTGTGTGATTATCTGTTTCATGGACGAAATGGGACAGATACATTTACCATTGAGAGAGTATGAGGACACATACTGTATTGTTAACTGTGTGCTGTGCAGGCTGTAACATATGAAGCGTGTGGGTTAGGGTTAGATGTGACTAATAAGGATGGCCGTAAAACAGTCCTGACGGGTCAATAAATCGCACTCAAGGAGCTTGTGATTTCCACCCGTCTTGAATCGAAGGAAGACAAGAAATATTTTGCACACACTTCAGAATTTTAAAACAGGTGTGATAAAGATTTTGTTTGTAAAAGTAGGGACATTGAATGAAATATCCTTCAAGTTAACATTTTACCGGATATATATTATTTAATGAACATTTGTTTCTTCTCAGAATTTCTCAAGGTGAGCATAAATGCACTCAAAGCACATCTATTCAATTGTTTACAAATATTTACTGTTTCCTTTTTCTCTTGGTTTGTTGATTTTAAAATCTTATTTTAAAAGTTTTTACTCCATGTTTAAAATATGTATTATTCTACCATCACCAGCTACGTCCTTTTTCTAACTTATGTTTAATTTATATATGTCATGCATTGTGAGGACAAACTGCATTTAATATTGTTTGAAGACAGAACTGGAACACACAAGTATAAGCACACTTTGAATGGTCATAGTTATCTATTTTAAAATTATTAGATTTAGGTCCAATAACTGATGACCGAAATTGCCTGATTTCTGCAGATAAATTCCTTTTGTGACTTTACCCCATCCCATTTGGCTAAACCTGGGTGCCCTTAGCACCATTTTTCATATAAAAAAAACATAAACATGAATCTGTTATTACCTTGCCTTTCTATAGTTTGGACTGCTCGGTGGACAGAGGGCCGTTTAACCTCATTAAGTGTTTTAACCTTCAGTCTGCTCTTGATATTCTTAACCAGTTATTTCAATCTCTTTGTCTAATGTGTGTGTTTGTGTGTGTGCGCTTGTAAGCAGCCATACTGTATGTGCTGTATGAAGCATCATTTACCTGTCACTTCCTAAAGAGGACATAGTTTATAAATATCATCCAGTGGAGCTGAGGGTTGGGACTACAAAAGGGCGCCCACCGTCTCCCCATTGTTCACTGAAATCACTGTTAGCCTCAGCTGCTCAGCCATGGTAAGTCCCTGTGTGTGTGTGGGATGCTGTCTGATGGCAGATGTGGGACATGATTTGGCTTTCAAAATGCTAACTTTATTTTTGTATCTGTGGCATATTTCCACACTTTAATCTTTATATTTTAAACATTTAAAACGTGTGATATGTCTTAATCTGAACTGAAACATTGTGTCATTAGCGTAATGAGATGAATAACAAGTTTGAGGCTTGATTTGAAAACATCAATGGATGGAAAGTAGCTTACCTTGACAGAGGATTCATTCTTAAAAACGTGTACCGCACATTGGATGTATTGCAACAGCCTTAATTTAATGCATCCAAAATAACACCATATTTTTCAAGGACAAATAATCACGATGTTTGACCTGCTGCAGGATACTAAAATTAGTCAATGTTTATGTGTATGCACTTTGTTATGGTATTTTCCCTTCTGATATAAAGCTATTCAACCAATTGTATTGCTGTTGTATAGTTTTAACTTAACTGCCATGAGATTTGTATTGAATTTATTCTTCTTTCTTTGTGCAAAAAGGCCCCCAAGAAAGCTAAGAAGAGGACAGCAGAGGGAGCCAACTCCAACGTGTTCTCCATGTTTGAGCAGGCTCAGATCCAGGAGTTTAAAGAGGTGAAAACTGCTCAACCAATATCGGTCCCCCCGCTAATTAAGATTTTGCTCACACATTGTAGAAATGACATGTGAATATGCATGTTAGCTCACCATGTTGAGTATTATGATCATGACTCATACTTACACAGCAACACATACATCGTTTTCTATTTCTTCTCCGTCCTCCTTTGTCTTTCCATTGCCATTGTTCATCGGTGTAGTATGCCCACCTGTCTGTTTCCCTGGCCCTGGCCTGGTGGTATGCTGGTGTGACGCTCAGCGCTGCTCAGACATCCAGACGGTGTCAGCAGTGATTAGAGCTGCAGATAAACTGCTGGGCATGCCCTGGATGCCGGGATAAACCTCAGCGCACGGGTTATTAATACTTAAAAGTGCTCATCTTTAAAGAGGACACACAAAATATTCAAGGGAAGACTGAGAATGTGACATGATTTTCCTTTCTTTCTGGGAATTGGGTTGAAGCATGTGGCTGCTCTCACTTATCAATACTTTGTATGTGCCCTCAGGCCTTCACTATCATGGACCAGAACAGGGACGGCTTCATCGACAAGAACGACCTGAGGGACACTTTTGCTGCTCTAGGTACGTTGGCATACCCCGTATTCAGTCCTACAAGGTGCTGTAGATTTATTCATTATTATTGATAAACGACAATAGTGTTTGAGGTTTGTTTAGGGGTTAAAGCTCAACAGGACTTAAGATCCATATTTCTCTAGAGGCGACAAAGGGTTTGGTTTACTCAAGAATTTGGCAATGATAAAGTGTTAACAATTAAATGTATTGGAGGAATACTTTCATGGTGTAAAGAGCAGACCATCATTTATATACAAACTGAATTATCACATGTTTGTGTTAACCTTTTGGAAAAAATCTAATTAAAAAATCTGTTAAGTATTACAAAACCAAAGATCCAGTACTCAAGTATATAGAAGAAGAAGAAGAAGAAGATGGACCTTTATTAACCCCCCGAGGGGGAAATTCAGTTTCCACTCTGTCGTACACACACATGCGTTTTTATACAGGTCATATAGTACACACAGTACACACTTTTTAGAACATATACAAATACACACACAGTTATATGCACACATGCAGTTGAGAGGTCAGAGCGGAGGCAGCCAGTCTAGCCGGCGCCAGTGAGCAGTTGGGAGTTAGGTGCCTTGCTCAAAGGCACTTCGGCAGTGGCCCAGGAGGTGAACTGGCCCCTCTCCAGTACCAGTCCACACCCCGTATCAGTATGTTCTTACTGCCCTAGCAGAAACTCAATCTGCTTTATTCAGTTGTTCATATGTTGAATGTGTGGTGCCACAGGACGTGTCAATGTGAAACAGGAAGAGATTGATGAGATGCTCAAAGAGGCTCCCGGCCCAATCAACTTCACCGTCTTCCTCACCATGTTCGGTGAGAAGCTGAAAGGTAAGAACAAACTGGCTAAAGATGTACATTTATTTAAAAAACATGATCCAACTGTGAAAAGTACTGACTGTTTTGATGTCTCCAGGTGCTGATCCAGAGGAGACCATCCTCAACGCTTTTAAAGTCTTTGACCCTGAGGCGAAAGGCTCGCTGAAGAAGGACTAGTAAGTGATTTTAATTTAGAGGAGAGTTGTGTTGGCGTTTTACTCACAATTTAAAATGGCATCTGAGTTTGACTGCAATGATTCAGCCCAGTACGGCTCCCTCTGGACCGGCACATTTCCTCCTGGTGCGCACAGGCTTCGTCATCTCATGCTGTATTTTTTCTCTTTTTTCCCATTCAGTGTTACACAGATGCTAACAACGCAAGCAGACCGATTTTCCCCTGAAGAGGTATATTGTAGAACCTCATTATCATAATTATGTCTGATTGCTTTTAGCGTGGGTCCATAAAACAGATACACGTCATCATGACGATCATCTAGATTCACGCCAAAAACAATGAATCATCATCACGCATCTTATGAATGCTAATCAATTGTTTTGGTGAAGTGCTAAATCACTGTTAAAGTTAGTCCTAATATCTGTTTTCTTCTTTGCTAGATGGAGCAGATGTTCGCTGCATTCCCCCCAGATGTGGCAGGAAACCTGGATTACAAGAACCTGGTTCACATCATCACCCACGGAGAGGAGAAGGACCAGGAGTAAACCGTTTCAACAACAAATAGAACGTTTATCTTTTGCCCGTACATGACTTGAACCTGGCCCGTGAAGGAGATTCTGGCCCTTTGTTTTTGCTGCGTTCTGCTCAGTTCTTACTCAGGAGCCCAAGACAAAATGTGCGTTCACAGGCCCCAAAAATGGACAGTAACTAAAGTGAGCTTCCTCTCTGCTACCTGTATGTTCTTACATTCAACTGAGGCAAACAAAATATTTTTTATTTACCATTACCTACGCTTCACCACACCATCTATGTATTTTATCCAACTGTTAGGTCTGTGAATGTTCGTCTAATAAAAGTTTTAAAATACTGCCTGTTTCTCATTCTGATTTTTAAACATTTGATAAAGACAATGGGGAAACAATTCCAAACAGTACACAAAGTATGTAAAAGAGGTGACCTGTAAGTCATATGTTTACTGTCTCGGCAGATTGATGCTTGAACACATGGCTATACCAGTGTGACTCCATATTTGGTAGTGAATGTGTCTACTCAACAATAGTGTGTGTATGTCTGTGCATGTGCAAAGTTATTTGTGTATTGTGCACGTCCAAGCATTAAAATGTTTGGCTACTGAAGCAGAGGGCTTTAGAGAGACAAAGCCCTGCTGTTATTTTAGTGTCCTGATGATGTGAGGAGGGATATGCTACACTGCTGCTGGTTCAGGCAGCGGGGGACACACAATAGGATGCCACAAAGTGATCCGAACCCACATCTACTACCTCACTAGACTTACAGTAGGTGGGGTGATGTGAGGTGGGGGGAAGATCCCTGGTTGTTGGCAGCTGGAGGCTCCGGGGCGGGGGCGGGGTATTGCCTTCTGAAGCGGTTAGGGATAAAGGCTTGGATCACACAGGACATCTGAGCACACATGATTTGAGCGCTATATGTTTCTAGGAACAGACTGTTGCAATTGAGGGAGAGGAGGGGAAAATATGGAGCAGATTGTCCCTTTAAAGGAATGCTCCACTCATTAGATAATTAATCAAAACTTCAGTATTTAGTGAAACATGTTTAAACCATACCCTGAAGAAATCAGCGATATTCCCCGGTAAATAATGATTTTATAGCTCTTTTTTTATCAAAACCTGTATATTCCGTCAGGCCGCTGCCATTTTGCCCATTTTCAGTAGTCACGTGATGGTCGTGACGTCATCCATGCGTTCACTTTGTAAACACACGAAAACATGGCGAAGTTTTGAGCAATATGAAGAGATTGGAAGGGGGAATTCAGCCATACAGGTTCGAGCCTACTTAGTACTACTTAGTAGATACAATGATTTTGATTACTAGATATGTATGCATGTAGTACCACCCTTGCTAGCGATTCCCTCTCTAGTTTAGCATACTCAGCCTCGTTGTCCCTGGCCCTAGAACCACGATTTTATGGGGCCGGAAAAAACTGGGGGGAAATACCCACTAGCCGGTACTACGCTATATGGAAAGGCCACCAAAAACTGGCCTGGCCTGGACGATAAAGGACGTTTAAACGGGGCTACCCGCTGCAATGGAAATGCGCCATAACATACCTTATTCTTACTCCGAGCACTACTTCTGGTCCTCCGTCGCTTCACACTTGCAGAGGGCGATTTCTCAACTGGCCGAACTGGTGTCCTGGTCGGTGATGACACCAGAAAGACCGATGGTACTGCATCTCCATTAAGTAATGGTTGTTTAATAAATCCCATGTTATGTTTTATCATACTCATAGTAGTCGTCCGGAAACTTGAAATGTTCGCTGCATACATGCGCCTGTGGATCTTTCGGTTCGGGCCGGCCACACTTCGCTAGCCACTGCCTCCGAACGTACTTCCTACGCTTACCTTTTGGCAACAGATGGAACCGAGCATTCCGTGGATTGTTCCTATCAGAATTGTGGCAATGTTTCGCGATACAATGAGGCATATTTGAAGAGAGTAACTACAGTAAATAACATGAACATCAACGTGTCCTCGAAACCAAACGCACGGTAAAATGGCGCCGCCCACAGTGTTGATGTTATTTCGGTAATTAATCAGTTTAAAATCACTGATAATGTCATCGGATTAAAAAAAAAAAGAGAGAGAGACTGGCAGAGACTGGTCTGTTTTATCGGATGATAATTATTTAAAAATGAGTGTCATGAGCATACCATTCCTTTAACTTTAGCTGTGCCTGCTAGCCCAGATGAATGACCGTTATCTTAAAATGAAATAACAACGTTTTAGTTCTAGGCAATAAAGCATAAACATAGCAGGGCAGCGTTTATAGCACTTATACACAGATTACTGCCAAACTTGTATTTAAAATTTAATTACAAAAATTATTTATTTATTTAATATAAACAGCTTTATTCATATTGAATAGCTTTATTATGGAATTACGATTGGCTGTAGCCTACTGTACATATATGTTTTTCCACCAAAATAATACATTCAGATGAAACCACTTTATAATCACCAGGATGTTGTTAAGTGGCTGTAATTGAATTTCATAATTTTCCTCAGAAACCGTTACTTATAACAAGTACATTTATTTGTAATGATGTTGTGCATTCAAGTTACTCCCAATAGCATCTAAAGAGACAGATATTTCACTCAGGAGTCGGTGGAGGACAAAACAGCACTTATGTCAGGATATTAAACTTACAATCATCAGGAGGCCAGAAACGTAGCTCCAAAAAAAACACTAATGTGTCTCAATATATCTGCAGGATGTGTTAGCCACAACAGCTTTATTAGCTGCTAATATGCTAAAACATTGTATTTTATCTTGAAGAGTTCCTCTACCCCCATGTGTCAAGATAAACCCCTGAACGACGCTTTAATCTTGATGCTCTCATATGAAAAACAGACATTCTCCGTACCCAGGGCCGGCCCTAGACTTTTGGGGGCACTAAGCGAGCTTTGGCTTGGGGACCCCCTCACTCTAGCGCGTTCTCACTACACACAACACGGAACCAATTTTTGTCTTATGATGTTAGCATAAGCACACATATTGTATAAATAAGCATGTAAACACCGTGGACCTCACCTTCTCTAGGGGGGTCCGGGAATATGCTCCCCTGGGAAGATTTTTTTTAAAATATGGAAGTTAAAAGCATCAATCTGGTGCACTTTGAGAGCTAAATTAAGAGATCTATGGATACATCTCTCAACACCCAGATGAAACAGAACTGTAAGCAGATTGTTCTTTATGGATATTTTACAAATCACTTAAACTGTATTCTTGTTTTGCCATATAGTATTTCATAACTGTTTTTCATGTATTTTCTCTGGCTGTCCATCTCATAATGTTCACATAGAAACTAGCTGACAATAGGAATATCATTCAGAAGAATTATAATTTCTTGCAAAAATCTCCCACAAAAAGAGGTAGCACATTTAAATTTAGATGTTGTTATGGCAACGTCAGTGGCCAAACAGCTGCTGCAAATACGTTCAAACATGCTGTCGACACGTAAAGCAGTGGCAACTATGCCACCATTTCAGCTAACTTTTTCTCAGAAATACTGTCACATAACATCCATATCAGGGACGGGTGGCGCAGTGGTCTGTGCGTTTGATCATCAGATCAAGGGGGCGTTGGGGAACTCCAGTTCGAAACCCGCTCCCGCCCCACTGCGTCAGGCCGTTGTGTCCTTGGGCAAGACACTTCACCCGAATTTGCTCCTGTGGGTATTGTCCACAGTAGATGACCATTACATGTATGTATGATCTGTATGTGTAATGTGTATTTGTAAAGTGCTTTGAGAGTCATTGGTAAAGCGCTATAATAAATATAAGGATTATTATTATTATTATTATTATATATTTCAGTGCTAGGTTTATGCTTAGCTAAGCTAACTATGAAACACTTTAACTGACAGGACTCAGGATCAACTGTGTAAGGTAGCTTTTAGCTTCATGTCGAACAGTAAGTCAACATTTAAAGAGCTTTCTTTGAAATCACCAGGTAATGCTAAAAAAGATTGTATGGCAGTGTTTATTTAATATATCTGGCTAGCTATAGCTACTTGCTAATGGTTTAGCTTACCCCTGCGTTTGTTTGTAGCCTTTATTTAACCAGGTGAAGCCCCTTGAGATCAAAAGATCTCTTTTTCAAGGGTGACCTGCAGGACATTAGTTACACATGTAACATAAAAACAACAGAACAACAATAAGGATGACATACAACATAATGTACAGGGTACAGTTTACAAAACTCTATTTACAGTGACAGGTACCATGAGTATCAAACAGCATGTCACCCAGCCGAGTTTTAAAATGATGCAGGGGAACCAAAGTGCTCAGTTTTAAACATGTTTGCAGACTGTTCCAATTTAGTGGAGCTGCACAACTAAAAGCTTTCTTCCTTAAGACAGTCCTAGCACTTGGCACATTTAATAAAACAACATCATGAGATCTCAGGCAATACGTACTTTCAATTTGTCCAGAGATTAGATATAAAAAGGTAGTTTACCCAACATGGCTTTATAAATGAACATGTACCAATGACTGAGCCTCCGTACAGTTAGTGAAGGCAGACCTGAGTAAGTGCTTTACAGTAAGTAACCAATCTCAGAGCACTGTGATAGGCAGCATCTAACTTTTCCAGGCAATGGGCAGGTGCATTCATATAGATCAAATCACCATAGTCCAGCGCAGGTAAAAAGGTCACAGTGACTAGCTTTTTCCTGGCTTCAAATGAGAAACAGGACTTGTTTCTGAAAAAGAAACCTAGTCTAACCCTCAGCTTTTCAAGCAGATTAATGACTTGAAGTTTAAAAGTAAGACAATCATCAAGCCAGATACCAAGGTATTTATAACAGTTAACCACTTTGAGTACTTGTCCTTGCATAGTAACAATATCCAAAGCAGTGTCTGTAGTCTTTTTAGCTTTAGAAAAGAGCATTACCTTGGTTTTATCAACATTTAAAAGAAGCTTAAGCTCAGCGAGCTGAGTCTGAATAATGTTAAAAACAGCCTGTAATTTAACACCAGCCTCCTGAATGGAGGGACCTGCACAGTACATCACGGTATCATCCGCATAAAAATGTAAAGTAGCTTCATCCACATTTTCACCTAAACTGTTGATATATATAGAGAATAAAAGTGGACCTAAAACAGAACCTTGAGGAACACCATTAGCAATGTTTAACCACTCAGAAGACAGCCCATCAAAGTGAACACATTGGGACCTTTCAGAGAGGTAGTTCACAAACCAACCCACTGCATGGCTGGATATGCCGATACTGAGTAGCCTCTGCTTCAAAATGCGATGATCAACTGTGTCAAACGCTTTGGAAAAGTCAATAAATAGAGCTGCACAACTCTGCTTTTTATCTCAAATACTCGTAATGTCATTCACAACTTTCATTGTGGTAGTAATGGTGCTGTGTTGCTTTCTGAAGCCTGACTGATGTTTAGACAGGATGTCATTCTTACATAAAAACTCCTTTACCTGTTCACTCACTAGGCGTTCGAGCACCTTCGCCAGAACTGACCATTTAGAGATTGGCCTATAGTTATTTAAAATAGTTGCCTCCCCTCCTTTTAGTAAAGGCAGGACATAACCTGACTTCCATACTTTTGGAATTGCATTTGTGCTGAGGGAGAGGTTAAAAAGAGTAGTGAGAGGAAGAGCAATAAAATCTGCAGCTATCTTTAAAAAGAAAGGTTCTACGTTGTCCGGGCCAGCCGGTTTCTTAGGATCTAGCTTAGATAAGGCTTCATGAACAACATTGACAGTAAAAGGAGTAAAACTGAAAGGGTTTTCCAGACCACATTGTTCAGAGTCACGGATTGGGGTGTTCACAGCAGCAGAGTTAGTCACAGAATCAAACATAGAACCGCAGGACACAAAATGCTCATTAAAGCAATTTAACATAGTGGCCCTGTTATAGAGCCAGATGCTGTGGTAAGGCAAGGAGGTAGCTCATTACGGATCTCACCGGTGGATATCGATTTTATGGCTTTCCAACATTTCCTAGGATTATTTAGGTTTTCTGTAGTTACTGACAAATAGTACTTCGACTTTGCACTTTTGACATTTGAAGTGAAGCTATTCCATAGCTGCCTAAAACGCAGCCATTCTACCTCTGAGCCTGATTGCCTAGCCTTTGCCCAGGCCTTGTTTCTCTCATGCAGGAGTCTAGGCAGTTCAGCAGAAAACCAAGGATTGTCTCGTCCCTTTACTCTAAATTTACGCAGGGGTGCATGTCTATTAATGATCTCCATAAAACCAAGATAAAAATAAGACCATGCAGTTTCTACATCAGCACACAGATCTATTTTCCCCCAATCAAACCCAAACAGATCATGTACAAAACCCTTCTCCACAAAATGTTTTATGTCTCTTTTAATAATAATACGAGGTTTAAACTTTTGGACCTTAGATTCAAAGTAACGTCAACGTAGCTGTAATTTATGCTTTGCTTACATGTTCACATAACTTTGAAGTTTACTGACATTTACATCTTGTTTGCCTGGCTCGAGTGGTGGCTCTGGGGTTGTTGTGTGAGCCACCACTTGAGAATTTTCGTCTTTTTTAAGAATTGTTTTTATTATGTCCATCTTCAAAAACTCTGAGTCCGACTGACAGTTTATTTTAAACATTGTTACAGTTCACAGGATAGGTACCTCTCAGCCAATAAGACATGTTTATTTCCATTCAACTCTCAGGTTGGTCTGGTGACTTGCCTCTGTTGCATTCACTGAACACGGGAAATTACAATCCTGCCGTCCTCTCTAGTGTCATGATGAGGTTCAGGTAAAGCACGGTTAATGTATTATATTATTGACTCAATAATATAATATATGACTTTGAGATTAGGCAATCTAGGCATATTAACAAAATTAATTAAACATACTTATCATGGCGACGGTGTACTGAGATGTTTTTTTTTTCATGTTTTCATTTTTTTGTTGTGCTAGGGGGCCCCTTAGTGGCTGCGGGGCCCTAAGCGGGTTCCTTAGTCATTGACATTGTGGATATACCAGGTTTGTACCTACATTTATGTCGCTTAATGGGTCGGGCCGGCTCTGTCCGTACCTATGAAATTAAAATGTAAATAATATAAAAATACATGTAATTCTGATTGAAGAAATTACAGGAAAACAGGGTTTGATGCTAGCTGTTTATTGCCATCAGAAGTGTCAGAAGATGTGACGGCGCTGAGTCTGTCTGATCAGGCAGACTTGAGCGAGCGTACAGGAGATTTGCCGCGCTCTGTTTCCACCCTCATTTCGTTTTCTGTGACAAAGACGTATACAGTTGAGCAGTTCCATATACAAACTGTTAAATACAGCATTGTTAGTTAAAGTTAAATGTGTGTAATACCTGGTAGCAGCTCAGAGTTGGCCAACAGCACGCTCAGAGGATCCATCTGCTCCTCTTCCATGTTGTTGGCCTGGATCAGCAGGTCACTGATGCTCTCCTCGAGGATACCTGAAGTAGAATGAACTAGGCTCAGTGAAATGTATATTTACAGCCAGGTTTAAGAAGGTAAGAGTTCACTTACTGGTGAAGTGAGCGACATTGTCAAGATTGACAGTGACAGCTTCTGGCATTATGTGGTCTAAGAGGCCGCTGATGGCTCCCGTCAGCTCGCCTAGAGTCGTCTGAACATCAGAGCACCGCTGCTCCAGAGAGTCTGACAGACTGCGGTTCTTCTCCAACTCAGACTGCAGCACACACAGATACAGGGGAAGAAAGAGTTCATGAGAACCATACAACTGTGATCTTTATATGAAAGACATATAAAAAGGTCAAAGATTTGTTATCAAAAGGCATTTTCATTGCTCATTTCCTCACTGAGGATGCTTCTGTTAAATCATTTGTCATATTGTCAGGCTTGAAAGTAATGGATTACATGTAACGGGAAGTTCTAGTTGCAGATACATGAACAAAAGACGTAATCAGATTACTGTTACGTTTACTATGAATTGGGGATTTTTAGCAGGATTACAATGTGACTCAAAAAGTCTGTTGTTAAAGAAGCAGTGTATTTCTTCTTTGCTGTAGGCCTACTGTTCTGCAGGCTAATTTTTTTCATTAAGGTTTTCACTTTCTTTGGTTGATTTGTTATTTTTTTTAATTCAGTAGGTAAACCTATATGTTCATTAAATAGTAGGCTATGTGTGAGCTTAACTCTTTTTATTAAACTAAGCGTCTTCTTTTAGCTCAGATTTTATTTTAGTGAGGGGACTGAGATACTTATGTGGAAGAATATATACCGTTTAGAGGTAGTGTCTCACTACACCTCGCTTTGATCTGTACGTGTTCAACTCAAATGTTAAAATGAACTTGGAAAGCTATAGGAAAGGAGACATCATATTTTTGGATGTGCGACTCACATTTGCAGACAGAGAGATAATTCTATAACTCATAAAAACCTTTAAAGTATACTGGGTCATGTCAAAAAAAGATGCATCATTACAACAAAGCTGTTTTTTAGTTCCTTAGTCATTGACATTGTGGATATACCAGGTTTGTACCTGGAAGAGGTGTTGCTAGGAAACAGCTTTGAGCCAAATGTTCCTCTTGTGAGCTACCGTCATACAATAATGATATGTTATTAAAATCCTGTTCAGCGTCACTGAACTAGCTTAAGAGGCCGTACACATGAGCGTCAACAGCATCAAACCAGGGCCTACTTATAGTAATAACAATAATATAGAAATGATGGACTGTATGATGTGATAAGACTCACTTCTAGATCCTTAAGCGTGCTGTTAATCTGCTCATCATGTCCTTTGTTCTCTTCCGCCAGGAACAGGATGTCACTCTGAAGGAGAAACCCGTGTGCATTAATACAAATGTACACTATAGGTTAAACTGTGAGTGTGTAAACAGGATATATGCACATGCCTTCATCTTGTCTGTGCTGTGCCTCAACATGTTGCTTTTTTTCTGCAGCTCATTGATATAGCTGATACGAGCAAAATTCTTCTGTTCGTTTTGAGCAAACATGTGGGCGATTTCTCGCAGGTCGCTCTCTTCGGTGACCTCCACTAAACTGCTGTGGCCCTGCAGGTACATCTCCAGCTTCTCAACTCCAGACTCATCCTGTTGCTGTTTCTCTGTAACAATTACGGATGCAGGCTAAAAACAAGCTGAAAAACATGAAATCTTATCTAAATCAAACATGGGGACCAAGCCTCTGGAAGCCCTGAGAGGCAAGTAAGGAATATCAAATTATTGGATAAAGTTTCAAATCCAAATGACTTACTCTTCTGTTGTTGTAACTAAAGTACAGATGAAACAAGGTTTTGCAGGATAGAAAAATGATAGCCTAAGTGTAAATTCATATAAGCATAATATTCATTGTGTTTTGAATGAATGCTCATTTATAACATGGGGTAGTGGAGCGCTTCAGCCTCTTGTGGCCGAAAACAGTATTACAACAACAAACAGCTGCAAATAATCTGCCCAAATCCCCCCCCCCCCCCCCCCCCCCCCCCCCCATACTCTTTAATTGTGTTAAAGATGAAAAAAATGATGTTACTTAGAAAATACATCAAGAACCCTGTACAACTTTTGTTCCCCACCTGGTTCACAGATGAAAACAATTATGGAACTTAGAAAGATTATTCAACTAGTAAAACTAGTCATATAAGGAGAGAAAAAACAGACCACAAACTAACACTTTTTTTTCTTACGTGCCTCTCAGGGACTAAGTACATGCATGCTAATATCATACTTCTATTCTTGGAATCGTCATTTTCTTCGAAACAAATAACTTCCTGGAACTTGGTCTCCATGAAAGTCTGCAGTTTGACGTCATGGTCGATGATTGTCTTCAGCTGCATCCTTCTCTTGGTAAAGTGAGCGGTCTCCACCTCGATCCACTCCCCCACCTCCAGCATTCGGCCCTCTGCCTCTGACCTGAAGAACAAAACAACACAAACACACATCAATTATCTGCCCCCCCACCACCATGTTTTCTACATGCACTCAAACATGTGAATCACCTCTGTTGGAAAGCCACAGTGAAACTCTCCTCCATTTTCTCTGTTTGGTTTAGCTGTGTAGCCAACTGCTTGTTGAATTTCTTTGCAACATTGCACCATAAGCCTTTCTGTTGTAGTAGGTGAGCTATGTCTTTGCGATGATCCATGTTTCTGCTCAACAACCCGTCAAACCTTACAGTGTACTACAGAAGATAAAGGAATAATTAGACTCACTGTGATGAGGAGTTATCAGTTTAAAATGTGTGTTTATAACAAAGCAATAGTTTAACTTTTGGGGGGGGAGTATAAGAGTACAGCAAGTAGCATGTTAGCTGAGCTTAGCACAAAGACTGAGTATGTGAAAATATCTAGTCTGAAGATATCAAATCCACCTACTAGCACCTCTAAAGATTGTTAACACATTAGATGTGGTGTTGCATTTTGTTGCCACACTATTTATTGGCTGAATGCAGTGACTTCGGGAAAAAGTCATGGCTCCCCATACTTTCAGTCTCTATACTAGGCTACACTCAGTATA
The DNA here is from genome assembly GCF_902827175.1 of Gymnodraco acuticeps. Classification (NCBI taxonomy): domain Eukaryota; kingdom Metazoa; phylum Chordata; class Actinopteri; order Perciformes; family Bathydraconidae; genus Gymnodraco; species Gymnodraco acuticeps. The sequence continues at coordinate 1,510,331 of NW_022991244.1, forward strand.
GAAGTATGAGAAGCGCAAGTCTTCTTATCTTACTCTCAGCATGAAAGCAAATATGTGTATTTCCTAAAATGAATAACTGTATGGTACTGATTTATCTGGATGGGACCTAAAGAAAGTTGGTCTTTCTTAGCATGACTACCTGTTTGAGATGGTTTTCTAAGCTGCGGATGTGTTTCCAGTGGCGGCTTTGCTTCCCTTTTAGTTTGAAGAGACCTCCTGGGACTGTTAGCTTTTCCTGGATACTGTTCTCTGACACAGTTATCTGAAACAACACAGGAAAGAACACACACTTTGTACAACACACTTTGTAACTATTCAGACAGTCACAGATTTTCTTTGGTGCTGGTTGTAGCACATTGAATTTGAAATGAAACATACACATGTTAACTTTCGGCTTTAAGTTTGCTTGAACAGTGGAGAAACTACAGGCCTGTCAATATCGCCATAGTTTGAATAACACTAAAATGGAGCAATTACTCTACAATTCAGCCACTATTCCCTTCATATGTGTAAATAAAGTAACATTTAGGTTATCTCCCTCATTGCTTTTGTTTCATTTCCAATCTAATGTGCCCTCAACTTAATTAATGATAACACAAAATAATAATGATGCCCATATCTGACTGTACTCTGTCTGAACAAATAGTAAGAGCACAATATTCTGTACTAGTCTGCTAATGCTAGTATTACTATACACATAGTACTATTATTAGTACTGTGACATCTAATACTTATGAAGCAAAACATATAATATCTAAACAAAAACAGAGATAAAAAAAACTTTGAGTGCTACATAAACTGAGTTCAGACAATTGGGTGAAGGTGAAACCCACACTAACATAGTACAGTATATGTCCATGTTAGTTTACCTCCCTTTCCAGAGAGACCAATTGATCTTTCTGCAGCCTGGTGAGCTTCTCATATTGGTCCTTTTTCTCCTGCAGGCTTTTGTATTGCTCCTTTAAAATGACTGTCGCCATCTTGATCTAAAGACCTGACAACATTTCAAAGTAACGTTAGTGATTAGCTGGTTATTTTCCTCTCTCAACTCCACAAATAAGTAATATTGCACATACTGTTGTAAAGTTTTTACTATTTCCAAACATAATGACCTACCTGTCAGATTTGGAGTCAAATCTGAAATAAATCTAGTTAAGAAGAAATTTAACTAAGAGGAGAAATGTTTTTAAATGTTGATCTTAATCTTTCTACTAAAACTGAAGGCTACAACATTTCTCAGATTCAAACATAAACATTCTAAAATAGTCTGGTTTGTTTACTGTTAAAGTGCCATCAAAATAATACTTTTACACCTTCAAATTAATCATAATTAGTACCAGCTTTATTGACCAAGTTTATGTACACATATATGTGATATAATACAATTAATGGAACTAATTAGAGTATTAAAAGGCACTGAAATGAAACGGATGCAACTGAATTTTTAGTGGTGACTTAAACTGAATCTCCATCTGTATAACTTAGTACCTGAACGCCCCCCAGAGGCCATTGAGGAATTTACACGATTAAATACACAGTATAAATGGACATCTACAATGTTAAACAAGGGCTACAGTGATCAAAATGTCCAGAACATGTCTGTAATAATAATTGTAATAATGAATTCCTGGTAAGAAAACCTATAAATGATCATGCAGGACTGTCAAAGTGATATGTTCCACAGAAAACATGATGACATGACATGCAATGAAGTCACAATATGGTTACTATCATCTAACTGCTGTAAATCCCTGTTGAATACTATAGTAATATTACACCAATTATTGATCAGGAGAAGCATTTTAAAGGGTGCTGATGTTGCAATAAGTGCTCTATTGCAGACTTATATTGAGATTCAATACAGCTCTTATGTGTCATTAGGTCTACTCTACACCATTGAGAAATAATGGATGAATTTATGCTGAGTGGGCATCCAGAGAGGGATGATTTGAGGCTAGATATGAGTTCTCTCCATTGATAACATAGTATCTGTGGAGTCTATTATTTTCAGTTATGTTGTCTATGCTCAGTCCTTTGTCCGTTTATATTTGAATTTCTTTATTTTCAGGCCAATTAGTGTTCTGATATCCACTTGAGTGAGCATTTGCAAATACATTTAGAAGTCCTGCAAAATTATAATGGTCTTTCACCTGCAGGTGGCACTCAAGCGACATAACATTACATGTTACTTGTTAAATGCTTTTATCCAAAGCGACTTACATACTCAAAGTCAAATGTACATAACATTTGCTTACAGGCCTAATAAAAAGACAAGACAGGATTTAGGGAATTTCCCTGAAACTAATGAAAGACCAACTGTGATATACAGTATTCTATTTTAAATGAATGCTTGTAATGAGTGAATGTTGTTTAACATCTGGGTCATGTGTTGATCGCAGTCTGTCAATGCAACGTATGTGTCAAATGTAATCTCTTTCCGGGGGTAAAACTACATAGAGAAACAGGATCATCTTTTTTAGCAAAGGCTATTGATGACTGATGATGAATAACAAATGCACACACATTACATTTACTTTGCTTGATTTATTCCTTTTCAAAATTCCCAGACTCTCTTTACATGAGATTTGGGAAGAGGACAGGAGTGGAGTGTCCTTCCTGGGCTGGATGGTGTCTGGTGTCTGCAGGACTCTCCCCATCAGGACATAGACCTCAGCTGTTTACAATCATTCATCATTCTAGTAGGACTAGTCTGCACAACCAAAACCAACCCAACCATCCAAATCTTTACGTCTTCCTTCTACCATTCATATAACCACTTCCAAAACATCGGTCTCCTCTGGGGGTCGTTTGTGGCATGCTCCCCAAACTCCACATACTCCACTGTCACCCTGACTCCTCAATTCTGGGAAAAAGAGTTTGCCAAACCTCATACAAAAGCAAAGCCTGTCAGGTTCACTCCCACAGCCCAGCTCCTCTTCAGAACTAGAGTCCTCCTGGCCCTTCAGCCCCAGCATTAACCTTTCTGACAAGATATGAACGTTTTGCAGCTCGTTTAAACTATGAACTGTTTCCTCCTTCACCCTTTTAGGGATGTTATGTTGCAACAAACTCTGTGGCCATTGATATTTCAGAGACACTGCTGGTGACCTGTGTCTTCTGGCTGATCAGGTCGTTCATTTATTTCTGAATGGCCTCTATGTCTCTGAACATGAGGTCATTTGTTATGCGAAGACCCTAGTTGTTCTGGATAGAAATTTGTTGGCATGGCAGAAAAATATCCAGGGGTATCAAATAATGCAAACATAATGTTCAAATACAAATGTGCCGAAAGTCCAGTAGTGCAACTCTGGAATTGCACTACTGGACTTTTCAGTTAACGTTGTACTTGTATTGTAAAGTTATAATACAATGAATAAAGCTAAAATAAGATATTAGGAAAGAGACAAAGCAATTGGTGTTGGCTTTTATTCTTTTAAGTTAAAAGGACTAGGCTACGTACTGTACATAAAACCTGCACTGTTTTAAGACTTTAACCGGTGCACAAAATATATATGTCCATTCAAATGGCCAATGTTTTACCGTGATATCTCTTTCAACACAATATATATAGGCCTATTATTATTTTAATTTGGATTCTATTTTATCTTTATGTTTACCTTGCTGCTATAATCGCCTGAATTTCTCCAAGGGGATAAATAAAGTTCTATCTTATATATTATCACAATTAAATGAAGTACTGCATGTTGAGTCTGCAGTCCCTCTCTGTCGCTAGATGTCGCTGCACCCTGTGTGGTGCCGGGGGGCAGGCAGGGGGCTGGATGTGGGCTGTTGGAGACTCCAGGGGGGCAGTAGGATATGTGTGTGTGAGTGTGTTTGAGGCTCATCGAGCAGCAGGGGAACTTGAAAACTTCACTGCGTTCAGCGAGCGGAACACTCTGCGTTTTGGGAGCTGAAATCTGGTGCTTTCAGTCCGGCTGTGATCGACAGGAGGACCCGGTCCGGTTCCCAGCATTGGAACGATTTCCGGCCAACATGGATGATTTAGGTAAGTTCGCTTTGCCGTGAACGCAACATTTAACCAGCGCCTGAGTGTGTATTGTTTGCGCAGACACACAATGCGGCCGATGGCTGTGTATTCAACTTAAGGAAGGGTTTTTCCAAGAAACTCTTTACAGTTGTATGTTTGACTCGTGTGTGAATCCAGGTAGGTTAAGTTATCCTGGTTCAGCTCAGCGCGAGGAGCCCAGAAAGGCCCCTCGTGCGGACAGGAAGCCCTGGATTTGGGCAATAATTAACAATTAACATTAGCTGGGATTTGTAACGTAAAAAAACCGTGTATGAGCGGACGTGGTTGTTACTGTGACCGGGGTTTTTGCATTGTTTCTGGGCGAGTTATTTCTCCCACAATTCCTCCGCATCACTTAACCAGGCATGATATGCTACTGCATGCTTCCTCTAACTTTTTGCATGCGCCAAACCAGCTGAATTGTGTAAATTAGCCCACAAGTCAGCTTGCATTTGATGAGACACTGACCTAGTGAGCCCCTCCTGGGAAATGGCAGGCTTACATAACTGCATTTACTGCAGGTGAGATGGTAACAGCTGGCTTCAGTGATTAAAACAACATCTAACAGTCATAGTTCAGAGAGTTGTTCAGGTCCCTGAAAAGTCAGAATTGCCCATTGCAACAGATTTCAGGTCGAGTTAGTCCCTCATTTCAACTGATTGTCACACCAGTGCAATATGAAGAGGCAAATGATTCCAGGAAAGCTTTGCTGTCTTTCTGCCTGCACAGATAAGCTTAACTCAGTGAGTTATGGCACAATTGATGACAGCAGAAAATGTAAAGCCTGAGGACAGCTTGTTGTGACAGGGAGGCTGTGTAGAGCTCAGCACAATGTTCTTGGGGCTCACAAAATCCTGGCTCTCCCTCTGTGACAGTTCACCCTGCTAAATGTTTAATATTTAAAAAATCCTTGCTCTGAACCAAACACCCATTTTTTTTAAAGCTTGTCATTCCACATAGTGGTTGTAGTAAAACCAAACCTAATCATTCTAATCAAAAGGAAAATACTGAAGTAACAACGCTTGCATAGTGCGTGCGATCAGGATCAGTTCTCTTTTCTATTCATTTACAAGCATTGACTGCACATATTTTCTGTTTACAAGGTTTTAAATGTTACCCTGGCAACTGTAAGGTTAAGTGTAGCAGGACATTCAGGGGAAATCCATTGAAGGAGTCAAGTTCATTGGATGCTAAAAGAAAACACCAGAATGCATTTGTAAAGTCAAAGGTGAGAAATGTTTCACAAAAGCTGCCCCAAAAAGTGTTCCCCTTAAGCATCCCCTTAATGCATGTATGCACAGTTAAAAACAAGAATCCCAGTGCATAGAACATTTTGTATTTGCCTACTCTCAATGCTGGAAACACAAAGTATAATAACGAAATACAAGAAAATGAATAGAAAGCACTATGTACATTATACATACTTCTCTGTGAACTGAAAGTTTACTTTACCTGTTCCAGGCAGGTCAAAGCTCGTTGAACTTTCTCAGTTCCTTAAAAAAGAAATCACATTTCAGTACACATGGATATAGTTTGGGCCAAACCTTGCTCTCTGGTTGACACGTTGGTGGTGAGAATGTACCATTGGTCATTCTATATCCAGTCAATATTTATGGATACCTTCTCAGCTTACGTGGGTGAAGGGCTTTCCTTAAAGTAGCTGCCTAAAAAAGAGTTACACAACCCAGTGTAATTATCATGTCACAGGGTTGTAAATTCTGTCATCGTTTTAGCAGACACCTGTAAAAACTATGGCAAACGCGCTTAGTAGAAATGTTAGCTACAGAAAACTTCTGTCCAATGTTGTCCTCTACATCGTATGGGTGATGATGGGATCAGAGTCCTTTTCCTGTCTGTTTATCAAAAAGGAAAGTTTAGAATTGTTTAAAAAGGAAAAGGAAAGTTTAGAATTGTTTAAATGTAATCTTCCTTACCTCCTAAAGAGCTGAAGTGAGGCAGTATGGGGAGGCATCCTCCTCAGAGCCCAAAGAGGACAACTATGTATTTTTAGAGTCCTTTTTCTCCTGCGCTGAGACAGCAGCAGCACCTAGTAACCTTCCACCAACTGACTCTTAATCTCTCGTTTCCCCTTCCCATGACTTGTATTGTTAAAGGAATACCTCTCCCACAAGATGATAATTTGTATCCGCTTTACTTTAAATACTTGAAGAAAACGTGTTTTTCGACCCATGCCTCCACGATGAACAAAGAATAAAAAAACATAGAAAAGGTGTAGATGAATTTAAGTAAATGGTGGCCGCTTTTAACAACAGCAAAACTACATCTAAACATTATTTTACCAACTCTTAAATCATATAGGCTTCTACAGAAGAGTAGTGTGCGCTTACATAAGTGTGAGACTGTATAAGCAGAAGTGTATTAAAATAACATGGTTTAAGGGAAAAAGCATCTGTTAGGGAAGTATTAAGATAATGCTGTAAATGAATAACGCAGCCCTTATTTACTTAAATTCAACACGTGGTGAGTAAGTGATATCAGAATGGTCCTACTGTGGGGGAAGTATGTTCTTGACATTTCAAACAGTCTTACAATAACACTAATGACACGGTAGCAGTGAGTCTGAGTCTGTTTGCTTCTTCCCTCAAAGCGGCTTTTCTGTGATCCGCACATATGCACTCTCTCAGTTTGCTTTAACCCAATGCTTCCAGCCGTGGGAGCAGGCAGGGCGTCGGGGGGGGATCAGGCCCACATGTAGGGATTGGGCCTCAGCCAAAATGTATCCTCCTTAAACACTGCACTGCCCCACCCTCTCTCTCCCCACTCCCCACCATTCCTGTGGCAAACCACATAGGAAGCTGCAGCTGCAATCTATTGACAGTTTAAAGCTGGCGGGGTGTGCAGCACAGCAGATTAGCCTTTAGGAAGATTTGGATCAGGGCAGATTTTAAAGCTTTATCGCCTGAAATTATCAGGTTTTTAACTCTAGTCATTAAAGAAAATCTGTATTAGAAACGGGATCTTTCTTTGTTTATGCTAGACATTTATATTAATTGTGACTCCTTTTGTTTAAGAAATGTGTGCAGTTAAGATGCCGTGGAAAACTTTCATTGACCTCCCCTCCTCAGCTATCAGAGCTGCCAAGCGTTGCGCCTTGCTTCACTGCTCTGTGCCTGCTCCAACAAGACATGAATGTCAAACAGCCTCCAAAGTTAACTTCATTTCACTGACTTTGATCCGCAGTTCCTTTCAGTATTTTCTTCTCATGTCCGCAAATATGTTAACTGCTCAGTTTCTCTCTCACTCTCTCACTGATTTGTGTTACTGTCGTTCGGTGGAATCATTTGAAGTGAAGTGATTCCCCAGAGGCCTGTCAGCGCGGCAGCTGCAGTGTTGGAAATGTCACCCATGGAGTGGGCGTGGACGCAGTCCTTTACTTACTCCAAATGAGATCTGATGTAGCCTAGATAATCATCCCAGTCTAAATATAGGTTCATTGTTTATACACCAAAAGAAACGTCAGACAGCTCACATTTACATTCTCTATTGTGTTGACTGTGATGTTGACGTCAGTTTTGCCTGAGAGGTGTTTTTTCCCTCTGTCAGGGACACAGTTTGTATAATATCAGTTCTCCTTGGCCAATGTGCAGCTTTGCCAATCTGTTGTTTTCAGTTATCGTCAACCTTTTTTCTTTGTTTGACTTACGAGCTGTGATGAATCTGTAACTCTACAGTCCATACAGTATAACGACTAGGGATTTATTTAAAGTCGTAAAGGAATCTGTATGAAATCTTTGAAGTCATTTTAACCCTAGATTAGAATCCACAATTGTGATTTGAGGGAAATGTAGCAGTTGATTTAGCAATTGATTATATTAAGATCTAAATCAAGCATTTGAATTTGGGAAATATGTTTATCTGCTGTTTTGGCGAGAAGATTCAAAGCACTCTCATGACTGTTAACTAAACATGGAGCTACAGCCAGCAGCTAGTTTGCTTAGCTTAGTATAAAGACTGGAAACATGGGATAACCTGCTAGCCTAGCTCTGCGCAAAAGTAACTAAATGCCAGCAAGCAGAACCTTTGAAAACTCCTGACCTTTCACCTTAGCTTACTAACTTTCGTAATGGGTTTCTTAGCTATGTAAATATGTCATGTTAGGATATAAATGCTCATACAAATACAAAAGACCACACCCACTTGGGACACAGGAAGTGTATACGTTGCTTGTGAATGGTTCATCTTTGCTTATGACAAAAGAAGCTGATTAGTTGCATTATGGGACACGTAGTTTGCTCTCTTTATTTTTAGGTTGACCCAAACTAATGACTAAAACTGAGAATATCTTTGTCTGCTCTTTTTTTTGAATGAATCAGGAGTACTTTTTTTGAGTGTAAAGTCAGTCCAAACTTAGAAGTTCCCATTTATCAAAAATCCCCTTTTGGTCAACTTCCTCCTCACTTGAGTAAAATATATATCGTTGCATATTACATCTTCAGTAAACCTCAGCTTAATGCAGCAAAGAGCAGGCTTACAGTAGACGATAAGTCTCTTGTGAGTGGAATATAAATCACACACAAACTCAATGTAGCATAGGAAGCCTTGAGAGAATCTCTTGTATCTGCTCTAGGGTTTGTCCATCTGTTTGACTTTAGAATTAAAAGGCTGCAAGGCTTTGAAACATATGGTGTATGCTCATGCTCAGACACACAAAACACGCCTCTGATCGCAGGCCGCTGGTGTGGACAGACAGCTCCGAGAGAGGAGCTGACTAAGCAGCGACAGCTCTACACTCAGCCAACCGTCATGTCATCTCTCATGGGTCCAGCGTGCCATAACAACAGCCTGCAGGGTCCACATTCACACAGCTACTGGAGGGTTTTGAAATCAGGGTTCATATGAAAATAGGCTTTCAAGTCAGAAATATATTTAGACTGAAAAGAGATTCAAGCAAACAATTTGGCTGTGTTTAGGATCTGTGTAGCTTTAATTATACACTAGCATGTCATAAAGTACAGTCTAGTTACTGCATGTGCCAGTCATGTTCCTCTGCCCTGCTTTCTGTCAGCTGAGCTCAATGAGCTCTTTTCTTTAGGGCAGCTTCGTGTCTATGTTTCCTGACAGGAAGTGCCCTTTGTGACCTCTGTGTTGTAGTGGCAGTCAGGAGGATTCTCTGCTGCTCAGCAACAGAATAGCCTATTGTCGTTCACAGACATCGTGTTAGTCATTACGACTTGTGGACATGCCTCATCCTGTCCTATTTGTGGTGGCTTCCTTTAATTTAAGCAGAAAAAAATGGTTTGCTTTTGGTCTTTCCATTTTGTTTCCAGGCAACCGGAACAGCTCATTAGCTTGATGTAGCGTGTTGTCAGCGAGGAAATAGACCAAAAGAAGCAGTAGTGTGCCGTTCTAACATGTTTTATAGTATGTGTGATGTTTTTACGATATGTAAACCTTCAATGTCTAGTCAACCATCGCAAAGTCTATTGACAGAATGGTTTGGCAAAAAGGTTTTTGGGGATTCTCAAATATGGAGATTTCCTGCTTTATATCATATTAACTAAACTAAACCTTTGTCTGACAACACATGACATTTAAAGACATCTTTGAATTTGAGAAGGCATTTTATAGACCATAAGAAGAAGAAAAAACAGCTGATGAATCAATAATTATGATGATTGTTAGCCCTTATAAATGTGTATAAGCTGTTTCCCGCCCTCCATTATCCTGCTGTTTTGCTCTGATGAGTTGAGTTTCCTGCTGAGATTCTGATCCCAACACGCCCTGACAGGGACTGACAGCCGTGCTGCTGATCGGGCTGATGCAAGCAGCTGTAACAGGATCACAGCTGGTGTAACAGTATGACGTAGAAGATAGACACAATGTTTTTATTAGAAAGAAATTAGAGCACAAAAAGGTATCAAACGCAGTGTTTCAAAAGGTAACTAAAACATTTTCCCCAGTTCAATCAAAACCTATTTGTCATATTAAATGGCGCTCTTAAAATGTCAGCTGGCCTTCCAAATGCACCTGCATGGCTTTGCAGGCTTTCCTCTAATTGGCTCCTAAATGTCATTTTCCTAAGAGGCTGTATGGTTGCTGTGGCTACAGGCTGAGATAACACATCACTGTTTTATTAGGAAATGGATTTGTGCCCAGTAGGTTTGCTCCGGCCTTGGCACAAGTTTAAATAACCCCAAACACACCGCTGCTACTGCCCTATTTCAGATATAAAGCCACCACAATGCAGCCCTTTGATTAATTGGGAAGTTGGAGGGGGACAAGCGATTGCGAATGTAAGGGAAAGTGAGCATGATAGTATGTGTGTGTGTGTGTGTTTGATGTTGCTTGTGATTTAGTTGGATTAACTATCAGCATCTGGCTTGTTAAAGAGGATCATTCAGGAATCCCCGCACTTGGGTTAATGACAGCGTCAGTGATGCTTAGGTCAGGATTACTACTCCACAGGTTTATATGAGTTTTGGCTTAACAAGAGTTCACAAACACACACACACACACACACACACACACACACACACACACACATATAGTATGTGTGTTGTGGCACCCGCGCCAAGCTTACTGTTTTCCAGTGGAATGATCAGACCTCTTCTCTCGGTCCTTATTCTGCCGCAGGGGGACAAAGAGCAGCTTGTTTCTGGAGCCGTGACCTCCTTCAACCCAGAAAACACAGAACCAGACAGAACTGATTATGGGAAGGGGAAAAAGTCATCTAGTTGAAATCTCCAAAGTCCAGACTAATAATTAGCAGGAGCATTAATTGTAATTGTGCATCTTTGGTATGAATTGACTAAGACACTATTCATTTGATAAAGTCATAAACATTTAATTCAATACCACTTTACAAGCATCTATCATGGGACTTTTGTAATTAGATTATCATTCCTTTTATACGGAATATAGTGAAGTTGACATTAAACAATTTTTTTGTTTTTTTTTCAATTTCACAAGGTTTACTCTCATTTGCCATTTTAAAACTTAACCCAAAAATAATTGGTCAACTTTTTATTTTGACTCTGTTGTGTCTGCATTTGGTTTGAATATCATTTTCAGTCAAGAGGAACCTTTTTAAAACCCATATATTTTGTGTTGGCAAATCGCCCCAAAATGAGCTATTGTTCATACCTAAATAAATACACCTTTGGTACTTTTCAAACATTTTCAAAGTGCTTTTACCACAGTTGCATGCAAACAGATGCTGAAAATAACCACAGTGACGACGTGTAAACCACAGGAAAGCTTTGCGCCCACCAACCAACTACCTTTGTGTTCCTTTGTAAGCCTATCTCTGTGGGGAAGGAGAGAAGGAGCTGAGGGGGAGACAGCAAGAAGAGAGGGTCTTATCTTCTTTTGACTGGTATTGTTTTAGTAACGGATACTCGTGTCTTACTTTTCTTTTCAGTTCTCATAGCCATAAATATAAAGGTGGATACATACACTAAACCATCCATTTAACAATAATTGTGCTCAAATGTCATCATTCAGTGAAGTAGATGTTTATTTTCCCCTTTGGAAAGTGGTTTGCAGCCAGGATTACAACCTGGTTACCCTACTCACAAGCACAAAAAGGCACAATGAAGGCAATCAGATTAAAACATGGTACAAATAAAAGTGTCAGGCTGATGAGCAGAAGTGACTGAAAGCAGACAGGAGAGGAAGTAAAACAAATGCATGTTATTAACCATAAATGCCTCAATGTGGTACTGCAAGTGACGATACAAAAATATTTTCTTTACAATGATATATATGAATTAGTAGTATGTTTAGCTTTTATACTGCAAAAATTAACAATTTAATGAAACCTAAGGTTAACATTAAGAATGTTCTGGCAGAACATTTGAGGGGGCTATAAAGACATTATTATTATAAATTATCCAGAAATTCACATTATCCAGGTTTAAGCTAACAGTGCATCAGAGATGCTAGCTGAAATTAGTGTAAAAGCACAAGGTTGCCTTTCTAGGATCCAAAGCTCTCAGTGTTGAGACTAGACTCTGCAGAGATGCAGACAATGGGTTTAGAATATCTGTGGTGACATTTGCATTTATTTCCTGTGCTTCACCTTGTACTGCAGCTTTTTTAAACATATTCATTGAGGTCAAACCTACCGTACTTTCTGGGAAGGCAGACTCGACACACGGGCTGAAAAGGTGTTACTTTCTGGGTGGAAATCAACAGAAACGAGGCTTTCAGGCTCGTGGCTATTTCTGAACTCAACTGTGACTTGTGTGGGGCGGCTGCTTATTTGAAAAGTGTTGGGTGCATGCAATTTATGTACATTTTTAAAGTTGTGGTTTTATGACAAGCGTTGGTGTTTCTGTGTATTTTTATGTTGCAGCTTAATGAAAAAAATAGTCATGGTACTTTTTGACAATCAACCTTTTTGCCTAGAGTTTAATAAAAGATTGGTAACCTTCTCATGTATTTGTGTAAAAGCATGGAGCCTTAGCCAGGAAGTGGTTAGCTTATCATAGCTTGCTTAACAAAGGCGGGACAGCTAACCTTGCTCTGTCTCAAGTTTAAAAAATAGGACAACCCAATCTACTTTAATGATAAACAGCCATGCTAGCTCTTAACCCTGCATCCAGTCTTCATGCTAAACTCAGCTAATCCCCACATTCAACACAGAGTCCCTAGGTCACACAACCTAGGGGAAGATAGTAAAAAAGCACATATTTCCTTCAACTATTCCTTTGAATGATTTTGTTGCCATCGGACAAGCTGTCAACAGTTACATTTATACATTTTAATTTGATATGGCAAATTTGCTAGCCAACAGCATCTCATTTACACACCCAGAAGATATACATAGCAACATAATTCATGTATAACCCTAATGTACAGTCCAATTTTTACATGCCTTCACCTCTGCTTTTAGTTTCTACCACTTCCCGATTGACAATTTGGTCTCTTTGATTGCTAAATACTTCACTCTGGTTCCCAGCTCGTTGCTTACATGGTATGTGTGCAATTGGTTGCTGGTCAGGTAAACAGTTGATTTATCATAGATGTACTGCTTCCCTTTTGGAAACTAGTCTGTGTAGAGACAGGAGTCTTCATTTTTGAAAATTGTCATGCATGGCAGCATGTTGTCGCATTGCACCTTAGGTCAGAATAATTTAACAATTTTCTTAGTACCGCTAGCAGTTTGTACCATCAGAAAAAAAGCCTCTTTGTTTAACAGAGGATTCGGTCATTATGCATTACTTATTTTCTTAATTGGCACACTTATTCTGGGCTGCCTGAGTTCTGTATTTAAGCGTTGGATTGCACATGTCTAAATAAACTTTGCTGTAATTGTATTGAATAAGTGGAGTGCAAGCTGCTGTGTATGCACTCTTATTCTCTGACTAAATTGCAAGTGGGAGCTATGGTGCCGTTTCCATTTAATTGCTTTTGTAGCTGTAGCGCTTCATTGATCTGAACAGAAGGAAACTCCATCCAGGCTCTTCTCTATACTGTTTAGAAATGTAAGAGACATTAAACCGAATGAAATGTAATACATAGGATAAGCTGGGTGGGTGGTCTGTTATGTCCTGCTGTTGCTCTGCCCGGCATGGCCATCCATCATCTACTGTATGTGTCTGCTCCCACCACAGGTCTGGGTCGGGCTGGTGGTATTTATAGTGAGGCTGGATGCTTCTGTCTGTCTCTGGCGTGTGGCTAAAGCCTTGCTGAGAGGCACCTGTGTGCAATGTTGTTGTTCTACTGTTGCACCTGTGTGTGTGATTTAATTGTTGCACTTCAGTGCCCGCTGAAGCGCACCTAATGAACACAGACACAGGCCTTCTGCTGTCTAGCACAAGCCCAGAGGGGAGTAAAGTGTAAGTGGATGTGTGCCCATCTTATCCTTTTCCCTTCTGGTAGAAGCTAAGAGGAGGATTCATCATCTCTGCGCTGGTCTGTCAGCTCATGTCACAATGAAAGGCCATGTCTCAGACAACAGAACATGAAAGGCTGTCCCACTCGTCGACCCACACTCACAGACTCGGTTGTTTCGTACAACACAGATTGTTTTTCCTTGTTTGTTTTCCATAACCAGATTATGTACAAAATCTCTTTGTCTAACAGCTGACATTTTTATTTTCACTCATCTGTCCTTGTCTGTCTTATCACACAATCTTGTTCAGAGTATGTGCCTCGCATTCATCTCCGCCTCTCGCTTTTTCTCTCATATTTTGAAGACGAGCTGTGGCACGTTAGGAATTCATATCAGCCGACGTGCACCTTGCAACACGTCAGATTCAGAGGGAAGAAATAAAAGGAATGGAGGTAGAGGCGGATGCAGAAAGGAGGTCAGAGAACACAGGTAACGGTGCTGCGCCGACAGAAACGTGGGGCTGATATTCATCCTGTTAGTTTCCCTTTGGTGTAAGCGCATATCTCAGGAAATGCTTTGGCATTTATGAAACTCACTGATAAAGCCTGCTCTGTATACCAGCCCTCAGAGCAAAGAAATAAGCCACGGGTGTGCTCGGCTCTCACACACGGCTCAACGTCACCCCCTGCAGGTTTTTAAAGGTTGTGTTTTGATACATTCATTCGATGAGGTCCATTCCCTTACAATGAACCAGCTGAATAAACAAGAGATGTGTTGAGTAGAAGACAGCATTGATTCATTTGTATGCAATGGTCAGCACTGATAGGGCCTTAAGCAGTGTGTGTGCTGTCAAGCAGGCAGGATGTCCTGTCAGGGATAATGGAGGCTTAACTTCTGTTGACGTCCAGCACCGATATTGATCAAACCTCAAAGAGTAAAAGTAGTGCTCCAGAATTGCTTTGCTCATTTATTTATATTTTATGAAGATTTCTTACTATGAAAGGTTGCAATATAACTGCTGATCCAACAATTGCCCTTCTCTTTATTGTTCACAAACTTGACACTTCAAAAGGTTTCCTTATCATAACCTCCTTCCCCTCCCTTCACTTCTAATGTTTCATTCCTTTTTCTGCCCACATCAATCTTCCTGGTCCCCTTTTCCCCTTATCTCTCTCTCTCTATCTGTATTTCCTGTAATGAGCCCCATGCGGAGCAACGTTTGTATAATTAAAATGCACAGCATTCATCTGGGAGGAAGGGAGTCTCCTTAATCTGCGTCAACCCACATTTCAGCCTCTGAGGATTTGCCTGCCGCGGCTACACGAGCACACACACTTCCTAGATTCACCCGCTATCTCTCTCGACACTCCCATCGCCATTCCTCATTGTTTGAGCCCAGTTGTGCTCTGCCATGTCACATTTAGTGCCATGGACATGGAAGCTTGCAGATCCCTGGTGTTGTTTTTCATTGTTCAAAGAGGCTGGACTGTGTTTGATTCATATATCTTATTGTGCGTAGGCAGGGTAGATCTGTCACTTTGTTACAACTGTCTGCTTCTCAGGAAATTGGGTCTATAAGGGTTTAGTATAACATGGTTCTCACAACACAAACATTCATTCATAGAAGTCCCTTTTTGTGTACATTTTAATCAGATATATACTTACATTTGCTAAAATAAAGTTATCTCCAGAAGTTTTTGTTTCTCCTTACAAAGGATTCAAATTATGTAAGGCTCATTTTTAAGATTTAGCACATGGGTGTCTCTTATGAGTTCCTCACTTTACTATAGATCCATTTTTGGTCACTGGAAAACTAGTCTGTGCTTTGCAGTCTGTGTGTCCTGGTATGTTCCCTTGGCAGAGGAGGCTGACACACCTCTGTGTGTTTGTGTAGTTTGTGGATGGGTTACAGCATGTCTAGCATGCAGTGTTCAGTGCACAACGGCAACCCTCAAGCTTCTAGTTTGATGTTGTAGCCTGTATTGTGGAAATAGCAGTACTATTCCAACCTTTGTTGAGGGAAATGAGCGGGCTTATTCTGCTGATACAGATCTCCCAGAAGCCAACAGAATCTGTATTTAATATAGCCCGGGGGATAGTGTTTTAGCGTAACTCTATTGTGGAGCAGCAGATGTACCAGGGTTAAAGCCAGTTCAGATCCAGAACTAAGTTGATTAACATCTCTTTCGTAAACCATCTGGACTAACATCTGTTGACTGAGATCTTCACCAGCTGCAGTAAAACTTTATTCTGACATCAACAACAGATATACACCAAGGCCTTCAGATATCACCATTTATTAAATGCAGTATTTTGTGTCGGCACGTTTTTACTTTTATTAAAGTCCAATGTCTGGACTTGTCTTATCCAGTTTTATTTTCTCTATTAGTTAATTTGTAAACCGTAATGAATGATGAATGGAGGTCTTAGTAGACTAAACAAGTACAATTCATATCAATGTTTACGATGATGATAAAATCAGCTGCATTAGGGGAAACGTAAAAAGAAGTCTTGACCTCTGAGTTTGAACACAGGAAAGCCACTTAGAATAAATTCTCAGTATTGTTGACTTCCCCATTTACTGGATCAGAAGTAGAGCCTGCAGTATTGAGGTGCACCTGTCTGTCTGCTGGTTTGAAGCATCTTCGATTGGTAGGTTTTATCATACACCATACTTGGTTACATTTTATAGATCGACAGTGGTGTTGTTTCTGACTCTTAACATTAATGGGTGTGTTATTGCTGCCAAGTCAGAGAGGAGGACACACACACAGAACTGGCTGCAGTAGTGTAAACAGTGAGCGGCGCTGCGTCCATAAAGAAGCTCTGAGGAATGTGCTCGGGCTTTTTAACAGAGTCTCCGGTGTGAAACCTAGTCAACTGGCATGTTCGCCACGCTAACTATGCTAATGCTAAGTTGGGTTAAGTGGACCTGGTGTGGATGTGGCTCTGCTTCTACTGTGTCTCCGCTCAGTCTGGGAAACATGGCGGTCCAGTGTACTTGTGTACAGATGATACTCTGCTTTACCTAGAATCAGGTTCAACGTACAAATGTAATCGTACCCCTGAAGAAATCATGATGTGCTTAGAATCTTGACAAAGCAAAAGGGATTATATGTTTATAATTTGTTCCTGGTTGTAGTTAAAGACTACATTGTATGTAACATCAAAACATGGTGAAAGAGAGTGCGAGTCATCATGAGTAACTTAAGGAGAGTGGGCTGTCAGTGGGAAGGAGGGGCCCAATACACCTTTTTATACCTTTGTGATTCCACTCCCTTAGATGGGCATGCCTCTGCTGATAAGAGCTTTGCTTGCGTTCAACTTTCCTCATTTCACAACGTTCTGCTTCACCTGCTGTAACGTGCTCGGCCTGCAACAGTTGGACTGCCCCATACTCAGAGACTATTTTCATTTGTGTGAGTAGTTTCCTATCCTATAGCTCTCAGGGAAGCTAGGTCGAACCTGGCATAGCAGTGTATGTGTCCGGAGGGCGGTGAAACTAACCCGCTGCTATTATTTTTAACCCCTCCTTCTCCTCTTTACCCTGACCCTTTGCTCTGCTCTCAGTTGCACTCTGGTTGCACCCCTCCTATTCGTCTCTTGCTCTCTTATGCTGATGGTAGAGTTAAGGAAGGCAGTTCCTGGCTGGCAGACCGTCTGTTTGGGTTGCCCTCTTCCTCCTGCACTTCTTCTTTTTTTCTCAGTTTTATCTCCTCTTCACTTCTCTGGGTGTAACGTTTTCTAAGGTACGTCTCTTAAACGTGTGACTTTAGCTATCTTTTTGGCTTTCCTGCCCCTATGCTTTATTTAAGAATGTCGGAGAAGTGTGTATTGGGATCATCTTGGTAATAAATGTCTTTCAGTCCCAGGAAAAACGCTATATAAATACCATATATTCATATATATTATTATACTGTCAATATTGCAGTATTATGTATATATTTTTAATCACAAATTCTCTCCAACATTAGGGATAAAACTTGATTGTACTTGTGCTCTACATTCGCTTTAACAACTATGGTTTATTTGTTTTTGTCTAGAAATATACATTAGCGTAGGGACTTTATTTTTGACAACCCCATGGTCTTTAATAGCCTCAAATATTTCGGTTTAATAATAAAATGTGAAATTGCATATATTTTATACAAATAGTTTATTCATAAAATAAATGTCTTGTTAGCGTAAGAGTTTGTTTAACTTAGGGTATTATTATTATTATTTTTTTTTTTACTTGTGAAATTCTACAAGAGAAACTAAACACTGCTTTGGGGAGTGAGCGCGCTAAAATAAGCCCAAGCATTCAGTAATACAGTCTGCTCTCTTCATTAAATCCTGTATAATGTTATGTGTCCTTCTACCTGCTGGTTAGGACTGCTAAATTAGTATTTGTTGTCTTGGCCCGGGTTCATCTCGAAACACCAAATGACCCCTTCATGCAGTGATGTTAGCTGGTGTGGTGTTGATGGTAAATATAAGCACGTAAACCTGGTTGCAGACAGCGTCTCTTGGATTTAAGACTCCAGGCAAACTAGGGTCAATGAGTAACCAAAGGAGTGGCTATGACAGTCTGCATGATTCAACGTTTACAACTCCACCTCCCCTGATGTCAGTGCTAATGGGATGTTGACCAATTGCGTAACATGCTGTAATTATTTGTTCCTGTACGCAAACAGAAACTAATGATGATGAGTTTTTGCAGCGCTATACTTTCTTTCAACCCTGTCTGGGAAAATAACTATCTGTAATTATAACTATACCATTTTTTTTTTTGTATCTCCGCAGATGCTTTGTTGGCGGACCTTGAGTCCACAACATCCCACATTTCCAAGCGTCCGCTCTTCCTGTCTGACGAGACCGCCTACTCCTTCCCTGTTGGGGGTCAGAGCCAGCAAGACCTCTCCTCTCCACCCCAAATCCCAACCACTCCCTCTGAACTAAACGGAGTTGATGAAACAGAGGTAAATGCTCACATACATGTCAGGGATAAAACACATTATAAACTTAAAACATTGTTTAATTAACTTAAACCCTCATTTCCTCTCTTCAGTCCTTCAGCTCAGCCCAGAGAAGTCCCTGGTCTAGAGATAGCGGCAGTCCAAATCAAACAATCGGTGAAGAGGACCACGTATACAGGTATGACTTGGATTTGTGTTATTTGGATAGACAGGCTTTAAACAACAGTAAAATGTAAAACTCTCAGAGACACTTTACAAATTATGTCAAAATATAGCATCACTCTCAGTCTATAGCTCAGTGTATGATAAATATTGGTTCCTCTCTCTGCTCTGTACAGCTTCCCTAATAAGCAGAAAAATAGTGACTCATCAGCTGGTGCCATGAACTCATCCTTGGGCAGCAACCTGTCTGAACTGGACCGCCTGCTGTTGGAGCTCAACGCTGTCCAGCAAAGCACCCCTGCCTTCCCCACAGAAGGTACACAAGAGATCACTTACATTTAAAAAATGTAAAATCTCTCAAATGTTGTGCTGTTACACAGGCATGGCCGTTATCTCCACTGTATTTTAGTGTTTTTGGCTTAAAGGTCACCTATTCGGTTTTTTGGCTTGTGTAACCATTAGCCAATAACCAACCAAGGTAACCCCCCCCCACCTTATCACCTGTATCTCCTCCTAGAGCACCATTGTGTTCTTTTTAAGGGGCGTGGGGAGTGGCTCCTTATTTTCATCTAAAGTAAAAAACTGAGAATCAGCACTTTTGAAACAGGGCTGAAACAGAGGGGTTTATGGGATGCTACAATGCACGTTCTATTTGGTATTTCGAGCCAAACAATTCAGAGACATGTTTTGTATATATCTGAGACCTATAATATATTGATGTAAAACAGTATCATGGGGGACCTTTAAAGAAAACCACAGATAAACTATGCACTGTAGATGATGGTAATTAATTAAGCATTTATTCTTCAATAGAAGAAGCAGCTCCCCCACTGCCTGCCAGCAGCGTCATCCACCATGTCCAGGAGAACGGAGTCTCTACTGCGGGCAAGGCTGGTCCCCCTGTACTGGAGAAGCCAAAGCGCAGTGTGCTAGCTCGGGGAATAGAGGATGTACGACCAAGTGTAGAGAGCCTTCTGGATGAGCTGGAAAGTTCTGTGCCCTCTCCAATGTAAGCGAGAAATTGATAAAGCAACATATAGATTGGTGCCCTGCATGCAGCTGTTAAAAAGTACTTTTTATTCAAATGTAATGTGGAAAGGATTTAGTTGATTGTATTCTTTCTGTTTTTAGTCCCACACCGTCGGTTGTGTCAGAAGAACTAACAGATGGACAAGAGGAAACACCGGCTCAGCAACAAGCCAGAATGTCTGCCTCCTCTGCCACACGAGAGCTGGATGAGCTAATGGCCTCCCTGTCTGACTTCAAAGTCCAAAGCAATGTGAGTGTGCTAGTGGGTAGATTGTGTGTCACCAGGGTTTGCATTCTGGATGGAGGATGTTTATTTTTGGTTGCAACTGTTTAGAAACTGCTCTGCAGATGTTTGGGGAAATGCAAAACAGTTGAATGAATTCTAGGATCAAATGTATTCAGTGTCTTTTCCTTATTTTTGCGTTTGTAATGTGAAATAGATGCTGCTGCTGGCAATGTCTTACAATTGAAATATAAATGATACTCTGCTGTATTACTGTTTCCTTAGATTTCACATAGAACTGTAAACCTTACAATGGCCTGGATGTAGTAGCTGGAACTGTTATTTACATCAATTAAGGAAAATAACAACTACTTCCTATTTTTAACCTGCCTTTTTATCTTCGGTTACCGACTGGAAATTGACCAAAACAATACTTATGAATATATTCAGCTTTGTGTTGTACTACATTTTCTGGACTAGTGTGCAAATTGAAAGCTTGCATTGATAGAGGAAGTTGTGTGGTTGACGCTGCATAAGTAACATATTTTTGTTGACAACATAGCTTAATGCAATCTAATACAATTTACCATTAAATCCCATTTACACATAGTAATAAATACTTAACTTTCTTCATACTTGGTCGAAAGAAGTGTTAATTCTAGTAATTATCTAGATTTTGACTGATTGTGTACAGGGCCTTCGTGTCTGAGCTGAAACAAGGTTTTATATATTTTTTTCGGTATTTATTTGAAGACCATTGCGAGAACTCTGACCCTTCTTGGCTTTGTATATAAGACAACTTTTCTGTTAATTTTCTTCATTCTCAATTTGTTTTTCCCACTGTCTCTCTCTGTTCTCTACCATTTGTAAATGTCTTGTCTTTGTTTGTACGTTGCAAACATCACATCATTGCACCGAATCTAGTCTGGTTCTCAGTCATCCGTGAATCAAGATGCTGGAGATGCTTCATTTTTAACTGGTTCACCAGAAATGTCCCCATCTATAAATACCAACATCGGCTCAGTTGATACTACTCTACCTTCTAGCTGCTCTACTCCCTCCTCTACCCCTATTCCATTTGAACTTCATATAGATGAAGATGGTTGTTCAACCTCTAAATCTTCAGCTGGTTCTACTGTAGTCATTTCATCGTCCAAGAGCCTTCAGTACTCAGAGATCCAACAGATAGATAATGGTGACAGTGTCACCTCTGAGTTCTCTTGTGTGGAGAGCCTCAGTATCTGTAGTAAAACAAATCCTGCTAGTGAAGCTGAAGTCAACAGCCCTGTACAAGTGTCGACAACCAGCACTAGTACAATCTCAAATTCACTTGAAAAGAGCTTTAGCCCAGGTACTTTTGGCAAAAGTTCCAGTCCAGTACCCACTGCAAGGAGCTTCAGTCCAGTAATTGTTTCTAACAGCCCTAGTCCTGTTAGTTGGTCTAAAAACCCTAGTCCCATCCTAACAGCCAAGAGTCCTAGTCCACCAGATCTTAAATGCTCCAGTCCAAGTCAGTTGTACAATAACACAAGCCCAATCCCTAAAAGTTACAGTCCAGCTCCTAGAATTCATAGTCCAGTCTCAGTTACAAGGCTTTCAAGTCCAGTTCCAAAATGTGCGAGTCCAATGACAGTCCGTAATATCTCCAGTCCTTTAACTATCCCAAAGAGTGCTAGTCCGGAAACAGTTCCCAATAGCGCAAGTCCATTGTCAATCACAAGACTTTCAAGTCCAGTTCCAAAGATTTCAAGTCCTGTGACTGTCCCTAATATCTCTAGTGTGCCCAAGAGTTATAGTCCTGAAACATTGCCAATGAGTGCTTCCCCAATAATGCACCCAGGGCTTACAAGTCCAGGGACAGTTCCAAAAAGTCCTGCTCAAGTTATCAGAAAGCATTACACAGTTACAGGCACTAACAGTCCCAGAGCTTCACCAGTTCCACTTGCTGCTGTACCATCAAATAAGCCGTCTGCCCCTCCTAGAGAAAAGCAGGGAGGTGAAACACTGGGTTTATCATGGCCATGTCGGGAGCCTTTCTTGGATGAGGCTTTAGACAAACTATTGGCCCCCAACTCCAACCAGTTGAATGAGAACCAGCCACCTGCTTCCTCTATGTCCGGAGATGATGACAGATCTTGGGAGGAGGAAGAGGGGAGTTACACTGATTACAGCCGAGAGGGAACCCTCACACCCATGACTGAGTCCAGCTGGATGGATGAGTGCCCCACCCCCTCCACCTGCCCCGGGACACCAGATGCAACGCTGGAGCTTCCGACACAGCAGCCCTCTGCAGTCGAGCGACTATCTGCTTCTGGCCAAGTAGGACGCTCAACTTGTCTCTCCCAAAATAAGCTGCTGGCAATAAGCTTTAGAGGCATTAGCTCCCCATGTGGTCTTTCTATTATTTGGTCATGTGGCCTGAGATTTTAATTAACTGTGACAATAATGGTGGAATGGCTGTGTTAGATAATTGTTCAAGCAGCTTGATCTCATGGTTGCCAAAATAAGCTTATTTTGGGAGAGCAGCTCCTGTAATTACTCAAGGAGCTGTGCAAAGTTACAAAAACTTGATGAAGTTTCTTGTTGAAGATAAATTTCCCTGATCTATTTGGCGTGATGCATGTGGTGTCATTGCATAGCAATTACAAGATGGCTTGAGGGAGAAATCTCCCTACTTGTGGCTGATGTCGAAAGCTTTGCCGAAAGGATGTTTTCGCACGCCCCTACTTGCTTGGATCGACATTGCTGTGCTAGTCACAGGGCCTGGCCTGTCATGTTTGTGCAACCAATGGATGATGCAAAAGAATACGCTTTTTATCACTGACTGGGCAAATACAAAGAAAGTACGTTGAATATTTTTCTCTTTTGCAAATGCAGATATGCCCCAGAACATGCATATGTAATCAAAAAACATACAATAACTTTGTCTGCCTTGCTTTGGTTCATGCAGATTTTGTGATAGACCTATGTTGCCTTGCCCTCAGCTATCCAGCATGGCATGCCAGGAAACCAGTACATTTTTAAGTAGACTTGGCTGTAGAGAATCAATTTGAGTGGAATGGAAGGCTGTGCTTTGCTTCTGCAGGCACATTTGATTGGATACACTGACAAGAGTGGAGTGCCTGACAGAATCTCCAGAACATTTAGCCAAAAGTATGTTCTAAAGCCACTGCTTGAGCGTTTTTTGCCACCTGAATGAGGCCTCCTTGGCTGGGCCTGTCGTGCTTATGTTTGTGACCCAACATGGACTTAAATTGCACGACCACACCTCCTTTGTATCATCTATTCTCCAGCTGAAGAACGTTATCCGCCGCACCAAGGAGACCTCCAATGTGCATCCAATGTTCAGAGAGGCAATGTTACGGCGTAAAATGGGGCCGGTCATTGTGAATAAGAGCAACTCGCAAGATCGACTCATTATGGAACTGCAGGGGAAACTGGGGTGTGGGAAAGTGGAGCGCAAGCGTAAACAACAGCCGGATGATTGGAGGACAGAGGGAGTCATCGTCATGTCCAACCCACAGCGAACACGAGAAGAAAGGGGCCAGCCATCTGTGGATAAGGTAGACATTAGAGGGGCACAGCAGGAGTCAGTGCTATTTCGTGCTACTAAGTGAGACCAAGAGTTCGTAATGATAGTTTTCGGGACTATGGTCAATCTATCAAACATATTTAATATATATGATAATTAATCACATATATATTGTATTTGTCATTGGCTCACATTTAAAACAATAAACGTGCACATTTTGTTTCTATCACCATTTCTTTTTCCTCATTCTGACCCCTGTTTTTGTTTGTCATCTGTTTGCTCTCCTGTCTTTGCCGTTTCCTTCTTACCCCCAGATCATCATCCCTCCAGAATCACCTGCCCCTCAGAGAAAAGTTATCCCCCCTCCGCAATCTCCCCCTGCGCCCAAAAAGTTACCCTCAGTCAAGCAGACTCCTCCACCACTTCCTCCTCCACCTCCTCCCCCTCCAACCCCTCCCCCTCCACGAGAACCCACCCCTCCTCCCCCTCCACGAGTGCCCACTCCCCCCCCCAGGGAGCCCACGCCCCCCCCTGTCCAGCCCCCTCCATCACCTAGCCCCCCTCCCAAGCCTGTGACACCACCACCGCCTCCCAAAGTCTTTGTATCAGTGGGTTGTCAGACCGAGTACGACCCGATCTTTCCACCAATGCAGGCACGGATCACATTTCTTCCTCTTCCTCTTTTCTGACCTTTTTCTAAACTTGAAGTTGTCTCACTCAGACATGGTGTGAGTCAATTAGTTCAAATATCCAGTTGCAGTTATATTTATGTGAACTAAATAACTCCCCAGCTCATTGGCTGAGTTTTTGACCTTGGGTTTCCATTCATGCCGACAGGTAGCCTCTGTAAAGCTTTGTCTGAAATCTGGTCAGTCCTGGTTATGAGAGGTGCTGACATTTAGAGGAGACTGAGATACTTTGTATTTCTGACATCTGACGGCGCCAAGGGCTGTGTGTTCAAAGTCGAGAGGAGATTTTAAGAGCTTAAAGGCGAGAAGAGTGTAACCCCTGTTCCTGTTACACTAACGGTCCAGCCATGCGCAGGAATGGTAGACTCGCAGTGCAACTGAAACCTAATCTAGCACATGACAGCACAGTTACGAACACAATTATAGCCGCTCCCACAAGGACTTCCGTCAACAGGTCCCACTCGGTTAGATTCCAGCATGTTGAAGTTGAATGCCATGCACCATCCCCTCTTTTATAATCCATAGTGTCTTTCTTGTTCTGTTGTAGACTTGTAGAGCAGGCGATTGATATGATTGAGTATAATTACCTTCATGTTGAAGGCTTGAGATGCCTGTCTATTTTACGTGTGTGTGTGTGTGTGTGAGGGAGAATACATGGAGCAGAGGTGCTATTTTTTCCCTCTGTGGAATGTCAGAGTCATGAAGCTCCAATAACCTCACCATCTGAGAAGGTCTGTTTGCTTACATTACAGTAGCCGGACACACATTCACACCCACCATTTTGATATACAAGAGTCATCATCAAAGCCTGCAAACATGGATTAGGATTGATGAGAACATAGTTGGTCCTAGTTCATATGTCCATGGCTTATTTGAGTATTTTTCTATCAATCATCGAGAAATAGTAGACAGCTACCGACCATCTAGATTGTTCACCTGTTTTAATACCAGAAATCCAGGGAGAGACCATTGTAAGGAACAATTGAAAAGACGGTTACATCAATTATATGAGGTTAACAAAATGATTTAATGTTACAACAAGGTAAGTCAAAGAAATGGTCATCCAAAGAATGAGAACGGTATATTGAAGCCACTTTGGTCTTTTATCTTCGTCAGATCCAGTCCCAGGGAAAGACCTCTCCTACCGGTCCCTCCAAACCGGCCAACAAGCTGGACAACATGCTGGGAAGCCTGCAGTCCGACCTCAACAGACTCGGGGTCCAGACGGTGGCTAAAGGTGTCTGCGGAGCCTGCAAGAAACCCATCGTTGGACAGGTAAAGATACTACTGAATCATACACAAACAATAAAGATTTAAACTGTAGCACATACTGAATTTAAACTTGCATACTTTAAGATACATTTATACTAGGTGTGTAACGAAGTCGCAATATTATGTACTAGTGCAATATTAAAATTGCAGGTTACACAATATTTGTTAAAGAATAATAAAGTGTTTAATACCATTATGAATGAAGTATTGTGAAGCTGCAGATATATCCCGGCCTACAAATCACATTAGACAGAATAAACAAAACAAAATTCTTCAGAAATAACACTATTATTACTATCAATATGTTGATATGATTCAAACATGATCAATCCCTCCAATACTATGAGTCATATCCATTTTGCAATATCAGTCAAAATATATTTTTCAAATCATGCAGCCCTTATGTACACACATGATTTATGTGGTTTACACGCACCCTTTCCAAAGATATAATAATTTAGAATATGCTTGTAAAACACCATCATTGCTTCTCTCTGTTAATAATGTGGTGAAAACAATTGACCTTCAGATGTGTTTGCACACGTCTGATGGGTGTTGTCTCATGTTGCAAGTATCTCAGACTGGGCCGATTGCTCAAGATCCAAACCATCAATATTTGAGCTCTTACTTACTTAATGGCAACCAATAAATGGAGCAATAGAGAAACAGATGTTACTTAGAGACTTAGAAGAGTAAAAATATTCTTTCTGTGAATCATGATCCAACTGAAATACACTGGGATTATTTTGTATACATAATATATCATTTTCATCTTTTAAACATGGCGTTATGAGATCTCTACCTGCTGCTGTTTGAAATATCCTCTTTGGTTTTTGCAAGCGAGGCTGCTGAGCAAGGCCTTTCTTCAGTCGCTCATTTTAATTTAATGCACTGTGTCCCCACACCAGGTGGTGACTGCCATGGGCAGGACGTGGCACCCCGAGCACTTTGTGTGCACCCACTGCCAGGATGAGATCGGCTCCAGGAACTTCTTTGAGCGTGAGGGACAGCCATACTGTGAGAAAGACTACCACCACTTGTTCTCACCACGATGCCACTACTGTAATGGACCCATACTGGATGTTAGTAATGCATACATTAACACACACACATACACACACCATGGATGGGTGGATAATGATATTTATTTATTCATAACTTAATGGATTAAGGCCATGCTGGAAAAATCACTACATGTCGGGAATTCCCCTTATTTCTCATCATTGAGAGTTGATTAGACAGGCACACACACACACACACACACACACACACAATCCTTAAGGCAATAGGAGTGAAGGGACTTCTAGTAGCTTTTTGCATGCAAATTGACTTCCTCTTATGTCTTCCTCACTGCCTGCTAGGCCTCTCTCGCTTGTCAGCACTCATTCTTATCTTCATCGTGACACACGCCCATTGGGAGATTTGGCCTTTTATTCAGACACACACACACAAACCACACAAAGTGCTAGAGGTACTCTAAGGGAAGTGAACATTGGGACCTGGGGAGAGGTCATAATGAGAAACTGTGTACTTCCCTTTCAGTACTTTTCTCTTTCTTCAACTCAGAATATTTTACATTCAAACCTTGGTTTTTCAATGATTATCAGGGTTGAAGGTGGTATTGTATCACTTAGAGGTCTAAGGAAACCACTACATTTAGAATATAAAAGTATATTTGGATATTCTCAATGTATTGGTTTTGGATCTATTTGTACAGAAAATGATTTTTGAAGCTTGTCCTCCCTAAAAGAAAAACGCCTCTTTTCCAACACTGCGACCCCTTGTAATTATTGTCCTGCTGAAATAAACTTAGCAGCTGTGAATGTTTTTAAAATGTGTTGTTACACAGACAATGTTCTTCTAGCTGAAGCTGCGGAGAAATGCTATCAGGCCTGGAAAACATGAAGTAACAGTCCTAGCATTCCAGCACCGCCCACACTGCCTCTGTAGACTTGGTCTGCCCCCTCCTGGCCTCTGGCTCTCATGTGTTGGATACTCCCATAATTAAATACATAAATGCATATACTGCGGCCTGACTTTCTTTTAAAGCGCGATGAGGAACTACCTTTCCCCCCAGATGTTTCTGAGGCACAGTTTTTAAGCAGACATGTAATGATCTACCATTTGGTTCTCTTATGTTTTACAGAGAGTAGTGACAGCTTTGGACAAGACTTGGCATCCAGAGCACTTCTTCTGCGCCCAGTGCGGAGCCTTTTTCGGACCCGAAGGTACCAACTGCTCATGAATTAATAACACAACACCTGGCTTGTGTAGAAAAAAAGAACAATGCTGAGTTTTCATTAACCGAAAGAAGCATGCAGAGTGAATAACTGAGTCTTTGCTGCCCTCTAGGTTTCCATGAGAAGGATGGGAAGGCGTACTGCAGGAAGGACTACTTTGACATGTTTGCCCCTAAATGTGGAGGCTGTACCCGTGCCATCCTGGAAAACTACATCTCTGCCCTCAACTCACTCTGGCACCCTGAATGCTTCGTCTGCAGGGTGAGTCACTCATGCATCTGTAACGAATTCGGGTATTTTTGTTTTAAGTAAGCATTATAACTTCTACTTCCTCTTCTCTGAATTTCCAGGAGTGCTTCACGCCATTCGTAAACGGCAGCTTCTTTGACCATGACGGTCAGCCTTACTGCGAGTCTCACTACCACGAGCGGCGCGGCTCGCTGTGCTCCGGCTGCCAGAAGCCCATCACAGGCCGCTGCATCACCGCCATGGCTAAGAAGTTCCACCCGGAGCACTTTGTGTGCGCTTTCTGCCTGAAGCAGCTCAACAAAGGCACCTTCAAGGAGCAGAACGACAAGCCCTACTGCCAGGGCTGCTTTGTTAAACTCTTTAGTTAGACTGTGTGGTTGCGTTTAAATGTGTAAGTACGCGCGTATGCACATTTCTGAATGCACGTGTGGGATGTGTGTGCACTCACATGTCTAGCATGAGTCAGTTTGACCCTCGACACCGAAAGGTCCTCTGGCTGTCCAACCTCTCAGGCTTGGCATTTCACACTTTTGCTAAAAGACGTTTTGAACAGAGCCCAAAGAGATTTTTATTTAGAGTTCTTCTGTGCTAATTTCCCCTTTCACGTGTGTACATAAATAAGCATATGGCTGTTGAGTTGAGACCTCAGAGCCCTGATTTTGAAAATGATTAAATTCCCCCATAGCAGGGCAAGACTTTTCACTCTATGGTGGTTTTATGCAGATATGAGAAGCTGCTCAATTGCATGGAGTTGACTTCAGCAGTTTATACGCAGAATCTGTTGAGTGTTGAATAGTGCTTGGCAAATCATCAGTGTTAGAATGATCTGTGAAAAATATGTATTTTTCTAGCTTTGGAAACAATTGAGGTGCCATTTAAAAAAATATATAAATTGAAACTCTCCACATGTAAACAGACACACACTGAACTCCTTTTTCACTTCTTTAAAATACCAGTGTAAACTCTTTAAACACTCCAACACAGATCTCTTGATGAGACGTCTTAAGGTGCATTTTACAGGTGTCGGCAAGATATTAGCTAGTCCTTATTTTTCTACTGTTTTACTACGAAAAAGAACCCACGTGATTTCTCAGTTTCAGAAAACATTACATTTACATTACTCTTGTTAATTAACATATAGATAAGTTGCCATTTGTTTCGCTGTAGCAACTCGGAACTGTTTCATTTTTTGCTACCCCACCGCAAAGGGTGTGTTGTGTCAATCACATTAATAACCATCAAAAAATGCAAACGGTTTTGACAAAAAGTAGGTCAATAACAAAAACATATGTACCGTACTATGATTATTAAAGTTGAACGTAAGGTGCAAGTTTTAGCCAACATTTATTTTTACTCCAGTTTTAATGTGGAGATTCTATCTTCTGAATGTAAACACACAGAAAAAGAAAAGAATAAATGACAGTTTAATTTACGATTGCTACTGTGTGAATTTATCACTATTAATAAGGCTGGTTTTAAATACGGTTGTGCATTTGGATTAGAGGCATGCTTTCTTTTGTTTGGAGTTTTATCAGCAGTAGCTGCCAGTTGCTGTTACAATCACAATCTAAATTTGTATACCTGTAATATGCTCCACTTTGAGACAGAACTGTGTTTTGATGAAAATATATATATTTTTTGAGATGTTGTGGCTCACACTGATATGCAAAGAGCTGGCTCTATTGGCATGTAGGCTCTCAATAGTTTACCCTATTCTTACACACACAACACCAACCAGCTTTGATTCCAGTGTGTCAGACTTCCAATGAAACGCAGCCCTTATTATTTTCTTTGTGAGTCCTAAACTGTGATCTTGCTGTCTGAGCTGGAGTCAGCACTTGGCTCACTGATGGATGCAGCCGGGTGTTAGCTGGTCAGGAATCAGAATACAGGGCCAAGCCTCTAGCAACATTGATGTATAACTCATTTCATCTTTATTTTCCCTGTTGCTCGATTTTGCCACATATATGAAACAATTGGCGTTTTGTTTTTTCGGACAATATTAATTGTCTTTATGATCACTATGCGTGTATCCACATTTGGATTGTTTTTATTTTGATAAAATGTTTGCTCTTGTGCCAAATGTGACAATGCAATAAGGTCTTATACACTGTGGTGGAGTTCTCAACCCTTCCTGTGATTTGACTCTTTATGGGCTGAACTCCGGGAGAGGCTTCGTCTGCTGCGGTGCATCTTAACTCATAAACGTTTACACTGTAATAAACAGTTGAGTCAGATTTACAGGAAGTAGCAGGGGGGAAGTGAACAGGAATTGTGAGTTAATGTTGCTCCATGTATATTTATCTGCTTACAGATTATTGCCTTATTGTTTTTGCTTCTGTCAAAGAATTCATTAAAAAAAAATCTACGCCTTTTATTAATGAGATTAAGTGAATTTGTAAATGGAGACATTCATGTGATCCTTTACCATTTACATTTTCTCACGAGCCACACATTTTACTGGCTCTTTGTGTGGGTGGGGTGAAAGCCTATGTGGGTCCTGATTACTGACTGATTATTATACCTGCTGCGAATAAAATAAGTACTTTATTTCTGGTACTGTTTTGTTTTAAAAGTGATTTCTCTTTCCACCATTTTTTTCTAGTCACTGTTTGCATTGAACCAAGTCTTTAGTATACAAGATGTCCATGTAATATTAAAAAAGAACTTGAGTGGAAACTATTTCGATGTATTCATTTTTATTTATTAGTAAGATTGAATATGATAACCAACATTCATTTCAGTTATGAGTGGAAATAAGATGTGATGCAGAACTAAACAAGTTCAAGCTCCACATTAATTAATAAGCTGTTTCACAAAAAAGTACAGAATCAGAATTGATTGCAATACAAGGAATGAATTATAAGTCTCTCTTTGTGTGTACATCAAGCATTTTTAGTTAATAGTCCGTTAATTAAGGGAAAATTGGGTGATCAAGTAATTTACAATTTGTATTAAATTAACATTTATTTCAGCTCTATTATACTCCTATTAGTTATCGGCCCCTGGCACTACATGACCCCTTTTTAGAGGGTGGTCCCCTTATTGGGAACTCTGGATTAAGGTTAACAATGACAAGGCACCACATATGAGCTGTGCAATTTGAAAATGTGTATTTGTTTGAGGTTCACACATGTTCACACTTTTAAAAAAAATCCCAGATATGCATTTGACCCCGAAAATATGGAAATAATCCGACTGGCCTGCTAAAACAGAGCAGTTCAATTCACCTGACAAACACAAGGACAAGTCAGCACATCTCTCTTGCGAGGAGACGTTGTTATCTGAAGTCTGAAGTTTGTGAGAGCTTGGAGCTTTCTGGTGAGCTCAGAGAGGTGCGGGCGGATATCCAGAATCTCCAAGTATTCCAGGTCCTTCAGCTGGTGAAGTTGTAAGAAATCTCTCTCTGATACGTATCCATGCCGCAGTTTGAGACTTTTCAGGTTTGGAAACAGTTGTGGGATTCGAGCTGCCTGAGCTCCTAAATGTGAGGGCCAGGGGTCAATGTGAAGGTGCAGGAGATTTGGTACCTGCACTGACACCGCCTCCATGTCCTGTGGAGACAATCCTGCAACACACAGAGTGAGACTGGTCACTGTGGCTGGAATGGATGTGACATATTTTTTAACAGGCGGGCCCTTGACTATGACCAGTGTTGACAGTTGAGAGAGGTCCCTCAGCCAGGTTTTTAGGTGACCGCCATCTGTTGCTAGCAGTCCTTCTATCATCTGGTGATGTGAGTATCTGTGGAAAACAGCAAGACGCTTCAGGCCAGGCATTCGCTGCATTGCATCTGCTTCAAATGAGTGAGCCGTGCAGTCGATAAGTTCCAAACTGGACAAGACTGAGGCCCCATCTCCGACTGGGGGACCTGGGCTTGGTCTGGACCTATTGTGAAAGGTGCACAGTGTATACCCAACGGACAAAGAGAGATGTGTAAGCATAGGCAGACGGGTAAGTATGGAGGGAACGTGAACCATCCACAAAGTCTCTTCAACGAGTCTCGCTTTATGATAGACTAGAGATGTAAGATTTGGAAACGGGCGGACAGCTGAAATTAAGCTACACCCTGCTATAGTGGGAAGTTTAACATCACACATGCTCAGGTGAGTCAGCTGCCGGGGTTCATACACAGTGGAACCATCTAGCAAAAGAGGAGTGCCACTGCCTCTAATAGCCAGACGCTTCAGATGTGTGCATTCCTTTAAGAAGCTGAGGCTTGCTTGGGAGCTTTGGTCCGTTACCACTGTGGTGAGAGTAGGAAGGGACGAGGCCAGCCGTTTCAGGTCCTTAGTTCTGGTGCCCCTCAACACCACACTGGTGACTTTTCTGCGGCGCAGAGTGCCCCAAAACTGACTGTTAGAATATCCCTTATGGTAACCCAGAACCACCGACCAGTCTTTCCAAAGAGATCCGTGGTCAACAAGTTTTTTGAAATACTTGCAGGCTGTCCGGACGCTAAACTTGTCTTCCGCTGAGAGATAACCAAAAACGTGGCTCCAGACCTCTGCCGGGAGTTGTGGTGCCGGCTGTGTCATCGCTTGTTTGTTTAATCAATGGTTTTCATCTGCCATAAACCCAGTTTAAAAAAGACAGAAACATAGTTCTTTAAACCGATCTTGATCGTTGAAACGGATGAGTGTTTGTCACTTTGGTTTCGTGGGATTTCCCCATAGGATTTCCTCATAGACCCACTGTATATATAAAGGATTTCCCACGAGGCAGGTGATAGGAAGTGATCGGCATAGCAACCAACCAATAGCTATGAAGCTGACGCCCATACGCCCTTGTGAGTGACATAGCAACCAACCAATAGCTATGATGCTGACGCCCATATTCTTTTGTGATTGACAAAGAAACCAACCAATAGATTTCAAGTGGACGCCCATACTCCCTTGTGATTGACATAGCAAACAACCAATAGCTATGAAGATAATGCCCATACTCTCTTGTGATTGGTCACTTATTTTGTATAAATTCTGCTTGCGTCAATTCCTGTTTCTCTTTCTTTCACGCGACCCTCTAGTCACGGTAAGGCCTGCTCCTGCTATTCTAGGAAACAAAAATAAACCTTTTCTTTTAAACGGAGAAGGGCCACATACGGCTTTTGGTATAACAACAACCACTTATAGCACTAACATATATGTTATGGTTCCTGTAAAAGCACGGCGTGGTTACTGGGCCTACTCAATACATCGCTAGCTGTTAGCCGGCTAACGTTAGCAGTCGGCCACATGGCATGTTGTACAGATCACGTAGCCTATGTTCCGTTTTATACATCGCATCTAACAAAGTTGTTATTCTTTCCCTGGAGAAGTGAATTCAACGGTCACTATCATGTTGATACTTTTGAGTCGTTTTGATCTAGCAGGATAAGTTACAATGCAGCTTGTTTGGTACTGCTTTGTCGTTCCCCCTGCGCACAATAAACTGTTTCCTCGCTATACCTGTCAGTTAGCATCACTCGACTGCCAGGCACGAAAGGTTTCAGACATTTAATTTTTTATTCATTTCTGGAGGATATCAAAAATCAATGTCTACTAGTAAGAATGCAAATTCTTGATATCAACAATTCTTATTAGTAATGTTTATTTCTGATATCAGAAATTAAATTGTAACTAGTTGTAATGTGTATTTCTGATATCAGAAATACTCATTCATTTCAATGGGAGTTGGAATTTGAACTAGTAAAAATACCAATTTCTGATATCAAGAATTCAATCTCAACTAGTCGAAATGCCAATTGTTTATCAGAAATACAATTTTATAACTAGTTCCAAATCCTTTTTTTGATATCAGGAATTCAATTGTAAATATGAATTATAACTACTTGCCATAGAAGGGTTTCATATGGACTAGTTAGCACTTGGCCACATGTCATGTTGTACAGATCAAGTATGTTCCGTTTTATACATCACATCTAACAATGTTTTTATTCTTTCTGCAGATATTACCTTGTCTTTAAATCAGCTGTTCAGCGATCCTTGGAAGCACTGCAAAGATGCCCAGGGAAGACAGGGCCACGTGGAAGTCCAACTATTTTTTGAAAATCATCGTAAGTAGGACTTGACTTATGTAAGTTGTTATCAACACAGTATATATTTTCCACTAAGATTTTTACGGAATATGTATTTGATTGATGTTTATCTCTTTGTAGCAACTTCTGGATGATTTCCCCAAATGCTTCGTTGTGGGTGCAGACAATGTCGGCTCCAAGCAGATGCAGACCATCCGTCTGTCTCTGCGAGGAAGGGCTGTGGTGCTCATGGGCAAAAACACCATGATGCGCAAAGCCATTCGTGGACACCTTGAGAACAATCCTGCCCTGGAGAAGTGAGTTCAACGGTCACTATCATGTTGATACTTTGAGTCGTTGTTTTGATCTAGCAGGATAAGTTACAATGCAGCTTGTTTGGTACTGCTTTGTCGTTCCCCCTGCACACAATAAACTGTTTCCTCGCTATACCTGTCAGTTAGCATCACTCGACTGCCAGGCACGAAAGGTTTCAGACATTTAAACCGTTTTCATTTAATAATTGATTGTCATATCTGCCAACAAATCTAATAATGAATTCCATAATTTAACAGGCTTCTGCCTCACATTAAAGGAAATGTGGGCTTTGTCTTCACCAAGGAGGATCTGACTGAGGTTCGGGACCTGCTGCTGCACAACAAGGTGAGAAATTGAATAAAAGAATGGCCCTTACACCACCACTTTACTCCGTTGTTAACCCACACAACGTTTGCTATTGATGGCTCCTAAAGTAACTTTGTTAACTTAAGATGTTTGAAGTTGCCCGTTATTGGCTATACCTGGCAAACTAATGCAGTCTTAATTGTTAGAATTATGCTGAAAGTTTCGACTCAAATCTTAAATGGACAACCACATAATGCAATTACTAGTGATTTGGTTAACTGTTTTGTTCACTCTAAAGAACAGGATTCAGACATTTTTAAGTGCAGGATAAGTTACAATGCAGCTTGTTTGGTACTGCTTTGTCGTTCCCCCTGCAAACATTAACTGATTCCTCGCTATACCTGTCAGTTAGCATCGCTCGACTGCCAGGCACGAAAGGTTTCAGACACACTTTAATAAAAACTTAAACCTCCATTATGGAGTCCTAAACTGACTTTTCACAAATCCCCAGGTGCCTGCAGCTGCCCGTGCCGGAGCCCTCGCCCCTTGTGAAGTCACCGTGCCAGCCCAGAACACTGGTCTGGGGCCTGAGAAGACCTCCTTCTTCCAGGCTCTGGGTATCACCACCAAGATCTCTAGGGGAACCATTGAAATCTTGGTGAGCTTAAAACCCTCTTACTATATTGGTTAGTATTTCACTGACTAATTGACATGCTGGATGGATTGCCTCATGTAAATCTGCGACCTTATGTCCCAGACTTGTTAGCATAATGTATACAATTGTTTACCAGCAGCTAACAAGCATTTCTCTCTCCAGAATGACGTCAATCTGATCAAGACCGGCGACAAGGTTGGTGCCAGCGAGGCCACGCTCCTCAACATGCTGAACATCTCTCCCTTCTCCTTTGGACTCAACATCCAGCAGGTGTATGACAATGGCAGTGTTTACAGTCCTGAGGTGCTCGACATCACTGAGGCTTCTCTGCATGCCAAGTTCCTGGAGGTGAGATTCTGTGCTTGAGTAAAAGCTATCCTTGTAACTAAAAATAACTTATGAGTTCAACGGTCACTATCATGTTGATACTTTTGAGTCGTTGTTTTGATCTAGCAGGATAAGTTACAATGCAGCTTGTTTGGTACTGCTTTGTCGTTCCCCCTGCACACAATAAACTTTCCTCGCTATACCTGTCAGTTAGCATCACTCGACTGCCAGGCACGAAAGGTTTCAGACATTAAAACCGTTTTCATTTAATAATTGTCATATCTGCAATGACAAGACAGCTTTTATTCGTTTCTGGAGGATATCAAAAATCTATTTGTAATGCAAATTCTTGATCAACCATTCTTACTAGTAATGTTTATTGCTGATATCAAAAATTGAATATTAACTAGTTGGAATGCAAATTCTTGGTCAGAAATTATATTGTAACTAGTTGTAATGTGTATTTCTGATGTCAGAAATGCCATTTTTAACTAGTGAGAATTGCATAGTTTTTCTAATTCATTTCAATGGGAGTTGGAATTTGAACTTGTTCTTAAAAATAACTTGTTTGGTATATCTGTACCATATCCACCATTTAAGATGTGTCTTTTATTCTAGGGTGTGAGGAACATTGCAAGCGTGTGTCTGACGATTGGCTATCCCACTTTGGCCTCTGTCCCCCACACTATCATCAATGGCTTCAAGAGAGTCCTGGCTATCGCTGTGGAGACAGACTACTCCTTCCCCCTGGCAGACAAGGTACACACATTCAATCAGCACTTGAGTAACATGTTCATCAGAATTCCTTTTACTGTGGGTTCTCTTTGTAAGTTTTTCCTTGTTCAATGTGAGTTTCATATTCTGTATAAACGGTAAAGTCCTATGAGACAAATGTAATATTGGCCTATATAAACAAACATGGATTCATAGACATGTTTAAGTGCAGGATAAGTTACAATGCAGCTTGTTAAGTACTGCTTTGTCGTTCCCCCTGCAAACATCAACTGTTTCCTCGCTATACCTGTCAGTTAGCATCACTCGACTGCCAGGCACGAAAGGTTTCAGACATCTTGGCTTTAATCAGATGTTTGCCGCTGTAAACCAGGAAAACCCTAAATGTCAAACTAACAATATCTTTGTCTTCACAGGTCAAGGCCTTCTTGGCTGACCCATCTGCTTTTGCTGCTGTCGCAGCACCTGTAGCGGCCGCAGCTGAGACCGCTCCGGCTGCTAAGGAGGAGGCTAAGGAAGAGTCTGAGGCTGAGGGATCAGATGATGACATGGGCTTCGGTCTGTTCGACTAAAATAAATACAGCGAACAACCAAGATTGAGTCAAATGACACCATGATTCAATAAAAAAAACATCTTTACTTAACCTGACTTTTCTGATTCTTTAAGTATTGAACTATAATATTGCATGTGGATAAATGCAGAGGGATTATGTAATTTTATAAAGTTGGGTGTATAATAAATGTAGTACTTGTATCTGCTTTATAAAGGGTTTGTTGACTTTTGCTACAGTTCCAACATCAAATCTGAGGATGTTATCTATCTTCAGTAATGGTTAACCTGTAGTTTTTGATAATGAGATGTCTCTAAACAAGAGTCCTGCACGGGTCTGATTTTCAAGACCCGC
Organism: Gymnodraco acuticeps; assembly: GCF_902827175.1. Classification (NCBI taxonomy): domain Eukaryota; kingdom Metazoa; phylum Chordata; class Actinopteri; order Perciformes; family Bathydraconidae; genus Gymnodraco; species Gymnodraco acuticeps. The sequence goes on from NW_022991244.1 coordinate 1,547,767, forward strand.
GACGTGCAATACCGAACCCGCCCTGCTACCCGCACATATTGCCAATTAGTTCCGCAACCCGACCCGAACCCACATATATGAGCAGTGTAAACGTGCTATTATTAACACACGCAGTTGCATATTTGCCGATGCAGGACTCGCTCTCAACTACTATAATGTCATCCAATACATTTAAGGTGAATACGTATCAAGTTGTGTGGGTTGTTATATAGCACGAAGCTAATGATAACATGATTTTAGCAAACTGAACTTGACTAGGGATGAATTGTTTAGCGTCAAAGACTGAACGGTATGGCAGGCAGATTTAGCTTTTAATTTCTGGAGAATGTCAAAAATCAATTCTTAGTAAGACTGCAAATTCTTTATCAACAATTCTTACAACTAATGTTTATTTCTGATATAAAAAAATTGCATTTTAACTTTAGAATGCAAATTCTTGATCAGAAATTCAATTTTAACTAGTTGTAATGTGTAGTCCTGATATCAGAAATGCCATTTTAACTAGTGAGAATTGCATCGTTCTCATTCATTTCAATGGGAGTTGAATTTCTGATAGTAATTCAATTGTTACAATTCAATTTGAACTAGTAAAAATACCAATTTCTGATATCAAGAATTCAATTTGAACTAGTCGAAATGCCAATTGTTGACAGAAATACAATTTGAACTAGTTAAATAATTTTTTGATATCAGGAATTCAATTGTAAATAGTTATAAATAAACATGGAGTTATACTACTTGCCAGGGTTTCATATGGACTAGTTGCATTAAAGAATGTACATGTATAACCTATGGGACAGGCGAAATTGTATTGTCAAACGACCATCTCATCCGGGAAAATGGTTAGAATAACCTGTTAAACCCATAGATTAAACCCCATGCAAAACACAACAATATTCACGAAACTGTGTCTCTCAGTGCTTCTTAACATTTAGCAACCTATTAATGTGTCATACCCACTTAACGGTAAGAAACTCAGCTAACTGACGATATTAACAATCTTTACCTAAACAAAACACAACTAACTGCGCCGAGCCTCTGAATTAGCACTAAGCGAAAGAGTGCTAACGCACTTAGCACATAACTCACGGTAGAAATATATTATACTTCATGCTATCTGCACAAACTAGATATCGTATGAAAGCTGAGATTCCACAGATTCCAATGGTATAAGTATCATCACTGTGCGACCAAAACTCACGGCAGCGAAGCCAGGAAAGACAACACACAACTTCACTTTACGGGGTCAAAACGGCAAATACGTCTTACCTTTGCTGTTTTATGATCAAAAGTTGTGTTCAATGGCATTAAAACGCATATAAACACTGCTGAAGGTTAATCCAATGTCTCTGTCTCACTTTGAAATTATTACTGATAATCCATCATCATATTTATGGCAATAAGCCTAGTTTTCATATAGAGCGTAACGTAGCTTTCGGTTTGGGCATGCTGGCTGTGCATCACTCTCATTCACCAATGGTAATATTTAGATGGATTTAGGAACTTCCCCTCGATTCTATTGGGTCTAACGGTTAAAAAGAGGTGTCAATCATCAAAATCGACCAATGGGTTCTAGAGAGATATGGCAAATACACCCAAATGACCCCAGAGGTGTTTTTTTTTCTAAACCTCTCTAAAAAGGTCAAATTGCACTTGTTTTGCATAAATCTTGATACAGGGTACTTATTATATATTATAGTTTGGATTCCTAAAGCTTTTAGTCTACTATCCCATCATGCAAGGGCGGTTTTCACTATAAGTAGGCTAATGTTTTTATTTGGAAGGAAAATATAATTTACATTTTTTTACTATGTTCAATCTGAATTTACTTTAAAAATAAAAACATCTATATTGATTCTGACTTTTCTACATCCAACTCACAGGTTTATCATTGCTTTGAGAACAAAGATTATTAATTTATCCCTTTTAGAAGTGAAGATATAGTCATTTGTTCTGGGAATGTCATTTTCGAGCCTGAGACCATAACAATATGCTTGGGGTTTGATGATGATAACGCGTGATATATATGAAGCACATTTCAGTGCTCAGATCTTTATATATACAGTCTATGGCTCAAACGCTTTAATTATAATGTGCAGTTTAAGATGTATAGGGATTAACCAAGTGAGGGACTTGATGTGTCTAGTTCTACTTTTATTCTGAAAATAAAACACCGGAAGTCGATTGAGCTGGGGCGTAGTTGTGTAGCAGCTGTAGGGAAATATCCACAATGGCTGAGGTAAGGTTTTTGTGGTTTTATTCGTTATAATATGATGACAGGTGATTGGATGCCTGGGTATTTAACAATGTTAGAATTAGTTATTTATATTGGTTGACGATAAATGCTAACCTAGCCATTCATACTGCTTCAGCGGATCGGTCAGCAAACGTAAGCTAACGAAGCTAGCTAACGTTACCCTTATTAGTGGATCGCTGTACTAAACATTATTTTATACTTTTATATTGTAATATGATTCATGTTTGTTTAGTAGCCTAAATCAACATTGTCAACAGAAGGAATAATTTTCATCGGATATCAATTACATCTAAAACCGATATATTTGGTGGTAGCTGTTGGCTTGTTAATAACCTTAGCATGATTAAATTAGTCTAATGATTAACAGTGGTATAACGTAACTAAGTACAATTTTGAGGGATTTGTACTCTACTTTAGTATTTCAATGTTTTGCTACTTTGTACTTCTACTCCATTACAGTTCAGGGGTAAATTGTGTACTTTAATTCCACTATAATACCTTTAGTTACTTTGCACGTTTGGATTAATGATGTGAAAAATAATCAACCCTTAAATAAGACTTTAGTTACACCTGGAGTAAATTCACAAGCTACCCTGTAGCAAATACAGTCATTAAAACTAGCTGTACCTTTACCAGCTTTGATAATAATTATAATCAAAACATCTGATATATATTATTTTGAAATGGACCAATCTGCAAACTGAATGCTGTACTTTTACTTATAACAGAGTATTCCTACAGTATGGTACTTCTACTTTTACTTAAATGCTGAGTACTTCTCCCGCCTCTGATTACATTGCAGCTGGCATTACAGTAGCTGCTACTGTTCAAATCCTTAAGAAAGATATTCTTCATGAAAGAAAGCATCCTCCTCATTGTTGATGTTGTTCTGCCCCAGACCCACAGTTTACAGGACCTTCAGCAGCCAACTGCCTCTTCCAAGGTGTTCGTCCAGAGAGACTACGGCTCAGGAACCATCTCCAAGTTCCATACCAAGTTTCCCTCTGAACTGGAGCCTAGGGTGCGTACTGTGTTTACATCCATGTAATGATTTATTGACTGAATGTTAAAAGAAAGTGTCTAAATAAATTAAATATTTGCATTGTTTCAGATTGATAAGCAGCAGTTTGAGGAAACCATCCAGACTCTTAACAACTTGTATGCAGAAGCAGAGAAACTAGGAGGGAAGTCATATTTGGAAGGATGTCTGGCTTGTATAACTGCCTACACAATATTCCTCTGTATGGAGACACACTATGAAAAGGTAAAACTGCTTTAATATAATTATGTGTATCAATTGGCTCATATTTATGTCTCTGGTTGAACAGATATACAAATCAATGTGTCTTTCTGTGTGCAGGTTTTAAAGAAGATTGCCCGGTACATCAAGGACCAGAATGAAAAGATTTACGCTCCCAGAGGCTTGCTGTTGACAGACCCCATAGAGAGAGGCCTCAGAGTCGTATCCTTATTCGTCTATGAAATATTTTAATCTACAAACTTGGCCAGGTTATTCTTTAAAATGTGCCTAATTTTACTTTAAAATTAAATAGTGTCTTTTAATCCGTAAGGAAATATGATACATAGCCCAATAAATGAGGTAGTAAATAATACCTGGTGTAACGCTTTGTATTCTAAGAAAAGTACTTTTTTGAAAATATAAGAAAATGTTCATTTGCAATGTGTTTTTTCCTTAACTTTCTATCTTCTAGGTTGAAATTACCATCTTTGAAGAGCGAAGTATTGGCTCTGGAAGATAAAGAACCTGGCAGAAGAGAGTCCTTCTGGCGTATTTCAAATGAAGAGTCGGACTCTTGTGAGGGGGGGATTGGAACAAAATCTTTTAAACTCGAGTGCAGGGCCACCATCAATAAATTAGGATTTTTCTAGAGGTTCCCTTCCTAAAACTTTCAGCCATGAACTTTGTTTTAAGATTATCATTTTTTAATACGCAGTCAATATGATATCTGACCCATTTTAATTGACTTATTTTTAATCATTACATACAAAAGGAGTAACTCTACTCATCTCATGGTACCTGTATAATGACAATAAATGATTCTATATTTACTACCATATAGCCAAAACATAAAAAGAAACAACAAGGTAAACTCCATTGTCTCTATGTTTTGGCTATTTTAATGCGAACGTAATTTTTTCCCCCTCTTTGTACCTCTCTGTAAAGGCTGATTACTCCGACCAGATACCTTGCATCTTTCTGGCAGCACATATTCAGCTTTCTGCTTAACCTGAATTAATGTATATACATTTGATCTGATACTTATATCTGTTATTTAAGTACTTTACTGTCTGCCTATCCCTCGTTATGTTTATGAATGTGTTTTTATACATTTGGTGATGTATAAATCATGTCCTAATTGATCAATTGATCTTTATTAATAGTGCCATTGTGTTAAATGCTTTTTGACCATGGTATATATAAGTGATTTTTGACTTGCAAATCATTTTATGTCGATAATCTAAAGTCAAACTGTAATAAGAAATATGTAGGAATAGAGTTGTTGGCACAGTCTGTAAACAGTTTTCCTGTTATGGGCAGTGCTTCACAGTATTTACATGCTGGTTGTAGCCTTTGTTGAGGCAAATGTTTTCTTGTCTGTGCATGAATGTGACTTTTTTGGTCTTGTGCAACATGCTGTCTTCTTCAACTGGTTTTGTTTGTGAGTGAAGAAAGAGCGTGGGTACTGTTAATAAGTCCATCACAATGTAACAGCGTCACCAAGTACATTTTAAGAAATGTCCGTCTGTGTCATAGTACAATAGTCCTGTTTCACCATCGATATTGCGAATGTCTTACCCTTTTTGAATATTATCAAAAAACCACCACAGAAACCTTAAACACTCATTCCCACATATGATTGCTATTGTTGGTGTTTGATACACCTTGTGTACTTTTCTTTAAAAATTTCGTTTTGTTTTATCTTAATAAATTTAAGTTTTCCTGAAATTTCTATAGCTCCTTGAGTTTGACTTTATTTCAAATATCAGAGTGCATACGGCTTGAAGAAAATACATTTCATTGTATGGGCAATGGGTTCAAACATCGGTATTTGGTTGAAAGTAATTAAGTACATTTACTCAAGTACTGTACTTAAGTACAATTTTGAAGGGCTTGTATTTTACATGAGTAATTTCATTTAATGCTACTTCATACTTCTACTCAGCTATATCTCAGATGGAAAATGTTATGTTCTGTTTAAGTATAAACTAGTGGACTAACTGGTAAAGGTACAAGCAAACGGAACATGATATATAAAACAGAAAGTCAATTTCTAGGATTTCTATTCTCTATCGCTGGGTCAGGGGGTATGAAGCCAGGGTATGCAAAAACTAGTAATGCAGGTTGATGTGGAAAAAAAAAAATATATATACATATAGGCCTACACAGTTTTAGGATGGGTTACAAAATCAATTAGGATGAAAAAAAGGTGTATTATTAATCAAATATACAGATACAATCTAGCATTAATGAACAAACAAAAACCAAAATGGGTGACTTTCTGTGTGCTCTTCTATCCAAGAGCAACTCACATACACAGCCTTCCTCTCACTGCAGGCATTTATACCAATGCCGGCCAGTCCATTGTTGAGTGCAGGGGGAAGAGGCTCTACAAACAGGTGGCTTAAATTAAGTGGCCTCCTTAAACACCCCTCAGGGTTTGAGGGGTGTTTAAGGCGTAGTCCAATTAGCTGACACATCTATATGGCAGGTGGTTTTCATCAGCGCAGCCTTTTGCCAGGAGCAAGGTGAGCTGCAAGACACTGACAATTGGATTCAAAACAACGCAATTCACAATAATTATATTAAACAAGATTGCGTGCACTCTTGTAAAAATAAAGTTGTTTCAAATAAATGTGTCTGTATATGTCTGAACAAAAAGCATAACCTTTAGCATGTGTTTGTTTGTGAAGCTTGTAGCCTTCACAGGGGGTAACCAAAAAAACATTCCTTGTTTTCTCTTCTTTTTTTAAACTCGCTAGATTTCCGAAAGATTGCGAAATAAACTCAAGATCTGAGTGCAGAGGATGTACATTTGACAGTGGTTTGGCTAACTAGCAAGAGGATATGGCGAGAGGTGGATGCAACATTAGCAACATACTGTATATTGTAATCCATTATCTGTGTTCTTTCTATCAGATCAAGGCACATCTGAAAGACATGGGGACTGTTTCCATTCAGCATGTTCACAACGACTATCCATTTATGAGAACGTGTGCATCAGCCCGGAAAAGCTTTGCCATGATCGAGATCTATGACTTCCCTGCTTTTTTCAAAACGGATGACCTCCTGGATGCTTTCGCAGAATACAGGTGCGAGCAGCGCTTTAAGATCCTTAACTTCTTTACAGATGGTTCATTTGATCTCAGTAGCTTTTCTAGTTCAGGGGACCTCGGGTTCCAAGTGTATCCATTCTTTAAAATGTGGATTGGATATTTGTCTGTATTTACTCTCAAATATAAAGTTTAAGGGCTTTCCTGAATGTCTGTCGTCAGTCAATTACAACCTCAAACAATTGGTCCAGCTGCCAGTGTCCTGACGTGCTTTCCTATGTGTTGCAGTGATGGTGGGATGAAGATCGAGTGGGTGGACGACACACACGCCCTGGGGGTCTTCTCCAGTGAGACAGCAGGTATAACTCCTCACTGCACAATACATGTGCTTGGAATATAATTATTAAAAAATGAACTGACATTGATAAATGTCATGTGCAGCACTCCATGCTCTCTCCATCTGCCATCCGACGATGAAGACGAGAGCACTAACTGATGCGAGTCAAAAATCCAAAGGCAAGGCCACCAGGCGGGCAGGTATGTGATCCACTAAACCTATACTCTGAATACATTTACGTTTTCCTGAAATATGTAGGCCTATAGCTCCTTGAGTTTGACTTTATTTCAAATATCAGAGTGCATACGGCTTGAAGAAAAATAAATTGCATTTCTATGGGGCAATTGGTTCAAACATCGGTATTTGGTTGAAAGTAAATAAGTACATTTACTCAAGTAGCCTACTGTACGTAAGAACAATTTTGTAGGGCTTGTAATTTACATGAGTAATTTAATGCTACTTCATTCTTATACTCCGTTATATCTCAGATGGAATTTTGTTATACTGTTAAAGTATAAACTTGTGGACTAACTGGTAAAGGTAAAAAAAAAGTGGAATATGATATATAAAACAGAAAGTCAATAATGTTTTGTGTCAAAACTTTGTTTAGAGCAAAAATGATGCAACAATAATGGCCTATCATAGAATCTAACAATGTCATATATGAAAATAAATCACACATGGAGGTTTATTGTTGTCTGCAGAATTACTCCTTTTACTTTTCATACTTTAAGTACATTGTTCTGATAAAACCTCCATACTTTACTTAAGTAAGGTTTTGAATGTAGGACTTTTATTTGTAATGGAGTTTTCTATCATTAATGTATTGGCAATTTTACTTCAGTAAAAATTCGGAATACATCTTCCACCAATGGTATTTTGTTTGAGTAATTATGAACACATCAACTATTAGTGGGTTTAGTTTAACTAGATTTGTATAAAGTAGCTTTTATTGTGAACAAATCTGACCGGATGTCATGCTGGTCCTGAAGGAACGCCTGAAAACAACAAACATCTGCTTCCGGTAGCTAAATACTTCAAGCTAACTACTGATACACTGCTGCCTATAGCTGTATTTGCAGTCATCTTCGCTCTCTACGGCTACAACATTACTTAAACTCACTTAATTCAAGTCCAAAAACAAATCAAAGATAATTTTACCATAACGGTGAGCCTGCTCGAGTTACTACAAGCTTTAGCTAACGTCCAGTACAACAACAGTGAACGTTAACCAGATTATGTTAGCTGTGTTTTAAGTTGCTAACTTTTGTTTTAGTTTGACATAAACACACATTATAACCAGCACGCTTTCTGCTCTATTTACTTTTAAGTAATCTAGGTATTGTCACTTCTCACTCTGGTTGCTAGCTAACGTTACTGGCTACAGTTGCCATAGTGAATTTGTATTTGGCTAACGATAGATGTTTTTTTTAAACCGTTTGGATAACGTTAGATCAGATGTAATGTAACCAAGTACATTTACTCAAGTACTGTACTTAACTAAAATTTTGAGCTATTAGTAGTTTACTTGAGTGTTGGCTACTTTATACCTGTACTCCACTACAATTCAGCTGTAAATAGTACACTTTTACTCCACTACATTTGTTTTATACCTTAATAAATAAATCCACAAGCTACCTTACACTTAGCAAATTAATGTATTTGAGCTACACCTTTTACCAGCTGTGGTAAATACATTAATGCATCAATAATTACAATCAAAATATATATATTATTAGAAAATGGGACATCTGACTTTTACTTTTAACAGAGTATTCATACACTGGTATTGCAACTTTTATTCAAGTACAAGATACAAGTACTTTCTCCACCTCTGCAGTTCAGTATAAAGCTAACTTCATCTCTCCGACCACAGGATCCTTTCTTCTGTCCACCCTGGCGTTTCCGTGTTTCGATGGCCTTTATCTCCCTAAGCAAGAAAATCAATTCCTGCATTATGTCAAGGAGGAGCTGGAAACATACGTACAGAAGAGCAACCACAAGAGGTAAGGCTACGACCATTACACCGTAGGAATGAACCATAACGGAGAACACGACAGAAGTCACAGGCTTAACATTCTTACATTTCATTAGTTTTATATTCTGTTACAGTTATTAACTTGTCCTCGCCAGCAACAAGAAACGAAAATCCCTCTATCCTCATTCATAAATGTTTACTACAATAATACTAATCACTATAGAAGTGAAAGGCCTCACAAGTGAGATAAACCAAACAAACCAATCCATACGACACACCACACATACACAAATACATATGCATGGTACTCGGACAATTATTAAATTATTTATTTAGTTCAAATAAACCCGCCTAAAGAAATTTAGTTTTCAGAAGCCAAACCACAGATTCAGACAAATCTAGGAGCTAAAGTAGGAGCTACAACCATAAAAATAATTTCTGGATTTAAAATGGAACAAAAAAAGAGATAAAAGGATGTGACTTAAAAAGAGCTTTAACTTAACTTTAGTATCTCATCATAATGGGTGAATTTGAACTGTTAATTTAGACCTTTTATATAGAGATGTCTGTGATTGCATTTAAATGTTTGGGATTTTTGTTATATTTTTTATGCTGTTGAAAAAACATGACCTTACTGTCTACCTCTGCCCTCCGTGTCCCGTCCAGTATGCTCCTGTTCCCCCCTCTGCCCAGCAGACTGCGGTACCTGATCCACCGGACCGTAGAGGACCTGCCAGAACTCTCCACCTTCTCAGTCGGGGACAGCTGGTGCCGTCGGGTGGTGGTCTGCCATCTGGAGCTCAGGTACTGAATATAGAGCTTTTTTAATTTGATGTGCAATAAACATCTCTGATACAGTACAATATATTGCTCAGAATGTACCATTTGCTGTAGTTCCTCTTTCCTTAAGTTTAAGGCCCATTCCCAAACCGCCCCCTACACCCTTACCCCTACACCCTACCCCTCCGTTTGCGCGTTCACGCTTAGGGTCTGCCATATTGAGGGCTGTTCCAAACCAACGAGTGTGGAGCGGTGTGGAGGGGGAGTGGGCTATCAAGCCCTCAAACAGCGAGTCTGCATCGGTGCTGACTTGAGACCGGTCTCTACCTGACCCGTCTCAACGCTGTGTGTGTCTGTCAGGAAACAAGCTGTTAACAAGTAGTTCCAGCAAACATCCATTGATAAACTGCGATGTTAACAACCTCATGATAACCTCATATGTTTTAACTTAGGATCGTACCTGTGTTTAGTCTAGAAAAAGGTAAATGTGTGCATTTTATTATAAAGTTGTGTATATTTACAGACTGTTGCAAAAACTAAGAAGCTTATAAACATCAGGTTTAAAACTAAAAGAGCTTTACAAAAAAGTAACACAATGAAAGATGTTTGGAGTTTTATTTGAGTTTACATGTTTTGTCTAAGAGATGCTGATTTGAAACCGTTGTTACATACAGTTACGGCATTTCCTGTTTCTGCTGGAGAGAGGGGAGTTTGTCCCAAAGCTTGCTGCTGTGTTTACTCCCTCCATCTGACAGGAGGGAGCCTCGTTGAGCTGCGAGTGTGGCTACAGACGGAGTTCACTCCGTCACGGAGGGGTAGGGTCGAGGGAGTGGTTTGGGATTGGGCCTAAGTGGCTTTTCAAGTTTTACATTTTTGATAAATAAGACATTTGTGCTTTTCTGTAGGGCTGAGGTTGAAGAAGACCAGGACTTGGAAGGCAACAACAGCTTTTGTGAAGAGCCCCTAAGAAGCAGGGAGGAATTGGATGGCAACGCCAAGCCTAAATCTTCAGTCCCATCTCGAAGCAGAGGACCTAAGAGACCGGACAAACCCCTCTACATGCCACGAGCTGCTCGGGAGAGGCTCTCTCTACGAAACTCACCAGGACCCTCGGGAGAGCAAGGGTCCCCGGGGCCAGTCTCAAGTAGCTGTAGCTGCATCAGCAGTTCTTCTGACTCTTGTTTCTGTCCTGAAAATACAGAAAAATCAGCTTCATCCCGACAGGAATGTCTCCCGTGTGTAGCAGCTATTAACCACAGTGCTGACTGTTCAGCACATTGTCCTCAGGAAGAGGAGCAACCGTTGGTGTTGACCCTTCATGAAGCTGAGGCTGAAGACTGGGAACAGACCGTGTCCTGCTTCAGGAACATCACTCTGGAGGAGGATGAGAAGGGCAGTGAAGACATATGCACCGACCCAGATGACCCGACTGAAGAGGTACGCCTGCTTTTTCTATTAATCTTATTTTATGTCTTAACGATAAACAAATGAATATTTTTATCATCTGTTCTTCATGTTTTTGGGGATAAACACTCATATTACATTGAATGGAAAGTTTTCCACCTTATGTTTTTATCCAGTCAATGTTGATTGTAATTTAGTCAAAGTAATAAGTTCCTCAGTGTGTGCTGTATTTACTAAGAATTATTAGCCTAACATTTATTGTTCTTCCTCCATCAAGCACCATCATTTGACATGACAGTGACGTAGCTGGACGCGAGGAAGCACCAGAAACTATTTAGCCTAGGATTTCTATTCTCTATCGCTTTGAGCTCCATACTATTTCAGAAATAATCCTTGACGTGGTTTAAACAGGATGGCGTTTTATCACAACCGAATTTAACTTTATCTCCGGTAGAATTCTGATCAGGCATTAGCTCCGCCTCCGCTTCGTTCTTTTTTATCAAGCTAAGGACCCAAGAGCCGCGTTTCTCTAACAGGGCTTCAAAAGAGGGGTTTGAGCAGTATGAGGCATGGCTACAATGGGTGATCTGTTTGGTATTTTGAAAAAAAAACTTCACTGACATGTTTTGTATAGGTATGGCCATACAATATATTTTTCCAATATAGCATGATAGGTCCACTTTAAATTAAGTGGCCTCCTTAAACATCCCTCAGGGTTTGAGGGGTGTTTAAGGCAATTAGCTGACACATCTATATAGGCTGGTGGTTTTCATCAGCTGCAAGACACTAACAATAGGATTAAAAACAACACAATTCACAATAATTATATTAAACAAGATTGCGTACACTCAATCAAATAAGTATGTGAACATAACCAATAACCTTCCGTAGCCAATAACAAATAAATGTTAACTTATTTTATTTTTGTTGCTCATTTATATCTTATTTTACCTAGTTAACATTTATTTATGCATATTTTTGTATCTCTCTAACTTTAAACGATATTTTTGGTTTACTGTCCTATAGTATACATTGGAATGATTTCAAACCTGTTTTTATTTATCCTAATAATTATAAAGGAGTGCCTTGGAAATATGTGTTTTCATAATTTGTAAACACATATTTGTTTGAGACCCACTGAGATAACTTAGACTAATATTAACTATCTAAACACTCAAGAGTCCTTTGCCTCACTGAGCCTCTCAGTCTGACAGGAGAGCTCTCCTCCACCATGGTTGTAGAAACATCTACTTCTTATATCCGTTAGCGCAGCTAGCACCAGATTCTAATAACAACAGCGCCGGTACCGGTGCGCCCTCTCTCTCTCTCTCCCTCGCTCTCTCGCTCCCACGCTCGCACTTTGGCTGTGAGCTACGGGCGCCTGATAAGCCAACATCCCCCACTTTCATCACTTACAGCGCCCATCGTACAGGGCAAATGAAAAGTGTAACCGGGGTGAAAAGGGTGTTACATTTACTTAATTATGAATGTTGTTACATCAAGGCCAAAAATTAGGATGAGCACCAACGGTCAAAAATGTTTTTTCCCCTCCCAGAGCTACCAGCGCAGCGCCCCCCAGATCTGGCGCCCTAGGCCAAAAATCGGCCCTGCCAGTACATACAGTGGCAATGTCTCAAGATTTAACAAAAATACACCTTTATTGAACATACAGTAACACAAATACTACAAATCCACATAACAAACAATAAAAAATAAAAAAGGGTCGCCACTTATTATGATTTTAATTAAAAAAATTGTTTGGTTACCTGGCTGGCACTGCGCCGCCACTATTTGTATATAGGGGAAACACTGGGATATGGCGAGATGTGGATGCAACATTAGCAACATACTGTATATTGTAATTCATTATCTGTGTTCTTTCTATCAGATCAAGGCACATCTGAAAGACATGGTGACTGTTTCCATTCAGCATGTTCACAACGACTACTCCATTTATGAGAACGTGTGCATCAGCCCGGAAAAGCTTTGCCATGTGATCGAGATCTATGACTTTCCTGCTTTTTTCAAAACGGATGACCTCCTGGATGCTTTCGCAGAATACAGGTGCGAGCAGCGCTTTAAGATCCTTAACTTCTCTACAGATGGTTCATTTTATCTCAGTAGCTTTTCTACTCTAGTTCAGGGGACCTCAGGTTCCAAGTTTATCTATTCTTTCAACTGTGGATTAGATATGTTTCTGTATTTACTCTCAAATATAAAGTTTAAGGGCTTTCCTGAATGTCTGTAGTCAGTCAATTAAAACCTCAAACAATTGGTCCAGCTGCCAGTGTCCACACGTGCTTTCCTGTGTGTTGCAGTGATGGTGGGATAAAGATCGAGTGGGTGGACGACACACACGCCCTGGGGGTCTTCTCCAGTGAGACAGCAGGTATAACTCCTCACTGCACAATACATGTAGTGCTGGGATTAAGTTTAGAAGATAGAATCATTACAAAATGTACTAACGTTGATAAATGTTATGTGCAGCACTCCATGCTCTCTCCATCTGCCATCCGACGCTGAAGACGAGAGCACTGACTGAAGCGAGTAAAAAATCCAAAGGCAAGGCCACCAGGAGGGCAGGTATGTGATCCACTAAACCAGGGGTCTGCAACCTTTTTGACCAAAAGAGCCATTCTGCCCCCTTTTCCACTAATCTTTTTTGTCTGGAGCCGCAAAACACATTTGATAGCTTGATAGCTTATAAAGTTGTATAAATATTGTTACATCATAGACTAAAACTACAGTTTTTTTGCATTTATTACATAAATACGAGGGACTCGGAGTTGAACCGCTCCTCCTTCGCGTCGAAAGGAGCCAGTTGAGGTGGTTCGGGCACCTAGTAAGGATGCCACCTGGGCGCCTCCCTAGGGAGGTGTTCCAGGCACGTCCAGCTGCAAGGCATTGTGGGGCAGCATTTTCTCCTCTCCTTTCGTCAAGGGAGGTCCAGTGGTTCCTAAGCTAAAGGAGGTTATAAAGGAAGTTTGAAACCTCCTTTCGTATCATCTAGAGCAGTGGTTCCCAACCTGGGCCAAATATCATATTTAGACTTTTTTTTTTTACATATAATTGTAACGCAATACATGATTGTCACTACAAGCCTTGTCTCTACATTACAGTAAAAATATAAAAAATAATTGATTAATTATTTGAATAAAAATTGAAGTTAGTAGCTATTAAAGGCATAAAAACACAAATGTATAATTCTTTCTTTAATAGAAATGTTTCTTCTGCCTGTAAAGTGTCCAAACCGGGCTTTTCTGGATAAGCGCATTTCCAACAGGAGTCATTTGCTCTTGGGAAAAAAGGTTGGGAACCCCTGATCTAGAGAATTCGAACGGCTCTTATCATGGCTGCCACTGAGGTACTTCCGGGTCATTTCACTCCGGAAGGTTCCTAAGCTAAATGGACTATTCGACCGCAACCAAGGACTTTAGTTAGAGTTCTCCTGCCAACTTGGGGCTTAGAATCACGTTTTTAAGCCATTTTCTTCTCCCTCTTATGTTTTCCTAATCATTCCAACATTAATGAATCATTGTTGTGTTATATGTATTGTTGTAAAGAACTTTGCTGGGTTGATAAGGGCCATACAACTAAACCTAATTATTGGTATTTTCATGATGTGGATCAGATGGTTATTTCTGTGTCGTCTCCCAGAGTTTATCCAGCCAGTGAAGGAGCGTCCCCGGACAGACTGTGCTGTTGCCAGGCGGATGGTGACCAGAGCGCTGGGGCTGCAGGCACGGGGCAGAGCGAAGCGATATTGAAGGGAATCACAAATGCTTTGGGCTAATAAAGGTGAAACACATTATCACAACTGACACATTACATTTGAGGCAATTTAAGTCTACAAAGAAAGAATTGTAGAGTCTCTTGAGGACTTTTTCATCTTTGACTAACTATTTTACGTCATTGAGAACATGAAACATTACACACATCAAACCATCAGCAGCAGCACTGTAATGTCACATTACTGGAGTCTCTTTGCTTTCAACAATATTGTTTATTTCATAAATGTAAGGCTTTGCCACATTCATCCTTGCATACAAAACATAATCAGTCAGACAGCAAGCAACAAGTACTCTTTAAAAAATGAAGGATCCTTGCATTTGTTACATTAAATTCACAAATTAAAGAGGAGGATTTTTCACAAACATCTGTGGCTTTGACAGCACATCCACAATGTTATCATAGTCCCTGACGGAGAAATTAGTACGTAAACTGAGACAGAAGCTGGGGGGATGCACAGATGATGAAAATGCGTTTGCTAAAAACAACCAATAATAAATAAAACATTTTTAAGAGCGAACTCAAGTATGTGGAATACAAAATCCTGGAAGAAAAAAAGAACATTCCCACTTAATTCAGACAATTTATCACTAAATATATTGACTGGTTGTCAAAAATACTGAAGGGAACCAATTTAAGAAATGTATAGACTAGTATACTGTGTTCAGCACTAGAAATATAAAAATAAATCCAACTTCAGGGAGCCTATATTACAGTTTTGGTTACAGGTAGCCACTCTTTGTGTCGTTGCAATGACTGTGCCATGCTGCTCTATAGTAATCATACCCATTATGTATTTGCTCTCAGTTTTTTGTTAAAAAACGTTTTACTATCCAATACTGTGCAAACAAACAGGATTCAACCAAAACGTATTTCAATTACACTGTTTTGGGGAAAGCAAACCTTTCGTTGTAGCACCAGGTTTGACTGTTTTCATTCCTCCCCCTCAAACACAACATGAGTCTCCTCTAATGGATTTGAGTTAAAGCTCTATTTGGCTTAGGGGACAACTGTTGGCACAGTTAATTAAATAAATTATTTGGCTTCAACCCACACTGACGGCTCTGCCAGTGAGCACCAGGTCGACATCTTTATTTCAATAAGAGCACCAAGACACCATATGGACACTTTCGTAAAGCTAAATTTGGTTTACAGATTTGGTAAGCAAGCAGTTCATTTTCTCACTGAATCATTGTCCGTTGTACCATCTGAGCCCGGAGCCCGACGACAATCCAGCATGGCTCCAAGGAGGCAAAAAGAGTACAGCTCCCTCTAGTGGTTGTCAAATATCAATATATGCTTCCCTAATGTCCGTCTGTGTTGTCCAAGTTTGGTCTACCTTCGGGAAAGCTGGTTGTCGTGCAATCCGGGGAACGTTTCCTCTGTTTCTGAACTGCGTGAGCCACCTGTGAATAAGACAGAGAGGACGATAAGACAAGAGCAGTACTGTGTCTTTAGGAACTGCACCATCCAAACAAACCATTCTGACAATAACTTCCTCCCTGATATGATGAGGGACATCTATGACACTATAAAACATTGGATTTACAATTGATTGGAAATGTGCACAAGGGATGTCAAGACAGCATGAATGTAGTCAGGGCCGGCTCTAGACAATTTGCTGCCCTAGGCGAGATTTTAGCTGGCACCCCAGCCAGAGAATCGTACAGTAGAAAATATGAAGATCAATAGAGTATCCAAGGAATACACAATAGAATGGGGGATGGATGTCACATCCTCTCTGGGGGTCCGGGGGTATGCCCCCCCGGGAAGATTTCTTTGAACATTTTAAAGTAAATTCTTCAATCTTGTGCGCTTTGAATAATCAAATAAGTATGTGAACATAACCAACAACCTACCATAGCCAATAACAAATACATGTAACTTATTTTATTTGTTGTTCTTTCATATCTTATTTCACCCATCAACATTTATTTATTCATTATCTCTCCAGTTTTAAACGATATTTTTGGTTACTGTCCTATAGTATACATTGAAATGATTTCAAACCTGTTTATTCCAATAATTATAAAGGAGTGCCTTGGAAATATGTGTTTACATAAATTGTGATCAAAACGTTTCTGACCCACTGAGAAGTTAGACTAAAGTTAACTATCTAAAAACTCAGAGTCCTTACCTCACTGAGCTGTAATTATCAGCCTCTCAGTCTGACAGGAGAGGACTCTCCCTCCACATTATTGTAGAAACATTTTCTTCTTATATCCGTTAGAGCAGCTAGCACCAGATTCTAATAACAACAGCGCCGGTACCAGTGCGCCCTTCCTTTCTCCCTCGCTCGCTCACTCGCACTTTGGCTGTGAGCTGCGAGTGCCTGATAAGCCAACACCCCCCATTTTCATCACTTACAGCGCCCATCGTACAGGGCAAATGAAAAGTGTAACCGGTGTGAAAAGGGTGTTACATTTACTTAATTATGAATATTGTTACATCAAGGCCGAAAATTAGGATGAGCCCCAACGGTCAAAAATTCTACCAGCGCAGCGCCTCCCCAGATCTGGCGCCCTAGGCGAACATCTATAACGCCAGTGCTACGGGCCGGCCCTGAATGTAGTAGTCAAAACCAATACCAGTGATATTCCACGACTCTTGATACCACGGTAAAAAATGATACACAAACAATAATAAATCCCATGTACTTTAACAAACACTCCTTTATTACCAGCTTGCATCCTGTTTTTCTTTTGGGACATAATTCCCTCTTTATATCTAATATAATCTATTTATATTGTGTTGGAAATGCTGTTTGTCTAAAACTGTATTTAAGTTTCGTGGAAACAGATTCAAAATGTTTTCAAGACATCATGATAACATTTCAATTTATCTACACTTCCATTTTTACAGAATGGAGCATGAACGCACCATGGTGCAACTCTGCAAAACCTTTGCTCACCGACTGCTGACAGCTAACCTTGTCAATTTCTTGTTCTCAATGTAACAATCTAATTATTAGTGATCAAATGTGATGCGTCAATAGTTAGTGACGTACCAAACATTTGTTATAGTCCAATGGAAGCCATTAGTTTCGAGCCCTTATGGTACTACAGTGCTGTAGACATTAGAGTACCTTCACTTTTACAGGATTTTAGAAAAGTATCAGGATTCATGACATACCTAATGTCAGGGAAACCTTTTGTTATATTTTGTAACACGTTGTGAAACACCCTTTTTAAATAATTGAACAGTCTATCCTATTATCTACAGGTCCAACAGAGGTCTGCCTCCACTCATCGGCCGTAGAGACCCCACTGGGGCCACAAACAGCTGACTGATCTTGATACAACTGTCCAGAAGTGTTTGCCTGCTTCACTGATCAGAGAAGCATGTTTGCATGGTGCAGAGAGGGGGCGCCACACATCTGCAACATCCATCCTGCTGAAGTGTTCATGAGCAAATGCTGAAGCCTCACAGTCCCTATTCTGTAGCTGAACCTGAACCCTTTGGACATAAGTATTCAGATTCCTGTTGTGACATGAGTGGATGATCAATGATGACAGGGAATTCATATGGAAAAGGCCCTGGAGAAAACTGCAGCTCTCGGCTTGTTTTGATTTGATTGCATGTGTTCTTGGAACTAAGCTTTAGGAGTGTTTTTTTTTCCAGGCAGGGATTTTTTTGTTCTCCCAGGTTATGCAGGGTTGGTTGTATAATTCTTTACAAGTAGTCATTATTTTCTAACCTAATGTTGAGTTCCTCGACAGATTAATACTCAGGATTTGGTTAAAGAAATGTAAATTGTGAGCTGTACAACACAGCCAGATGTTTATATTGACTGCACATTTCCACCTGACAGATGTAATGTAGATCTGAAAATAACAGCCTCAATGGCCACTGTTCCAGTTGAGAGATGCAGCCATTAAGAAAAACATGTAGCAGCAATGTTATGCTGAACTATATACATATTTACCAATGTTTACGTTCATTTAAAACACGTATTTTAATTTGTTTCTACAAGTTCCATCGAGATGTTCTGTTGTTTTATTTGTTCTTATAAATAACATGAAACTACCTTTCAGGATTGTTGCCTCAGAGGCCAAGTGTTCAAGTTCTGTCTCACGCCACTTTACAGAAAGGGAAGATTTTTGATCAACTAAAGTTGAGCTTTGGAAACTCGGACTGTACGGTCCTTTGAACCTGTTACTGTCGTTTTGAATGTTGCCTCGGTAAGTGGCATTAACATGCCATAAAACCAATTGTATAAGTTTGTATTTAGTAAAAGAAAGATGTTCAGTATTTTATTTTGTTGTCGTACTGAAATAAATGTTCACAACATTTATCTTTTGACTGCCTGATGTTGAAAGTACAGGACTTGTTCTGTGGTACTCCTTTATGCACTCTGTCAGTTACCATTTCGGAGTCATTTCAGGGAGGAGAAGACTTTTTAAGTGTTTAAGTTAATACTGCATAATCTGAATTCATTGCAGCTTCAGTGACGTAAAAATCAAATAAACATACAGTCTAGGAGAGAGAACTCTAAGAGTTTTAGGACCATAACACTTTTGTTGTGTTGCCTCTACTTCCTGTTATTGTATGAAACTGTTCAATCTTAATTATCTTATCTCAAGTGTTTATCAGGTGGATAGTAAACAAACTATTTTAGGGGACACGAACATGAAGTCAGTATACCAAATATTAGGTTCAAAACTATAAGTAAGCTCTGCAAAGCGAATTATCTTTACCTTTTAATAAAATATTGCTTTCATGAAGAAAAAGTATTCTATAATTATGCCTGAATACACCAATGAGCTTGATGTTTTCCATTGTAGTAAATATCATTTAAACCCTTATATGAGGAGGTGATCGTGATGACGTAATGCTCTCACCTATAATACAGTTGTATGTCCATATCCTCTGTCCATCGTACCGGGAGCGGCACTTCATAATGTTGTTGGTGTAATCTGATTCTGCAACCTCAAAGTTTGGGTTTATCACAACCTGGGAGAGAAGAAAAACGTCTGAAAGAAACATTCTCTTACACTTTACATAAAACATTTGTTAAGCTCTACTAAGGACTGAATAATACAAACTAAGTTATTGACAGTTAAGAAGGTGGAAGGGTATATCAAAAAAGATTATGTCAACGGATTCAGAAAAAATAGCTTTTAGGGAAATGCACTTTCTGCAGCCAAAGTGTCCATCAGAATGTTCTGTGTCCTTCCACAGCCCCTGCTGAGCTGTTAAAGTTTGAGTGTCCTCGGGCTGAGTGCCAGACAAGAGCAGACGAGACGTGGAACGTTCCTGTTTGGTCTCCAAGACGACGCTGGCTGGAGATGAGACATCCTCCCAGCACCACATGTGCTGTATCAACTACGGCTAGACTGACAGACCAAATGATTTACCTGGAAGATGTAGTCGCCGGGCTTCAGGTCGGTGATGTCAATCCACTGACAGTCGATGTCGTGCCTATAGGTATCCCAGCAGCCCACTGTGATGCCTTGGGCCCCGAAGTTTGCACATGCGTACCTCTTCTGGATACCTGTCAGTGTTCAGAGCAATTATTATTATGATTTCTATCTTTACATTGTAGATTATTTTTCTTCTCTGTGTTCTCTTCTTATGGAAATCCTGTTAAACCTGAACTGAGTAGCATGAAGCTACACTCAGCCACAGCGTGATATAAAAAGGAAAAGGGAAGACAGGATATTTACCCTCGTCACAGTGCGTGTCCTCCAGACAGAAGCTGGCTTTGTGTCCTTCTGCCACTTTAGTCCCGTTTAGAGTCAGCAAATCATAGTGGGTGAAAACCTCCATACTGTGGTAATGTCTGGATTGGACAAGTAAAAACACACAATGTTGAATCATCCTATATTTTTATATATTTAGAAGCTCTACAATAACATACATGCTCTCATCCATGGCCCACTCCAAACAGCACTGACAGCAGGAGGAAAGGGAAAAGGCTCATTGTCAGTGGGATATAGGCATTTCCATGACAGTAAGAAAGTAATTATTCAAATGTTTCCTTTGATTTAATTCAGCTTCATATATTCAATTCATACATTGTTTTTCCCCACAACTGATTCATGACACTTTGACATCAATATCGAAGCACTAAAAGGTAAGAGAGAGGAAAACATCTGACGAACTTCAAAAATACATCTGATCTAAATTGTTAAAATTGTAAATATATTTCCTCTTCTAATGATGAATCTTCTAATGAAAAATAATGAACAAAAAAAGATTTTGCTGGGATTTCTAATTGCCTTTAAGAAAGCTTAGATCTGTGTCTCTTCCTTGTTGGCAGATAATTTAAAACATATTTTGTGTAATACTTATTTCAGCCACATGAAGCTGAAGTGCACCTCTACCCCAGGCTCCAAATGTGTTTCCTTCAGGGTGGATTTCTCCATGAACTTAACCAAAGGTAACTTTTTAAATAACATGTTTTTCACCCCCCCCAAACATTTTGTTCCTCTCCATTTCACTTTTAGGGGTCCATACTTTCATCTAGCATTAACATTAACAGTGAATCACTTTGTAGTAACACATCAGGCCCCAGAGGGCTCTTTGAGGTCTCACCTGTGACACTCGTGCCAGACCCAGGAGTGGTGGGCCGCCCGCGGTCTGAAGTCTGCCTGGCCGTTGTTGTGGATCTGGGAGGAGAAGCGGAGCAGGCGGCGGTACGAGGTGGGCTCTGCTGTGTCAGCGCTGCTGGACAGACAGTGCTCCTCGTGGGCACACTGCAGCATGTACATGGGTCTGTCCTCCAGGTAGGTGGTCTGCTCCACAGCCTGGGCACTGACCACCAGGTCCGGGGCCACTGGGGGGGAGCAACAAGGGATGTCCTGATTAGGACCATCATGTATGACAGGAACTCAGAGTTTCCCTATTAGCTGTAAAGTATCAAGTAAAATTACTCAAATAAATATTCTTTACTACCAGAGTTTTATAAGCTTATTATCCAACAGCATAACGTATTAGCTTTCCAGTTCCCAGGCCTACTTCATAGCAGACATTTTGACTAGTCATAGCAGGAACAATTCAGAGTTTATTTATGACAATAACAACGGCTCTGTTCCTTCTAGAGCCCCTGTGAGTAATGAGAACGAGCCAGCACGCAGAGTACCAGAAATCTGAAGCAAAAGCAGCCACACGCAAGCAGCATTTGTTCTATCACTTACAGATGTGACAACTCCCATTGTGACAACAACTTGAACTTCAACTTAAAGTGGTTTCACAAATCTTTGTTGCACAATGACATTCATTTGAATTGTACTTGAGCCTTGAACACTTCAAAAAGATCTTAATGTCTGTAGTATCTTTAATCTACAGTTTCTTACTCTGAGTACAGGAGACCCCCGCAGAGAAGCGTCCACCTCCTTTGGGACAGAGGACGTGTTTCCCGTGATGCAGACACTGATCCAGAGTCAGCTCAGTCCCTGAACATCTCACTCCACTCATCACGACGGCATCAGCTGAGACGTCTCCTTGCCAGTACCACGTTTCCTGATCAAAGAGGAATACAAGGATTTATAAAAACCATAGTATGGTAAGTACAAAATAAAATAATAATAATAAAATTCATATTATAGTTAAAAATTCACAACAAAGTTATGGTATATGTTAAAATGCAATTAATGTCATTATTATAAGAGATAGTATAGTGCATCCTTAAAAATGATCATAATAGACGTGAACACATGTATTCAAAATGTTTTGATATGGTATTTAAAAACCTTTTTTTTAAATCAAGGTATAATATGTATTTTTTATTATTTTATTAAGTAATAATATAGAATTTCATCAAAACGTTTTTTAAATAGTTTAGCAGGTCAAAGAGATTCATAAAAAAATCCATTAAAAAAGTACAAGATGTTAACATTTATTATTAATAAAAGTCACAGTAAAGCATGTCATATAAAAATGACACATTATATTATGACATTTTTGAAAATAAAAGTATCGTATGTAATAAATAAAAAGCTATTAAAAATGTCATAGTATTGTGCTTCATTTAAAGAACTCATAGCATAGTGTGTATAACAAATATATTTACAAAATACATAGTATAGTCAATACAAATTTAATAAAAACCATGACAAAAAGTAACTTCTATAAAAGTTCTGTACTGTATGTCATGCGGGCCCAAGCATCAAAGGGCAAGGCAGAAACCAAGGGTCAGGAGGTTTACGGGGCACCAAACAATACAGACCTCCCATACATAAAGTGATATTGAATATCAAAAACTGAATTTAAGACGTCTACAGACTTTTTAAAGGATTTAAGGGGACCCTTATATCTACAATGTGCATACCTAAGGGTCTATCACACACCCATCTATGGGGGGGCTATGATCTCACACTCCTGACTCAGCATTACGACAGCATCTTGCAGACCACAGGGAAATGACCGGTAAAAAACCTCATACTTTCCGTCATTTTGGAGGAAAGTGGAGGATTCATGAGAAAGACATTTGAGTGTGTGGGAGTACATTCTGCTGGGTTGAGGAGGGGGCAGACCTACAGAGGTACAGTTTAAGCTCTGTGTCATTTGTTCCATCTGGCAGTAGGGATTGCCTGCAGAAGTATTTAAAATTCAGACAGGAAAGAGAATCTGGGGAAGCTGAGTCCCGTCTCTGCTACGATAACAAAGAGCAGACGCTTATGACTCCTAAACCCGCTGTTAACATGAGAACTCTTACGTAATGGCAACCTATACTGTATGTGATGACACATGCCCCTTTCACACCAGCGCTTTTTCAGCTCCGGCTCGGAGCTGGAGCCTGAAAAGCGCCGGTGTTTCCTGTTCACACCGCAACGGCGCCGGCTCTTAGCTCCGGAATCCGGTTCACTTCCAGCTCCAAAAAATTCGAGGCGAGAGACGTTACGTCGAGGCGTGCAGGAAACTAAACCCACCTCCCCTGAACATGGGTCGACTGTCATGCCTGCCTACAAGCAGTAGGGGTGGGCGATACCACAAAATCTGGATTCGATCCGATACCAAGTATTTCAGGGCCAGTATCGCCGATACCGATATCGATACCGATACTTTTTTTAAATGAAAAGCGTCTTATGTACTTTCATATAGGGGAGAGCTGCATGACATGATTTTTGAGCTGAAATCATCATAAATAGACTAAATCTGAATTCATTTTCATGAATAAAGACAGGACAGTTTTTATAGACAAATACACGTTTTACTTTTGCAAATTTAAAGTGCAAACATGAAAAATAACAATACAAAGTGGCCAAAGTAGCGAACTGTCTTCTTGCACACATCACAGTTCGCTAAGTTTTAATTGCCAGTTGTGAAATTGCTCCACACAACGCTGCTCTTTCTCTCAGCCATCATGCGCGTGTGTGTGTTGCACTCGCCAGTCGCTGGCTGCTGCTGTCCTGCCCTGCTGGCTGCTGTCAGTCAGCTTGATAATCGGCGTTCAGACAGGGAGCCTCGAGGAGAAGAGGACAGCAGTGGAGAGAGAAGAAAAGAGCGTATACTTGTGTTCGTCTGCACATAGTTTTTTTGAAGAAATTGACGAGTAGAGGAGACGAGAAAAAAAGTATAACAGTATCGATCCTATTGGCTCTAGTATCGATATTTTGAAACGTAACGTAATATCGGAAGTATCGATATTTTGGGATCGATCCGCCCACCCCTAACAAGCAGTAGTGCTTATAAACACACTTTATAAAGTCAGGCAACACTAACCAGGCTTCGTGTGATTCTGTTTATTTGTACCTTACTTTGACCATCCGTTCACTGTTATTGATCATTGTGGAGAGAGGCAGACGTTTTGTTTTGTATTATAGCAGCTATCAGATGGAATCAATACATGGGCTGCAGAGGTTGTCGTGTCCGACTATCACAAGTAGAATCATAATAAAAATACGCCGGTAAAATGTGCCTGTAGAAAACGGTTTATGCCACAATAGGATAGCAATAGCAAGTAGGCCTAGTCAGTTTAGCTTCGGTTGCTATGCTAACATCACCCATTTTATACCAGAGAAACTTTCATAACAGCGTTGTGATGCCAAACAGCGTCAATTCAGACTGACACACATTCACTTAGGCTAAGGGGAACTGGGGATATGTATCAGCTGCTTGTGTGAGTCGGACAGTGAATACTTTAGAGCGGCCGCTGCAGTGTGAGCTAACCGGGAGCTAACGGGAGAATAAACTCCCGTGGAAGAGCAGCCAACACTGGAGCAAAGTATAAGGTTGGAGAAGTCGTTATTCAATTTATTCTGGCTTCGTGTGATTAAAAGCAACACGATCATCGACCAGACGCAGTTCCCCGTTGTTGTTGTTGTTGTTGTTGTTGTTGTTGTGAGCGCCGTAATGCCGTTGGGGAGCAAATCAGCGATGTAAACGGTGACGTCATAACGCAGCAGCGGCAGCAACCTGATTATTAGACTTGGCACTGCCTTAGGTTTTTTATTATAAAGGTGGAAAAGCTATTTGTGATCACAAGAAGACCCTTAATTTCACACTGGAAAAGCACAACTTTGAAGCAAACACATGTTTACGTGTTCTTTCATTAGAAGTACATTGTCACAAACAAACTTTAGTGAGATAAACAGCCTCTAATAGAGCCAGTCCAAGTTCTACTCGTAAAATAACCCTGCTGTTATCAGTGAATGTCCCGTCATTCACAAATACTTTCCAGACCTCATCTCAGGCAACAAATACAACACACGCATCTTTGCCAGCCTCTCACCTCGTGACATAAAGGGAACACTGGGGGCGTCCTTTAAAAAGAACGAGGTGAGCGTAAGCAGGACAGACTGTGACGCTGCTAAGTCATGCCGAGGGGCTTTAGCAGTGGAAAGCTCCGTTTGAACTTCAAACAGCAGACGAAAGTTTTACCCATCGCTCCCGCTGAGGAGTGTAAAGCTCATCTGTGCCATAGGTTTACTGCTCGCACTGTGAGGGTTTGAAGTTTCTGGGACAGTTACAGGCCTATTCTGCCCTCTAGCATCAATAAAGCTCAAGATTGTTAAAGTGAAAGTGCATGGCCACAAGTACCACCAGAGGGATTTCATCTCATCCATATTACAATATTACACATGGATGTAACATCATTTCCAATCTATTAATCAAATGTAATCAGATCCAATATGTATACTAGCTAAGTTATTTAATTACCCTGACTTGGAACATTGGCACTATAATGTGAGGAAACAGAGAGCTGAAAACCCAGAGGAGCAGACTCCACAGTCTGTTTGGAAACAGACAACTTCATGTGTGTGTGTGTGTTTATTTCTTTCCATTTTACCAATTTAACCTGTCAAAGTGAAAAGGTAAATCTATTTTCACTTTCTGATAACATGACACTAAACACATAATAAATAAATCACGATTATGTACAGTATTATGAAAATACGAATGGTTTAACTACTGATCTTCAATACAAAATGACAACTTTTAACAACTCTTATGAAAATCCTCAGAACCAATAGTGACAGACCAAGCTAACTTTTCCTGCACTGCTGAAAGCTCTGTTTCAGTGTTTCTCAAAAACAACGTTTTTTGTGCAAGAGCTCAACCTGCTCCAATAACCTTCTCCTTAAGATAAGATAAGATGGTACTTTATTGATCCCAATTTAGGAAATTGTTTTTGTTGCAGCAGCATAAAAGACAAGGCATTTTACAATAAAACAAATAAACAAGAATAGAAAGAAAAGAAAAGAAAATAGAAAATATACATGTTGAAATAGAAAGTATACATGTAGAATTTCACAAGATATTATATATACAAATATACATACATATATGACATTGAATATTAATATTAAATATTAAATATTGAACAGATTATATAAATGTAAAATGTACAACGTGGTTTTATTCCAAGAGAAACTATGCAGCAGAGAGTTCTCTTCCAGCCAGAGGTGATTTATTGTACAGTGTTATGGCAGTGGGCAGGAATGTTTTCCTGTATCGCTCCTTGTGACAGCGGAGCTGCAGCAGCAGTCTGTTGGAGAAGGAGCTCCGTTGACTGTCCAGCTGCAGGTGGAGAGGATGGGTGGGGTTATCCATGATGAACAGGCTGTTGTCCATCATGGATAACCCCACCCATCCTCTCCACCTGCAGCTGGACAGTCAACGGAGCTCCTTCTCCAACAGACTGCTGCTGCAGCTCCGCTGTCACAAGGAGCCTATGTGGTGGAGGT
The DNA here is from genome assembly GCF_902827175.1 of Gymnodraco acuticeps. Taxonomy (NCBI): domain Eukaryota; kingdom Metazoa; phylum Chordata; class Actinopteri; order Perciformes; family Bathydraconidae; genus Gymnodraco; species Gymnodraco acuticeps. The sequence goes on from NW_022991244.1 coordinate 1,574,736, forward strand.
AAGCTAATCTTAAAAACGATTTGTTGGACGTAGATCTGGGGAGCAACATTACCACTGTACCTGGAAAGCGTTGCTGGCGAAGCCCAGGCCGAGCTGTCTGCACACCACCATGGCCTCCATGGTCCCCCAGCTGTCGCTGCACACCGTGCCCCAAACCATGGAGCCGTTCCTCTCTGCCAGGACCTCCACACGGCCCTCGAAGGGATTGCGGCCGCCGTTTAACCTCAGCTAAGGACAGAGATAGACCAGTTTACCCTCAGATTCTATACAAATCCTAATTTTTGTATTCTGCTAAAGAGAGGCACTCACTCTGTTGTTGAAGCCCATGGCGGGAACATTACACCTGACAGCTGCGTCCTCCTCATGGTTGCATCCCAGAGCTTCACGGTTGAAGTAGCACTCAGTCAGTGACTTCTCAAAGCCAGAGCATTCCACCTCGTTCATGTGGACCGACCCGCTCCCTACGGGGAAACAAACACACGTTTAGTTGTCATTTAACTTATGAGTAAATGTACAGTCACTAAATATTGGACAAACAGATGGAGTATAAGCATCATGTACTTTACAGAAAACTATTTGTCATTGATTTACATCACTGGAAAAAAGAAAGCTGTTCACAATGATTTCAGGAAAGATGAGCCTACAGTGTATACTGGCTACTTGTGTGTTTTCTTAGAACAGCAAGGCCATCTAGAGACAGATGTCCTGTTGCCTAGAATAACAGAGCAAAGGAAAAAAATAGTCAGCTATGTCCAATGAAAATGAGACACTAGAGGTCTGTACACATTTTAAAATCTCTCTGTATCTTTTTTCCCAAGTAAAAGTTATATCAGTGCAGCAGATTTTCCATAATAACATGTGGGAGTACTCTCTGCATGCTGATTCTCTTCCCATGTGACTGAGCAGGAATGTCTTCAGTGATGCGAGCTCTGCGGCCATTGTGCAGCCGCCGGAGAAAAATAAATTCACAACAGGAAGAACACCATGTTGATGTAATCCCTGCACACTTCCAGGATTGACAGATTATAAAAAGAGATATACTAAATTATACATTAATTCTGCTTGTAAAATGCAAAATCACAATTTGTGCAAATTGTGCAACGGAAAATGAGAGGAACAATTACACATTTTCCTAGAAAAACATTAATTGTATAACATAATTTCAGTGACTGCTGAAAACAATAAACTGGTTCTTTTTAATCTAAGGTCTGTGTGTGGTACCATTTTTGGATCAAGTGGTCAACTCATAAAGAAAGCCATACCAGTCAAATAACCTTGTGCACTCTCCAACAAAAAAATTCTTCCTCTGAATTCCCAAAACGTTTTTTTTTCCTGGCGGGAACATCGTGTGCACTCTTTGAGTTTTGCCGTGAGAATAAAGCAGAGGAGAGGACAACTAATCCAATGCACCGATGAGTCTCATAAGGCTGCGGTGTATTGCATTTCGCAGAATCAGGTTCTGGGTCAATTTATAAACATTAATGTGCGACATACATACATTCCCGATGTATTTATATGCTGATTTAAGGTCTGGTCTCATTGAAGCGAGGCAAAAACAGGTGATGGTACAGAGGCCAAAGATAAGGTGGAGGTGGATATCTCGGATTTCAGTCCATACCTTTCATTTTTACAGCTGGAAATGAGTTCTGCTTGATGTTTTGCTTGGACTTTTATTGAGTGCTGTAAATGTGAAATATCATCAAAGCCAAAAGCCTTTAAAAAGTTCAAAGCTATTTCAAAAAGATCTCTGAATGGTTGGAGGGATGGTTTTAAGCCTAGCTCTATGGTAGTGTGGATATTTAAGGCGATGCTTAAAAAATATGTCAGCGTTATTAATTTAGTTAATAAAATCCTGGCTTAGGGCGAGACTTCAATTTTCTGGTGGTCTCTGTACTGTATGTGGTGTAACTTATAATTAAGAGGGATTATAATAATTGTATGATGCTAGACATCACTTTTTAGGAAATGTTTACATATTGTGCCTTTAGTTTGCTCTTTAATAATAATCTATATATAGTTAATACATAAAACAATTATTAGAAAAACACTAAATTCCTTTTTTACAATTGCATTTCAATTATACTTCTGTAACACTTCTCCTTGTTACTTTTTTTAAAATAATATTTTATTCTGGCACACTTAACCCTCCATAAACTGTAAATGAACCACCATGAACAGTCGTACCTTGCCCCAGGCGGGCTCCAGTCAGAGCCTCTTTGGCGCTGCCGAAGCCCAGCTCTCTGCACACCACGGTGGCAGCTCGGATGTTCCAGTTGTCATCGCACACCGTGCCCCACACCCCGTTCTTCAGCACCTCCACTCGCCCCTCGCCAATCAAAGCTCCGCCTCTTAGTCGCACCAAGGGTTGCTGCGGAAATAGTACACCAAAATAGTATATCAGTGAAAATGTTACAGAGAAAAGTCTATAAATTGCAAAGGGCTATTTTGAAAATCTACAGGAATTGATAACGTTTGCTTACCTGAATGTATTTACTTTAGTTAGTCAACTGTTTAAATGTTGGCTTAATTGCAGTGCAGCAAAAAGTTACTAGCTAAAGAGCTATCTTCGGCAACTTCATTAAAATATTTACAATATTTTCACTCACTGTTAATATGCACACCTTGTTCACAATTGCATTAGAGATCTAAATAAAGCAAGTTCAAAGTAATACAAATGTTTTTCTTGTGATACTCGTGGTTTTATTTGGATTACCATCGTCTTTTTGTTTCGCTTAATAAACAGAAAAAATGGTGTTGCCGTGGTGATACCTGTAAACAATAAACACCAGGCGGGAAGGCTGTTTGACTAATACGATTGTATAAAGGCTATGTGACAGATGTTTAGCCTTCATCCCTTCAAACGTTTCCAGATGCTTTACCACAGGGCCACTTGATTAACAGGAAAAGCAGGAAATGTTGTAATCCACTGCTGGATCAAGGGATGAGTTACCAAACCAAGAATTAACACTATAAAAAAACACATGCAAGTTATTAAATAAGGATTCATTAATTGACTAATAATTTCAGAAGTAAAAATAATTCATCCAAAAGCTGTTATAAACATCTGCAGCTTGTGAAACTAATATTAGCCATATGGCGACTGATTTGTCAGGGAGTGTTGATATGTTTCATATAGTTGTATTGTTTATAGTATGTTCTCCCGCAAGGAAAGTCTCATGGGATTACTCTTTGTAGAATAAAATAATTCTTTAGAAGAAACATTACATCTGATTCTACTCAGTCAAACAAAATCATCTGAATCCAATGCAATGGTCGACCTTAACCGCCCTGCTTTGCATGCCATACTGCCTTCATTCACACAGGAATTTATTGAGTATTTAAAAACACAGTCCATAGCATGTATCACAGTCAAAGCCCAGTTTTCCTTTCTGCCTCATTATTTCAGTAGGTACTGTTTTCTTTGACAAAGCTTCCAAGATATATGTTTATACCTTTACTGCACCTATTTAAAACATCTTACAACTTTAATGAAGCGTTGCACCTGGCTACAGAAACAGTTGAACATCATAGTAATACATATTCCTCACATAAAGAACAAGAGCTGAGTTTTAAACCCAGGGCATTTTCCTTAAGAAGCGACAGATCTAACCACTGCTCCACTGTGCATCCAAGCATGCAGCATTTGACCTACCTCCACCCTGTAGGCCTTGCTGTAGCCGGCGTTGACACTGGGAGCGAAGGCGCGTCCCGGCACACAGCTGACCACCACAGGCATGCCCTTCTCACAGGTGCTGTTCCCCTTCAGCACTATGTCTCTGCCCATATTACATTCGGACAGGTCGGCCTCGTTGCCGGTGCAGTTGACAGAGGAACCCCAGTAGTTCTTCTTACGACGCTTGGCCAGCAATCTGAGAAAGGAATGATACAATAAAACAAACTATTACACATTATACTTAATGCTTTTTCTGTTCAGTTGGAATGGAAAGTTTCCCTTACAGCCAAAATGGTTGGCACTGTGAAGTATTTTCAAACAGCACAGCAACATATTAAGCAGCTGCTTTATGGGAATTTTTGTTATTTATTGGGAGCAGTTCAATACTGACCATACCACGCTGTGAGGCACAATGGCAGTCTTGTTGTTAGAGTACCTTAACCCTCTCATGACTCCCATACTTGAATGTAAGTAATCAAATAAAGGTCATTCAGGAGCACAACAACAGTGGACACTGAAGCAGGTGTGCACTTTGGAAGAAGCAGACCATGTAATGAAACCAGCATGCGCTATATTACTGCCCTTTCTCTTTTTTTTAAAAGCTCAGCCTGATGCCTTAAACAAAATGTACCTCCAGTTAATGGTTCGTGAAATGTTTAAGAGATGCTATATTTGATTGAGGAGTTTCAATTTGTGTTGGGTTGTTTTTGCACGTTTAGTAAATAGGGCTCTCCTTTGTTGTTACAGATTGAATGTGATCTTTCACCTCTTTAAAAAGGTGAACCATGTGAGACCATGGGTTTTAAAAACACACACAGGCTCAGTGATCTTAAATGAAAAACAAAGTGTTCTTTGCTCGTTTGATGCCCTTTAGTTTGTGATTCATTTAGTAAAATGCACCCACATGTAAGATAAGCATCAAGTCAGATGAGCTCATGTCAACCAAAACCATAAAATAGAACAATCTTTCATCAAAGTCATCTTCTTTGCTCCATTTCACCGTATTATAGGCATCTCTATGCGAAGTCAGACACACAGATGATAATATCAAGGATCACATTTGACCACGTCATACGTCATAACGCTATTAACTCACAGTATTTATAAATAAATGTGTGTCTGATATCTCTCTAAACTAAACTGTGGTTCTGGGAGCCTAGATGATAGTAGAGAAAACACTGACTGGATGTGAATAATGAATAGATTAGATTTGTGAAAACATAACCCCATGCACATAAACTTCACTGAAGACTAAACTAACCCAGATATATTCTTTAAAAGTGCAGGTGGCCTCATTTATTTCCACACAAAGGTTTGATTGTTATATTTCTATCTCTAAGCTGTTTAAAAGTGTGCTCTTTTATGTTGTTACCAGATCAGGAGATTTGCTCATGTGGTTATTCTCCCACATGTCTTAAGCATCTTCTTTTTTTTAACCTTGGTTCCGATCAGATAACAATTTTAAGACACAAAGTGTTCTAGAAAATCTCTGGCTTTTTGTTACGCTGTGAATTTTGATCAGCGGGAAACGATTGGACCCTAAAGAGCCACTGTTTCACAGCGTATGGCACTGAGTGGTTTCCCAGCAAGACCCATCCTTCATCCTCTAAAACGTCCTCCGGCAGTGTTTGGCTTCTCATCAAGAATCTCCAGGCTAAAGTCTGTTTAATTAATTAAACAGATGAAGGATTGAGCGATGACCAGTGTGAACAAACATGGTTATGTAACGTTGCTTGGTTTGCTATGATAAAACATTCCTTGATGACTAAGACTGAATATCATCAGTTCCTCGCAGGAAACACATTTTTGTGTAGATAAAAGTGTTTGTCACACAGGAATGTGTTGTGTTTTATAGCATGTTTTTGACACAGGTATGAATTTAAATTGTGTCATTATATGAAGCACTACAATATTTCCATTACTTAAACTGTAATTATCTCAACTAAACTTTAAATGTTTATGTTGAAGTTCAAGTGAAGTGAAACCTTTCATTATATCTAATTGGCCTTGTTATAATCCTGCTTATGGCCCCAGGCAACTATTACTCACTTGTAGGGTCGAACATTGAAGCGTTTCTCCCCGGGGAAGCCGTACATGCCACAGATGACCTTGCTGTTTTGCTCCGTCCAGTCCTCGTTACAGATCTGTCTCCACTTGCCTCCGTCTTTGACCTCCAAGAAGCCCTCAGTGATGGGAACCCTCTTCCTTTGAGAGTAAGTGGCCCTGAGCCTCACATCCTCCACCTGCACCGGGAAAGTCTGAGAAATAGAGACAAATGTTACATCACTGCATGCCATATGAGAAATAATGAACCAAAGGTTTGATCTCTTAAAGTTAGCTTAAGTCCAACTCGAGACATCTGTGATGAGAATAGGGTTTTATTCATTTAAACTGTAATTTGTACAATTTATGTTTAATATGTTGCTATTTTTTAAGGATTCATCCTCTGGAGATAATGAATGTGTGCAAACACATTGCAATCCATCCTGTGGTTGAGATATTTCAGTCTAGACTAAAGTGACTGATAAACCTACATATGCATTCATCAATCCACACCTATAGCATAGATTAAAAATGTAAGTAATAGCTCTGGTCTTTGGTCAGTGGTTGACTGGTGCTTGTATCTGTTGTTATTAATGACAACCAACATTTTTAGAATCAGAATGCGGTTTTTCGTCCCACAGAGGGGAAGTTTACATTGTTACAGCTGTAACACAAATATCTATACTTTTACTTACATTTGTAATCTATGCTATAGGTGTGGATTTATGAATGGAAATGTAGGTTTATCAGTCTAGACTGAAATATCTCAACCACAGGATGGATTGCAAAGTGTTTGCACACATTCATTATCTCCAGAGGATGACTCCTAAAGCCTTTAGGGATCTTCTGACTTTTCTTTCTGTGCCACTACTAAAGGTCTCATAAACTACAGGATGGTTTGCCATCATATTGGCAGTGAACATTATCTTGAATAATTACCAGCTGTCCAAAAGACAAGAATGTTATTTAGAGGATGTAGCTAGTTTAATCAGTACTATGGACTGTTCCACTTGATATATTGTAAATACAATATGGTTATAAAGGAAGCTCATATTGTGAAGGAATGCAACAGTTTAAGAGAAAGAAAATAAATCCCTCTGAGACTGACTCTTTGCTCAAATGCTTGAAATAAACCAAGTTAAAAAATCTGAAGATTAAACCATTGTTTAAACTTGTTAAGTGTTTCCGCGGGGGCTTCAGCAGTTTGGATGAATGTCTGGAATTTTTTGCTCCATCTTTGTTTCGCTTTGGTGTTTAGAGCTGAAATGTAAGGGTCTGAAGGAATTCAGTGGACATTACAGATGAAACATGACAGCAGCCACCTGTAGAAACCAGCTAACAGTTATAGTTTCTACATTAAAAAAAACCTGTAATTTACGACTATAAATGTCATGACATGTGCCAGAGAAATTAATATCCAATGTAAAATCATATCACGGTACGAGTGAGCCAAGAGCCTGATATGAACCAGTTGAGCACAAAGGCAGAGACAGTGGTGGTGGAAATCTAGCCAAATGTCTTTTCAGAGACTTCTCACGTATCATCTTGGATTTCGCAGAAGATCAAAAAACAGAGAGATCTGATTAGTTATCCATAAAACTGTAATTGTAAATCAAGATTTTAAAGATGCGCTAAAGACAGAAGCTTCTGACAGAGTTCAGGGTTGGGACCGTGGTGCGGGTGGTCCACAGTCTTATAGAAAGAGCCATTTGGTCAGAGTGAGGGTCACCGCCCTAGTTAGTATCATGTGTCCTGAAGACCCAATGATCAGGAAGTAATGTTAACCCTTGACCTCCAGGGCTTTATGAGAAAACAGCTACCTAATAACTCTGCCATTGTTCATTTGAGTTAGTTCCAGGCTGGGTGTGAGGTTTCACTGCGGATGCCAAAAAATTAGCCAAACTCTGAGCTGCTCACTGGTATGCAAATGCTGATTTCAGTAATTTTTTGTACAGCCCGCTTATTTAACTCGGCAAAAAACCAACATCCAGGCATGTCTCCCAGAAATATTAAACGTTTGCCCACAGCGTGGTTTCCTGAGATGGCGTCAGCCTGAGGGAATGTTCAAGGCTTCAGGCTCTCTAAACACTAAAGACTGCAGGAGGAGCCCCGACCGAGCCAGACTGTTTCTGCACTGACCCGGACCCCCCCTGCCCGCAGTGGTTAGAGTGGGCAGAAACCACTCTTTCATAAAGAGATTCCTGCCGGCTATAGCATGACACAGTGTTTGCCGACAGTGTCTGGCAGAATTGGAAGGTAAGGAGACGTGATCATGCTGACTCCCACAAATCTGATGTTCTCAATTTGAAACCCATATTTAAAACACAAAAATGGGAAAATTATGCATCATTGTATAAGGAATAAGAACGCTACTGAAACCTTAGACGAAAAAAGAACGAGAACTAATGTGTAAGGCGCCATACATCTATGAAGGCTAAACTGTGGTTCAATTGATATAGATCAGGAAGTAAAGTGGAAAAATGTGAGTAATCTAAGTGACGGCAGGTTTCAAGACCAGAAAAACACAAAACAGGACATGGGTACGAGGTGATATATGAAGTGGGGCATGAGATGCGGCTAAGTGTTGCATTTGGCACAGGAGAGAGGAGAGAGAGAGAGAGAGATGAGAGAGGAGAGGAGAGGAGAAAGGAGTGGAGAGAGGAGTGGAGAGAGAGAAGAAGAGAAGAGATGAGAGAGAAGAGGAAGCTTGGCCGTCTGAACGTGTGAGACTAAAAAAAGAGACAGGACTACCAAGCTGGGATAAGTCCAGGCATTTCCCCCCCATGACCACCAGACATAACTCAGCATAATTCTGTTTGGCTGAGGGCCCAACAGACGGACCCTCTGGTCACTTTTAACTGGTCTTTTTTAGAAACAAAATTGAACAAAGAACAGGGATATCGGTTGATATTTACATTTAAAAAAAGGCATTAAATCAATTTAGGAGGAAGTAATAAATGTCAGAAACAAGGATAGATTTTAGATTTAGATACATAACTGCTGTTTGGTAAATCCGTACAAATACCAGAGAGTAAAATGACACGTAACGGCCAATGCTACTTGTTTACTCAAAATGTTGACCGTTTTGGCAATCAAACCGGCCCAGATGTGAGGTGGAGGAACATGACGGCTTTTCTGTCCTGAGGTCATACCGAGGTTAATCTCAACAGGACATTTCTATAAGGTTTGCCTCATCCTACAGTCACTCCCTAAGTGTGTGCAAGGTAGTGATTCATTCATTTCTGTGGCCTTTCTCCAAAACTGCATTTTTTCTCCTGTTCTTTTAAAAAAATCATAAAGGGCCAATCATTCACAGCAAGCATAGGAAAGCGGAATTCCAGGACTTCTTTGTAAGTGGCGAGTTACAAAAAGAAAACAATCTGAGCTAAAAAAGAAAAAAGTAAGTCTTTATTTAGCTCTATTCATTACTACTCTGCAGAATGAGCTTTGACCATTACTGAACTCTTTCCAAATGGAGAGCAGACTTGTTTTTCTGACAGGCCCCCCCCTCACTATGTAGATGTGTGAACATAAGACTGTGGTCTAGCCGGTGTCTGACTAATGCTTCCCCTTACTGGGCATTTATTCCACTTTAATCAGCTCTACAGCCCTGCCGCACGTTGTTCAACACGTGCGACCAGACGCCCACGGCCCACCTTACAAAACAGGGCAAGTATGAATGATAATCACGCCACAGAAAAGCAGGAGAACACCAACGCTCTTTCAAATGACTTTTACATCTGCCCCACCCAACTCTCTGCTTCACTGGCCCCACTGGCAGACTGTACTGAGGAGGTGTGTGTTGGTGTGTGTGTGTGTGTGTGTGTGGTGTGTGTGTGTGTGTGTGTGTGTGTGTGTGTGTGTGTGTATGTGTGTGTGTGTGTGTGTGTGTGTGTGTGTGTGTGTGTGTGTGTGTGTGTTATGACTGTGTGTGTGTGCTATGCATCTGGAATATCTGTTAGTGATTCTTCTGCTTCTATCACAGCAATGAAAAGGTGAAGAATCCTTACTGTTGGAAGACACACAACTACACACAGATTCTTTTAAAATGGGTTTACTTTTATTGTAAATAAATCATTAATGTCAAATGTCATTATTGAATTGACCTGGTTAGCTGGACTTGACTAAAGCATGACTGGCTATGCTGGAAATATTGAAAATAGACATATCCATTTCCAATTCCAGTTGTTATGCTAAGATATAACTTTAAAACGTTTTAAATATTTAAAACTATACTTTCTAACCATTCCTTTAGGTTGAGTATGTAGGTTGTGTAGACCAAATTGTGGACTGGGACTTTAATTGATGATACTCCAATTAATTCTATGCATATTGCACTATAGTTAGATTTATCTCCATTGTATTGAAGTGACTGATGGGCACCCTTTCTGTATGTTTGAATAGCTGAAATTGTTCAATAAAACGTTTGTTTTGCTGCATAAAGGCACTGTGAATAAAACATGTTTAACATTACTGAGTCTGAAGAAGGCAGGAAAAAATAGTAAAAGCCCAAACTTCGAGCACTCGGCAGCCCAAAAGAGAGCTGAGGCTCCAGTCAGAGGCCAGCTGCTGAACATGTAATGGTTATGTCTGCTATCCTATGCGCAGGAGAGAAACCTCCGCATCAACCTTTTCTCCCCTCGAACCCTCTCCTCCTCACAAGTCTCTTACATACATCCTGCTGGAGGCGAATCCAACTCTGGCTCGGGTTTCCTTTTGTTGTACAGAAGCAGACTTGAGGAATTTGCGTAAGCGGATACAGTCATGCCTGATGGAGAGGAGCAACCTTTGCCCTGTTTAGAAGTGCAAGGAATCAAAAGGCTTCTAAACACAGCGTTGTGTTATTACAACTGGATTCAGACATCTTTGTGTTGATTCTGGATGTAAGTGTTTGGTTGGAGTGAACACACTAAGTGGTGTGGTTTGCAACTGCAGCTGCTTTTGGTGTGGATTCTTTCTCTTCAGGAAAAAGATGAACTCATCTGTAATCTGTTTATAATGATGTGCCAGTTTCTGCAAGCAGTAGAATGTGATTTATCTATCAGAACATTGACTTTGTGAACAATCAAAAAGGCAAGAACAAGAGTGATAATGGTATTGTCTCTTCTGCAGCAGACAAAGTATTATGCAACACTAGCAGAGCAATGCAGACTTTTGTAAAGCACAGACCAAAGAACATCCTAAAATAACTCTGATAACATGAGCCTCTAATTATCCCTAAATGACACATCACCCTCTCTCATAAACATCTAACACTCGAAGACTGAAATTTCAGGCATCCTCTCATAAAGGAGATATATTTAGCAATGATCCTGTGGACAATGAAGACGTGCAGAGAGACATTCACACGTAACAGCAACCGAATAAGGCAAAGTCTGTGGATAAATCCCTACTAACAGATGATAAACAAGGCTTCCTGCCATATGAGTGTTTGGTTCTGGGGACTGAAAGACCAAACAAACACATGCTAATAAATAAAGCAACTAGGCCTGGTAAGACAGACACGTAACAAAAGATGGCTGTTGCAATGAAGTGGGGCTACAGATTGTTCATGTTAAGGGTATCAGTATTTAGTATTGGTAAGGAAATAAGTGATTTAGTAACATAGTAATAGAAGAACTTCTCCAGTCATATGATACCTGCATGTGAGCCTCTTTGCGCCCAGAACGAAAAAGAAAAGTCTATTTGATTGGTTTTACTCAGAGCCAATCACGGCAAGCATTCTTTATTTGAATGCAACGTGATTGGTCCACTACCGCAGGAGCTACAAACTGCAAAGTGTATGGTGTGGTGAAGTGGAATGCAGTAAAAATTCATTTTTTAAATAATTGAACACAATAATGTATTTATGTTCAAAATGTACAAATGTACAAAAATAGTATTCAAAAGTAGTACACTATTGGTATTGGTATCACATAGAGGATATACTGGTATTGTATTAGAGACTTGTACTTGTAGAGTAACTTAAATGATATGAAGCCCTTTAAAAGATGGACATTACATGACAGATTGGAAGGTAAGACATAATGACCACTCTGAAAAGAGCTTGGGCCAACCCAGAAAAACTTTCTACGATTAGTTTTCAACAAAACTTGCAATTTACTTACTATTTGTATATTATTATGCCCTAATATTAGGTCTGCTAACAAGGTAGCATGTCTTCCATCTCAATGTGCCGGTGGAAGCTGCTGTTTTCATTAATGACAGACTGATGTTTTCAGTGGACTACTATAACTTACCAGAGTTAGCTGCTACAGTCTTATCTTCACATATCCCCATAAACTTAAACATGATGTATCTCTCACAAAAACAAGATAATTGCTGTTTGAAAGACACTTTGTGACCTGACTTACCCTGACTTACAGAACTGAAAATACCCACTTGAAGAAATTACTGGTTATCTAAGGATGTAAATCATGAACAGACACATAACTGACACTAAACGTTAAGAGGAAACAGACATTGGCCAGGTAAGCTGCACTCATCATATTTCAATAAAGATCTATCATCTTGAAAGTTGTAAAGCCCTTACACAGAAGCAAAAATACCAGTTGCTTCAACCATTCAACATTGACCTCTACTTGGACTGGACTCGGTTAGGGTGTTAACTTTGCAGAAAAAGCACAGAATGTCAATTCATGCTGTGAATAAACAGATGAAGGAACAGTGCTGCCCATTGCTGACGTCAGCACATGCATGGTCAAAGAGGTGTAGCTACACCTTTTTCCCATTCCTCTCCCCTGCGACTTGAAAGGCTACAGCCAGACCAAGGAAATATGTACAGGGTGGGGGACTGCACTACAGCAACACCCAAGAGACCCTAAATACACATTACATTACATTACATTGCATTTAGCTGGCGCTTTTATCCAACGATAAATAGGGAACAAGACGGTGCTGCGGACATACACCACCAGTAAAAAGTAGTCGATAATTAATTAATTACATTTCCTTCATTCCAGTGACTCAAATACGCATGAGTAAGATACTGAGCTGTTTCAGAAACACCCATCAGGTGTGTTGCCTTTACTGAACCCAGTAAAAATCACAATCACTGTTCAGGGTTGTTTTAGAGAGTCTGGTGACACGGACAAATCTCCCACCCGACTTCTGGTATGAATAAACAAAACACTGGTATGAATGAAGTCATAAAGTGTTAAAGCATTGACTGTTTATCAGAGTGGTCAAATAAATGTTGCTTTATCTCTATGTGTTTTTTTTTACAACAGGGAACCCCTTTATGGAAATGTATTTTAATAACATGTTCTCAGACAGCATAATAATATATCATCTTCTCTACCTCCCTTTCTCCTGTCATGAGTACAAACCCACACTGACTTTCCATCCGGTGCAGAGGAGCTCCTGAAGCCAGACAGGATGGTCTTCCCCCCTCTATGAGTCATCGCCTAAATCTCCCAGGCTGCAGAGTGGGGGTCTGGTGTGGGCTGGGAGAGACTAATGGGAGCCTGGCAAAGTCATCAGTGCAAATGGTCCAGTGGACAGCTAGGCATTTTATGCAGAGTTGCGAAATAATTCATTGGCTCCATGTCAGGGCAGATAGGATAATGTAATGGAAGAACAGTTCTCTCATTATGTACCAACACGCTGATTGAGGGCCAATTAGGCCATTATTTTTGATTACTAGTCGTAACCATTTAATGATACAGATTGGAAAACCCTTTTGCCGGTTGCAACAGCTGTTTGTAAGTTCTTATTAACTTTGTTATTATGTGAGTTTTAACTAAATGGAGATTTATGAACACGGGTTGTAAACATACTACTTTTTACAAAGAGATTAATTGTTGCAGAACAATTATGCCTACAAACGTCCAGTTGTTGTGTAAGAATAAAAGAGGAAATGGTCAATATATCTGACCATACACTTGATTAAATTCTGTTAATTAATAACCAGATTTGTTTTAATTGCATTTCAACAAACAAAAACAATTGTCTAGAACCGTTAGACAATATGATCAGATAAAGCTGGTTAGGTTATTGTATTTCCAGTCTTAAACTATTAAGTTATTGTAGTTCTTTATGGGAAAAATAATGATTTCTCTCCTGGGGCCTCATTTATAAAGCGATATACGCTCAAAAAATGGCGTACGCCAGTTTCTACGCAATGTTTGCGATTTATAAAATACTAACTTGATGGGAAAACGTGCGGTCCTCCACGCAAACTCTAACCCATGCGTACGCACTAAGCAAAACAACGGGAGAGACGAGAAACTGCGACACCGTTGGCAGAAGGAAGAATGGAGAGAAATATGTGGAAATAATACCATAAATAAAATGTTACCTCTCATTTATCATATATGAAGAATTCATTTTCAAACATTGATTAAAGCCAATCTTAAAATGATTAAACAAACGCCTGTTTGAGACTCCTCAGTGCACACAAAAACATAACTTGGAGAAATAAATAAATACGGATATGTTATTGAAAACCATCTCGAATATGTTGTGTTAATGTTATGAAATGTTTTCTCATAAATGAGCAGGACAGCATTACTTTAACCCTCTGGAGTCTAAGGGTATTTTCTCGATTTTTAGATGTTTTCTTAAATCACCTTTTAAATGTATTTCTTCTAAAATGGCACCCATGTGTTACATATCAAAATGTTCAGGACAATCTCTAGTATTGCTATATATGCAAATTACTCACCTTAGAGCACTGTTTGATGAGATAAGTAGCTCAAAAGCTTAACATTTGACATTCGATTTTCGGAAAATCTTCAAAACTCTTGTGAAAACACAAATGTACTCATGTGATCGAATTGTTTTGGTGTTTTAGATTTGGTTACCAAAGTCTTAGGATTACAAAAGTAGTGAAATATTTGAATTACACTGTATATAAATGTGTTATTCATGTCTAAAATGAAATTTTATAAATTCGCATTCTGAGTAAAACAGCTGTCAATCACTCTACTTTCACCACAGCAGGGACTGAGATATATCAGGACTGAATAATGACTTCATATTACATAACAAGGTTCATGTGATGTGTAAAAAAAAAAGAATTGAGCATTAGAACTTTTTTTTTCAACCAATAATTTATTATAATACCAACAATGTATATAAATATAACTGCAAAATCTCACTATTTACAATATTGAACATCAGAACTTTTTTTCCTTCAACCAACTATTCATTATACACTGACAAAATGATCCTTCCTCCAGTAGTCCAATACATTGTCCAGTTTCAGCAGCCCCATGTATTTATAGAAATCCTCTACAGTCAAGTCAGTCCATTTGTAGGTTTTACCCTTTCCCATCTCCTGTGCAGCCCGCTTGTTTGTGTTGGTACAGAGTGTCTGTACTGTTAGTGCACTGAAGAACAGCTTGAACAGGTCAAGGGGTTTGTTTGATACTGTTGAGCTGAGCTGTGGCCCCGGTGTGCGAGCAGGTTGAAACCTGGAGACAGGGGGAGCAGTGTCAGGGTCTTCGCCTGTCTTCCAAGACAGTGGAGCTGGCTGCTGTGCAGGTGGGGGTGATGGTGCATGGGCAGCTGGTGGCTGTGTGGGAGGTAGTGTGCTCTACGAGACCTCTTTGCTGTCCGGGTTGATGGCTGTGGCTGAGGTGTATCTTGACCTCGTCGCAGGCAGAGATGGAGGCAGCTGTCGTGATGCTGGTCCGCTAGTGCTTGGTGGGGATGGCAGTGGTGAAGGCCCTTGATCCACGGTAGATCTCAACATGGTGGCAGGCACAGCTGGAGGCTCCTGGATAAATGTCATCTGTGGGCGGCTAGGCCCAGGCAGCAGCTGTGAAACCTTGCTGTAAAACTAATAAAAATTGTGGGACAATAATTATTACGAAGTTCCCCACACACACACACACACACACACACACACACACACACACACACACACACACACACACACCACACACACACACACACACACACACACACACACACACACACACACACACACACACACACACACACACACACACACACACACACACACCACACACACACACACACACACACACACACACACACACCACACACACACACACACACACACACACACACACACACACACACACACACACACACACACCCCACACACACACACACACACACACACACACACACACACACACACACACACACACACACACACACACACACACTAAATATCTCCGTTGTGGGACAAAAGGATTATCTCATGCATCTGCACATGTAACCTTACTTATACACACCAAAATAACGTTTACACATACAGTTTATCACAGACACACATGTAACTAAGTCTATGACAAAGTCTCATCTGTACAGAACAGTATGATCAAATCAAATACATGTCTATAAATGTCTCCGTTGTGGGACGAATAAAGGATTATTTTTATTCATCTACACATGTAACCTTACTTATACATGCCAAAATAACGTTTACACATAAATAACATTTACACAGAGTAAACGTTTACTAATCAAGAGTCTATTTTGTCCCGAGAAAAAGTTCATGAGGGGAAAATAAAAAGGTTGATAAATCCATTGTTCATTTTCGCGGTACTCCTCACAAAATGGCAAATGCACTACAAGTTATATTTACACTTACCCATCCTCAAATGGATCCCTGCTGTCCCTGTATTCTTCTTCTTCAGAAGAGTCGAAGCCTTCAGGTTCTGATGAGCCATCTTCTTCACTGCCGCTCGCAAAAATAAAATCCAGCGCGTCCGCAACGGTAAAGTTCCTTCGAGCCATTTTCTCTATCTTCTTCACAGACTAAAAGACTGAAACTGATGGGAGACACCTGTTATATGTTTTTTTATTGGTGGGTAGGTCCTTAGATTTCTAGAGTGTCCATTGGTCATTTCAGACTGACATGGCTGCCGGCCGGCCGGCCGAGATGTCCTTGACTGACACACAAATCCACCAATCACACACAGTGTAACGCCGAATCAAGCTGCTTTGAGCGGCAATATTGGCTGCTGTGCCCTGGGTACAGTCTCACAGGAGATACTCTTGAAAAGCTACGATTCTAGCGATTCCGCAGATATCTGAATCATATTTCTACTCCTTACAAGCGAAAATCTATGATTAAATACGTAAATAAATGTGCACTTGACGCCGTGTTGCATTTCTATAGGTTGTAGATACGAGCATGGTTTTATATACTATCACGTTTAATCGTGTTTTATGCCGTTTGCCAAGACTTGATAAGTCGCTCGTAAAACACAGGAGGTATGGAAGCTAAGAACACCATATGTGGTAAATTGTACAGCTGATATAACACAACACATTAGTTGTATTTCCTTTAACTGGTGGATATAGAGTTGCTGCGGGGAGGGGGGGGGGGGGGGTTGAGACGCACAGGCTGCAGTGGAGACGCTGCGCACAGCTGATCGACAGCTGGAACACAAACCACCAAATACAAAAACATAATTCAGATCCAGTCGTCATGACTCCACTCCGGAGGGATTCCCCGATCACTTCTTACAGTCTCTCATCAAGGGGGGGGTCTCCTGTCCCCGGTACAAACACACTGCCTGAGGAGACTTCAACCTCCAGACAGGGAAGATAGACGAACTAACATCTCTGTTAACCGCCTTTGCTTTCTCACTGTCTCCATCCTCACCGACTCATAAAGCTGGCAATATCCTTGATCTCATATTCTCAAGGAACTGCGCTACTTCTAACCTCTATGTAAACCCGCTCCACACTTCCGATCACTTCTTCATTTCATTCTCTCTACCCCTTTCCAAACATAACAAACTAATCTCTTCTCATCCTGCACCTATCCGCCGTAACCTTCGTTCCCTCTCCCCCTCTACCTTTGCCTCATCGGTGCTCTCAGCCCTCCTTTCCTCGGACTCGTTCCAACTACTACCTCCAAACTCTGCTGCAGAAACTCTCCTCTCTACTCTCTCATCCACTCTGGACTCTCTCTGTCCTCTCACATCTCGGCAGGCTCGTCAGTCCCCTCCTGCTCCCTGGCTAAATGATGCACTGCGTGCTAATAGAACCGTCCTTAGGGCAGCAGAGCGGAAATGGTGGAAATCCAAACACTGCGACGACCTCCTAACCTATCAGGCTCTCCTCTCCTCTTTCTCTGCTTCGATCTCTCAAGCAAAAAGCACTTTCTTTCAAGATAAGATCCAATCTTCCTATTCCAATCCCCAAAAACTATTTTCCATCTTCTCCACCCTCTTGGACCCTCCAAAAGCCCCTCCCCCCTCCTCACTTCTGTCAAGCGACTTTGTTACCCACTTTGAAAAAAAGGTTGATGATATTCGCTCTTCTTTTTCTGACTCACCTTTACTCACCGCTGGGTCACCAGACCCTCCTTCCACCCACACACTAACCTCCTTTTCCCCTCTCTCTCCAAGTGAGGTTCTTACCCTCATTACCTCTGCCCGCCCTACCACCTGTCCTCTGGACCCCATCCCTTCAAACCTCCTTCAGACTATCGCTCCTGATATTCTACCGTTTCTCACCCATTTCATCAACACTTCTCTAACTTCTGGTCACTTTCCAAACAGTCTCAAGGAGGCAAGAGTAAACCCTCTCCTAAAGAAACCCACTCTCAACCCGTCAGATGTTATAAACTACGGGCCTGTCTCTCTACTCCCGTTCCTGTCTAAATCACTTGAACGCGCTGTCTTTAAACAACTCTCCTGTTATCTCCATCAGAACAACCTTCTGGATCCGCACCAGTCTGGTTTCAAGGCAGGTCACTCCACAGAAACTGCTCTCATTGCTGTCACTGAGGAACTGCACACTGCCAAAACTGCATCCCTCTCCTCTGTCATCATCCTGTTGGACCTGTCTGCTGCATTCGACATGGTGAATCATCAGATCCTCCTTCGCACTCTCCAAAAACTTGGAGTTTCAGGCTCTGCACTTTCCCTCCTCACCTCATACCTCAAAGACCGTACCTACAGGGTGACTCGGAGAGGGTCTGAGTCCGACCCTTGTCAATTAACTACAAGGGTCCCTCAGGGATCTGTTCTTGGTCCCCTCCTCTTCTCCCTGTACACAAACTCGCTCGGATCAGTCATTAGCCCACATGGTTTTTCATACCACCGCTACGCTGACGACACCCAATTAATTCTGTCTTTTCCCCGCTCAGAGACCCAGGTCGTCGCACGCATCTCTGCTTGTCTAGCTGACATCTCTCAGTGGATGTCTGCTCATCACCTCAAGCTCAACCTTGACAAGACTGAGCTGCTCTTCCTTCCGGGAAAAGATTGTCCCACTCTTGACCTAACAATCAACATCGGCACCTCTGTTGTTTCCCCGAGTCAGACTGC
Organism: Gymnodraco acuticeps; assembly: GCF_902827175.1. Lineage (NCBI taxonomy): Eukaryota > Metazoa > Chordata > Actinopteri > Perciformes > Bathydraconidae > Gymnodraco > Gymnodraco acuticeps. The sequence goes on from NW_022991244.1 coordinate 1,593,714, forward strand.
AAGGAATCTGGGTGTGACCCTAGATAACAACCTGTCCTTCGCTGCAAACATCGCTGCTACAACCCGTTGCTGCAGATACACGCTTTACAACATCAGGAAGATACGTCCACAGCTGACACAGAAAGCGACCCATGTTCTGGTCCAGGCTCTCGTCATCTCACGCCTAGACTACTGCAACTCCCTCCTGGCTGGTCTACCTGCATGTGCCATCCGACCTCTGCAGCTCACCCAGAATGCAGCGGCTCGTCTGGTCTTCAACCTTCCTAAATTTTCCCACACCACTCCGCTCCTCCGCTCCCTTCACTGGCTTCCGGTAACTGCTAGAATCCACTTCAAGACACTGGTACTTGCTTACCATGCTGCGAATGGATCTGGCCCTTCGTACATCCAGGACATGGTTAAACCGTACACCCCAGCGCGTGCACTACGCTCTGCATCAGCCAAACGACTCGCTGCACCCGCGCTGCGAGGGGGACTCAAGTTCCCATCAGCAAAAACACGTGGGTTTGCTATCCTGGCTCCAAGATGGTGGAATGAGCTCCCCATTGACATCAGGACAGCAGATAGCTTGCACATCTTCCGGCGCAAACTGAAAACTCATCTCTTTCGACTCCACTTCGAGCGATAGATTTATTAACAAAGCACTTTTATACTAATAAAGGACTGGCTTATCTAAAGCCAGTTGAGTAGCACTTGAAATGTTTGGCTCTATGAAACCTGATGTACTTATATGATTCTGTTTTCTTCAAGGTTGTGTCTTCCTGGTCGAATGTACTTATTGTAAGTCGCTTTGGATAAAAGCGTCAGCTAAATGCAATGTAATGTAATGTAATGTAATGTATTGTTTTTGTCATTAACCTTTTTCGGGCCATTTATTTATTTATTTTGGTGACGATCCGACCTCCATGCTGCTACTCTGGTTCAAACTGCATCCACCAAACAATATGATTTATCTCCACCTCCCCAAAATAACACACATCTGACACGGTGTGAGATGTCTTTTTTAACTGTTCTGTCGTCATTTCCTGCGATCGTCTTCATAAAGTCAGTCAGAATGAATGAATGAATGGGCGTTTCTTTGACTATTTATAGGCAAATATGGGCGTTACGTGAAGCCCGCAAAAGCTGCACCGCATTTCGAGTCGGTTGTGATTTATAAAGGGAAACCGGCGTAGGAAATGCCATACGCACTTTCCTTGCCGGTACGGAATGTTTGGTGAATCGGGAAGTGGCGGAAAATGTATGGACCTATTTTTCGGATTTCTACTACGTAAGCAACCTTCCCACGTGAATCCTACGCACGGCGTTATACATGAGGCCCCTGATCTCGTTTTGCCTCAACTTTGAAGCTAGCTAGTCTATATTAAGAATTAAGGAGGAGGACAAATAGCTGATGCAGCCGAAACAACAAGTTTTTGTTATTTTGTTTGGGACATAAACCACAGGTTTACAGTGGCAACCCACAGCTATCTCAAGACTGTGGTGAAATATTGCTTCTCCAAATATCTCCAGACAGACAGACATTAAACTCAATCCACTGATCTGTGTGACTCATACTGGAAAGTTGAAAATATTTGAAAAAAAATACTTTGAGCTGCCAGGAGCCATGATAAGTTCTGTCTTTCATCCTAAGCCTATCCTCTGTTCCTCTTTTTTTATTTTGTTATTGTGCTGAACATCTGTTCTGGTTGCATGTGTGCACTTGCGATGAAGCGATCCCACACTGATGTTTTCATTTGCGTGAGTTTATATGGACGTATCTAATTACTGAAAGTACCTCCTCGCTGTTGGCCTGGTTCCGGATGAACTTGAAGCCTGGAATGCGCTTCTGGTTGCACATCACTCCGACATCTTCCGAGTGTTTGCAGTCCGACACACCGAGGCCGTTGGAGTGACACTGAGCCAGGCTCTTCTCTCCACCGGTGCAGTGCACGTTGTCTAACCAGATCCGGCCTGGAGGGAGAGAGGCAAATATTTAAAGGTCTCCTATCATGCTATTTTTAGGCATATGTTATGGGTCTCAGATATATCAAAAATATAGAAAAAACATGTCTATGATGTGTTTTGCTTAAAATACCAAACAGATCATGCATTTTTGACATCCCTCACATCCCTCTATTTCAGCCCTGATATGGGTCCTTCTCAGGTCGATTATTTTCATTTCCTCGTTCCTCGGTATCACCGGAAGTTGATTTGTCTGCGCCATCTTGAGTACCGTCCCATGGCGCTTATTTCTGCCGGAGGACCGAAGAGCGAGGAGCGATAATGGAGGAGCGATAATGGAGGAATCAGTGATCACCAGACCATCCTCCAATGAAATCCACAGATACTCGCCCCGCCCCCTTACTGTGTATCGCTCACTGATTGGACGATGCAGTGCATGCACTGATCTGATTCTTCTTGACATGAGAGCAGTTTCCCAGCGGAGTGAAGAAAATACATGAAACTCACGAGTCACTCCTCAGTCTATACTGTGTTTTGTTTCAATTCATGTATCATTTAGTTACAAATATGTGATATATCTGAACAACAAAGTGGTCAAAAAAATGTTTATTCATTTATTGGAAACATTTTCATGATCGCTTTTTTCGTTTATACATTTTAAGAATGGCGTTTATCTTTTTTGAGAATGAGTTCTTATTTTATTTAATGTATTTGGGTCTACAACAGATGATACAAATGTTTGTGTCAGTAAATGTGTACTAACAGAGGCGGGGGTGTTTGTGAAAATAACGGGGACAGAGCTGGCTGCTGTCAGACGAACAGCTGTGCGGCGTCATCACAAACGGACGTCGCTTCACGTGACGCTCTGGAAAAAAGGACGTCCCATTGCTCTTAAAACTCATTTCCCTGCTTCTCTTGGTTTCCTTGCGTCTCTCCATGCTTCCCTGGTGGGAGGGACTAAACGCAGGGAAACGACGCAAGTGAGGGACGCAAGAGAGGCTTCTCAATACTCAAATTTCCCCTCCTTGAATGAATTTCAGAGCGCCATTTTGAAGGACATCTCATTTCTCTAAATGCACACGAGGACCGAGGATCGAGCGTCGAGGAGGCTCTCTGGAGGAGCTATAACCGAGGATACAGCAAGCCCCCAGGAAGTGCGCCGGACTCAGATGAAAATATTCGTGCTGGCCAAACGGCGGTACTACACTTCCGTTTGGTTGCCAGGCCCGGAAACACTTTTCCCCCATTGACTTACATGGGGAAAGAGTGGTCTGTAAATCGTTGGATACTTTTTTTTCAACTAAATAAACTACCCAGTATGAACACTTGTATAGCCCTTATTAAAAAACAATTGTTCCTCAAGTTGTAATAATGTGCTAATAACGTTATTCTGAGAGTTATTTCCCTCTGCATTATGAACGCGCATCTAACCCACGGGACCGCGCCGCCCGGCACGTTCATGTTACGTGTCCCGACCAATCAGAGCACACTGTGCTCACAGGGAGGGCTGGAGCTATTGGAGCTACAACTAGCCGTTATAGGCAGAGAGTGAAATTCAGTGAATACAATACACATAGTTTGCAGAGATGCTGTTTGAAAAAACAATGTGAGTTGCGTTTATCTTTACCCATGGATGCACAATAAGAACGGACCCATATCGTCTTACTGCCATCCCACGGAGCTGTAATAATGGATATATTGCACATGTTTGCTATAATTCATTATCATACTACATGGGCTGTATGATTAAATCTTGTACCGTAAATGTTGTATTAAATAAAGTTAATATTACTTATTATTATAAGTATATATACAGTGCAATCATTTTTTCATGCTAAATTAAGCTCTGTTGCTTGGATATCACTAGATCCTGTTACAGCGTAATATAAGTACATAACGATTGATGTACATTAGCATAATGACTAGCTAGCCGGTAGCTGCTAACTGCCGCCTCGTTAATATCAAATCCATCATAATATCAAATCATTACCATGGTGTCATGAACGTGCGTTGCTGTTACGTGTACGCAAATTGACATGCTTGATGTAAACGAGCATTTTGGTTAAAGTTGCGCATGCTCTATGAGCACGGGTACTTCTCAGGCATGCTGGGTAATCTGTGACGTTTCGCTCTCTCAAAAGTTGGGCCATTTTATCATCATGCGCTAATGAGCAACTCTTATAGGAATGAATGAGGCCCCGCCTCCCACGCTGTATCCAGTTCTTATTATACATCCATGTTAGAGAACGGCAGGTTCGGGGTCCTTAGCTTGAAAAAAAGAAGAGGAGGTGGAGATAATGCCTGCTCAGAATTATACGAGATACTCAGCTAAATGCTGCCGTGATTAAATGCCATATAATGTTCCAAACCACATCAAAGATTATTTCTGAAACAGTATGGAGCTCAAATGCTTTTTCTCTTGCGGGTTTTACCACAAGGTGAGTTCCTTTTTTAATTCTTGCTTTTTTACACATACTCTCTCCAGTACAGGTTAGCTCTGAGTGTTAGCGATGCTTGCTAATGTAAACAAAGACCATATTATGTCCAAAACACGTCGGGCATTGTTTCTGATAGCGACGTTTCTGATAGTGCCGTCGGTCCACATTTCCGATATTATGTCATATTGGACACACATCTGGATCAGCTCCGTTGTTCCCCCGTTTTTAGAGATTTGGGTACGGAGGAAAAGAGAGAGGGTTTTGTTTTCTGACACTTTGTGAGTTCCCTGACGCACCGAGGACACATATTTATGTATAAATGACATCAAAAAGTGCGTTTTTCATGATAGGTCCCCTTAATCAAATGGATGTATAGGTTGTGTGTGTGAGTTTTTTCTTTTATTTGTGAATTTGTTTTCATTCCCATGTCGATAACTTTAGGTAGGCCTATAGGACTTAATTCAAACAATCCATTATGTGGTTGCCCTTGGCACTCACTAGTGGTGTAAAGGAAGTAAGTACATTTACTCAAGTACTGTACTTAGGTAGAATTTTGAGGTACTGGTACTCTAACCGATTATTTTCATTTTCTGCTACTTTGTACTTCTACTCCGCGACAATTCAGAGGTTAATCATGCACCAGAAGGAATTCATATTAGCAGACCTTTACCAGCTTTGATACCACTTTAATGCATAAATAATTATAGTAAAAACATATAATTTATATTATTCTGATATGGGCCAATTTGCACAATTAGTACTTTTACTTTTGGTACTTTATTTTGATACTAATACTTCTGTACTTTTACTTGAGTAACATTTTGAATGCAGGACTTTTACTTGTAACAAAGTATTCCTACATTCTGGTACTTCTGCTTTTACTCAAGCACAACATCTGAGTATTTCTTCCACATCTGGCTCTCACAGATAAAACCCTTCACACTTGCATTAAGGCTGTTCCAACTCAGCCACAAGCCTATATTCCCAGTCACAGTACCCAATAATAAGGGAACAGTGCATGGGAAACATTTAAATGGCTGGTCCTAACATTGAACCTTGACTGCTTAAACTATGTTTCATACCTTTTTGACTTCTCTTTCATAATTTCCATTCCAAGTCTAGTCACTCAGACAGAGGGTAAACCTACTCATGTGGAGATGTGTTTGCTTCCCTGACACATTCTTTCAGCATCAACGTGCCCAATAAAAGTTGTCTTGGCTGAGAAGATAATCTGCCATCCAGCTGGCTGTTCACAACCAATCGTGAAGGAAACCACGTGGAAAACCAGCAACGGCCAGCTCATCGTTCTGACAGTGTCAACATGTTGCTGAGGAACATCCTGATCATACCGAAAGAGTGACAGCATGTTATATAGTCACGTAGCCTTTTTCTGGCAAAGTCATGTCCACCTCTGGACATTTTTTTATAATAAGAGCCATGTCTTCTGGTGCTGAAGCAGCTGGGTTGTTTAAAAAGTGAGCGTGGTCTCCGTGCACGTTTGTCTAAACAAATATTGAGCATTTCCAGGACTCCAGGAGTAATACATCTGGATTGCTGTGTTAAAACTATCATCCACAAGCCTTATGGGAATGTCATTTCACCAACCACTGAAAAGAATGGGAAGCACGGAGCACAGGGGAGCCATGCATTTTCTAATTGGCCTTTTTTTGGTTCTTTAAGGCAGCGACTTCACTCCAGCCACCCCCTAAATAAAAGAAATGTGCAAATGCATCTGATCCTATTTCAAAATTGTAGCCTGAAGCAGTAGCCTTCTTCTACTCTGATATATTTTACACAACCATGATGTTGTTAACAATCGCATTTAATAGCTGTACAGGAAAAACATCTTTATCTAGACGAGCATCCATGAAGTTTTATTAGAAAGGTTTGTCTCCCATTAGACACATTTAGTGGTTTCTGTCCCTGATGTATAAGTCATCATGATGGGAGATGGAAAATGATCTTCATCACTTTTATAGCCGTTTGACTTCACCAACAACAGGAAAACAGACCAAAGTAATTTCCATTCTCTCACATGCATACAGCTTGTCTGGGCCTCAATTACTCTGCTTTCAAACTAAACAACCATTCACCAGTAAAAGAGGTATACTCCTCATCATGACATACACATATTGGGTAATTCATTTGTGCTAAATGGAAAAATGCTGCACACATTTTATGGTAAAATAAACGTTGTGCCTATTCTGTTATACAAAAAATGCAACTTAACAACATTAAAAGTGACCAAAGGGAATGTTGGTAAACTTTAAGAAAAAATGTGGCTTATATAACCCTACAGGCCCCCCATTATACCACATTGCTCAAATGCAGTGCAGTTGTCAGTCTGCACAGTGCTGGAATATACATCAAACTGCTTGTTAATTGCTTCTTGTAAAATATAATGTGCGTGCAACATTACATCCATGGGGTGTATAACTTAATATATGTTATTCTTGAAATTGCTATAATAACTGTAGCAAGGCACAAAGTTAATTGCTTCACTTTTGAAGTTGCTGGCTGGATGTGGCCCGACCCTGTGGGAAAACATGTACCTTTAACAAGGGACACTGAGTTAATGAACAGCTACCAACTGACATTAACCACCAGCAGCCAGCACACTGTCAGAGCTGGGAATCTCTTTACTGCTTTCACCATGACGGAGGAATTCATACACTACAAAGTGAGAGGAGGGATGAGATTACGTCTGTGTGAAGGGTTTACACAGGGTTTCCAGTGCTCATATGTGATTGGCGTGTCTAAGTTTGCCTCTAATGGGAAAAGCAGCACCTGATACACACAGTCAGACAGGAAGAAACCTGTACCTCATTCAAAGATTTCCATGGAACAAACTAAACTGTCCAAAGACATATACGGACTTGTAAATGTGTGGTTGGCTGGTTTGTAAGATTAACACCCTATAACCCCCAACACAGTTGTTCAAAAGCTGGATAGCAAGATTTCAAGAGTTTGAAGGGTTTTGGCTATAACACAAGGTTTAGACCAAATCCTGGAAACAGACAGACACTTCTAATAAAGTTTTCTTACCTTCTCCTTTTCCGTATTTGGCCGAGGGCAACCAGGACTGGGCGTCCAGGAAGCCGAGCTCTCTGCACGCCACGTGTGCAGCAGATATAGAGAAGTCATCATCACACACCGTTCCCCACTCGCCATTGTAGAAAACTTCCAACCGGCCCACGTAGTGTTTCTGCTTCTCCCCGGCTAAACGTAGCTGGATGACAGGGGGGCTAGAGTCTGACTGGGCATTGCACAGCGCCCACAGGGACAGTAAGGAGGACAACACACAGTGGATGGCAACTGGACGCAGCATGATGCAGGACGAGGCAAGGAAAGACAGTGAACTAAGGGGAGAGATTAAGAAAAAACACTGTAAGAATTCAATAGAAGCTGAACTGAACTATGCTTATTGAAGAATCTATAAGGAGATGGACTTTAAATGTAACATTTGCACATTCCTCAGAGTTATATTGAGAGCTGAACATTGCAGGCAGATAGTAATTTGTGGTGTGGGTGGTTATTTTGTCCATAACTTGAGCGAGTTTCAGTATAAAATCTAGGGCAGGAACAGTTTGGCTTGGCTCCTAGTGACCTTCTCTGGCCTCTGTGCAACCACAAGTATACGCTTCAGAATCACATACAGGATTTACCACAGTCTGACAATATATAAAGCAACCAGTGAACATACTGACTGACTGTTTGTTCTTAAGTGAACTCTGGTTAATACACTAATTTAAAACTTACATAATGTTGACTCTGTAACTCTTAACTGATGTGTAAAGACAGAGGGATTGAAAAAGTCCAACTTAAAGTATCTGCTGCTTCCGCCTGCTTAACATTCATGAGAAGATATACCAGATGTTTCACAGGATCAAAAGTGACGTATTTTTTGACTGTCAATAGGAAAGAAAAAAGATAATTGGGAAACGTTTGGATTAGAACGAAAGCTGTGAATCTGAGACAAGGATCCCTCTCTCCATCTTTCTGACAGCCTAATGGAGAGCAAATGTGGGCTCCTGCAGGTTGGGGTGCTGCCCCTCTGCTTTATCTATAGATATGTGCCTGCAGGCTGCTGAGCTGAACTTCAGAGGGAAAGTTGACTCCACCTCGATATATCATGGCAAACCATGAGTGTGTCAATGGAGGGACCAAAGCCCCCAGGGAGGAATTTTGAGGAGGGAAGGAAGACAGTGAAAGTGAGGAGACCTCCACGTCTTTGCAAGGGAGGAAGGAGGAGGGGGGCTTTCCGAGTTGACGTCATAGCAACAGCCAAACAAACTGTAGAGGCCCAGGCTTACACAAACACCCCTGCAGTACACAGTCAGTAAATTGTCAGACTTTGTTAGACGTCACTTGCGATCCTGTGAAACATCTGGTATATCTTCTCTTGAATGTTAAGCAGGCGGAAGCAGCAGATACTTTAAGTTAGACTTTTTTAATCTCTCTTTACACAGCAGTTAAGAGTTACAGAATCAACATTATGTACGTTTTAAATTAATGTATTAACCAGAGTTCAGAGTGCACTTCAGAACAAACAGTCAGTCAGCAAGTGTCAACTCCACATGGCCATTTATGAAAAACTAACACTTCTCTGGAATGTGTCTTGTATGTTTTAGATTATACTGCTTACAAAACCAGTGGAGACACACCTCTATCCTAAAGACAATTGTTCACATTTAACACTCCCTCCAAAATGTGACTTTCATTTTACTTCAGGTTTTCAATGGAGAGTTAGAAAATGCCAATCATGAGGTTGCATGAGAACAATAGGGCCATAATACGTGAAAGCTGCCTGTCAGTGGGTAGCCAAAGATTGTCAAGTCAACTGGAAATAGCAAAATTCCACATGCTGAATGATTTGCTTCTCAGTCAAAGCCAGTTGCTCTTGCATCATTTGTTTATTTAAGTAAAGCACAAATCAACCATCAAGTTTCTGTTAAGCCCTGGCCAGCACACAAATCCTGATATTCAGCTAGTAACACAAGAAAGAGTCCTGCAGCTTCTTCTGGAAAAACTGTAGGTCCAATGTCAGCAAAAGAGTGAAGCATACATATCAAGGTAATGTAACTTTCTTTTAGATTTTGGTTTTTATGTTGCTTATGCAACACAGCAGCCCACGTTCTAAGTTAGGATCACTTTTTGGGGCTGTAAGAAAACAATATTTGGAAGGAAATACAATTAAATTAAGTTTAAAATGAGTAAAATGCATTTCTGCTGGCAAAGATGACAAAAAGTAATAATTGTACGATGTATTTGAAGTTTCAATACAGTCACTATGCAAGTGCAAGACAGCGTCCCATCAGGACCGGCCAGAGTTTCTCAGAGTTGAAGAGAAACACTTACTTTGACAGACGAAGAACAAGCAGTAACACACTTTCCAGGACGCAGACTTTGAAGTTTCCAACTTGTTGCAGAGGATGAATGTGAGGCAGCGGTTCTTTGTCCCTTTAGTACTCTTCCTCGCTGTTTCTCTGCTCAACCTCACAGCTGGCCGAGCGCTCCCTTCCCACTCCTCGCCACGCACATCAGCCAATCAGAAACCGCCTCAGCATCCTGGACACGCCCCCTCCGGCCCTATCACCAGGGTTACAAAAACACACTGCAGGCATTTATGTAAAGCTCCGTTTGCTGACATCTTATAGCTTTACGCAACTTTAAAGTTGCGTAACCTAAAGTAAGTATTTTGGTTTATTTATTAAGAAAGGACTTGTTATATGCTATACAATTATGTGTTACCTTCCCATAAAAAGGAGAACGTTATTTTTTACCAGATTAAGGAAGCAATCTTTGAAACCCAAAACTGACCCCAATGCTCACAGGTTAATGCTGATGCTCGGATATGGAATTTGCTGAAGCTAAGTTTGTGAGTTAAAATGTTATTGAGTAAACATTTTAGATATGAAAATAAAATCCAGTGAGATATTTTCTTTTGGGATAAATTGTAGTTTATATGGCCACAAAGGAGTACACATTTTACCCTGGAAATCAGATCATAGCACTCAAAATGGTAAAAGCCTACAAAAAATGTTTAGCAAGCCGTCCTGTTGATGTATTCTTCTTGTCTGTCCTCTTCATGAGTGGAGACATTGTGAAGCACTATATAAAAGATAAATTATTGCATATTTGAGACTAAACAATAAAATATCACAACAAATATTCAAAAGCTTATCTTTTCACAGCAAGTTTTGTTGTACAACCAATAGGAGACAACTAGTGTGTGAAGTGATTTTGAAGAAGATGAAGATTCAACTTTACTGTCATTACATAGTAGCCTAGGCCTACTAGGTACTAGTAACAAAACGGTTTCTCTGCATTTGACCCATCCTAGTGATAGGAGCAGTGGGCTGCCATTATGTACGTTGCCGGGGAGCAGTGTAGGGAACGGTGCCTTGCTCAGGGACACCTCGGTAGAACTTGGTCTTTCCGGGACTTGAACTGGTGGGAGCTGAACAAGGGAACGCCAGAGGATGTTAGCAAGCAGCCAAAGGTTGAGCAAGTCAAGCATCAAGTAGAAGAAAGTGATGGCCAGAAAGTGGAGACGGAGGAAGAAGTAACCTCCGTCTCTACTCTGCTCCGAGTGTAAATATTAAAAAGACAAATACATCTGATTGACAGAGAGCTGTGACACTGTTTACACAAAAGAAAGTTGGTAAACTTTTCAAGTAAAGGCGTGGACTGGCCGTCCATACAAGGTGTCGATGTCGGTCTTTGCAGCTTGGTGTGGAAGTTAATAGGCAGTGCACACAGCACTACACTGAATTACAGGGAAGTTATTTCATGTTTTTTCAACGTTGCACTTTGTAGACGGGTCATTCTCTCTGTATGGTGCCTTTTAGTGTCCTGTATATACATCATCAAGTTGCTATGTTAACTAAGCAAAAATGTAACATAAAAGTTGTTGGTCATATTATTCTTAATATTTAAGTGCATTGATAATTTGGTAATACAAATTACATTTTATTTATCAAACCATATAAGTTTGTGTGTCCCCTAAATAATTGTCCACCCTGTAGTATTAGGGAATCTGCCTAGAAAAGCAATACACTTGTGACATTTCCCAAAGGCAAGTTTTTCTTTCTTCCCTGTCACCCGTCTCTCCTCAATGTGAATTGTCCAGCTCATATCGGCTTTTCTTTATATTAAAAAAAAGGTTGTTGATCGTTGTATACCTTAAAAAGTTTGTTAAGAGATGTAGTTTGTGTTTTAACAACAATTTTATCTGTCAAGTTCAAATCCCTTAATATCTTTCTAACATGAGAAGTTAATGTGTAGTGCATCTGGTGGCACCAAGTGGCTACAACAATAAAAACCTGCCAGCCACATTTGGTAACTTACCCTTCTTCAGACAAGTTTGGCCCCATGAACGTGTTTAAACAAAGGAAGTTAAAGCAAGTGTTAAAGCAATTGAGATTTAATGAGGATGACCACTTGTTTTGTCTGAGTAAACATCATTATGTTACCTGGTGTGGACAGAAAGGTAAATAATACCAGCATTCAGCTACTTCTTAAACGTGGTCTACTGTAAAGTTAACTGAACCAAGAAGGGGAGAGTTTATAGTTTTTCTGTAAATCCAAAATATGTTGACTATAAATTGAAATGGTTGAATAACAGAATCCCTGGCAACATTGTTGTGGACCACGCCACATGACTTGAAATAGACTGTTTTGTTCATACGTTTATGTCTACATTGTCATAGTTGTTGAATCGGACGGAAGTGTTTTGACTCAAAATGCCACTAATGACATGTTTGTAAAAAGCAACAGGACATTGGCTGTGAGAGCAGGAACACTGTTTTCTTGGTTCCCTGTGGGAATAAACAATGGCCAAATGCTCTTTGTTTCCGCTCATCACTGCAGTCATGCTAGACTCAGGAATTCAGGCAAAGGAGGAAATATATGAAATCTTAAACATTTATTCAGGAATGCACAAAATATAGCAAATAACATACAATCTGGGTATACTTAATTCTTCAATTTTACAAATATTAGGAACAATATTCTTTTCTTAAAGTATAAAATATACATATATTGTACTGTAACAATGGACTTGCATTAAAACGCACCCTCAGACTAATGTGACATCACTACAATAGGACACAGAGTCACACTGAAAGTCATTTCACAAGGACATTGGCAATTGATTGTGCTGACGTGAACAAGGCTGAAACATACCTGACCAAAAATACACACACCTTCCCCTTTTACTGCAAAACCAGTACTGTTGTTCAGGGTGTTTTGATCATAAAATATACACACTATACAGTACACTTAGACAACAGTTTGGAAACCACCGCATAAATGAACCAAGAAAACGTATTCTGTTATTTTTCACAAAAAAGTTAAAGTAAAGGCACACCAGCAACGTTTGGGCTCACACATAACATATGAATACAGTCCAAAGATATCTAAATGGCAACAACAAAATGTGTAACTTTCATTCAAATGCAGAGCAAGAAAAATGAACATGGCACATGGTTAAGTGTTACAGTATTATAAAAGAAAAGGTTTCACTTCTTAAGGTTTAAACTAAACTTTCATTTCCACCCATCATTGCCAAACTATCATCAAAATAATTCGATTTTATACAACACAATTAAAGATTATCTTAAGTGCTCTATATATATATATATATTCAATCCCAGAGAATTATGGTAGGCTTAATGTACATGATGTCAAAAATCGACTTTACTTCAAACTCTGCATAACTGAGGTTTTTATCACACGTTGTATATCTAACTGTGTAAAATACTGAACTCCTTGGCAACTAAGGATGAAGTATGAGTGATAGTACAGTTTGTTTGCTGATGAAAGTAGATAACAAAAAATATCTAAGGGGTCAAGAAACTAATGGCTTTTCCACTGCAGCACGTAGCACGGTTTAAGCGGGCCGTTTTTTTGTTGCTTTTCCACTAGGGGTAGTTCCGGCTCAGGGCTAATTTTTCACCTTTTTTTTCTGGCTCTCCAAAATCAAGGTTCTTACCGGGCCAACAACCGGGCTGAATATGCTAAACTAGTGACGTAAACTCTCGACTGCTGAATGGTCAGAGAATCGCTGGCAAGGGGGCTACAACTACAACAAAATGAACATATTTTACCGTGATTTAATTGTAATACACGTTTCAAAATGACGCCGAAGTAACAACATACTGATACCGGTCTGCAGACAAGACGAAAAACCTTTTAAAATGCGTGTTTTCTGAATGGAGATAAGGCTAAGCTAACGCAGTATATGCTCCGACCGTCCACACTCACAACAACGGCCTACAGACATAAATAAACCAGCAACTGTATTTTCCATGCCACAGACAGTCTGTGGTTTGTACTTGTTTAACTTTTGTCTAGTTTCTGAACAGATATGAGGAGCTGTGAGCTCTGAGTGCTAACAGCTAACGGCTGATGTTTTGATTTTGTGCTTTGCATTGAAGATTACGTCACGGCAGTTTTACGCAGCGTCGCTCCGCCCGCCGAACAGCCGATCGCCCCGCCTACACTGCGTTACTATAGTTACTAAATGCAGCATAAAGTGAGCCTGGCCTACCAAGGCCTAAACATACTGTACTAAGCCATGCTAGGTCCTGCAGTGGAAAAGCGTCATAAGATCAGTTTAGGCTCTTAATAGAGAGATGTGTCTTTTCTTCATCAACCAATCAATCAATCAATACATTAAGGACACACTGTGCTAAAACGTATCTGTGCTGTGTCCCCATATGTATTATCCTTAGTTTCCTACAGATTTGTATGTGGTGTGCTGTTTCAAACGTTAATGGAAATTCTTTGTAAAAGAACAAATGCAAATACATTTAAAAACAAGAACAGTCAAAACACTGTTGAATGCTTGAAGAATAAAACAAGCCTTTACTGTCAATCTTTCACCAAATATAAAAAAATCTCTTTAGGAATAATTAAATTCACCTCATATTGACTTTGTGCTTCTTCCACTGCGATGACATGATTAACACAATGAAAGATTATTGCTCTGCTTTCATATTCTAGTTTGAAAAGAGCAAGCGTTCTGGATTTCAAATGTATTTTTCAAATACATATGAGCAGGAAAAAAGAAAAGTGTGCTTATGTGAGATCGTGTACAGTATTTACATGAATGTTGCAGTGAGAGTTTGAGTTAAAGCCACTTAATCTGGTCCCAGTTTGGCGATCAGTTCGTCGCAGATCTTAGTGAGCTCCTCAATCTCTTGATTCTGTGAGAGACAGAAAAAGAAAGGATGTTTACAAATGATGGCAAAGCTTAAATGTCAGCTCAGAAACACAATTCTGCAAAGATGAAAAGGTTTAAATGTAGAGAGAACATGTTTTTTCAATAGCTCCCCTAAGACTTGATGTGCAACATTTGAATAGGATGAATCAGTCGTGCAGTGTTTAATACTAACTGTAGATGCAGTAATTGTTTCATTTGATAGGGCTCTCCTTTAACTTCCCCAGAAGCTGGTGTTAGTAAACACTGCCCCCTAGTGTTAGAAGCCATGCCAGTGTGTTGGCAGACATGCATTTATAACCGTGCTGAATGCCTGCACATGATGAACTACTTGCAGTGATTCTTTACAGATCGCTGTAATTCAAGCACTTATGAAATCATCGTATTTAACACCATCATTTACATTTTAACATTGCGAGCCACAGGGGTGGGATTTCGCTATAACATGTGATCTGTTATTGCACAAAACAGGAAAACGATTCTTTTCCAAAGCAAAAGAAAAAACAAAGTTCCTCTTGGTGCAAAACAAGTAAAAAGCTGAGGGGAAGACAAATGATCATTTTCACTAAATCTAAAAACAAAAACAGACATTACGAAAAGGGGAACGGATGTGAAACAACTGGTTTTGTGAAAAATATGAACTTAACATTGGGAAATAGTGCTGTAATCCCACGAAGGGTGACATAAAGACCACATACACATCGATTATTTGGGTCAATAATTGATATCACGATTATTAAAAACGATTATCCATTTATCATCCATGTATTTATTGAAAACAAATGTGAACAGTATGTTTTTAACAGTTGATTACCCTGAACTTTAAGTATAATTCAACTGAGAAACCAATTAAAAATAAATATTAAAAAAATGAATAAAAACAAATAAAATAAATAATCATTTTATTTCGATTATGTTGCAAGCCAAAATCGTAATTGCGATTAAAATACAATTAATGGAGCAGCTCTAATACAATCTCAACTTATTTTGATAGTAATCACTTCTACATAACACGAATATCTTTGCCAATATTACACTCATGTTCAAACAAACCGTTGGCAGACTCTGACTTGAAAGTAAAAGCCAAACACATCGACTGATGACTCTCCCAGGTAAAGGGTTTTCACCTCAATCCTCTAGAGTGTTTGATCAGGACGCCATTCCCTGCACTCACACAGGTTAACACAGAGAATCCATTTTAATCAGATTGCAGTCGTCCTACCTTTTGAAGGACGGCTCTTTCTAGTGAATCCGCCTTCATCTGCTCCATCCTCAGGCTGGCGCTCAGTGCCACACCCTCAGCGTTGGCCTTGGCACGTACCTGTGCTATGTCCTCGTTAGCCCTGTTAGAGAGGAAGTGAAGGAGACAAAGGAGGCCGTCAAATCAAGAGTCTGGTGTTGATTTTCAAGATGAAGAACGTGTCCGATGATTGAGTGACATGGAAGCTTACTTGTCCAGTTTCTCCTCAGCGTGCACCTTGAGGGTTTGGTATCGCTGCTCCTCCTGCTTGATCCGCATCAGGTAGTCCTGCGCACACCTCTTCAGCATCTCCTCATTCTGGACAGATTAATGAAGAGAATATGTAGTGATCCGGCTATTACGTGGCAGCAGATTTAATAGCATTTTATTACTGAAGCTCTACTAACCTTCTTAAAGCCCTCCAGGACCCCCTTCATGTTCTCGTACCTCCTGAAGAGGTCAGCGAAGGAGCGCTCCACAGAGTTGAGGTCGGCTATTGCCTGGTCCCTCTCCAAGGTCAACTGTCTGACAGACTTACTGCAGGACAGCGTCTTCTGGTTCTGCTCGTCCTCTGCAACAGACAGAGGAGGAATCAAAAGATTTAAAGGGTAAGATGCGGAAGAAATGTTAAAGGCTGAAGACAAAGGTTGGCAGTGTTTGTTTTCAGGGCTCTTAACCTTTAGCATAGCTGACCTGAGGAACGTAGACTACAGAAACCCCCTGATCTCTTTAACTCATCTTTCAAGACTCACTTCTAGAGTTTGGATATTTTTCCATTTTAAATCTGTGTATCTTTTGTCATTTTATTTGGGTCATTTTTATTTGCACAGGTTTTTACTACTGCGGTTGTATTTGTTATTTCTATCTGTGGACTGGGTTTTTGTTTTCTCCCTTGCTTTTTTTGTCTTTGTTTTAAAATGATCATTACAAATGAAGTCATTATTATTTATTATTCTAGGGGATCAGCAACAAATATAATGATTTGATTAAATTCAAGTAAAGTCAATCCAATTATTTCATGAAATCTTACACTCTTAGCTGAGGGTTTTATTCTCTAATTTTAACTGGAAGAACCCGCATTTTAGTCATGTTTTCTAATGACACAATGCTTGGGGGGGTTGTCATGAAAACCACAAACAATTTACTCTATAGTCCAGGGCTATTCAATGGGCGGCCCGCGGGCCAAATCCGGCCCCGGGGTGATATTTACTGGCCCTTTGAGTATAATGTTAAAAAGTAATCTACTTTTTTTTTTTGGGCCAGAGTGCCTTTATTCCAGAGAGGGTGTTAAATTGAGAGATAGAGGAGAAGACATTGCCTGAAAACATTGGCGGGCTCGGGTTTCGAACCCACCTACTAGCTACTGTAGTGACAAACTGTCATTTATTGCATCTCTGCGTGAATGATTAGATCATTTCACCTAAATCAAATGAAATTATGTTGATGGTTAAATGAGCTTCACATGTGGGCCTACTGAGTTCTGAACTTGCCATTTAGATCTATAAAGGCCTTGGGGCTATGTTGTTTGATTGAATTAAACACAATATATGCACTCCACTATGCTCTTGTAGTATTTACTGTATCTGAAGCTCTTAATATGATCGCTCATATTTCAAGCCATCTTTTTCCCGGCCCCTTGCTTTGGATCATTTTCATCAACCGGCCCCCTTTCCAAACTAATTGAATAGCCCTGCTATAGTCTACAGTAAGCCAGGCATTCTGAAGCCAGAAGACATTAAACAAAAACAACATATACCACCACCAGGGGGCAGCCACTCACCAATCATCTGTGCAACTGTTTTCTCATACTCTGCAACTATGTTCCTGTCAAGTAGAAAAACGGAATGTTCACAAATTATCAATGACGTTTTTTTCAATGTATTAAGACAGGTTTCTTGCAGTTGTACTTTTAAATGAAGCAAATATCTAGGGAAACAGTTCTATACCTCATCTCCAAAACCTCCAATCTGCTGTCCTCATACTTCTTCTTCCACTCACTGACCTCAATCTCCTTAGTGATGATCTAATTGGACGACAGGACATGAAGAGAAACAATATTCAGAAATAAATCAATCTGCAGATACTCTTTATGGAGAGAAACTTTCTGTGACATACCTCCTCTCTGATCAGGGTGAGCACTGCGGCCTTGTCCATCTCACTCAGAGAGATGTGGTCCTGGGACAGGGCGGCAGCGTCTGAGCCCTCACTGCTGGCCATCTTTGTGGAAAGCTTCATGGACATCTCACTCTGTGGAACATGCAGAGAACATACTGTTTAAGTCCAAGATCTGACAAAAAAACATCCACGATCCTGCTACTTCTGCTGTTCTTATTAGATCACATGATGTCTGTGCAAAGAGCGATGCAAGAAAACAGTACTCAGGGCTGTTGATTTTATTAATCAAACATAAAGCGTGCTCATCTTAGACAAATATTTTAGGGTGAAACCTATTAGATAAAAACATTGATATTGGAGTGTGAGGAAGCAAAACAGTCTGATAATGGCTGAACTATCTTCTTACCAATTGAAATAAAGAACAGTTTTGCGGTCATCTTTAAATATTCATACTGAGGTACCCAAACTACTACTACTTACTATATCACTTTTCAGACTGCAGATTTCCTTCTCCTCTGGGTGATCTGTAATCTTTGTCTCAGGACCTTTGAGGAAAAAAAAACATTTAAAGATAAATGGCAACTTTTTTATGACGAAAAACCCCATATACCCGTTATACTAAGTTATAATCCACACAGTAGCATATTACTGTGCTCAATGTCACTTCAACTTGGAAAAATACGGCAGTATTTGTCTAGTTTTCATGAGATTGTGTTGTTTCCATGGTTAAAATATAGTGTGATTCTTGCACCACTGATACAGACCAATTCTATGGGAGATATTCACAGTGTAACACGTCTTACTTTCTTACATTCAGGCCTGGGTTGTGAGTGTGCATTCTCCATTTAATTTCTGCCTAAAGTTTGATACATTCTTAGGGCTTTGTCATTTATACATACTCTATCTATACTCCAAATAGAAGTTGCTGAGAAAATCATGAAACTGTATCCCTTTGCTTGTTGACAGTTTCCAATTCATGCTGGTGTTGGAACTGGCACCTCTCTGGGCATGCCTGCCTCTTTAACACCATGCCTCATTCATACACTGTTTTTTGCTTCATAAAATACTTATCACTGCCAACTTTGTCTATTTTGAAATGAGCACCCAGTGGAGAGTTTGAAACATACCATCCTTAAGACATATATCATCGATTGATTTATCGACTGTCTGTTTTTTCGGAGGTGCTTTGTTGCACTGGGGTTCTCCTCTCTCCTCCTGGATGTCTGCGCTCTGGCCCAACATGCCGGAGCAGGCGAGCTTCTCCTCATCAGTGGCGTGATGAACTCGCTGAGTGATCTCTGGGGTCGAGGCCACCACCTCCTCCTCCTCCTCCTCCTCCCCCCCCTGGAGATCAGGGAGACAGATAGGATCCTTATGTCATACTTCCATATCAAATATCAATTAAAAAAAAACATTATACTATTTTTGTACTTCTCCAAAAAAAGAAAACCACTATCTATTCAGACCTGAAATTCCAAAATCTAGTTAATAAAACAAAAATTCAAACAAATATTAATAACATAAAAAAGAATAACCAATATAAGTATTATAATATAAAACACAAAAGTAGTTTGAAAAAAACACGAATACACTTAATATTTGTATTAAATGCATCAAATACTATAGAGAGGAAGTGAAGTGTATCAGTTGTATTATTCTGTCACACAAAATGGTTACACAATGTCTTGAGTATATCTGCTGCACTACAGACCTGGAGCCGCTGCTGGTGCTCATGTCAGCTTTTATCAATGTGTGTGTGTGTGTGTGTGTGTGTGTGTGTGTGTGTGTGTGTGTGTGTGTGTGTGTGTGTGTGTGTGTGTGTGTAAAAGTTCGGCCGAGAGGTTAGACCGCTGCTGAATAATGGGAAATGCAGTGTCACTGCAGTAAGGTGTAACATTTCAGATAAAAAAACTACCGTTACCTGATCGCACACTTCAAGCACCAAGGACTGGCTCTCATCATATTTCTGAACTTTACAGGAGTTCCTACAAAACAAAAACAGTATGATTCAAGATTCAGAAAATATAGAACAAAAGTGGAGATTCATAAGAATATAACAACTGTTTCTACAACCATATAGCTGCAAGCATTTTAATGCATATTAATAGATGGCTCAAAAATAAGCTACATACATAGACTATAATTATACTAGCGCTGCCAAACTTCTGGAGGGATCACAAGACGGGACAAATTAACTTGATGATGTATGGCCTTGTGAGTTGAGGTGCAAGCAATGATTATTTCTCTTAAATGCTCCCTCAACAGCTCAGCACATGCCAAGATGAGTCAAATGGAAAGCCAGCATGCAGTAAAGAGAGCTTAGATAGTAAGAGTACTTACAACAGAAAACAGAGAAACTTGACTTGCTCAGAGGTCCCCGGGCTAATAGAGGTGGACGAAAGCAGAGGTCGGGGGGGTTGCGTAACAGACAAGAGGAGGAAGGATGAAAGATGAAGGGGATATTGATTTAGGGAATGGAGGAAGAGACAAAGGACAGAGAGTGAGTGGCTTAAGGCGTTGATCGGCATGTTAGATAGTTGAAAGATTAAGCAAAACCCAAGATGCCCACAGACCTGGACAAGTTTAAATTAGCATTGCAGCTATAAATGCTTCTGAAGGCCTATATATATATATATATCCTGTTTGGGAATTGCATCAATGGCCAGTATGCAGTGTTAAGTGCTCAGCGTTAGTTCAAAGCAAAAATTAGCTGCCAACACATCCAGCCTAAGAAAAAACTTAGTGGAGTTGATCTAAACCTCATATGACAGAGTATCACCTGTTATTATTGTTGATAATGTTACAGCCTCAAAATGGCAAACTCTTGGAGTAAAATAGAAAAGGTTTTGTTCTCCTTTAGACTTACTCGATTGCCCTCTCTTTTTCTTTCTTGGGAATCTGCCTGGCTTTCTTCTCTCCCGCTGGCTTCACTACTTTAGGTTTGCCCACGTCTTTCACTTTTTTCTCCGGCTGAGGGGCACTGCTGGACGAGTCCTCGTTGGTAGTATTTTTGGAGGATTTAAAAGGGTCCACAGAGTCGTCAAAATTGTCTGGATCAAAACTGTAGGAGCTCTTAGGGAGCACTGGAGAGCTGCTCGCTGTGCTGTTGCTACCAAACGGATTGAAGTTGGGGTCGTCCCACTGATTGGGATCGAAGTTATAGGCTCCTGATTTAGGAATAAGAATATCGTCTACGTTAAGAGCAGTTGAGTCTGAAACTGGCAAAGCAGTTTCTGGAAGAGGATCAGAAACCGGTTCTGACACTGTTTGAGAAACTGGTTCTGTGATAATGGGTTCTGGTGCTTGTTTAGAAACTGGCTCTGGTGCTGGTTTAGAAACTGGTTCTGTGATAATGGGTTCTGGTGCTGGTTTAGAAACTGGTTCTGGTGCTGGTTTAGATGAAGCCTCTGACGCTTTGGCCTTCTTCTTAGCTGCCAGTTTCTTTTTACCACCTAATTTCCTTGGAGGTGGCTTGGTGACTGTCCCCTCGTCCAAACCGAACTCGAGCATTACGGACTTTGCCTCTGACGACGACGACAATGACAACTCAGCTTCTACTGGAGGGGCTGCGCTGTCCTCACATGCTGGCAAAGAGCAACCGATTGGCTCTAGTCTGGGAAAAGAGCTGGAACCAAACGGTGGGGGAGAGTTCTGGATTTTGGATCCGCCGCAAGTGAAAGGGTTAAAGCCGTCATCCAGCTGGTCAGGGTCAAATTTGTAAGTGGCCTTGGGAAGAGGAAGTTCCTGTTCCTCAATTGTTTGGGGAGGTTCGTCCACTGAAGCCTTGACCTCGAGTGATGGAGGCTTAGACTTCCTGTGTTTGGTCTTTTGAGGGGGCTCTGTCTGATCAAGGCCATTGCACTGTGGTTCTGGGTCAGCCAGAGGTTTCTGCTCAAGGGGCTCGGGAGCTGGGCTGAATGCAGGTTCACTGCAATGGAATGGCTCTGGTTCTGGGGTAGGAGCAAGAAGAGAAGCAGGAAGAGGAGTAGGATCAGGAGACTGAGCTGGAGCTGGAGTTAAAACTGGATCTAGAGCTGGAGCTGGATCTAGAACTGGATCTAGAGCTGGAGCTGGATCTAGAACTGGATCTAGAGCTGGATCTAGAGCTGGAGCTGGATCTAGAACTGGATCTAGAGCTGGAGCTGGATCTAGAACTGGATCTAGAGCTGGATCTAGAGATGGAGCTGGATCTAGAACTGGATCTAGAGCTGGAGCTGGATCTAGAACTGTATCTAAAGCTGGATCCAGAGCAGGAGCTGTATCTAAAGCTGTATCTAAAGCTGGATTTAGAGCTGGAGCTGTATCTAAAGCTGGATCTAGAGCTGGATCTAAAGCTGGATTTAGAGCTGGAGCTGTATCTAAAGCTGGATCCAGAGCAGGAGCTGTATCTAAAGCTGTATCTAAAGCTGGATTTAGAGCTGGAGCTGTATCTAAAGCTGGATCTAGAGCTGGATCCAGAGCAGGAGCTGTATCTAAAGCTGTATCTAAAGCTGGATTTAGAGCTGGAGCTGTATCTAAAACTGGATCTAGAGCTGGATCCAGAGCAGGAGCTGTATCTAAAGCTGTATCTAAAGCTGTATCTAGAGCTGGATCTAGAGCTGGATCTAAAGCTGGATCCAGAGCAGGAGCTGTATCTAAAGCTGTATCTAAAGCTGTATCTAAAGCTGTATCTAAAGCTGGATCTAGAGCTGGATCTAGAGCTGGATCTAGAGCTGTAGCTGGAGCTGCAACTAGGACAGGCGCCGGGACTTGGAATGGCTCAGAGGATACAGCTGTGCATTCAGGCACTTCAGGCTCTTCATTCACTAATGATGGTGCAGAGGCAGAGCCCAAGGCCTCTGGGAGTTTCTCTGGTTGCCGTGCGGGCAGAGTCTCAAAGTTTACCTCCAGAAGGCCACCCATGGGCGCCACAGGCTCATCCTGACCCATGTTGTGGCTGAGCCAAAAATCCAGATCCAACACAGGAGCAGTCACTATCAGCTGCTCCTCCTGATCCACATCTAAAGAAAACATTTGAGAACAAAAATAATTAAAACAAATATATATTCAAATGCACAATATCAAAATTGCATTCATATTTCTTGCCTATAATTATCTCTCCAATCAAATCTAAACTCAGATGTTAGTGACATCTGATTGGTTCCTAGCCTAGCCAGCTAACTGTTCCTTTTGCTGCTGTTGCCATGGCGATGTCCTACTAGAAACTTTTTTTGCATTAACAAAAAAGAGAAAAAAAATAAAGACCTATGATTTATTTTTAGTTGTGTTGACAACAGGGGAGTGGAGTTATTATTGCCTCCAGGGAGACCTTTGACACATCAACATATTTCACTACGCCTGTCATACTCGCCATATTCATGTAATATTATGTTGCTAGGAGACTAGCACAGTCTGCTGTGTTCCTACCTAACCCTCACATTAGCAGAGTGTCCTTTTCAAAGTAATCCTGCAGTCCAACATGCCCATACAAAGATTTCATCATCCAACTCTACATGAATATTCAATAGAAAAGTACAGGACTCCTTGGTGTTCTCTCACTTGTTTTTTTATAAAGGGAGGAGCATGTGGAAGCAGGGATAAACCTCACTTGGCTGCAGGTAAGTGCACTATGTGGTCTAATTTGCTTAAGTCAATTATGGTTTTGCATGTGTTTACCATTTTGTCATGATATACTTAATTTTTTCAATAAAAAATACTTTGCACCTGTGATTCATAGTTATTTACATCAGTCAAACACTTATAATTATTATTAATTAAAGCACTTTCTGTTGTGCTTTTTAAAATCACAACAATTCTAAATAGTAAATATAAAAAAAAATATAGAATTCAAATGGATTGCCAAATGTAATTGTATCATTAATTTCACCACAGATGCCTCTTTCTATTTAGGAGACATACTAAACAACCCTTAATTATCCATTTGTTTATTACCACTAGGTGCCTTTTTGGCCCTGACAAAAGTATGAAAGTATTTAACAACGGTCCCCATGCAATATACTCATGTGATGCAGCGATGGAGACTGTGGAAGGGCTTACACAGACATAGCCATTAGCATGTTTACATTTAAAGGAGTTTCTAGAGGCACTGCCAAACTTCCTCATTCACTGCTGCAGGAAGGGATGTTTGTGGGTTGAAACAAAAGTGAACTCCCTCTTCGCTACCCAACGGTTGACCTGAACAATGTGCACGTTTGAAAATATTGTTGTAGCCGTTTTACAGGAAGGATTTACTCCTACCAATGCTGCCTCACGTCAACACATGGGCCGTTTCTCAATGTCGAGTAAACCTGCTGCAGAGCCACTATTTCAAGTATCGAGTGGTGCCGAAGGACTGTTTAAATGCATGTTAAATGCCTAGCATTCGGCGCCACTCGATGGCGTAGTATACTTGAAATAGTGGCTCTGCAGCAGGTATACTCGACATTGAGAAACGGCCATGGTCTCCTCAAAACCTCCTTAAAAAGCGGGCTGCATGATAGTAACAGCCTGATAACAATCTCAGTCCCTCCTCTATCAGTTACCAATACAACACGAGGTGAACCAAAGCTTTTGTTGAACCTGTTGAATTCCAGAGCGGAGGGCGTGCACTCTCTGCTCCAGGCTCCTCCTCTTAGTAATTCAATGGACAGCGCTTTCACCATCATCATCACACCCAAACCTCTGAGTGCATACCGTCTGACATACCAAACATGTTTCACTGCTTAGGTGTTACTCACCTTAGTTACCGCTAATAAAAACATTGCAATTCATCACATTGATATGATCCATAAGGAAATTGTGTAACAATATTATGCATTATAATCAATGTCTATAATCAAACAAACGTATGATGCATTAAATAAATTGCATATAGTATATAATAACAATTATATATAGAAAGATTATGATGTACTACAAGTATAAGAATTATAATGCACTATGGTCCTTGCAAAAGAAGAGTCAATAAGTATGTAATATCTAACCTTATACATTATTATATAACGATTTATGATGGGCTACAGTGTGTTAAGATGATTGAAAGTGTTAATATACAGTACTTTAAGCTGATGTTGTATGTTTTTAATGCATAAAGAGAAGGCCATCATAAAAACTGTGACTGAAAATCTAATATTGCCATAACTTGTCATGGTATCTTTACTTCCAGGCCGATAAAGTACAATCAAAGATAAAATGCAGAAGGCATGTACATTCTGGACAAAGTCAGACTGCATATGTATCCAATTACTCTGGTGTGGTGAACCTGATACGCCTCGCACACAGTTCAGGCACAGAAACGGAGTTAACCTAAACCAACATGTGCTATTCAAATGATTATATTATCATATAAAGATGATGGAGTTGATGCATTTAAAAAGCTATTTTTCTTTTGTTGACTATCAAAGTGTCAGCCAAATGAAATGTAATGATGTCTGAACATTCAGGGCAACATAAAAGAACTCCTGACTTCAACATAGACTCCTGTTACCATGGCAACTTCAACGAGGGAAACTGGGTTTATAATATGTATATCAAAAGTACATTTCTTTCAAACTGTTTGATACTAGTTTAATGTTAATGAGAACAGCCTGCTACCAGGGGGGTTTCTGCAACGTGTTCATGTCTTCAACAGTTAGATGACTTTGCTCCTTCTTATCTTTCTCTCTATTTCTCAGTGTTTTTTGCTCAGGAGTTGCCCCACCTGTTTTGTCTGCATCAGTGTTGTTGTTCTCCAGCTCTTCGGGGAAGGTTGAAGGAGCGTGGACAGGAGTTGATGCTTCAGGAGTTTCAAAATGACTCTCTGAGTCAGAGCTGTGGAACCCAGAGAGAGAGAGAGAGAGAGAGAGAGAGAGAGAGAGAGAGAGAGAGAGAGAGAGAGAGAGAGAAATATTCATTATATAACTGAGGAGTAGTGATCTCAATATAAACACTATGTACTCTAAAGACTCTACTTAATTAGCACTGGATTGAAATGTGCAATATGTGCAAGTACAAGGACAAATGCAAATCATTTACATTGTACAAGATGTTCCCTTCTAGGGTTGTTCTATTTTCATACTTTTTACAGGGGGGACTATCAATTCAGAGAAGCAAAGATGGTACTGAACCTTGATGCACCTTAACAAGTCTCTACTGTCCCAGATCTGTCTATATTACACCTAACTCTCTCCTTTGATGCTGTATTGTATTTCATTCATGCTAGTAATGTAGACAAAGATTAAGATAAGATAAAGAGGAAATAGGGCAGACCACTCTTTCCTGTCAAATCTATAGCACTATCGTTTGAGACGGCACCATACAAATGATCTTTATGTATGAATTTTAAAATAAGATGTGAACATTGCAACTGAATCCAGCACTCAGGTTAGCACTTGGTTAGATAACTGCTGAGAGTAAACAAACATTTTGGCATTTGAGGCTAGAGTGGTGATACATTATTCGGTCAATCAAATATCTGAGTGTGGGAGAAAAAGTAGTGGGGTAAACATTTACTTTGAACAAAGGCAGGGATAACGTTATCAAAGCAGACCCGAGGATACGAGACAGGATAGGGTCGGGTGATGCTTTGACCATGTGTCATGTTCCTGAGCAATGATTACATCATTCAACCAAACCTGTACCTGGCTGCATTGCTGGAGTGTGTGTTATATTTCTGTGCAGCCACAGAAATGAGCATGTAGTGCCAGCGAGAAAAACATTCAGTTCAAACACAGTGATGACATGAACCAAAGCCACACCAGAAATGTGTCAGCGCTGCATGGCAACATAACACATCTGACATTTAAACAACAACAAAAAAGGCTGATGCAAATAAGCCAACGGTTTCCCCCCCGCTTTTCCAAACCTTCATCATTTCAGAGATTCCTCAACCTGACGACAGGTGGACACACACACATGGACATACATGTGAAAATGCCCCCTCCTCCAGTTCAGCCAGTATGAAGCACAACACTTGCCTGTAGCTTTGAGATTTCTCCTCCTCCTCCTCCTCCTCCTCCTCTCCAAGTTGCTGCCTCTCTTCGCTGGCTTCATGCCCCTCTTCATGCCCCTCTTCATCCTCCTCTCCCTCTCCCCCTCGCACTGCCGTCCACGTCCATTTGGCCCATGACACGGGTGACAGCCAAGACATCACTCCTCTTTCCACGGGGGCTATTCAACCCTCTCTCGAATCAAAGGACTCCCTGAACTGTTTTCCAGGGCCTGACGTAAACCCTTTTCTGTGTGTTTCTCCTTAGATTTCCACCCTGCCAAAGGCTCTCACATCTTCCCACAGAGGTTCTCTCTTCACATGAGTTCGCAGATGCCAATGAAATGAAAAATCATTTATATTCCCCCTCTTCAATTTGTAAAACCTCCGTCTTAAAATCATAAATTCTTCAGGTGCCTTCTCTTCTCTTTTCCCAGTCACGCTCCCCCTGCCTCTGCCTCGGTGGCAGAATACCACAGCTCTGATCAGCTGGGTTTCAAAATGCTGTTCTCCCTCTCTCCTCTGCTGAGCACCCCCTCCCAACCTCCATCTCGGGCTGGTCCACCGATAAAAAACATAGCGGGGGAGACAGGAAACTTGAAGCTCTGAAAATGAATGCAGCTTCGGTTACTCAACCAACATGAGTTCCCCCGTGGTTGGAGAATGGTACGATCATGTCAGTCCGCTCTACCACTCTGAAGCAAAAGGAGGGAGTAAAAAAACAAACACAGAAGGTGGAGGAGGAGCTGGACTCTTGGGGCTCCACGTTTTATAGCCCATAGAGAGAGGGTAGGAATGTGGGGCTAGTTCTTTAAGCCTTCCCTGCTCCCCCAGGCTGTTAAACAGTTAACTGTTTTCTCCCATCCAGTGGCAGGCAGGCATGCATGACCGGGGCAACCAGTTTTGTTATAGCCCCAGGAGATCTACCTGATTCAATGTGTCTGCGGTTCAGACTACAGAACAGACAGGGATCCAGGGCCTTCAATGCACTCATTAAGGGATCGTAAAAACCCTTTGTTGTTTTTGACACGAGCACACATTGTACTATATTTTTCTGTTTATCTGTGTTATTGTGTTGCACTGTTGGAGAAGCCTGTGACCTAAGATTTTCATCGGCATAACTACACTGTAGATATGTTCGTATGACAAAATAAAGAACCTTGAACCTTGTTGAATGCTTTTAAGACAAAGAAGAATAACATAAGAGGACTGTTCTCTTAACTGCAAAAACCCAAGAGCCACTCATTATTATCAACAACGGACTCTCCATGTAGATTAAAAGGCCCTTGACACACACAAAGATAAACAACTTGTGGAAATAGTCTCAATTCGAAACACAGCTTCTAGTGATCTATTAATACCAGCTGATGATGGTGATATTATTAAATGTTCTTGTCAAACTGTACTTTTTCAGGAGTTGCACCCTTTATGGCACCACTGACCAGTGGTGTTCCCCAGGGCTCCATCTTTGTCCCCCTGTTGTTTGCTATAGACTAGCTCTCACTGGGACACAACATTTGTTTATATTGTTACAAGAATGAAACTCAGTTATTTTGCCCAAACTTTTGAAAGCCACCTAATCTCTTTTCTATCAGAAACCCAAGACCTGGATGTCTCAAAACCAGTTCAATTAAAAATAAATGTTGACTCCACTTCGAGCGATATAATTACTAACAAAGCACTTATATACTAACAAAGGACTGGCTTACCTAAAGCCTGTTGAGTAGCACTTGAAATGTTTTGGCTCTATGAAACCTGATGTACTTATATGATTCTGTTTTCTTCAAGTTTGTATCGTCTTGGTCGAATGCACTTATTGTAAGTCGCTTTGGATAAAAGCGTCAGCTAAATGCAATGTAATGTAATACATATTAACCAATTGTTTTTGATGTTTATTAGTGACCTCTTGTCATAACTGTTTTCTAATCATGCTTCCTTCCATATGTTATGAAAAGCTCTTTAAGTGTATTCAAATATTTATATCTAATGTCATGATTATTTAAGTCACTGTTTTCAAGGTTTAGCCACAGCACAATCTCTCCCCTATAGTTATAAAACAAATTATAGCTGGCTCCTATTACTGAATTGCTGCTACCCTAGGAGCCAAAGTACGGTTTCAGATCTGACTGAGCCCTAACTCAAAACTAATGGTGCCTGTTTTGTTTTTGTGGTTAGGAATGCTAGTACAAGAACTTCTTGTTAGAGATTCAGTAACATGTTTTACTTCTAACCTGTCTTTAAAAAAACAACATATTTGTGTCACTTAAGTTGTAATACTATATGTATTATCTGTCCTATTTGTTTATTTCACACTTTATTATGTTATGATTTAAGGGTAGTTCATTATTTGTATTTTTAGTGGCCTGATTTTATTTAATTGTACTGTGCTGTCTACAAACAATTTGGATATGTTAATTTCCAAAGCAAAATGAAACACAACATAACTTCAACATGCCCACAGCTTGTGTGCTTTTTCAAGACCACCTATGTGTGATATACTTACTGTTTTGTTAGCCTTGTATATAACATGCTAATGCCTCCTCTGTTTATTGTTTTATAATACTGTACTCCTTCTCCAGAAACTTCTCTTTGGTTTGGCAATACAACAGCTAAAACTCCTCCCAAATTCCTACACACACACACACACACACACACACACACACACACACACACACACACACACACACACACACACACACACACACACACACACACACACACACACACACACACACACACACACACACACACACACACACACACACACCACACACACACACACACACACACACACACACACACCACACACACACACACACACACACACACACACACACACACACACACACACACACACACACACACACACACACACACACACAAAAGGGTGGAGTTTGTCATTTGCCAACATATTTACTATCTGGCTTCTGGCGGGGCTTGAGGCTGGGTGGGAGAATCGATCCCTGCTTCATTGATCATGTGAAAGTGGTAGTGATGGGGTAGTAGTACAAAGAGATTATCACTGGAGTCCAATGATCAATGTGTGCCTTTATTCTGGAGATAGTTTATCTTTCCTGTCTGTTAAATGTTGGCTAACAAAAGCAGCAGTCCTATTTTTGAATTCACTGAACAACATTGGAGACCCTCAGTCGATAAGGCCTATTACAACAAAGAATACTGTCTTAACACATAATGGAGCCATCCTTGTTTATAATTCTTGATCAACACTTAGGTTTTATTTGAGTAATAAACAAAGATACAGCAAATGAATAACCTTGAATGGGAGGTGCGATTGTGGTGTGTTTTCTGCTCTATGGATGTTATTTTTCAAAATAGAAATGGGAAAGATATGAAACTCTGTCTGTTTACTTAGGTTATTGTCTTATTCTTAATGGTTGCTTGTTGCATTAAGTTAAACTTGAATTGCCATTATTTTTAGGAACACACTTAAAACCTGAAGTGAGCACCTACGTATTTTTCCTTTCAAAACAAACCAATTGTTCCCACAGGTGACAGCTTTATGTCTGTTTTTTTTCTAGTCTAAAAATGGCATCAATACACATCAGTAAGCAGTAATGTTTCCAGATAAAAGACCACCACAGCCACCAGACGTCTTGACTAGGAGTGAAGCTCCACCAAAATCCAAACACAATGCGAAAGAGCTCAGATTTCAAACACTGAGGGATGAACCCAAAAGCCCATTTTAACAAAAAACAGAAAGTGACTAAAAGCAGAAGGAAAAACAAGTCTGGCCTCTTCTCTGTTGCCACAACAACTCAAAATCTGCCCGCGTCTGTCCAAATGTGACTAATGACACAGTCTCCATGTCAGGCTTAACATTTAGTAACAATATTTTCCTGACAAAGCTGCCCTGTCCCTTAAAAGCTCAAGTGTCTGAAAGAATGCAGACATACTATTTGCACATAAGAACATGATATATTTACTCTGTGTCTTCTTCAGTAGTAGATTAAACACACTTGCCATAAATAGAAACTGTGACTCATTTTTAGAAGACAATAGTGGAGCAACATCCTTACACATAGCCCCTCCTCTGGAGCCTAAAATAAGTGTAGGCACAAGAGAGTAGGAAGCAGATTAAATGTGACTAGAAGAATTGTTTTGTGTGTTTTGAGTAACAAAGGAGGAAGAGGAAGGATAAGTGGAACAAAGGCCACTGACAGAGATAATGTGTGCAACAATATAACCATATGTTTGTAGTCCTGATTTGCCCTTACACAAGTGAGAGGCAAACTAAAGTGACAGCTCTATATGGACAGTGACAAACAGTCATCAACAGTAATCAACTAACAGCGAGGAGTGCAAGGTACTAGATGAACATGTTTCGCTTTGACTTTAGATTGACCACATCCTGTCAGAAATAAGCAACTACTGTATCAAGGCATGAAAAGACACGATTTCACTCTGAGCTGAACAGAATCAGTGTGCTGCAGCAACATCTAGTGGGAAAATTGCATAGGCACACCCGCACAGTGCACTTAGCAAAGACAAAACACATTGCTGAAAAGGATTGCAACAAACATCATCAATTTAAATACCTAATTAACAATATATAAACACCAATAAAAACCAACCTTTTACCTAATATGACATCAGCTGATTTGGAGCTTTAGTTGTGCATATTCTCAAGTAACTTTTCCAAGAAATTGACACTATTTGACCCCAAGGATTGTTTTGGGGGGCCTCATCACATACATTTAGCTGATAATCCAGGTTTATTTGCCATTGACTTCCCTTTAATTTAGCACCTTTTATAATGTACAACTATTATCGCCTATTAACTGAGAATCTTAGCACACTCATTACAAGAGACTCTAAAATCTAAAAGATTTTGAAGTCAATATCGTTTTTCCATGATCAGTATTATGTACTAAAATCAAGTTAATTAGCATTCACCTAATGGTGTGTAAACCAGAGAAAGTTATTCTGCGGAAAATAATTTCCTGGACTATCTGTTGTCCACTGCACTCTAAATGAATACATACAGAACAGTGCGTTTGTGAGAAGTGAGAGAAAATTGAGCTTTGTATGCTATCTCCATAGTAAAACACGTTGACGTAAAGACCATAGTTTAGAGCAAGTTGATACGGTCATTTGAACATAAAAAGGATAAAAGTCGAAATAAATGTACTAAATAAACTAGTTTGCTGATAAACTATGAACATTGTTTCGTCGATGGGTGGCAGTACGTTTCCCGAGGATGTGTCAGATTTATAAGAAGTCCGCCAAGCCCGAACAAGAAGCACTTCCGTTGTGACGTAATATTTGAGCCATAGCAAATGGCGGTTGAAAAGGGTGGACAGTAAACACGTTTATAACTGTAACTGTTTAAATATCATCAAAACATGTACTCGAGTGTGTCGGATTTACAGAGCAGTTACAACATGTTTATTTTCAACTTTCAGGTGGGTTCATTTGTCGTGCTGACTGGAAATGCACTGCCAAAGACACGAAAACGACGCAAACGGTAAGAAAAGTTACACTTTATGGCAGGGCTAACTTTAGCTACAGCGTTCGGTTGGCACAGTAACGCTCAGCGGCAGAGGTGGGAGAAGTACTGTGATCTTGTAATTAAGCAAAAGTATGTACTTAGTTACTTTACACCACTGGGCCAAATTAAGGTCAGCGGTCTGTTAATATGTGTGCCTAATTAGGGCTGGTGCTGTGTAGAACAATTAATAGGCAGTGTATAATAAAGTATTTCAATTATTCTGAGTACAAGTACCAATACCACGCTATAAAGAAAGCATAAAGTGGTACAAAATCAAAATACTCAGGTAAAGCAAAAGTACCTCAAATGTGTACTTAAGTACAGTACTTGAGTAAATGTACTTAGTTACTTCCCACCACTGTTAGTAGCCTATGTAATATATATTAGTATGCATAACGCCAACGTTCGCTGAGTTAGCTTTAGTTCCCGCTCTGAAGCAGTTCATGTATACATTCTAAAGCTGAATCTCAATGTCTACAGTTGATATAATGGAGAACGAAGATGGAGAAAATGAAACTGAGTCTGAAGGGACGGAACTCCGTCTGAAAGTCGAGTCGTTGAAGCAGGAGCTCCACGAGTGCAGAGCCGAGCTGGCAAAGCTACAGAAACAACTGAAGCAGTCAGAAAGACTCCAGCAGAACACAGAGAGCTACAACGAAGACCTGAGAAAACAGGTCAGTGCATACTAAAGAAATCACCATTAATGATAACAACACAAACGGTAAACATCTCTGCAAAAACACTGAGTTTAATCAGTCTAAATAATCATATTCCCATTATCATGTTATAACAGCAAGCATTTTAAGAGCGTATGCCATTTTGAATTGATCTGTTTCAGGTCGACCAGCTGAGCGCAGAGATTCATCAGCGAAAGAAGAAAGATAAAGACAGAGTTGACAGTGAAACTCAAACGGAAGAATATGTATGGACAGAAACTGGTGTGTTGATTTTGTATTTACATTACATACATTAATTTATCGTTTGTATTTTTGTCCGAAAGTGAGGAAATAGTTACTAAGGGTTCAATATTCCTTTGTAGATTATTACAACTACTACTATGGAGGCAACACTCAGAACCCAGAGGCTTCAGACAGTCAGGAAGGCCTGAATGCAGCAGCAGTAGAAGCAGCAGATGGCAGCAACACAGCAGGGGTTTCAGCACCAAATGAAACAACAACAACAGCTGCAGCAGCTGATGTTGATAACCCCACGCCTGATAACGGTGTTGAAGTCACAACTGAGGTTTGTTTATTATAAAGATACTTGAATTAAAAAGTAACTGCACATGTTTCTTTTAACATCATGTCATGAAATCGACGTTAGAATGCTATTGATAGTTTCACATATCGATTAAGTGAATCCTCACTAAACCCATATACTGAAGTAAGGAGATGTTGATATATATGGATAAGTGCAATTGGAGTTATGACTAATTATTGGCATTGTCTCATTCAGGAAGGTGATGGAGGATCCATAGCTGATATTTTGAGGGCCACTGCTGAAGAGGCTATGACGCAGACCGGCTTTGTTTTTGATGAGACGCATGGGTTGTACTATGACCACAGCACAGGCTTCTACTACGACTCGGTATGTCAAAAAACACCCTTTTCAGTACAATAAGGCTTAATATAGCAGAATATGTTAAGCAGCATATTTTTTTCGTCCCAGTCATCTGATTTTTAAACACAGTTCTCGTCCTCAGGGCAGTCAGCTGTACTATGATGCCAACACAGGCATTTACTACTACCATGATACAGAGAGTGGACGATACCAATTTCATTCCAAGATTGAGGTGCCTGCTGCACAGACTGCTGCAGAGCCTTGCAAAGAAAAGAGCACAGGTGAATGGAAGGGCAGAAAGTCAAAGAAAGGGTCCAAGAAAAGCTCCCACCAGGACAATAAGGTATGTTACATCCGTGGATCTCTGACTGATGCATTACAGAGATACATTTTATGCTTGGTGGCTGACAGTGGGCTGATGACTTTGTAGTTCCCCTTTTTAAAGACTTAAATTAGTCATCATTGTATTGGTCTCAGTCTTCCAATGCTTGTTTTTCTTGAAATATGTAAGATTAGTTGACTAAAAAGATTGTCCTCTGACCTAGGTGCAAGAGGTGACTTGCTCATTGGCTAAAATGAAGATTTCTTCTTACTGGGATTCTGCTTCCCGCAAAGGTACACCTTTCCTTCCAGCACGCAAAGCAATACAGAAGATTAGATCAATACTTTTTCACCTAGACTCTTAATTCAATAGTTTTGCCATCACAGTGGGGTGAATTCATACTGATAAAGCACTCCTAGAGTTCAATGAAGGTGGTGTTATTCGCACAAGCAGCACCTTAACATTTGTAGGTCTATATCAAGCTTTAAAGTAAGGGATTACATTTTTCACACAATAAATGTTAGGATGGCAAAGTAGTCAATTATAGCCCAAGTGGAGGATAGTTGTAATTGTATTCATAAAGCATTCCTTTCATCTTGTAAGATGACAAAAAAGGCTTTTGTGTACTTTAAGAATCTGTTTAAATGCCCTTTAGTTACTCTGTACAGCGGCATAAACCACAAATGATTCAAAGTTTTAGCTTTGCTTATGAATCTGGGAGCAGAGTAGGATTAAGATCATTGTAGATTTCCTGGTGTCATTTTAGAGGTCTATAGGTAATTGCCTTTGAAGACTGAAACTATGTACAAACACGGTGTCAGACATGAAACATGGGATCTACAAAGCCAGCTTGCCCCCTGTCAGTGAACATCACTGAAGATAGTAAACTCACTGTTGACTGTCTGATGGCAGGAACTCAAATTTGACGAGGTGAAGTTGGAAGAAGAAGAAATTGACTGGGTCGAAAGGCCAACAACCAAGAGGAGCACAGAATCACGAAAACTGAAGCGAAAGTCTTGCAGTCCGGACACGGCCTCGCGTAGAAAAGACTCTCATAAACACAGAGCGGATAGCGACAAATCTTCGTCAAAGAGGAAGAAGCAGAAAAAAAGTTCCCACGATGATGATAAGGATAAGGGTCGATCAAAGAAGAAAAGTAAGAAATCAAAGACAAAAAAGAAGAAAAAGAAGAAAAGCCCGGCTCGGAGCGATGATTCAGATGATAACAGCGAACCAGAAGAGGGTGAGCTCACTGAGTCGGAGAGAGAAGAGTGGGACTCCACTCCCTCGGCCTCTTCTTCCAGCTCCAGCTCCAAGGAAAGCTCCGAGGCAGAAATGGAGACTCAGATTAATGCAGGTGAGAGGACGAAGCAGCTAAATTCACAGCCGGGCCCGCATCCAAAAAACATTGTACTTGGGTGAAGTAGTTTAATCTGGCTGTAATTGAGATGTCATCGTTACTATCACTAGCTTTTTGAGGCTGACACGTTCCCTTTTTTTTTGTTTACAGCCAAAGAGATATGGCCGCCCTGTGTCAGAGTGACAGTGGTCAGATCTCCAGTGATGCAGGTCGGCACTCTGTTCATCATCACGGCCACCTCTCCAGCCACCATTGGCAGGTTTGTGCTATTTCTCTCTTGTGCATGTTATTATACAATGGGTTTACAAAGGTAAACAGGGAGGCTGCTAACAAAGAGAATGACATGGCTTTAAGAAATAACCCCCCTGTGAAAAGTGTTGACTCACTTAGTGAAAATATGAATATTGATCTCTGGGTAAGTTAAAAAGAAAACAACCTGCTGTCTCTCCTGTTGCAGAGAGAAAAGCATGGACCATGCAATCCTATTATCAGAATTGGGAGTGAGCAAGGTAACTTTTTGCTCTTATAAATTGTCCACGGATCTTCCTAATTTATTTGCATTTGTGATGTTTCTCACTGAACTGTGTTTGGGTCCAGTTTCACGCAGAGGTGTACTTCGACCAGGAGCAGCAAGGCTACATGCTGGTGGACCAGGGCAGCCAGAATGGAACAGTCATCAATGGCAACCGGATCTTGCAGGTCAACATTTGATCTCAGTTTGTAGCCTTTAAAAAAAAAAAAAAAAAGCCCTTAAACTCAGTAATGACACTATCAATGGATCTTCATACTACAGCCCAAAACCAAGTGTGAGCCACAAGCACTGATGCACGGCGACGAGGTGAAGATGGGAGAGACTGTGCTGTCCTTTCACATCCACCCGGGGACTGACACCTGTGATGGCTGCGAGCCTGGCCAGGTGATGGCCCACATCAACAAGTACAAGAGAGAGGAGAATACAGGTGAGCCACCTCATGAGAAATTAGTTTTAAGTCCAAGTGTGACAGCCAAGGCTTCAGACATTTCGTTTTTCTGTTGTCGGTCGGTCACATTCTCTTGGTCACGATTGAGGGGATTCATAAAATGTGGCAATGGTGAACTGATTAGAATTTGGCAGTAAAAGGTCACTGAACTAATTAGCGATTCTCTGTATATTTCCAAAGCCCCTGCGGCTCCCACCAAAGAGGACAAAGAAGCACTGAGACAGAAGGAGCTGAAACAGATGAAGGCCAGATATGGCTTGCAGGTGAGTTTCATCAGGACTAGCATCCTCAAGTTTAAGCTTTAAACGTCTTGTTTCTTCATGCAGCCAATCACCTCTGTGCTTTTCTGTAAACAGAGCAGTGAGTATGAGGAGGCCAAAGCCCTGAGGAACCCCAGGTACCAGGACCGAGCGGAGTCTCGGCGACAGACTGTCGGTAGTGAGGGTGTTTTCCAACGAGACGATGCACCTGCTTCTGTTCATCAGTAAGTACATTGCCCTTGACTATATTGGTAACGAAAGATAATATAGGATGATGTGCTAATCAAGTATTACTCGTTTCTTATAGGGAGATCAGTGAAGTCAATAAAGGACGGAAAATGCTGGAAAAGATGGGCTGGAAGAAAGGAGAGGGGCTGGGTAAAGAGGGGACTGGCATGAAAACCCCGGTAAGTCGAGTTCTACTGATGCCTTTGTTGGCAGGTTGACTGAAAATGTATTGTAAGTCAACAAAACAACTTAATTATTGTTCTTTTTCCTTCCTTTCTGCACAGATTCAACTGAAAATCAGGAAGTCCCAGTCCGGTTTGGGGGCTGGTGCGGCCTTGTCTCTAGACGCCGCCTCTGTGACCAAATCAAAGTCCCAGAAGAACTGGGAGAAAGCGCGTGAAAGATTTGCCGATACGTGCCAGCCTGATGTGCCGTCACCTCAAACACCAAAGAACAAAGCCTGGGTGAAAGGAGAAGAGACGGCTGACACAGAAGCAGGGGTTGAAACAGAGGGCCAAAGTTTAGAATAGCTAGACACAGCTGGACGTTTGACGTGTATCACTGTACTGCCCGAGGAAACGTGTCTTTACATTAGAAAGCAATAACACTATTTCCACATTGAAACAATTTTGTTATTTTACAGTCGTCGGGAACAGTCGCTGAAGACCCTAGCAACCAATCTGAGCTGGTTTACTCAGTTGTGAAGAACTACATCTGTCAACGCTACCTGTCAACCAGTTTGTAAAGTCACAATCTGTTTGTATAATGTGTTGGTTCCTCCTTCTGTAGAAGTGAGTTGTGTGGAATGTTACAGTCCAAACACTGAGGAACTCAGTGAGCGTGTTTCAAGGTCCAGTGTGCCTGTAGCGCTGCCTCCCAGAATAAAGGCAACATGAATCGCCTCGAGCTAATATTGACACGTT
This sequence comes from Gymnodraco acuticeps, assembly GCF_902827175.1. NCBI lineage: Eukaryota > Metazoa > Chordata > Actinopteri > Perciformes > Bathydraconidae > Gymnodraco > Gymnodraco acuticeps. The sequence continues at coordinate 1,631,762 of NW_022991244.1, forward strand.
GGAGCTATATTTCTCACAATGAGATTATGGTATGATGACACAAATCTCTCACAAATCTGTTGGAGACGATCCTAAAACACTAATCATGTTAAACCAGTCTCAACTACTGGTGTGTTGTACATAAAATAAGAACATGCTCAACCACTGTTTATGATCATGTTATTTTACTTGGCATTTTGCATGGCATGGCATGGACATACTTTTGTGAGGCCAGTAAGCAAACAATTTTAACAGTCTGTATGCAGTCTTATCTGGGAGCTCATGGGGGTGTGTGAATATTTGCATGTGTGTGCAAGTTGCGAGCTTGAACAGAGGCCACTCTAAAATTAAAAATAATGCAAGTTTAGTTAAATCCTCAGTATTTTAGTTTAGTAAATAGTATACGTTTCACTGCTACTTCGTTACTAAAACTGCATACATATTCACAAATATGTTCAGCTGAAAGCAACACACATCTCAAGTCAATGAATGGAAGTGACAACAGTTTTTTTTCTGTTAAGTCAGCATACAACAGGTGAGGAATTTGACTCACATGACACTGCTGGTGTGACTCCTTGAGCTGGCTCGCCTGCTGCCCTTCTTCTGACTGATAGTGCCACCCATTGTAATTCCTTTGGTTGATGGATAGGCAAACTGGTGTATTCTCTTAGCTAGTGTGCACACTAGCCTGCATTCCTGAGTAGCAGCGCTTCAATGCCGTCAGCGTTCTTCTTCTCTACTGACAGGTGTGTCCTCCTGTTCCTCCGTCCTCCTGTTCCTCCCTCCTCAAATCTCCTCCCTCAACTTTACCACCAGAAAGTAAACACTCAGACGCTGATACTGCAGTCGTGTAATCAAACTGGGAGGGATCAACTTGTGTCTTCTGTGCCCGGTTCAATTGGGTAGAAAGTCTCAGCCATAAAAATATGTGGTGAGTCACGAGATAAGTGGGAATTCGTTCTTCTGTGAAGATGTTGCTTAAGGCTCTCCAGAGATCTGGCTTGACCAGTTCAGAGGAACACTGAGCCACTGTTTCTTTCAGGGAAGGCTTCTCATTATGTCATTTCTGCCTCATGTAGGGCAAAATCAGCAGATTGGAGTTATATTCATGGCCTGTTTCGTGTTAATGATGTTATATGATAACAGTAATTCAATCCCTCTTGAAGTTCAGTTCTTGTAAACACTGCAGGGTACACAGAATGGCTAATCTGTGCAACAGTGCATGTTAATATTGTAGTGAAAAGATCACTTCGCTCACAGTTGGAAAATGTGAATACTCCTGAGGCAACTTGGATTGGACTCTCACAGGCAAGTGGGAGCACGTTTTCTTTAAGCCTTACTATAGCTATAAGTAACTTACTGAAGTGACAGGCAGTGTTTTTGTAAATGTTTTTATATTCCTTACAAAGCCTCAGACTAAACAGTAATTTATAATCTATAGTAGCTTTCACACACAAAATAAATGATTGGGATTTATGGAAGCGGAAATAGGTACTTTTTGTTTTTGATACATTTTAAGAAAAATGTGTGTGAAAAAATATATTTAATTTATATATATATATCATTAATTAATTTATAAAGCAGTTTTACATAATTGTACAGTTTATAACCCTGACGCAGATGAGGAAAATGTAACTGCTGTTTTAATAACCAAGTGGAATTTTTACAGTCACTAAAACTTGGCATTGCACGATCGGACCCTCACAATGACACCTTGTTTTCCGCCCCTTCTAGCGTTTGACTGGTCAATCACATACATGCACAATCACACTTGTCACAAACACTGGTGTGTCCTGCATTTAAAAAAAGAATCAGACAAAGAAGAAGGGAGTGTCTCATCTCTGCAGATAAAAGAGGTATGTTTCTACTGAGGATAAAGGGTTTCTGGTATTTAGATGAAGCTTGTTCTCAATCTTGATAGTCACAACAGAGGCAGAAGTTATGAAGAGAAGTACTTTTCATTATCAGATTTATTTACATGCAAGATTAAATCACAAATTGTCTAAATCAAAGTAATATGTTTCTTATGCTATATTTATTTAACATTTAGTCTGTTTTAAAAATAAATGTACATCATAAAAAGGACTTAAATCATTTTTAAGTTACTGACCTTAACTAAACTTCTTTTAAATACTGTTCTTCAAATATACCCTCGGTCTATGGCCATAAAATCAACTTTAATTATTATTTGAATAATCATTTAATGTACATTTTTCCATTATTCAAGAAGAGGAGAGTTGCTCAAATGGTAATCTTTATCTTATCTTATTGGATTGTTTCACTGTGTGAATAAGCTGATTTAATTATTCACTAGACAACAAAATGTGCCATTAAATATGCTTTTTATCGTATTATTGTTCCTAAACACTGACACGATGAAGCACTGATAGTTATCATGTTTACGTAAGATAGAGTTACCACATCTAGCTTCTTTTATAAGCTACTTTTAGCAATAGGATATTTTGTGAAAATGGCCTGGTCATCTAAAGTTCAAGGAGTGTAAAAGGTTTGGGACTACAGTGTAACAGTATAATATCGAGCTCCACTCTGCCCCCCTGTGGAAGCTGGGGAGAGAACATTCATCCTCATCTGTCATGAAGTAAAGCTCTGCGTCAACAGTTTAAATTGTGTACTGTAGACTTTGTCAGAGCGACCACACAGTAACAGTAAGAGAGCGACTCCTTCATTGTCATCATTCATAGTTTTGTGCAGGATGTCATTCATTGTGATCATGGTCAAAGGCAGGGCTCACTGCACTCTGTAATTTAGGGAAACTCACCTCATAAATACAGCCCAGTGACCGTGTCCCTGTTTAAAAGACTGGAACTGCAGTTGTGTGCGTTTTAGAGCTTTCCCAGTGTGTTGTGCTGGTCAGAGCTGACTGCAGCTTGTTGCACTTCACAATGTGTTCATCTGAGCGAGTCAAACAGCTGTGTGGCAGAATTAAGTTTTTGTGTCATATTCACATAAACAGTCATGTGAGTGATCACAACAACAAAGTGAAGACAATAGCTACAGACAGATGGGAGTCCTCTCTTTGGTATGTAATGTTTCACTACAACCAGGTGGACCGCAGAAACGTGGTGCAGGGATGAGGGGATAAATGGAGAAATATAGACCTATGGTGTAATACAAAAAATGATAGATACTTCAAATGAGGGAAGGCCCAGCGTGTGTTGAACAAAATGTTGATGCCTTTACATGCTATTTGTAATGTTCAGGGAAGTTAACTATTTTTTTACCAAACATCTACACACGCAAACTGTATCACTGCATAAAAGGAAGTATGTATTTCTTCGGTGCTTTTAGAACCGCAAGCCGACGCCAATCTAAGTTCATTATATTTGAGGGTCGGACATTTCTACTGCCAACATCTCAACCACTCAGTTGCCAACACCAACACAACCTAGATATATATGTTTATATCCAAAATATGAATTTACCAACCCTAAGAATATATTTTAATATTGTTATTGTTGTTCTTAGTTTAAATGCAGGACTTTTAATTGTAACTGTGGTTTTGCTACGTTTACTTTATAAAAATATCTGAATACTTCTTCCGCTTGTTTTCAGTCTCTGTCTTTGTGTCAGACAGAAGCAGAAAATCACAACAGCCAGACTCAACATACTTTCATTTCATTTTAACCAGACAACGTGCGTCTGCCTGCGTCTGCAACTCTGTGTTATTGCAATCTCAGTCTGAGCATGTGAGTCCATTGAGAGGCATGAGACCAGAAGCGACACAAGTCTGAGAAACAGTTCTGTGTTGACTCAACTTCCCCCCACACTTCCGGCTCAGCTGGCCCTCCCAGCCGCGTCTGTCCAAGCCTGAGCCTCTTTAAATCAGAACAGAGCACACTGGCTCAAAACACGCAAGATTGCACCATTTTAGAACTTGAGATTTGGGCACACAGAATGCACTTGTTGGCTGTGAATGCGCGTGTGAGAGGAAGTGGGGGTTTACATGCCTGATAGTTCACAGATCATCCAACTAAAACCTTTTGGCTGAAAGGAAATGATCCTCATTCCAACCACATTCCAGTGTGAATATGTTTTTTACCCTCCTTCAGAATTGTCTTTTTCATGCTAGGAAATTAGATAACACAATTTGGTAAAGGAGGCTCTTGCTAAAAATAAAACAGTGTTAAAGTAAAGTGTGTTATATAATCCTATTAAAGCTGTCATAAGACTTTTACTGTTTATATGAAAGGGAAATAGCCCTTCCCAAGTGTTTCATGCCATGTGTCTTGTTATTAATACATCCAGATCAAAATTCCTTTGACACAAACTGAATGGAAATTCCAACAAAACTATGGCTTCCTCCCGGCAAGTGACTGAGCCGCTGTTGAACGTCTTCCACCCTCTGCCTTTCCTGCTCAGACCCGATCCTCTGGGTGCCTCCCTGTGACCTCATCTTCCCAGAAAATCTTCCAGAAACCTCAGCAGCACTCGCTCACATGATGCAGCCTCGATGCAACTTGTCCAACAACAAGAGACCGGTCTTTCTTTACAGAAAAAACATCTAGCCTTGCTTATTATACGTCAACAGCACTGATGGTGGTGTCCCAGCAGCCTGTTCATTCAACCAGAGTATCAACCATTGTGTGTGTGTGTGTGTGTGTGTGTGTGCGTGTGCGTGTGCGTGTGTGTGTGTGTGTGTGTGTGTGTGTATGTGTGTGTTGAGAAGCATCCTGTTTATACAGCCTGGGTACCGCTGCCTGCTGTGACAACCTAAACAAACCACATTTTCAGTCTGAACCTTATTGTTCGTGCCAAAGTTTCCATTTCAATCTTTGTGACTCATTCCTCCTTAAGCTCCAAAGTTTTGGTGACCTGCCTGTTGCTGTTAGTCTTAACATGAACAGCATTAATGAACAGAAGTACTAAAAAGCTCGGCACATCACACACACACCGCTAAGTGCTGGGTCGACTAGTAAAGGGTATTATAGAATCATGAAAAGAGGCTTTGTGTTCATGCATAAGACAATAGCTCCCACATGGCAGCAGGACTTTTAAACCAGACACAGCAGTGAGTCATAAGGCATACTGTCCAAAAGTCAGCAGATCAATACCAGAAAGCACAGTAAAGCAAACATATACTCAAGGAAAGCACAGACTGATATGAATAACGGGGCATCTGACAGGCAGACATGCTGTCACAGTTTGAGTGTAAATCATACCTCTGCTTCTCTGAGGACTGTGATGGATCTGATGGGATGTTTGTGTCCTTTCTTCACAACACAGAAGATGGAAAAGGTCTTCGTTCCCTGACAGCGGTCCTGAAGGGAGTCTGTGCTGTGACTGCTGTTGGAGGCGCCGGTCTCTGAGTGAAAATACTTGTTCTCTCTGCGTGGCGGAGCTTAGTCCATGTGGCTGGATGGGGAAAGGGAAATGAACTTTCTGGGCAAAGAGCCAAGAGCAGAGTGGGTTTTAAAGACACAGCATGTTTGCAGTGCTATATACAGATCAGGCACACTTTACACCGAGTAACAAGTAAAGACCTTTCCAGCTTCTGTATTTATCAAAGTTAGCATTTAGCATTACAGTGGACCATACAACACTACATTGTCAAATTATCTAAATTTAAACTAACATAATAGGGTCACATTAGTAACGTTAGCAGCTTGAATCTACAATAATGCATAACACTCACACACAATCTCACAGAATGTCCTTCTTCTAGTGGTGAAATGTGAAGTACTTACTTTTCACTGTACTGTGCTTCTACTTTCCCTTTCTCCAAACAGTTTTGAATGCCAAACTTTTAACACATTGGTATATGTTCAGTTGTCCTACATTAAGCCCTTTGCAGTGCATGTTTAATAAAAAAAAATGCAGTTATAGTAATTGATATTACCATATCATTTAAAGGTAGGAGCTCCAACAAGGCGTTTAGGACAGAGCGAATACACAGAGATGCTGTATGAGAAAACCAATGTGATTTTGGAAAATTGAACGATGTAAATCTATTCTAGTAGACCTCAACAATGGAATTATGATCAGTAGAAATGGCCATGACATGGGACCTTTAAGCAAACACAAGCAGTCATAGTTGTGAATAAGTGAACTGATGTCTCCCTCTTTTGGTGAATCATGAGAAGGCAACTGCAACAGAAAACAGCTATCATATTGTACCTCTAAGAATAAATAATAATAATAATAATAATTACTTTGCTTTATCATATACGTTCATCTCTATTATTTTTATTGTTTTTGCCAGTCTGAAAAATAAGAAACCAGCTTGAACTAAGGCTTAAATTACATTGAGAACATCACAGTGCAACATGCTAACTAACTGCTTATGGCATGGAACAATTATGTTTATAGTGAGTCCATTTGTAACATTAATTATCGTCATGTTTGCTTTCAGGAAACACATGACATCACCTCTTCATCCCCAGGGAGGCAAATCAGAAAGCTAATGACTCTACATAGGCTCATCACAGCCGAGCATCACACAGAGGCACTGCAGCAGTCCACAGTCCACTATGAGCCGAGGTTTTCATCGCAATATGTGATGAGATCGTTTTCTCCTCTGCTGCTTCTCTCTTACTATAGAGCAGGCTGGCCTCCATATGCATCCTACCATAGCCCCCATTCATGTCCACTGTAGCCTGGCAACAAGCTGCTAAGCTTCACCACTTCAAGATGAGGTGATACAAAACGGCTTAGTAATATCAAGATGTTTCTTACAATTTGAGGCCCTGAAAACCTGTTTTCTCAACTAGCTTTTGTGATGACAACGTGAACACATTTGTCTTTTTATACCTTAACAGCTTTTGGTGAAGTCACTGTTTAGTTATTTATTTATCTCACTCGTTTGAGGTTGGTAAATTACAGGGGGCTCTCTCAGTAAAGTTTTCACTGAATGCTGAAAAATAGAGGATTCTGGGCATGACAAAACATATGAAAGAGAGAGGCTGCTGAATGTATTGCACAAAGCACACTTATAACAACCCTGAATATTTCCAGATCAATAATGTTATAATATATATATTAGGGACAGAAGATAAGTCAGATGTGGTGTGCTAACACATTTTTTACATTTTGTATTAAAAAAATCCAATACCAGGACATTAAGCTATTGATTCTATGCATTTGCAGCATTACAAATATTAAGTAATGTCACATACTTCTGTTAGAGCTGGTGTTTTTTTAATTTTTTTTACTGTCAATCAAATCTGATCAATCTCCAGCCACATGTTCCTGATGACAGCATGTAGCAGATCTGTCAGCATCTGCCCCTAGCAATCAGGGTTTTTGAGAGTTAAACTGTGAATAAGTAATACCTTAAGATTCGCTTTGAAAACTTTGATTCATCAATATTTAATGTTTAAGTAAAAGCCTTGATTTATAGCCAAGTGTTGGGGAGCTTACATATTTGCTGACATCCAGCAGTCAAACCTCTTGCCTTGCTGGAATTACATGTAGGACACTGTGACATGGCTGGGTGCCACAAATGCAGCAGAGCACACTTCTGACCACAGCCAACCAAAACTGAATATCAGTTAGTTACACCTGAAATGTCCAATTGGCCCCTTGAGGGTACGGTAGCAATGTGCTGTGCCACTCGTTAAGTTGATATGTTAACCCTAACCCTAACCCTAACCCTGAATGCAAAGTGCCTTTTTTGTACACATCAAGTAGATATTAAGCACCATAATCATTCAATTTGAGTTGTGTTTGTTACAACCTGGCAAATCTAAGTCCAATATTCATTCTTTTTTTGCTCTGGTTTTGGTCTCCACTAACTCATGAGGAAATCTCTGGTTCTTCAATTGCAAAGTAGCAAGCACAGGTAGCAAGTAGTGTAGTTGGGTCAATGGAGCATTTCCATTGAAAACACCTCATTGATGCAGTTGAAAAACAATGCAACTAGAGGGATGAAAATGAACCAAAACTGTTTTTAGCTGGGCAGCTAAACAATGGGACTACATTGAGTATACATGTGACGTAATTGAAGTGTTTACATCAGCTACAAACAAAGCTAGTTTACAGTTTTCATAAAAAAAGGACTTTATAAAGTGAAATGTGTAGCTTACAAACCTGTCCACATACAACCATATCCATTGGTGTCCTTGTCCATGTGGTTTGGCCAACAACCAGGCAGATAATTGTAGATTTAAACCAGTTTTCGCATTTCCACTTAATTACGGCAGCCATGTTGCAGGATGTTGTTTTGCACTTTTGCCACCCAGTGCGACTTACTTTCCGGTGGAAAGTGACGTCATTGCACACCGTTTAAATAAACCCATATCCTTGAGGATTTGCTGATTCAAATGTTAATTAACTGAAGGTTCATCCATGTCTAAACATTGTATCAAAACTATTAATAAGCCTATACCAACTTTACATTTGAAGCCAAGTGTTCAGGAGATATTAATATAATAATATATTAAAATAGCAATCAATTACTTATAATATAAATCAATTTTCAAATGCTTTATTTTTTCAATACTGCAATCTCAATATGAATAAGTGTTTATTTTGCTGGAGATACTCCATCTGCTAAATGTTCTTCTGTTGCTGTGCAAACTACAAATTGAAATCTTAGATGCAGGCTCTGCTTTTGCATAAATACACAAAAGAAAAAAACATTTTGTACAAATCAGAATGTGACTCAAATCTGTCCAGCTCTGTCTCGGGTTCCCTGCCACAGATCAGATGTGAAGGATGGATGTGATGAAGATGTTACATCACTTGCAGTGCAGCCAGACGCCAGCAGCAGCTCGGAGGTATCGCGGCGCACAAACCAAACTGGCCATATTGTGCACCAGCTCTCCGCAAATCGCCTGCGTCACACCTAAAAAAAACATAAACCGGCTCTGGATCAATTAAGTCATCACATCGGAAAAATACGCTGTTTTTAAAACGCTACTCGTCTGAGCTGGTAAGTGTTTGGATGCGGGAATTCCTTTTTTTCCACCGTGATGCATCTGTCCCATTATGTCGAAGCCTTGCTTGTCCTCTCCTGCGCTTTTGTGGTTAACAGGCTTTCTCATGGCCCACATAGCGCCTCACATCTTTTTGTTTGATATGTACTGCTGTTTGCATATGTAAAAAAACATCTTGATATTAATCATTACATTATTTATGTAGAGAATAATCCTAATCCCCCTCGTTTAGCAGTAATACGCGTTTGTTTATCCCCCCTCAGGTTGATTTTTCGTGCAGCGAAAATGGTTAAACTGGGGAATAATTTTAGCGACAAAAACAACGGGAAGGTGGTTTCTGAAGATGGGTTTGACACCATCCCTCTCATAACACCATTAGATGCCAGTCAGCTCCAGTTTCCTCCACCAGATAAGGTAAGATTTGTTATGTTATATTTCTCCATTGATTTGGAGAAGTCACAGTGAGGGGCCCTTTCTCATGTATTTCTATCATTCCAATTAGTCCAATTTAAGATGATAACAATGAAGGAAAACACATTTATTTTGTGTAACCAATGATTATTCTTACATGTCTGTTATTTTCTATAGAACAATACACATGATTCTCCTGCTTCTGTAATCCCCCATTTCTTCCTAGAGCTATACCTGTAAACTGATTGGATATTCTCTCCTGTACATGTGTGTTATGTGTTTCTACTAGGTGGTGGTGAAGACAAAGGCAGACTATGACGGTGATAGCAAGAAGGGGAAACTTCGGTCTCCTAAAATTGCAGAGTTTTCAATAAGCATCATCGAAGGTGTATCTGAGCGTCTCAAAGTAAGAATGATGCTGCTGCCTGCCATCGTTTTGCGTTTCATACATCATCCCATTTCCAATATGTGTCTCACACTCCTACTCGTGCATATGCCCCCAGAGCAGACAGCTATCTCCCTGCAGCTCAGGACGTTTGTCATAATAACCCCCCCTCCCCCTTTCCAAGTTATACTTCCTTGCTCATGCTACTTAAATGGTCTGTGCCTGTCGTAGCTATACACAGGAAGACATAATGCACAATGATTCGGTTAACCCCGCCCTGAAACGCTCATTAATTCAGCTGCTGCCATGGCGATGGCCTCCAAACGGCAGCATCGCTCCCACCTCCCTCAACACCCCCCTGACTGATACACCATATACAATGATTAAAATATATGCTTTTGCAAAACGAGAGGTCAAATCCTACTTTTGGTTCACTGAAGACTCCCTTGCATACTTCAAAATTCATGAGCTGTGTTGTGCATATGCAACACTCTTCCCCCGCGATCAAAATCAACAGATGAAACAGTCCCTGTGAGTTAAGCTTCCTTCAGTGATCCAGCTTTAATTCTGAAACATCTAAAAGACAAGGAGACGCATCACTGTCTCAGAGAACACAGCTCGCATCCTCTGATCAAGACTTTGAAAAGCTGCCCTTTCATCACACATAGTTTCTTTCATACTTTCCTGTTGCTTTGCCTTGTACATGTCCTTCAGTCTGCTCTGCTGTGCAACTGCAGGATTCAAACAGACAGATAAAAAAGAATATTTTTTCACTGATATTGATACATGCTGTTAACAGTCCCATAAAATAAGGGAACCTGGTGTGAAACAGTATTTGAATGCACAGCACTTTGCTCCCAAATCAAATAAATCCTCAAGAATATCCTGACAGAAAACTCAACACTTGCATCATGCTTCACTGTTTCAACTTCTTAGCTGTTACTTTAGAAAATCTAATTTCCCCTGACTGTTAAAAATAGCTCGGAGCTCAACATCTTAAGCGATAATGAGGCAATTTCTCCCACACTTTGTCTTGTCCCCCTCCCACTTCCTAGAAACACCAGTAGCCGTTACATAACTCCCCAGAGAGGTGAGAGCTTGGCTTTACAGATGGTCGCACTAGCCATTTTTCTGTCGCGCTATTACACGCAGAACATTGTGTATAGGCCTGACTGGTTGTTACCTTCTGTTATATATACACCCACGTAGGACATACAACTTGGACTTCTCATCTACACCAATGTGCAACTCTCACATGGATATGTTTTCTTTTAATACTGCAGCATTGCAACAGAAAATAGTCAGAAATATAAAATCTGGGGATGCACAATAGGTTGTTTCAGCATAATAGTTACATTGCATTATGTGCAAGTACAATGTCAAGAAAGGCACATTTACTCAAACATACTGTGAAATTACTACAATTTAAGGGTTCTTGGATGCTCAGAGTTTTTTGCTAGGAAGTGAAAACAGGCTCTGTATGCACATGGAACCACCAATCACAACCTTAGATCACTTTAGTAAACAACCAAAGCATATCCTGATGGTCCTTGACCACAACCTGAAAATAAATGAGGAACAGGTGAAAAAGCAGAAATACACAATGTCAGTGGTATGGAAACAGGTTGACTACAGTAATGTTGATGTTGTCTGGAAATAGGTACTCTGTCATCATCTAGTGAAAATTCCTGCACATTTCCATATTTCAAATATAGTGCGGAAGAAAATATATCTCGCCTTAATAAAATCTGTTGTCCCACTCCTTTCCCGTCATGAAGACACACATGGTAGGTTTCTTCTCTTAGCGGAGCTGTCACATACAGTGGATCTGATGATGGAGCTGTGTGTTTCTTCTTCAGGTGACCCTGCTGGTGATCTGTGCCCTGGCCTTCCTGGTGTGTGTGGTGTTCCTGGTTGTCTACAAGGTCTACCAGTACGAGCAGCCCTGCCCTGACAGCTTTGTTTACACGGTAAACACTTTTAACATTATTGTTTGTGACCCCACCTGACGGGCAGGGGCGCCGTAAGGGGGTGAAAAGTTAGGACGATTCTAAGGGCCCGTGACTGACAGTGGCCCAAACTATTTTAAGTTTGGGCCCCCATTAAGAAAAAAATGTTTAAGTAACCAATGTGATATATTTTCATGGGAACCAAAATCCCTGGCGGCGCCCCTGCTGACGGGGATATGTTAATGTGATCATTTTACTTTAGTGATACTCTTTTTTCCCATTTTCATACTCCATAAAGTGTTTTTTGAATTGTGTTGAAGAGTGATACCTAAATAAGGTTTATTGTACAATGAATACACCTTGTACAGTACAAAACACATATAGACAGCCAGGCTGTCTTAATAGTGTTCAAATTGCATTGTGTTGCAAATAAATTCAGCAATGGTATTCAAGTATTTCTGAATTTTAAAGATTCTGTTTCACAATTAAAGTTGATTTTGTTTTTGCTTGCAAATTTACCCATTTAATACCGCTGACATTCATTAAATAGATAATGTTAAATGAATGAATGATTTAATCGTTTTTTTACTTCTTCATTAGCTAAAATCTGGGGAATCAGTACAGCCACTACAAGTCACCAGCTTTTGGTTTTTAAATGAATCTGAATGAATGAATCTGTTTTATGGTACTTAAAAGCAAGATTATAACTTCTAATACATACAATATAACACAAATCTCACTCTTGCAAATGAAGCATTTAATTAATGAGCAACAAAACAAACCATTGCTCAGTGCACTCCAGAGCTTTGCTTCTACAGCCTTACTTCGAATGGTATAACTAATGTAGCTAATGCTAGCTTATGTTTGCAAAACTTAGATAACATTTTGTTGACTTTATGACTGTTTCCTCTGGCATTACATTAGTTTATAATTTGGCTGAATGGATTAAGCGTTATCCCACCGCTGTCCCTTATAGCCGCAGTGGCTGCTGTTCAGCAAAAAGCTATAAAGCCTTTCCTGTAAAATCTGCAGGAGTGGAATCAAGGAGTGTTGACTCATCTTCTGTATACGTCTAATCCATGTTCACAGTAGTATGCAGCCTAGCTTCTATTGAGTATTTTTTCTGCTCCGTTTTCATTTTTCGTGTGATGTGTTCCTCTGGTACAAACAATGCAGCTCCGTTTTGTCACATTCATCTCACCTTTACTCCTCATTTAACTGAACAGTGAATCACTGCTTGTTTCTTAGAATGTGTCCTGAATAACAATTTTGTCACACTGTAATGTTTTTTATTTTGCACTTTGTCTCGCCTCAGTGTTTTTAATCAATTTCCCCTTTCTCTTTGGAGCAGCAAGGTCGCTGCATGCCGGCTGGGCTGTATGGAAACTACCCCCCTCAGGGCCCTGGGGGCCGCGGGCGCCTCTTTACGCTCATCAACCACTACAACATAGCCAAGCAGACCATCACCCGGTCAGTATCACCATGGATGACCATCATGTCTGAGGAAAAGGTCACTCAGCAGGAGACGGAGACTGCCCAGAAACTGGCTTAACCAATCTGGGATCGGGTGGTGGCCTCACCTGCTGCAGAAATAATAATTAAATAATACGGTTGTGCCATTTAAGCAAACCTCAGAGTCCCGTGGCTTTTGGGTGAAACAACAACTTCTCTTGCCTGAGGTGCTCTGCTGCTGTGTTGATGTAGTTAGGTCAGCTGATTTGTACTGTAGCAGAACAATCTGTTTTCAGCAAAGCAAGCCTTACCGCTGGGTGGATTCACGGTTTGTTTGAATCGCATATGTTGTTATTTATTTACACTTCAAAACAGAGTGGCAAACGTGTAGAAAGAGCCACTGGAATACAGACACACACTCACTGTCCATGTAAATACACATAAGTAACAGAACCCACTTTAGTACTCACATTGTGAAATGACTGTGAACCATCTTCTGTCTGCGTCGCTTGTTTTAACGTATATGCACGCAAGACTAACAAAAAATCACTTTGGACCTCATTCATATCAAATACATCAAGTACTGATAGTGCATGTCAGACCTCACCAGGTCTAGGAAGTGTTACATTTTAATGAAGCGGCAAAGTTTGCAGCATTATTTGCCACCAAGGTCATCTGTGTCAAATCTTTTACTGTCATGTTATTGTGAATAAATGAGCCCTGACTTGGAGAACACCTTTTAACCAGCGAAAAGATAAACTATTTTAATGATGTTGTTTGGACGCAGCCCATACTGCTCTCTGCATATAGTGCTGTTAAGGAGTTTTAATGCATCGTCTTTTTACCAGCATTAATGATTGTCTCCATTCATTCGAACTGTTTGTGAACACCATGTGCTTTTCTTCTTTGCTGGCCACTTAATGGTTACTTTTCAAAGCATACATTTTTTGCTACTGTAATGAATGTTTTTTGCATTGCTAGTGATGACACTGTATTGTGCATTGATTAATGTCACCATAGACGGCTGTTGGTAGCCGTCACAGATACTAGACTTAGGTTGATGTAGTGGAACCATCTGGCAGTAGTCGCTTGTCCTGTTGCTTTCTTCTGTATTTGTCATTTAACTTAAGCCGTCACTAATTATGTACCTTTTTCAAACAATGTAATGAATACCATTGAAGTGCATTTGCTACATAAAAATGTTAAATGAAAATGAAATAAAGTGCCCACATTTCACACCAACATCTAAGTGGATTGCATATATGCAGAGGTGGTAGAAGTCTAACCTTTACTTTAGTAAAAGTTGAAATACTATTGTCTACAGGAGTATTACCAGCTAAATGTACCATAAGTATCAAAACCAAAAGTACTCAGTATGCAGTATTACTAGTATTATAGAATATGATATAACCCTATACTGGGGTCTCAAATACTCCTTTGATTAGTAATAAAGTACTGCGTCATATCATATATGCATCGCATATGTTTTTATGTGTAAAAAGTAACTAGTAGAAGTATAAAGTTGCATACAATGGAAATGTAAAATTGTGAAAATTGTAAAATTGTGGTGCTTGATTATGATTCTTGAGTAATATATAATATAATAGAATTGGGAGGGATGAAACCGTCTTTAATGGTCACACATGCAGAACACACAGCACACACAGTGAAATGTGTTTTAACCCATCCTAGTACCAGGAGTCTAGTACTAGGAGCAGTGGGCAGCTATTGTACAGCGCCCAGGGAGCAATTGGAGTGAGGGGGGAAGGGGAGTGTCCGGTGCCTTGCTCAATGGCACCACGGCAGGGCAGGAGGTGAACTGGGACATCTCCAAGTAGCAGTCCACACTCCATATTTTAGGTCTGGTCGGGGACTTGAACCGGCGACCCTACAGCTCCCAGTCCAAGCCCCTACTGACTGAGCCACTGCCGGACAAATGTACATAGTTACATTTTTACCACTGTGTGTATAATAAGAAACATTTTGTATGAACTACTTCAAGAGTAAATCATGTCAGTAATTGCATGCAGCTCCCTCAGAGCAGAACATAAATACAGCTAACAGCGCCGGCTCCTTTGAGTTAAGATCAAAGAACATTTTCAAAGGGCTGTAATGCTTTAACGAGGATATACGTTAATCCTAATAAACAGATTAGCAGAAATATCAGGAGGCTTTTTGAATCAAATCTCCTGTCGACTGCTATTCTTTTTCTTTAGCCGACACGAAGCAAGCCGTGCCTTTCTGCTGCTCTTGATGTTATCTGAAAGCTTGACATAGATATGAAATGTTTGAGAATGATACCCTGAAGTAAAGAAAGAAGACCCAGAATTTAATTAAGACTATTGTGTGGTTTTACTAGAATGTGAGTGGTGTGCCATTACAGTCATGCAGAGATTAATGTCTAATAAATTGCTCTGCTGCTTATTATTGACTGGAAAGCAAAACATTCAACAGCATTTGACAGTGAAGTATGATTAAAATCGCACTGAGGTACAAGTAAATAATGTATTCAAATTATAACAGATAGTGCATGTAGTGCCAGTCAGAACAGCTTCCTTCAGTCAGTTTCAAAAAGGATTAGATTCAGTTAGTCAGACAAGAACAGTTACTGTCAATCAAAGTATGATCACTGCTTTTAGAGTCAGACTGTCAACCAAACACACACTTAAAAGAGGACACCGTGCTCCACAGCTCGCTCCAATAGAAGTGCTTTTAAGCGGCCATTAATAGATAGTTAGCCATTTCCACTTGAACACAGAGTCGTCATGAAAAGCACTTTGTACACCAGGTCCAGCGAGGTAAACTGTACATTCAGTCTCAGTGATGTCATCACGTCTTTTTGAGATAACCGATATGTGCCAGGGGGCAGGCGGTCTCCTGTCGTTCATTGTCTGTTCTGTTCAGCTGGGTTAGCTGTCGTACCAATCCAGGAAGAGGAGAGAGAAGGAGCACATGACCAGGAAGAACAGGATCCATACCCGGAAGCCAGCGTTGTTTTTGATTGCCTTGGGATAAAAGTAAATATAATGAGATGTTAATGACCATCAACTAAATTAAAACAATATGCAGATATGAATAGCACAGCACAATAGATTATAAGATAGTTGACTTAATATTCCTATATAATCACTACATATTTGTGGACACTGTACTAAGATATTTTCCTTCAATAAAATGAGCAATATCTAAGTGTTATTTAACAGTAACAATCCTGCATTCAAATGTCACTTCAGAAAAAGTAGAAGTGTAAAAGCTAAATACCAAAAGTAAATATACTCAGAATGGCCTGCTTTAAATGTATATATACCACATCAGTGGAGTATAATTACTGAGCATTAATGTGTTTAACACTTTAATACTGCAGCTGGTTAAGTTGGAGCTAATTTGACCTGCTTCCTATAAATGTACAACATCATTTATTAGTTGATTTTTATTTTGTATTATTAACGTTAAATAGTATCTAAAGCTTTTAAAGAAATGGCAATAAATGACAATAAGCCCTTTGAGATGTAGAGTAAAAGTATGAAGTAACATGAAATAGTAAGTACAGTTAATCCCAGCATTTCATACACAGTACGGATTATTATACATCTGATTCAGATATGTATAAACATATAGTTGAGTTTCCTTTAAAGAAACTTTACTTAATGTTTGTGTATGCTGTTATAGTTGTGTATAGATCTGTTTTATTACCTCTCGTATATCCTCATTCCCTTCTTTGACATTTTCTGTGGTGCCCACCACCAGCTGATGGATGCTGTCTATCTCGGTTTCCTGTCGGGAACGAGAGAAGGACAATGTGTTTATGTGCATCATTTTTGTAGAAGTGTCCAAGTGAATAAACTGGGAGGAACTCGGCTTACTTGATGCAGGACTTTCTCAGCAAAGATCTCCTGCAGGCGAGAGATCTCGACCACCTTGCCCTCGATTTGCCTGACGTGCAAAAAAGGAACACAGGAAATATCTCGTGAACAAAAATTGCTGAGCATATTTAAGCCTTTCCACATGGCATTAATGTTCCAGGGGCAGGTAATTGTCACCTCAGGACCATTTTTGTTTTCCCATCTGGAACAAACATGTCAGTGTTTCTCTCTGGCTGCCACAGTAACAATTTCATCTGCAAACACCTCTGTCTTTGGGTCACTTTAATCCCGTCTGAATCGACATCTGGTATTTCACATAATTGTCGTCTTGCTCACCTGCCATTTCAATCACTACAGGGGTGTCATTTAGTGGGAGGGGAAGAGACAGTTTCTCCGGATTACTACAGTTCCCTGGTAAATCATTTCACCGTTCACTTCCCTGATTCAAAACACTGATGTGTGGACAGAATGAAATTACTGACATCCTCTGGTAATAGCCATGTTCTTCAGGACGGACTTAATAAGAAGCGGGGCTCACCTCACTTCATCCACCAGGCTGTTCATCTCACTCACCAACCTCTGGTTCTCCTGCTCAAACTACACACAAACACACCATTATGAAACACATGCTTTAAGTGTGTATGTAATGTAAATAAGGCTTTCATTGCAACATGACATATGGCTATTAGGAGTTAGACTTTTAAAAAAGGAACAAATTAGATGGTAATTTGGGCATCATAAAAAGTAAATCTCCATAAAAATCTCCTCTATGAAGTCATTAAAATGTGCTTGAATTAGTCCCTGTTAATTACAATGGTTGTATGCTCGCATGAATCTAAAAAAAAACACATTTAAAGGGTAAATTGTAGAATACATAATGATGTTTTAGGTGCCGCACCATCTGGATCTCCTCAGGAGAGAGCTCGTCCTCCACCCGGCCCTCCTCCCACAGGTTGAGGGTGTTGTTAGGGACTTCAGAAACACTCTTCTCTACAGGAAAGAAAGGAACATGTTATATCAACATTACTCAGCGGTTAACTGTAATCATCCGAGTAGCTATTCAGTTGCTAATCCTCTAAATAAGGCCATAACCACTTAGTGTTATATTTTCTTTTTAAATAGATTCATTTGGATGGATTTGTTAAGATGGTGTTTTCTTGTCTCTTTAATTACACGGAAGAGCAGTCCGTGTTGAAATACTGAAGCAGAGTGAGATTGATGTTCTTTGGCAGGCTCTGTTTTCATGGTGCAGCTCCAACAACTGTAGGTCATTACAGTACACTGTGCTCACAGGGACCACGTGATGGAATATCATCTGCAGGAGTGTGCTGATTCATTATTATCATGACACATTATATGCCTCAAACGGTTTCAACCACTGTGCCAATCTCAGTGCTGCTTGATTAAAATGGCTCATGAATGGAGAGGGTGGGTGCAGAGGGACTTGTTCAAGTAGGAAAATATGATTATCGTCTGGGAGGTTCATTGGCAAGGTGAGAATACAGCACAACTAATAGGCTGCAAAGAGAAATGATGAGCCTTGTTGCCATGCCACACAACACATGTTTAGTTTGAAGCACAATGAACAAGCAATTATTAGCTGGAAATTAGTTCAGCAAAATCCAATTAAAAATAAACAACATTGGGGATTTCTCTCACATGAATATTAGTTTGAGGTAATAATGTATATACGCAGTGCTATGCTTAACATAATTATCATGTAACACAATAATGAAAATGAAGACCATTTGTTTTTTGACCATCACACTTAACCAAAATCTATATGGTCATAATGAAGCTGAAACGCATCAAAATGTATAAAAGATGAATGAACGCATTTCAACATGCATGCAGCCGTTGCCTTACGTAAACCCATGTTTTCGGATTAAAATATAGTACATTTTGAGTGATGTAGAGGGGGCTGTGTGAACCTTTATCTCAAGATATATCTCAAAATGCTTCACTGTGAAGTGCCTCCCTGTATGTTAATGCTTCCTAACACCTGTTGGTTTGAATTGCATAAACCTGCAGAATAACAAGTTAAGGGTTGTGATTTCATCAAGCACCCACAATGAATCATTAGCATTGATGCTGCTGCGCTGAAGCATGGTGCTTTTCAAATCAGGGGCTGCATATGAAACACAAAGATTTGTCCTACTGCGTTCAGGTGGCTGTGGGAATGTAAATGATGAAGCACTTTTATTCAGCGCAGTTGTAGAGAATATATACATAGTCACCCATTTCTCTTATAATGCAGTCAGGACAGCTTACGATAATTACATTTTGGATTAAGTGTCTAGTTGTGTTTTCCTGTTATATTTAAAAGGTTACTGTGCATTTCTGTCACTAGTCCCATGTCATGCAAAGAATGAAAGCAAAAAGATTTCCTATACCAAATCAGCAGAGAATAAGTCAGTAAAGTGTGAACCTATAGTAGAAGGCGTGCAGTCTTTGTGCCGACACAGAGATAGAGTCCAGTGTCTCAGTGTCTCACTAACTCACCAGAACTTTCCTCCTTGACGGTTTTCTCCTCCATGGGCTCTGGCGTTTTCCCCACCCTGCTGTGGTGCTCTGGAGCCAGTCTGGACCTGGAACCACAGGCACAGGGTCGAGTGAATCAGGAGGACGTTTTACACACGTTATGAAGTGTATAACAAGTATTAATGTGTATGTACTCACAGCCTCTTTTTGTCCACCATTCTCTTGACTCTGATTGCTCTCTGCTCCGAGTACAGCTTGCACACTCCTTAAACACAATCAAGATACACATGATGTTACCATGCAGTTTGCTTTAATATTGGTTCAGTGATTTTGGGTATGTAGTATGTGTCATGTTAAAACTAATCCCAGGGCGAGTAAACTATCCTAAAGATAAACAAAGAGACGTCTCCCCAGCAGTCTACAGAAATGCGGTTTTAATTGTAATGAGTTGCAGGAACTCACCTCTCAGGTAGACTTCAATGAGGTCCAGCACGGCCCCTCTGTGCTCCTTTACCTGGGCTGAACTCACTTGCTTCACCGCTATCATGACAACACATTCAGTTAATACAGATCATACATAGTACTGTACAGTGCCAACAAATAAGGATCAATCAAACTTCCAGCTCCCTGGTTATGTTATGAATGTCAATGCAGATCAGAGCCAAGTTACAAAATGTAATCTGGGATTCTGAGTTGTATCTTTATTGTTTGTTAAATAATGCAACACCAATAGTATTCGTTAACAAGCACACACCTTCGTTGCGTAGCTGCCTGATGGCCTCAGAGCAAGTCCTCATGAAGATCTGAGCATCCTGGTCGATCTGGTCTCGCTCATTGTCCGTCATACGGGTAAGATCTGAGGAGATGAGACTGTAAAACACACAGGAAGAATCAAAGTAAGTTTACGTACTGTGTAGTAGGTATCGAAAGTGAAATGTGTGATTAGTAACTAAACAATGATTCTAGAGAATTGTATGATGTATATCTTCAACTTTCTGCATTCCTTAAAATCCCACCATAAGAATTGACATATGAATGACCATAATGTGACTCTAACAAGTGACCTGTAATGCAATGTAATGACTTGAATATTAGCCTTATTGCTGTCAGGTTGTGTTGTGTAGTTCAGATGGTGTCTCCCTCTGGTGGACTTCTGAGATACAACAATACACTCCTCAACTAAGGAGTGTAACTAATTACACATAGGTAATGATTCTGTTTTGGTATTGCTTGAATGGTAGATTGTATTTTGATTGAACTGGATTCATTATTTTTTGCACAAAACATTATTTAAGCTAAGTCAATCTGTAAATATAAATAATAAAAATATGTTTTAAATTACAAATGTTCAACATTTTCATGTTTAGGTATTTCTATGATATATGGAATTTCCTATTTCCCAATGTATGTAGCTCAACGTGACAGATGACTTGAGTTGATTGGAGCGTTATTTAGATCACCTTTTGCGCAGGGTGTTGGTGGCACATTATCATTTTAATAATAATAATACATTTTATTTCTATAGCGTTTTTCTTGAACCCAAAGACGCTTTACATTTGGGAGGGAGGGTAGACAAACAAAACAAAACAAAGCCAAACATTTTTTGAAGGCAATTGTGAGATTTGTTTAACATTTAACGTTTGATTTAAATGAGGCTGGAAATCGATTCACAGGCTTCTTCCAAATCGGTTTAAATTTGGGTACAGTACATTTAGCTATGGGACTTTGCAATGGACACATTTGTTTGCTATTGTCTTACAGACGAAATGAGAAAATACACAGACAAAACGATGCAGAGAAACTAGTCCATGCATTTGTTACTTCTAGGCTGGATTATTGTAACTCTTTATTATCAGGGTGTACCAAGAAGTCAGTCAAGTCGCTTCAGCTGATTCAAAATGCTGCAGCTCGTGTACTAACCAGAGTTAGGAAAAGGGACCACATTACTCCTGTTCTGGCTGCCTTACACTGGCTCCCTATAGAACACAGGATAGAATTTAAAATTCTTCTTCTCGCCTACAAAGCCCTTAATGGGCAGGCGCCATCTTACCTTAAAGAACTCATTATACCCTACTGTCCTACTAGGGCATTGCGTTCCAAGAATGCAGGGTTGTTGGTTGTTCCTAGAGTCTCTAAAAGTACAATGGGAGCCAGAGCCTTTTCTTATCAAGCTCCACTTTTGGGGATCAGCTTCCAGTTTGTGTTCGGGCGGCAGACACCCTATCCGTTTTTAAGAGTGCGCTTAAGACCTTCCTTTTTGATAAAGCTTATAGTTAGGGCTGATTAGATTCAGCGCCTAGTTTAGCTGCTATAGGCTTAGACTGTCGGGGGACATCTTACTTCTTCCTTCTCTCTGTCTGTACCTGTGTACTCTCATGTTCCGATTAACCCAGCTTCCCCAAATTTCTTTTTGGTGTCTATCTACGCCGGGATCCGGAGTCATGGATGATCCTGAGTCCTGGATCCTGAGTCCTGGACTTCGAGTCGTGGCTGAACCTGTCACTGTGGTCCTGCCTGACTCTCACCATACTACTTCCCTGATGGCTCCCACAGGATTGTTGACATCCTCGTGGATTCATCTTCTTATTACAGACACATGCATTTCCAAACATTTGGTCTACCTATGTTGTAAATGTATTATCTCTTCGATTTACACACGGCATCTATTGCACGTCTGCCCGTCCTGGGAGAGGGATCCCTCCTCTGTTGCTCTCCCTGAGGTTTCTCCCATTTTCCCTTTAAACTGTGGGTTTTCTCTGAGAGTTTTTCCTTGTACGATGTGAGGGTCTAAAGACAGAGGGTGTCGTATTGTCATACTGATATTCTGTACAAACTGTGAAGTCCACTGAGACAAATGTAACATTTGTGATATTGGGCTATATAAATAAACATTGATTGATTGATTGACAGATCATTTATATTGAAAATAACTACGAGTTGCTGCCTCTAAATAAAACAAACATGACCCTGACAAAGGCAGATTGATAAAACTGAAACAAGTCATCCTTTACCATAACTGTGGTGAACTAGGGGAAATGCTTTGGTTTGGTTAACATGCAGTCACTAAATGCTATAGCATGGCACCGTCAATAATCAATCAATAAGACTTTTATTTAACTTTAGCCATCATTTGTCTGAAATGATGACCATCTACACTAATGCTATCAAAATGTGAATGAATTCAGTTGAATCCACAGTCTATAATCATTCTGTCAGGCTTAGTCAAAGTGTGGAGGAAGAAGGAAGTTGATAAGAAAATTGGAAGACAGGCACGGCTGATGGTAGACGAGACTACCACACACCACTGATGGCTTCTTGATGGATTTTCCCACCACTAAATACTGCTGCGCTCCACCCATTGACATCTCCAATGTTTAGTTAATGTGTTCTGTCGGGGCTTTATCAACAACGAAACGAAATAGAGGCTACTCCACACACCCACACCTACAGAACACAGAGGGGGCCTTGAAGGGAGGAAGGCCCGGATTAGTCCCAGGGCGTGATTTGTTCTCCACTTGGTTGCAGCTCAATTATTCCAGACAATTAGACTGGAGCCTGCCTTAGGACCACCCTCCTCGCTGCTGACCTTGTGCCAGCAGACAGACCCTGCAGCACACACATACACACTGGAGACATATTTGATGGTACCTTTAAGTAGCCCTGACCCCTGACCTCTGAGTTTTGTGTCTCTTCAGCAGCCCCCCCCCCTGCAGCCTCGGAGGGTTTCCCCCGCTGCTGTTGTTGATTGTGGAGGATTACTGCGACTGTTTGGAGAGGCTTACCTTCCGGCGCTCACATAATCTTTCCTGTGTTGTAGCAGAAAGTCTTTGAGCTTGGTGATGTTCGTGATCTGCCAAGATAAAGCGAGAAGAAGAAGAAGCATTACTTGATTATCCTCATGTCAACGAGTTCTTTAAATGTTGCGCCTCATTTGCTGCTTCTAATGTAAACGCGTCAACGCGGCTTAAGAACGTTTTTCAACGTGTACCAGGAAACTATTTCCAATGTTCGGACAGAGCCAGAGCAAACGTGTAATGTTGTATTCATTGGATGTGACAGGCGACCAATGTCTGTCTATCTCTGTGAATTCTCAATATTTGCTTTCGACAATTCATTAAGCCATGGACATACAACAAAAATCAGACCTGCAATTTAGCCGTCAAACTGCTCTCATGAATAAAACCGTGAGTGGCGGCATACAGAGCACTGACAGAGCCATCTCTAATAAGCTTTAAATTCAAGATCTGTTACTATTTATCACCGAGGAAAACGTCCAAGTGTATGTGTGCACAGGCAAACCAGAGGAAACTTGGTTCAATCCAATATTTGCTCCTGTAATTCGGTCAAATATTAAAAAAAGACCAAATTGCTTCCCCGTCCACAGAGCTGTGCTGGCAGGCTACAAGTGGCTGTGGATACGCACACAGCGGGCTCTGTTGGATCCACAAGAAGACAGGACTCCAGACAAGCTAAGGATTGAAAAATGACACAATGAGTTTGACTGTGACAGCGACCTCAGAGCGTGGGAGATTATTTTGATAACATAACGACGCTGTCTTCAGCCTTCAGCTTTTTTTCACTCTAACAACCTCAATTATCAAATTGCCTCGGCTGTAAGGGGGTAACCTGGCACCAGCCGTCTAATAATGTCTCCAAACATTCATTTTTAGCGTCACGGTAACCTGAAGCAGTGTTTTATGCGAGCTGACGTTTGAAAAATGACATGTTTTTTTTTTTCTGACGCAGAAAGAAGGTGTCAAGACAAACGGAGCCGAGCAATTTGTTAGAAACCTAGCGCTCCTTCTTCTGGTGGAGCAGCTAATTCAGTGACGTATGAAACTGCTGCGGGGCACTCACTCAGGCAAGGGCTGTTAAGGCAAGCCGACCCTTGTAATAATACAATTATTTGAGGTCAAGAGTTAATTGTTGTTCAGAACAGTTGAGCTTAGAGGGGGGTTCAGTGGAGAAGAGAACCGTTATTATGGTTCAAAGTCTCTCAAAACAGCGTCTGTTAAGTAGTGTCTCAGTGAAGAAGGACATTTTGAAGCAAACTCCTGCGAGATGGATAGGATTTTCCAAAACTTCAGACACACAGTCACATGTTCTGGTTAGTCGTGTTAAAAGAATAATCTATCCTTTCTTACCAATGTTATTAATAATGTATTTTCAGCAAATAGATGATGCATTCAGCCGTTCCACTATGTATCTCATAGAGGAGACGAATATAACATTTGCTTCATTTTTGCTGTTCTGTGATTGGTTTTATTTATTATCAAAACGAGCATTACGTTTTTATGAGTACTAAAGCTAAAACAATTAGTTAATGGATTAACCTAATGTTCCAAAAAATACATCTACAATAAATCTAATAATGAACTAATGTGAGAATATTGAGTAGAATATTGAATCCTTCAAAAAAGAAAAATGGCAAGAAAAGAAACTCACTGACCCCAGGTTTTGCAAAGTGAAAATGTTGATTTCTTAGTTTTCATTGATCACGAATTTAAAATGTTTTATATTTCATGACATACTGGGAACTTGACATAACTTTGAACTAACCATCAACAAATGATTGATGAAACGATCGGCGGATGCCCTCGGGTTATCTTCCTGTCAATATATTAATTAAATCTTTAAAAGGACGCACAGCTTGTCAAGACTTTCAGGTGCGTACAATGTAACAGATTGTCATGATATGATTATATCAAGCCATCGACTCCCCAATCTAAAGTATATCCAGACTGGTGGTCAAATCTTTAAAGCCACAAAAAACGCTGTGGAGGCACATTTTGAAGTTGCAGTAATTCTGTTTTTGTGCCTGCCACAAAGTGGAAAATATAACTTCTTACATAACGTTATTTTATCTTTGACTATAAACTATATTTTCTGTTAGCAATTAGCACTTGGCTTCAACTTTTATTTATGTACAAACTGTATTTTCCAGCAGAATTAAGTCCATGGTACTGCACCTTTTTGCCCAGCAGGCAGTGCTAAATCCACAGCATTGGAACAACATACACTGTGTGTGTGTGTGTGTGTGTGTGTGTGTGTGTGTGTGTTGTGGGGGTGCCGGGGAGTGTCAAGAGTGCTGCTCTGGGGGTTGAGCTGTCTCCTGTGTGTATACATTGGAGCTCAGATTCCCAGCACAACCTCGAGGGTTTGCAGGGGGTCAGAGGGATCAATTGCTCTTGTAACTTAAGACCCTAAAGAGCAAGTAATTCCTCAACAATGAGGAAGGGGGTGGCCTTGTGCATATGTTGCTATATGCGAGTGTGTGTGTGTGTGTGTGTGTGTGTGTGTGTGTGTGGTGTGTGTGTGTGTGTGTGTGTGTGTGTGTGTGTGTGTGTGTGT
Organism: Gymnodraco acuticeps; assembly: GCF_902827175.1. Taxonomy (NCBI): domain Eukaryota; kingdom Metazoa; phylum Chordata; class Actinopteri; order Perciformes; family Bathydraconidae; genus Gymnodraco; species Gymnodraco acuticeps. Next base: position 1,657,527 of record NW_022991244.1, read on the forward strand.
GTGTACGTGCAGCCGCCATAGGTGTGTGTGTGAGGCCGGGCTCAGCGACGGCAGAAGGAGACAGTCTGCCGGGCTACATCTAATCTCGTCATCATCAAAGACCCCCACTTTACCTCCTCACTTTCTCCTTCCCCCTGTTTCCCTCCAGCCACGATTGAGCCCAAACAAACCATCAGGGGGGATTATTATGAGGAAGAAAAGAGAAAAAGGCTTAGCTGGCAAATTTCTAAAGAGCTTGGATGGCTCTTTGTTTTGTTAAATCCAGGTAACTGACAGAAGTTCATGATGAGGTTTAAGTCTCTGCGTGTCCTGACCGAGGGCGATCCGTACTGACGCCATGCGATGTTGTGTTTCAGTATGTGGGCCCGATACACAGAGGATGCTTCAGTGGAGAAGACTCTGCCGCATGCTGGTTTTATTATCATGTTTATGTCTGACTCTGTAATGGGTTTAGTTTTGTCTTCTTATGTCTATTCACAGTTAAACTGCTTTAGTCAGCTTTGTAAACAAACAAAAAAAATGTACCAAAGAAAACTTTTAAGATTATTTATGAAACGGGTCTTCGGCTTTTTCTTTTTTATATGCTAAAATTGCATTAGTGTGTTTAGATTTCCACTGGATAAGTCAAAGCCGTAGTTAGCAGCGCTTGTATACACTCTTGATGTTTGTTCATTTTTGATCATGCAGCTCAGATCATGCATGGATACAGGACATCAACGTAGAACAAACAAACACTGAGGGTCATCAGTGGAGACAATGCATGTTATATTGTTAACTAAGAGAGTATAAAACTGAGACAAACACAAGACTGTCAAATCTCTATTGACCAATATTTATAATGAACACCACGGTAACTGAAATGGACTGTAGTCAGCACTGAGAAAGGTATTCTTTGGACACATTCATTTTGAAGCAACTCAATCTTGTTTCAACGAAGGAAACAAATGGATTGGCTGAGACTGTCACATGTAACTCGTAAAAAACTGGAAACCACTGAAGACAAAATAAATAAATAAATAGACAATGTTGAAGGGCATTTTTTAAATTAAATGACAATCAGAAATTCAAAGCCATTAAAAAAAACACTTTTATGCAATACTGTGTTAATAATGTTTGTGGTTCCTTCAAAGTATTCCTGAACTTGTTTTACAGTCGAGTTTTCTTTAAGCAAAATCAACCAGTTCCCTTCATCCCAAATACTCAGTGTTTTAAGTTAGACACTCTTCTTCACCTGCTGGCTGTAATACCTCAGTAACTGGTTGTACTCACATCAAGCCTAACCTTTCTTTTAAAGTGTCAAATCTGGGGTTTCACGCACGCTGGATTTACGATGGGAAGGTGCGTCTTTTAAAGCTTGTCTTGTGTTTCATCACCCACCTTGCTTTTTATTTCTGTCAAGTAATTTGAACTGTGCGTGCAAGTCATGGGTTGTTTCAGGTCAGCAGTTTCAGATTGTTTATAATCTCCTTTGAACATAGCTACGATTAAAAAATGATTACACGCTTCAATAAGGCTAATTACTCAATACGGCTATTGTAGTCACGATGGCCATCTTTAAAACTTCAAACCTGCTTGTCAGAGCTGTAACCTGTGCCATTTTCGCTTAACCCTTATTTTGATTTATATATATTATTATTTAAAAAAAATAAAAATAATGATGGATGTTCAAAAATTGCTTTTAATAAAAAGAATTGCATCTCTGAAATTCCAATACTTGCAAAGATAAACCAGGATATTGCTATAGAAAGAGTAGAGGATTATAAGCAAACAACTAGGGCTGCTCAATTAATCGTATTTTAATCGCAATTACGATTTTGGCTTGCAACGATTATGAAAACAACATAATGGAAATAAAACGATTATTTTTGTATTGGTTTTTCAGTTGAATTATACTTAAAGTTCAGGGTAATCAACGGTTCCATTTTTCTTTCAATAAATGGATGTTTTTAAAGTAAATGGATAATTGTTTTTAATAATCGTGATATCAATTATTGACCCAAATAATCGAGATTATGATTTTTGCCATAATCGAGCAGCCCTACAAACAACTTGATTTGGTATATCTTCAATGGCAATTTGTTAAATAAAATTTGTAAGCCTCTTTCTTTCTCTGGACTCTAAATGTCAAGTTTGTTCGCAAAAAAAGAACGCCATAAATGACGCATTAAAGTAAATCTCCTATCACCATCTTCTACAGTAATTCAATTGAATAAAGCAATCACTTCAATAATGGAGAAAGCCACTATAAGCGTGTGTACGCCAAGAAACAACAGATATTCAGCTGTGTGGAAGACAAATTGTAACAACACTGCAACACTCAGGCCTCATTAAAAACAACAGGATTTATAGTGTCTGCACCTTTGAGGCAGCAGTAACCCAGCCTGACTTTAAAAACTATCTGTTGACCTCTGTCTGCAACAATCTCTTTCATCTACCGGTACTCATGATGAATTGCGACCACAAATGGAAAGTAAACAACATGTTTGTTATTCAGTCAATATGAATGTGAAATGAGTACACACAATGAATACCGCATGTCTTTTAGCAACATAACATCTTAAATCAGGAACAAAACACACCAGAGTCTAAGTAGAGAACACATCTGTTGTAGGTTCAGACTCTCTGTGTTTTGAAGTGTCAGGGTCAGGTATGCAGCCTCCTGTCATCTGCATTGGAAGTATTTCAGTCAGTGTAAATCACACTAACTAAGATTTGTCTAATGACAAAGCCGGACGGCATTCTTCAAAAAGCACCAACAGCTGCTGCTTTAGTGTTTCTTCATGTTTAAATTGAGTCTTGAATATTGAGCTCAACATTACTTCTGTTCCGCTTAGACTATTTAGCCTGCCGAGTATCTGGTGTCCGTCTCGTGATTAAGAGTTGGACATGCATCTGTAAATGTGTGTATCACCACTTTTTCCTATTTTCTTTTCATTTTTAGGAATCATGCTAAAGCATTTTGTTGCACGCAGTGAAACTAAATGAAGGTTTTGCTCAGGCCTGACAGCAGATGCCGCAACATTCAATTTGCCTGGCTTTCATGAGAAAATAGTGCAGAGATTAGGCCAACTGGTAAAGAGACCATTTAGCAGCATGTTCATCTCAGGGTGATCCCAGAAAATCACTTCCCCATGGCTGGGGTCCTGACCGGGGAAAGACCCGCTTTGACAGCTGCACGTTTTACCTGTGTGCCAATATGTTGGTGTTGAAATGAAAGGGGAACGTTTGGGAATGGAAAGACTATTCTGGTTTTCCCCTTGGTGGTGATTTTGTAAATATTTGTACATAAAATAAGATTTTAGAATTGCATTTAATCAGCTTTAACATTTACTCTTCAATATATAGATCAAAGTCAGAATTAAGCATTTTATTCGCTAAATAAATTATGTTTAACCTTCTTAACAATTGTTTGTGACTATTCAAGTAGGTATATGTTGGCTAAAGGCCTTTGTGCTTTTGCCATACATGTATTAAATGTGTAACTTTTTTATAAGAGGCCTGGTAAAAATGGTCAAGAAAAAAAGAGCATTGCAAATGTGCACTTTATTCCCTAAATGATTGACATTAATGTAAACTCATAAATGTTACAGGCTGTATACTACTATACACTATGCCTTTAACATGAGCTGTTAAATGCAAAAGATCTGCCGATATGCTCCGGTTTCATATGCATGACAACATCCATCAAATACAAAATGATCCTACAGACCATTTTCAATTCGGTCTCCTACTTTGATTGCGCCTTAACTGATTCAACATATCCCAGTGTATTTCATTGAGGAAACATTTGACTTTCATAATCAGACATTCTTTGGGATGATATATTCCAGAGCATCCCACAAACTGGAGTTGAATTCCAAAATGTGAACAAACATTTGAGACTTCACCACCCTTAAAAGTAAAGTAAATTAGATTCTAAACTAAATGTTTTTAGTATATAAAAAGCAAACTATTTCAATATGAAAGCTATCATAGGGAAGAGCCCCCCCCCCCCAACAGCACAACATATTTTTAAGTGCTGGCTCTTGGCCACACTGTTCAGGGTTTCTAAGAAAACACAGTGAGAAGGGGCCAATTTCAGAATACCAAAACTAAAGGCACAGTGGGGAGCCAAGCACTATTTTCTACACACAATTTACCAATTTTGAAGTGACCCCCTCCATTTAAACTTGAGAAGGGCAGCATGCTGCTGAGAGAGACGAGGTGAGCGGTGAAATGGAGATCACAGTGCCCCAAACCGACCCCTATGAGGTAGAAGATTCCCCCGACCAAACCCCACCCTGAACACACTGGCCCTCTTATTAGTCAATCAAGCCTTTTTTCTATGGCCTTGAAATGATCTACATTTCCTTTCCCATTGAAGCGCTTTTTGAGTGGGAAAAAGCCTCATAGGACCACTGTGTATTTGTCAACTTTGATGTTTTCTTTCTATTTTTGTGAAGCTTCAGTGGGAATTTGGGAGAGTTATGCATGTCTTGAAGGGCAACCACATCTGTTCTGCATTAGGTGCCGGCCGTCAACATTGTTACTGGGGACCTAATTTAATATTTTCTCTGTTTTGATCTTCCACCTTTAATCACTGGCTCTTGGGAGGATCGGCTTTCCCCAAGAAATTGTCCAAGAGCCGAAAGAAAATGTTATTGCAGTATGTTTATGGAATCGTACATGTGAAGAGGGGACTTGCCCAAAAAATGCTGCCTAAAGTCAGGCTGCGCCGAGAAGAACGGATAGTTGAGTTGCGGGTGAAAACCGCGACATAACTGTACACAGTCAGGACATTCCAAACTCCCAATTTCAATTTCTACAAAAGCTGCTTCACCGAGATGGTTTGAGATAATATCTGCAGCGTGAAGGAGACAGCGGAGGGGGTGGGGGGAGGCGGGCACCACAGGATAGGTTTGGGTTTCTTTGAATCAGCACCACTGCTTTTAATAAACCACCATTTCTAATATAAATGTAACAGAACATAACAAAACCTTGGTTGTGCAGAGCTGCTGCGACCGGGCTCATGTTTGCCTCAGACTGATGGTTGGAGACATCAGGTACAACTTAAAGTCCTGACTCCCCGAGGGAAACGTAAAGTGGTTCTTCAAGGTGCCTTTGAAGAGGTTTGTGTTCATGATATTCATGGCAGGCCAAGGACGTTTGGCTGCAGAAGCAGAACTCACGACATGAAGCGAAGCCTTTTATTCACAAATGATCCATCTCCTGCTTCCAACCATTGATGCTGTCTCAGAACCTCAATTAGAGAATCACATGTGACATACTTTTGAAGTCTTAATAAAGGGAGCTTAATGCTCTTGACCTTTTTTGTAACGTTTGGGGCCACTGCAGCCTAAATTCTAGATCGCATTGTGTAATTTTTCTGGGTCAGTTAAAGACTCAGATTCGGGCCAGTCAGTGGGGGAGCAGTGGCGCTCGGACCTGACAGTTGGCACCAAACATTCTGGGCTCAAAACTGTTGAGTCCACGGACAGTTGGCCCAAAAGTGATTTTCGTCCTCCAACAACTTATCTTTTGTCTTGCCAGATCTCAAGCACAGCAGTCATTTATTCTGAACTGCCCACACTTGGCAGGATTTAAACCTTCCTGAATGCCCACTGAGGTTGTAGTAAAAATAGTGTTAGTGTTTTATTTATCTTCTAAGTTCTTGTAACGTCCATTGCAGTCATCTTGTGATGACTCTAGCGCAAATGTCAAATTTGGCCAGGGGTGTAAAGTGTGTGTGTGTTGGACCTTTGATCAAACCACACCAATTTTCCAACATCTATTAAGTTGACTGTATCTGGCTTAGTTGCAGTGCTATCACAGAGAAATACATCTGTCCAAAGACATGTGGACCCAAATATATAAACCTGGCAAAGCATTCAAAACATCTTCTGTGATAGCTCCTGCTACAGTAAGTGTCTCAAATACCTCATTCACACCAACGCAACTCCGGTTCAAGCTCCGTGCTAGAGCTTTTCAGGTTCAGAACCGGTTCTTCGGTTTAGCCCCGGCTCTTTTCACACTGCCCAGAGTCCGACTGGTGCTGCGTCATTGCGTCATCGTTTGCGTCATGACGTAACCGTTTACGTGCCTGCTTCATAAAGCCAAACCGCGCTGAAACCCCTCACAGCTGACACCGACAACAACAACAATGGCCGATTGTGCTCCAGCTTCCTCTGTACCTCTTCAGAAGACCAGATTCCCAGTAGGTAGCTGGTCTATTCAGTGGACCACTGCTGCTTGTTAAGTTTCTCCATCGTTGTGTACAAACTGGATACAACGCCAGCTTTTTGTTGTTGTTGTTCAGGAGTTGATCTCGCCCCTGCCCCCGCCTCGACGTAAGCGTGACGTATGCGGTGCTTTTGCTCTGGCCGGACAATTTTTTGGTGCTCGAAATGAACCGGATTCCGGAGCTAAGAGGCTGCTCCGCTGCGGTGTGAACAGGAAAACCCGGTGCTTTTCAAGCTCCAGCTCCGAACCGGCCCTGAAACACCGTTGGTGTGAATGAGGTAAGTGAGGAAGTATTGCCATAATGACACACACACACACACATATTCGCAAGCTAAAAACAACTGCCTTCACTGCTGGCAATAATAATCGCTGGGCATAATTTGCTAAAATTTTGCAGGAAGATCGTCAAACAGGCATGTCACAAAGAAGACTAGCAGACATGGATATAACTGAGTGACTGAGTCATTTAGTTTGAAGTATGTAGCAACATCATAGACTGGATATATACAGTATATACATATACATCAATGCTGCAGAGATGGGCTACAGAAAGGAAAGAAGGCCATTGGGTAAAGCTACTTTGTTTTAAAAACATAAGATGACATTGCATCCTTTTAAATTGAATTTTGTTGTACAGAAAACCAGAGCATTGCTAATACCGATTAAGGAAAAGTAAAACAATTTTTAAGTAGAGTTAAAACTTTCACAGGGAGAAAATAAAGTTATGACTCAAAAAGTAATGGTACGATTTTGGAATTAAATGAGTGATAATTATTAAAGTATACATAGTCAAGACCATAAAGTAATTTGTTTTCTTGTAAAAATTGGTGAAATTGTTTCTTAAAGAGGAAACATTTTATATAAATGATATTCTGCTTGCACAAAGACACAGATTTGAACCTGGTTTATTGCATTTCGACAGCACTCGTTAATACACTAAACTAACTTATAGCAAATATATTCTCACAGAATTTAGTAACTGTTGGACAAAGAGCTTTTTCATATATGAAAGTGTAATATAATTATGTAGAATAATCGTAAAAATAGGCTGCTATTTTCAGAACAGAACAAAAATCAGAAGAGTGCATATAATACAGCTGCAGATGTAACAACACATCAACTCTTTCCAACTACACCTACAGCAGCTAAGAACATGAATTGAATCAGTGTTGAACAATAAAACGATATCTGCCAGTGCTTCAGGATTATATAAATGTGTCAGCTGCAAGATATGTTATGGCAATGCAGGGTTGTATATGTATATGAATGAACCTGGTGAATGTGTCATAAATATGAGATATTTAATGCATGTTTTGTGTCGTCATATAAAACAATATGATAGAGGTTTTTTCATCCATTTTGCACACATTGCATAATAAAGTTGTATAATGATATGCACTGCTCAGAGAGGGCCTGCTAACAGTGAACAGCTGGTACACACTGTACTGAACATCAGCATTCAGTTTCACTTTGACATCGAGCATGCTGGATAACAGATGAACTTCCTGTACACATGTCATAAACGTACTGTTGCTTTTATAATTCAACATGAGCAACACTGTCGCTAAACCACTTCAGTTTGTAGCTGTCATTACAAGTAAAGTCAGTCTGTGTCGATGCTAGCCCGGTTAGCTAAAGTTAGCTTGAGGAAACACTCACCACTTCTTTCGCCTTCGGAGAGAAGCCTATCTTGGGTCTGCTCCTCTTGAAAATTTCATCTTTAGGAGAGTCTAGGCCGATTCCTATCGCCTTGTTCCTGGTTTTTACAGTCTTAACACTGGCTTTGAAAAGTAAAGTTATATCCACAGCCATGTCTGTGAAGCTGCAGCGCTGTAAACAAATCGACACGTCACCAAGAGACGACGTCACTCTCCTGCGACGCTGTGGATTTTCCCTGAGACGGAGAAGAAAGCCTTACATTTTACCTTAGGGTTTTTATCAGTAATTAATGAATGTAGCGTGTTCTGTACCTCGCAGTATTTACATTTTGAGAAAGGCTGACCTGCTCTCAGGTTGCTCGTCGCTCGCCATTGAGTTACAGGTGAACAAAACCTTAAAACTTCGAAAATCTCTTATTTTATACCTTAAATCTAAAAACACTTAAGTGGTAGGCTTAACCTGTCAGATAGATCATAAAGTGTAATGGCATATTTACATGTTTTGCACCAACGTTACTATATTAAGGATGTATTATGGACCAGTATACTGGTAATCAATAATCTATCTTTGTTTCTTCCAGAAAAAAATGCCACTACAACTTATTGAAGGGATGTCCAGCAGGAAGAGAAGACCCAACTGGACAGACCAGGAGTGTCTTCTTCTTGCTATGCTAATGCAAGAGAAGAAGGACGTAATCAGAGGGAAGTGCAGCACTGGAATTACAATACAGGATAAAAGGAAAGGCTGGGAGGAAATAACCCAAGCCATAAATGAAGCCTTTCCACTGTTTCAGCGTACAGTATCTGACTGTAACAAAAAGTGGGAAAATCTAATGTCAAAGTCAAGGGAGGAGATCAAACGGCACAGAAGCCAATCAAACACAGGTGAGGAAAATATGCAGTTTGATAGCAATAAAATGTGTTACTAATGTATCATTAAGTCTAAATGTAAACCTTGAGGGTGGATATGTGGGGATGGCTGGAGGAAAAACACATGTTAAAAAATAAACTTCTAGAAGAGGAAATGGGCTGATTTACATCCCCATAGTTTTAATTGAATATATGTGATTATGTTCATTACCTCATGCACAACATGATTATTCACTTACAGAAGGCCTGTCCATGGAGCAGTTAAGTGCTGTGACTCAGGTAGTGGTTTCTGTGATGAACCTCTCAGACAGGCTGCAACAGGATGGAGAAGACTCTTCAATCTCAGGACTGATGGAAACTCAACATAACAGGTAAAACATTGTTGGCTATTGTGTGTGCCGAAACCGAATCAAAACAAACTTAATTCTATGCGGTAATTCATTTAAAATCTGTTATTTGGGTCTGTTAACCCCAATCAAAGCATAGACTCTTATTGAATTCATTTGGTTAATAGACAAACCTCACTTTGAACATTTTTAAGTGCAACTTTGTACCAATATATAATCCCCTGTGAAAATTCTTATTATTCTTATTATATTATTAACAGGAATATTGTTTCTTTCAATAGATGCTTACATTAATTTATCAAATCAAATGTGTCAGTGCTGTGAGCACACCAAAAACAAAGTCCAATGTGTAATCTCACAACCTGGACAAATTAAACTCAATAACAAGAGGCCATTTAGAAAAAGTATTTGAATCATAAACCTTGAGGATGAATGGACAATTTTTAGAAATGGTATTAATCATTGACCACCTTTTTTCAGTTGTGATGAAGATGGAAATCAGCACTCAGTTGATGAAAGATTCTCCACCAATCATCCCCTGAGAGAGGATGAGCTCCCGACACATACAGGACCGTCAAGTTCTCCAGCAGAACAGAAAATGACTGTTTTTGCTAACTTCCCAAAATCAATCGCAATGCATTTTAGTTCTCCTCGTGCTGCTGACTTCGCAGCTTCTGCAGAACACCAGGAAACCTCCTGCTCTTCTTCATCTCCAGGCAACTGCACAACGCTGCAAGAGCGATTGGATTTGGAAATGTCAGTCCTCAGAAGACAAGAGGCAGTTCTAAAGCTGCAAGAAGAATATTACACACTTAAAATCAAGATGATGAAAAAGACGATAGAGCCGCCACTGTCAAAGGACTGAAGTAACTGTAAAGAACGACCTGTTGCTTCGGTCTGTTTCTTGTGAAATGTATTTGTGAACAACCTTTTGTTTTGTTGTGAATTTGTATTATTGTTTAAATTGATTATATGTTGACATAGAAACAGCAATATAACAGTGAATAAAAGTAAAAAACACAAAACTGTGTATGGACTTCTCTTTAAGGTATAACAAATGAATGCAAATAAATAAACATGTCCAGACATACATCTAGACGTACATATACCTTCACACAGCTCAGCCACAGCATACACTTAAAAAAGTGAGAAAGGATAACATATGCTCACACATCCTACTTATTGCACAAACATACAGTTTGTTAAAGTAAGGTCTCATCTACACTCTTGTATGAAATATTGGGCTAGTGGACTGTATACTTCTGAGTACAAAGTAAAAAATGACACTTTAACAAAAGCTCACATAACCTAAATATTTTCCCAGCTGAAAACCATGTGCCATAAAACTGCGAATTACAACTACAGCGTTTTTTAATTCTTAAAAGGAATTCTTTACAGGAAGTATAATTTAGTTTAGTTTATCTGGCAGGGAAGTCCAACTTGTATGTATGGTTAAACACTGTGAGGAAAGTAGTTTATTTACTGAATCATGCCATTTACTCTTAAGTGTGAATTTGGAATCTGTAAATGTTTGACATGTAACAATATACATATTTATGAAAATTTAACTTGGTCATGCCAATGAAAGTAAAGCAACGATAATGTTCTGTCTAGACAAATGTAGTAATTTGTGCTTAATATTTTTCATAACTCAGTTTATTTGTTAATGACAGGGCTTGGCACCCAGATGTAAGCAGTGGGGCCCAGAGTGTTGAATAAAAGTCTGTTATTTGCTGTGTGGTTTGCTCATTTCCTTTGTTAGTGTTGTGCCAGACTGTGTTAGAACCCAATGCTGTGACTGTCTCTCCCTTTCTGCCGCCTCAGCATGAACTCCTCGTCATTTTCTTTCATCCACTTTTTAAGTTTTGACTGCGGAAAGAGAGCAGCTTTTCAGGAACCAAGGTTATGGGCACGGAAAGGCACAGCTGCGTTTATGATACCTAATGTGTTGATATGAGGAGTCAAACGGAGCATTAAAGTTTCCTTACTTTTATCTAACCGCAGGATAAAACACACTAATTGAGCTTACTGCAAGCATAAGCTGTTCTGGGATTGACTGGAAAAAAAGGATAGCAAGTTACTCCTTAACAACTGATTGGATCAAAATATGTTTTTCCCTCATTTGCTGAAAAAACACATTTTCTCCGATCATGCTTTTTCCAAACCTTTTCTGTTTGATGTAGTCTGACTCGATCAGATGAGCTTACACACTTCTTCACCTGCACCCCGTAAATATGCTCATATGAGTGGAATATAGACCTTATTCTATTGAACACAAATACATAAAACTGGATGGAGTTAACATATTTTTTATAGAGCAAACAAAGAACTGCTTATCAATTTATTTTATTAAGTCTGTAAGAAGTAGCATAAAATCAAGTACCTCACAATTGTACTTAAAAGTAAATGTACTTCGTCATTTTCCATGCTAGTAATGGTAAATTACTACATTGATCATATTTGGCTCTCCAGTTTCCACTTCCACTACTTGGATGTTCTTTCAAAATCCAATTACTATTTCATTTTTTGTTTTTGTGTTAATTTCCACATACCCTTGGACAACTTCAGAGGTGTAGGTTACCATGATTGAGAATCACTGCTCTAAAAGTCGGTTTCTATTCATGTACCACGAATATTGTCTGACCTAAGCATTAAAGTTCTGTTTGCTTAAAAACTGATATTTTTAATATTGTAAAGCTGCAGACATACTGATTATGTAGACTCCTGATGATGCACCAAGAACTCAACTTTGATCCAGCATTCTTTACAGGAATTCCTTGATCCTATCTGTCCTCTGGATGAAGCGTCGGTGATGGTATCCATTCCTCCCGTCCCTGACAGATGAGCCATGTTTTAGAGTGTCCTCTGGGCAGTCCACTTAACTGCCTGAAAAGGAACCCCTTAATCTCCACTTTCTCTTTGTTTGCACTATTATCAGACCTGTCAGTCCTGGCCGCTTTATCTTTACAGGACTCATCTTCTGGCTGTTTGACGTTGGCTTAATTCTATCAAAGGCCCTTATCTCTGCTTTGCCTGGGGATGCATCCTTTCCCCGACTCGCTAGAATGGTCCCAACCCTGATAAGAGGATGTCTTTTGGGGGCAAATAACACTGTTTTGTCTAAGGGCGTTTTTATATGCATATTGGTGGCGTATGTGCCTTACATGTTCTGCTGGTTTTTTGCTTGGTTGACTCCCTCAGTGTCGGTGTGTCTTCTACAGTCTGCATTGTTAATTTTGGGGTGTAGTCTGAAATCTGAGCTAACGACGCAATGCTATCCCAGCAACCACCACTGATCCAAATTGGAGATTGTCCCCTTTGATGGCAGTTAACTCTCTGTCTTTTAGCAGTCGTCACTTGAAACAGTCTGTATGTCATGCAGCTTGATCTGGTGAAGAGCAATTACATGGGAGGGAGCTGTTGCCTTTGAGGTGGAAGTTTACCTGCCACACCCTGCAGGCTTACAAATGAGCCTCTGGACACGTACCAAACGTGTGAGACTGGTCCCTTTTCTTCGTGTCCTTCTTCCCGTGACATATGGTCTGACATGATTTGACAAGTGGGGGGCGGAGAGGAAAGCTTTGGCCATGATGGTTATTTAACTCATCAAGTTTGCTTTGGTTGGTATTATGTCACGAGACAAATAGAAGCCTTTTCAGAGCCCAAAAGGTATTTTGTATTGGTGCCAGGTATTTGACTCAGGTCCCAAATATCTGAGGTTCCTTTGTGTCTCATGATGTCAGTTTAATTAAATTATCAACAACAGAATACATTTGTTATTTTTGATGTATTGTCAAACAAATGACGATTAAAGAATTAAGCTGTATTTCTAATTTACAGTTGGTAATACTGTGTGTGCGTATGACTGTTTCCATGTGTGTACCGGTGTGTGAGACTGTGGGAAAGGATCATGTTCTGGTGTGCATACACAGTAGGCCATCTATGGGTTCTGTATATGGGTTTGCATGTCAGAGAATATTTAGATGTTAATTCTTTTTTACCACTATAATAACCGAGACCGAGTGTTCGCATATGAATCATAAGCATTGCATGCAAGGTCATGTGCATGTACGTTGCCTGGAAAACTAATCATGGAAAATACATGCGGCTTAGCCACTTGGACCAACAAAGAACTACCAATAGGTTAAGTACAGATGTTGCAATCACAAATTGGATTTTCCATAATGCAGTCGCTGTTACAAACGCTTAACTTTATTTAGATTAGAAAGGGCATTGCCCATTACCAACAGGCTTCAGGCACAATGTCTCTGCTCCAGGGATTAACCACAAGTTATGCTTTTATTTTGTTGGCGGGGTGACAGCCAAGAAAGGGAAACTTTCTAAAAAGTCACGGTTATAGGGAAAATTACCCTTTAACCATTTCTTTTATTTTTGTCTTACCCTCCACCACAAGCACAAACAAAATGGTTATCAAAAAAACTACTTTGGGACACTGAGTGGTTGGACTATGGCCATCAATGTTATCATTGTGTCTTTTTTGGCTCAAAAAGGTCTCTAGTTTCATTGTTGCCATCAGTTTGGAGGTCGTTTTACAAAGAAAGTGGACATGAAGTGAGTTTCAAATATGATCATCAAGCCATGGCCACACTAAGATGGTCCAGATTCAAGCATTCTGGATATGCTTGACTTGATCATTTTTCCACAATGCTCTTCAGAAATGGACAGCAATTGCCCTACCAGTGAAAGGGGATCCTCTTTGTAATTAAAGCCAGTAGAAAATTGGATCATTTTTTGCCTGGACAGCTTTCACATTCCAGCCTAATATGGCATTGGAAGCTTTTGAAGTTGCTGTCCTGGCAGTCCCAAATTATACCTTTCATCAGCCAATCATAAGAAAATGGCAACCTGACATTCCCAATCGAAATGCACTTTTGACTGGAGTCTGTGTAATCAAGAGGGAGCGTGATACCCACTGACAAATCGACTATGAATACTAGAATTATAATTTACCCATTATAACTCCCGGAATCTTTTATTTTTAAGATCAAAGAGACATTTTAACTTGATCCACCAAAAGTCAAATATGTGTAATTATCTCTTTACTTCTTATTGGTTCTAATGATTACTTTTTCAGTGAACCCTGAGTAATGCCACTTATTGTAATTATGTGCTAGTTTTATGACTGTACTACTATTTAACACTATCACTTACTTAAGTATTTTTGAATCCTTTGCAAACATTGGGCCAAGATCTGTAACTGTAACGTCACGGATTCAAGTGTGGCAGCTACCCATGCTACTATCATACATTATATTTTCATTATGAAGTTTCTCCCCCTCTCTTTTTGAAGACGCTACATTTCACTTGGGGGAATCTATGTTTTCATAGTCTTTAGTACAACGAAAATATTGTGTTTATTTTCCTGTCAACCAAGGAAAAACCACCTTGGCTGGACTGAAAAGTCACATCCTGTTACTGTAGAAATATGTGAGTCTTACCAGAAACACACAGGCTTAGTGTGAGCAAGTAGTGCAGGTCAGAATTAATCATGTTGCTTTGTCGCCACTGCAATGGACAGTTATGCTGCTTCGCCCCTCTGAGCTTAAGTTAAACGCATTTCTCTGGGATTCACTGAATAGTTTCTTGTAACTTCTGCACGGTCATCCAATTACAGCTTGACAGAGCTTACATAGACAAGTTCACACTGACACAATGGTCTTTGAGGGGTAAAAAGCTCCATGAAAGTGTTTACAGGGCAGGCCACTGGTCGCCCCGTTGCCTCATCCTTACTGGACAGCTGTAATGTTAAAATGTGATGTTGGAACTATGGGCGTTAGCACAAGTCGTCGGGTTGACTGAGAAAATGTATTTTATTGTGAGGCTGTTACACTGCGGTCGCATAGGTAACATCCTGCAATGTTCTCCTCCATCAATATAACGGCCTATCATTTTGTATAATCTTTGTTGACCCACAACGTACACAAGTAAAAACTCTTCCCGGACATCAATTGGCCAGTTGAGGTCAATTAAACTTGCGCTCTTCTGCTGAGAGGCTGTTGGCTGACCCACGCACCCTGAAAACAATGGGCACTATTATGCATTCTCAGACTTGTATTCTGTACAGGCATGTACTTCTGCCTCAGAACAACCCCCTCGGAGACACTGGAATGAAACATGAACTAATTTGTGTCTTGGTGGTTTCTCCCATTCTTAACCCCAGCCTCTGACCAAGGCAGAGCAGAGCGTCGCAAACGGCTTCATGTATTTATAAATAGGCAGAGAGAAAAGGGGAAAGAGAGAAATGAGCCCAACAGATGACTGAAACCATATGGAACCGGTGGAGAGTAACTCATCTTGTGACAACATAGCACGCTACCTCCCACCCCCTCAAGTCCCACTCTGTCTCATGTCACAGCCGTTCAGGAAAGACTGCAATTGGAGAAGGTCAATCGGTGGCTGGGGCCAAGAACAAAGTGATGGTGATTTTCAAAAAGTACATGCGGGATCTGAGGAGGAAATGGTTTTGCCGCCAAACACTCAATTATATGTAATTACAACAATTCAACCTTGGAGGATGGTTTATTCCATTTTATTATGAGGTTTGCTCTTTCATGTCTTATGAGGGGAAGAAGGGGGGAAGAGGGGGGTTGGGGGTGGCATGAACAGCGACAGGGACTTCATGTGAAACAGATACTTGGTCCCTCATCTGAATGCTTTATTTTTTCCTTTTATGACCAGCAGCAGTTGGGACCTTGGACAATTATATGTTTTACTTTTATCTGATATTTGATGGATCAATCTTCACACACAATAACACTACCTGAGTGACTTGTGACTTTCATCAAACAAACCTATAGGCCTGAGAAGGCAGCCGTAACATATTTGAAGGGTTTCTCCAGTATTTTTGATTTGCATGGTAAAGTTGTTAAGAGGCCCACAGAGACCCGATAAATAAAAGAAGGGCCAAGATCCAATTAGCAGAGGCCTATAGATTACCTGACTGACTCCAAATATGTATTAATGTCCGAATGAACTGGATCCTATGCAACTCCTATTGCCTTTTTAAGGAAGGTTTTCTGTTTGTAATAACTATTCAAGTCTCAAGCCCAAGGTGAGATAACCCTGACGACATTAGTCGTTTTTTGTTTTAAACTTAGAAAGGCTCCCGTCACAGCCACAGAAGAATTATACAACTTTTTATGGAGGATGTCTAGTTTTGATGAGCAAACTGAAACTTGTGTGTAAAGTTGGGGGGATGCCCCGTTAATATATTTTAAACTCCCACATTTGTTTTTGAATAGTCACAATGACAATTTGCAATTACTAGATAGTGGGTTAAGACTTTTCTCAGCCTAACCACAGCTCAACAATAAACGGTGTCAACAAATTAAAATATGCACATAAGAGGCGAACAATTTGTCCGCCTGTCAAAATCTGAATCTGGATCACTTTCAGATTTAACTCAAAATCTTCTTCAGTGCAAAAGGTCTGACTCACATCAAATTCATTGGATATTTTATTCGACAGAGGTCAATTGTGTATTTCCACTGAAGCATCCTCACAAAGGACAAAGACCTACTCAATGTAACTGAGCTCTGTGACTCTCTTGAGTTAAAAGACTTACCGATTTCCCTGTCTCACTGTAAATGTAACCTTCTACTTTAAAAACACACTCAAATATCAGCCGAGTCAGTGTCGCAGCGCTAGACCGCTGAACATCCACCTCCACACCACCACACCCCAAGTGGAAGACTGAGAACCCTGTGTGATTGAGAGTCACATTTAATTTTGCTTAACGTGTGTTTCTCTGCTGAAATATAGGCCTCTTAACAAGACGGAATCACAGACGTGGGCAGAGAGGAGGCTTTGAAATGCGGCAACCCCTGAACCAGAAAATAATCAAGGGGACTTAGGCATGGCACTGTGTCCGGAAATTCACTGTGAATACTGGTTTCAACCATGACCATTTGAGAGCCCAACTTTTTGGCTTTCCCATTGATTTCAAGGCTCCCCCACCTCCTCCTCCTCCTCCTCCTCCACCTCCTCCTCCTCCTCCTCCTCCTCCTCCTCCTCCTCCTCCTCCTCCTCCTCCTCCTCCTCCTCCTCCTCCTCCTCCTCCTCCTCCTCCTCCTCCTCCTCCTCCTCCTCCTCCTCCTCCTCCTCCTCCTCCTCCTCCTCCTCCTGTCTCATTCTCGGCTGTATGTCACACACTCAATTTGGGCTCCTTCTTGACCTAAAAGTTGATGAGTAGCGTCTCTGTTTTCGGGGGAAGCTTCTTTTTTTTTTTTTTTTCAGCAAAAAACAAACCGATGAGTGCCTTTGGTCCAACTGTTACACTAAAAAATTTGCACATGCGTGCCCAAGCATACAAATATACAATATGCGCCTTTTAGACCTGGGGCTTCCATTTCTTCACAACATAACACTATTCTGCTCTTCCAGCAAGAAATGTTGCTCACTGTTCCCCCCTCTGTTATTCTTCCTGGTCTTCTTCCACAGCGGAGGAAGAAATTGCGGTTGTGAGTTTAGGCCAAGTCTCCCCACAGCTTGTCCTGATTACTAAGTAGACAAGTACCCATGGTTAGACAGAACCGGGTCTCTGGACCTCGTTTCCCCTCGGAGTGACGGTCTCTGAGGTTTCTCTGAAGGACGAGGGACCCAAGTGGATCATGGATGCGCTCCTGAAATAAACCTGCTTTTAATCATTCACCACCATGGTGGTTAATACGTGTTGTGTAGACATTATAACAGTGCATTGATAAAGTGGGTCATGACCTCATTCCGCAAGTGGGTATACACACTGTATAATTTAGTTTTGAATAAACAAGGTTGGACCGCATGTCACTGTCTGGCACGTCCTTATAATCTTAATGTTCCCATCAGCCCTCAGAAGACCAACCAACCTTGCAGTTTTTTTAATCTGCAGTTTCCACTCCTCCTTTTCCTTTTTTCCCCGTCGTATCCTCCTCTCATCACTGTTTCCCCTCTGAATTGTATCAGCGGCTTACTGCCTTCCAGCCAATTAGTAAAGGCAAACACAACAACAATCAGTCTCTTGGCTTAATGCACTCCACCTCTTCAGCAGTAAATACCAACTGATTCCTCAAAGTATTGTCATTCAGGAGGGCCCCGCTGTCTCTGGTCTTTGTCCAGAAGAGAGGGCCCCCTTTGAAATGGCAGGCCATACCAAAAACACAACTTGTTTGAGAGTGGGACAAAGGCTCGAGGGAGTATCACAATGGCTGATGTGGCCTGATAAAGGCAGATTACAGTCAACTGGCCGTTTCATCAGCAGAGCGGGTTGTGTTTTATTGTGATACAAGGACGGGTCGTGGTCGTGACACAGGTCGCTAGAACTGTCTGCTGCCGAGGTTCAAAGAGAAACTTTTTTGTTGCAAATGTTGAGAAATTGTTGATTTAATTAGCGCATATTTATTTAAGTTACATTAGATGTAACTTCAGTTCATATTGGGGAATGTTGGTTTTCTGCTTTAACAAGTAGCAATAGGATCTAAATGAGAACAACAATAGGATTTCAACAACAGAGCTAATGGTGTTGCAAGATGGCAGCAAGACCAAAGGGAAAATCTTGTTAGGCTTTACACATTATGTAAACTAAGGGCAATTGTTTAAAAAGAACAAACACAAAATTACCATTAGCACAGCACCTTTTTAAAATGATCCTGCAAACATTTAGAAATGTGAATAAATATCTCCTGCTATATTAACATAGTATCCTGGATGAAAATATGGGAGAAACATAAATATACTGCATAAAACCAAGTGTAAAACGATAAACTGTTTAAAAGTTATAATACTTTTGGTTCACACTGAAATTGAGCAAAAACACATCTGTTTTTTCTGGCTAAAATCTTTGGCTTAGGAAAAATAAACGCATAGTGTTGTTTAATATTTTGTATTGAGCAAGAGAAGGAGTACGAGTCTGTTGTTGTTAAAATACTTGTGTTTTTTTAAATCATATACAAAATGTTTATTATTTATTTATTGTAATTTTTAACAAAAACTTTTTCACAGAGCTTCTTAATATCTGATTGTTGTGTATAGGTTGGATATATTCGTATAGTTGTATTATTAGTTAGTTATTTGTCACTTTCTAATGTACACAACCTTCTATAATATCATAATACTTGTGAAGGTGTGTTAAAGCTTTGATTGACTCTGTATCAGTATTACTGTAGGCCAAGAGAGTAAATTAACTTTATAGCCTGCTCACAAAGTCTGAGGTATAGGACAGAGAGCTTCATCACAATAACA
This sequence comes from Gymnodraco acuticeps, assembly GCF_902827175.1. NCBI lineage: Eukaryota > Metazoa > Chordata > Actinopteri > Perciformes > Bathydraconidae > Gymnodraco > Gymnodraco acuticeps. The sequence continues at coordinate 1,676,857 of NW_022991244.1, forward strand.
AAGAAAAGGTAATCAAGAGACAGTACCAAAGAGCATGACAAAAGGAGCACGCTGTAAAAAGAAAACTGCTTTGTAAGTAAATCATTTGAGTTTCCTTGGCGTCATGTGAAAGTATGCAGGACGGTGCAAAGAATCCCAGGCATGTTGCTGGTATGGGAAGGCCCTGACGCCAGACCCAGTGGCGGTGCCATTGTCAATTTGTCCGTCCGAAACACAGAGAGCGAGGGACGGATGGGAACAAAGGGAGGGATGGGTAGACAGACGGAGGACAAAAAGGAAGAATGAAAGGAAGGAGAGTATGATGTAAGGAGAGAAAAGATGGAGAGAGGAGCCTCCAAACAAACCATTAGGGGGGAGACAGGTGCCTGGAGGCTACGTTGGAGACGCAGGGGTGAGGAAGGGGGCGAGCCAGGAAGATGGATGACGCAGCCCCCCGCTGAGCGTCCGTCTCAGACTCCCGTCTACAACTTCTCCACGCTCCTGTGAGCACAGTGGGACGACCTGAAGAGTACAGCAGCACAACACACATCTTCTCCTATTCTCCTACATTTATATACCTACTTTATCCTACATATAAGCACATGTAATCCTCACCCATATACACACCAATGCTGTCCCACATCCTCCCCTGCTTTCTTTCTCCCTCTCCCTCGCTCATTAGGGGTCATTTTCACTTCAAAGCCCCTCCATTATCTGCCATATCTGAGGGCAATTAGGAATGGGGTGACTTTGAGCGGCAGGCACGGCCACGGCATTATAACTACTCATCCTCTGTCAGGAGGGCCTTTGTGGGGGCCGTCGACATTGATGGAGAGGATACTGGGGGCCTCCAACGACCCCCCCTTCCCACTCACCCTTCCATATACCCCCAGCCGGCCCCTCCTTTTGACTGGTAAACTGTGGAGTAAAACGGTGCGTAATTAAGTGGCAGTCAAAGCAGGTCCTGTTTGGCTGTGACGGGCTTGGCGGGGGAGAGTCGGGGTTGAGGCGGCAGTTTGGGATGAATGAGAATGGCCAGAACACAATAGCAGGGCTATGAAGCGCAGAAGGGAAAAACCTACTTTGGATGAAATAAAGTCAATGTTTACTCACCTACAGTTACTCTGTGTAAAAACAGGGAGGGAAAGTTGTTATAGTACTTATTTAACAACTACTACTACTGAGCACAAACTTATACTAACAAACATAAATAACGCATGTATCCAACAACATTACCTTACATCTACTCCGCAGAGAGCTCAATTTGAGTCATGGCCTCCAAAATCAAAGCGCTGTCCATGTTCACGACTTCCATTCAGTCATTTATGGCATCTCTTTATACGAGTGTGAAACAGAGGAACAGTGAGTGAAGCTGTCACCAAATAAATGTCTCATTATATTCACTTTCCTTTCCGAAACAGCTATTACTGCTCCATGCTGGTGAATATATGCAGACATGCACAGGGCCCCTCCGTGTGCGCTGAGTGGTATATGAGACTTTCTTTAGGATGGTGGTTACTGTGGAGCTGCTGCCAAAGTAATGAAAAGAGCCAACAGTAAACTACAAAGTGAACACAGCTGTAGTAAGACATTGTTAAGTATGTATGTTTTGTATAATGTATCTGAAGAAGTTTGAGGGGGAAATCAGGAATAAAACATAAAAATAGTTATGGATAGAAACATGTCTACTACTTCTTTAACTGCCAAAGACACTCAAATCTTATCTGATATTGTACATTTTTCCGTTGGCGGGTCTAAAAAGCAGATACTCCCTTTCATATCTGCACCTTGAAGGAATGCGGTGGAAGGGAGCTGATTTAGCCGGTCTTTGATGCTCCCACTAGTTAGCCATCTCCCACTGAGCACTGACATCCTGTCAGCATGAAACCTCTTCTCATCCCCGGGGTTAGTCACTACATGACCACAAGATGTTTGTGTGTGTGTCTTTGTGTGTGTTTGTGTGTGTGTGTGTGTTTAAGAGACAGCGAAGAAGAGAGTTCCTATATAGGAGAAAGAAGGAACAGTGGAAACAGACTATGGAGAAAATGTTGAACTTGCAGTTACTTAAACTATAAAAGTTGAATTTAAATAGAGCCAAAGTGAATTTATATTCTGTGCTCTGTAAGGAAATATCATTAAAATTCCATTTCAATTTATAATCTGTAGAGGCTGATGAATTTGAAAAAGATAGACGGATGAAGAAATCCAAACTGAGATATTTCTTTGAGTAAGAAGCCTTTTCACCAGCATTTCTTTAGGTAAAATATAGGACATTTTGAACCTTATTACAGTTCACGGAAGGACTACTTTGTTAAACTCTGACCTACACTGCAGAAATCTGAAATACTATCCTGATGATACAACCTCTGCCTGTCATCACACGGGATTGGTGGCACGCAACCTTTAGTGAGCATGTGGAGTGAGCATGGACGAGCAGTGGGTGGAAAAAATGGACAGTGCAGGTGAAAGAGAGAAGGAAAGGGGAAGCTTCTAAAAGATAAAAGCCCCTATAAATGTGCAGCTAAATGAGAACAAAGGACATGAGTAAGTTAAAAAAAACAAGGATTACAATTAATTAATCATTTAAAAAAAGTTAGGCAGGCCGCCCTCAGTACGTCATAACATCACAATCACCTATCCAAGCAGATTTCATGGAATAAAAATATCTAATTAATGGCTTCAAAATTGAATAATGCTAAGTAAGAAAGATGTGTTTATTTGCCTGGATTTAAGGTTAAAAATGAAAAAACAGTATTTTCTGTCAGAAGGACCTCAAGTTTCTACAAAAGCTGCATGATGATCTACAAAAGTCTTAACAGATTCCTGAGGTCCGACAGAATTAAATGTGAATATATATTTAGATTAACTTTTAATTAACGTTTAAATGAATGAAGTTGTTTTTGGGAGAAGTATTGCAATTCCTTAAAGATATGCTTGTCATAGTTGTGTCCACAGTTTTCTGCAATGAAGATTTTTTTGTGTGTTCACTTAAGGTTTTAAATCCCAAATAAAGATATTTAGTTGTATTAACTATACTGTAATAGATGGATTAATGGATAATAATGTGGAGGATCTGTCTTGTTTTAATATACCAATTGTCCAACCACACAACTTATTGTTTGTCATTCTTTTAAACATGCACTTTGTTCCAACTTTACGGTATTCACACTTCTCTAAGCAATCAGAGCCGGAGCACCTCAGCTTTCAGCTAAATACTTAACTTGTTATACCCTGAAGGCTGGGTGGAATTTGTTGCAATTACTTTTTTAGGCAATTATAAATCCTCACCTATCCAATAAAGCCATTCACACAACCCTCTAGGGCCCTCGACACTGTCATCTAAGCGCCGTGTGGAATTAGTGTGAAGTAAAACCGGGTCTCACGCCACCTTAATTGTATGTTGCAGCAGCCCGTAGGTGTTTGAGGTTTCAAATAGCTTTAATTGATGCTGAGGTAACAAACAGGTAACAGAATCGCAGGGGGAGCACTGCCAGCGGGAAAACTTAGAAATACTGAAAGAGTGTCTGTGTCAGGACTTTGTTCACCAACACAAGCCCTGAAAAGTGAGCTTAAGGAAATGTTGAAACTGAACCATGTATGTGCTTCAGTTGTTATTCATTCAAACCAATGTAATGTACTTTTTATGGCACTTTTGAATCCCCTTTTATTATCCTTCACACACACACACCCCTTAGTTAACCCACTCTTCTTTCTTCTGTGTGTTTGATGGGGGGGATCATGCCTTGGGACCTCTCCCTTCACACATTCCCCCTCCTGCCCCCCCTCTCCAAACACCAAACTGTGAAGTCCTAATGAGTAATAATCCCTATTCTCGCCCCAGCTAAAAAGGGAGAGTCAAGCGGCGTCATTGACCCTGGTTTTCGACAGCACGTTCCAAAGATTAAGCAAACACTAGTAATTGCCCTAGAGATCAGGTTCTGTTTTGACTGTTTGTCGTCCTCACGCCGCCTGGTGTGTATTTGATCTGCAGAGGGATGGCAGCAGTGCTCCTCATTCACTCCTCACATCTCAGCTCCATGTGGAGAGACAGCAAACCACCGGGAGAGCAGGGAGTCTGGGCTCATACACAAACATGCACACACACAGTGGTAAAATGTGAATTAGCAGCCACTTACAGCATGATGTGTGCATGCAGTTTGCTTTCCTCTGACCAAGTCATAATGATTTCACGAGTTTCTTCTGAAAGTGGCTGGAAATCTTGCGTAAAATAAAAAAACTGATCCTGCATGTGCTCGCATGCAATGAGCACATAAACAGATTGGATCAAAGTCAAACATGTATACACTAAAACAACAAAATATATTTCTAATAAAGGGTAATTCAGTTTCATTATACCATCCTGGGGTGATTTTGGAAGTCGTAGTGGAAAAAAGACATAACATTTCATGCTTCCATGCTGGATAACATGGTCATTAAAACAAACAATTCCTGCCCGGTTTTATTGGCGCAAACAAATCATGTCCAGGCAGCCACAATAAGCACTGCTAACTAGTCACGATTCTTTCCTTAAATAAGTCACGTGGTGTTGGTTAGAACTTAAATCCCAGAATTTAGAAAATAAATTCAACCCCATGATATTTTCTTTTTAGTCAAAGTACATTTTTATTTAAACTACTAATTATAAAGCTTCAAAATGGAACCTGATTGTATGAAAATACCAGGCCAGGATTTAAAAAACTCTCCTTGCCAACTAGAGACTATCACATGCAATTTTTTAGGATTTGTTGGCCTCTTTTCCAGCAGCCCTCACCTTTTGTGAAACATGACATGCTGACAAATGATTGCCCAGATGAGTCGGCAGCGCTCTGCAGTCAGTCATGACAACCTCTCAGCCGGCTACAGCTGACCTTGTCATCGGGCTCGGATCAAACCAGTCAGGAACGAGGCTGTTTCAGTAGCCGGGCCTGACCCGAGGAGATCAAACCAGAGGTGGGGTTAATGCCTGCTGCAACAATCAATCTGCTTTTCATTTTCAACCTGTTGGATCATCTCGGCCTGTTTGAAACTCTGTGTCAAGGGTGGGGAGAAAGTCACTTTTTCCAGGTAATTTTGACATGTCAATTATTGAGGATTTACTGTTATTAGGATGATTGCTCTGATGAATCCACCCAGTGAGCTGCCTGGATTAAAGGAGCATTTGACATTTCTTCTGGGATGTTTGACAAGGGAAGCCTGCAAATAGTTGTGCCGCTTCATCTCTTTGAAAGAGCATATTAGTTACACATCATTTGGTTTTAAATTATTATTTGCAATTTGTGGTAATTTGTTTATTGAAAATAAAACAGCAGAGACAGTTGGGTTATTTTGTACGTATTTGGCACAGGAACAAAGTTTCAAATTTTTTTATTTCACAAATACATATTCAGCAATTTGTTTTAAGATGCACTGATTGGATAAATTAGTCAATAATATCCAACTGGCGTTATTCATTTAATGATTAAGGTTGTTAGTGGTTAACAATATTTTCCAACAGTTATGACCTGATAGCCATGGGAAGGGTTCGGCTCTAAATGAGGCATAATGACAGCCTGCAGGCAAAGCTAATTAAACTAAACTAAACTGCCTGACAACGCTACAGGAATGTTGCCACAATTAATGAAACCTACCGGCCTCTCTTCTGTCTGGTGCCAAGGCACATGTGGAACCTCTAAAAGCCTGTATTTCTGGTGGAGTGAATTACCCCCTCAAACCAGTCACACCAGGATATCAGGATGCAGTGCTGACTGAAGTTAAAAGGCCCAACGCAGGGCCCAATCCCCTGAAAGCATTAATGCATACACGCAAGCTTGCAGGGATGACTTGTGCACGCTTAAACACAAATACACAGACAGGAACTCGGTTTACTGGCAGATCAATGATAGAGTAAACACTGAGTTAAGAGAGGGATGGTTGAAAAGGTTGATGATGGACTCAGGGGAGTTCTCAGTTCTTATTCAAATCTCCTCTGGAACTGCAAAGACGCAATGTTTGGAGGCGTAGCAAATAGGATTTCGCACAGAATATTATGTCATGCTTTGTGTTCAGCATCAGTTGTGTTGGAATGAAATGTGAAGAAGAACACAAAGTGAAAGCAGAGGAATGCGTGAGGTTTGGTAGACACAACAAAGTGAGGAAGAGCAGCAGAGGGAGGAAGACAGAACGAAGGGGATCCTCCTGTAATTGCTGGAGCAACATGGGGGCCGATTCGAGGCCTTGGGCTGATATTAAAGTGACCTGAGAGACTCCAGACACAACAGGCCTCTAAACAGCGCTGGCACCACTGTGGAATGAGCCTCCCACACCGGCCACTTCACAAACATCTCTGTCCCGCAGCACAGTCTGCACTGCTGGTGTGTCATGTGGCGTCCCAGGTTGGCTTCAGGACTAGAACATAGACATGATATTAATGTATTTCACGGGTGGCCGATACCTGCAGCTTATGAATGTCATTTTAAAAATGTTTTAAATCATCTTTACAGAGTTCTAATTCATGTGGTCTGACTGCGGCACCAGAAAAACATCAGGTTCTTGAGTAAACTAAAACTTCTTGTAATGTTAAATGAAACAACAGTCTTGTGTGATTATTGTCATAAGAAACCAATAATTAGAATGCACCATAATGACTGTCATTAAGCTAAATCTAATTAAGCATAATTTCCACTTTTCAATTAAACAGTCAAGGCAGCAAAGCAGTGTGGCTGCTGGCTATATAACCAGGAAAACCAAAATGTTTGTTGTTAACAAAATATGTCATAATCTAACAATGTCACAACATATCTGAGAAAATGTAAAGACATGGCGTGGCAAATCAGGGATAACTCTGAATGTAGCTTTAGGAGATGGCTGTAAACATACTGTAAACATGCCGAACCCAAACATTCAGAGGCGGTGTGTAAACATTGTGATATCCTTTGGTCTTTAGTTTGATGCGTCTAACACATGCACACACTGATCATACACAATGACTGCTTTACCCAACATCAAGATTAAAACAGTTTTGACTTACATTAAATGTGGCAGAGTGTATCCACGATTTCCCGTTTTTTCTGGCAAAATGTGGACCACCTCATCTGAGAAAAAGACATCAACTTTTAACATTATAAAGAATGTATTGACTTTTACAAAATATTCCTTTTTATTCAAAGGAAAAGATGCTTTTGAACAGCAAAAATGCCACATACTTAATGAGCGTATCGATTTTTGAAGTTGACAATTCATCTAAACCAATTGATTATGATTACCCAACAGTTTCATAGGGACAAAGCAGAGTGTGCAATATAATGGTATTGACCATAATATTTAAAACATTGAAATAGTGGTATCATGGTAATAAACGCTTGTTGAGTGAGATTCCTCTGCCAAAAAGAAAAAAAAGTGAAAGCTGAATTGTTTTCTAATTATTTTTCTATAGAAATAGCTATAATATAATATACTGCAGTTATTGTGATACTCTTGGTAATGATAATCGTTTAGTGAAAGCCATATTTGATAACCACTGCTGTTAAAAAAAACACTCATGCATTATGAATCTCAAATGTAAAAACAATTGTAATATACAAAAATGACCCCAGTGAGTTTTAACTATTACATACTTTTTTTCTGATGCATTAATATGTAAGTATAAGCCGTTAAGGTCTTTGTGTTCGATGTGCTGATTCTGAATCTTTAATGTAACTAATAATTAAAGCTGCCAAACAAAGGTAGTGGAGTAACAAGTATATTATTTCCATCTGAATTTCAAATAAGTAAAGTCCAAATACCTGATATTTGAACGTAAGCACTGCACTGCTGGTATTAAGCCACATTGTCATCATTATTGACCCACAGGTCATCGAGTGTTACAAGGGTAATCTCCTATTTTAATGAAAGTGTGTCAAGTGAACAGTGTGTATTCCCTCTTGTGCCTGATTGTGTGTGTGTGTGTGTGTGTGTGTGTGTGTGTTTACTGTTGGAGGTCCAGTGGTGGCTGACTGATGCCTACCTTGGTCTAACACCATGGTTAACACAGTCGCTCTGGCTCCACAGTGGGTGGAGTCGCCAGACAACATAACTGGGCCCTGCAGACCACTGTAATTATTCTTATTGAAGCTGTCACTCAAAGAGCCGCCCCGATCCGGTCCCAGAGCGGCCGGTGCTCACATCAAGGAGAAGGTGCTAGGGGCGAGGCCCTGGAGCCACTAGCCGTGCGACGCTAAGAGCAGCTATCTGTTACTGCTTTAATAATACTGCTGACAGCCCCTTCTGTTTCAGCCATTCTTCCCCTCACTAGGTTTTCTCATCCCTTCTCTCTGAGCCTGGAGATGTGTTTTGACAAACAGATTGTTCGTTGGCATGACGTGATGTAACGAGGGACATGTGTTGCCGGGGAGAAGGGAGAATATGAACGTAACATCAAAGAAAGTAAAATCAGATCTCAGGCAGGAGCTGACTGTTGAGCGAAATTGGCCTTTTGAATATGTTTATGTATTTCAATGAAGATGTTTTCAATTTAGGGAAATGTAGAGCTCACTGTACTGTAAGGGCACGCTTGAGTGTGTTGGTCTGATAGAATTAAGTCCACATGAAATAAAACATGCTGTGTCTAATAGGCTCATATCTTAGAGATTTATGTTGTTCCTCACTCACAAGTGGTTTCTCCTCTCCGTTACTGCGGCTCTGACATCTGCTTATTAATACTCCATGTGTCACACACAAGCAGACACCAATGCTCAACACAAGACCATACACACACTCAAACACACGCACGGTGAGATTTTCATTCACTGCTTCATGAATTCAGAGTTGCTGTTTTCACACGAGTGCTGAGGCAGTTTAAACTGTGTCCAAATATCCCCAGGGTTACATGGATGGTACACTAGCACGTTATTTTCTTTGTAACCTCCTGAAATCCAGCAGACATAACAAACTGTGTGTGTTACATAGTCCGTGTAAACATATCATATTTATACTGCAGCAACTCTTCAAAAAAGCTTGCATTATTAAAGGTCACAAGGCACGTACTATGGCGTCTAGATTTCTGATGATAATCCTTCATTAAAAGTGTGTGTTGAGTGTTTCTTAAGTTTTTGTTAGATAGTATTAATGCACTTCTGACCTGAAACAATGACCTGCAGTTCATATGGTTCATGCACCAACGAGAAAACAAGTTGACTTTTCATGCAAACATTCAACGCTAAAAGGAGAAATGTTTAAATTGCACAGACCAAACACTGTAAGGTCCTGGGTGTACTGCCTTTGTGCCTGTGGGAAGTCTGTTAAACTGCCTCACGTGATGTATAAAGATGGATAAAGTTGCATAGGAGGATATGGTGGATGGTTGGGTTAAACAAACATAGGCTTTTTTACATGAACTACCTAACTTTCGGTATATAAATCAATTCTGTATATAAATCAATTCTGTAAACAAGAACCTCGAATTAACTACGTTAATCCGAACTGGATGTCTTTTGATACTGAGTTGTGTCGCCTTCCACAAGATCCCGATGTCAACTTTGTCCAAAATTAAACTTCACTCTTATAACTTTTTTGCATCCCCTCCTTAACTTCTGCTACAATACGTGTATAAACATGAATGTTCTTCTAATATTCTGTCCAACAAAAAAAGACATGGAAACTGTGATTCTTACACTGCGACCCAACACAACACTGCTGAGTAATGGAAAAGCTTAATAAGCAAAAATATTCTGTCTATGGAGACTTCAAATCAATAAAGTATCTTAATCTAGAAACGGGCAAACAAATGTGCAACAAGATACAATGACATATTGTATTGAGCATGAATGATTTTAGATTCCTTCCCAGTAGAAGCTTTTAGGGCAAAGTACTTACATGCTGCTAAAAGCAGTAAAACAGCTTTGTTACAAAAGCCGGAGGTATTTGTGGGATTAATTACATTCATTTCACTCTTGGCATTTTCATGGTAAAACACTTAGCTTTGGAATTTTCGTTCCCTTTGTACACCATTGTAATGAACACAAAACCATAATTGTTTCTCACCCACAGGCATCAACTGGGCTTTTTAATTTTCCATCGTTGCTGAGGAGCTGTGCCAAGTTTTTTTTTCTTCAGGTGATGTTGAAACTCTAACTCACCGGGGTGCAGGCTGTGAGAGCCAGGCCTGCTTTGAATAGAGCTAAATATATACTGTGTTCATAAATGCTTCCTGGGATTTGTTATACAAGCTAACTCTACCCAAAGAACATTTTTAGGAAGGAATCACATATGCTGCTTTTGGTAATTAGGAATTGCTATTTAATTATGTCTGCCTGAACAGCATCATTGGGCTTTGTTCATGGAAAGCAATCACTCATTGATAATTAGAGGCTTCACTATACATCCATTACAGCTGCACTTAAATGATGAAAATGCAGTTGGTTTCGTAATAATTGCTTTAGTATTGTCACTTAAGAAACAATGAGTATTATATATTATGTGGATTTCAAAATGTAGGAAAGCACAGAACAAAGGTTAAGAGAAAGAAAGCTTCTGTTGGCACAAAGGGAGCTTTAATACCTTGTAGTGAGTCACTCCTTGACAGCTCAGGATGATTAGCAACAAAAAAAAAGAACAAAAAAAAGCTGTATGACTTTTCTCAGCTCTGTGACAGTGACGGTACAAAAAAACGAAAGTTAATTTGAATCTCTAATTTTTCAGGACCAACGTTTGTCAGTTTTGAGTTGAAATTAAATCAAAGCAGCAGCTTTTAATCAGGTATGATAAGAGCATTACAAGATTGTCTGGATATATTTAAATGTACTGTTAAAAATGTCTAAATGTTGAAAGGGGATCCCCGTAAAAATGTGGGCAATGAGAACTCGTACAAGCTTTTATTAGGCATTCTCCAACATATTGAGCAACCTTTTCTCCAAGTTAATATCATGTTTGTGAGTTCTTTAAATGCTCCACATAAATCATCATCAAATATGTTGGTGTGGCTCATCACATAAGCGGAATCAAATCCAATCTTGTTTGTAAGGTTTGAGATCAAATCAATCTCAATACAAAGTGAACGTTGATGACTCTTTGGCAGCATGTGGGTTTGTGGGAGGATTCAGGGCTTACACTGCTGTCAGCATTGTGCAGAGAGGCTGCATTCCTCGGAGCGAACACTGGGGAGAGCCCGTCTGCTCGGCGTGAGCCCGGCTCTCCCCTCGGGCTGCAACAGAAATCACTCTGCTCCAAACTGTGGTTTCAACTGTTTGTTTTGACAAGAGCATTTACTAAAATCACACCTTAAAACTGTGGGATTATTTGGAAGCTAACACAGGCATGACATATTAATGATGTTGACTGATGTTCAAATCTGTTACCTCATTATGAACCCTTGTATTTGAGGAGATAAATCACGTATATAAATATGATGCCTGAAGTTATTGCCAAACCTTCCTCACCACTGTGTTTACTGTTTCTGTTTTTTGTTGTAAGGACTGATCTTCTCAGGCATCAAGTGCAAAAGGAGACCGTGATGTGAAGAAAGAGCGTCAAACTGTCTGCCACATAATGAGCATCCTTTTTCTTATTTTACATGTGGGATTGCTCTGTTTGGGTGGTCCTGCCATGGCATTCTCTTATTTAGGTGCACAAACATGAGAAACCTCTGGAAATCTAATCAAGATGAAAAGATAATGATGTGCTATGTATATAAACACAACATGCAAACACAGAAGATATTCCCCAAACACATTTCAGATCTACTTAAATCATGTATGGTTTCGGAGGCCGTGTGGGGAAACATCCTCACGAGCTGGATTCACGGTGGACATCGTGATGAATTCAGATTTTGTCTTTTTTTGACAAATGGAAATGGATTACTTGTCAAGAACATGTAGGAAAAAAAGGAATGGGAGCACTCCATCATACAAAAACATGACAATACGCAGCATGCAGACCTGCACCAAAGCACACGTGTGTGCACAGGAGACTGGAAACACACACACAGACTCAAACCCGCAACAAATGTTTCGTTTCTGAGTCACCGCCATGTGAACAGTGTGGCAGATTGCTGAGAGACAGGGTGGTGCAAAAAAAACACTAATGACAATATAATGGCTCATTAGCTTATGATGTGGATAGCATTGTGTGCAGCAATGTGAGTGTGCAAGGGTGTGTGTGTGTGTGTGTGTAAGACATGCCTGTAGTGTGAGTATGTTCCCAGGCTAACCTGACTAGGTGAGACTCTCTGGCACCAGCCTCTCAGTGCAGCCCCGGGGGGGGGAGCCGCTGTACAGTGCTTTAGCCTACTAACTGAGGTATGCGTATGCGTATGCACACACACACACACACGCCCACACGCACACACACAGACACACACATACAGACACGTACACACACGTACACACAAACGCATAAGGAAAGGCAGAGGCTGTTCTTCCTTCATATCTTGTCTCTGTCTCCTCTCAAAGCCGCAATTACCCTGTGATATAACACGCCGTAAATACATGTTTCACGTGCCGTGCATGACATATTATTGACGCATAATACATAAAAGGAAACCTCTTTAGAAACCTACATCCTCATGCTATTTATATAACCACTGTGTGTTACACTTAAAACTCAGTGAAAAGATAACCTTCTGCTGTGGTGATGGGTGAGTTTCGGGGTCAGGTCTCTTCATGTGTTTGACATTATTAGCAGAGCTACCATGTAATCCAGACCCAATCCTCAGGCCAATGAGACTTTATTGGGGGTAAAGGGTGATGGTTATGGAAGCTATTAGACAATAATGGAATAAACTCCCCTCTTTTAACTTATTCAGTCCCTGGAGGATTTTCCGTTTTCTACCGGGGTTCCTTATCGCTCTGCATCTAGATGGAATTGATGACATACCTTAAAATGTTTGGGGAGCTCTCATTTAAAAGCTAATCTCTGATCCTGATTATCCCTGTTTTGAATTATGATTTAAAGTATGGTAATCTCAGGAGGGAGCGTTCCCAGGGTTAGGGCAAAGGAGGGAGGGATGAGTTGCGGAGATAAGATCAGTAAGTACATTTTGAGGATTTTGGAAAGAAAATTGATAACCATCTCAGCTTTATTGAATCCCAACTACAGCTTGTTCGTTTGCTAATTCAGGTAGAAAGTGCTGTAAGTCTCACTCCAGAGAGAAGGAATAAGAAGTGTCTCATATGGCGCATTTCTACTACACGGCCTCGCTCGGCCTCGCTCGGTATGGCTAGGCCTCGTTAGGCCTTGTTAGGACTGGCTCACTTTATGGCGCATTTCCATTACAGTTTAGGAACTGGGGTAGTAACTATAGTAACGCAGTGTAGGTGGAGCCGTGACGTCATCTTCAATGAGAACACCAGAAAAACAACATCAGTTAGCACCCAAGCTCACAGCTCCTCATATCTGTTCAGAAACTAGACAAAAGTTAAACAAGTACAAACCACAGACTGTCTGTGTCATGGCGAATACAGTCGCTGGTTTATTTATGCATATATAACGTTAGCTTAGCCGATCTCCATTTAGACAACACGCATTTTAAAAGGTTTTTCGCCTGCCGTCTGTCTGCAGACTTGTCAAAGCATTAATTCATGGTTTTTACTAACCGGTATCAGTATGTTGTTACTTCGCCATCATTTTGAAACGTGTATTACAATTAAATCATGGTCAAATATGTTCATCTTGTTGTAGTTGTAGCCCCCTTGCCAGCGATTCTCCCTCGAGTTTAGCATACTCAGCCCGACTCAGCCTGGTTGTTGGCCCGGAAAGAACCTAAATGTTATGGGGCCAGAAAATCTGGAAATAGTACCCGCTAGCCGGTACTACGCTAAGTGGAAACGCAACCAAAAACGGGCCCAGCACGGCTCGGCACGCTTAAAGCGAGCTCCGCGCTGTAGTGGAAATGCGCCATTAGTCAATTTAATAAATAACTTATATAACACCACACATTCCTGCTATAGTGTAAAGTCAATTGAGAAACGCTTAAAAGGCCTGTTCACGATGAGTCATCTCTCTCTTTACAACAGTGTTATTATCCATCATTAGCCTCTATTACACACTAAGTTGTTGCACTGATCATTGTCTTTGAAGGGGCCATGATTACAGGGGAGGTTGCCAAAAAAGGTTTTGAAATGTCTGAGACAATATCGCCTGACGAAGACAAATACGCTGCAGGTTGCCCCTGCACTTACTGGTGCCTCTCACTGACATTTGACAGGAAAATGGCTTTTAAATACTCCAGATAGTCAGACCAGCTGTCTCCTGTTTTTGTTGTATAGTTTGTGCGTCTTTATTCTGCTTCAAAAAAATGTAGGTAAATATTCCTACATTTTCGAAGTGAACCTCAATCCTCATTACCACAATAAAAAGGTAGTTACAGGACACAACGGGCCTGTCTTTTTCCCACCACTCATTCATCCTGAGAGTAAAAGCAACAGAGGTAAGCTGGAGTCCTCAGACTAACCTGTGTGGGTCTGTGGGAGCCTGTGGTGGGCCGTTTGGCTCTGTGAGAAAGCGGCGTGGAGGCTAAGCCCCTTGGTACACTGGAACGTGTTTTCCTTTCTCCATGTTTGGACACACAGCAGACAAGTGGAGGTTAGCACAACACTCCGTTAGGAGCCAAAAGACTTATCCGACAAGTAATTAGGAGCGGGGTCAAGTTGAGAAAACTAAGCCCTGTAATTCCTCCTCCAATGCCACGGGTGAGGTAAGGCCCGACTGGAGATCCTTTCCCTCCTGACAAGCAGAGACAGAGAGAGGCAGGAGTGAGTGAGGAGTAAGTAAAGATGATATATATTTTAACGAATAAGGTGAAATTCATAATATGGGGAATTTTGTCTATGATCATGTCATGTAAGTATTACATCTCGTCTGTCATATTTTGTAAATGTTATCTTTAATTTCAAACTTTATGCACATTTAAAATCTGATCAATATGTTTTTGTCATTATGCATGGGACGATTCATAGCATTGCAAACACAGAGCAAATAAAACGGAAAAAACAGAGAAAATTGACATTGATAATGTAGTAAGCACTGTTTGTCTACTTGATACATTTAGACAGATTGCAATTCTGAAAGATGTTGATCGTGAACACAATTTTTCCCAATTATTGATATTTTTAAAAACATTTTTCAGAGACTACACTGAATCAAGATCATTCAGATGTATGTTACAGCCTCACAATGAGCATCTTCTAAAACACACACACACACACACACACACACACACACACACACACACACACACACACACACACACACACACACACACACACACACACACACACACACACACACACACACACACACACACACACACACACACACACACACACACACACACTTGCATCATCTTCTTCAAGAGTTAATTGACAACTTAATTTATGCACAATGTTTTCAAACTTGTACTGACTATTTTCACTTAATGTGACTTTATACTCCAGTACTCTGACAGCTGTAGTTATTTTTCTCTCACAAGATGGAAGCTTCTTAAAATAACCCACTTCCAGATAATAATAATAATACATCTGCTATTTGACCTAAATAAAGGATTTGAGTTGTTATTTCACCAGTGCCAACATTTATCTGATAGCTTATGTTATTAGTTATTTTGTAAATTATAAATTGGAGATTTAAAGCATTCTCATAAAAAAACAACAACAGTGCAATAGTATTTTGGGGGAAATGTCTTTCTCACAACTTTTGTGTTTTTACTTCAATGCATTCAAACCACTCATTATTTGATTAACAGTTAAACAAGGTAAAGCTGCAAAAGACAAGGTAAGAAATTTAAAAGATTAGCCTCTTATGCATGTACACCATGTGAAAGACACCAAGTCACAACATGGATTGTATCTCTAAATTGCCTGGTGATGAAAAATCCGATTTACATTTTTGGGCAAACTCTCCATCTGATGGTGGCATTGCAGAATGCGCTGTCTGTCCTTCAGCCCAGCATGTTCGTGTGAGCCCTGGCGAGAAAACACCCATGATGTTTTCATAGCCACAGTGGGCCTGTGCTATTGACCTCCGCATCTGCTTTCATGTGGCCTGATCCTAAAGTAAACCTCGGAACCCACAACATGTTCATAAATCAGCTTCCCAGGACAAATGCGGCGATAATGATTCAGTTTTGAAGCCACATACAAAACGAAATATGGCAAATAAAATACATTCCTGGGGACGTTTTGCAATATAAATCAGTTGCTCTACAAGCTTTCATTTTGGTGCCACAATTTATTTTCTCTCTGCTGTACAAATCCCTCTCTGTAAATATTGTTTTGTTGAATGCTCCATTGATATCCTTTTCAAAAGTTATCTGTTTAGTTCTTCTCGGGCCTTTTATTGATTTTGACAAGCAGTCACAAAAAGCTGAAGAGACACTAAATGTCAACAGATTAAAAATAACTTCAGCTTTTGTTTATGTATGAAATTCATGATTTTTACAATGGAAAAACGATTGAATAAGTCCTTAAAAACGTAAGTAAAACATTTTAAAGGGAAAAATGTAGGTATTTTACGGTTTGTTTTAAGGGATCCATGTCAACGAGCTCTGGCCTCTGTATTTGGACATGTCTGCATGTTGTTTGTTGTCTTCACTTAGCAGCGGTGGTGGAAGATGTTGCATCTCAGCGATGGATTAGATCGGACAGGGAGGCTCAGCAGAGAAATAGGGCCTTCATTTAAAAAAATAGTCCTCTGTTTCATAAAAGAGCCATTAGCGTTTATTGATGAGACTAATGTGTGTGTTTAAAGTAAATTAGAAGGAGAGAGGCCATGCTTTAGGGGTTTGAGTGATGAAAGGCTTGCATTAATGTACATGGTGGAGGGACTGCTGTTTTCCATTTGAACTAACCGCTTCCCCTCTGCTCAATACAACAAACCGCACACACCACACACAAACACATACACATACACTACCTGCTTAGATATGTTGTATTCTGTACATACTGACACACACTCTCTCTCTCTCTCTCTCTCTCTCTCTCTCTCTCTCTCTCTCTCTCTCACACACACACACACACACACACACACACACACACACACACACACACACACACACACACACACACACACACACACACGCACGCACGCACGCACACGCACACACACACACACACACACACACACACACACACACACACACACACACACATACAAACACACAAACACACACACAAACACACAAACACACACCAGTCCTCCCTCTCAGCAGCCTACACATGTAAGTCATATACTAACCAGAGTAGGCCTGGCGCCCGGGGAGAGTAGCCTGGGATTGCCCCTAAGAAACCAAATCCACTTTATCAAACTGCCAGATGTCACTACCAATCCTCCTCCACTGGACGCTGCTTTCACCCGGCAGCAGCACGGAGACACGGAGCCTGCTGGAGCCAACATGGTGACACGAGGACAAAAGTAAAGACTGAGCAACGTCTACGTATTGTATACATGTCCATTACCTGTAACCTCTACTTTAAATAATGCACTTGTGTATAATTTCACTTAAAAGACCTACCATACTTTAATGGAGAATAATTTCATTTTGAAACCTCCATATGCACTTTTCCACCAATACATCAATACAGGCATGTCATACTCACGACATGCACATCTGGACATAGCACAGACATAGTTTGTTAACCTGAATCTGTTTTATTCATTTATTTGTATTGCTCCACATTTGAAAGCCAGGGATAGAGGCCGCAAATTAGATTAAACTAAACATTTCATTTTCCAACTATGTTGATCCCTAACAATTATAAAAATGACATTTTCATCTTCACTGCACTTCAGTACTTAGAAGATAAATGTAAAGAAAAGAGAGAAACATTTGGCATTTATTTTCTGTTAAAAAGATTATTTTTCGGGACTAAATCTCCAAGTGCCATTGCAATTTACCCGTGCATAACTGGATCTGCTCCATGCACTACCGTGATGTTGCCGTTGTAAATAAGGCATGCACCAAAATGAACTTTTAAGTATGCTAAATTATTCTTCATTACAACTGGGTCACGGTTACTGGAGATGCCAAGCTAAGCAAACACTTTTCAAAGTCCAACAGCTCCCTTGACGGCTGGAGTGCCCGCTCAGATTGAACAGGAAGTGAGCGGTAATTTGCCGTGAGTTCTGTCCAGCCTCAAAACTCCCAGACATTGTGTCGTCCAATTAAAGGAGTCGCGTGGTTACAGAGACACAGGGCCAATGGGTCAAGAAGTTGAAATAGATTCCTACCGTCCCCAGACAGTTGTTGATTGAGTTCCTGGTAATCTGTATACCAAAAAAACTCCCCATTGTCATTTCTTTGGTCAGCATGGGTGCATGTGTTTTACATAAATGAGACCTGTCACATGAATCTGAAAAATCAACTGCAAATGGGACTGCCACAGAAAACGGTAAATATCTTCTGAAAACAAAATACTGTGTTACGGGAAATGGGAAGTGGGGACATGCAAAGTGAACAATATGGTTTGAATCACGTCAACCTTATTTTGCCATGATTATGTAACTAATTACATTTCAGGCTTTTCGATTCTGCAAATGGATGTTGTCTTCCCTGGTAGAGAGACATTTTAATGCATTTCCATGCCATAATTAATTAGTTCCACCTAATAGCTTGAAAAAGGACCCTGATTGTACTACCAGCATGCAAGCTTTTCATATGGCGCAATCAATTATTGATTGGAATCATAGAGGTCTGCTTTGTTAGGGGGGGCAAAAGCCACTTGAAAGATCTTTTTGTATTTCAAGACCCTAAATTAGTAATAGGAAAACATTTTACAAATTCTCAAATTGATTGTGAACTAAATAACAGAATACAAAAAAAAGTGAACTTGTGGTTTGGTTTTCTGTTTTGAAAGTGAGTTTTCTGACGATTGCACACAGGAAGGAAATTAATCACAGAAAAGGACAGAAATGTTTCTGTTATCTCTGAACAGAGCCAGGCTGAATGCTCCAGTCTAAATTCTAAGGTAAGGCCGTTTCTGGATGTAGCTTCAACATATACACACATCAGAACGGTCTCAAACTTGTCAACGTACTTACTGCAAGAAAAGGAGTTCTCAACAACTTATTTTCAAATACATATAACTGTTCCTTGTATTACCCCCTGTGCGCACAGAGTCTTCAGTCTGTACAGACAACAAAAGTGAACTTGTGCAATTTTCCCATAATACACAGGAAGTGGTTTCTCAACCATCCCCATGCCATGGGTAACATGGTGTTTTCTCACCACTTTCCCCCGTCTTCATCTGCATCCCCTTTCTCTCTCCCTTGTTTGTTTGTTTCCCTGATGTTTTTATTTAAA
Organism: Gymnodraco acuticeps; assembly: GCF_902827175.1. Taxonomy (NCBI): domain Eukaryota; kingdom Metazoa; phylum Chordata; class Actinopteri; order Perciformes; family Bathydraconidae; genus Gymnodraco; species Gymnodraco acuticeps. Next base: position 1,696,082 of record NW_022991244.1, read on the forward strand.
GCATCAAAAGACACCCCGACCCGCTCCCTCCCTCGCGATGTCCCCCCCCAAGCCCCAGAGCAGTCAGGATGATTTGTAAACTTCAAACGACTAAGAGCCCCAGCCTGGTCTCCTCTGCTCATTTAGGTAATTCAATAAGCCAGGGGGGACAAGCGCAGCGGCGCACAGCTTCCCCCTCCTGCCCTCTGCGCCCTCGCTCTTCCGACTGAAGCCTCTGTGGACTATCTGCAACAAATGTCAGTCTACAGTGGAAGGAGCTTCCGCCAAGCAGAAATCCTGCAGATTTAACCACTGACATGTTGTATTTGTATTACAATAACATTTAAATGAATTTGATCTAACATTCTTAATGTTTTAGAATACAGATGGAGTTGCATCTTAAAATATATGAGTTTCCCCCCTTTTTCATTTCCTTTATCTACAAAATAAGAGGTGTGCAGGATCTGAGGTTTTCCCTTTCAACACTCACTGACCTATGAATGTGAATGAGGCCTTCCTGATTAACCCTGATATTAACGTCTGTGTTTGATCTGATAACCTTCAAAACAGACAGCGGCCTGCCAGAGAACCCCTGGGGAAATCCTGCAGCTGTCACATCTTTACCTCTTCATGCTAAAAGGCTTTATCAGCGAGGTCATTGTATGCATGTGACGAGTCACCGAGCCACAGAGTCTATCACGGTTCGGCCCTCAATTGGCATGATGGGGGTGATAGAGAGGAAGAGGTGGGGTATGAGAAGCCGTTAACTATATCCGCCTCCCCCCAGCTTGTCGAGACAGAGGTGGCGGCAGGTCTGAGTAGGCATCGCCACAATGGCCCAGACCCATAAACGCTGGAGGAGCATAAATCTCCATCTTTATCAAAACCACACAGAGACATTGGTGGCCACTCCCCACTGTGGCTGCCTTTACCCACCAAATCTGCATCTGATAACCCCCCCCCACCCACCCTCGCTTCCTACTCCACTGCTCGACATCACACACGGCTAATAATACCACACAAAAACTGGTGGGAGAGTAAAGGTTTGCTTACACTGGCACCGCAGTTCAGAGAAAAAGATTTGACTTGTTGCAGCTCATGTAGAAACATAAATCAAGTCTTTGTACACCCATGAATCACTTTGTATTGTAAATAGCAATTAAAGGCAACAATTAAGACATGTGGCATAGTCTTTCCTGGTACAACTGAGACAGTTTGTGATTTTCTTTCATTACAAAAAATTACATTTAGACCCTCACAACCATTGAAAAGAAGAAGCATCCTGCTGCCCAGGCCTGCATCGTCGCCCACTCCCATCCCGAGCCCACCCCAAAAGGAGGCAGTAAATGGTCCATTTTATCTCTTTCCCGTCAACCATGACCACAAGGGAAGGAGATAGTAATCTATTCCTGAAAACAATTGTAAAAACAATTTAATTGGCCCTGCAAATGTCGTTTTTACAGTCGTCCAAAAACATTTCAAAGCAAACTATGATTGGGATGAAATTGCAGAGGCTCTTCCGCAGGAAGGAAAGCTGACTAATCACCTCATCATTAATGCTGAGGCCCATGGGGGCCTGCCGCCTGCTGGCACTGCCCACATGGCCACGCTGACTCTCTGCTGTCAGAGCGAGCCGGTGGATGGTTTTCTCCGAAGCGAAAAACAGCTCTCAGAGAATATTTGGATAGTGCTGTTCAAATATTTGGAGTGCCCTGACACGGCTGCCGCCATCCAGAGCTGTAAGGCAGAGACTGTCTGTAATTGATTTAATTATCAGTAATTACCCAACTGTTTTTGTGTATGCTCTGTAGTCCTCGGTTGGGGAGGAGAACGGAGGGAGGAAAGAGGGGGGTCTGAGTTAATGATGTGTTTCCATCTTATTTAATGCTGTGGTCCAGTCTGGCATACAGACACATGTAGATGTAATTTTGTGGAGACTGACACGGATCGACGCTGAGGGTGGCAGTCTGACACCAGACGCAATGAGCAAAAGGAGAATTCATTTGTTGACAGGTAGAGAAATGAAATAAGACTTCCTATACTTTGCATTTGAGAAGGTTCAAAACCCTGAAACCTTTTCTTGTAAATCACTGACTCTTTTAAAACTTCAAACAATAATGCTGAACATAAGGATATAACTCATAAAATGCAGTAATTCTGCATTTTGATGGCAGTTACAACAAACCCAATGTGTGTGTGTTGCACGTGAGTTCCTGCATAATATGTGTCTGAGAGCGCGGGTGGGGGGAGCTGTTAAAAGTCTTAAGTTCTAGCCTGTAAATGTCATGTTTGGTCGAAGATTTCCGTTTTTGCCTTCTAATTGGTGTCGGGGGATTTTGGGTTTTTAAAAAGGGGAAGGTGGGGGAGAGCAGGGAGGAGGGGAGAATAAGCCCATAGAACTGCAGAGTTGCATTGAACTCAAACTGGGTTTTAATGGTTTGTACCCCGGGAGAGCATAGCTCGGGTCATTAAGACAGGAAAATGGGGTCGCGCTAGAATAATAATCCACGCTTTTATTTGACAGCACAAGAAAAATATTGTGTCAACACATAAAAGAGGTTAGTGATGATCATAAACTACAATCACTGTTCAAAAAGTGCGCAGGGGACGAGGTGTCGCTGAATTGACAAGTCCAATATACCGATGAAGAGGTTTTGAAGTTGTGGCTGAAGGTGTGATCTTCAAACATCTGCATTTTGAGTTTGCAGAAGAAGAACTCTCTTTTAGATTTAATAGAGGTACCTCTCCTGGTGGAACTTCAAAGAAGACAGTGAGCTGTTGTCATCATCGATGAGTATACATCTGCACACATTTCTCTTTCACACTCTATGTTTCATCTGCAGCCACCCTCCATCCCTCCAACACCCGCACGTCTACCCTCTCTCCTCTCTGGTCTCGGTCCCGACAGTGAGTGGGTTACTCTACTGTTTACAATATTTCAAATTCCCCCTCAAGTGTTTGGCTTGGCAGGTTGTCCGGCCTTTCCCCTAGCAATTACAGGCTTGCAGGGTTTCTCAAATGGGGCTTTTGAAGAAATAACACTTTTCTCCCCCAGCTCAAGGGAAAAAACGACATTTGGCCAGCAGCTCATACAGTCAATCACACAGACCGAGCTCAAGCGCTGTCTGACGCACTTGGCTACTAAAATATCCTCATACCTTGTGTGTGGAGGAATACAAACGGGCGAGCACACACACACAGACACACACACGTTTTGGTACTCTGGTTAGAGTCAGTCAAAAACATACTGTCACTTATGTACTGTAATCGAATATAAAGATTTAAAGCAAAAACTGCTAATTGTTTAAATGAGGTTAGCAAGCTTTAGTATGTAGAAATAGTCAAGCCAATTAGAGGGATGAGGAGGTCGCAATTAAGTGATATATGTCCTAAATGATGATACTATCAATGTGTAGCATGTCCTATTAATGTGGAACAACTATTCACTTGAAACAAAGCTAAGGATACATTCCTAATTCACGAAAATCTAATTTGTTCTCAAACCAGATCTTTAAGGCAGGCTGTCCGCATTGTTATTGGCAGGTGATTAGATTGGATTTGTGTGACCATACAACACAAACCTTTTTGAATGAGTTGCCATGCTGGTGACACAGCTTTCCAATGAGGAAGCAAGAGAAACGGTCCATCATTTCACCCCCCAAACAATCACGCTGTGAAATGTATGTTGCATTCCCGGGAATTTGGCAGTGCTGCTGGTCCCCTGGATTCTCCACAGCACTTTTTTCACTCTGAATTTGATGTCGTTTTGTGCCTCATGTTGCGGGAAACTTGATTTGAGCAGCCAGAGCATCCGGACTAAAACGCATCTATAGGAACGTGATTGGAATTGCAATTCAAACCACTTCAAAATGTGGTTTGGATCCGATTTGCTAAAAAATGATTTGGGCTGGCAGTCTGAACAAGGCCAAGGTCAAAATGCTACAGCAATTCAGATACACAAAGGCACAGCAGAGTTTTGAGTGTAACGCTGACATTTGCATGCCAACATCTTTCGTGATAGGTATATTGTTACCACGGTACAATGGTACCATCTTAGTTTAGCATGTGAATAGGCTATGTTGGAGTAAAAAAACACAAAGTGCAGTTAATGCTAAGGGAATGTGATTAAATGGCTTGGAAATCCATCCCATAGCTCTAAAGATATTTAAGTGTAGATTAGTGTGGTTGGAAGTGGTTGACAAAACAGACCAAGGAAAGCAAATAGGTTTGGTCACTTGGATTACAAATTCCATATTCGTGTAACTCCCTAATTAATGTTATAGTTTTGAAGTGGTCCTTTGTATTGACGCAAAGCAAGCTGACGTCCGAGACTTCATAGCTCCCTTTTTACGAAAGTGCAGATGAGAGAAAAGAGAGCATGGGAGGAAGAGGAGATGAGAGCTTAGAGATATATGTTGAATGTTTATTTGTTCATAATTATAGATAAACCTCTTCAAGTACTGTTTTATCTCCCGAATATCAGCACAACAAAATGAGATAATGTGTGAGTCGTCGATGAGAGGGGAAGAAGAAGGAAAAAAGAAAGACATGAAGACAGACGGAGAAAATGTGTTGAAGCATGATTGAGAAAAATGTAAGGACATAAGTCATTGCCTCGTCCCATTCTGGTAATTACAACAAACGTAATTGTACAATTGCTCTGTTAAACTTTCTCTGTGAAGATTACGATGCCGAGTTTAGATGAAAGGCCCAATAACATCAACAAAGTTGGCCTTGCATTGTCAGCGGGTGGAGAGAGGGTTAGGGGGGGTTAAAGGAGGAGCAGGAGGGGAGAGGGTGGGGGGGTCTTGAGTTCCTTACCCTGAGGCTAAGAATCTCCCCTCCCTCTGCTCTTCCACCTCCCCTCGCCCTTCCACCCACACAAGGGAGTTAGAAATCCCATTTACTCTGACTGGAGCCAGGAGTTGGCTTGAAAAGGCCGGGGACAAAAAGCGATTTTCCACGGAACAAAACCATTACAATGGTCCCGCTTTGATCTGCCCCCCCCCCCCCCCCCTCTCCACTCCTACCAGTGCCAATTGAACTTTGTCACCATGCAACTGTCATCCACGAAGGGAAAGCCCTTCTACTCTGAATGAAGCGGTCCACAGCAATTTACTCTAGACAGCGCTTTGAAGTGTCAGAGAGAAGTCCAGCTCCTAGACGGCACTTTTTGGACCCTCTCTCCTCGCCTTCCCATGTCTTTTTCTTTCTCTTGCCAATTTCAAACGGCCAGTAGGACAGTGTGGACAGTCCAGCAAAAGAAGAGAGGGACCATTTAACGTCCAGCATTTTTGCTTTCTCTCTCTTCCCCTCCCTCCCTCTCGTCTAAGTAACAGAGGCATGCAGCGCTGGCATGTGGATAATCAGCCATGGGGCCCCGCGACATCAAAAGCTTGGAGAGCCCCTAAGAATACAAATGTGAGGCCTAATGGTACACTTCATTAATGTCCTCCCCATCAAAGGCCACTTTACTGACTTGGGAGATTGACTAATTTACACATTGTGGGAAATTGCTCCCAGCCATGCGTAAAACTGCCAAGCATTTATAGAGAGAGAGTCAGAGAGAGAGGTTGGGGGGAGGTAAGTGGAAGGGACAGCCTCTGTTCTCTTCTCGAGTGCTTTCTTTAACTGTTGGAAGTGGCTGAAGGCCAAGCCACACTATCACACATACGAACACCAGGGAGTGCACGCCTTTGTGTCTCATAAGTATTATTACTTTAGGCATTTCAGTGCTCCATCGCTTTTCCTCCCCGTCCTCTCCTCCTGCTCACCTCTTCCCTCACGGCTGGATCCACTTTTCCCCACAGATTATTTTTAAAGGAATTCTTGAACGTTTTGGGGAACATGTTAATTTGACTTTTTTCTCTCAGAGTGAGATGAGAATGTTGATGCATTTAGTACGAGTTGAAGCAAGTCCCCAGGAACAACTTTGGGCCTTGAGGTGATTTTGGTGTAGTGGCCACATGTAGAATTGCAGGTCACATGATGAGAAGAGGCAAAATATATATATATGTTTTCGTCACACAATATTGATGAAAGGTTGAATTAATTTTCCTAAAAAAAAAAGTACATATTTATCAGATCATCTAAATAGACATATGAGTAAATTATTGTAGCCGGATTAATGTGCTCACAGGAAGTCTCCGAGCTCGGCTAGTGAGCAACTTTCATTGGAAAGAATGGGGGCCGTCTTTGAACAGAGTCCTCTCAATTGGTTGGAATCAGGGTGTTTTTAGCCTAGCTTCGCATCAATACTGGAGTTAGCTTTCAAAAGAAAACATGCAAGAAAACAGCAAAAACTCTAAACCAGATTTGTTTATACTGTAAATTGTTGGTTTGACACAAACATAAATGTAAACAGTTACAAATGTTACATTTTGCAACTTTTGAAAAACAGCTTATCCATCTGCCAAAAAGTTTGAACTGTGTCTACGGTTTCAGTGACGGTTGCTAACTGCTCGGCACATTGTTTGATATTGATTTCAAGATCATTCCACCATCCCAAAGGTATGCTTGACATCTGTGTAACCAACCGGGATATTGAAAACTGCGCCCAATTGATGCTGGCCAATAAATAGTTATAGCACTTTAGTCCCCCTAAAACCACCAATTGTTGTTGTGATTTTTTTTGTTTATGTACTTAACTGCTTTGGTTCAGGCAGCTTTCATAAAAAGTTCTGCTGAATTCTTCACTACTTGCCAAGCATCAAAGTCAAGACAGACTTAGCAACTAGCCGGTTAACATGCTGGAGCATTTACCAGCTAAAGAGCCAAATATATCCCTCAGGAAACAAAATAAAAAGAATAAAAATAGGAGAGTGATTATAGGACCAACATTCATCAGGTGGGCAGAAAAATGTACACCATATAATGACTCTGTATCTTTGCTAACTGTTTATAGCTTGTTTCTACAGCCTCCCAAAAGCTGTTTTTGAAAGTTAAAAGATGTGAATTCAAATTGCTCCTCTAAGCTTACAAAATCTTCCATTCATAGTCAAACTATTTTCTTTAGAACATCTACAAATCGACTAATCCCATACAATCCAAGTTTTCATCTTACTCTTCGCCCCGACACGTGTATACATTTTTCACAATCACACACATCATCTATTCTACACACACACACACACACACACACACACACACACACACACACACACACACACACACACACACACACACACACACACACACACACACACACACACACACACACACACACACACACACACACACACACACACACACACACACACACACACACACACACACACACACACACGCACAAACTCATATTGCTGTCATCACCAGTTATTACAAGCTGGAGCCATGTGAGGACCAGCATGTTTTACAACCACGTTAACCATGCTATGGGGACTTAAGTGACTGCTTGGGATATTTTTTCCTACATACGTATTAGTGTGAGCATGCACAGTTTGTGTCCGTGTCCGTGTGTGTGTGTGTGTGTGTGTGTGTGTGTGTGTGTGTGTGTGTGTGTGTGTGTGTGTGTGTGTGTGTGTGTGTGTGTGTGTGTGTCTAGAGGCTAGAGGGAGTTAACGCCTAGCCGCTCTTGGCCCTGACACCTGTGTTACAGAGCGAGTCTTTCAGCAGGCAAATTATATGGCTTTAATTTGTCCTTTTGAAACAGTGTAGCCGGCCACAGCACTGAAGCCAATTGCTGCCCAACTGTAGCATTGAAGAGAATGTTAAAAGTGTGTTGAGTGTCTGTATATGTAAGCACTGCATTGACATAAGTAAATACACTGCCTTGGGTGGAACACCTGTTTATGTTGGAGACTGGGGGAGCTGACAGATATTATAAAGGGGTTTTCAATGTTTTCCATTAGCCAGAGAGAAGCAATGAAACTTCTTCAAGGAGCAGCACTGACAAAAAGTGCTGCGCCACCGGACTGGGGTTTGCTGGCAGGAAGGGAAAGCCTAATGTGTCTCGTTTGCAATCTGGACAGACTTCTGTGGTTGGCCCAGCCTACAGTAGTGCACACTTCAGTCATTGGCTGGTCAACAGAGGCGATTTGAATATCGTGACTAATTCGACCAATTAAACTGTCAAAAGCCTTTTTTCAATGGGCCTTTTTCACAGGCTGCTCATCCATAATGCTCTCCTCTGTTAGCCCGGGTTCGACTTTAACTCTCTCTATTCACAGTGAAGTGGTGCAATGTGCTAGATCACAGAGTATGTAAAAGCATAGCCAGAGGCACTACTGGGCCAAGCCACAGATGAGGGGGGATCTTAACAAATTGAACAATGAGGTCAGTATAAACAGTTTGAGACACTGTCATTTGGCTGTTTTCAGATCAGAAGCGGTCAGGGTGGTCAAAACAAAATTCACTGGAATTATATTGAAGTCTGGAAATACAATTGACTATATGTGAAAATAAAGAGAAACTCATAGCATCTCTAGTGTGAGAGCTGTACCTCCACTGGTTCCCAGCGCTTATACACTGTACCGTGTGCTATGAATTTTCTTAAATTGAACTGAATTTCGTTTTTAATAGCGAGAGAGATTGACATACAAGACTTTGCTCATTTGCAGGCATGATACCCCTGCTTCATCAGTTGCAACCCCAGGTAGTAGCTATAGCACCATGTTTTTAGCATCAGAAACAATAGCATTGCCACAAATTGTCTAGATTTAAATCGAAAAGAAGTTGGCATGGCTAGCATGACAACAAGCCTAACACATTATGAAACATGTTTACCTGCCTCTGTCCTTTCAACAACAATATTAAGGTTCAGTTATGTAAATAGGAGGCACTGAACCACATTTCCAGTAAGGTGTTTTAGTTTTGGCAACAACATAGGGTTCATTGTATGATCTTGCAAAACTAGTTTTATTGTTGGCTCTAAATGACCCTGCAATTACAATATTATATGATCCATGACACAGAAATAGGCGCATTCACACCGCAGTACTTTTCCCACAAAGGTTCATGAGAACTTAGTTCATGAGAACTCTTTAGTTCTCATGAACTAAGTACAGATCGCGTTCACACCGGAATAAGTCCCTGGGGGAGGATTAGGCAAATGAAGCCGCTGACGTCACTTCTTCTTCTTCTGCTTTGGGTTTACTGGCAGGCCGCAAACCACTTCACGGCGTATACTGCCGCACAAAGTCCCCGGCCGGAAGTCCCCGGAGTTGGGGACTGGCTTCAGTAGAAGCTGCTGGTACTCCCAGCAGCTTCTACTGAAGCCTTCCGAGTAAATCGCCAGAACGCCGACACCTCCTCATCTCCACCGCTCCCATGTTTTATTTTGTGTTGCCATAAATTAGTCTCTCTGCGTTTCTGCGCTGGGCTAATGCTAATAATGCTAATGCGAGGATAATAAAATGGCGGCTTCACAAAACTTTTTGGGAGTTTTACGGGGCGTGGTTTGCGCCCAGCCAATCAGAAATATAGCTCTTTTCTCACAAGAGAGCCGCACGAAAGTCCCTGCTAGAGGAGGGGGTAAAAAGGTTCTCATGAACACATTTTAGTACCGGCTCTTTTTGGTGTGAACGCGATAAAAGAGTTCTCATGAACTAAGTTCGCATGAACCTTTGTGGGAAAAGTACCGCGGTGTGAATGCGCCTAATGCAGCATACATGCCATTGAGCACAAAGAAGAAAGTGGTAAGAATCAAGAGGTATGACATGCATATAATTACTAAAATAGTAACGCACCTTTAGATGAACTCAAGGAAGCTTTGTACACATGGATGTGTCACTGGTTCAATTTGTTATTTTCATTGTTCCTATAACTGAAGTACAACCAAACTTTTACCAGGCTTGCCTGAAACACAGCAGCCTTGGCCAACCAATGGAGACATTTTGGGAGACTGAAGGGAGACTTGACATCAATAGACGAGTCAGGTCTCGTGAACCTCAAAGGGAGCGCTTGAATTCACCTTTTGTCCGTCACTAAACGAGACGCTAGGGAGACCGTGCCAATCTAGTCCATAGATCTCAAAGAGAGGGAGAGCCACGCTTGGATTTAAGTAATGCGGTGCTCCTTGTTGAACAAATTCACCATTGTGACTCGTTAGCCTGATACTATCCACATACCTGCTTTTGGGGAATGCATGTGAAAAGGCGGTCTGGAGTCTGTGCCAAGAGGAGGGATGGAGTGGTGAGGAAAGAGGAGGGGCTCCACTTAATGGGTCACAAATTCACATTGAGAGGAGCCACATCTGCATTTTATCAGCAGGGCCCAGATAATGTTACAGGGGACGATTGTCTGCAGATTGGCCATTGGGCCTTTTAAAGTGGTAAATTGTTGAGGAAAAGCAGAGCTACACACAGGATGACGTAGCAGCATGGTGCCGCCTGCCACTCACAGAACCGTCAGGCTAACACTGTTTAAAAGACATAAGAAGTTTGAGTATGTATTGAACTATTCTAGACATTGTTCATCTAATTAATTAACCTTCTATCTGCTTTTTGTCCTGTTGCAAAGACTGCACGTTCACATTGGAGACATCCATATTTAACTTAGATTCAGACGAGATCAACTATAGACTAGTTTCTAGTCCTTGGTTCAAGTTTATTTACACTACGCGATATCAAAAGCTAATTTGGCAGAAAGTTGATATCTGCTCAGACATGATCTCTTCCCATGATTGGCCCAGAACATCCTCCGACAAATCTTGTCCGCAGGGAGCTGTGGACGTGGGGGCCAGCGAAACAAGTCCCTGGAGGCGTCAGAGTCCCCGCAGGGACCTCTTGTCTCTTCCCTCCGCTTCATTACCATCTTCCCCCTTCTTTCTCCCCTTTCATCTGAAGTCTATCGCTGGCTCCAAGCCGCTCACATCCGGGAATATGGTGAATAGGGGTGGGAGGCTGTAGAGGGAGCGGGAGCGGATATGGGAAAAGGCAGTGTAAACATTAGAAAGAAAGGGGATTTTCATTTCAGTTTTAAATCCCTGCTTTTTAACAATGAAAATGAACACAAATAGAAAAAAATGGCAAATGTTGGATGTGGTTGGAAAGGTTTTTTCTTCTCTTTAAAGCTCAGGTGGTTTTAGACAACAAAGTCATTTATTTTTGGTTCATATCAATTTACTCTGCAGTTAAAGGTTCAACTGGAAACTGGACTTCATCATATGTAGAACATGTAATCAACCATGACAGGCCTCTACGATAAATGGAATAAAAGACGTGCACAAATACAAAATGTATAAAGAGGGATAAGATCATGAAGGGTGAAATGTATCACATTGGCGTCAAGTACCTTAGCATTGATGCCGCTGGAGTGGATTTCCAGGTTTCTGATTATTATATATTGCTCATTATATCTTCAGCACTTGCATTGATCTTGCTTTTATAGTCGCCATTTGTCTTTGCACTAAAATAGATTTTGATTGTTCTCTGCAAGTCGACAGAACCCAATGAATAAATCAGTGAGCCACATTGCACAGCTCTGCAGAATAAGCTGCACAAAAGAGACAAGGGAAACTTATTCCATTAGTCTTCAAAGCGGCGCAGGCCAATAAAGATGTTCCGCTGAATCTCCTCACTTTATCTTAATTGTCTGAGCTAATGGGAGGGAGAGCCATTCCAGTTTATGATCACCTATTTGCCCTCTAACGGTGTTTATGAAAAGCATCGGAATAAACAAATTAGGCCAGATGGACAGGATAAGACACACACACACACACACACACACACACACACACACACACACACACACACACACACACACACACACACACACACACACACACACACACACACACACACACACACACACACACACACACACACACACACACACACACACACACACACTTTTCAACTCAAAGATGAGAGGCATTACTAAGTGAAACTGAAATTCAACTTCTATCCATAGTGTGGAAATATAAATTATGATACTGCAGCAATTGCACACAATTTACCATTTTCTAAAGAAGTTAAAATCATTGTTTTGAAATAATTTCCCATGGCAGTCTTAGGAAACACGTTATTAACTTCTGTCTTGCGCTACTGACTGTAACAATAACTCTGTAGAACAATAAGTCTGTTTTTAAGCGTCTCAGGACTGTGGTAACGCTGCCATTTCTGTTGATATACTTCAGATGTTTTATTGACGATAAAAAAAGGAATATAAACTGATTTGCTGGCCAGATATATGAAACCAATTCAGCAGTTACGGTTTATGTATCCGAGGCTAATTTATTGCTTTATTGGGGGCAGCTTTTGAAACACATTTTCCCATGAGTCTCTGCTTTGATTTCTCTGACCTTTGACAGACACACACCTTCCTCAAATGCACACATAAATCTACACTTATCCACACACATACAAGGAAACATAGCATGCTAACCTTTGTTTATGCGCATTTCGTCTGCAATTCTCTCACACACACACACACACACACACACACACACACACACACACACACACACACACACACACACACACACACACACACACACACACACACACACACACACACACACACACACACACACACACACACACACACACACACACACACATACCATGTATACATCACTTCAGGGGACATTACATTGACTTTCATGCATTTGCTGGAGACTTATCCTAACCTTAACCATAACCAACACATGCCTAACCCTAACCCTTAACCTTACCCTTATCCTAACCCTAACCCTAATCCTAACCAAGTCTTCACCCTAAAATTAATGATTCCCCTCATGGGGACCTCCAATTTGTCCCCATAAGGGAGGCGAGTCCCCACACGTGACTGTGTAAACAGATTTAGGTCCCCACAAGTATAGTAATGCTAGGCCACACACGCACACAAAATCACACACACACACACACACACACACACACACACACACACACACACACACACACACACACACACACACACACACACACACACACACACACACACACACACACACACACACACACACACACACACACACACACACACACACACTCCCTGCAAGTGGCCTTATCGCCAGACTCTCATGCGTCCCCAGACTCCACTAATCAAGACAAACTCCAGCCATTCCCCCTCACCCCCCAAAACCCACCCTATCATATCCTTCTCCCATTCCTGCCTCCCCCCTCCTCCATCCTCCTTCTTCCCCTCCCACTTAGCCCTCCGTGGCCGTTGGGCCGCACAGGGTCCCACTGTAATTGGTTTAGACATAATTTACTGCCCACTTGGTAATGTAGCATTTCAGCATCTGATAAAAATCATATCAAGTCACAGCAATGGGCGCTACGGCTTGAAAGGGACTCATTGTAATCATTTAGATACCAGAGGAGGTTCCTGCTCTCTCTCACTCAGCTCCACTCTCTTTCCCCTCAGCTCTGTCGTTCCTCACATAAAAGACTAATATATAAACTAATATATTCACATGTACGAGTGCATGATAAACTCCCTGCTGACATTTTCCTCCTTCCTCCTTCACTTTACTTTTTACAGCAGGCCATTTTCAAGGGTCAAGACAAAGCACTGTACCCATTATTGTTCAAAAAACGTGGCTGCAGTTACTCGCTTGACTACTCTTAATAATATTCTTGTTTCCTTCTTTTTATTGTGAAACAGGAGAGGGGAAAAGCAAGGAAATCCAAGTTGTGTGGCGGTGAATTGATGAAAGTTGTAATTATGATAATTAACTTAGTTTGAGGCTTTACATGGAATTGCAGGAAGTGCAGCTGTCTTTTCTCTCCGTACTTTCAGTGAGCCATAAATTGAGCCCCGGGCTGAATCTGTTGCCACATTTGTTTCCACACCATCACTGCTGAGCTACTGTAGCACTGTGGTTAAGAAATGATGGTGTTAGTGTACGCTGAATCAGATGTCAATGAGAACTATGTTGTTGTCAGGTACAAATATAATATAACTGCAGGTCAATATTCTTTTTTAAATAGAAAATCAATTTTGCCTGTATTTTATAGTATGTATAATGAATAACTGATAATAATCAAACCCTGAGAGAGTGATGATTGGAAAATAAGCATTTTATTACTTTATTTATCCAATGTAAACTGTAGCAATGGTCATCTGAGGTGGGTATTAAGAAATAAATAAATTAATAGTTTGGACTCTGTAAGCCATACTCCTCAAGTTTAAAAGCTCCATATAACCGGATATTGAGATAATTGGTGCGATGCGTTAGGATATGAACTTTGGGTTCAATTGCGTGTGAAAGGACTTTTCTTCCAGACCCATGGGAGCGGAAAGGAGGCTCATGAACCAGCTAATCCAATGATAACACTTATATTACCCCTTAGCTTGCAGATTTTGGTCTTGAATGTGTATACCTTTATATGTACCATTACTTGAAACACAGGTAATATGGAAGTATTCAAAACATTTGTCTTATTGCCTAACTAAAATGTAAAGATTACAAGACAATATCTGTTATAAGTGTATTTCTTTCCATAAATCCGTGACAAAAAATCTTGCAAATAATTGAAAAAAGTCAGGGTTGTTTTCACTTTTAGGTAGAATAATAAAGATCAAAACTCCCACCCACCCACAGAGAGAAAAATCCGCCTCACTTGGCAGTGGTATTTCAAATGGAAATTTAGTGGACCCTATTACAGGGCCCTGAAGTAGATAGCTAGAAGCGCACAATTTGCCTTGTGTTTTATGAGCGGCACTAAATCTGGGTTTTATCAGTGTTAGGGAAAATCCCGATGCACTGTTCAGGTTTCACTGAGTGTTGGGCACATTCACTACAGAAGTCCAGCCACTCTCTCTCTCTTCAAGGCTCATCTGCTCCATGCTTGGCCACACAAAGGAAGAAGCCACTCGGCAAACAAAGACACTATCTGAACACTAAACAGAGGCCTCATGTGTAAAACAGTGCAGATAAGTGGACAGGTGATCGGGCTGTGATCAAAGACTCGACAATACTTCCAAGGAGATTCTTTCCTTTAAAACAACATGACTGAGTGTGCTAATTATCGACTGCCAACTCCCATTCAACAAGATAAGCACTAACTGCTCCATCTGTGATGTCTGTTAGAAGAGTTGGATTCATCTTCAGATGTATTGCCCATTTTCTGGTTGTTAAACGTTACACAAGCTGCCTGTGCCTCTGCAGAAATCTGGATTTGCTATCACCAAACCATTTGAATGATCATGTGCTATTGAAATATATGAATGAAAGTCAATGTGAAATTGCAATGTGGTATAATCATATGAATACAGTTTGAAAAATGTACCTGGATGTGCCACTTTGCACTAATTATAAAAGGATATTTTATAGAATTGTAATGTAATTCATCTGTTGCTGAATAGTTTTTGTTTATGGCGAGTTACAAATTAAACAGGAATCGAAGTCACGTCATAGTATACGTACATTTGGCTTGTGTTACCAGGTAAACACAATCTGAAACTAAGTCGCTGCAAATAGGAATGAGAGAAGTCAATGTGAAGTTGATGATTTTCTACTATCAATATGTAAACAGAGTTTGTTGTTCAGTATTGGATAAGCAATGGGTGTTTTTTCACTATCACTTATTTTCCATTTCTCTACGTCAGTCCATGTGGCATAAGTGGCTTCTTTGCTAGATTAAAAAAATTGTTTTGTTTGCTGCGGTGTTCACTTTTCTCACATTAACAATTTAGAGAAACATAGGAGATTTTTTACAGACCCTAATAAGATAATGTAATGTCTTTACTTACACAACAGGATTGGGCATGACCACAAACCACCATTTGGTCTTTCCTTCCCACCATTGGTTAGATACCCTTAGGCCTGGTTGGAGTTTCGGCAGGCTCCTTTGGTGTCTAAGCAGCGGGGTGGAAATGTTTTTTTCGTGCCAAGAGCCAAATTCAGCATCGTCTGAGGTTTAAATGACTTGTCTCTGTGTCGTATTCTAGCAGCAAAGAGGCCGTCACAATGCTGCAAATCTCACATGCCGCAGGGCCGCTGTGCAAGGGAGACCTATTAGTACTCATTGTGAGAAGTGAGTTGTTGAAGTGCTTACTAAATTAAAGGCAGACTTATTTCTTCAGAAGAAGACAGGCTTGGAAGTAAATACGTGGTTTTTCCGATTTTTCCAAAGTAAATAAGTTAGGAAACTGTTTCCATCCACTTTGGAGCTCAATCGTCTGGGTCCTATTTACACCCTGAGCTATTTAGCCATCTTTGCACATCCATGACCATACGCACAGCTGAAAGGTATTGTACACTTAGAGAAAAACCTTGAAAGAGGCCAAATCTTTTTGAGTTGAAATAACAGAGAAAGGATTAAAAATGCGTGTGGCTGTGCGGTTAAAAGCGAAACCTCTGAGTTGATAGTTTTAACAACTTAATAATATGTACAAAAGGGCAACAGTGAGGGTCCAATTATGGCGGGACTGGAGGAAAATGCAATCTGTTCACAGGATTTGCTTCAGGACTGGAAACCATTTCAGAAACCAAACAGCAAGTTAAGTGTTTTATATCGCTTTGGTTCGTTTAGCGTAGCCTTTAGAAATCAGATCAGGTGTCACTGGCGCACAGAATAATTGCATATTAATCCAATATAATATGTCTTAAAACTGTGTAATGAAACAATTAATTCATGACGCCGCCTCCTACCTCCCACGCCTGCAGTCACTGGAACCTTGTCAAGCTTTCATAATCCCCTCACCCCAAATGAAGAAAGTGAAACATTATATCACTCTGCACTGTGGTCCTGACATCAGCATTTCACTGGTGTGCGGACCTACACAGGCCGCTCTCTCCATACAAGAGTGTGCACTTGATAAGACCTACGGGCCACTTAAGAAGCTTTTTAGTGGTTTTCAGCTCCTGTCAAGAGTCAAGTGCAGCCCCTCGGCTTTGTTACCGCCAAAACTCTTCACATCGAGTCAAACTTGAGCTGCTCCAGATCCACGGAGCACGGCTCACACACCCGCCAAAACTCAGTGTCAAGCCACAGGGGATTAACTTCAGACCAATAACACGCAATTAGATTTATTTTTCCCCTCTTAAGCCTATTAAGCTACAGCCGAGCAGTAAGCGGTCGTGCTTTAGCTGAATTTAATTGTGTTTCTTATGCCCAATGAGCTGTGCGCTGCAGGGGGTGGCCGAGTGGAAGAGGCCCCTGTGTCAGCCTCGAATAGCCCGAGGAAAAGCCACGCCTGAAGGGTTCACGAGAGGCTGAAGTTGATCTCGCTGAGGTTGAAGGGAGAAGTGGGAGCTCTTGAAACTGTAAAGAAAAACTGACACCGCCCGTAATCGTGTCACTTAGTGTCATGGGCTCGCTAATCCTGTTTCCAAGTGAGGACCACGTCTCTCTCTGAGGGCCTTTTGCTGCTCATTTACAGGCCCCTTTTGTATAAATGTAGGTTTAATCATCATTGTTGGTTAAACGGCAAGAGAATAAAGAATGAAAGGGAAGGCCCACTTGCTCCAAAAATATGACAAGATTTAAATAAATTGTTGCAATGTTTTGAATTAAAATAAAGTTTTAATTTAATTTTAAATATTTGATAGTATGGATGGTTATACATCAATATAACTAAAGAATAAAATACATAATTAAGCTTTCCTGGCCCTTTTTGTTCAACTGCAAGTATCCCATAAATACAGGGTTCATGATTTCATGAATGTGGAGGTCTAACTGACAGAGAGAAGGATATTATTCTGTTAGACAATAACAGCTGCTTCCCATTCTTCTGATCATATTTACATTAAAGCCAGAAGCTAAATCACCTCCAACAGCCTCTCTGTACCTGCTTTCTCTTCTATTCCCCTGTCTCTTGCTCTCTGTTCAGTTACACATGTGCTGTCTTGCTTCCATACAATTGCAGGGTTTGACAAATGAAATACCACTCCTTTCTTGTCAGGTGGATGTAATACCTTTGCCGGCGAATTGAAAGGATCCATAAGAGGAGTACTTAATCACATCATCATCCATGTGGAAGGAGCAGCTGAAGCACCTGAATGGAGAAAATCAGAAGCAGGGAGAGCGAGAAGTTATCGTCTGTGGCTGTGAGCGGAGACTCACAAGGTGGAAGAAGGATGTTCAGAAGCTCTCGCAGCGAATTCTACGAAACAGTAGAAATGACATGCAGCACATTACCAAGCCACTAAATCTGAAAACATGATTACTGTATAACATTACCCTTGTCAAGAACTAGTTTACAGCCCATGACACCAATCCTGGAAAACGCAACAAATTGCTGCTATTAAGAATAGATTGCTACACCCAAAATGAGAGCATCGAGCACTCTGAGACGCATCAAGCCTCACGCAACCTAATCAGAGCAAAAACAAACATCTGAAGCAGCAAACTCTCATTACACCATCATCCCTGCAGACCCACACTTCAGTTTGAAACACTTCTTGATGACTGAACAAACAAATCCCAAAATGTTGAGTGTTTGGCTTTTGGGGGGCAGATTAGTAATCATATCTCTGTCCTGTTATTCTATGTCTGGGCTGGGGGGAGGAGGTGTGGGACATGGGGCACAGATGAAAGGGGTAGAGGGGTTGAGGGGATTTTTGCTGAAAACATAATTGGCGTGGCCCCGGTGACACTGTCCGTCAGATTGTGCTGTGCCTCTCTGTGTGCATTCGCCGGGCTCCTGCGATGTTTCATTAAACAAGGAGCGGGGCCTCTGAGGAGATGTTTGTGCAGCCTCTGTGGCTCCACCACACAGCGAGGAGCGCGCCTCGCACTGCGGCCTGACGCTACTATAATTATCTCTGTATAATGAGTCTCCACATATACATTGCAAAATTGTGTGTATGTGTGTGTGTTATGGAATTGGAAATTGAAGTTATAGTCCTTAAGATTCTTGGAACAATTTGTGATCAGCATTTTTTCATATAAGTTTTAATTGATTGTATTTAATCCTGCAATTTGTTTTACTTGTATCCTACTGATATCAGCCTCTCTGTTCACGGATCTCTCTCCTTCATCCGTATCTGAGCTTTTTAAAGTGTATTTAAATGCAAGCTGCAGTATGGTAGGTTCACTATAAAAGTATTCAACTGGAGAACCATGTTGTAGCTACATTGAGAAGCAGTCAAAAAGGAAATGGACTGGGTTTGTCATTAATGTTAACTGACAGCCATCTCTCTCAACAATACATCTACAAACATTAAAACAACTTAAATATTCCTAACTTCTTTGCAAAGTAAATTCTACACTAATTATCTCCTGTTCTTACATCTAAAACTACTGCAGCTCTGCGCAGCCTGGAATCAGACCAAGATTGGTCATGGCATGAGGAATAAAGGCAGATTATTGAATGACTTTTAACCTTTTAACACAATGTTAGTTTGTTTAGTTGCAATAGAAACAAATGCACCAGTTGCTCTTCTGCTGCAGCTCTGAGTGTTTCTGCCCTGAGAATTATGGGAGCTGTAGTATTACACCAAAACCAGTAACCAGGTTTTACAAGAAATAAACCAGCAAAGAGTTTAGCAGGATTATAAATATGAAGCTGGCAAAGACTGTTCATTGTGACTCATTGAGGGAAATGCTGTTGATTGATATATGACTGGATTAGCAAGACAAGCGCAAATGAAATCATGCCTGAAATGTTCTGGGTCTTTGCCACTTGGTACTCGCCAAACGACTATTAACTAAAAACAATTTCAGGCCAAGTGAGCTGAATGGCATGACGTTAGACTAAATGAAGTATGGTTATATAAAAGAAAGTCCTTGATGCCAAGTTTGATTGTCATCACCTGGTGGGAGTAATCATAACTCTGGAAGCATGCCTGAAATAAATTGTAACTAAATCTGCATGTCTCCAAACAATCACTTCAGAGTTTGTAATGGTTCGCAGTAACAGTGAACCACCATCTGTTGGAAACCAAACTAATTACACAATTGTTACACTGTGACACAGAAAACATAAACCGAGATCCAGTTGTGCATAAAAGGGCCGAGGCTCCTGGTCATGGCCCTAAACTTCAACAAAGATAATCATCAGAGATATTGAATAAGGGGGATGTGAAGATAATATGAAGCATGCAAGCCTGAGGAATCCACACTGCCTTATAAGGTCTCACGTGGAGCAGAGAGGGCAAAGGGGTTAGTGAGGGCACAAAATGGTGGAGAGTGCTAGCTCTTCACAGGGAAATTTCGTCTACGTATATGGAAGGAGTACAGAAGTTTCATAAATAATATCACGCCAAAGAGATTCCATTGTGAGTAGATCACTTGTTCCCGTCTGGGTTTAATAATTCAAGGTAAAGCCAAGTTCTCTTCAACTTTTTATCTCAAAAAGCGGTCCGCATTGGAGTCGATAGCCTTTCTGAATTACCCTTAATTCCACCATTCAAGTGGCTCTTGGTATTTTCCACTATGCCATCCAATCCCGTCCTCCTACGCTACAGCTATCCAACACTAAATAGCACACTTGTTCTTCCCACTATGCTCATCTGTCCATCAAGTGAAATGTAGTAATCATATTTGCGTAACTCACACTCATAATTCCCATACACTCAACAGAAGCCAAATATACACCTCCTCAGCTGGCTCCACACATTTAGATGTGTCTGCTAGCAATTAGCATATAGGTTTGTGCGACTCCATTGTTTGGACTGCCGGCCTCTCAGAGAGATAATGAACCATAATCGTTAAGTGACGCTATAATTGCCAAGGTGTATGGTAACACGACAGCCGACGCAATTACCCGACTTTTGACATCAATGCTCTCATTAAATGATGTCATTGAAACATGACACGCTGCATACACATACACACCCAGCCAGTCAAAAACACATAGAACAGTTTGCAAAATTGGGTTTATAGGTATCTTGTATGTATGGATTAAAATTGAATTTTTTTGCTGCACTAAAAGGTTTAAGCGATTCTTAAGATTTCCTAAATACAACAGATTTCTACAAACAGCTTTGCTGTCAGCTTACAATGAGCAGTAGTAGTTTCAATTATTAATTTAAGATAATGCACACTTGAGGCAATTAAAAATAACTCTTACTTTTACCTTATTTAAAAGAGTTATACTATATTGTACATTTTTGCCTCAAATCATCACTTTTTTTTATAATAAAATAAAACAAATTACTTATTGACTTCAGTGCAGCTTTAAATTGTCAGATGTCCCTTTGCAGTGAAACAGTTGATATGTTCAGCACAGACAGAACAAAGGGTTACCTCTACTTTTTCAGTCACCTCTGTGAACTGTAACCCATTCAAAGTGACTGTAATATTCATTTCTGTTTTCACTTAAATCTGGCTTAGAACTGCATTTACAAGGTGCCAGTGCAAAGCGTACAAAAGTATTACTTTTATTAAGTGTTAGCAGCTACTGGTGTTTTAGTCACCACTTAAATATATGCTGTAAAAATGTGTCAAACAAATAGCTTGTTACTGTTTTATTATCACACCTAAGACTATTCATCCAAATCACTTGTATCCACTGCTCTGAAGACAATGTGAATAACACCACACTCTCCCTAAACCAAAAGAGAAAGTGTTCATATTCAAATTGGTTTTCATTTTATATAAATCTGTTAATAAATATTTTATTCAATACTTTATCCCTCATGCCCAGCTCCTTGAAACATTTAACTTCACTTTCTACAAACACACACATGCACACACACAACAATGACCAGCCAACATCGCAAACAGAACACAAGCAAAAGGGCATGACCATAAATAAACGCAAGAATTTGTAAGGTTGACTTTTGCAATTAGGACTGCAAGGGAAAATATAGCTCTGAGAAACATTTTATTGAGCTTCTGCTAAGCAGCCGTGCTCTCTAAAAAGAGCACACCCCAATAACGGTTCATCACTCAAAAACTGATTTCTTGAGTGTGTGAGATATTCCACCGTGTCTGGTGATGGCTCACTAAAGAGCACAGGGCAACATAAAACCTGAAGGCAATTAAAAGGGTTATTTTTCACCCCCGTTTCTAAATTCTGTAGCAATTAATCTGCCCAATTTGATTACGAACGGCACAAATTAAACAATAAAGACCTGTCTAATGAGGGATTAATTATGGGTAGCAGGAGGGGAGTAGGACAGAGGCAGCGGCCATACGTCAATGTCTCCTGCAGACAGCGCAGGGCCATAAGGAAGACAGAGAGGCTCCTCGTCCATGTGGTCCCGCGCTGATAGGGCCCCCCTCATCACAGCTCAGTAGATCCACAGCCCTTGGAGCCCATAAATGGCTGGGCCATAATTGAAAGTGCCAAAATCAATAGCGCTGACAGGCCTTAATTAAATTAAATATGTCTCCCATAGGAGAGAGGTGGGGTTGTGGGAGGAGGTGGGTACAAGTGCTGTTGCCCGAGTGAGCTCACTGTTTGAGGCGACTGTATAGGGCCATCTTTGGTTTGTATGTGACAACACCCTTAAATTTGGCAAATGGTTATAAAGTGACTTGCTATGACGTCAGTGACAAATGTGATAATCATAAGATGACCTTAAGAAATAAACGCCTCTTTTTAAAAACCCTTTTTTACCCTGACCTCTGAATAAAAACAGCATAATGCCAGGCCATGCTGCAGGCAACACAATGCAACTTTCACCTGATCAAAAACTGATGTATTTGGTCGATTTAACACAAGGACAGTTAGCTCAGGTGTGTTTTTTTACTGTTACGGAACAGGGCCATGCTGTAAATTACTCTTATTCAACATTCAGTGTGGTATAGTTTAATTGGGCTGAACTTGAACTTCTAGATGAGATTGAATAAACCATTTGAATATTCCTTTAATTCAATTTACCCAAAGTAGATCCCTCACTTTGATATAACACCATAATGTGTCAATGACTTTGTGACACTGACAAAAGGTCAATAAAATGTCTGCTTTGTTAAACCTCCGGCCCTTTTGAATAAATCTCACAACAAACAGAGAGGATGTACCCTACAGTGGTGACCTGCATGGCTGGATGTGGCACAAATCCTCCTGCATTCCTGCTGCAGTCTGCTCCATGTGGGGTTCTCCGCCCGGCCCATTACACCATGAGGATCTCCTGTTGTCTTTAGGCTGATCCTGCTGGCCACAGGGAAACAAGGAGAGAGAGAAAAGGACATCACCTGTATAAAAAAAGCCCAACTCCTCATCATTTCAGGCTCTGCCCACATTTAAAGGATTATGCAGCTGGAGTCAGCAAAGGGTCACTGACAGAGTGTTCCTCTGGGTGGAGGCAGGCGGAGGACAGGGGCGGGCTACATGGGATGGTGATGGGGGGCTATACGAGAGGCTCAACCCCCTCTGGGTAAACTTGAGTTGCAGACTGTTGAGACTTGTGAGATTAGGATGGAGCCAAGTCTGCTACGCTGTGATCTGAAGGACAGGGCACGCCGCGGCCCGCCGTCCACTGAGCAACTTCCCAGACAAATCCCCTGATTCTGACCCCCCCTTTGTTGTTTTGCTTTTCTTTTCTTTGGCCAGATCTAAAGCGGGAGGGAACAGCCCAAAAATGATGGGCTTAAGGTTTTTGTGAAGGATGGTTTATGTACATGGTGTCACTGGAAGGGCAAGGCAGAGACTTTGCGGTGATATTTTCAAATGGCTGAACCCACACACCACTGTATAAATCCGTATGATTGCATTTCAAAACCTTTTTTAATCTGATGTCAGTTCCCACAGAGTTAATTTCCAACACAGTTATTGCCAGTTATTTATTCTTGCCTATCTTGATAAAAATAGGAAATTATTTTTGTTTTCCAAGTAAATGTATCTATTGGAGATTGTAAAATATAGTGTTTACCTCAGGGAACATATTATTTATTTAATCAATCAAACGTGTAATTATTGATATTAAATTAAAAACAGTATAATGATATAATGCTTAAAAGGGATGTGGTTTTAATCAATGCAGGTCCTGTTATATATATGTTATATTGCAGCATTACAATTATCACATTTAGGAATTCAATATATTCAAAATGAAGAAAATAGTTGGAAAAAATGCAAAATCTAACGATTTTTAGAATATAGTTAATGGCAAGCTTTTAAAGGAAAATACAACAACAACATTAATAATATTAATAAACTGCTGTGACAATACATATTTCTATAGCAACAGCCTTAATAGTGTTGCAGCAGTATT
Source organism: Gymnodraco acuticeps (assembly GCF_902827175.1). Taxonomy (NCBI): domain Eukaryota; kingdom Metazoa; phylum Chordata; class Actinopteri; order Perciformes; family Bathydraconidae; genus Gymnodraco; species Gymnodraco acuticeps. The sequence continues at coordinate 1,720,056 of NW_022991244.1, forward strand.
TCTGCTCTAAAATAAGACTGAGCATGTTTTCATTATTCCTCCAATTTGTTTTGAGCGCTGGGAAATATGGGTGACGGCGTTTTGACGCTCCACATCATTTACTTCCTCATTAAACTTCCCTTTGAATTCCCACATACTCAATTATGGGAATGATTTGTTGCCCAAACTATTGCTTGTTATGCACTTATTAAGCATTTCATTAAAGACTCTATTTCGTTTCTAATCAACAAGCGCACTTGGCTTTTGAAAAGCCAAAATAATTGATTTATCAAAATAAATCCCATGATTTGTCATTTGTTAATCAGTCCATTTAGATGGCCTATATCATATTACCCAGGCCAGTGATTTGCAA